>NC_143478.1:44700192-46015192 GCF_027475165.1 Benincasa hispida | reverse complement strand
GACACCTGATCAGTTTGATGTCCATAAGTCCCTCAATTTTTTAAAAATCATCCCCTAGAGGGATGCCTGCATGATCACATAGCACATATATATGCCACAAAAAATAGAGTTGGTCGCGTCCTCCTCTTGATGGATTTAATTTGCTCTACAATGATTTTTCCAACTTCAAGGGGGATGCGTTGCATGATACAGTATATGGTTAGCACGCGCTTCTTTGAGATAGTTTCATCATGCATTGTAGGTATGATGTGGTTTTTTTTTATCAGATATAGCCATAAGTTGCCGTCTACGAGCAGATTTCTGGGAGCCATCATCATTATGCCTGTTCAAGAAATTTACCACGAACTCCGAGTTTTGGCCACTATTCTTAACGCATCCTCCAACTGGTTAGGAGTGGGCTGCTCAAGGATGCGATTTCCTTCTACATCAGGGTTATTCATGGCATTGAGCAGTTCCTTAATTATTTGGGAAAAAAAAGCGAACCAGTACATCCTCCACCAATTCCACGTCCTTAGCTTAATCAAATTCGCTTTTATAGAACTCGTGGACGAGGTGAGGCCAGATTCTTGTTGGGCCTATGCATAGCTGACGCCAGCCCATTGCATCAATGGTGTCAATGATGTATTGTGGCAGTGGGCTGCGTTCAAAGAAGAAGCCTTTCTCGACTAACATGCTATTGAACTGCCACTTTCTTCCTCTTGTTGGCCTAAATGCATTGGTAACTTTTCTCCCTTTTCTTACTTCCTAGTAACTTTTTGTTTCTTGCGCTAATGCCCTCATTTCCTCTTCAAGCTCTCTTTGAAGAACTGTTTTCCTTTGTTCTTGGCATGCGGGCCTATACCCTTCTAACCTGCATTCCACTACACTTGAATCAGAAGAACTATTTTTTTTGTGTTGCCACTTGATTTTCTTTGTCTTCTTCATCCTCTTCATCTTCTTCAATAATAAATCTCCTCCTCTTCTTTGATGTCCTTTCTAATGGCCCATCATTCGCATATGATGAGAATGGTAGGGATGCATCATGGCAAACTTCTCTCTCCTTTGCTTCATTTTCCTCTTCTTCCATTTCTTCCTCCAACATATTTGTGTATCGATCTACCTCATCCATCTCCTCCTCTACTGGACTTCAGACATTAGCTACCCTTTCTTGACCAGGCTCTTCTTTGACTGATGCATTGGTATGATCAGGACGCATCATCTAATTCATCTTCTCCACTTGCCTTTGGTCAAGGCTGGCTAGAATTGGTCCGAAGACCTCTTGCTCATCTCTGTGAGTAGGTTGAGGGGTCTAGTCCAACGTAAGATTGTTGGGACATGAGTTACTGAGGGGTTGTGGCAAAATGACAGGTGGTCGCATAGCCAAGGTTAATTACACATGCAGCGAGCCTGGGGATGAGATAGGGGTAGGATGAGATGGCTGGGCCACTTCAACAAGGTAGATATTGGCCAGAGGTTCAATGGCAAGTGGGACTATCAGACGTACAATAAGGATGGAGCAGTTCACAGATGCTCCGGGATGGGGTCATGCGTCAGAATGTTATGAGGGATGGTTGGAATTGTAGGTGGAGGGGTTGGTTTTTTATAGGGCTTTGCAGCAGTTAGCTTGGTCAGGCTTTTCAATGCAAGTTGTCACGTTGGCTTTGAAGGTTGTGAAGACTTAGGGTTTTTGGCTGAGGAAGGTGAAGGCTTGGGTTTTTGAGGATGTGGACGGTTGTGGGCTTGGCTTCGCCAGAGTTTGTTTAGAGGGCTTCTGGCTAGAGGAAGATGAAATTGCAGGGGGCTTGGACAAAATGGTGGTTTCGACAGAGGGTATGGTTGTGGTGATAAATAAACGAAGAAAGAAAAGAAGAAGCTTATCGGCAGTCTTCGATGAAGCTTATTGAGTTGTTCTGGCTATCTGAGGCATCTAACATTAGGTCGGTTGAAAGGTTGAAGAATCTTGAGTAGTGAGCCGACGAGGATGAATGAACAGTAAGAATGTCTTGGAATTTCTTGAGAGCTCAGGATCAGAGGGGAAAAACAAAAAAAAAAAAGTGGTTGGGGGTTTGAGGCCTATTTATAGGGAAATGCAAAGGAGAGAAAAAGTGGGGGACAGTGTTGACATGTATCAGCAGAGGGTGATGTTTGAGTTGTGCATTTAATGCAAATGGGAAGAGATGCTTCTTGGGCTACACAAACATTTGAGTAGTTCATCTCCCTAGAGAACGTCTTTTCATCTTCCAACGCATTGGCATACTTTGGCTTAACTCTTACGCCTCTACTTAAGTACCCTCCCCAAGTTTTGAATTTCGCCAAGTTGGTTTCTTTAGCAGTTATTCAAAAACATGTAAAGTAGAAAAACAACACACTCAAAGAATTTCGCCAAGTTGGTTTCTTTGGCTTAACTTCTTGGGCTACACAAACATCTGAATTGTATGCAGGGACACTTCAACGCGAGCTTCAAGCAGCTTCGCGTAACTCGTTGCCCATTCACCTTAAATCCCCAAAAAGGTAAGCATGCTGAGTTGGCAATCTGGCCACTCTCACCCATACTAATCAAAGGACCGCCCTCAAAGGTAGGAGTTCTCAAAACACTCAAGATTGAGATCATGTCGCCTATGTGAAGGAAATCGGATCTGAGATTTCCATGAGCAGCGAGACAAGATTATTCCAAATCACAATCATAAATGAACATTACGTTTACAGTCGACTTCAAACAAATGGTTATACAATTCATACAGAAATTACAACATGAATAAATATAAATGCAGAAAGGGAGAACCCTACGAACATTTGCAGAAGCGTCTCCACGCTCCGTTGCACGATCGTTCGAACAACAGCAACCTCGAACGTTCGATCTACATGACCGCAACTCAGCATGAACACTTCGCGCTCGTCCTCAACGATCTCCTCGATCACGAACTCCTCCGCAACACGAACAACCTCCAGAAAACCTCGACTGTGTCGAGTTAAGTATGACACTACCAATAAGGCAACCTTGGTATTCTCGGTGTGAGAATCCAGAGGGTGGGCTCTATTCGGACTTGGTATGAGGAAGACGAAGGAGGAAACAATGATCGCATACACGACTAGGCAAGTGGGAGATGGCAAAGACCTATCGTATAAGTCAATGCCCAATCGTTTAGGTAAAGCTAAGCAACCATCTAACAAAAGCTATGCGATCGTTTAGCTCATCGTTTAGCTCGGTCTGTCACCTACAGACTTCGGTCCGTCACCTACAGACTCTACACGATCGTTTACTTTGGGCAAGCGATTGTCTAGCAAAACTATGCGATCGTTCAGTAAATACTGCACGATCGTTTAGCTCGCCATTGCATGATCGTTTAGCTTGTCCAGCCATCGTTTAGTAAATCTGTATTTATTTGACGACTACGTGAGTTTCTTTTGTGTGAGAGGGAAAACTCAAAAAACTTTTTCAATCATTTGTAAAACTTCTTTTCAAAATAAGAAAACTACTTTTCTTTTAAACACACGGTTATCATGAATTCAATAACCATCCACTCATATGGTTATTTAAAAAAAGAATTAATTTCCAATAATTAATATTATTATAAATATAAATGATAACCAACTTATCATACTATATTTATAACCTATAGTTTTAATATTTCATCTCATGAAACATATAAACTATAGTTCTTTTTCTATTCCATGGTACTTAATGTAAATCTCATTTACATCAATCCTCCACTAGGTGTATCTCATACATCATACCGATTATATCATATATAATCAAAATACCTCTTGTCAATTTGAATATTTCAAATAAACACAAAAAACTGATCCTCAACTGAATCCATTGAGCTATCAAGGGGACTTCATGGACCTGTAGCTCAAAGCTCCAACGATACTTGAATAACTGACTCAACTATTTAGTCACGGGATCCACAATCTGTTAACTGGAAGACACTCCACTAAAGATCGACAGCTGAATTCTCCTTACCATAGATATATTATGTGTCCATCTTAACCAATCAACAGTGCGACAACCCTTCACAGATCGCTCGTAAGTACAGCTGGGCCAATAACCGTTATGCCTCTGTAGTTACATCTGTCTCATTAAGTACCACTGATCCCCCTAATGAACATAATTCATAGTCCTACTATGACTGAGTCTTCTCTTCTAAAGAGAAGTTGTGGCCACTATGTTCAAGTCCCGAAATTAGCCCTTAAGGGAGCAATCTCTTTACTTATCCCTGCTTCGGGAAAAGAGTGAATTCCATCTTGTGGATTGAGTTCCCAGCTCTCAGATCAGACAAATCTGCAAAAAGGTAGGCATGTTGAGTTGGCAATCTGGCCACTCTCACCCATACTAATCAAAGGACCGCTCTCAAAGGCAGGAGTTCCTAAAACATCAGGAATGAGATCATGTCACCTATGGTCGTTTAGGTGAGATGCAAGTCTCTTGTATCAACAGTGTTATATACAGAGTCTAGTCATCTCGTGGTCCAAATCTTATACAAACTCTTTGTATAGGACACCTCCGCTCACACGTCTCCCCATGAATGGTCAAGATCTACCATCTGTAGTAGTTTACAACACTTGCAAACTTCTACAAAATGGGCCGTATCCGTTGTGTCACCAGAATCAGGTATCCCACCTTAATCCTTATACTACAGACCTATTTAGATTATCATTTAAGGCATGATCCACTTGTATATCACATATACATGCTTAAGTTCACATAAGATAACCAAGGAGCTTTGTTTATTGGATATGAGTAAATGCCTGAATTAAATAACACTTATTTTATTCATTGAATAATGTGTATCTTTACAAAACAACGAGACTCCGAGAGAATTAGGACAACAATCCCAACAACATGTAATGTTCATTTATGATTATGATTTGGAATAATCTTGTTCCGCTGCTCATGGAAATCTTAGATCTGATTTCCTTCAATTGGTATCAGAGCCAAGTTCTCTGATATTCCAAAGTATAGATCTGAACTGAACACATTTTTCAGTCGCGGTGGGTTTCTGCATTTGTGGTTAACCATTTTCTGCATTTGTGGATGAATATGATGAACATTTCGGGTTTCATTTGCCTTTTTGTTAAAGCTTTCGGTATTACAAAGTGTTAATTGTAAGGGCCCCTGTGTTTTTGGACGAAATTAACATCGCAATCGACTCTGTAATTCAAAAAGTTTAAGTTCATCTAGTCATTCGTAATGAAGCTTTGGCGCATGAAGATGCAGTTCTCAACGAAGAAGAAGACCAAGCATTGGTCGAATCGTGTAGCCTCAGGTAAACGATCGTTGAGATTTAACTAAGCGATCGTTTAAATTTTTTTCTAGACGATCGTGTAGTATTTTCTAATCGATCGTTTAGCTATTGCTAAGCGATGGGGTAAATCGTTTACCATATCGTTGCCCAATCGCGTAGGTGCTGGAGATAGACAATCGTAGTGGGAGCATGCAATGCTCATCGTTTAGTAAAAGGCGTGCGCTAGACAATCGCGTAGTTAGCAAGCTTCATCGCTTAGTTACTACCTATGCGATCGCGCGTATGTGATACAGAGGCGCTAGCTAAGCGATCGCTTAGGCGATGGTGCTTTGCAACATCGTAGTCGCTTAGACGATCGCGGAAGGCGGATGTTGTGTGGAGCGCACTAAGCGATCGTGTACTTCAGGCTTCATCGTTTAGTAAAGGTAAACGACTGTGTACTTTAGGCTACATCGTTTAGTAAAGGTAAATGATCGTGTACTTCAGGCTTCATCGTTTAGTAAAGGTAAACGATCGTGTAGTAATGCTAAATGATCGTTTGCATTTTTCTAGATGATTGTATAGTAAATGCTAAGCAATCGTTTAGCTCTGGGAGCTCTAGTAAGCGATAGAACGAAGGGTTTGTTTTATCGTCCAAACGATTGCAGGGTGCTTAGTACACGATGGTTGGATAAGCGATGCTTTGTCGAGCAGTTCAAGACCCGGTTCACCTGTTTGAATTGGAGACTCCTTGTCTTTGTAATAGTTAGCTTTCCTTTTTAGTGTTTTTAAGGCAATTTCACCCGGTTCATCAACTTTTATTGCTTATACATGTGATGTATGGTACTTATATGCCAAGTGTTTTTTATATAGTTAAAACCCATCTTAGGTTGTGCAATTATTCATGCATAATGTATTATAAATGTTATAATCAAGCATGACAAAATTACTTCAAAGTATGCGCATGCATCATAATATATAAGAGTTATATTTTGCATGTAGTGAGCATTACATGTATCATCCTTTTATTATAATTGTTATAGCCTAAGGGTGAATAGAAGCATGTTTTGCTTGTTTCATTGCGGTTTTGTATAAGCGTTATATAAAAAAAGTAGCAATCAATGGACAATGCATTGAGCATGACACTTAGGTTGTTTATAAGCGTTATGAATGCCTTGCATGTGTTAGCTTAGCATTGTGGTTTGTTTCCGTTTATAATTGTTATTAAGGAAATTAGACCTAAAATCGATTATTAAGAGTTGCATGCAGACTTAGGGTGAATTCAGTTTTTTAAAAGGGTTTTAAAATTTGATTGAGATAGACCTAAGTTCAAATGGTTCTAAAGAGTTTAGTAACCTAGATTAATCTTTTAACATCGATTTAATAGGATTAAATTGGTTGAATAAAAGATTAAATTTGTTGTAAACCTATCTATAAGAGACCTTTTCTCCAAGGCAGGTTCTGGCTAGGCTGGGGTTCTTAAGTTGACGGAAACGTAACACCCCTATCTGGGAACGTACCTGGAAAGGTGAATTAGATAGATTTTCAACAAGCATGCGACGATTTGGTCAAAGACTCCGTTAAAGTGTTTAATGGATGATGATCAAAAGTTGTTCAACTATCCAAGGTAAATGATACTCTTGCGAAAACTTAAAAGTCACTTAGTTAAAATCCTTAGCCGTGTTTTTTCTAAGTAAACTAAACCCTAGGTTATAAAATATTCAGTGGGAGGAAGAGGCGTATCAGATATGTCTATGATTCCACTCACGTTTCTCCCTATATGTTCACACCGTGAGATTCATGCTTGGCCTCGTGGTGCCTAGGATGCATCCCCCTTCAGATGGTGTTTGCATGAGTCAATATCAAGGTGAACGGAGAGAGTGTTTATAGTAAGTGGGGGAAGGGTGTGTGTCAACACGTCCTATGATCTCTATCATTGGTTCACACCGTGAGACCATTATGTTCGCCCTCGTGTCGCCTTCAGAGCGTCCCCATTCGAATAGGTTTTGTGCAGTTGGTCAATATCAAGGTGAACTTCAGAAATGGATAGGATCGCTTTAGGTTTTGCCCCAATCGGATTTTTTCCCTTCAGATTGGCCTTTTGGGATAGACCTCTAGGGCTTAAAATGGCGGGTCACACTTATGGGAGATTGTTAAGTAATATAATGATCTCTTGGCCAAATCAATGATGGATAGTTGTTATAGAAGCAAGAGTTGTTCTGGTATTAATGACTGGTTGAGAACTTTTCAACTCAAAGGAGGGATAACTGACCTCCCTTCAGTGGTTTTTGTCCTAAACCTTTGCAGCGTCATTGGGAAACTAGATATCACATGGGGTTCATGTTAGTTTTGCTAAAACCTTATTGGATATTGTTTTGTTTTACGATGGATATTTGCTAAAAATCTAACGTATGTCAATGTGTTTTACTTTTCAACAATTCATTAGTATTTCCGTTTATAGCTTTTTAAAATGACCGATTATATACAGTGGAAAGAATCGTATGAAACGAATTTCATGGCAAACGACCTCCATCTCACTACTCTTCGAAAGAGGAGACAAGACAGTAAATATGATTTATTGGTCTTCGAGACATGTCTAATAGAGAATAATGATTCTGCCTAGATCTTCGATTCAGATGCTACCAATCATGTTAGTTCCTCTTACCAAGGATTCAGTTCCTGGAAAACGTTGTCACCGGAAGAGATGACTATTTGAGTCGGTACCGGTGAGGTTGTTTTAGCTGTTGCTGTAGGCAGGCTGAAGTTATTTGTTGACAAGAAACATTATCTTTTACTGGATAATGTTTTTGTAGTTCCTCATATTAAGAGGAACTTAATCTCGGTTTCTTGTCTCATTGAACAAGGTTACACCTTCTCCTTTTCTTAGAATAAAGTGTTTATTTTCACGATTGGAATGGAGATTGATTATGGTTCAATGGAAAATAACTTATATGTACTAAGGTCGTTAGTCATAAAAGCCTTGTTTAATACTGAAATGTTCAGTACGGCGACAACAGCTAAAAGACCAAAGGTTTCTCCAAACGAAAATGCCCATCTTTTGCATCTTAAGTTAGGTCACATCAACCTCAATAGGATTGAGAAGTTAGTGAGAAGTGGACTTCTAAAGAGTTTAGAAGATAACTCCTTGCCGGTATGTGAATCATGCCTCGAAGTTAAGACGACCAAACGACCTTTTATTAGAAAAGGTTATAGAGCCAAGGAAGCCTTGGAGCTAGTACATTCAGACATTTGTGGTCTAATGAATGTTAGAGCTCGAGGTGGGTATGAATATTTCATCTCTTTCATTGATGATTATTCAAGGTTTGGGTATCTCTTCCTAATGCAACGTAAGTCTGAAGCCATTGAAAAGTTCAAGGAGTATAAGACTGAAATTGAAAACTGGTTAGGTAAGAAGATAAAAACACTACGATCTGATCGTGGTGGAGAGTATATGGATCTCCAATTCTAAAACTATGTGATAGAACATGGGATTGCGTCCTAACTCTCTACCCCGGGTACACCTCAGCAAAATAGTGTATCAGAAAGAAGAAACAAGACCTTGTTGGACATGGTTCGGTCTATGATGAGTCATGCTCATCTTCCAAACCCGTTTTGGGGTTATGCAGTGCAGACTGCATGTTATATCCTGAACAACGTTCCCTCGAAAAGTGTTTCTGAAACACCTTTTGAGTTATGAAGAGGCCGTAAAGATAGTTTATGCCACTTCAGGATTTGGGGCTATCCGGCACATGTGCTAGAAACTAACCCAAAGACGTTGGAACCGCGTTTGAAGGTTTGCCTCTTTGTGGGCTACCCCAAGAAAACAAGAGGAGGATATTTCTATGATCCGAGTGAGAACAAAGCGTTTGTTTCCACTAATGCTATCTTCTTGGAAGAAGATCACACGGGGGATCATAAGCCACGAAGTAAGCTTATTTTACGTGAGATCTCTAGTGAGACTGAGGCTGCGGAGGGTTCAACAAGAGTTGTTGAATAGGCCGACAGATCAACAAGAGTTATTGAGGTCGGAACGTCTAGTCAACCAGATCAAGAGTTAAGAATGCCTCGACGTAGTGGCAGAGTTATGAACCCACCGGATCGCTATATGGGTTTGACTGAAGCCCAAAACATCATTATGAATGATGGGGTCGCGGATCTGTTATCTTTTAAGAAAGCAATGGAGGATGTTGACAAAGATGAATGGGTTAAGGCCATGAAACAGGAAATGGAGTCTATGTGCTTCAATAACGTATGGGGAGCTTATTGATCCATCTGATGGAGTAAAACCTATTGGGTGTAAGAAGATCTATAAGTGAAAGAGAGGTGTAGATGGAAAGGTGCAAACCTTTAAGGCCAGACTCATGGAAAAGGGTTATACACAGGTTGAAAGAGTTGACTATGAGGAAACTTTGTCACCTGTTGTCATGCTGAAGTCTATCAAGATTCTCCTGTCCATAGCCATATTTTATGATTATGAAATATGGTAAATGGACATCAAGACTGCATTTTTGAATGGTAATCTTGAGGAAACCATTTATATGACTCAACCAGAAGGGTTCGTAGTTCCAGATCAAGAGCAAAGAGTTTGCAAGTTTAATAGGTCAATTTATTGGCTGAAACAAGATCTTGGAACATCAGATTTGACACTGTTGTCAAGTTGTTTGGCTTTGATTGGAATGCTGACGAGCCTTGTGTTTACAAGAAGATCATTAATAGCTTAGTAGCTTTCCTTGTACTGTATGTGAATGATATCCTACTCATTGGGAATGATGTAGGGTATCTGACTAACATTAAGAAGTGGCTAGCTTCCCAATTCCAAATGAAAGATTTAGGTGAGGTATGGTATGTTCTCGGTATCCAGATCATTTGAGATCGCAAGAACAAACGGTTAACCCTGTCTCAGGCATCGTACATTGATCAAATGTTGATCAAGTACAGGATGCAGGATTCCAATGGGGGTTTGTTACCCTTCAGACATGGAATTGTTTTATCTAAGTATCAATATCCTAAGACACCTCAAAAGGTTGAAGAGATGAGATGGATTCCTTATGCTTTTGTTGTAGGAAGCTTGATGTATGCAATTTTGTGTACTAGACCCGACATTTGCTATGCATTAGGGATTGTCAGTCAATATGAGTCTAATCCAAGATTTGATCACTGAACGGTGGTCAAGATGATCCTCAAATATCTTCGGAGAACAAGGGACTACATGCTTGCATATGGAGATAAGAATCTGATCCTTACAGGATACAACGTTATTGATCCCTTTACAAAGGCCTTCGCGGCTAAAGTATTCGAGGGTCACCTGGAGAGTCTGGGTCTGCGGGATATGCGGCATCTTGTCTAGGGAAAGTGGAAAATGATACTGGGGTATGCCTTAGTTTATTCTATATTATACATTTTTATATTGTATTGTACATTAGTCTCCCGAGCCATTAGGACAAGTGGGAGATTATTGGGATTGGTGTCCTAATTCTCCTGGAGTCTTGTTGTTTTGTAAAGATACACATTGTTCAATGAATAAAATAAGTGTTATTTAATTCTGACATTTACTCATATCCAATAAACAAAGATCCTTGAATATCTTATGTGAACTTGAGCATGTATATGTGATATACAAGTAGATCATGCCTTAAGTGATAACCTAAATAGGTCTGTAGTATAAGGATTAAGGTGGGATACCTAATCCTGGTGACACTACGGATACAATACGCTTTGTAGAAGTTTGCAAGTGATGTAAACTACTACAGATGGTAGATCCTGACCATTCATGTGGAGACATACGAGCGGGGGTGTCCTATACAAAGAGTTTGTATAAGACTTGGACCACGAGATGACTAGAATCTGTATATAACACCGTTGATACAAGAGACTTGCATCTCACCTAAACGACCATAGGTGACACGACCTCAATCTTGAGTGTTTTGGGAACTCCTGCCTTTGAGGGCGGTCCTTTGATTAGTATGGGTGAGAGTGGCCAGATTGCCAACTCAACATGCCTACCTTTTTGGGGACTTGTCTGATTTGGGAGCTGGGAACTCAATCCACAAGATGGAATTCACTTCTTTCATAAAGCAGGGATAAGTAAAGAGATTGCTCCCTTAAGGGCTGATTTTGGGGCTTGAACATAATAACCACAGCTTCTCTTTGGAAGAGAATACTCAGTCATAGTAGGACTATGACTTATATTCATTAGAGGGATCAATGGTATTTAAGGAGACATATGTAACTACAGGGGCATAACGGTTATTGGTTCAGTTGTACTTACGAGCGATCTATGAAAGGTTGTCGCATTGTTGATTGGTTAAGATGGACACATAATATATCTTTGGTAAGGAGAGTTCAGCTGTTGATCTTTAGTGGAGTGTCTTCCAGTTAACGGATGGTGGATCCCGTGACTAAAGAGTTTAGTCAGTTATTCACGTACCGTTGGAGCTTAGAGCTACAGGTCCTTGAGATCCCCTTGGTAGCTTAATAGATTCAGTTGAGAATCAGTTCTTGGTGTTGATTTGAAATGTTCAAATTGACAAGAGGTTTTTTGATTATATATGATATATTCGATATGATGTATGAGATACATATAGTGAAGGATTGATGTAAATAAGATTTACATTAAGTACCATGGACTAGAAAAAGAATTATGGTTTATATGTTTCATGAGATGAAATATTAAAACTATAGATTATAAATATAGTATGATAAGTTGGTTATCATTTATATTTATAATTATATTAATTATTGGATAATTAATTCTTTTTTTAAATAATCATATGAGTGGGTGGTTATTGAATTCATGGTAACCGTGAGTTTAAAAGGAAAGTGGTTTTCTTATTTTGAAAAGAAGTTTTACAAACGATTGAAAAAGTTTTTTGAGTTTTCTCTCTTGTGTAAAAGAAACTCACGTAGTCGTCAAGTAAATACAGATTTACTAAATGACGGCTGGGCGAGCTAAATGATCGTGCAGTATTTACTGAACGATCATATAGTTTTGCTAGACGATCTCTTGCCCAAGGTAAACAATCATGTAAAGTCTGTAGGCGACAAACCGGCTAAACAATGAGCTAAACGATCGCATAGCTTTTGTTAGACGATCACTTAGCTTTATCTAAATGATTGGGCATCGACCTATATGATAGGTCTCCGCCATCTCCCACTTGCCCAGTCGTGTACGCGATCGTTGTTTCCTACTTCGTCTGCCTCATACCAAGTTCGAATAGAGCCCGCCCTCTGGATTCTCACACTAATAATATCAAGGTAGCCTTGTTGGTGATGTCACACTCAACTCGTCACAGTCGAGGTTTTCTAGAGGCTTTTCGTGTTGCGGAGGAGTTCGTGACCGAGGAGATTTTTAAGACGAGCGCGAAGTGTTTGTGTTTTGTTCATGCTGAGTTGCGATCGTCTAGATCGAGTGTTTGAGGTTGCTGTTGTTCGAGCGGTTGTGCAACGGAGCGTGGAAACTCTTTTGCAAATGTTCGTAGGGTTCTTTCTTCCTACATTTGTATTTATTCATGCTATAATTTATGTATGAATTGTATAACCGTTTGTTTGAAGTCGACTGTAAATGTAATGTTCATTTATGATTGTGATTTGGAATAATCTTGTTCTGTTGCTCATGGAAATCTCAGATCCGATTTCCTTCATTATGGTCATTTAGGTGAGATGTAAGTCTCCAATATCGACGGCATTATATACAGTGACTAGTCTTCTTGTGGTCTGACCTTATACAAACTCCGTGTATAGGGCACTCCCACTCGCATGTCTCCATATGAATGGTCAGGATCTACCATCTGTAGTAGTTTACAACACTTGCAAGCCTCTACAAAGCGGGTCGTATCCATAGTGTCACCAGGATCAGGTATTCTACCTTAATCCTTATACTACACTATTTAAGTTATCAATTAAGGCATGATCCACTTGCATATCACATATACATGCTTAAGTTCACAAAGATAATCAAGAAGCTTTGTTTATTGGATATGAGTAAATGCCAGAATTAAATAACACTTATTTTATTCATTGAACAATGTGTATCTTTACAAAACAAAGAGACTCCTGGAGAATTAGCACACTAATCCTAACAATCTTCCACTTGTCCTAATGACTCGGGAGACTAATGTATAATACAATATAAAAATGTACAATATACAATAAACTAGGGCATACCCCAGATCATCTCCATGTTGCCCTAGACAAGATGTTGCATGTCTCGTAGACCCAAACTCTCCATATACCCCAGTAAAACTTGGAGTTCTATCATATAGTTCTGGAATTGGAGGTCCATATACTCTCCACCACGATCAGATCGTAGTGTTTCTATCTTCTTACCTAACAAGTTTTCAACTTCAGCCTTATACTCCTTGAACTTGTCAAGGGCTTTAGACTTACGTTGCATTAGGTAGAGATACTCGTGCCTTGAATAATAATCTATGAAATAGATGAAATATTCATGCCCACCTAAAACTCTAACACTCATCGGACCATAGAGGTCAGAATATACAAGCTTTAAGGCATCCTTGGCTCTGTAACCTTTTCTAGTAAAAGGTCATTTGGTTATCTTACCTTCGAGGCATGATTCACACACCGGCAAGGAGTTTTCTTCTAAACTCTTTAGAAGTTCACTTTTCACCAACTACTCAATCCTATTGAGGTTGATGTGACCTAACCTTAGATTCCAAAAATGGGCGTTGTTCTTAGGAGAAACCTTTGGTCTTTTAGTTGTCGTTGTCGTACTGGACATTTTAGTATTAAACAAGGCTTTTATGACTAACGGCCTTAGTACATACAAGTTACTTTCTATTGAACCAGAACCAATCTCCATTCCATTCTTGAAAATAAACACTTTATTCCCAGAAATAGTGACAATATAACCTTGTTCAATGAGACAAGAAACCAATATTAAGTTCCTTTTGATATGAGGAACTATGAAAACATTATCCAGTAATAGATAACGTTTCTTGTCTAAAAATAACTTCAGCCTGCCTATAACAACAGCTGAAACAACCTCAGCAGTACCGACTCTAAGAGTCATCTCTCCCTGTGGCAACGTTTTCCAGGAATGAAATCCTTGGTAAGAGGATTTGACATGCTTGTTAGCACCTGAATCAAAGATACAGGCACAATCATCATTCTCTACCAAACACGTCTCCAAGACCAATAAATCACATTTTTTTCTATAGACATCCTCCTCTTTTGGAGAGTAGTGGGATCAGCATCAGAACCTAAATAAGCTCCAAGTTCCATGTCAGAGAACACTTCTCTTCTAGGAACTTCAACAGAGTCAACAACACTTGCTTCCTCTTCCTAGAGTTTAATTTGGGAACTGATACTATTGGTTTTTTCATCCATCCCTCTATGCTCAAAATGTAAGAATTGACGTTCAAACAAATATTGCAACGAGTCCATGATCTCATGTACAATGACCATGTTCTCAACCCCTTTGGCCAAAACATCAGGTATGCTAGCCAAAATGTGAAGTCGGGCCAATGAATTAGCCTTCATCCACAACTCATTTGCATTACGAACACTTTGCAAGCATCAAGTGTCGGGACTTGAGAAAATGCCTCAACCATGACAAATTCGAGGTCATTTACCACGAAATACGTTTTATAAAACTCTTTCCACTGTATGTAATCGGTCAAATTAAAGGCTTTAAACGAAAATACAAACACCTTGCGAAAAACAAAAAACACATTGACCTACATTAAATTTTAAGCAAATACCCATTGAAAAAATAAACAACATCCAATAAGGTTTAGGAAAGCTAATATGAACCCCGTGTGACATCTAGTTTCACAATGACGCTTCAAAGGTTAAGGAAAAAAGCCACCGAAAAGAGGTCAATTATCCCTCCTCTGAATTGAGAAACTCTAAATCGGTCATTAATACCAGAACAACTCTTGCTTCTATAACGATTAGCCATCATTGATTTAGTTAAGAAATCATTAACTTAACAATTTCTCGTAAGTGTGACCCTGTTAGGATGGTACCAGGATGCAGCGAAAGCGACGATGATTGATAAGCACTCTAATTGATTAATTTTGACAGAAACGAAAGCATGCTCAAGCAGAATTTAATGGGTTTCAAAACATACCTTTAAAGAACCTTTGAAATCTCGATTTCCAACTGCTAATTCCTCCAAATCTTTGTGCAGACCACACAAGATATTCCCTACTATTCTCTTGGTGCTTGACGGGTAGAATTGAACATCATTATAAGCCTTTTATTTAGAATTATGAGGGCTGTTAAGTAGAATATGCAGCGATTATACTAAGAATTCATGAGAAAACGAGCTTGCATCGATTGGCATTAAGAATCTCGGCTAACCCACTTTTATGCATTATTATGCGTTCAATAATTTGTAGCAAACGCAGGAATCGATCGCATACAATGAATCTCGCCATCGCAGAGGCGTCACATACCCTCAACGCATGGATGTTGCGGCCATTAACCGCATGCGTCCATCGCATAGAGGTTGTGGCTACAGAGTATAACCATAATAGAGGGATGACCACAAGGTTGGTAGAATGCGATGATACTTCGGAACCCAAGCATGAACGCATACCTCGGGAGTATCAAAAGATGATGTTGACATTTCACCTGCCATGCCGTTAGCAATAGAGATTCCGAGCAAGTCCATCATGCCGTTAGCTGCAGAATTTCAGAGAGGACCATTAATGTTGTCGGCGATCAAGCTCTATAAATAAAAGCCTTAGATCACAATTTCAAGTCTTCTAGGTTTCTGTCTTAGGGCAGATCCTTGTGATCCAGACCAAAGCGTAAGAAGATAGTCTTGATAGTTCTTCATCCCCTCAACCATTCCGAGTGACGACCGGAGCCTCCGGCGGAGCTAGATCTCGAGAGAGACTACTCCACTGCTCATCCATGGCACCATCGACAACCTTAACACACATCTGATGGAAGCAAGATATTGCTTCCATCTGGCCCTCCATTTCTCTTCAATCTTTGTATTGTATTACATTGTGGCTTAAGAGATTAATACATTTTGTGATCAATGCATTTCTATATCTTTGATTCCATCTCCAACTTCATTTACTTAGCATCCTTTACTTTAATTGCATCATTAGGTAAGACTGCTAGATTATCGCATACTTAATCATGCGGCATAGACATATGAAGCATGTAGCAAACCACCGAGAGGTGTGCATTGCGCGAGTGTTGTGAGAAATTCCTATTTGCTTAGTGTGAAGCTGTAGCAACACTTGTTTATAAGCGGACACAATGCTTGTCTATGAGTAAAATCAGCAGCGACTGCTCGGGAGGGTAAGTTGTTGATCGCATTGAGCAACATAAGCAAGTGTTCACTAGAGATAGGAATAATCTTATGTCAACCATGTTTTATGTGATTATCTTGTCTTATGAACGCTTCATTCATCATTTAGGCATACTTGGGAGAGTAGTCTAAAAACCAAATCTAGACTCGGGAGAGCAGATTGGATCGCATAAGCAAGAATGGGGATTTAGGAATAAGCTCCATTTTCTACTATACACCATATGCACCCTTTAAGTAGGATATGGTGGTATGCGGTCATCTTGCTTATGTGTGAGAGCATGTGAGCAGGAATAAAGACTCAGAAATAAGGCCTCTTGACATTTTCGCATATACATTGCATGCGTCTTCGTCAAGTGTGTATAGCATGATCACATAGCTTGCGTTGGTTGGGGTTACCCTTGCGGTCAAGCTTAGTGTTGCAGTGAAGACATTCTCGCCATTTTATCTATTTTTTCCATGCATTTTACTACGGTTGATAGTTTTCGTGTCTCCATCTCTCACATCATACTTCCACTGCTTAATCTGTTAGTTAGGAGTAAGAGTAGTGCATAGCCCATAACCCTCAACATTCTTTTATTTTTCACCGCAAACACATTAATTCATGACATTTAGCTACAAGTCCCTAAGTTCGACCTCAGATCACCTGAGAAACGTGCGATCTCATTATACTTGGTGAGAGAGCAAGAAAACTTGTGATAGGAATGCATGGTCATTGCATACGAGATTAATGAATACTTTCAATTCCAACGCATGACCACCGATGCATGAGAACAAACGTATAGCCTAAGACATGCATCATATATGCTTCCAAATTTTTATCATCAGTGCTCTAGATTGAGTTGTGGAATTCAAAATAAACTGGAATCAAAGGGAACTTGGAGAATGCTCACTACAACAACCCAATGAAGAACACCTTCTTCTAACCGAATTTTCAACTAAAATTCTATTGGTTGCAATCGCTCCAAAATCATTCCAATCTCTTTAATATATTGCAGACTATCATGCAAAGACATTTGTTTCATGGGTTGCAGCTCATGCTTGGAGTTATTGAAGCTTGAAGATGGTGGGTTCTTTGTGAGCTAATTGAATATGGAGTTGGAAAATCTCATTTTCCATTTTGTGTATTTTCTATTTCCAAAATCCAAAATTGATTTTAAAATCATATTTGATTTCTAAAATCAAAATTTATTAATTTTACAAATTAATTTCATAAATTAATTTTCTAATGAAATTAATAAATAATTATTTAAATGAATCAAATAATTCTAATTAATTTTATATCCAATATTAAATTAATTTTACACAATTCCATCTTCATATATTTAAATCATTTTAAATATATATATTCTTCAATTCTGTTTGATTCTAATTTCAACATTTCAAATTAACTTATCACGTTACTCTAGAGCTAATCCATTTTCGAGCTAGTAGGGGGACCTTGTGGACCTACAGATCATGGGATCCAACGATCCAAGATTAATCGGCTAAACTCATTAGATGGATCTAAACTCCATTCATTAACTAATGGGTCACTCCACTAAAGCTCATAGTTGAACTCCCCTCACTATAGATATATTATGTCCACTCGATATAACCATGATTAGTAAGTCAACCCTACACAAGTTGTTCGTAATAATGGCTGGGTCGAATCTCTATTTTACCCCCAAAATTACCTCTTGTTCCTTAAGTCCCCACTAGTCCCTTAATGAACAATTCTTTTGTGATCCAATCAACAAAACAAAGTCCCTCTTAGGCCAGTGAGAGGGTGAGTCCCCTTGTTCAAGACCCAAAATCAGCACTTAAGGGAAAAACCTCTTTAATGTTCCTAAAAGCGGGTAGGAGTGAATTCTATATTGCACTCTATGTCCCTAGCTATCTATCCAGTCTTACCCCTGAAATGGGAGGTTTATTAAGCCGGTACTATTTAGCCAACCCCCAACCCTCACCTATACAAATCTAAGGATAATTCTAAATAAACAGGAGTTTATAGTTAGCTCAGGATTAAGGTTAAGTTACCTAGGTCATCACTTTGAAATAGTCAGTCTTAAACAGTAAACAACGTTATAAAGTAAGAGTGACTGATTTCGTGGTCCGATCTTGTACAAACCCTTTTGCACAAGGACACCCCTACTTCTCATGTCCCAATATGAATGAATTAGGATCACTTCGTTTGTAGCACTTTACAACTCTTTGTAATAACTACCTAGTCGGTCGCATCCAATAGTGTAACCAGAATAAGGTGCCCAACCTTATTCATATACTATAGATCATTTTGACTATTTACTCGAACCCGATCCACCTTTATGTCTCCATATAAGGTTCAAGTACTCATCCAATAGTCAAGAGACTTTTAGGTTTATTGGATTTCTATTAAGCAAAACATCTATTCAATAACACCTTACTGAATTTTCAGAATAAGTTCTATTGTTTACAAACCACGAGTTTTAGGACATAAAACTCAACAGACCCCTCATTTTAGGCCCTAAAGATCTGCCCCAAGCAGCCAATCCGAAGGGAAAAAAATCTGATTGGGCCAAAACCTAAAGCGACCCTATCCATTTCTGGAGTTCACCTTGATATTAACCAACTGCACAAAACCCATCTGAAGGGGGATGCTCCCAGGGTTCCATGAGGGAGTATAGAATGATGTCACGGTGCGAACCAATGACAGAGACCATAGGACGTGTTGACACACACTCTTCACCCACTTACTATAAACACTTTCTCCATCTACCTTGATATTGATTCATGCAAACACCATCCGAAGGGGGATGCTCCCAGAGAACTACAAGGTCAAGCATGAATCTCACATCGTGAATATTCAGGAAGAAACGTGAGTGGAATCATTGACATATCAGATACATCTTTTCCTCCTACTGAGCATTTTATAACCTAGGGTTTAGTTTACCTAGAAAAAACATGGCTAAGAATTTTAACTAAGCGACTTTTTAGGTTTGCCCAAGAGTAACTTTTACTTTGGATAGTTTAAGCAACTTTTGATCATCATCCATTAAACTCTTGGACGGAATCTTTTACCAACTGTCCATGCTTGTAAAAAATCTATCTAATTCACCTTTCTAGGTAAATTTCCATGTAAGGATGTTCCGTTTCCATCAGCTTAAGTACCCCAGCCTAGACAGAACCTGCCTTAGACAAAAGGTATATAATTTTAATCTTTTATGCCAATCAATTTAATCTTATTAAACTGATTTAAAAAGATTAAACTAGGTTGCTAATCCCATTAGAACCTTGAACTTAAGTCTATCTCAATCCAATTTTAAAACCCTTTTAAAATATGAGTTCACCCTAAGTCCACATGCAACTCTTTCTTATCGATTGTAGTTCTAATTTCCTTTGTAACACTTATAATCAGAAACAACCAAAACCAAACACAACGCAAAGTAAACACATACAAGGCATTCATAACTCTTATAAACAGCCTAAGTGATGCTTCATGCATTGTTCATTCATTGCTACATTTTATATAACTCTTACACAAACAAGAAACGAACCAAGTAAAACATGCTTCCATTCACCCTTATACTATAATGCTTATAATATAAAGAATGATGCATGAATATGCTTACTTCATGCACAAATATAACTCTTATATATTCATGATACATGCGCATGCTCTCTTGTAATTTCATCATGCTATATTATAACACTTATAATACATGATGCATGAATAATTGGAAAACCTAAGGTGGGTTTTAAATCTATATATCAAACATTGTGCCATATAAACAACATACATCTCATGTATAACAAAACAAATGTTAATGAACCAGGAAAAATTGCCTCAAATCCTCAAAATTACAAGCTAACTATTACAAAAACAAAGAGTCTCCGGTTTAAACAGGAGAACCGGGTCTTGAACCGTCTAGGCGAAGTAACAAAAGTTGGTGTACCAAACATCCCTGCGATCGTCTACATGAAAGAGTAAATGCTTTACTCAATCGTTTACCTATGCTTCCAGAGCTAAACGATCGTTTAGCAATGATAGTGTACCTTCTACCATGTGATGAAGCATGAGGTACGCAATCGTGCAGCGCACTCTACAATGCAAGCCTTATACAATCGTCTAAACGACTATGATGTGATGAAGCATGATCGTCTAAGCGATCGCTGAGCAAGCGCCTTTGTATCGTATATCGTGAGATCGTGTAGTTAGTAACTATGCGATAAGGCATGCTAACTACATGATCATTTTTTCTAAACGATGAGCATCAAATTCTCCCACCACGATTGTCTACCTTCAGCGTCTATGCGATCAGGCAACCAATGCTACGCGATAGAGTAAACGATTTACCCCATCGTTTAGCATTAGCTAAACGATCATTTAGTAAATACTACATGATCGCATAGAAAAATCTACATGATCATTTAGTTAAATCCCAACGATCGTTTACCAGAGGCTACCCAACACGACCAACTCTTGGTCTTCTTTTTTGCTGAGAACTGCATCTCCAGGTTTCGAAACTTCATCACGAACGATTCGACTAACTCAAACACTTTGAATTACAGACTCGATAGCATGTTAATTATGCCCAAAAAAACAAGGGCCCTTACAAATTAACACTTTGT
The DNA here is from genome assembly GCF_027475165.1 of Benincasa hispida. NCBI lineage: Eukaryota > Viridiplantae > Streptophyta > Magnoliopsida > Cucurbitales > Cucurbitaceae > Benincasa > Benincasa hispida. The sequence continues at coordinate 45,994,111 of NC_143478.1, read as the reverse complement.
AATTTAAAGAAAGCTTTAAACAGAGACAATTAAACCCGTAAACATTCATCAATGTCATCCACAAACGCATTTAACAATTAAATGCAATGCAGAAAACCCACCACGACTATAAAGGAAGTTCAAAGCAGAAGTGAAATTTGGAAACAACCTGGCTCTGATACCAATTGAAGGAAATTAGACATGAGGATTTCCATGAGCAGCGGAATGATCGTTCCAAATTTCATTCGTATATGGACATTAACAGTTACAATCAAGAAACATAAACATACAAGCTATGCAGAAAACAAAATTATAACATGTTTTACTATACGATAAAGGGACAGAATACACATACATTTGAAGACTCATCTTCAACACCCTTGATCGCGAACGCTCGAACAGAGTCCAAGACTACAACACATAAACGCTCGAACTCAACGATCTCCAAGATCACGAACAATCGGTAACCACCACACGAACACTGCAAACTCAACGAACGGCCTCTAAATAACCTCGACTATGTCAAGTTGAGTACGACACCACCACAATGGCTACATGGTATTCTCGGTGTAAGAATCCAGAAGTGTAGGCTCTGTGTGGACTTGGTCAGAGGACGAGACCGGAGGAACAATCGTGTAAACGATTGAGCAACTAGGAGATGATAAGGTCTATCGTATAGACGATACCCAATCGTTTAACAAATGTTATGCGATCATTTAGCAAAAGCTGCATGATCGTTTAGCTATCGGCTAGCTGAGTGAACTATCGTATAGAATCACTCCACAATCGTCTAGTCTCTTTTCAGCTATCGTTTAGTAAATTTTATTCACTTGACAGCCACCGTGAGTAATTTTCGAGAATACAAACTCTCAATCAACCCTTCTAAATTTAAAACATTTTTCCTTTTATATCACGTTTACCATGAAACTACCAATAACCTCCCATTCAATTGGTTAGTAGAGAAAAAGAGATAATTATCCAATAATTAATATTATTATAAATATATATGATAACCAACTTACCATATTATATTTATAATCTATAGTTTTAATATTTCATCTCATGAAACATAAAAAACCATAACTCTTTTTTTTTTTTCATGGTACTTAATGTAAATTTCATTTACATTAATCCTCCACTTGACGTATCTAATACATCACACCGATCATATCATATATAATCGAATTACCTCTTGTTAATTTGAACATTTCAAATCAACACCAAGAACTGATTCTCAACTTGAATCCATTGAGCTACCAAGAGGACCTTATGGACCTGTAGCTCGAAGCTCCAACGGTGTGTGAATAACTGACTGAACTCTTTAGTCATGGGATCCACCATTCGTTAACTGCCAGGCACTCCACTAAAGACCGACAGCTGAACTCTCTTTACTACAGATATATTATGTGTCCATATCAACCAATCAACAGTGCAATAACCCTTCACAGATCGCTTGTAAGTACAGCTAGGCTAATAACCGTTATGCTCCAGTAGTTACATCTAACTCTTTAAGTACCATTGATCCTTCTAATGAACATAAGTCATATTCCTACTATGACTGAGTCCTCTCTTCCAAAGAGAAGCTATGGCTACTATGTTCAAGCCCCGGAATCAACCCTTAAGGGAACAATCTATCTACTTACCCCTACATCGAGGACGAAGTGAATTCCATCTTGTGTAACTGAGTTCCCAACTCCCAAATCAGACAAATCCCAAAAAAGGTTGGCATGTTGAGTTGGAAATCTGGCCACTCTCACCCATACTAATCAAAGGACGGCCCTCAAAGGTAGAAGTTCGCAAAAAACTAAGGATTGAAGTCATGTCACCTATGGTCATTTAGGTGAGATGTAAGTATCCGATATCAACGGCGTTAGATACAGAAACTAGTCATCTCGTAGTCCGGTCTTATACAAACACTTTGTATAGGACACCCCTGCTCGCATGTCTCCATATGAATGGTCAGGATCTACCATCTATAGTAGTTCACAACACTTGCAAACCTCTACAAAGTGGGTTGTATTCGTTGTGTCACCAAGATCAGGAATCCCTCCTTAATCCTTATATTACAGACGTATTTAGGTTATCACTTAAGACATGATCCACTTGTATAACTCATATACATGCTTAAGTTTACATACGATAACCATAAAGCTTTGTTTATTATATATGAGTAAATGCCAAATAAAATAACTCTTATTTGAATCATAACAATGTGTATAAATTACAAACAATGAGACTCCAGAAGAATTAGGACATCAATCCCAACAAATATATGAATCGCTTATTTCGTTTTAGAATTAAATTCAATAAAGTAAAAGATCTATGACTATTACATGAGTACTTAAACATTATGTGGAGACATAAAAGTGGATCAGGTTCGAGTAAATAGTCAAAATGGTCTATAGTATATGAATAAAGTTGGGTGTTTTATTCTGGTAACACAATTGGATGCGGCCCACTCTGTACTTGTAAAGTGCTAAAAACGAAGTGATCCTAATTTGTACATGTGATGACATGAGGAGTGGAGGTGTCCTGTGCAATGAGTTTGCACAAGATCGGACAACGAAATAAGTCACTCTTACTTTATAATGTTGTTTACTATTTAAGACTGAGTATTTCAAAGCGATGACCTAGGTAACTTGACATTAATTCTGAGCTAACTATGAACTCCTATTTATCCGAGATAATCCTTAGATTTGCATAGATGAGGGTTGGCTCAACAATGCCGGCTCAATAAGCCTCCCATTTTAGAGGTAAGACCGGGTAGATAGTTGTGGACATAGGGTACAAGATGGAATTCGCTCCTACCCGCTTTCAGGGATAATAAAGAGGTTGTTCCCTTAAGTACGGACTCCAGGTCTTGAACAAGGGACCCCACCTTCTTATTGTCCCGAGAGTGGTCTTGAACAAGGCGCCACACCTTCTCATTTTACAAAAAGGATTCAATTAATTATTGACTTAGTTTTGTAAAATTAATAAAATTTCATGTTTTTTGAAATGTTATTTGATTTCAGGAAATCAAATTAAAAAAGTAGATTTGAAAATTGGAAAAATCCCAAAAGTGGGATTTTTCCACTTTCAAATTTCAGCATCTCATTCACAATTCCATACTTTTTCAGCTCAATTATTCAAGCATGAGGTATGATTCATGCAAGGTTGTTAGCTGAATGAAAGTCATGCAATATAAAGCTGGAATTTTGAGTGGCAGAAAAGGTGTGCAATCATTGCTGAAGCTGAGATTTTGTCTTGAAGAAGTGTTCTTCACACTATGAAAAACCAAAAATCTTTTCTCCTTATTTTCTTAATTCAAGCTTATTTTTTAGTCCCGCAACTCAATCCAAGGCACCAAGAGGATAGTAGGGAAGGCCTTGTGGTGGTTCACAAACAGAAATCATAGAGGTTGCAGCTAAAGATCGTGAATCAAAGGTACTTCAAAGATTAGTGTTGAAAGTCTATTTTTCGTTTATGAGCATGCTTAGTTTGAAGCCTAAATTAATGAATTAGAATGCTTAATGATCATATCTTACTTCTGCTACTTGCTTCCTGAATCCAACAAATTGTTAATTAGAGGATCAGTGGGACTTAAGGAGCAAGATGTAATCTTGGAGGTAAAAAAGCATTTGACCCAGTCGTTATTACAAACAACCTGCGAAGGGCCGACTTACTGATTACAGTTAAATCAAATGGACAAAATATATCTACAGTGAGGGGAGTGCAACTATTGGGCTTCAGTGGAGTGACCCGGTAGTTAACAAATATTGATTAATTCGATTTAAAGAGTTTTAGCCAATTAATCTCAGATCATTGGAGCCCATGATCTATAGTCCCATTAGATCCCCTTATTATCTCACAAACGAATTAAACCTTAGAATAACGTGATGAGTAAATTTGAAATGATCAAATTTGATTAAGGAAAATAGTAATTATATACGATATAATTACATTTAATAATCGTATTAAACGAAATAGGAGAATTGGATAATATTTAAATATGATCTAAATATTTATTACATGAATAGAGATTCATGATTATGGAATTGGCGTTTTAAAAATTTAATATTGGATATTGAATTATTTAAATTGTTTAATTAATTAAATAATTTTTAATTGAACTTAATTGTTTGAATTAATTTTACTTAAAATGAAAATTTTGATTTTTATGAAAATTCAAATAATAAATCAATTTTGATTTAATTTAAGTTTTAGAAATTTAAATTGATATTTAAATCAATTTGATTAAGTGGGTTTTTTCCACTTTCAAACTTAATTCTCTTCAAGAAGGGCTGTCAAGAGGAGATGCAATGAGATTGCATGGATAACCTGATTAAAAGCTAAGTTTTTCAACTGAGAAGTAGAGAGAATACTGTTTTTCTGAGATTTAGGGTTGAAGAAAAGCTCTTGACTACATGCTCTCCAAAACTTTTTTTCTTCTCCTAAATCTCCCTAAATTAAACTCATTTGGAATTCCACAATTCAATTTAAGGTCCTAGAAAATAGTAGGGAAGATCAAGTGGTGGTCTACAACGTTTTACTTAGGAGATTGAAGCTCAATCTGAAGGATTTTTTAAGTCCTCAAAGCTAATTTCTAAAACTTTCTTTTCATTTTATGAACATGCTTATTTAGATACTAAAATTGATGAAAAACTCGAGGCGTTACATTCTCCCCCTCCTTAAAGAACTTTCGTCCTCGAAAGTTCATTTCTGAAAAACTTTGTGCAAAGGCTCACCTCACAACCAATATATGACGGAATAACTTTACATGCCAGAACTACCGAGGTTACAACTATCTTTCCTTACGCCAGCGAACCTGTCACGCCCTGTCCTTTCTCCATACCACAAAAAAAATATAAAAAAAAACTTTGCATAGGGATAACGAAACATATATGGTCTCTTATACTAACTAAGCATACAAAAGAAGGCAAGCAAACATAGTCTCAAACAAACCTAGAGTGTCAAGGTCTAAAATTTAAATTTGTCTTTCACTACAGTGTCCGACCTCCCCACCTTATGTCAGGTTGTGGCACTATTCCTATTCCATTGCTGTTGTGTGAAACCAGAATTTCTATTTTCCTTACTTAAGCAAGTGATAAAAGGAATTAACTAAGTGAAAGTTAAATCCTAAGTTAAGGGGAAGGAAATTTCTAAGTGTTAAGTAGATTTTCCTTGAATAATTTAAGTTGAGCTTTAATTGATAAAATTATAATGAAATTTGTATAATAAGTAGGTTGATGAGAAAGTTAGTGTGGAACGGTGAAGAAGGAATGGGGATTTGAAAAAGAAAAATATGGAAATTGAGTTTGGGAAATTTGGGAAAAAATTGACTAAGTATGGAAAATTTATGTGAAATCCGTTATGGTTGAAGAAAGGATTGAAGAACTGAGAAAAATATGGGAAATTATTTTGGGAAAATTCTGGAAAAAAAATGTGTAGAAGTTGCACGGAGACAAACAATTCGCAGTAGCTAAGAGCGAGATCATTGAGAGTGAGATCAGCGAGATCGTTGAGAGCGAGATCATTGAGATCGAGACCAGCAAGATTGGAGAGAAAATGGGAGAGAGCGAGATTGGAAAGAAAGTGGGAGAGAGCGAGAGCGAAGAGCGCGAGACCGATGAGAAAGTGGGAGAGAGCGAGAGTAGAGAGAGCGAGCTAGAAAGCTGGAGAGAGCGAGAGTGGAGAGAAAAGTTGGAGAGAAATTAGGAGAGAGCGAGATTGAAGAGAAACTAGGAGAAAAGGTTGGAGAGAAACTTGGAAAGAGTGGATTTTGAGCGAGAAAGTGGGAGAGAGCGACACTGCCGAGAGCGGAAAGAGTGAGAGCGCCTATGCGTTAGCCTTTCTTTGTATGATTCGAACGTCACGCCCACACCTCGCCTATGCATTGAACGGTCGACTAAGCTTCTGGGCGATGTATTTGGACACGTTGGGGTGGATTATGCATTTAAAAACCCTAATTTGAATATAAACAAAGCTTGAAGATGTAAGGGTAAACATCAATTAAAATTTAGGTGTCCGATTAAGAGAAATTCTTAAACCCTAAGAAATTGTGTTGGATGCGTTTGGGAAGAACATATTGAACCAAGGTGAAGTTAGCTTACGTTGATAAAGGAAGGATTAAACATTTGGCCATGCAGCCAAGTAGGTGCTATCAATCCCACGAGCAATTTGAATGCTTATAAATAGGGAGTTGGGATTTCATTTTCAAATCACACAAAAATCATAAATTTCATAGAAAAAGTAGAGGGTAGTGAGGGTTCAGAGGAATGTGTCAATTTTGGACGAGGAGATCATCCAATCTACTCGTGCATTTAGAGTGATTCCAAAGCCAACTGAAATCCTTGGAAGTCTAGTTTTCAGAGTTTGGCTACTAGAGGAAAAACCTCAAAGGAACTGGGCTGGAGATTGAGAAGAATGCAGAAGGGTCAGACTGTCAGATCAGTCTGGGCCAGTCTTGAAGATTTTGAGATTTCGGCCAAACCACGAGGAATTCTGAGCTTAAAGTTTAGGGTACGATTCCTAAGACATTTTAGAATAAGTTTGTAGAAGGAAGTATTTTCAAATAAAGTTTGAAACTATGAGTAATATAAGTTGAAAATTGAATCTGGATTCTAGGGTGAAAAAGGGACTTGAGGAGCTACTAGAGTGAAAAGTTCCTAAGAATTCGAGGTGAGTGGCTAAAATGTTTTCGAACTAAAACGTTTTTAAACTGTTTTGATTACAAACGTTTTACAGAAACATATTTGCAAAAATAATTCTCATGCCTACTAGTTTTATAAAGTGGTTTCCAAGTAAGTTTGAATTGTGATTTGAACGCATGCATATTGTTGAAAAACTATTTACATATGTATATGTATTGATTTTATCCAGCATGCATTACCATCTTTAAATACATGTTGTATATGTGTTATACTGTACATGCTTTAAAGAGAAAAGTTGTTTATAAATAATTTTGGTAAAATGTGATGCCGAAGTACAAGGAGAAGGCATCCACCCAACTAGATACTGAAGTACAAGGAGAAGGTATTTATTGGTACTGAAGTACGCTTGAGAAGGTACCAAGCCAACGGGATACTGAAGTACATTGGAGAAGGTATCCTAGTAGCTCAATACTGAAGTACAAGGAGAAGGTATCTGAGCAGTAGTACCTAATGTGGCCACAGGTGAATAAAGTCAGAGATTGAGCAAAAGGGTTCTCTCTGGACTAGTAGTTGGTGTTGGGATTATTTTATCAGTTATACAGTACTTTGATTTGAGAAATGATTTTACTGTTTTATGTTCAAAACAGTTTTATATACATTACGCTTGGAGATTGTTTATGCTGCATTAAATTATATTTCAGATAAAACTATCTTCTGAAATTATGCATGAGAATTTACTATGTTTTCTCGGTCACTCACTGGGCGTAAGCTCACCCGTTTTCAAATGTTTTGTTTTTCCCCCCCACAGGTAGCGGTCAAATCCTCTGAAGATAGCTCTGTGTCTGCACTGCCACTAAAGGACCAAAAGACTTGTAACCGTTTGCTAGGTGGTTACTGTTAATATTGTACACATGTTAATATTGTTCATATAGGGACTAGGGTTTGTGGGTTTTGGGGCTTTTAAATCTAGTGTTGTAATGACTCTAAACATATTATGTTTCTAAGTTAATAAATTGTGGGCCTAAAGACATCCCGTTGCATATGAATTGTATTTGGTATTAGAGTTATTCCACAAGAGCTTTTAGGCAGTAAATGTCAGCTTAAGGGTTGATAACTACTGCAGTCATACCCTTCTCTAGGCTAAAAGGGTGGTCTGGGGCAGGGTGTGACAGATTGGTATCAAAGCATAAGTTTTTGGGACAATTGAGGAATTAGTTTATACCAGGTTGGTATCCAATATAAGTTTCTGGGAAGGTTAAAAAGTTAGTTGGTACCAGTTTGGTATCAGAACAAAGGTTTACGTAAAACCTGGGAAAAGGTTGAGTGTAAAGTCTAAGTTGATACCAACTTGGTATTAAAGGATGGGTTATACGTAAGTTTGGAAAAGATTTAAGCTAGCTTAGTACTAAAACATAAGACTTTGGGTGAAAGAAAGAGTTCATGCATTAGATTAAGTCCCATAGATAAGTCCCTAATATGTGTACCTACTAATTAGACAAAGATGCTGAGAAGAAGTGGCAAGCGAAGCAAGCAGACTGAGGAGAGGAATGTTGACCCCTACCAGCGGAGGTCCTAAAGTTAGACGGGACCCAGATCCAAAGAGGAAAAGAGTTAGAAACTCAGTAGAACAAGAAGCAACTTCTGAAAACGAGTCAAGTAAACCAAAAGTAGATGTAGAACCCCAGATGGAGGATCAAGTATTCGATAGAATCACTCAAAGATTAGCGGCGAGTGTATGATCGATTCAATATGATCCAGAAAAGAAATTCGGCGTCGAGAGGTTGAAAGCTTTAAGAACCACGACGTTCGATGGAGCCACAGATCCAATAGATGCTGAGATCTGGTTGGATTTGATTAAGAAGTGTTTAAAAGTTATAAGATTCCCTAAGGACCGTAAGGTCGAGTTAGCGGCATTCTTGCTGCAAAAAGGGGCTGAGAAGTGGTGGAAAGTAATAGAGGCTAGACGAGGTAGTTTAGAAACTATGACTTGGTCTGAGTTTAGACGAGTATTTGAGGATAAATACTACCCTAGTTCTTTTAGAGATGCGAAGAGGGAGGAATTCTTTTCCTCTTTAATAACTATAGGTTTCTTTTGCTGAGACTCAGAAGTCTTTTGGTCTACTTTCCTTTTCTACTCCGCAAAGGCCATAATTCTGAACAACTTGTTGTACTCTTCTCCCTCCTAGGAGTCAGCATCAATCCTCATGGCGGCTCGTAGTGCCACCGCGTAGGTTTTAAGGTCAAGAGCATGAGCCATACCTCATAATCCGCTTCTAAAGCCTTTAACGAACCTTTCTGTCATTGCTGCCTCGGTGGCTACCAGCTCAAGGGCAAAGTGGGAAAATTTATCAAATTCCTGTTCATATTCCTCTACTGACATAACTCCCTGTTTCAAACTCAAGAACTCTGCCTGCTTGTTATACCGATTATTGGCCGAAAAATACTTCTCATAGAAACGCTCCTTAAACTGCTCCCAGGTTGCAAGTTTCCCACGAGTATCAATCATTTTCTCTACTGAATGCCAGCAGATTTCTGCATTGCCAGTGAACATGAAAACTGCACATTGGAGCTTTTGCTTTTCCGAGCACCTCATAAAATGGAAAATCACATCTCTGCTCTGGCGGGGTCCCCCAACGATCCATCAAAGAAGCGAGGGTCAAACTTCCTGAAATCCCTCAGATGTTTAGCCTCAAGAGATAGACCCTGCATGTCTCTATCCCGCGGTCGAGTCTGCTGTAACTGCTCAGGTGGCACCAGTTCCTCCTGAGCCTAGTTCTAGACAGCTGTCCTGCCATCGCGTTACGGATTAGCTCCTGTAGTTTTTCCATTAGGGAGGATGCAACTTCTTCACTAATTCTTGCTTCCATTTCCTTCTCATCGACTTGGGTCATAGGTGGATTTGGGGTTGTCGGGACAGTCTTGCTACTCTCACCTCCCTCTTCCTGCCCCCCTCTTCTAACAGTCTTTCTTGTTCTAGGTTTAAGTGTCATGTCCTATCATAAACTCAAAAATCAACTCTCTACCTCAAGGTCTTTCTCAGAAAACATATTACTGAAACATTACATTACTATTTCATATATGTATTAAAAACTTTCATAAGTACGATATACCTGGCGATGACGAGGAATCCGTTACTGGGCCACAAGGACTACCTAGACTTACGTAGTAAGTCAGTCTACAGAATCCAATACCTGGCTCTGAGACCAACTGTAACGACCCGACCCCCTAGGACTCAAGCTAGGCTTTTACTAAATACATGCATACGTGGAACTTAAAACGATACATTTTATGGTGAAATAAATGCTAAATAAATAAAGTAAGTTCAAAAGTCCTTCATTAAATTCAAATATTAAAAACAATAATAGGGTACCCATAAATCATGAATGTAAATAAATAAGTCTGAAAACAAATCTCAATAGTAAGTTTCAAACATCAATATTGAAAGTTAAGAAAACATGAAAAGAAATCTAAATCTCACGAGCGGAAGCATAAAACTTGTCCCAGTGGCTCGATCATGGATTTCGCTTATCATTTGCCAGCGCGTCTCTACTCTTACCTGAAACATAAACATGAGAAAGAGTGAGTATAAAATACTCAGTAAGTAACCCCACTACTAAGGTCAGGCTAGGCATCTATGTCCTCTAGATGCCTACCTCTGGTGGAACATATAAACTACTCTAGTCCTCATGGGACATATGCATACATGAAAAACTCATTCTATCCTACTGTAGTTAAGTATGCCCACTACCTCTAGTAAGTCTCGTAGGACCCACAACCTCCGATGAATCCCGAAGGAAACACAATCTTTGGTGAATCCCAAAGGAAACACAATCTCTTACGTACACATGGTTATGCATACACCTCTTTCGTATACCCATAACCCACTTAATGTGTACCTCTTTCGTACACATGGTTATGTATATACCTCTTTTGTATACACATAACCCACTTAATGTGTACCTCCTTCGTAAACATGATTATGTATACACCTCTTTCGTATATACATAACCCACTGAATGTATACCTCATTCGTACATCTGGTTAAGTATACACATCTTTCGTATACACATAACCCACTGAGTGTGTACCTCTTTCGTACACCTGATTATGTATACACCTCTTTCGTATACACATAACCCACTAAGTGTGTACCTCTTTCGTACACCCCAGATCCTCTCTATGAATGGATGTATGCATACCTCTTTCGTACACATGGTTATGTATACACCTCTTTCGTATACACATAACTCACTGAGTGTGTACCTCTTTCGTACACCCCAGATCCTCTCTATGAATGTAGGGATGCATACCTCTTTCGTACACATGGTTATGTATACACCTCTTTCATATACACATAACCCACTGAGCGTGCACCTTTTACGTACACCCCAGTACCCTCTAGGTTCTTTCGTACACCCCAGATCCTCTCTATGAATGTAGGGATGCATACCTCTTTCGTACACATGGTTATGTATACACCTCTTTTGTATACACATAACCCACTGAGCGTGCACCTCTTACGTACACCCCAGTACCCTCTAGGTATGTATCACTTTCATACACACCAGCCCTAGTACATCTTTTTCATGTACTAGCGCCCTTGGACATGCATCACTTTCATGCAGTCACATAGTCTGGAAAGGAAAAGAGATTACATCTAACTTCATATTACATATAACATTCACATCATCATGAGTCCTCTAAAATCTTTTCATTAAGATCATGTTAATTAACCTCAACATACGTAATTAGTGTCAATGGATCTACTCTAGTACATCACTTTCATGTACTAAACTATGTAAATAATCAAGTATTCGAGATTTCATAATATATAATACGGTCTACACATTCTCATAATAAATCACATAAGTATATGAATCAGCAAATGTCGAATCCTCATCTAACTTTAAGACATTCCAATAGGAATGCCACTTAATTTATATTTAAGGGTCATGCTCAATCATCCTTTTAATATAACTCATAAAATTCTAAACCATGCTCATACATTAAAATGCTTCAAACATATTCTCACGTGCTCATATATCTTTTCTAAACAGTCCATTAATCTCAGAATAGTCAAAATTATTCTTGTAACTAGTCTTAAAGTCCTAAAAAAATCATAAATTTATCGCCCGACACAAAGGTGATTCCAGCAGTAAGATTACTTACCTCAAAGTAAATCCAAATAAACCCAAGCAAGCTGATCCTCCTTTTCCAAAACAAGACCTAAATCGTGGTTTGGTCCAAAATTGATTCTAAAACCCAATTCTGTTGACCAACCTGAACATAAACCAAAATCAACATTTAGTAACTTAATGTCTATTGTTTTAGAATTGTTATAAATACTATAGTAGACATTTAAAATCCACAACAATGATAAGATCCATGCTCACCTAGATTAACAAATAACAATTTGTTTTAATAATTAAAATAGGTCGTTATCTTGTAAAATTTGGTTACAAACTCAACTGGTCTATAATCCTGTCTAAGGTTGGAGGTATTTAAGTTGACGATTTATGGAACACCTCCTACCTGGGGATTATAATTGAATAATTGAGCATTGTTAACCCGATTTTATTAGACTGTGTGAGTAGTGTGAGGTTTTAAAACTTGTTTATCACCTAGACATCGTACGTTAAATCCAAATATAAACGATATACTTGGTTAATCACCTAGACTTAGGTTGTTTATTAGACAGAATAAACCTAAGTAAATAATTACTTAAAACAAAATACACTTCAGTGGGAGATTAATAATATATACAATATATTGTTCTTAGCTCTCACGTCCCAAAGAGTTCACACCGTGAGATTCATGCTCGGCTTCGTGTCACCCTGGGAGTGAGCTACATTCGGAAAGTGTTTGCATGGGTCAGTAGCAAGGTGAATAGGGGAAGTAGTTCATTTTAAGTGGGTGAAGGATGTGTGTCAACATGTCCTACGGTCTCTTCCATTAGTTTGGACTGTGAGATTCTTATGTTGTGCTTGCTTGTTGTTTTTAGGCAACATAAGCTAGTTGTTTTACAATGGCTATCCCCTCAGAGGGTTGTAAAATGGGATTCAGAACAACTCAGACTTCTGAAATGGATAGGATTTCTTAGGTCGATTCCCAACCTTGACTCTTCAATTCAGAAGCATCTTTGGGGTCAATCTCTAAGGTCTCAAAATGGAGGGTTACACTTATAAGAATTACTAAGTGTTAGTAAGTTCTTAACCGAAAACGGTAACTAAATTACAACATGTTGACTTCTTCAAAATCACTCACTTCCAATAAAAATAACGGTCTTAAACATTTAACATCAAATATAAACGTAATACTAGCAGATGATTATTTAAATTTTGTTTTAATAGATGAATGTCCTCCATCTCCCAACTCATCTAGAATCAAAAGGTATTTAATGTCATAGATGAGGAAACAAAAGAAGCACAACAAAGTAAATATGATTTGCTTTTCATTGAGACATGTTTAGTGAAAAATGATGAATTAACCTAGATATTAGATTCAGGTGCCACTAACCATATATGTGCTTTCACTCAGGAAACTAGTTTCTGGAGACAGCTTATAAAAGGCGAAACAACCTGTAAGGTAGTGACCGGGAGGTTGTTTTAGCTAAAGCAATGGGAGATATGAAGTGATTTCTTGAAGAAAGATTCATTTTACTAGAAAATGTTCATTACATTCCTTCTATGAGAAGGAATTTAATATTTATCTCATGTTTCCTAGAATAAAAGTATAAAGTCTCTTTGAATGTAATGAAGTGTTCATTATTTCAAAAGGTTTTAAAATATGCTCTGCAAAAATGCAAAATAACTTATATGTGTTAAAATTGACTGAGGTAAAAGCTATTTTGAACACATAGATGTTTAAAACAACTGAAACTCAAAACAAGAAATGGAAACTTTCTCCTAATGCCTATCTTTGACACTTAAGGCTGTGTCACATTAATCTCAATAGGATTTGGATGATTAAGAGTGGAGTTCCAAATCAATTAGAAGATAAATCTCTACCACCATGTGAGTCTTATCTTTAGGGTAAGATAACCAAAAGATCTTTTACATGAAAAGGTTTTAGAGCCAAAAAAACCTTTAAAGCTAGTACATTCAGATCTCTGTGGTCCGATGAATGTTAAAGCCCAATGAGGGTATGAATATTTCATCAGTTTTATAGATGATTATTCAAGATATGGTTATATTTACCTAATGCTCATGAGTCTGAAACACTTGAAAAGTTTAAGGAATATAAGGCAGAGGTTGAGAACCAATTAGGTAAAATGATTAAACCACAATAATCAGATCAAAGTGGTAAGTATATAGACCTAAAATTCTAGGACTATTTGATAGAACATGAAATTCAGTCTCAACTCATAGCACCTGGTACATCTCAACAGAACTGTATAGCATAAAGGAGAAATAGAACCACGTTGAACATGGTTCGTTCAATGATGAGTTATGCACAGTTACCTAGTTTTTTTTTAAGACATGCAGTAGAGACTGTTGTATATATTTTGAATATGGTTCACTCTAAAAGTATTTCAAAAACACCTTATGAGTCATGGAGAGGATGTAAAAGTAGTTTAAGTCACTTCAGGATTTGAGGATGCCCATAACATGTACTAGTTCAAACCCCAAAGAAATTGGAACGTTGTTTGAAACTATACCTATTTGTAGGCTATCCTAAAGAGATAAAAAGTGGTTATTTCTATGATCCTCAGGAAGATAAAGTATGTGTATCGAAAAATGAAACATTCCTCGAGAAAGACCACATAAAGAATCATAACCTCGTAGTAAGTTGGTATTAAGTGACATGTCCAGAGAAACTACAGATAGATCAACAAGAGTTGTTGATCAAGTTGGTCCTTCAACAAGAGTTGTTCATGAAACTAGTACTTCACATCCTTCTCAAGAGTTGAGAATGCCTCGATATAGTGGGAGGGTTGTTCATCAGTCTGATAGTTACATGGGTTTAACAGAAACTCAGGTCGTCATACCTGATAATGGCTTAGAGAATCCATTGATTTTTAAACAAACAATAGAAAATGTAGATAAAGACCAATGGATAAAAGCCATGGACCTCAAAATGGAGTCAATGTACTTCAATTCAATCTGCGAACTTGTATATCAACTAGAAGAGGTAAAACCTATTGGTTGCAAATGGATCTATAAGAGAAAACGAGACCAAGCTGGTAAGGTACAGACTTACAAAGCTAGACTCGTGGCAAAAGGGTTTACCCAAAGAGACGGGATGGACTATGAAGAAACCTTCTCTCCAATTGCCATGATCAAGTCTATTAGAATACTCTTATCCATCACTATTTTTTAGAACTATGAAATCTAACATATGGACATCAAGACAACCTTTCTGAATGGCTATCTTGAAAAGAGTATCTTTATGGCTCAACTGAAGGAACCTTTGAAGGTCCTTGAGCGAAAGCGTGGAGATCGATCCAAAATTATTTTTACAAAATCAAAATTACAGAATACAAATGTTATGCATAATAATAAATTTACAGCATGCAAACATAAATGAAAAAAATGAATTAGGGTGAGAGAAGTCTTACCCTAGAAAAACATTCTTCACGAAATTTCCTTCTCCGAATCTGTCACAAACAAACTCGATCCAAATGGTTACCACCACGAAAAGAGCCTCATGTATTCTCTAATGCAATGAGGATGACTAAGGAGTGGGCTCTTAGAACTTTGTAAGAGAGGGAAAAAGTTTGAGAGAGGAAGAGAGGAAGAACAGAGAACTTGAGAACTTTTCTCAGAAAAATAATTCTGTGTATGGTTTTCTGTCAAACTCAAGGGAAGAAGAAGATGGTAACAACCTCTTACACCACTCCCACTCGCGTACGTTGTGGAGAGAAAATGGGGGAGGGAGTAAAATTAATTTAAAAAATAAAACAAATTAATTAAAAAATAATTATAATAAAACATTAATATATATTTATATTAAACTATATGTTATATCAAATATAACATATAATCTATAGTTTAATATTGTATTCAATATAATACAACTTATAGTTTAATTGTCTCATTAACGATATTTAATATAAATTCCATTTACATTAACTTTAATTATATGAATCCAATTCATATACTTAATATTTGAATCATATTCAAATATTTATTTCCTCTCAAATAAACTTTATATTATAATGTATCAAATATATTATAGTAATTATGTCATATATAATTAAATTAAAATTAATTATATAAGATATAATTAATTTGAATAATTCATATTAATCTAAATTAATTATCATTTAATCTTTATTAAGCTACAGAAGGGACCTCGTGGACTTGTAGATTGAAGCTCCAATAGTACTTGAATAATTAATTAAACTCTTTAATTAAATTATTCAACATTCATTAACTGTCGGGCACTCCACTAAAAATCGACAGCTGCACTCTTCGCACTACATATATATTTCTATGTCCATTGGATATAACTAGTCAACAATGAGATGACCTTCACAAATTGCTTGTAAGTACAGCTAGAACAAAATTATCGTTTTGCCCCTGCAGTTATATCTAATTCTTTAAGTACCACTGATCCCTCTACTGAACAATAAGTAATAGTCCACTATGACTAAAACCCTTCTCAAACTAGGAGAGAGTGTGGCGTCACAATATTCAAGCCCTGAAATTAGCCCTTAAGGGAGCAATTTATCTACTTTTTCCGACAATGGGGAAGGAGTGAATTCCGTCTTGTGTAGTTGTATTCCCAGCTCCCTAATTAGACGAATCCCCAAAATGGTAGGCGTGTAAGTCAGTGATCTAGCTACTCTCACCTATATAAATTAAAGGACCGCCTTCATAGGAAATAGTTCATAACTCATTCGAGATTCAGGTCATGTTACCAATGGTCATCCTGGAGAAATGTAAGTCTCTATTATGAACTATGTTATATAATGAGACTAGTCATTTCATGGTCCGGTTGTATACAAACTTCTTTGTATATAATACCCCCACTCACATGTCTCCACATGAATGATCAGGATCAGATCATTTATAGTATTTTACAACAATTATAACATCTACAAAGCGGGACCTACTCGTATTGTCACCAGAATAAGGTATCCAACCTTATCCATCTACTACAAACTATTTAGGTTACCACTTAAACATGATCCACCTATTTGTCTCTACATACATATTTAAGCTATAAAAGATAACCTTGGATGTTAGTTTATTGGTTTGTGGGTTTAATGCTACTAAAATATCAAAGAAAACATCTCATATTTTATTAAATAAATAACATGTTTGTACAATACAATTACAAACTATAAAATCCTACGAGATTTAGGGCATCAACCAGAGGGGTTTATAGAATAGGGTCAAGGGCAAAAAGTTTGCAATCTTAAAAGATCCATTTAAAGGTTGAAACAAGCGTGTCGATCCTGGAATATGAGATTTGACACTGCGATCAAATCTTATGACTTTGAACAGAATGTTGAAGAACCTTGTGTTTATAAGAAGATTGTCAACAAAACTGTAGCTTTTCTGGTTTTATATGTATTAGGATTGGTGTCCTAATTCTCCTGGAGTCTCGTAGTTTGTAAACTTTATACACATTATTATGAATAAAATAAGAGTTATTTTATTTGTATTTACTCATATCTAATAAACAAAGATTCGTGGTTATTGTATGTAAACTTAAGCATGTATATGAGATATACAAGTGAATCATGACTTAAGTGATAATCTAAAAGGTCTGTAGTATACAGATTAAGGAGGGATACCTTATCCTGGTGATACTACGGATACGACCCGCTTTGTAGAGGTTTACAAGTGTTGTGAACTACTACACTTCTTTATTAAAGAAATTTCTATCCTCCATTTTCCAATACAACATTTTTCTCTCTCTAATGTTCTTGTTCACTCTCATATCACTGGACATCTTTTTCATTTCCATGGTTCACCAAGCATAGGTCAAGCTCAAGTCGAGCCATCACCACCGCAACACTCGCTTTCGATTGATGTTAGAGTACTTAATATTAATGCAATAGTATTTTAATCTAGATTATTTCATATGTAAAAGCCCATTGGGATTTAGTCTTGTGTATTTAAGAATGTTTTTAGTAGTATGTAATGTGGCTAAAACCCTAATTAATGAATAGCCTCGATTTATCTCTATCTTTCTCTAATTTCTCTCCACTCTCTATATGAGTTTGTTAGTATAGAAGCTCTAAAAAAGGCCTAAAATATTTTTTGCCCCATTTTTTAAAACTTAAGAATCTTGCCCTACTACTTACATCATCATCAGCCAACATTACCAAAGTACCCCTTAATCTTTTTTACCCTCATCGTTTTCTCGATTTTCTTCTTTCTCAACTTCTTTTAGTTGTTGTTATATAGTGGTCGTCAACCGTGTGTTCACTGGAGAGGTCATGGGCCCGTTGGAAAGGGTTTGAGAGGTTGGATTTTTGGTTTTTCGCGAGAAAGTGACATCGGAGTAAGAGCAAGTGATGTGAATTTGGGATATCGGATGTATGGATTTGCCATGGAAAGAAGCGAGAGAGCGAGAGAAAAGAGGAGATCAAGAGAGAAGGAGACTGAGAGTGAGAGAGAAGAAAGAGAAGATTGAGATTGAGAGAAGCTTTAGAGAGAGAGAGAATACCGAGAGTAAGAGAGGAGCTAAAGAGAGGCGCGAGAGAGTTAGAGAGCGAGAGTGATATCCTAATATATATGCAAAATGGTCTATTTTGATATGACTAAAAAAAATTAGTTTTAAAAGGTAGGGCTATTCCATTTTGGGTTTTCGTGAAAACAAGCTCTAAGAAGATGACATTACAAATGTCCATATGCAAAGTTACTTCAATGTCCTCATAACAAACCTAACACATCTTGCCATGTGTACCGGTGTGTTAAAATGGGCTATCAATAGAGAATTTACAAAATAAGATTGCAACAAACATAATTTCTGTGTTAGAAACAATGGTATCTCCGATAATAATCTCTTTAGGAGGTAAAATATATTTTTGACTATGTGATATTGGGTTATTTGGTTGTTTTTGGTGAATTTGGTAAGTGGTAATTTGGTCTCTTATACTGTTGGTTTGGATTTATGCAAGTTCAATAAATGAGTTTAGTTCATGTAATTTGAAATTCAAGAAATGTCGGGAAGATTTGATTAGGTGGTAAGTGAAAAAAAAAATTTAAAAATTTACTAATATAAATAATAATTATGATTTGTTAATTGAAAATTAGAATATGACAAGATTAAATAAATAACTTTACCTCCACATATGAAATTATGTGAAATCCAATCTAGGAAAGTTTTTTCTACGATAAACAAAATTTGAAAATTATTTTCGATTCAAGATCATTCTCTTTCTTGTGGTAACAAACAATGAAATTCATTTGAAATTTGTTTTTTTTTTTTTATTTGAAATCTTGAGGTATAGAACACCTATAATGTCAATTTTGTCCATGTAATTAGGATTTTTACTGAAAGGGCATGGATCTGATACTAGTTTGTTAGGGACGATCATTATGGAAGTAGGATTTTTACTTAAAGGACAGATCTACATATATCTACACAATGGTATCTATTTTATGTCTCATTCGATTGAAGATAGTTGTCCTCTCTTCCCTTCTAAGTTCATGATCATCCCCTTATTTAAGGGATATGGGACTTTGATCGCATTCCATCCGACGTTATCTTACAATTTCACATCTCAAACAGACTTTCTAACTCCAACGTGTTGGGTCAATATTTTATAACTCAACTCAACACTATATGTAATAAATTGAAATCAATATTACAACACAGTAACAACTAACAAAAGAAAAAGAAAAAAAAAAAGTAGAAAAACATCACATCGAAACGTTAAGAAAAATAATAATTAAAAAAAGGGACAAAACAATAAGTAGGAACAACGAATAGCACTATTGACGACAAGAAAAATGAATATAACATTATTTAGACATTATTATAAATTAAGCTCATTGCCAAACTCAAAGACCCCCTCATTCCTTCTTCCTTCCAAGTCCAAGTCGCCTTCCTCCGCCGTCCATCGCCGCCACCAAAACCGTCGTCGGCAATGACACTGATGATACCGACCACCGTGGCGATCATGATTCTGCTGCTCATTCCAACTGGATCCGGCGATGCTTTTACATCCTTCACATCACTCCTCAACAACCATACTCCTGGTGGTACGTTTTGAATAAATTTTCAAATGTTTTTTTTTTATTCAAATAAAATACTTCTAACAAATGAACTTTGAAGGTTTGTCTGGTACAAAATCTGAAAATATGAATTTGAAAATAAGTCCATCAATAAAAATAGAATGGTATTTCATGTATTTTTATATATATTTGATAACATATTCAAATATTGAATTCTAATTTAAACAATTGTTTAAAATGTGTTTGATACTATACTTCTAAATCATAAAACTACGTATTTGGTTATCCAATAATATTTAGTCAGGAAAAAACCATTATTAATTTATTTATGAATATGATTTATGTTCCAAAATGAGAAATTATTTCAAATGAAAAAACTGTTGAAAATATTTATAGGATATAGCAAAATTCTAGAATTATCAATGATAGACATTGATAGACACTATCAGTATCTATCAATGTCACATATAAACACTAATAAAAATCTATCAATATCTAATAGTATTTATTATTGATAGTTCTAAAATTTTGCTATATTTCGTAAATATTTTGGTTCATTTTTCTATATTTAAAAATAGCTCTAATTTTTTTATATAATTATTATTTTATAATATTATATAATTTATAATACATTACATAATACATATATTATTTTTTTAAAAAAAATGAATTATATTATTTTTTTTAAAAAAAATGAATTGAGTTTATAAATGAAATATTATATTTCTAAATTTTTTTATCTTTATTTAATATAGTTCTATATTTTAAAATTCAAAATTTAAAATTTGGATCTAATGAAAATATAAAAATGTTATTTCTAAAATTTATACTATTTGGACCTCATAATCTGAAAATAGTTTTCAGAAATAGAATCTAAGTTGTAACCCAAACACATATTTGCTAAACTCAATAAATTTGAAAACATAAAAAATAATCTGGATTCTCTACCAAACGGGCCTTATTCGGTTTTGGTCTTTCACACATTGGAATTTAGCTTTGTTCTAAATTAATTTTTACATTGTTAGAATGTCAATTAAAAAGGTATTTAATAGATTTGTAACCTTCAAAGTTTTGTCTAATATGTCATCCCTAATATATTTGACACGTTAATTTACAATTTTTACCCCTAAATTTTGATGTATGAGTCTATATATTCCTTGGACTCTCAAAATGTCTATTACATTCTTTTAGAACTTTTAATTTTGCATTGATAGTTCGTTGAAAAATTACATTTTTTAAAAAAATAATTGATTTGTTAGATATAAATTTAAATCTTTTATGTTTAGTAGAACTCAAAACTTTTCATTTTCGATCAATTAAATTTGTGAAATTTACAAAATTCAGAAGCTTTGAGGCTCAATTTGTTTATAGTTTTGAAAATTCAACATATAATTAAACACAAACCTCAAAATTCAAGAACTATATTTATAATTTAAAGGTTAAATTATAAAAAAAAATGTCCCTAAACTTTACACTTTGTGTCAAAAATGTCCATGAAGTTTCAAAAGTTTCAAAAGTTTCAAAAATACCACTAAACTTATAGTGAGTTCAAAACTATTCTTGCCGTCAGTTTTGGATGAAAACCGTTAAAGTTTTGTTTAAAAAATATCATGAACTTTCAAAATTTCAAAAAGACCTTTAAACTTTTTTTAAAAAACAAAGTTAAAAAAA
Source organism: Benincasa hispida (assembly GCF_027475165.1). Classification (NCBI taxonomy): domain Eukaryota; kingdom Viridiplantae; phylum Streptophyta; class Magnoliopsida; order Cucurbitales; family Cucurbitaceae; genus Benincasa; species Benincasa hispida. The sequence continues at coordinate 45,972,693 of NC_143478.1, read as the reverse complement.
TACTCTTTATGTTATATGAACAGAAACCGTTAATACCGTCTTACCTGTCTATTTTTCATCTTTTTTTCTCCTCCCTTCTTCAATTCACTCTTATTCCTCTCTTTGTTAACTATTTGATACTTGTTAAATAAAGTGTGCAATTTTATTTATTGCACACTTCATTTAAGGTATATGAACTATAATAAGAAGAAAGATAATAAATAAAACATCAAATAATTTTAAGACTTGCATATTTTAACAAACTTGTATGATAGTAGTTGTGTGTGTTAATAGTCCACTACTTTTTTTATTTAACTATTTATCAGTTTGGTATATTTTAGGATGAGATTTTGATTTTGGAATTTTTTGAAATTTTGTGGGATTTTATGTTTTAACCTAAAATTTTAAGGATATTTATATAATTTGTTTTCAAATTGGTTCTTTTATAACTCAAAGATAGGAGCATTTTTTTAACCTTTTGTTTTAATTTTTAAAGTTATTTTTCTCACAAAGAATTAACCGTTTTTATTCAAATAGTAATCGTGGAGATATGTTTTAACATTTATTAAGTCAAGAGTATTTTTGAAACTTTTAAAAGTTCAGGGATATTATTGAAATAAAATAACGGTTTTCGTCCAAAATTATGGTAATTTTTTTTTTTTTTTTTTTTGCCTCAAAGGTCCATGAATTTAAAAAGATATCGAATAGGTAAAATATTCATATTGTTATTCAACCAAAATTTTAACATAAATTCAATACACAATAAAAAAAATTTGTTTTTTAAGGTTCGGGAAAATATATGGTTGGAGATGAAGATATTGAATCAGATCAGTTTGTAATGGAGTCCCACATCAGCCGAATATTGGCAGATTCTCAAAACTTCGAAACCATCTCCACTAATATCGCTAACCAAACTTCCCCCGGCGAATGCGACCGGCCGCCGCGCTACGACAGTTGCCTCGGCGACAAAAGAATTACTCCGCCGCCACAAAATTGTGGCACCTACAATCGTGAAAATCCCTGTTAGAAAAATGTCAACACGAACCCCTATCTTTGATTAATAAGGTTAAATTTTCAATTTGGTTCATGTAATCTCGGGTTGAGGAGATTTTTAAAAATAAAAAAATAAGGATACTATTTACACAAAATAGTAAAGTTTAATATTCTTTGATAGAGACTTATAAAAGTTTATCGGTGTCTATTAATAATAGAAAATGATAGAAGACTATCATTATACTATACGATAGACGGTGATAGAAATCTATTAGTGTCTATCAGTGTTTTTTTTCCTTTCCTACTTTTAAATGTCGAATTAGAGTTTGTACTTTTAATAAATTTTAAAAGTAGTTCTTTAATTTTGTTTTTTAATCAAAATGGGTTAAATTATTAATAATAGTTTTTTTACAAAGAAATATAATATGTGAATATATTTTCAAGATTTATAGAGAAAATATTGATAAATAACAAAAAGTTCTTTGTTAAGAAACAAATAAACATATACTAATAATCTATCGCGGTATAAACTATCACTGGAGTTTATTTATATATTTTTATATATTGAGAGGTGAGTTAAATGTATTATATCCATAACTTTACGGATGAAAATGACCATCTCATAATCATATTAGTTACTTTAGATGCTTTGTTCTTTTTTATGAATATTGGAAACCTTAATTGTAGTTATTATGTAATCTATTTCGATCTCATAGAATCTATCGTTGTAGTTTATTTATATACGTTTTTATATATTGAGTGGTGGATTAAGTGTATAATGTTGATAACTTCAGGCATGGAATGACTATCCAACAATATAATTATGGTAGTCACTTAAATGTTTTTCTCCTTTAGAAATATTGGAAACATTAATTGTACTTGCTAAGTACCACATTGTAAAAGTATAGTAGATTTTGAAAACTGATTTGAAGATCATATTTGGTGGATTTTTTATATAATTCACGCCAAAATAGGGCAACATAATCTTTATAGATGTCCAAAATCGTCAACAAAGAGTTTTTGTCAACATTCTATGGCAATTAACAAAGCCCTTTTTGTTGACACTAGCTTTATTCATATTGATTTGGTTGTCAACTAAGGTCTTTATTGACGGTTAGGATACAACTTTAAATTTGATTTGACTCGACATCATTTAAGACAAATGACTTACGTTCGAGATGACAGTGCGAATTAAATTTGGACAATATATGAATGATAGGATAATTTTTGTTATTATTTGCCATTGAGACTTACTTGATTAGATGGCGTAAACTTTTAATAATATTTTTTTTTATATTTAATGTATGACATATTTTCTTTTTTTATATTTTATTATTTAAAAAAATAAAAAATAATAAATAGTTATCAAATAAGTTTCTATTTCTGTTTTTTTTTTTTCAAGTAAGGAAACGGGAAATGGAGACGTTATCAAACAGACCATTAACAATCACCTTTTTCACCACCTTGTAAGAAACATTACACAAGTTGGTGGGTCGATAATTGGAAACTTATTTCGGACGCTTTACCTTTGGAATCAGAACGATGTGGGTTTGATTCCCGTCCTAAATAGAATGTCCTCTATCGAGAATACTTGAGCAACCTTCAATCACTTTTTCACCCACAGTATCCCACCACTTCTAATAGAACACTACAGGAAAACCATGTGAGCCTGGAAGCTTTAAAGGATGGAACTGTTTAACGGCTCTAATAATCTCTTCCCGACTGAAATGTTTACATATGGTTGGACATTCATCTGATCCTCTCTAATCATCTAACCAAACAAATTAGTGACTCCCTCTATACTGTCAAAATGTAATCAGAATACTATTTTCACATCTAAATTTCTTCATTTGTTATCTACTTTTCATTCATAATTTAAAAAACCAAGATAAATTTTGAGAACTAAAAAAAGTAGCTTTCAGATTTTTTGTTTTTTGTTTTTAGAATCTGGTTAAAAATTCAACAATTGTACTTAAGAAATATGCAAATTATGGTAAGAAATATGGATGAAATAGACTTAATTTACGGTTATCAAACAAGATATTGAACAAAACTTTAAAAGGCTAAATATATACAAACTAATAAAATTTGTCGATAAATTAATATACAAATATTAATACATGTTTAAACATGACTACCAAACGTGTTCTACCTCGAATTGTTTAAATGGTTTTTTCAATCTTATATTAAAGAAAGTCTAAATGTCAATGGTAATAATACAAGAATGAACAAAATAAGTTGATGATAGGTTGGTGGATTTGATTAATTAAATAATTAATCAATTATTTATTTGTTACAATAAAAAATGTTAATTGAGTTAATTTATGTATTTGTTTAAAGGGGAAAAAATCTGAAATACAACTCTTAGTTATCATGCATTGTTAACTTTTTAAACACATATGTCCTTGTACAATAAAGTGAGGTTTGAGTATCTAGATTAAATTTTCGACGAATATAAAGAGAGTACAAGTCAATTATTATTGAATTAAGAACACATTTAGTTTAGTGGAATGTAATAAATCAGTGAAAAGTGGGTTCCATTTGATTATGTTTAGTGTTGTTTACTTGTGTTCCATACTTGTACCAATATTTGAACCCACCTCTAAATTTGTAATAAAAAAGTTCAATTTGATTGAGGAGCGGAGGATAATCAATTCGATCGTGTTTAAAAAATGAGTTATCGTTACTATTACTGATTGATCATAAATGGTAACGGTAACGATAACAGTAAATGTGACATATTCATAATTCTAATATAACGTGATCAAAAGCAATCCAATTACGTTTGCAATTGTGACCTATTATGATTAATCTAACAAAGAAAATCTCATTACAATTACACCAATTTTCATTATAAATTAGTAAACGTGGCCTAAGTTCATTTTTTCTAAACATACATATATATACATATACAAAGATTATAATCAATTTACCATCAAACTGGAAGGATTAAATATCAATATTGAAATTTCAATTTTTTAGATATATCGGTAAATATATTAATAAAATACCGATGTTAATAGATATTTTTATAAATTAAAAATTTTTAAAAGTAGTTAATTAATAATCAATTTTTTTTTACAAGTAGGTTATAAATCTTTTTATTAGTGTTTATATATAATTATATTAATATTGGGATCAATAGATAGTAACTTTTAAATGTTTTATAGGTATTTATAAAAGATATAAAAGATAATCATCCATTCTTAATGTGTTCGATGAGTATTTTATTAGGCTGGCCCTTGAAATCTATACTATTTTGGTTGACTAACTTGTTCATTTATAGCCTTTGAAATTATTATTATTATTATTATTATAACAAACAAAATATTGTTCAATTCTTTCTACTATCATATCATTTAAGAACAATAAATTTTATACTCACAATTTATTCAATATTTAAAAAAAGAAATATTCAATTTAATTTATATAATTTTCAATTAGACACAATCAGTAATATTGTATAATAAAATTACATAAACTGAAAAATAGGACAATTTTTTACTAGAAAATGAAATATTGATGTGATAATTATACTTTATTATTATTATTATTATTATTATTCTTTTTCTTTCTTTTTTGAAAAGATATGAAGTAGACGCACCATCAATACTTTGTAATGTTATGTGATTATTTTGGAGGCGTCTGATAGGCTGAAGTTTCTGGCTGCTCACGACTTTGATCCCAAGTGGGATCGTCTGATTCGATTGGTTTGTCTAGTGGTTTGCCAGTTGGATTGTGCTTGATATTTGATTGTCTCTCATCTGCATTTGTAGTTTCCGGACGTTTCGTTTTGGTTTGGATCTGTGATTTGGTTGGAGTTTGTCGAGTTCTGTTTGTTTGGACCTCTGCCTCAATGATGCATAAGTGTTCGTGGTTGCTTTTCAAAGACAAAAATGGCTCTAGGCCGATGCGTTAGCCTTACCGGGTTCTGAACCGGAGTTGATGGGGCCGACTGCGCCCACTGATGGCTTCGTTGATGATCGCATGGATGTAAGGGGCTCGTCCCTATCACTGAAAGTGTTTGGCCATGTGGGAGTAGGTTTGTTGTCTGCTGTAGAGACTGGGGAGGGGGGGGGCGGCGGCCCCGCGCTGGAAGTCTTGAGCTGCCTGAAGGATGCGTTGCTGGCTGGCAGGTCAGTTTGTAAGGTACCCAGCAGGTGGGCAAAATGTGGGTCGGCCTGAGTTTGTAGCTGGGTCCGGTCCTTCAAAGCCATCTACCCCGTCTGGTTCGACTACCAGGGGGTTTGGTTCGGTATGCAATGGGTCTGGTTCGGGTAATGTTGACTCAGGTTTCGGGATGAGTAGACCGTGGACTGCATTTTTTGGGTCTAAATTGGAAAAAAAATTGGACTTCACCCCACCAGTGGTTGAAAATGATAGAGTGTTTGTTGAACTATGTGAGGAGGTACTTAATGCTGGCATTAGTATGTGGGAAACGCCTTTGGTTGAGCAGTTTGTGGATGCATGACTTCCATTTTCGGTGATCTCTCGGCTTATTCAGAAGATTTGGGGTCGTGTAGAGATGTCCATCACGCTTTTAGAGAATGGTCTGATTATTTTTAAATTTCTCAAAATGAAGTCATGTGAATGGGTGTTAGAATATGGGCCGTGGCATTTGGGCGACAAGCCTATCTTACTTCGACAGTGGTCTCCAGGTATTGTTCCAGAAACCTTTGTTTTTAATTTTGTGCCAATCTGGATTAAATTAGCAAGGGTTCCTTTGGAAATGTAGACGGATAGAGGTTTAACAGTTATTGCTAGTGCAGTAGGGAAACCTGTAACTCTTGATGCTGCTACTAGGGATAGGCGTCATTTATCGTATGCTAGAGTTTATGTGGAAGTTGACGGTGCCTCGTTGTTACCTCCAACGGTTATTGTTATAATGCGCAGTTAGGAGTCCATTGTCCATGTGACATATAAGTGGAAAACTTGTAAGTGTGGTTTTAGTGGTTCTTTTGGGCATGTCACTGAGTCGTGTGTCAAACAGAGTGTGGCAAATAATAATGCTTTGAGTATTATGGTGGCTAATGAGGAATGTTTTGGGAAGGTAGGTGGTAGGGAGTGAGCCTCTATGCCTGGGGGAGATAGAGGGGTCAATGATGATAGTGGTACAGATGTTTGTGGTGTGTACTCACCTGGGGTGGGTAGAGGTGAGGGTGGTGGTGATGAGTTTACTCTGGTAAGTCGTCGACATCAGGAATGGACGGATGGCTCCCCAGGTGCTAGTAGAAATGTTTGAGGGCCCCAGGAATTATAGGTTTTGTTAAGCATGTCGTTAAACATAATCAGTTTGATATTCTAAGGGAAGAGGGGGATGATTCTCTTGCGTTGGCTATAGTGCAGTCTGACCCTAATCTGTTGCTTGTTAGGGGTATATTTGGTGGGAGTACAGGTAAAAGGCTTGTGGGGGTGGCAGTAGAAACTTTTTGTCAGTATCATGATCTGGTGCTTCTAGAATGTAAGAGGTTTGAATGACTCTGTTAAATGTAGGGTGGTGGTGGATTTTCTTTGTTATTCATATGTAATCTTTCATTGTCTGCATGAGACTAGGATGCATGTGGAGAATTTTGACTCTGTGTTTGGCAAATTTAGAGACTCTTGGAGCTATGTGTGTAGCTATAGCACTAGCGGTGTGGGGCGTATTTGGGTGATGTGGAAGAAGAATTTGTTTGACTTATCTCCTAAGATTATTGATGATCAGTGCATCGTAGGGTGTCTCAGAGAGATGCGTTCTACTGATGCTGTGAATGTGGCTACCGTTTATGCCTCTAATTCTGTGACTGAGTGGAGTGCTCTTTGGAGGTCGTTGGTTGATATTTTCTGTAACACCCCGCACATTCTTTTAGTAACAGTGTAATTTCAGTAACTTTATTATTTGGAATTCAGTAATTGTTATTATTTAGAGGGCATTTTTGAAATTTTGGACTTCAAGTGTAAGTGCGGGAATTTAATTGTTGGCGTGAAATTTTTCAATTTGAAAATTAATGGCAGGAATTAATTTTCTTTTGAAACGGAAAAGAATTTAATAGTATAAAGTGGAATAAGGAAAGGAATTAAATATAAATATACTTATTTCCTTTTTTTAGTTATTATTATTATTTTTTTTTTTAAAAAAAAAAAAAAAACCCTCTTTCCCTTTCTTCCTCACGCATCCGTCACCCAGATCCTCCATAATCAGAAAGCTACAGGAACTGATTCTAGTACGATGGCAGGACATACTGCCCAGACCCAGGCTCAGGAGGAACCGGTGCCACCCGAGCAGTCATAACAGACCCGACCGTAGGATAGAGACATGCAAGGCCTATCTCTTGAGGCTAAACATCTGAGGGATTTATGGAAGTATGACCCTCGCCCCTTTGATGGATCGTTGGGGGACCCCACCAAAGCAAAGATGTGGTTGTCATATATTGAGACAATATTCCGTTTTATGAGGTGCCCGGAAGAGCACAAGCTTCAATGCACAGTCTCCATATTGACTGGTAATGCGAAAATCTGGTGGTGTTCAGCAGAAAAGATGATTGATACTGGTGGTGAACTTGCAACCTAGGAGCAGTTCAAAGAGCACTTTTATGAGAAGTACTTTTCGGCCAACACCCGATACAACAAACAGGCAGAATTCTTGAACTTGAGGCAGGGAGTTATGTTGATGAAGGAATACGAGCAAGAATTCGTTAAGCTGTCTCGCTTTGCTCCTGAACTAAGCCACCGAGACAGCTAGGACAGAGAGATTCATCCAGGGCCTGAGGAGCGGACTGCGAGGGATGGTGCATGCCTTAGATCTCAAGACGTATGCTGCGACACTACGGGTCGCCGTGAGGATTGATGCCGACTCATATATGGGAGAGGAATACAAGAGGTCATTCGGGATTGGGACCTTTGTAAGTCAGAAAAGGAAGGCTGAACACATGGCTCTTGAGCATCAATAGAGGAGCCAAAGCACAGTGAATGCTCGACGTCAGTGGGGACAGCAGGGTTCCCAGGTTGTGACTAGTAGGGAGGATAGGCCAATATGTACCACTTTTGGTAAGCGACACTGGGGACATTATCTAGTCGGCTCTGGGATTTGTTTTCGATGTGGCCAAAAGGGGCATATGTCAGATAGATGCCCGAGGAGGAACTCGCCTGAACGTAGAGGCCAGCCCGTAAGTTTGTTTCAGGGAGGCCCAAGTCGTCAGCAACGGCAAGGTAGGGTGTTTTCTACCACTCGGCGTGAGGCCGAGAAGTCAAGCACAGTGGTGACAGGTACACTTCCCATTTTGGGGCACCATGCTTTAGTTTTATTTGACTCTGGCTCTTCGCATTCATTTATATCCGCTGTATTTGTGAGGCATGCATGTTAGACTCAGAACCTTTGCCATTTGCATTGTCCATTTCCACTCCACCAGGAGAGATCATGTTAGCTACAGAAAAGATAAAAGCATGTCAGGTAGAAGTGGCCAATCGCGCATTAGATGTAACTTTAATAATTTTAGATATACGCGATTTTAATGTGATATTGGGCATGGATCGGTTAGCTACTAATCATTCCAGCATAGATTGCTCCCATAAGAAGGTCATCTTTAACCCTTCTACAGGAGCTAGTTTTAAGTTTAAAGGGGTTGGACCGTAGTCCTACACAAAGTGATTTATGCATTAAAGGCCAGTAGACTATTCGACCAAGGAGCCTAGTGCTTTATGGCCAGTGTGGTGGACACTAGAGAGACTGAAGTCACCTTGACTTCGGAGCCAGTAGTGAAGGATTTTCCAGAGGATCTTCCCGGGCTGCCCCGCAGTGGGAGATAGATTTTGCTATTGAGTTGGAGCTAGGCACAACCCCTATTTCGAAGGCTGCATACAGGATGGCCCCGGCAGAGTTGAAGAAACTGAAGGTCCAACAGTAGGAGTTGTTAGACAATTTCATACACCCTAGCGTGTCACCATGTGGTGCACCTGTTTTGTTTGTGAAAAAGAAGGACGGATCGTTACGTCTGTGAATTGATTACAGAGAGCTGAACAAGGTGACCATTAAGAACAAGTATCCCTTTCCCAGGATTGATGATTTGTTTGACCAGTTGCAAGGAGCTACAGTATTCTCTAATATTGACCTTCGGTCAGGATACCACTAGCTGAGAGTAAAGAACAGTGACATACCCAAGACAGCTTTTCGTTCAAGGTATAGACATTATGAGTTCATAATGATATTGTTCGATCTAATGAATGCACCAGCAGTGTTCATGGATTTGATGAATAGAGTGTTCAAGGAATTCCTCGACACCTTTGTGATTGTTTTTATTGATGATATCTTGTTTTATTCCAAGACAGAGGCCGAGCATGAAGAGCATTTGTGAAAAGTTTTGGAGACGTTGAGGGCCAATAAGCTGTATACTAAGTTTTCTAAATGTGAATTTTGGTTGAAACAGGTGTCCTTCCTAGGGCATGTAGTATCGAAGGAAGGTGTCTATGTGGATCTTGCAAAGGTTGAGGAAGTTGCAAGTTGGGCTCGCCCAACCATAATCAGTGAGGTGTGCAGTTTCTTGGGGTTAGCAGGCTACTATAGACGATTTGTAAAGGAATTCTCTCGCATAGTCGCCCCATTGACTCAGTTGACCTGGAAGGGAACAACATTTGTTTGGAATGAGGCTTGTGAAAATAGTTTCCAGGACCTCAAGCAGAGGCTGGTTTCAGCCCCAGTTCTTACAGTACCAGATGGATCAGGTAGTTTTGTCATTTACAGTGATGTGTCCAAGAAGGGGTTGGGATGCGTATTGATGCAGTAGGGTAGAGTAGTTGCTTATGCTTCACGTCAGCTAAAGAAGCATGAATAGAATTATCCCACGCACGACTTGGAGTTAGCAGCAGTGGTTTTTACTCTCAAGATCTGGAGACATTACTTATATGGAGAGAAGATACAGATCTTCACCAACCACAAGAGTTTGAAGTACTTTTTCACTTAGAAAGAGTTAAACATGAGGCAAAGAAGGTGGTTGGAGCTAGTGAAGGATTATGACTGTGAAATTTTATACCACCCGGGAAAAGTAAATGTAGTGGTAGATGCTCAAGCAGAAAGGTGGCCCATTCAGCAGCCCTCATTACCAAACAGACTCGTGCAAGGAACTGGAGAGAGCAGAGATTGCAGTGGCTATGGAAAAGGTCACAGCACAATTAGCACAGTTGTCGGTGCGACCGAGTCTAAGGCAGAAGATTATTGATGCGCAGCGAGATGACCTTTATCTGGAAGAGAGAGTTCGTAGGGTGTAGTCAGGCCAGGATGGCGAATTCTCAGTTTCAGCAGAAGGTGGCCTCCTTTATCAAGAGCGTTTGTGCGTGCCAGTAGTTAGTGATATTAAAGATGAGTTGTTGTCAGAGGCTCATAGTCCCTTATTTTTTATTCACCCCGACAACACCAAAATGTATCGTGACCTGTTACTACTAGTGGAATGATACGAAAAGAGACGTTGCAGAGTTCGTCAATAAGTGCTTGGTGTGCCAGCAGGTGAAAGCCCCGAGGCAGAAACCAGCAGGCTTGTTACGGCCATTGAGTGTACCAGAATGGAAGTGGGAGCATGTGTCTATGGACTTCATCGTGGGGTTGCCTCGGACCGTCAAAGGTTTCACTGTGATATGGGTTGTGGTAGACAGACTTACGAAGTTAGCACATTTCATACATGGGATGTCCACCTTTTTAGTGAATAAGTGGGCACAGATATACATAAAGGAGGTGGTGAGATTGCATAGAGTGCCCATGTCCATCGTGTCGGACAGAGACCCTCGTTTCACGTCTAACTTCTAGAAAAGTCTCCAAACAGCTTTGGGGACCCGGTTAGACTTTAGTACAACTTTCCACCCTCAGACTGATGGGCAGACAGAGAGATTGAATCGGATATTTGAAGATATATTGCGTGCTTGTGCCATAGAGTTTTTAGGAAGCTGGGATGCTCACTTGCACTTAATAGAGTTTGCTTATAATAACAGCTACCAGTCCACTATTGGGATGTCACCCTTTGAGGCCCTATATGGGAAGAGTTGCAGGTCCCCTATGTGTTGGGATAAGGTAGGGGAGAGGAAATTGTTAGGACCTGAATTGGTACAGATCACGAATGAGGCAATATAGAAGATCAAGGTTCGTACGCAAACAGCTCAGAGCAGACAGAAAAGCTATGTCGATGTAAGACGTAAGGACCTAGAATTTGAGACTGGTGTGAAAGTGTTATTACAAGTGGCACCCATGAAAGGTATTTTGAGGTTTGGCAGGAAGGGAAAGTTGAGTTCGAGATTCATTGGACCTTTCAAGGTCCTAGAACGAGTTGGCTCCGTAGCTTACCATTTGACATTGCCCCCAACACTGTCTTCAGTTCATAATGTCTTACATGTTTCGATGCTAAGGAAGTATGTGACAGACCCGTCCCATGTAGTTGACTACAAGCCCTTACATTTGAATGACAACTTGAGCTACGATGTGAAGCCTATAGAGATCCTCGCCAGAGAGGTAAAAACATTGCGCCACCGGGAAATTACTTTTGTGAAAATCCTGTGGCAGAATCACCAGTTCAAGGAAGCTACCTAGGAGCGAGAGGATGAGATGAAGGCCCAGTACCCAGAGCTTTTCCAAGAATGAACTTTCGAAGACGAAAGTTCTTTGAGGAGGGAAGAATGTAACACTGTGCACTTTTTTTTAATAATAGTGTAATTTCAGTAACTTTATTATTTGGAATTTCAGTAATTGTTATTAGTTGGAGGGCATTTTTGGAATTTTGGACTTCAAGTGTAAGTGCGGGAATTTAATCGTTGGCATGAAAATTTTCAATTTGAAATTCAATTTGAAAATTAATGGCAGGACTTAATTTTCTTTTGAAACGAAAAGAAATTTAATAGTATAAAATGGAATAAGGAAAGGAACTAAATATAATTATACTTATTTCCTTTTTTAGTTTTTTTTTTTTATTATTATTATTATTATTTTAAAAACCCTTTTTCCCTTTCTTCCTCATGCATCCACCGGCACTCCCCCCTCAATTTCTTCTTCCTCCAACCGAGACCCTAGCCGCCGCCCAAATAAGACGCTGAGCATCCTTCGCGCACCGTACCTTTGCAGAATCCTAGCTGCTCACGTTTGCACAGCCGTGACACCCAGTCGCTCACGTCCGCACCGTTTTGTCTACTTAATCACACCGCACAAGAAACCTTCGTCGCTTGTCTGTCCGCGCAAAATCCAGCCGTCGACTTGGTTGTCCGTTCGCGCTCTCTGATCGTCGATCGAAGCCGCTGCCCAAATCTGCTCCAGCCTCAGCTGCGCGATCCCCGCCTCACCGCGTAGCACCGTCAGTCTCCATCGTCTCCGTCGAACACACCGCCGCTCCAGCTGTTCTCACTTGGCTTGTCATGTCCAGCCGACAATCTCTTCTTCCACACATCACAGCAACTGGAACCCGTGGCCAGTCGCCAGAATTTTGGACCTTAGGTAAGGTTGTGTTACTTTTTATAGGTTTTCTTGAAGATTTTTATATCCATCAAGTTTTGGCTTCCATTTATTAATACCCATTGTGTTTGGGCCATAGATTCGAGCACTGGTGGAATTTTAAGGTAGAAGTGTGTTGTCAGGCATTGCGAAGGATTAAGTGGGGTTCCCAAACGAACTTAAGTTCGAAACTAATTTTGGACCAAGCAACGTTTTGGTAAGTATATTAAGCCTTCAAAGGATTATATTAAAATATAGTTGTTGGGTTTTTAGGTTCTAACCACTATTATTGAATTGCCTAGATTGAGGCATTTGTTTGAGAGATCGAAGGTAATTTTGGAACAAGCTATACCTTGGGCTTGAATTAAGATTCATCTAAGCGAGGAGAAAGATTAAATTGCTTGCCATTTAGGCGTAATTTGAGATAAGTAATCTTACTACTAGAACTGCCTACGGGCCAGGCATTAGATGTATGTTAGCATGATAAATGAACGTTTGGCAGAATGACAACATGATAGATTGATAGTATAACATGATCAAAGTATGTTCTGTTACGAGATCTGAATTATTTATTTATGCACATAGTGATGACATGCAGATATGCATGTCATCTTAGGCCTTTTACTTAGAATTATGAAGGTTGTTAGGCAAAATATGCGTCGATCATGCTAGGAATTCATGAGAAAAAGAGTTTGTGTCGATCAGCCTATCGAATCTCAGCTAACCCATTATTTTGCACTAATTATGCATTCAATGTTCTATTTTTGTAGCCAATGCATAAAATGAATGCAAACGCGGAAACGGACCATCGCATAGACGACCGCATGCAGAGAAACACTTCATCGCAAGGCAAATGCATCAATCAATGCATGGATGTTGTGGTAATTAGCCATATGCGTCCATCGCATGGGAATTGCGCTCGTCAAACGATTGCAGTCATTATGTAGAGTTGCAGTGTTAAGTGATGCGGCCATTGAATGTCTGCGGCTATGCGACAACACATTCTAATGGAATCAACGCAAAGTTGGTGGAATGAACACATGAACGCATCTACCTCGAGAAAATCCAAAGCTGATGCTGAAATTTCACCTACCATGCCGTTGGTGGCAAAGGTTCAGAAAGGACTAACGTGTCGAACGTCAGAGTCAGAGCAGTCCAATTAATGCTGTCGGCGATCCAACCTCTATAAATAGAAGCCGATGAGTAGACATTCAGATCATCCAGAGAGGATCCTTGAATCTGGAGATTGTCCCTTAACCGGGGATTTTCCCCGCGATCCATACAAAATGCGTGAGAAGACGCCTCAGAGTTCTTCACCTCCTTTATCCATTCCGAGTGACGACTGGAGCCTTCGACCGGAGTTAGATCTCGAGAGAGTCAGCTCCACCGCCCATCCATGGCAACACTGGTAGCCTTGACGCACATCGCTGAAAGCAAAGTTTTGCTTTCAGTCGGTCATTTCTTTTTCCTTTCTTTTCCTATATTGTATTGTATGACATTTTGAATTAAGAAATTAATACAATGTGTTTTCAATGCATTTCTCTATTCCTTCAACTCCATCTCTATCTTCTTGCTTAGCATCTTTACTTTCATTGCAACACTTAGTGAGATTGCTTGGGTATTGCATACTTAGTCATGTGAATTAGGGATAGGAAGCATGTAGCAACCTACCGAGAGGTATGCGTTGCATGAGTGTGTGAGTAACCTTATTTTCTTAGTGTGAAGATACGGCAACACCTGTCTATAGGCTAATGCAATGCTTGCCTATAAGTAAAGTCAGCAACAACCAACTGCCTGGGAGGGTAAGTGGTTGGTCGCATTAAGCAATGTTTGCGTTGTTCACTAAGGATAGTAACAACCTTGCGTCAACTAAGTTCATGCATTTGTCTTGTCTTATGTTGTGCCCAACACCCCTTTAGAGCTACTTGAGAGAGAGTCTAAAGAAAGAACCTAATGAGTCGAGAGAGCTAGGTTAGAATCTAGACTCAAGAGAGCGAGATTAGATCAGCATAAGCAAGAGATAGGGACTTAGAGATAAGCTCTGTTTGTCAACACTGCATTTCATGCACCCTAGGAATAGGAATGATGATATGTGGTCGCCTTGTTTGTGTATCATCGCATAGACAAGAATTAGAGGCTTATGTGTAGGCCCTATAGACACCTCTGAACATACATCACATGCGTTCTAGCAGTGGAAGCCGTAGCATTCGCATCGAGAGGTGGTTTACTATTGTATGAGTGTTGCATGATCGCATTAATTTGTGTTGACTAGGGTTGCCCTTGCAATCACTCTTAAGTTTTGCAATGAAAACATCTTCGCATTTTATCTACTTTCCCATACATTTATTTCATGTCAAAGTTTATCGCATCTCTACCTTTCATGCATATTCTAATTATGTTGTCTATTAGATAGGAGTAGGAGTAGGATTAACGTAGCAATATCCCCTTCATTCTTTTATTTATACCACTGCATGCATGATCACTGCAAATATATAGTTACAAGTCCCTGTGTTCGACCTTAGATTACCCGAGAAACTTGCGTTCATGTTATACTTGGCGTGAATGCAAGAAAACTTGTGGTAGGACACATGGTCATCACATACATTGTTGGCGCATTTTCATTCCAATGCATGACCATCGACACATGGCTATCAACGCATATTTTAGGAACATGCATCGTATAATGCGTCCACGGGATTTGGTTGTCGAGTAAAAATTGACTTCCAATTTCCGTGCATTACATAGACACTTGAATGCTAGTATGAGATGGTATGTACTTCCATATAGTTGTATTTGATCTGATGATGTTGAGGTATACATGTATGTTGTAGAACCATGATGTTGAGGTATATGAGTATGTTGTAAAGCAATGATGTTGAAGTTTATATGTATGTCATAGGTTCGTATAGTGATGATTATGATGTTGAGACTGTGCAAATGTTCTTACTGATTAGTTAGATGCCCATTAGATTTTGTGTTTCCTTCAGGATTCACCAGTTTGTGTTTCCTTCGGAATTCACAAGTTTGTGTCTCCTTCGGGATTCACCAGAGGTAGTGGGCATACTTAACTATAGTAGGATATGACTCAGTCTCCTTCTTATTTCATGTGTATATGTGTCCCATGAGGACTAGAACAGTTTATATGTTTCACTAGAGGTGGGTATCAAAAGGACATAGATGCCCAGCCTAACCCCAGTAGTGGGGTTACTTATTGAGTATTTTATAATCATTCTTTCTCATGTTGTTATTTCAGGTAAGGGTAGAGATGCACCGGCTATGGACAAACGGAATTCGTGATCGAGCCACTGGGACTAGTTTTTACGCTTCCGCATCTTGAGATTTAGAGTTCTTTTCATGCTTCTCTTAATTTTTAGTTTTGATGTTTAAAACTTACTTTTAAGAATCGCTTTTTAGACTTATTTATTTTCCTTTATGATTTATGGGTACCCTACTATTGATTTAGTATTTGAATTTAATGAAAGTCTTTTGAACTTACCTTATTTAATTAGCATTTATTTTGCCACAACTGAGTGTCGTTTTTAGTTTCATGCATGCATATATTTAGTAACGGCCTAACATAAGTCCTAGGGAGTCGGGTCGTTACATTTTCACTACTTGGCAAAGTAAGGGGGCCGTTATGGATGACTTTAATAACATTCATAATCCTTCAGAGGCTTTTGGAGGTAATCCCTATAAAGGGAGATGGATGAGTTTGATAAGGCTATTATGAAGCTGATATAGTGGAATTAGGTGTTCAAGGGAACTGGTTTACGTGGACGAGTAAGGTTAAAGCAGCTGGTATTTTGTGCCACTTAGATAGGTTCCTAGTGAATGAGTTGTTCACTGATCATGGTCCTCATACCGTGGTTAGAGTGAAGCTGTGGGAGATTTCTGATCATAGCCCCATTTTGGTTTCTATTGATGTTTGTATTGCTCGTCCGGTGCCCATGTTTTGGTATTTTAATCATTGGGCCGATGTTGCTGACTTCATGGCTGTAGTTGCCTCTGTTTGGAAGACTCATCCTAGAGTGTGCCCTTTGGTTAGTTTGACGAGGAATTTGAAGGCCTTAAACTTGGTGTTTCTTTCAACTTTTGGTAAGCGTATTGAGGGTTTGAGATGTTTGACACGGGAGGCCAGAGGCAGGATGGAGTCCCTCAATCTGCTACAGAGTGTGACCCATCTTCTGAGTTTTTTTATTGGTGAGGCTGCCTCGGGGACTGAGTAGTTTTGAGGTTAGCGAGATTGGAGGGGGCTTCGCTTCGTCAGAAGTCTCGTGTTCTGTGGTTGGAGTTGGGGAATCAGAACACTTCATTCTTTCATTGGTCGATTCGAGTGCGGTTGGTTATAAATGGTCTATTCTTGGTGTATGATTTTGATGGGATTTTTCAGTTGTCTCATAGCAGGGTGGTGGATGTGGCTGTTAAATACTTTAATTGGAGTTTGGGGACATAGAAGTTGGGGTATAGAAGCCTTACGATCTAGATTGATGAGATCGTGCATTTTTAATGGCCTGGTAAGTGTATTAGGGACATGTTAGTCCTGTTACTAGAGAAAAGGTACGTAATGCCCTGTTCTCTATGAAATCAGAGAAAGCTCCTGGCCTAGATGAATTTCCTGTGGAGTTTTATAAATATGCTTGGATTGTGGTTGTGGAGGATTTTTGCTCGACTGTGCGCCATTTCTTTGGTATACGTTATCTTCCCTATGGGGTAAATGCCACGGCTCTTACCCTGATCCCTAAATATCCTGGTGCTGATCGTATGAAGGATTTTCGCCCTATTGCTTGCTGTAATGTGGTATATAAATGTATTTCTAAGGTGGTTGCTGATAAACTCCGTGTGTGTTTGCCACAGTTTATCAGTGGGAACCAGTCACCGTTTGTGCAGGGGCGGTGTATCACTAATAATATTTTATTGTGCCAAGAACTTTTCAAGGGGTATCAACTTAATATGGGTAAACCTCGTTGTGTGCTAAAGGTGGATCTTTAGAAGGCCTATGACTCCGTTAATTGAGACATTTTGTTTTATGTTTTTTTGGCCTTGGAACTTCTTTAAAGTTTGTGCTTGTGTTACATCCCTTTTTCTCTGTGATAATTAATGGATTTCTTGAGGAGTATTTTCCTGGTAGGAAAGGGTTAAGGCAAGGGGTTCCTTTGTCCCCGTTCCTGTTTGTGATGGTTATAGAGGTCTTATCTCGTATGTTGAATAACCTTCCACCCTCCTTTGTGTTTCATCAGAGATGTGAAAAGGTGAGGTTGACTCACTTGTCGTTTGCTAATGACCTCATGATTTTTTGTGCGGATGATTGTGGTTCATTGAGTTTTGTGAATCAGGTTTTAAGTCAGTTTGTGAAGTTATCTAGCTTAGCGGCTAATGTGGGTAAGAGCTCTATGTTTGTTGCTGGTGTTTCTTGTGATATGGCTAGGGAGTTGACTAGAAGTATGGTTGTTCTTGGGTCATTGTCTGTCCATTATCTTTGGATTCCTTTGTTGTCAGGTAGGTTGAAAGCTATGGATTGTGCCCCTTTAATTCAGAAGATTACTGCTCGAGTAAGAAGTTCAACTGCGAGATCCCTTTCCTTTGCAAGCTGTCTGATGTTGGTCTGGTCGGTGCTATAGAGCTTTCAGGTATATTGGTCTAGTGTGTTTGCGTTGCCTGTTTCTGTTGCCCATAAGATTGGTCGTATTTTACGAGCTTACTTGTGGAGAGTGTAGGTTGATGGTAGGGGAGGTGTTCGTGTTGCTTGGGATGAGGTTTGTTTGCCGAAATCTGAAGAGGGTTTGGGTATCCATCATACTTCTTCCTGGAAAGTGGTGGCTATTTTGAAATTGTTATGGTTATTGTTGGTGCGGTCTAGTTCCCTATGGGTTGCATGGATGGAGGAGTACGTGCTTTGGGGTCGTCCATTATAGGCGATTCGTACTGAGATGGGGCGGTCCTGGTGTTTAAGGGTGATTTTACATTGACAGGCTTAAGCCGTTTGTCAGGATCAGATTGATAATGGGAGGAGATGTTTTTTTTTTTCGGTGGGACCCATGGCTACCTATGGGGTCCATCTTCAAGATTTATGGGGAGCGAGTAATTAATGATGCTGCCAACTATCGTGAGACTAGATTGTCGGATTTCTTATTTGTTGATGGTTATTGCCATTGGCCTTCGGTTTCTTGGGAACTTCTTGAATTGTGGGGTTTGGTTCAGAATGTAGTGTCGAGGGTGAGTGGAGAGGATTGTAGGGTTTGGGTACCGAGTGGTAATAGTCAGTTCACTGTTGCTAGTGCTTGGGAGAGTTTACGTACGAGGCGTCCTAGGGTGTCCTAGGCTCATATAGTTTAGTCTGAGGGTAATATTCCAAGGCATTCCTTTTGTGCCTGGCTAGTGGTGAAGGATAGATTAGGTACTCGGGATTGGATGAGAAGGTGGGATCGTACGATGGATACTGCCTGTCTGCTTTGTGTCGATGGGGTGGAGTCTCAAAATCATTTGTTTTTTTTACTGTGCGTTTGGGGGTAAGGTTTGGGATGGTGTGGTGCGTTTGTTTGGTTCGTCTCATCGGGTTCCTGGGTGGGATGTGGAGTTGAGCTGGGTGTGTCGGGTGGGTTCTGGTAAGGGTGTTCGGAGTAAGTTATTTCGAGTCTTCTGGTGTGCGTCAATTTATTATATTTGGCAGGAGAGGAATTGTAGGTTGTATGGTGGACATCCGAGAACGGCATCTACTTTGTTTCAGCTTATTGCCTCTTTGGTGCGTGTGTACGCTACTTCTTGGTGGATTGATCTCCATGGCCTTCTCTAGCTCGTTTGTTTTCATTGTCTTTAGCTTTCTCTTGGTTATTTTGGTTCTTGTGTTGTCCCCGACTTATGGGGTTTTGCTAATTGCCTCTTTGGTGCCTGCATATGCTGCTTCTTGGCGGATTGTTGATCTCCATGGTCTTCTCTAGCTCGTTTTTGTGTGTGTGTATGTGTGTGTGTGTGTGTGTTCTGGCATGTGCAAACTACCAATGTGACAGTCATGCAACATTAACTGAGGCGATTACCCTAAGTCATGTATTAGGTACACAACTTAGTGCTCCATTAAACGTCGCGACGAATCTTCTTATTCCTCTATCCGAAAACCATCTGAATCGTTTTCTTTGCTATTTTCTTCCTCCCATTACCACTATAGCCTATTTTCTTCCTCGGATTGTGAGTTTTTTCTCTTGTTGCTGCCGCCATGAGCCGATCTACCAATGCGTTTTCTCCATCCGAAGCATTTTCTTTTACTGAGGTAAAGTTTTTTCTTTAATTTTTCCCAATATATGTATTTGTTTATAAAAATGAGGATCAAATCGAAAATGTATAGTTTATGGATCCATGATTTAATTGTATAATCTTCACATATATATATATATATTGTGTAGTATATGGATCCATGATTTAAATCTATAATTTTTTAATATATGTTGAACTTAGAAATTAGATTTTGTTAGGCATTTTTTGGATGATTATGTTGGCCTATTTTGTTGGGTTAATTTAAGAAAATATATGTATATGTTTATAAAAATGAAGATTGCTCCATATAGATATCATTTTATGTGCATTTGGGCTGAATTAAATGTATGATTCATGGATATACTATTTTGTTTTTATTTGGGTTGATTTAAATGTATAGTTTATGGATAGATTTGGGGTTATTTAAATGTATAATATTTAGATCTTATATGTTGAACTTAGAAATTGGATTTTGTTGGGCTATTTATTGGGTTGACATATTAATATATTTTTTGTCAACTATAACAATTGATAAAAAAATATATATGTATGTTAATATTGATGTCAGTTGATGAATATATTGATGCGTCTTGAAGATTTAGTTATTCTTGAACCTGGAAATAATGGAGACAGTGATATTGATGTTGAAGTTTATGAATTATTTGAAAATGATAATAGTGAGGAACATGATCTTGAGTTGGTACCATCGGATATGTTCACCCAAATAGATTTGGAAATTACTAATTCAACATGTGAACGAGGGTCAACTTGGAGAAAAGGAGTATATGTGTAGATAATTGTAGTTTAATATAGAAAGGAATGTTATTTAATACTAAAGAAGGTTTACAGCTTGCTGTAAAAAATATTGTGTGACAGAACACTATGAGATTATTGTAGTGGAATCAAATCAAGATGTAAAAGTGGAAGGATGGTTGTGATTGGAGGTTACGAGTATGTCGGCATAAAACTCATGGAATGTTTGAAATCACCAAACTTCAAGGGAAACACTCATATTTGTTTTCAGAATTGAGACAGGATCATTCACAGCTTGATTCAAATTTTATGAGTATCGAAATCCAAAATTTGGTTAGAGCTGATCCTAGGATACCTGTGGCCCTACTCCAAGAAGTAATTAAAAAACAATATGGCTATAATGTTAATTATAGATGGGTGTGGCAAGCCAAGCGAAAAGCGTTGATTGCTGTGTTTTATGATTGGGAGAAATCATATTCAGAGCTTCCGTATTGGTTGAGTGCTCTTGTTCATTACAATCCAAGAACACGATCAGATTGGTATTTCCTTCCGCCTGTTGTGCCAGGTACGACTATTTTTTGTCAAGTTTTCTGGTCCTCCGGTCTTGCAAGAGAAGGGTTTAAACATTGTAGGCCATTAATCGAGATCAATAGAACTCATCTCTACGGAAAGTATAAAGGAAAATTATTGACTGCCTTATCTATTGATGCAAATGGGCATATATTTCCCCTTGCATTTTCTATTGTTGAATGTGAAAATTCGTCCAGTTGGTCATAGTTTTTGTGGGCATTGCATGAATATGTTACCCAACGAGATGGTATTTTCTTGATTTCTGATAGACATAAGGGCATTCTTGCTGCAATTAATAATGAGAAAATTGGTTGGAGTGAACATAGAGCATACCATTAATATTGTCTTCGCCATGTTGCGAGTAATTTCAATACGAAATATAAATCAAAGCAACTAAAAGATTTGGTGTTTAAGGCACGAAATAAATACCAAAGTCACAAGTTCATTCGGTGCATGAAAGAATTGAAACAATTGAACCCTGAATGCCTTAAATATTTTTTTGATATTGACTTGGAAAAATGGACCCAATCACTTGACGGTGGGTACTGCTATGGGTGGATGACAAGCAATGTAACTGAATGCATGAATGGTGTTTTCAAAGGTACTAGAATGTTACCAATTACTTCTTTGGTTAGGCTAACATTTTATCACACAATACTGTATTTTGAACGTCAAAGACAAGAGATCAGTGATGCACTCGATTGTGGGGACATGTGTAAAAAATATGCCCTGAGAAAACTTAAGAGTGGGAAAAATGAGCATCAGCGCACACAGTGACATCTATTGACAGGGAAACTCAAACTTTTGAAGTACAAACTGGCATAAGTATGATTTCTCCCTATAAAGGACAACACACAGAAGTTTTGAGCTTGAAAGAAGGAACTTGTTCTTGTAATAAGTTGTAGTCATTCAAGATTCCATGCTCTCATGTAATTGTAGTTTGTAATTACATGCATTTGACATACATACCTCTAATTGATGAATGCTACAAATTGTCCAATTTCAAGCGATGTTATGAAGGTCGCTTTCATCCAATAGAACACTCAGATTATTGGCCAGAATTATCATTTACAGAAGTTTGTCCGAATGTGGAATTACTAAGAGAATAGGGTCGGCCAAAAAGTACGCGCATTCATAATGAAATAGATTGGAGAGAGGCAACCCAAAAAGTTCGATGTATAATTTGCAAGAGAGAAGGACATAACAAACATACTTGTCCACAACATACATTAGGTGCTTCCTCTTTGGGTCATTAAATTTTTTATGTAATTGTATCTTTTATGTACTTGTATTTTTCATGTAATTGTATCTTTTATGTACTTGTATTTTTTATGTAATAGTTTCATTTTTATGTAATTGTACCTTTTATGTAATGAATTTATTTTTCATGTAATTGTATATTTTTATGTAATTTTTATGTATCTTTTATGTGATGGATTTTATTATGTAATGTAATTTGAGCTTCTTAGGTAATGGAGCCTGGTCCTTCTAATTCTGTACAACTATATCAACAAAATACGCATCATTCACAATCAATATGGGATAATTCTTCTACCGTAGTTTTAAGTTTTTGGAGAAGGGAGGCATCTGCACAACATACTATCCCATTTTATCAATGTATTATCCCTACGTTAAACAGGCAGGTTATCTTGGGGTTGCACAAATCGCATTTATCAAACTTGATTGGCAACTCATTATTGCTTTGTGGGGAATGTACAATTATGTTGCAGGATATTGCCATTTAGTTTGGGTTACAAGTGGACGGAAAACCATTGGCAGGTTCACTACAATATGATTGGAAGAATGTTTGTGATGAGCTCTTAGGCGTTCTACCAGATGATCTGAAAGGCTCCAGATTAAGTATCTCATGGTTGACGTCCTAGTTTTCAGAATTACCTCTCGATGCTGTTGACATCAGCGTACGTAGGTATGCACGAGCATACATTATACAGCTTATTGGAGGATTTTTGTTCGCTAACAAGTCAAATACTCTAGTACATCTCATGTTTCTACCGCTACTATCTGATTTGATGCATGCTGGTACGTACTTCATAACTTGTAGAAATACAAGTTATTTATGGTGTTTTATTTAAATATTGCGGCAAAAAGAGAGGAAAGTTGCGTCGATAGTATAAGAATTGGCTGAGAAATACGAAAATTATGAAATGTCGTAAACGCACCCACTAACACCATTGCAATGGCGAAATAGAATGTTTCAGTCTCTGTTTTGCAAGAAATAAGTCACCGCATGCGTTAATGGCTCGAAGACAAAATGTACAATGCATCTACATTGCATGCGCCCATCAATCAAGAACGAAGAGATGATCAACGCAATGACAGCGCATGCGACAATCAATCAAGAGCTTTAGCGATCAACGCATTTCAATCGTATGCGGTAATAAAAAATAACACCGCATGCGGCGATAGATCGAAGATGTGAAAAGCAACGCATTCGCGGGCGATTCTGACAAGTGTACAGCTTTTGCTGTGCAATTCTGACGGATTGACCGTGGAACAGAAAGGAATTTTCCATTACACCATTGTAGGAATTACCATAATTAGACAATGGGGACCACAATTTCAAATAGCCAAGGTCTTGCCTATAAATAGCTTCCTTAAATAGACATATACAGATATAGAGACATAGACTGATACTGATACGGGGAGAGAGGCTGGTCTGAAGAGACTTTACAAAGTAAATCCGAGAGAACGACGAGACAAGGCTGAAAGGTGAGTCGCCATAAACTTGATGACTAAAATTTATAATAATGTTCTTTAAAGCATATGGACAATGTGAATAATAATCAATAGATAAAGGTAGAGTTCAAATAAATAGTCATCAAGTTTATGGCACCGTTGCCGGGGACATGAGCTTGTATGATTATTATTCAAATTGTCCATATGCTTTAAAGAACATTATTATAAATTTTAGTCATCAGTACTCGTTGTTGGGATCAATGTCCTAATTCTCACGGATTCTCGTTGTTTATAATTATACACATTGTTTTATAAATAAAATAACTGTTATTTCATTCTAGCATTTACTCATATCAAATTAACAAAGCTCCATGGTTATCCTATGTAAAGTTAAGCATGTATATCTGATATACAAGTGGATCATGCCTTAAGTGATAACCTAAATAGGTTTGTAGTATAAGGATTAAGGTGGGATACCTGGTCCTGATGACACTACGGATATGGCCCGCTTTGTAGAGTTTTGCAAGTGTTTTAAACTATTACAGATGGTAGATCCTGACCATTCATGAGGAGACACGCGAACGGGGGTATCCTATACAAAGAGTTTGTATAAGATCAAACCATGAGATGACTAGACTCTGTATATAACGCTGTTGATACTAGAGACTTACATCTCACCTAAACGACCATAGGTGACATGACCTCAATCCTGAGTGTTTTGGGAACTTCTGCCTTTGAGGGCAGTCTTTTGATTAGTATGGGTGAGAGTGGCCAGATTGCCAACTCAACATGCCTACTGTTTTGGAGACTTGTCTAATTTAGGAGCTAGGAACTCAATTACACAAGATGGAATTCACTTCTTCCCCGAAGCAAGGGTAAGTAAAGCGATTGCTCTCTTAAAGGCTGATTTCGGGGCTTGAACATAGTGGCCACAACTTCTCTTTGGAAGAGAGGACTCAGTCATAGTAGGACTATGACTTATGTTCATTAAAGGATTCAATAGTACTTAAGGAGTTAGATGTAACTGCAAGGGCATACGGTTATTTGCCGAGCAGTACTTACGAGCGATCTGTGAAGGATTGTCGCACTGTTGATTGGTTAAGATGGACACATAATATATCTGTGGTAAGGAGAGTTCAGCTGTCGGTCTTTAGTAGAGTGCCTGATAGTTAACGGATGGTGGATCCCATGACAAAAGAGTTTAGTAAGTTATTCACGTATCGTTAGAGCTTCGAGCTACAGGTCCATAACGTCCCCTTGGTAGCTCAATGGATTTAAGTTGAGGATTAGTTCTTGGTGTTGATTTGAAATGTTCAAATTGACAAGAGGTAATTCGATTATATATGATATGATCGGTATGGTGTATGAGATACATCAAGTGGAGGATTAATGTAAATGAGATTTATATTAAGTGCCATGGAATAGAAAAAGAGCTATGGTTTATATGTTTCATGAAATGAAATATTAAGACTATAGGTTATAAATATATTATGGTAAGTTAGTTATCATTTATATTTATAATAATACTAATTATTGGATAATTATCACTTTTTCTCTAATAACCAATTGAGTGGGAGGTTATTGGTGATTTCATGGTAACCATGAGATAAAAGGAAAAATGTTTTCCTAATTTTAGTAAGGAAGAAAAGAAAAATAAAAGAAAATTGTTGATTTGAGATTTTCCAATCTCGGAAACTTCTTACAAATAGTTTTCAAATAAATTAGATTTACTAAGCGACATCTTGGAGTTAGCTAAACGATCATGGAGTGTTCTTACACAATAGATACTCAGTTAGACGATTAGCTAAACTATCGCATAGCTTTTGCTAGACGATCGCATAGTTTTTCCTAAACGATTAGGCATCGACCTAAACGATAGGTTGTTCCATCTCCCACTTGCTCATTCGTTTACAGATTATGGTTCCTCCTGTTTTCTGACATGTCCACACAGAGCCCACCCTCTGGATTCTCACATTGAGAATATCAAGGTAACCTTCTTGGTGGTGTCATACTCAACTCGACACTGTCGAGGTTCTATGGAGATCATTCATGGAGTTCGGGATGTTTGTGACCTTACGATCGCTTAATCAGAGTACGCGGTGTTCGTCCAGTGTAGCGGTCGTGTTGAACGAACTTTCGTGTGTTGCTGTGATCAAGCGTTCATGATCAAGGAACTTAAAGATGAGTTTACAAAGGTTTGTTGATTCTTCCCTTGATCTGTAGTAAAACATGCTATAATTTCTATTTTATTCATAACCGTATGTTTCCATTTGTGATTGTAATTATAAAGTTTATATACGATTGTAATTTGGAAATATCCTTCCGCTGCTCATGGAAATCCTCGTGTTCGATTTTCGACAATTGGTATCAGAGCCAGGTTGTTTTGATATTTCAAATTTCAATTCTGTTTTGAACTTCTTTTACAGTTGTGGTGGGTTTTCTGCATTTGTATTTAATTTTTAAGTGCATTTGTGGATGGAGTTGATGAATGTTTACGAGTTTAATTGCCTTTGTTTAAAGCTTTCTTTACATTACAACGTGTTAATTTGTAAGGGCCCTTGTGTTTTTGGGCATAATTAACATGCAATCGAGTCAGTAATTCAAAGAGTTTGAGCCAGTTGAGTCGTTCGTGATGAAGTTTTGAAGCATGGAGATGCGGTCTCAACGAGGAAGAAAACCAAGAGTTGGTCGTATCGTGAAGCCTAAGGTAAACGATTGTTGGGAATTATCTAAGCGATCGTGTAGATTTTTCTATACGATCGTGTAGTATTTACTAAACGATCGTTTAGCTAATACTAAACGATAGGGTAAATCGTTTACTCTATCGCGTAGCTTGGTTGCCCGATTGTGTAGACGTTGGAGGTAGACGATCGTATTGGGAGCATTTGATGCTCATCGTTTAGTAAAAGGCACATGCTAGACGATCGTGTAGTTAGCTTGCTTCATCACTTAGTTACTACCTACACGATCGCGCTCGCTAAGCGATCGTTTAGGCGATGGTGCTTTGCCACATCGTAGTCGTTTAGACGATTGTATAAGGCTAGCTTTTGTAGAGCACGCTAGACGATCGCATACCTTCATCGCTTAGTAAAAGGTACACAATCATTGCTAAACGATCGTTTAACTCTTGGAGCGTTGGTAAATGATAAAGCAAATTGTTTGTTCTTTCGTGTAGACGATCGCGGGGAGTTTGGTGCATGATGGTTGGAGACGCGTTGCTTCACCCGGACGGTTCAAGACCTGATTCGCCTGTTTGAACCGGAGACTCCTTGGTTTTGTAATAGTTAGCTTTATTTTTTGTGGATTTGAGGCAATTTTACCCAGTTCATCAACATTTGTTTATTATACATGTGATGTATGGTATTTATATGGAAAACTGTTTGACATATAGTTTAAAAACCCACCTTAGGTTGTGCAATTGTTCATGCATCATGTATTATAAATGTTATAATATTGCATGAAGAAATTACGTAAAAGCATGCACATGCATCATGAAATATAAGAGTTATATTTTGCATGCAGTGAGCATTATCATGCATCATCCTTTTATTATAAGTGTTATAGTCTAAGGGTGAATGGAAACATATTATGCTTGTTTCATTGCTATTTTGTATAAGCGTTATATAAAAGAAGTAGCAATGAATGAACAATGCATTGAGCATGACACTTACGATGTTTATAATCGTTATGAATGCCTTGCATGTATTAACTTTAAATTTTGGTTGTTGTTTCCGTTTATAAGTATTATAAAGGAAATTAGACCTAAAATCAATAAGAAAGAGTTGCATGCTAACTTAGGGTGAACTCAAGTTTTTTTTAAAAAAAAGGTTTTAAAATTGGATTGAGATAGACTTAAGTTCAAATGGTTCTAAAGAGTTTAGTAACCTAGATTAATCTTTTACAAGGTTTAATAGGATTAAATTGGTTGGCATAAAAGATTAAATTTGTTTTAAATCTATGTATAAGGGACCTTTTGTCTAAAGTGGGTTCTATCTAGGATAGGGTTCTTAAGTTGATGGAAACGGAACACCCCTGCCTAGGAACCTACCTGGAAAGGTGAATTATGTAGATTTTCTACAAGCATGCGACAATTGATCAAAGACTCTGTTAAAGAGTTTAATGGATGATGATCAAAAAGTTGTTTAACTATCCAAGGTAAAGCTACTCTTGGGCAAACCTAAAAGTCACTTAGTTAAAATCCTTAGTCGTGTTTTTTCTAAGTTAACTAAACCCTAGGTTAAAAGTACTCAGTGGGAGGAAGAGATGTATCTGATATGTCTATGATTCCACTCACGTTTCTCCCTGTATGTTCACATCGTGAGATTCATGCTTGGTCTCGTGGTGCCCTAGAAGCATCCCCCTTCGAATGATATTTGCATGAGTCAATATTAAGGTAGACGGAGAGAGTGTTTATAGTTAGTAGGTGAAGGGTGTGTGTCAACAGGTCCTATGATCTCTGTCATTGGTTCACACCGTGAGATCATTCTATACTCCCTCGTGATGCCCTGGGAGCGTCCCCATTCGAATGGGTTTCGTGCAATTGGTCAAGATCAAGGTTAACTTAAGAAATGTATAGGGTCGCTTTAGGTTTTGACCCAATCAGATTTTTTCTCTTCGGATTGACTGCTTGGGGTGGGTCTCTAGGGCTTAAAATGGTAGATCACACTTACAAGAGATTGTTAAGTAAGTTAATGATCTCTTGACCAAATCAATGATGGCTAGTCGTTATAGAAGCAAGAATTGTTCTAGTATTAATGACTGGTTGAGATCTTCTCAATTCAGAGGAGGGATAATTGACCTTCCTTGGGCAATTTTTGTCCTAAACCTTTGAAGTGTCATTGCGAAACTAGATGTCACACGGGGTTCATATTAGTTTTGCTAGAACCTTATTGGATGTTGTTCATTTTACAAGGGGTATTTGCTTAAAACCTAATGTAGATCAATGTATTTTTATTTCAGCAACTCGTTAGTATTTCCATTTAGTGCTTTTCATATAACCAATTACATAGATTGGAAAGAATCGTGTGAAACGTATTTCATGGTAAACGACCTCGAATTTGTCATGGTTGAGGAGTGTTCTCATGTCCCAACCCTTGATGCACTGTGAAGTATTCAAAATGCATATGAGGTGTGGATGAAGGCTAATTCATTGGCTCGACTTCACATTTTGGCTAACATACCTGATGTTTTGGCCAAAAGGTTTGAGAACATGGTCATTGCACGCGACATCATGGACTCGTTGCAAGATATGTTTGAATGTCAGTTCTTACTTGTCGAGCACAAAGGGATTGATGATGAAACCAATAGTGTCAATTGTTGTGACATTGATCCCACTACTCTCCAAAAGAGGAGGAAAGACAGTAAATCTAATTTATTGGTCATGGAGACGTATTTGGTAGAGAATGATGATTCTGCCTAGATCTTAGATTTGGGTGCTACCAACCAGTTAGTTCCTCTTACTAAGGATTCAGTACCTAGCAAACATTTCCACAGGGAGAAATGACTCTACGAGTCGGTACTAGTGAGGTTATTTCATCTATTGCTGTAGGCAGGTTAAAGTTATTTGTTGACAAGAAACGTTTTTTGTTACTGGATAATGTTTTTGTAGTTCCTCATATTAAGAGGAACTTAATCTCGATTTCTTGTCTCATTAAACAAAGGTATACCGTCTTCTTTTCTGAGAATAAAGTGTTTATTTTCAAGAATGGAATGGAGATTGGTTATGATTCAATGGAAATTAACTTATATGTACTAAGGCCGTTAGTCATAAAAGTCTTGTTTAACACTGAAATATTCAATATAGTAACAATAGCTAAAAGACCAAAGGTTTCTCCAAAGGAAAGTGCCCATCTTTGGCATCGTAGATTAGGTCACATCAACCTCAATAGGATTGAGAAATTGGTGAAAAATGGACTTCTAAAGAGTTTAGAAGAAAACTTCTCCAATGTGTGAATCAAGCCTCGAAGGCAAGATGACTAAACGACCTTTTACTAGAAAAGGTTACAGAGCCAATGAAGCCTTGGAGCTTGTACATTCAGACCTTTGTGGTCCGATGGATGTTAGAGCTCAAGGTGGGTATGAATATTTCATCTTTTTCATAGATGATTATTCAAGATACGGGTATCTCTACCTAATGCAACGTAAGTTTGAAACCCTTGACAAGTTCAAGGAGTATAAGGTTGAAGTTGAAAACTTGTTAGGTAAGAAGATAAAAACACTACGATCTGATCGTGTTGGAGTGTATATGGACCTCCAATTCCAGAACTATATGATAGAACATGGGATTACGTCCCAACTCTCGGCCCCTGGTACACCTCAGCAGAATGGTGTATCAGAAAGGAGAAATAGAACCTTGTTGGACATGGTTCGGTCTATGATGAGTAAGCTCATCTTCCAGACTCGTTTTGGGTTTAATGGAGACTGCATGCTATATCCTGAACAACGTTCCCTCAAAAAGTGTTTTTGAAACACCTTTTGAGTTGTGGAGAGGCCGTAAAGGTAGTTTACGCCATTTCAGATTTAAGGTTGTCCAGCACATGTGCTAATGACTAACCTAAAGAAGTTTGAACCACGTTCGAAGGTTTGCCTCTTTGTAAGCTACCTCAAGGAAATGAGAGGTGGATACTTCTATGATCCGAGTGAAAGCAAAGTGTTTATTTCTACGAATGCTATCTTCTTAGAAGAAGACCACATCCAGGATCATAAGCCATGAAGTAAGCTCGTTTTGCGTAAGATTTCTAGTGAGACTGAGATTACTGAGGGTTCAACAAGAGTTGTTGAACAGGTCGATAGATCAACAAGAGTTGTTGAGGTCGGAACATCTAGTAAACCAGCTCAAGAGTTGAGATTGCCTCGACATAGTGGGAGGGTTATGAACCCACTGGATCACTACATGGGTTTGACTGAAGCCCAAAATATCATTTCGAATGATGAGGTCGAGGATCCGCTGTCTTTGAAGAAAGTAATGGAGGATGTTGACAAGGATGAATAGGTTAAGGCCATGAACCAGAAAATGGAGTCTATGTACTTCAATAACATCTGGGAGCTTTTTGATCCGCCTGATGGGGTAAGACCTATTGGGTAAGTGGATCTATAAGTGAAAGAGAGGTGTAGATGGAAAGGTGCAAACCTTTAAGACTCGACTCGTGGCAAAGGGTTATACCCAGGTCGAGGGAGTTGACTATGAGGAAACTTTCTCACCTGTTGTCATGCTCAAGTCTATCCGAATACTCTTGTTCATAGCCACATTTTATGATTATGAAATATGGAAAATGGACGTCAAGATTTCCTTTCTTAATGATAATCTTGAGGAGACAATCTATATGACTCAACCAAAGGGTTTCATAGTTCTAGATCAAGAGCAAAAAGTTTGCAAGCTTAGCAGGTCCATTTATGGGTTGAAACAAGCATCTCTATCATGGAACATTAGATTTGACACTGCGGTTAAGTCGTTTGGCTTTGTTCAGAACGTTGATGAGCCTTGTGTCTACAAGAAAATCATCAATAACTCAGTAGCTTTCCTAGTACTGTATATGGATGATATTCTACTCAATGGGAATGATGTAGGGTATCTGACTGACATTAAGAAATGGCTAGCTGCACAATTCCAAATGAAAGATTTAGGTAAGGCATAGTTCGTTCTAGGGATCCAAATCATTCAGGATCGCAAGAAAAAATGGTTAGCCCTATCTCATACATCGTACATCGATCAAACGTTGATAGCCCTATCTCATACATCGTACATCGATCAAACGTTGATAGCCCTATCTCATACATCGTACATCGATCAAACGTTGATCAGGTACAAAATGCAGGATTCCAAGAGGGGTTTATTACCTTTTAGGCATGGAAGCATTTTGTCTAAGGATCAATGTCCTAAGACACCTCAAGAGGTTGAGGATTGAGACGGATACCTTATGCTTCAGCAGTAGGAAGCTTAATGTATGCAATATTATGTACTAGACCTGACATTTGGTATGCAGTCGGGATTTTCAATCGAAATCAGTCCAATCCAGGATTTGATCACTGGACGACGGTCAAGACGATCTGTAACTATCTTTGGAGAACGAAAAACTACATGCTCGTGTATGGAGATAAGGATCTGATCCTTACAGGATACACAAACTCTGACATTCAGATCGATAGAGATTCTCGCAAGTCGACATCGGGCTCAAAGTTCACTCTGAATGGAGGGGCTGTAGTGTGGCGAATCATCAAACAAAGATGCATCATGGACTGCACTATGGAAGCCGAATACGTAGTAGCTTGTGAAGCGCTAAGGAGGCTATTTCGCTAAGGAAATTCCTTTCAGATTTGGAAGTTGTTCCAAATATGGATTTGTCTATCACTCTTTATTATGATAACAGCGGCGCAGTGACAAATTAAAAAGAGCCTCGGAGTCATTGTCAAGGTAAGCATATAGAGCGGAAATACCACTTGATCAGGGAGATTGTGCATTGCGGTGATGTGATAGTCACGGAGATCACGTCGGAGCATAACATTGTTGATCCCTTTACAAACGCTCTCACGACTAAAGTGTTTGAGGGTCACCTGGAGAGTCTGGGTCTACGAGACATGCAGCACCTTGTCTAGGGCAAGCGGGAGATGATACTGGGGCATGCCTTAGTTTATTGTATATTGTACATATTTTATATTGTATTGTACATTAGTCTCTCAAGGCATGAGGATAAATGGGAGTTATTGGGATTGGTGTCCTAATTCTCCCAGAGTCTCGTTGTTTGTAATTATACACCTTGTTTTATGAATAAAATAACTGTTATTTCATTCTGACATTTACTCATATCCAATAAACAAAGCTCCATGGTTATCTTATGTAAACTTAAGCATGTATATGTGATATACAAGTGGATCATGCCTTAAGTGATAACCTAAATAGGTCTGTAGTATAAGGATTAAGATGGGATACCTGATCCTAGTGACACTACGGATATGGCCTACTTTGAAGAGGTTTGCAAGTGTTGTAAACTATTACAAATGGTAGATCCTCGTCATTCATATGGAGACATGCAAGTGGGGGTAACCTATACAAAGAGTTTGTATAAGACCGAACCATGAGATGACTAGACTCTATATATAATATTGTTGATACTGGAGACTTATATCTCACTTAAACGACCATAGGTGACATAACCTCAATCCTGAGTGTTTTAGGATCTTCTGCCTTTGAGGGCGGTCCTTTGATTAATATGGGTGAAAGTGGCCAGATTGCCAACTCAACATGCCTACCTTTTGGAGACTTGTCTGATTTGGGAGCTGGGAACTCAATTACACAAGATGGAATTCACTCCCTTCCCCAAAGCAAGGGTAAGTAGAGAGATTGCTCCCTTAAGGGCTGATTCCGGGGCTTGAACATAGTGGCCACAACTTCTCTTTGGAAGAGAGGACTCAGTCATAGTAGGACTATGACTTATGTTCATTAGAGGATTCAGTGGTACTTAAGGAGTTAGATGTAACTACAATGGCATAACGGTTATTGGCCGAGTTGTACTTACGAGTGAACTGTGAAGGGTTGTCGCACTGTTGATTGGTTAACATGGACACATAATATATCTGTGGTAAGGAGAGTTTAGTTGTCGGTCTTTAGTGGAGTGCCTGGTAGTTAACGGATGGTGGATCCCATGACTAAAGAGTTTAGTCAGTTATTCACATACCGTTGGAGCTTCGAGCTATAGATCCATAAGGTCCCCTTGGTAGCTTAATGGATTTAAGTCGAGGATCAGTTCTTGGTGTTGATTTGAAATGTTCAATTGACAAGAGGTAATTCGATTGTATATGATATGATCGGTATGGTGTATGAGATACATCAAATGGAGGAATAATGTAAATAAGATTTACATTAAGTTCCATGGAATAGAAAAAGAGCTATGGTTTATATGTTTCATGAGATGAAATATTAAAAGTATAGGTTATAAATATATTATGGTAAGTTAGTTATCTTTTATATTTATAATAATATTAATTATTGGATAATTATCTATTTTTCTTTAATAACCAATTGAGTGAGAAGTTATTGGTGGTTTCATGGTAGCTGTGAGATAAAAGGAAAAATGTTTTCTTAATTTTAGTAAGGAATAAAAGATAAAGAAAAGAAAATTGTAGATTTGAGATTTTCCAATCTCAGAAACTTCTCATGGATAGTTGTCAAGTAAATTAGATTTACTAAGCGACAGCTTGGAGTTAGCTAAATGATCATGGAGTGTTCTTACACGATAGAGACTCAGCTAGACAATGAGCTAAACGACCACATAGCTTTTGCTAGACAATCGCATAGTTTTTCCTAAACGATTGGGCATCGACCTAAACGATAGGTTGTTCCATCTCCCACTTGCTCAATCGTTTAAACGATTGTGGTTCCTCCTGTTTTCTGCCTCTAACCAAGTCCACATAGAGTCCACCCTCTGGATTTTCACATCGAGAATACTAAGGTAACCTTCTTGGTGTTTTCATACTCAACTCGACATTGTCGAGGTTCTGTAGAGGCCGTTCATGGAGTTCGGGGTGTTTGTGACGTTGGCGATCGCTTAATCAGAGTGCGTGGTGTTTGTGCAGTGTAGCAGTCATGTTGAACGAACGTTCATTTGTTACTGTGTTGCTGTGATCGAGCGTTCGTGATCAAGGAACTTGATGAAGGAAATTGGAAACGAGATTTCCATAAGCAGCGAAACAAGACTATTCTAAATTATAATCATAAATCAACAAATTATTTACAGTCGACTTCAAAAAAATGGTTATACAAATAATTCCAGAAATTATAGTATGAATAACAAATGTACAGAGGGAAACAAATTCCACAAACAATGGCAGATGTGTCTCCACACTCCGTTACGCGACTCTGATCGAACAATAGCAACCACGAGCGCTCAATCTACACGACCGCAACACAGCACGAACACTGCACTAAAATTTCGTGCTCGTCCTCAACGAACTCCTCCGCAACACGAACGGACTCTTCATAACCACAAACGGCCTCCAGAAAACCTCGATGATGTCAAGTTGAGTCTGACACCACCAACAAGGCTACCTTGGAATTTTCGATGTGAGAATCCAAAGGGTGGGCTCTGTTCGGACTTGATATGAGACAGACAAACGGAGGAAACAACAATTGTGTACACGACTGGGCAAGTAGGAGATGGTGGAGACCTATCGTATAGGTCGATGCTCAATCGTTTAGATAAAGCTATGTGATTGTCTAGCAAAAGCCATGCGATTGTTTAGCTTTATCGTTTAGCTCGGCCTGTCACGTACAGACTCTACACGATCGTTTACCTTGGGCCAGCGATCGTCTAGCAAAGCTATGCGATCGTTTAGTAAATATTGCACGATCGTTTAGCTCGCACCTACACGATCGTTTAGCTCGCCCAGCCGTCGTTTAGTAAATCTGAATTTACTTGATGACTTCGTGAGTTTCTTTTTCGCGAGAGAAAACTCAAAAACCTTTTCAAATGTTTGTAAAAACTTTTTTTTTAAAATAGGAAAACCATTTTCCTTTTAACTCACGGTTACCATGATCCAATAACCACCCCTAATCTAGTTATTTAAAAGAAAAAGTATTAATTATCCAATAATTAATATTATTATAAATATAAATGATAACCAACTTATCATTCTATATTTATAATCTATAGTTTAATATTTCATCTCATGAAACATATAAACCATAGTTCTTTTTCTATTCCATGGTACTTAATGTAAATCTGATTTACATCAATCCTCCACTAGATGTATCTTATACATCATACCGATTATATCATATATAATCAAAATACCTCTTGTCAATTTAAACATTTCAAATCAACACCAAGAACTGATCCTCAACAGAATCCAAGCTATCAAGGGGACCTCATGGTCCTGTAGCTCGAAGCTCCAACGGTACGTGAAAAATTGACTAAACTCTTTAGTCACGGGATCCACCATCCGTTAACTGCTAGGCACTCCATTAAAGACCGATAGCTGAACTCTCCTTACTACAGATATATTATGTGTCCATCTTAACCAATCAGCAGTGCGACAACCCTTCACAGATCGCTCGTAAGTACAGTTGGGCCAATAACAGTTATGCCCCTGTAATTACATCTGTCTCCTTAAGTACCACTGATCCCTCTAATGAACACAAGTCATTGTCCTACTATGACTAAATCTTCTCTTCCAAAGAGAAGCTGTGGCCACTATATTCAAGTCCCAGAATCAGCCCTTAAGGGAGCAATCTCTCTACTTATCCCTACTTCGGGAAAGAAGTGAATTCCATCTTGTGGATTGAGTTCCCAGCTCCCAGATAAGACAAGTCCCCAAAAAGGTAGGCATATTGAGTTGGAAATTTGGCCATTCTCACCCATACTAATCAAAAGACCACCCTCAAAAGCAGGAGTTACCAAAACACTCAAGATTCAGGTCGTGTCACCTATGGTCATTTAGGTGAGATGCAAGTCTCCAATATCAACGGCGTTATATACAGAGTCTAGTCATCTCGTGGTCTAGGTCTTATACAAACTCTTTGTATAGGACACCCCTGCTCCGCGTTTCCACATGAATGGTCAGGATCTACCATCTGTAGTAGTTTACAACACTTGCAAACCTCTATAAAGCGGGTCGTATCCGTAGTGTCACCAAGATCAGGTATCCCACCTTAATCCTTATATTACAAACCAATTTAGGTTATCACTTAAGGCATGATCTACTTGTATATCACATATACATGCTTAAGTTCATATAAGATAACCAAAGAGCTTTGTTTATTGGATATGAGTAAATGCCAGAATTAAATAACATTTATTTATTCATTGAACAATATGTATCTTTACAAAACAACGAGACTCTGGGAGAATTAGGACACCAATCCTAACACTTGAAGATGAGTCTGCAATGCTTTGTTGAGTCTTCTTTTAATATGTAGTAAAGCATGCTATAATTTTTATTTTATGCATAATCGTTAGTTTCTGTTTTTGATTGCAATTGTAAAGTTCATATACGATCGTAATTTGGAAAGATACTTCCACTGCTCATGGAAATCCTCATATTCGATTTCTTACACTTATGGTGTGGTGCCTATCTTGTATGGCTTTATAGAGAACTTTGTCGGGCTACCAATGCACAAGCATTAAAAATAGTGGGGCCACTGATACTACTACAGGTATAGGCTTATGATAGATTTCCAATTATAGCACCATAAGTCCAGTTATAGGCCCCAGATCATCGTCCACTTAGTGTCAAGTATTATTTCATTATCATTTTATGTAAGAATATAAATTAATTGTATTTTTTATAATTTTAGATGGAGTGGAGTATTTGCTGCCTCTGAACAGTCAGCAAATATGTTGCAAGTATACCGAAAAATATTTGACAGACTGATGCACAGTCAGGTAACAAATGTATATATAAATGAATATTTAAAACATTGTGGATGTATACTTATCTTCTTTATTTTTTCAAATTAATTGGACGTCATACATACAAGATATTTGGTCATCACTACCTGATTACTGTCGTGATGGTGATGACATTTGGCTGACCGTTAGCCCTTTCATATGCTTCCGTATAGTAGAGTGGCATCATCCATATCGTGTGTTGAGACAGTTCGGTCTACAACAAACAATACCTTTGTTGTCCTATACGCTCCCAACACTACACCAGATTGATTTGAGAGGTAAGCACGGCCAAGATTGGCATCGAATTCACGCGGAATATATATCCTACTGGCATGGACGACATGATTGTTGTGCACGGGGAGAAATAAAAAATGGGCCAGCTGTATCATATGACTACTTTTCCTAGTAAGATTCAATCACAAGGCGATTTATCAAACCTGACGGCGCTTACTATTACTGCATGGTAAGAGATTTAAAATCAGACATTTTCTAAATATATGATATGAATATTGTTTAATATGTATTTTTTTCATCGTACAGAATAATTTTATCGGAGATGTACAACAATATTCAGTACAACACAACTTACCAGAGTTGGGTTCAATGTGTCACCAAACAGTGTCAACATAGAAAGTATTATTCAACAAACAAGACGACTCAATGTTGCTGACATGATTGAAGACGTATTCATCGTAGACGACAATGATAGCAGGGTGAAGTTAATTTAGAGGCACACGAAGACAACCCCCATGTGGGATAAAGGTCAGGGGGTTGTCTTTAAATTTCATGTAAACTTCTATTTTCAAATTAAAGAACTAATTGTAAACCTTCTTTAGTATCATGACATTTTTTTTTAATATGAATGCAAAATAATTATGTTTTCATTGTAAATCAAATATATAATTAAGTTTAATAATGAAAGAATTTGTGGACCCGGTCCTAAAGTCTTAATATTGTTGTACATCTCTGATTAAAAAAAATAATTAGTCAATCTATTTTTCTAAAAAAAAAAAAGAAAAAAATCGTGGACCCGGTCCATGATTATGTTAATTTTTGACCCGTCCACGAGTCTCTATGCAACCGGTCAACCAACTCAACCGACGTGGTGCTTACTAGTTAAATTCTAATCGTGTACCCTGTACATGATTCCCCTAAATGCTAATTGTGTACCCCGTACCCGATTTTCCTATTGTACTTTTGTCAATACTTTCCATTTCTACCTATTTTTAAAAATACTTTCCCATATACCCCATTTTTGTCAATAATTTGAAAATACACCATATTTTTTAACTTGATCCTTGTTAAAGATTAAACTTATTTCTTATAATAGTTTTCATATTTATAAATAAAAGAGTCAAATTCTTAACTAAATTCTAAAAACAATAACAAGTTGATTTTAAAAATATTAGTAAAAAGTAGTTAACAAAACAAGAAATTTAAAAATAAAATGAGTATTTATAAATTTAATATTTAAAAGAAAACAAATTATTATCAAACTGGACCATAGTATTTTCATTATCTACTTGAATAGAAAATTATATTTAATAAGGAATAGTTGAAACATCCCATCAAAATATTAAAAGAACAAATAAAAAGAAATAAGAAAACAAAGGAGAGATTAAAAGGAGCCAAAATCATGTATGATTTTTGCTATAGATGCAAAGTTTTAAAAATGAAGATATAGTGGCTAATATATAAATTATGTTTTGTTATCCAATATAATTTTCCTTTCATTTAACTACTTGAAAAAGAATATTATATTTAACAAGGAATAGTTGAAACATCCCATCGAAACGTTTAAAAAAACAATAATAAAAGGGGAATGATAAATAATATTTTCTTTAGTACATGATAAATAATATTGTTAAAAATAAAAAATAAATAACATTATTTAGACATTATAAATTAAGGTGATCACAAACACAAAGACGCCCATATTTTGCTTTTCCTCCTTTCCCAAGACCCAATCGTATTCCTCCGCCGCCTATCGCCACCGCAAAAAATCACCGACAGCAATGGCTGCAGCGGCGCTGATGATACCAACCGCCGTGACGATGATGATTCTGCTACTCAATCCAAGTAGTTGCGATGCTCTTATGTCTTTCAAACCACTTCTCAACAACACTCGTAAGTTATAGAAACACTTTTGATATGAAATGTTTATAATATATTTATATTATGTTACAATAAGTTTTTAAAGTTTAGAAATATTTAATCTTTTGGTAAACTTTCACTTTAGAGTCTAATTAAGTATATAGAATTAAAAGTATTTGATACATTAAAAATAACTTGGAAAGAGATTAATTAGTTTATGAGTCATAAAATTGAAATCCGCCTCTAATAAAATTCTAAACTTTTATTTATGTCGGGATAGGTTTGTAAGTTTTAAATAATGTTATATGATTTGATCTACCACCTATATAAGAGAAATATATTAAATTATAGAGACATATAAAATAAAAATTATTATTTTTTATTACAAAAGACATTTAAAAGTTTTAATACTATTTTAGTACCTCTACCATCTTTTTTGGTTCATTTTAGTCTTCTAATTTCAAAATGCTCTAAATTTAGTTCCTTTAATTTCATATTTGATCAATATAATTTGATATTTATATATACTTTTAAAAGGTTCATTTTAGACCTCGTTTGGTAATTATTTGGTTTTCGATTTTTGTTTTTGAAAATTAAGCAAATAGACATTATTTCCACTTCCAAATTTCTTCTCTAGTTAATTATTTTTTATCAATAGTTTAAAAAACCAAATCAAAATTTTAAAACTAAAAAGAATTAGCTTTTATTATTATTATTATTATTATTATTATTATTTGAATTTGACTAAAAATCTAACTATTGTAGGTGATAAATATAAAAATTAAGAAATGAGAAGAAAATAAGTTTAGTTGATAAAAACAAAAACTACAAATTACCAACTGGTGCCTAAAATAAACCTTGTAAAAACTACAATATTAGTCCTTATAATTTACATAATTTTGATATCAATTTTTAGGAAAAATTAAAAATTAAAACTAAAAGACTAGAATGGTTATTTTTGGAAGTACAAACACGAAATTGGAGTAAATTCAAAAGTATAAAAATTAAAATAGAATTTAAATCAAATTAATTGGAGAACAAAATGGACACAAACCGCAAGAAGAAAAATTTAACTCAAATCGTATAAACTAAAGAATGAAAAAAAAAAAATCCAAATTTGTAATTCTGGATTTTAGAGTGGTATCACGCAGATGCCGGAAAATATCTCGTCGGAGACCAAGATATCGGATCGGAATTTCTGATGGAGTCGCACATCAGCCGGATCCTAGCATCCAAAAACTTCCAAACCACCTCCACTACAGACGCTAACAAAGCTTCTGGCGGCGGTTGCGGCCGCCCGCCGCGCTACGACAGTTGCCTCGGCACGAAAAGAAGTAATCCGCGGCCGGAAAACTGTGGGACCTACAATCGCGCAAATCCCTGTTAGAAAAATTACCCCAAATATGATCTGCTTGGTTTTTACCATTTATATGATTTCTCAGTCAAATCTTTACCGTTAATAAAGTTAATCTACTTCAATTGGCATATTCGTTGTTTGTAATCTCTGAAAAAATATTCAAGAAAATATTTAATTTAATCAATAAATATTTTGTATTTTTCAAATAAGCCTACCACTGCTATTTTCTAAGAAAAAAAATTCAACGATTTTTTGTGGCATAATGGAAATATTAACTCACTTTCCTTTATATTGACATCAAATTCATGGATATATTAATATAAATAAAAATTCCTGTTAGAAAAATTCTCCTTCTTATATTATTCACATACAAAAATTAGTTAAAATATTTCAAAATATAAATAAAAATAGTTTGTCATATGTCACACTAGGATAGAAAAATTTGATAAATGTGTAAAAATAGATGCTCCTGAGATGCACTTAAATATTTTTCTATTAAAATAGTTTATAAATGTTCGCAAGTCAAAGAAAATATAATTTTATGGTGCATTACCTGTTGAGGAATACTAAAGTTTTATTAATTTGTATAAATCTCGTGATCAATACAGAATGTACATCCTCACATTTGTGGGGTGGCGGGCCAATTTGCTATATAAATAAGTTTTAAATTTTATACATTGGTAACACATCTGTTTCATAAAAAATTAAAACATAGGATATTTTCAACTACGTTAATGATGTTTAAACATAGAATATTTTCAACTAAGTTAATGATGTTGGGAGAAATCATAAAACAAAATTCATGATTATTCAAAAATATCAATACAGAATTACCAAGATATAGGATCTAAACATAGATAAAAACCTAAATTTACCGGACAATAAGATTACTTGGATCTTAAATCATAACCTATAAAGGAGATGTAGTTGTAGTTTTCCTCAACTATGCAACTTAGGTCGGAGTGGATAGACCCTCACTATCAAATGGGGAATAGGAGATTGAAGAGACATAATATTTAGGGACTATAACCTTATATTTATAAGTTGATATTCGAGGCTTTCCATAATTCTCTAGAACCAATTAGTTGTACTCAATAAGTTTCATAATTAAGATCATACAATATATCTATTAAATGGTCTAGATATAATTTATATTTAATTTGTTACCCACATCTGCATTAATTTTAATTCTAATCCTTGGATGTATTATTGTTGATAATTTTTACTGTCGTACAACATAAAGATTAGTTGAAAAAAAATTAAATTAACCTATAAAGGATGAAACTAAAATTTGAAGAAGTTGAAATTGAAAAAAAAAAAAAAAAACACTAAAATATATGAATTTTAATTTATGCTATATATTTTGGTTAATATCAAATCGAAAAAATATTTCATTCTAGTGGATTGTGATCTTTGTTCTGACTTTTTTGAGAAAGTTTCAAGCTTATGAAAAAGAATATGCCAGTTCATGATATATAAAATTTATTTTAAAAAGATATAAAATAAGCTTGTATAAGTGCACTGATTATTAAAATAATCTTAAAAATAAAATATATTGGAGGCTTATCTAAAGATGGCATTGCTCAATATGGATAAGCATAGACCAATTTCATACAATAATGTCATGTAAGAAGTGTAAATTGGACATAACAAATGTTAAAAATTAAAAATAAAAAAAATGTCTAATAAAAGTGTCATATATAATTAGAAATGTCTAATAAAAGTGTCATATATAATTAGTTAGTATTTTCTTTCCATAATATGGAGGTACAATCGAACTTCGACTTCTGAAAAAAAAGTCATGTCAATTATCGTGAGTTTAATCATTAATTAGTAAATTTTATTTAAAAATTAATTAAGAATGTAAATGGAACATTTTAAGAAAAATTTATATGAAAACTAAATAAATGACTATATCATAGAAAGTCTAATATCAATTGTATAAGAATGAACAAACAAAGTGGGTGATGGGTTGGTGGATTTGATTAATTAAATAATTACCCAATTATTTATTTGTCACTTGAGTTAATTTTTTAAAATCCCTAAATACAACTCATGGTTATCATGTTGACTTTTTAAAATATGTTATATGTTATATGTATACCAATTACAATCATTTTACCCCCAAAGTTTTTTATTTTATTAGGTGGAGGTATAAATCCACTATTCTGGTTTACTGACTTTTTATGGAAATTGAAAATATTAATAATAATGCCAAAATCTGGCTAAGATGAAAAACTTACTTCACCTTAGCGTGTTTTAACAAACATGCAACAGATCATCAGTGACGTATCTAAAAATACATGTCACGAGGCACAATTCAAATAAGGTTAAATGTCAAATTTAATTATTTAAGACCCATTTGATAATTATATAGTTTGTGATTTTTGTTTTAAAAAGTAAGTCTATTTTATCTATATTTCTTACCATGATTTGCATATCTCTTATGTACAATGATTGAATTCTTAACCAAATTTCATAAACAAAAATAATTTTTTGAAATTTACTTTTTTAATTCTCAAAATTTGGCTTGATTTTTTAAACCATTGATGAAAAGTAGATAAGAAATGAATAAATTTGAAGATGGAAGTAGTGTCCTAGGCTTAATTTTCAAAAACAAAAACAAAAAATAAAATGGT
Organism: Benincasa hispida; assembly: GCF_027475165.1. Classification (NCBI taxonomy): domain Eukaryota; kingdom Viridiplantae; phylum Streptophyta; class Magnoliopsida; order Cucurbitales; family Cucurbitaceae; genus Benincasa; species Benincasa hispida. The sequence continues at coordinate 45,929,547 of NC_143478.1, read as the reverse complement.
TATCAAATCGGACCTTAATTTTAGATTTGTGTTTTGCTATCTCTAAACTCTAAATGTGTGTAATAAATCCCTAAACTTCAAATTTTATATGAGATAGAGGTACAAAAATTATTAAAAAATCTCAAAAGAAAAATTAAAAAGTTAGGTCTCCTTTAGAAATCATTTGGGGGAGTTTGGAAATTAAGACATACACTTGGAGCTAACCTTAATCGAAGCCAATGAATTATTCTTGAATATATTAAATTATGATTTGAAAGACACGGATAGAAAACTACTTAAAAAACAAACGTTGAGAGGAAGATTCGTACCCGGGTCTGGTGCACGGAAGACGAATACAATTATAGCTATTAAAATTTACTTGGAATTTATATAAAAACCAATGCGTGGTAATTAGCGAAATAACAAGAAAGTCAAGAATTTAATTGGAAAATGATCTAAAATAACCCCTTTCTTTTTCACATTTAAAAAATAATACACTTTCTAAATACTTCTTATAATAGTTTTTTTCGAGCCTTCTCGGATAAGATCTGGCCCGAGATTGGATTTAAAATATTATGAATTCAAATTATCTAGTTGCCCGAGATATCCCTACTTTCGCTTTGAATTTTTCCTTCTCCACGATTATTTGCATCCTAAAACTTCCTTATTATAGATGTATTTCACTTGTTCCTTCATTTAGTCTATGGGTTCATCTTAAATTATAATTTGGTTAGGGTTTTAAAGTCTATCTGAAATATATGAGAAATCTGGGTTGGATATTATATTTCTTTTAATATTTGGTCCTTTTTTTGTGTATGTTGTCTATTATTGATGATTTTTTAGATATTTTATCCTATTTATGAAATTTATTTGAATCTCAGTCGAGATTTGATGAAATGGGCCTGAGATCGTTTGAATTTGTTCGAGATTAGATGGACGACCATTGAGTTGTGGACAGTTTGTATACGATCTCAGGGAAAATGTGGCTCAAGATGGTACCTAGGATCTTATACAGAATAGGACTAAAACTCTAATCTCATGGTATGCCAATATAAATGGCCCGAGTTCTTCATAATTAGCCCATAATCTCGAGCGAGTTTTACACCGAGATTTAAAGCATATTCCAAATTTATTTGTATGTTTTGTTGTTGCTTTTCCAATTTGATTGTTGAGTTCAATGTCTGGTTTGTGGTCTGTGTGACAGATGGCATTGGTGCCTAAGATCCGTGCTTTTGACTATTTTCCAACAAATCTAACTTGTTGTTCTCATCTGCGAAAAGAATATCGAATACTAAGAACAAGTTAACACCTAGGAAATTATACATGTTTAGGCAAACTGTTTTTTGTCATTTTTTGGATGTTAAGTTAGTTTTTAATGGGACTCTATGTCATTATATTCTTTTAAGAGAGGTACAAGAGGATAGGAAAGACGTCATTAATTTTAAGTTTCGGGAGAAGAAGCACTACTACAAAATTGGAATTTAATGTCAACTTAAAACTAACATTATAGGTACAATATTAGTTGAAAACCGACATCGAATATCGTGTTATAAAAGGTCTTTAATGTCTGCTGTCTTTAATGTCAGTTTTAAAACGACATTATAGTTAATCGAAATTTCACAGCAAATATTTTTCAATGTCAGTTGAAAACTGACATTATACACCATCTTCTATGTTGGTTTTTTTACCAATTTTTTTCAATAATTGTTCGTTATTTTTTTTTTAATGCCTCATTTTTTAAAATGTCCAATCAATTTTTAATGTCGACCAAAGAGTTAAAATATCGAAATTAACAAAAAATACATATATATTTTCTATTTAAGCACGTGCAAATAAATAATATTTTTTAAAAAACAATAATATTTCTCTTATCTGCACATATACAAAATAAAATCTTAATTGCTTTTATATATTAGGATTTCAACAAACACAAAAATTAACTAACTTATTGAAAAAGGGAAATAAAACTAGATAACAAAGGAAATAAAACACATCCACAAATTGTTGTTTCAATTTGACCAAACAATCATAAGAGCTTCTAACAAAGTTGAGTTTAATACATTTACCAGAAAGGAAGGAACATAATAAAAAAATGGAAAATTCATCATAGTTTTGCTTCATAATTAATCCATTTCTCATGCACTTTCAAACCCAAAGATTCTAAAAATACCTACAACAAGAAAATGAAGATGACACTTCGTGAAGTATCTTAAAAGTAAAACCTTCTATGCATGAAATTAAAAGGATTAGTTGTAGGTCCAAGCTACAAAGCTCAGTGTGTTCCAACTAACAAAACATGAATTGAGGAAAGAAGAAAACAAAATCACTGTATAAATCGTTTGCAAGTAAAATTGGAACTTGGACAACTGAATTCAGAGAGCTGAGGGCTCAAAGAATCAAGAACTACATCCACTGATTGAATCTACATTCCACTCAAACTAAATAGAAGACTTAATCCAAAACAGAAACAAGTTCTTGTAGATTCTAACATCCAAATTTCAAAGATTATGCAGAAAAAAAAACGGAAAAAACAAATCAATTATGCATGTTAATGAAGTAAACCTTTCTTCTCGCCTTCAAAGTAAGTGTGATGTTCATTGTGTTCCATACTCAAAATATTCCTGTGAAATGAAACATAAAATTGCTAATATCAATATTGAAGCAGGATTTTAACCCAAAGGAATACTACACGTGACAAACATTTGACATTTCTTGAGTTACAACTAAGCAACAGAATTCGTTTCAAGCAATGAGGATGATCTTATATAACTCATGTAAATATTATGTCTTGTTTGATAAAATTTAAAAACTGATGTATAAGAAAATAACCAATAATCACAAGGGAGTCAAGTCAATGGCAGATTCACATGCTTATAGTACATGGTTGCTATGATAATGAAGACAAATATACCTGCAAAGTTTGTTTCACCAACGTATAATTTTCTTTTGTGAAACATGGCCTCAACTTAATATTTGGTTAAGTAAACTTCCAAATAGACAACACATATACCATGGAACTATCTATCACCAATATATAATTTACCTTTGTGTTCACAAAAAGCAATTCCTCTCCCAATATATTCTTCCAAGAAAACCTGAGATCCGTACAAAAACACCTAGCCAAAACGGTAATCACACAGAATGAATCACTACAAAAATAACACTCACATAAACAAACATTAAAATCAATTTCATATATCTACTTTTCTTTTCTCCTTTTCCAAGTAGTTTTATTTATCAACTTCAACAATACTTACATGTAGAAATGTCCAATTTTTTCTATTGGGACGGAAACAGTGAATGCATTCCCCGTCCCCGCCCCCATCCCCATCCCAATTAACTTCTATATATTTATTTAATATAGTTATTTAATGTTATGTTATTATTATTATTATTTAAATATTACATTTAAATTTCAAACTTGATTATTTATTGGTAAAGATTATGAATATGATTAAATTGAATATTTAAATTTAGATTATATATGTGAATAATTTGATTTTATTTTTTTCTAAAAGAATTAATTAGCTTTTTAGGCCAAAATTTGAATAATTTATCTTTAAATTCAAATTGTCATATAAAACTAACAATGATAAAAAATTCAATGATAAAGTTAATTATTTAATTAAAATTTGCTCACATTAGTTATTTAAATAATTGATTTTTTACAAAATACAAAAAATGGTAACGGGGAAAAATTTCTTGCGGGGAACTCGATCCCCGTGAATTTTCCGTTGAGAATTCCCGTCCTAATCTCCGTAAAAAATGGGAATAGGATGGAGAATGACATCCCTGACCCTGCCCCGTCTGCCGAACATCTCTACTTACATGTCATTTGTTTCCGCTCTTTTGTTTTCCACTTTTTGGCTAATGGGAAATAGAATAGAGCCAGACCAAGCAAAAAGCTGTAATAGTGCAAATAAAGTAAACAACACTGTACTTACCTCTTTATAAACCCAACAATCACTTGTAACATATAATACCAAATGCTCAGACCTTCTGTAGTTAATTGAAACATTACAATATTACTGTTTATTTTCCAACTAAATTTAATCTTCTCATAGAATACTTTGCCCAAATTCATAAAATAAAACTAAGATGTTTTGCCCAAATTTAGGAAAATATGTAAACATAAACAAAAATACTTATAAACTTATAAGCACAAACTCAAACAAACTTATGAATTCAAACAAGTAACCTTAACAAAACTAAGATAAAAGAATAATAAAAACAAACTTAATTGGGAGAAATGCATAAACATAAACCAAAAAACTTACAAATAACTGAGCACGAGCAATTCAACTTATTAAAAAAAGTAAGCTCAAAAAAGCTTATAACATAAAACTTATAACATAGTAGGATGACCAGATTCATTAGTTTCCTAATTGACTTGAATACCTTAATTTCCGCAAGGAACTCCCTTGAAGCTTGCATGCCCATCTTCTTTATTACAGCTTTAGCAAAATTGGTGTCTAAAACTTTAACCATATATGACTTATGAAAACTCTAAGAAGTTAAACCACACCTTAGGTGTCCTCAACCTTTCCTCAAACCATACCTTAATTTCTTCTACCTACCATCACAGTTGAAATTAAAAAGGTAGCAAACCAGAATATACATTTGAAATGAAAAGGAGCACTGCAATAAAATTGTTCAAGAACACAGGGGAAAAGAAAATTAACCACTGATTTTTTTATTAAAAAAATAATGAAATAACTTCTAATTACTAAATTGAAAATAAATATTAAAAGAAAATTTCACTTTTGGAGCAAGCAAACAACTCAAACAATCCAAATTGGGCATCATCATCAAAAAAGTGAAAAAGAAATTATGTATAATTTGTCAAAATTACCATTTCATGACATAAGGTCCGCATTTGCTTGTATGTCAACAATAGAGACAATAATAATAAGCAACACTCAAAAGTAATAAACCACAACGTAATTAAGTTGATTAAGTTGGATCATTTCAGCAAATAGAAACAAAGTTTTGTAAGGTTGCATATGGGTGGAAGCATGTAAGATAGGTTCCCAGACATTATCAGGCCGACAAGAACTTCAATGCATTGGTAAAACTTTACATCCTAAGATTCAAATCCATTTTAACAATAAGGGGTTTGAGATATCTATCTGATGTGAGGAAGAAATAATTTGATTTAAATTGAAATTTTGTGACAGTGGCTTAAAATTTTGTGACAATGGCTTAAAATTTGCTTTGAGTTAGTTGTTCGTTGTTAACCAAGGATTACGGAAACCATAGATTTTTGTAGACCTCCTTTGAGTGTGTTATTAGTTAAAACACTTTTTTCATATTCAAGGCCACTTTTGAATATGCTGTTAATCATTCAAAATCACGATTCAAACCTGATTTGAGTGAGTTTTAACATGCTAAAAGGTAGTTTCAACTCTTTCAAAATACTCTAAACAAGTCAAAAGTAACAGATGACAATGAGCTTGATAGATGAAAATTGGGTTCATTTGGTCAAATTTGTTTGGTTTGATATAGCTTCATAGATGAAAACTGGGTTATTTGGTCAAACATGTCAAAAGTTACAAAACATTGTTTCTATTTCCTGAATATGATACTTAACTACACAAAAAACAAAAAACAAAACTAACAAATAAAGAGGCGTGTTGGAAGCAAAAGAGAAATCCATTAACATAAGCAAGAGTAAAGAAACACACGGTTAGTTCTGACAAAAATGACTTGACAATATTATCCAATTGAACAACCGAGTGATGAGATCCTTGTTGGATTGTATGTTCTAAAACTCGCAGTTTTTAAAGTTAAACATATTCTATTATCAATTACTTCAATGAAATTGTTATTAAATCTATAAATTGTACTTATAAAGTCTAAATCCAATAAACTAAAATTCATGGCTATTATATGAATATTTGAACTTTATGTGGAGACATAAAAGTGGAACAGGTTCAAGTAAATAGTCAAAATGATCTATAAGTATACAAATAAGGTTGGGTGTCTTTATTCTAGTAACACTATTGGATGCGGCCCACTCTGTAGTTGTTACAATTTGTTGTAAGGTGTTACAGACGAAGTGATCCTGATTCGTTCATGTATTAACATGAAGAGTGGGGGCATCCTATGCAATGAGTTTGCATAAGATTGGACCAAGAAATAAGTCACTTTTATTTTATAACGTCGTTTACTGTTTAAAGACTAACTATTTCGCCTAGATGACCTAGGTAACTCGATCTTAATTCTGAGTCAACTATAAACTCCTATTTATTTGGGATTATCCTTAGATTTGTATAGGTGAGGGTTGACTCAACAGCGCCGACTCAATAAACCTCCCATTTCGGGGATAAAACCAGGTAGATAGCTGGAGACATAGGATGCAATAAGGAATTCACACCTACCCAATTTAGGTTGTTTTCTTAAGTACTAAATTCAGGTCTTCACAAGGGGTCTCACCCTCTCAGTGGCCCGAGAGGGATCCAGTTTAGTGATTGGATCACAAACCAATTGTTCATTAGAGGATTAGTGGAACTTAAGGAGCAAGATGTAATATCGGGGGTAAAACAACATATTGACCCAGCCGATATTACGAACAACCTGTGAATGGTTCGACTTACTTATTATGGTTAAATCAAGTGGATACAAATATATCTACAGTGAGGAGATTGCAAGTATCGAGCTATAGTAGTGTGACTTGATAATTAACTAATACTGATTAATTTGGTCTAAAGTATTTTAGCCAACTAATCTTAAATCGTTGGAGTTCATGATCTGTAGGTCCATAAGGTCCTTCTACTAGTTCGTAAAACATGAACACCTTGAATTAATAAATTGAGTCAATTTGGAATGATATCAATTTGAAGTATTCAAATTGAATTTCAAATTGAAATGTTCAAATTGAAATTAGGGTTTGAATTTGAATAAATTTGAATTCAAATTAGGGTTTGTATAATTATATTTTATATAACTAATTAACATTTAATTTATCGAAATTAAACGAAATTGGAGAGTTAATAATATTTAAATATTGATTTAAATATTAATTGCATGAATATGATTCATGTTTTTAAATAAGATGTGTGATTAATTTAATATTTGATATAAATTATTATTTAATTAGTTAAACTTGTTTAATTAATTAAAATCTAATTTTTTTTTTCATTTTAATTTCAAATTCAGAATTTAAAATGATAATTTAATAAGTTAATTGAGAATTAATTAAAATTAATTAATAATAAAATGGAAATTAGGTAAAAGTGGGAATTTCCCAATTCTTGATGAAGTATGAGGTATTCCTCCATGAAACACACACATTTCTCACTTTCTTCAGCAAATTGAAGTGTCAAGGTTACTGAACTTAAGGACCTGCACGTGGGTAATATATAAAACACTCTATTTTTGCTGATGAAGGACAGACTAGCTGCTGGAAAAAAATGTTTTCTACAGAAAGCTTGTTTATCATCTAAAAACCCATTTTTCCCTTCATAAATTCAATCCCATCTGAGTTCCACCACTCAAGTTCAAGGATGAGAATAGTAGAGAATATCTCTTGATGATTCACTGCTGATTGGAGCTAGAATGACGTGAAGAGCAGTTTGGACTTTGGAGAATTCATCAAAGGTATGCAGTTTATAAACCCTCTTCTGAAGTTTCTATTTAAGCATGCATTTAGAACTCATTAAATATAATTAGAGTGTTTATTGATTCTGTTTATTTCCATTGCATGCTAGTACATCCTAACCATTGGTATCAGAGCGTGATTTAAGCATTCAATTAACATTAATTTGAGTTTTAGTGGGTGTTTTTCATAAGTTGTATGAAAATATATGGTTTTCCTGAGTTTTGGCATTGTTTTCTCTTTAATTTTGTTATAATTCTTGTAATTGGCTCTTGTTTGATGGGCCTTAATGTATGTTGAAGTGTTTGTAATTCATTTGGAGTCATTAGAGTTACAATTAGGATGTAATTGAAGAAAGAAGTAAAGAAGGTCGAGTAGCAGGAACTGAATTTTCCAACCACTGCCATATATTCGATGCTCGATGGAATACTCAATGGCTTACTCGATGATATTTCATGAAACAACTTGATGCACGATGCCATACTTGATGGTACTCGATGCTCATACTCGAACCATTGGTATCAGAGCGTGATTTAAGCATTCAATTAACATTAATTTGAGTTTTAGTGGGTGTTTTTCATAAGTTGTATGAAAATATATGGTTTTTCTGAGTTTTGGCATTGTTTTCTCTTCAATTTTGTTATAATTCTTGTAATTGGCTCTTGTTTGATGGGCCTTAATGTATGTTGAAGTGTTTGTAATTCATTTGGAGTCATTAGAGTTGCAATTAGGATGTAATTGAAGAAAGAAGTGAAGAAGGTTGAGTAGCAGAAACTGAATTTTCCAACCACTGCCATATATTCGATGCTCGATGGAATACTCAATGGCTTACTCGATGATATTTCATGAAACAACTTGATGCACGATGCCATACTTGATGGTACTCGATGCTCATACTCGAACCATTGGTATCAGAGCGTGATTTAAGCATTCAATTAACATTAATTTGAGTTTTAGTGGGTGTTTTTCATAAGTTGTATGAAAATATATGGTTTTTCTGAGTTTTGGCATTGTTTTCTCTTCAATTTTGTTATAATTCTTGTAATTGGCTCTTGTTTGATGGGCCTTAATGTATGTTGAAGTGTTTGTAATTCATTTGGAGTCATTAGAGTTGCAATTAGGATGTAATTGAAGAAAGAAGTGAAGAAGGTTGAGTAGCAGAAACTGAATTTTCCAACCACTGCCATATATTCGATGCTCGATGGAATACTCAATGGCTTACTCGATGATATTTCATGAAACAACTTGATGCACGATGCCATACTTGATGGTACTCGATGCTCATACTCGAACCATTGGTATCAGAGCGTGATTTAAGCATTCAATTAACATTAATTTGAGTTTTAGTGGGTGTTTTTCATAAGTTGTATGAAAATATATGGTTTTTCTGAGTTTTGGTATTGTTTTCTCTTCAATTTTGTTATAATTCTTGTAATTGGCTCTTGTTTGATGGGCCTTAATGTATGTTGAAGTGTTTGTAATTCATTTGGAGTCATTAGAGTTGCAATTAGGATGTAATTGAAGAAAGAAGTGAAGAAGGTCGAGTAGCAGAAACTGAATTTTCCAACCACTGCCATATATTCGATGCTCGATGGAATACTCAATGGCTTACTCGATGATATTTCATGAAACAACTTGATGCACGATGCCATACTTGATGGTACTCGATGCTCATACTCGAACCATTGGTATCAGAGCGTGATTTAAGCATTCAATTAACATTAATTTGAGTTTTAGTGGGTGTTTTTCATAAGTTGTATGAAAATATATGGTTTTTCTGAGTTTTGGCATTGTTTTCTCTTCAATTTTGTTATAATTCTTGTAATTGGCTCTTGTTTGATGGGCCTTAATGTATGTTGAAGTGTTTGTAATTCATTTGGAGTCATTAGAGTTGCAATTAGGATGTAATTGAAGAAAGAAGTGAAGAAGGTCGAGTAGCAGAAACTGAATTTTCCAACCACTGCCATATATTCGATGCTCGATGGAATACTCAATGGCTTACTCGATGATATTTCATGAAACAACTTGATGCACGATGCCATACTTGATGGTACTCGATGCTCATACTCGAACCATTGGTATCAGAGCGTGATTTAAGCATTCAATTAACATTAATTTGAGTTTTAGTGGGTGTTTTTCATAAGTTGTATGAAAATATATGGTTTTTCTGAGTTTTGGCATTGTTTTCTCTTCAATTTTGTTATAATTCTTGTAATTGGCTCTTGTTTGATGGGCCTTAATGTATGTTGAAGTGTTTGTAATTCATTTGGAGTCATTAGAGTTGCAATTAGGATGTAATTGAAGAAAGAAGTGAAGAAGGTCGAGTAGCAGAAACTAAATTTTCCAACCACTGCCATATATTCGATGCTCGATGGAATACTCAATGGCTTACTCGATGATATTTCATGAAACAACTTGATGCACGATGCCATACTCGATGGTACTCGATGCTCATACTCGATGGTATTTTATGAAATACTTGATACATGATACCATAATCGATGGTACTCGATACAACTTGATGTTATTTTGTGAAATACTCGATGCATGATATCATACTCGATGGTACTCGATGAGCAACTTGATTGTATTTAGTGAAATACTCGATGCTTCAGGGCATACTTGATGCTTGATGGCATACTCGATTTTTTATGGTACTCGATAGTTTTTTCCTGGTTCTGCCCATTTTTAGCATTGGTGGTCCAATTCGAGAGGTTCAAGTCCGGTTCAAGGTGGTTCGAGCAATCTAGAAGCGTTTTGGAGCTGATTTTTTTTGCTGATTTTTGTAATTATTAGGTTTTTGTTTGCTTGAGAATGACAAAACTAAAACCATATTAATCTATGTTTAATTATTTATGCATGTTATGTATGTTATAATTAATAATATTATATGTGCATAAAATAGGCCATGTAGATTAAAAATCCCACCATAGGAAGCATGTTACATGCATTGAAAGTATGTTATAAAGTGTTATAATATATAGTATGCATGTATAGGGTTTCAAAATGTTTTAATATAAACGTTATATTAAATATTGAATGCCTTTGATGTATGTTGTGGATGCTTATCATGTCTAAAATTTTGTAAGTTGTTATAAAATTAGATTAGACATTTGAAATCCATAACAAAGATAAGCTGCATGCTCACGTAGGTTAACCACCTGTTTTAATAGTTAAAATAGGTCAACATCTTGTAAAATTTGGTTACAAACTCAACCGGTATATAATCCTGTCTAAGGCTGGGGTACTTAAGTTGATAGTCTACGGAACACCTTCTACCTGGGGATTATGACCGAATAATTGGGTGTTGTTTTCCAATTTTATGTGTAAAACGTGAGCGGTGTGAGGTTTTAAAACTGGGTTATCACCTAAACATCGTAGGTTAAACCCAAATATAAATGTTATACTTGGATAAATACTTAGACTTAGGTTGTTTAATTAGCCAAAACAAACCTGAGTAAAAATATATCCAAACAAACAATAGGTCACTTAAGTGGGAGTTTAATAGTATATATGATATGTTATTAGAATACTTCAGTGGGAGTTTATTAAAATACTTCATTGAGAGATTAATAATGTATATGATATATTATTTTTAGCTCTCGTGTCCCTAAGTTCACATCGAGATTCATGCTTCACTTCGTGTTGATGATGAAACTTGATTGCTTCATTCAAAAAGTATTGGCATGAATCAAGATCACGTGAATAGGGGAAGTTGTTCACAGTAAAATCAAAAGTGATGTTTTGATTTTAAATCTCACGTCTTGAGAGTTCACATCGAGATTCATGCTTTGCTTCTTGTCGATTATGAACCTTGATTGCTCCATTCGGAAAGTGTTGGCATGAATCAAGATTAGGTGAATGAAGGGAAGTTGTTCAATGTAAAATTAAATATACGATATATAAAGTTCAACTCTTATGTCCCTAGAAAGTTCACACCGTGAGATCCGTACAACACTTTGTGTCGATTATGAACCTCGACTGCTCCACTCGGAAAGTGTTTGCATGGGGTCAAGATCAAGGTGAATGGAGAAAGTAGTTCATAGTAAGTGAGAGAAGGATATGTGTCAATATGTCTTGCAATCTCTTCTGTTTGTTTGGACCACAAGATTCCTATGTTGTGCCTGCTTGTCATCTTTAAGTCGGCCTTGCTAGTCGTTTAACGATGTCTATCCCCTTAAAGGGTTGTAACATGGGATTTAAAACAACTCAAACTCCAGAAATAGATAGGATTTCTTAGGTTGTTTTCCGACCTTGACTTTCCAATTTAGTAGCATCGTTGGAGCCAACCTCTGAGGTATGAAAATGGAGGGTTACACTTACGAAATTACTAAAGTGTTAGTAAGCAGTGACAAAAAACGGTAGCTAAATGACTATCAAAATATGAGTTATTTTGGAGATAGTATTTAGTCAAGATTGTCTTGCTTTAGTGAAAAAAATATCTTACTGCCCCTCGGTAGCATGTATTCTGACCCACTATAGTATCGTTGCAAATAAATAATTATTGTGGGTATATTATTACTTTTTGCTAAAACTTGACTTGGACTTAGTTGCAATTTACTAATAAAAATATGTTTAAATTTTCAGCATTTCGAAATCTTCTAAAATACCCGCTTTCGCTTTAATTAACGATAATAACAATTCAACATGCAAATAACTAGCAAATGATGATTCAAAACAAGTTTGAATAGAGGACTGTCCTCTATCTCCCAACTCATTTAAAGTTTTGAACAATATAGATGAGAATTAAAAAATCGAATAACAAGATATATATGATTTACTTGTTATCAAAACATGCTTAGTGGAAAACGATAAAAAGACCTGGATAATAGACTTAGATGCCGCTAATCATATCTTTATTTTCTCTCAAAAAACTAATTCCTGGAGACAACTTACAGAAGGAAAAGTTGTTGGAATTGGTGTCCTAATTCTCCCGAAGTCTCGTAGTTTGTAAACTTTGTACACATTGTTATTAATAAAATAAAAGTTATTTTATTTACATTTACTCATATCCAATAAACAAGGATCCATGGTTATTTTATGTAAATTTAAGCATGTATATGAGATATACAAGTGGATCATGCCTTAAGTAGTAACCTAAAAGATCTGTAGTATAAGGATAAAAGAGGGATACCTTATCCTAGTGACACTACAGATAAGACCCACTTTGTAGAAGTTTGCAAGTGTTGTAAGGTACTGCAGATGGTCTGATCCTGACCATTCATATGGGGACATGCAAGCGGGGGTGTCCTATACAAAGAGTTTGTATAAGACCGGACCATGAGATGATTAGTCTCTTTATCTAACGTTGTTGATGATTGAGACTTACATCTCACTAAAACGACCATAGGTGACATGACCTTAATCCTGAGTGTTTTGGGAACTCTTGCTTTTAAGGGCGGTCCTGTGATTAGTATGGTGAGAGTGGCATAATTGCCAACTCAACAAGCCTACCTTTTTGGGGATTTGTCTGATTGGGGACCTGGGAACTCAGTTACATAAGATAGAATTCACTCATTCTCAAGAGTAGGTGTAGGTAGATAGATTTCTCTCTTATGGGCTGATTTCGGGTCTTGAACATAGTGGCACATACTCTCTTTGGAAAAGAGGACCCAATCATAGTAGGACTATGACTTATTGTTCATTAGAGGGATCAGTGGTACTTAAGGAGTTTGATGTAACTATAGGGGCAAAACGGTAAATTGGCCCAACTGTACTTACGAGCGATCTGTGAAGGGTTATCGCGTTGTTGATTGGTTGATATGGACATAAAAATATATCTGTAGTGAGAAGAGTGCAGCTGTTGGTCTTTAGTGGAGTGCTCGGTAGTTAACGGATGGTGGATCCCATGACTAAAGAGTTTAGTCAGTTATTCACGTATCGTTCGAGCTTCAAGCTATAGGTTCATAAGGTCCCCTTGGTAGCTTAATGAATTCAAGTTGAGAATCAATTCTTGGGGTTGATTTGAAGTGTTCAAATTAACAAGAGGAAATTCAATTATATATGATATAATTGGTGTGATGTATAAGATACATCAAGTGGAGGAATTAATGTAAATATGATTTACATTAAGTACCATAAAATAGAAAAAGAACAATGGTTTGTATGTTTCATGAGATGAAATATTAAAACTATAGGTTATAAATATAATATGATAAGGTGGTTATCATATTTATTTATAATATATTAATTATGTGATAATTAATTTCTTTTTCTCTAATAACCGATTGAGTGGGAGGTTATTGGTGGTTTTATGGTAATCGTGAGATAAAAGGAAAATTATTTTCCTAAAATTAGAGAGTTACCTCATTCGAAAATTAACTCACCGAGAAAAGCTATGAAGTGAAAGAGTTTCACTAAGCGATAGCTGACAGGACTAAATGATCGTGCAACTTTGACTATACGATAGTCATTTAGCTGATCGTAGCTATACGATCGAGTGGCTAAGTCTATGCGATAGGCTGCCATTTACTAAATGATCGGGCACATCATCTAAATGATAGATAGTGTTTTGTCTCCCACTTGTTCGGTCGTCTAGTTGATCGTAGTCCTCCAGTCTTTCCTCAAGCCATGATCGTACAGAACCCATAACTCCTGGATTCTCACACTAAGAATACCAAGGTAGCCATTGTGGTGGTGTCCTCACTCAGTTCGTGGATCGAGTTAGACTCGATTGAGTTCGTGGAGGCTGCATTCGTTGTGTTTGTGGTCGTGTTGTTGGAGATTTTGTTCGTTGCGTTTGAGTGTTGTTCTTGGATGCTTGGAGATTGATCGAAGGATTCTTGAATAATGTTTTTTTAAAGGTATGCATCCTCTATCCCTTGTATCATCTTAAAACATGTTGTAATTTCTTGTTGTGCATGCCCTGTTAGTTTCCGTTTTATGACTATAAATGTTTAAATTCAATTAGAATGGAAATTGGAAAGATCTCTTCCGCTGCTCATGGAAATCCTTGTGTTTGATTTCCTTCAATTCGTATCATTTTTTTTTAAGCCAGGTTTGTTCTGATATTCCAAATACCATTTTTATTTTGAACTTCTTTTACAGCCGTGCTGAGTTTTTTAAGTTTCTGCATTGCATTTAAGAGTTAAATGCGTTTGTGGATGGGTTGATGAATGTTTAGGAGATGGTTGCCTTTGTTTAAAGCTTTCTTTATGATTACAAAGTGTTAATTTGTAAAGGTCCCTGCGTTTTTTGGGTATAATTAACATGCAATCGAGTCTGTAATTCAAAGTGTTTGAGTTTGTTGAGTTGTTCGTGATGAAGTTTCGAAGCATAGAGATGTGGTTCTCTTCGAAGAAGAAGACCAAAGGTTGGTCTTATCGTGTAGCATAAGGTAAACGATCGTTGAGATTTGGCTAAATGATCGTGTAAAAGAGTTATGTGTGATCATGTGGTATTTATTAAATGATCGTTTAGCTATGCTAAACGATGAGGTAAAACATTTACTCTATCGCATAGCGTTGGTTGCTCGATCTCGTCGACGCTGGAGGTAAATGATCGTAGAGAGCATTTTATGCTCATCGTTTAATAAAAGGCGTGCGCACTAAAAGATCGTGTAGTTAGCATGCCTCATCGCATGATCACTGACTCCATGATCACCCGGTATACGATACCTTGACGCTTGCTCATCGATCGTTTAGACGATTATGCTTTACTGCATCGTTGTCCTTTAGTCAATCGCTAAAGGCTTATGTGGTAAAGATGCACACTGCATGATCACGTGCCTTCATGCTTCATCTCATAGTCAAAGGTACATGATCATTGCTAAACGATTGTTTAAACTCAGGAAGCATCACTAAACAATTGAGTAAAGAGTTTACTCTCTTGTGTAGGCGATCACAAGGATTTGTTACACGATCAAGGAGATTTCTTCGCTTGGACGATTCAAGACCCAGTTCGCCTGTTTGAACCGGAGACTCATTTTGCTTTGTAATAGTTAGCTTAGCTTTTTTTTAGGATTTGAGGCTATATCCCGGTTCATCAAATTTTATTTAATATACATGAGATGTTGTTGTTTATATGTCATAGTGTATGACATATAGATTTAAAACCCACATTAGGTTATGCATTTTTTATTCATGCATCATATATTATAAGTGTTATAATATAGTTATTGGCATGATGAAATTACAAGATAGCATGCGCATGCATCATGAAATATAAGAGTTATATTTATGCATGCAGTAAGTATATTCATGCATCATCTTTATATTATAAGAGTTATAGTATAAAGCTGCATGGAAGTATGTATGCTTGGTTCGTTGCTTTGTTATATAAGTGTTATATAAAAGTAGCAATGAATGAACAATGCATGGAGTATGACACTTAGGTTTATTTGTAAAAGTTATGAATGCCTTGTATGTGTAGCTTCACATTGTGTGGATGGTTTTGGTTGTTTCTTGTTATAAGCGTTATAATGGAAATTAGAACTAAAATCAATAAGAAAGAGTTTCATGCAAACTTAGTCAAACTCATGTTTTAAAAGGGTTTTAAAATTGGATTGAGATAGACCTAAATTCAAGGTTTTAATGAGATTAAAAACCACAGTTTTAATCTTTTAAAGTGGTTTAATAGGATTAAATTGATTGACATAAAAGATTAAATTTGTATTAAATCTATTTATAAGAGACCTTTTGTCTAAGGTGGGTTCTGTCTAGGCAGGGGTACTTAAGCTGACGGAAATGGAACACCCCTATCTAGAAAGGTGAATTAGATAGATTAGTTACAAGCATGCAACAGTTGATCAAAGACTTCATTAAAGAGTTTAATGAATGATGATCAAAAGTTGTTCAACTTTCTAAGGTAAAAGGCACTCTTGGGCAAACCTTAAAAGTCACTTAGTTAAAATTATTAGCCATGTTTTTTCTAAGTAAACTAAACCCGAGGTTATAAAATACTCAGTGGGAGAAAGATATATATATGATATGTCAATGATTCCACTCACGTTTCTCCTTGAATGTTTACACCATGAGATTCATGCTTGGCCTCGTGGTGCCCTGGGAGCATCCCCCTTCGGATGGTGTTTACATGAGTCAATATCAAGGTAGATGAGAGAGTGTTTATAGTAAGTGGGTGAAGGGTGTGTGTAAACACGTCCTGCGATCTCCTTCATTGGTTTGTACCATGAGATCTTCTTGCACTCCTTTGTGGCGTCCTAGGAGCGTCCCCTTTTGGATGGGTTTTGTGCAGTTGGTCAATATCAAGGTGAACTCCAGAAATGGATAGGGCCACTTTAGTTTTTGCCCCAATCGGATTTTTTCCCTTCAGATTGTCTGCTTGGGGTGAAACTCTAAGGCCTAAAATGACAGGTCACACTTACGAAAAATTGTTAAGCAAGTTAATGATTTCTTGACCAAATCAACGATGGCTAGTCGTTATAGGAACAAGAGTTGTTCTAGTATTAATGGCTGGTTGAGAATGTCTCAATTCAAAGGAGAGATAAATTGACCACCCTTCGGTGGGTTTTGTCCTAAAATTTTGAAGCATCATTGCGAACTAGATGTCACACAGGGTTCATTTAAGTTTTGCTAAACCGTATTGGATGCTGTTTTTTTTTTCAACAAGTATTTGCTAAAACGTAAGGTAGGTCAATGTGTTTGTTTTTTCAGCAACATGTATGTTTTTCCGTTAGTTGGCTCTAGTTTCACCGATTATATACATTGGAAAGAGTCTGTTAAAACATATTTCGTGATAAACGACTTATAGTTTGTCATGGTTGAGGAGTGTCCTCAAGTCCCGATCCTTGATGCACCGTGAAATGTTTGTAATGCATATGAGGTATGATTTCAACTGCCATGTCTCCATATAATTCACATCGTGAGATTCATATGATGCTTCGTGTCACCCGGGAAGTGACCTCCCTACGGAAAGTGTTTTATATGAGTCAATATCAAGGTGAATGGAGAAAGTAGTTCATAGTAAGTGGTTGAAGGAAATGTGTCAACATATCCTTTGGTCTCCTCTATTAGTTTGGACTGTGAGATTCCTATGTTGCGTCTGCTGGTTAGCTTTAAGCGGCTCTTTGCTAGTCGTTTAACTATCCCCTCGGAGGGTTGTAACATAGGATTCGGAACAACTCAAACTCCAGAAATGAATAGGATTTCTTTGGTCATTAGTGGCCTCTGACGTCCGAAAATGGCGGGTCTACACTTATAGAATTATTAATTATTAATAATGTCTGTCCAAAAGCGATACCTAAATGACTATCGAAATATGAGTTATCCTGGAGGTAGTATTTAGTCAAGAATGTCTTAATATAGTATCGTAGCAAAAGAATATTCTTGGGTAAATTATTAAAATTGCTAAAATTTGATTGGATATATAATTTCAGAATGACAAGTTCAATAATACAAGTGTTAGCGTCAGATAAATTTATTGTTCAAGGCTAATCATATAGCCTGTCCTTATATCCTCGCAAGCTTATCTGATGTGTAGACAAAAGAAGTATGAGGATATGAGTACTGCCAAAGAGATTATGGAATCTCTGCGAGGGATGCCATTAAGCACGTTTACAACAGTCACATCAAAGTGGGGACTAATGTTTGTGAACATGTCCTAAACATGATGGTCCAATTTAATATGACAGAAGTAAACAGTACTGTCATGGACGAGAGAAGTCAAGTTGGTTTTATTCTAGATCTCTTCTGAAGAGTTTTCTGCAATTTTGAATGCATTAATGAATAAAATTTGACTATTTTGCTGATTGAGCTACAAACTTACCAGACAATGTTGAGAACAAAGGGTCTGGTGCTAGAAGTAAATGTTACTACTACTGAGAAGTGAGGAACGTCCTTCAAGCCTAAAGTTGCTTCCTCTTCAAAGAGTAAGAGTATTCTTGTGAAGAAAGGCAAAGGGAAAGGGAAGAAAAAGCCTACTAGATTGAAAGGCAAGGATAGCGCTGCAAAGGGAAATGTTTCCATTGCAACAATGAAAGATACTGAAAGAGACACTGCCCTCAATATCTTGTCGAAAAGAGAGCAGAGAAAAGGTAACCAGGCTAACTTGACCTTGGGACCATTTGCTCTGCTCATCCAGTGGGAGAAGTTGCTACTTGTTTTTTAATTGTTAAAACTTGTATAGAACACATTGTATATTTCTAGGATAAATGAAATGTTCATTCTAAAAAATTATGTTTGTTCTTGCAATCTCTGTTAAGACTCAAATTGTTAAAAGCCATTTGTATATATTCATATATCTAAATGGCTAGATCAAAGTATACAAAGTTTATAGATTTCTAGATCTGACTGTTAACAAAGAGTTGTTGATATAAGTCAGATGCATCTTGCACAAAGAGTTGAGAGTACCACAATGTAGTGGGAGGAAAGTGTGCTTCCTGGCCATTATTGGGATTAAGATGCAATCCCTTTATAGTTTTATCAAAAACCTATTGTATACCTAACAATGTTTACAATAATTCTCTCGGCTAAAGTGTTTGAGAATTACCTAGTAGGACTAGGAATACCAGATACCCTAGGGCAAGTGGGAGAAATATCAGGTATAGAGATATCGAATGGTAAAAGATGGGTATGGGATGTCCTAGTTTATTGTATTTCTCTATAAAACTCAGAAACCCCGTCTTATATATCGGATGTAAAAGTTACCATTGGAGTTTTAGTCCAAGTGGGAGTTTATTGGGTTTTATGTGCTAAAACTTGTGGTATGTAAACAATGGAGCTTATTCTAAAAATCCAATAAAGGTGTTATTGAATAGAAATCCAATAAACCTAAAAGTCCCTTGACTATTGGATGAGTACTTGAACTTTATGTGGAGGCATAAAGGTGGATCAGGTTCGAGTAAATAGTCAAAATGATCTATAGTACATGGATAAGGTTGGGTATCTTATTCCGATAACACTATTGGATATGGCCTGCTCTGTAGTTGTTACAAAGAGTTGTAAAGTTCTATAAACGAAGTGATCTTAATTTGTTCATGTTGGACATGAGGAGTGGGGGTGTCCTTGTGTAAAAGAGTTTATACAAGATCGGACCACGAAATGAGTCACTCTTACTTTATAACGTTGTCTACTATTTAAGACTGACTATTTCAAAGCGATGACCTAGGTAACTTAACCTTAATCCTGAGCTAACTATGAACTCCTATTTATCTCGGATTGCCCTTAAATTTGCATAGGTGAGGGTTGGCTCAACAGTGTCGGCTCAATATCACTGCCATTTAGGGGGTAAGACTGGATAGATAGCTGGGGACATAGGATGCAATAAGGAATTCACTCCTACCTACTTTAGGGATAATAGAGAGGTTGTTCCCTTAAGTGTTGATTCTAGGGCTTGAACAAGGGATCCCATCCTTTGATTTGGTATGAGAGGACTCGGTTTTGTGATTGGATCACTAAACAATTGTTCATTAGGGGATCAGTGGGGACTTAAGGAACAAGAGGTAATTTTGGGGGTAAAATAGAGATTTGAACCAACCGTTATTACGAACAACCTATGAAGGGTTAACTTACTAATCATGATTATATCGAGTGGATATGATATATCTACAGTGAGGGGAGTTCAACTATGGGCTTTAGTGGAGTGACCCATTAGTTAATGAATAGGGGTTAGATTGGTCTAATGAGTTTAGCCGATTAATCTCGGATCGTTAGAGCCCATGATCTGTAGGTCCATGAGGTCCCCCTACTAGCTTGGAAATGGATTAGCTCTAGAGTAGTGTGATAAGTTCATTTGAAACGTTCAAATTAGAATCAAACGGAATTGGAGAAAATATATTTAAATATGATTTAATTATATGAAGATGAATTTGTGTAAAAATTAATTTAATATTAGATATTAAATTAATTAGAATTATTTTAATTGTTTAAATAAATATTTATTAATTTTATTAGAAGATTAATTTTTGAAATTAATTTTTAAAATTAATAAATTTTTATTTTAGATATAAAATATGATTTTAAAATCAAAATGGATTTTGGAAATTGAAAATTACACAAAACTTGAAAATGGGTTTTTCAAAATTCATCTTCAAGTAGCTTACAAGGAACCCTCCTTCTCTTTTGGTTTACTCCAAGCATGAGCTGCAACCCATGCAGCACATCTCTTTGCATTATATTCTACAATATATTGAAGATATTGGAGTGAAGAAAGAGAGGAGAACCGATTGAATTTTTGCTGAAAAAATTCGGTTGAAGAAGGTGTTCTTCAATGGGTTTTGTTCAGTGAGCTTTCTTCATGTTCCCTTTGATTCTAGCTTATTTTGAGTACCACAACTCAATCTAGAGCACCAAGAGAATAGTAGGGAAGATTTTGTGGTGGTCTACGGAAAGATTTAGAGGATTTTGCAGCTAGAAATGGATATTTTGTTGGTTCGGCCAAGGTATATTCATGAAACGCTTTATACTCTGTTTTTAGCATGTTTCTTTTCAACTAAAATTAATGAATTAGAATGCTTATGGATCCTAGTTTCCTTCCGCTGCATGATGGTGTCCATCCAACAATTGGAATCAGAGCATCTTATAAGCATTCAGTTCGGATTAATTCTGGTTTGGTGGGTGTTTTGTATGAAAATATGAAACTACTATAATGATATGGTTTTCTGAGTTTTGGCCTTTTATTTCTCTTTGATTGCCCGTTTAAATTTGTAATTGACTCTTGCTTGATGAGCTTTAATGTATTCCTAAGAGTTTGTAATTTATTTGGAGTCATTAGAGTTAAAATTAAGCTGTAATTCGAAGAAACAAGCGAAAGGGCCGAGTTGCAGATTCCAGACGATCAGCCTCTGATCATATCGTCGTTAAGCTTCAGTAGCTAAACGATCATTTTGCTTCATATGTTAGATGATATGATGGAAAAGCTAAACGATCGTATAGCTTCGGGCGTTAATCGTTTAGGTGTTGTGCACTAGACGATCGTCTAACTCAGGAGCTAAACGATTCGTGTTTTTACTATGCGATGGCACTACACGATCGTGTAGCTTCAAATGGGAGCTAAGCGATGTGGCGAGGACCTATGCGATGGCGCTGAACGATCACTTACACGATCGTTTACCTTTGATTGGGAGCTAAGCGATGAGAAACAGAGCTATGCGATGGCGCTGAGCAATCACTTACACAATCGTTTACCTTTGATCGGGAGCTAAGTGATGTGGTGAAGAGCTATGCGATGGCACTGAGTGATCGCTTACACGATCGTTTACCTATGAGCGGCAGCTGAGCGATGGGTCGATTGCTATGCGATAGCACTAGGCGATCGCTTACCTTGGGCGTGCGCTAAACAATCAAGACGCGGTGCTAAACGATGGAGCTATGTGATAGTGTTTGACACTAAGCGATCGTGTAGCATCCTCCAGCACTAAACGATAACACCATACGATAGACGACGAATACTATATGATCGTATAGCTTTGTTAAATGATAGGCGTTGGTTGCTAAACGATCAAGCAAACACTAAACGATCAAGCCAATTGCATGACGATGGTCATCATTGCTAAACAATCAGACTTGGTGAGATTTTGAGCGAGAGCAAGAGAAGCCAGTACGACCGGTTCTCTTGAGGTTTGGTCCAGTTCAGCTTCAAATGGTTTGTGGTGGTCGATTCAGACGATTCGGATCCGGTTCAAGCAGTTTTGGAGCGATTCGGGCAGTGTTGAAGCTGTTTTTGTAATAGTTAGGCTTTTGCTTACTTGTTTTTGCCAAAACTAAAACCATATCATTACATGTTCAATTATTTATGCATTAGATGTATGTTATAATTAAATAAATCTTGTATGTGCATATAGTAGGCCATTTAGATTTTAAATCCCATCATAGGAAGCATGCAACATGCATTGAAAGTATGTTATAATTTGTTATAATATATAGTACGCATGTTAGGGTTTCTTGTATTTAATATAAGTGTTATATTAGATATTGAATGCCTATATGTTGTGGATGTTTAGCATGTCTAAAGTTTTATAAACTGTTATAAAATTTGGTTTGACATTTAAAATCTATAACAAAAACAGCTGCATGCTTATGTAAGTTAACCACTTGTTTTAATTAGTTAAAATAGGTCGTTAAACTTGTAAAACTAGGGTTACAAACTCAACAGGTATATAATCCTGTCGAAGGTTGGGGGTATTTAAGTTGATGGTCTACGGAACACCTCCTACTTGGGGATTATGGCCGAATAATTGAGCGTTGGTAACCAGTTTTATGAGTATCCGTGAGCGATGTGAGGTAATAAAAGCGTTTATCACCTAGACATCTTAGGTTTAAGTCCATTTATAAGAGTTATACATGGATAAACCACATAGACTTAGGGTTATTTTTAATTAGCCACAAAAGAACCTAAGTATAGGGTTACCCAAACATTAGAACACTTCAGTGGTAGTGAATAACTTCTATATGATAGAGTTATTAGAAAACTTCAGCGGGAGATTAATAACATACGCCGTATGTTATTCTTAGCTCTCGCGTCCCTAAGAGTTCACAGTCTTGATTTAAGTAGTACTTCGTGTCACCCTGGAAGTGACCTCCCTTCGGAAAGTATTTTTTTAGCTTAAATTTAGATTCGGGTGAATAAGGGGAAGTTATTCAATAAGAGATCAAGTGTATGATTTCAACTGCCACGTCTCCATATAGTTCACACCGTGAGATTCATATGACGCTTCATGTCACTCTGGAAGTGACGCCCCTTCGGAAAGTGTTTTATATGAGTCAATATCAAGGTGAACAGAGGAAGTAGTTCATAGTAAGTGGGTGAAGGAAATGTGTCAACATATCCTGCGGTCTCCTATATTAGTTTGGACCGTGAGATTCCTATGTTGCGCCTACTAGTTATCTTTAAGCGACCCTTTGCTAGTTGTTTAACGATGGCTATCCCCTTGGAGGGTTATAACATAGGATTCGGAACAACTCAAGGTCCAGAAATGGATAGGATTTCTTTGGTCATTAGTGGCCTCTGACGTCCGAAAAATGGTGGGTCTTCACTTACAGAATTATTAATTGTTAATAATATCTGACCAAAAGCGGTACCTAAATGATTATCGAAATATGAGTTATTTTGGAGGTAGTATTTAGTCAAGAATGAATTGATGTAGTATCGTAGCAAAATAATAATCTTGGGTAAATTATTAAAATTGCTAAATTTGATTGGATATATAATTTCAGGATGACAAGTTCAATAATACAAGTGTTGCCATCAGATAAATTTATTGAGGATAATTATGTGAATTAGAAATCAAATTTAAACACGATACTTGTGATAGACAATTTGCGGTTTGTCGTAACTGAGGATTGTCCTGCCATTCCCAGCTCTAACACAAACCGAAATGTTTGGGATGTATATGACAAATGGGTTAAGGCTAAAGATATAGCCTGTGCTTATATACTTGCCAGCTTATCTGATGTGTGGACAAAAGAAGCATGAGAATATGAGTACTGCCAAAGAGATTATGAAATCTCTGCGAGGTATGCCATTAAGCACGTTTACAACAGTCGCATCAAAGTGGGGACCAATGTTTGTGAACATGTCCTAGACATGATGGTCCACTTTAATATGACAAAAGTAAACGGTACTGTCATGAATGAGAGAAGTCAAGTTGGTTTTATTCTAGAATATCTTCTGAAGAGTTTTCTACAATTTTGAATGCATTAATGAATAAAATTTGACTACTCTGTTGATTGAGCTACAAGCTTACTAGACAATGTTGAGAACAAAGGGTCTGGTGTCCGAAGTAAATGTTACTACTGACGAGAAGTGAGGAATGTCTTCCAAGCCTGAAGTTGCTTCCTCTTCAAAGAGTAAGAGTATTCTTGTGAAGAAAGATAAAGGGAAAGGGAAGAAGAAGCCTACTGGATTGAAAGGCAAGGATAGCGCTGCAAAGGAAAATGTTTCCATTGCAATGATGAAAGGCGCTGGAGGAGACACTACCTTCAATATCTTGTCGAGAAGAGAGTAGAGAAAAGGCAACCAGGCTAACTTGACCATGGGACCATTTGCTCAGCTCATCCAATGGGAGAAGTTGCTACTTGTTTTTTAACTGTTAAAACTTATATAGAACAAATTGTATATTTTTGGGATAAATGAAATGTTTATTCTAAAAAATTATGTTTGTTCTAGCAACCTCTATTAAGAATAAATTGTTAAAAGCTATTTGTAGATATTCATATATCTAAATGGCTAGATCAAAGTATAGAAAGTTTAAAGATTTATAGATCTGACTGTTAACTAATAGTTGTTGAGACAGGTCAGATGCATCTTGCTCAAAGAGTTGAGAGTACCTCAATGTAGTGGGAGGAAAGTGTGCTTCCTGGCCATTATTGAAATTAAGATGCAATCCCTTTATAGTTTTATCAAAAGCCTATTGTATAACTAACAATATTTACAATAATTCTCTCTGGTAAAGTGTTTGAGAATTACCTAGTAGGACTAGGAATACCAGATAACCTAGGGCAAGTGGGAGAAATATCAGGTATAGAGATACCGAATGGTAAAATATGGGTATGGGATGCTCTAGTTTATTGTATTTCTCTATAAAACCCAGAAACCTCGTCTTATATATCGAATGTAAAAGTTATCATTGGAGTTTTAGTCCAAGTGGGAGTTTGTTGGGTTTTATGTATTAAAACTCGTGGTATATAAACAATGGAGCTTATTCTGAAAATTCAATAAAGGTGTTATTGAATAGATCTATTACCTGAATAGAAATCCAATAAACCTAAAAGTCCCTTGATTATTGGATGGGTACTTGAACTTTATGTGGAGGCATAAAGGTGGATCAGATTCGAGTAAATAGTCAAAATGATCTATAGTACATGGATAAAGTTGGGTACCTTATTCTGGTAACACTATTAGATACAGCCTGCTCTGTAGTTTTTACAAGGAGTTGTAAAGTACTACAAACGAAGTGATCCTAATTCATCCATGTTGGACATGAGGAGTGGGGGTGTCCTTGTGCAAAAGAGTTTGTATAACAGTAGACCACGAAATGAGTCACTTTTACTTTATAACGTTGTTTACTGTTTAAGACTGACTATTTGAAAGCGATGACCTAGGTAACTTGACCTTAATCCTGAGCTAACCATGAACTCTTGTTTATCTCAGATTGCCCTTAGATTTGCATAGGTAAGGGTTGGCTCAATAGCGCTGGTTCAATATGACTGCCATTTCATGTGTAAGACTGGATAGATAGCTGGGGACATAGGGTGCAAGAGGGAATTCACTTCTACCCGCTTTAGGGGATAGTAGAGAGATTGTTCCCTTAAGTGTTGATTCTGGGGCTTGAACAAGGGATTCCACCCTCTCATTTGGTATGAGAAGGACTCGGTTTTGTGATTAGATCACAAAACAATTGTTCATTAGGGGATCAATGGGGAATTAAGGAACAAGATGTAATTTCGAGGGTAAAACGGAGATTTGACCTAGTCGTTATTACGAACAACCTGTGAAGGGTTAACTTCGTAATCATGATTATATCGAGTGGACATAATATATCTACAGTGAGAGGAGTTCAACTATGAGCTTTAGTGGAGTGACCCATTAGTTAACTGAGGGTTAGATCGGTTTAATGAGTTTAGTCAATTAATGTCGGATCATTGGAGCCCATGATCTGTAGGTCCATAAGGTCACCCTACTAGCTCGGAAATAGATTAGCTCTAGAGTAGTTTGATAAGTTAATTTGAAACGTTCAAATTAGAATCAAATGGTATTGAAGAAATTATATTTAAATATGATTTAAATATATGAAGATGAATTTGTATAAAAATTAATTTAATATTGATATTAAATTAATTAGAATTATTTAAATTGTTTAAATAATTATTTATTAATTTTATTAAAAAAATAATTTTTGAAATTAATTTGTAAAATTAATAAATTTTGATTTTAAAAATAAAATATGATTTTAAAATCAAAATGGATTTTGGAAATTGAAAATTACACAAAACTTGAAAATGGGTTTTTCAAAATTCATCTTCAAGTAGCTTACAAGGAACCCACCTTCTCTTTTGGTTTACTCCAAGCATAAGCTGCATCCCATGCAGCACATCTCTTTGCATGATAGTCTGCAATATATTGAAGAGATTGAAGTGAAGAAAGAGATAAGAACCAACTGAATTTTTGCTGAAAAATTCGGTTGGAGAAGGTGTTCTTTAATGGGTTCTGTTCAGTGAGCTTTCTCCATATTCCCTTTGATTCCAGCTTATTTTGAGTTCCACAACTCAATCTAGAGCACCAAGAAAATAGTAGAGAAGATCTTGTGGAGGTCTACACAATGATTCGGAGGATTTTGCAACTGGAAATTGAGATTTCGTTTGTTCGGCCAAGATATGCTCATGAAACGCTTTATACTCTATGTTTAGCATGTTTCTTTTCAACCAAAATTAATGAATTAGAATGCTTATGGATCCTGGTTCCCTTCCGTTGCGTGATGATGTCCATCCAACATAAGGTTAGTCACATCAACCTCAATAGGATTGAGAAGTTGGTGAAATGTGGACTTCTAAAGAGTTTAGAAGAAAACTACTTGCCATATGTGAATCATGTCTTGAAGACAAGATGACCAAACGACCTTTTACTAGAAAAGGTTATAGAGTTGAGGAAACCTTGGAGCTTGTATATTCTGACCTCTGTGGTCTAATGAGTGTTAGAGCTCGAGATAGGTATGAATATTTCATCTCTTTCATAGATGATTATTCAAGGTACGGGTATCTATACCTTATGCAATGTAAGTCTGAAGCCTTTGACAAGTTCAAGGAGTATAAAGCTGAAGTTGAAAACTTATTAGGTAAGAAGTTAAAAACACTACGATCTGATTGTGGTGGAGAGTATATGGACCTCAAATTCCAAAACTATATGATAGAACATGGAATTATGTCCCAACTCTTGGCCCCAGGTACACCTCAACAAAATGGTTTATCAGAAAGGAGAAAAAGAACCCTTTTGGACATGCTTCGGTCTATGATGAGTTATGGTCATCTTCTACACTCGTTTCGAGGATTTGCAGTGGAGATTACATGTTACATTTTGAACAACTTTCCCTCGAAAAGTGTTTATGAGACACCTTTTGAGTCGTGGAGATGCCGTAAAGGTAGTTTACGCCACTTTAAAATTTTGGGATGTCCGACCCACGTGCTTGTGGCTAACCCGAAGAAGTTGGAACCGCATTTGAAAGTTTGCCTCTTTGTAGGCTACCCCAGGGAAACGAAGGGTGGATACTTCTATGATTCGAGTGAGAATAAGGTGTTTGTGTCGACAAATGCTATCTTCTTAGAAGAAAACCACATCAGGGATCATAAACCACTAAGTAAGCTTGTTTTACATGAGATTTCTAGTGAGACTACTAAGGGTTCAACAAGAGTTGTTGAACAGACTGATAGATTAACAAGAATTGTTTATGTCAGTACATCTAGTCAACCATCTCAAGTGTTGAGACTGCCTCGACGTAGTGGGAGGGTTATGAACCCACCAGATCGCTACATGGGTTTGACTAAAGCCCTGAACATCATTTCTAACGATGGGGTCGTGGATCCATTGTCTTATAAGCAAGCAATGGAGGATATTGACAAAGATGAGTGGATTAAAGCCATGAACCAAGAAACTGAGTCTATGAACTTTAATAATATCTGAGAACTTGTGGATCAGCCTGATGGGGTAAAACCTATAGGGTGTAAGTGGATCTACAAGAAAAAACGACGTGTAGATGGAAAGGTGTAGACTTTTAAGGCTAGACTTGTGGCAAAGGGTTATACCCAGGTCAAGGGAGTGGACTATGAGAAAACTTTCTCACCTATTGTCATGTTAAAGTCTATTAGGATACTCCTGTCCATAGCCACATTTTATGATTATGAGATATGAAAAATGGACATTAAGATTCCCTTTCAAAATGGTAATCTTGAGGAGACCATCTACATGGCTCAACCATAGGGATTCATTGTTCAAGATCAAGAGCAAAAAATTTGCAAGCTTAATAGATTCATTTATGGACTAAAACAGGTGTCTAGATCGTGGAACACTAGATTTGACAACCCGATCAAATCGTTTGGCTTTGATCAGAATGTTGATGAGCCTTGTGTTTACAAGAAAACCATCAATAGCTCAGTAGCTTTCTTAGTACTATATATGGATGATATTCTACTCATTGGAAATGATGTAGCTTTCTAACTAACGTTAAGAAGTTGCTAGCCGCCCAATTTCAAATAAAAGATTTGGGAGAGGCGCAGTATGGTTTAGGGATTTAGATCATTCAGGATCATAAGACCAAGAGGTTAGCCTTGACTCATGCATTGTATATTGATCAAGTGTTGATCAGGTACAGGATCAGAATTCCAAGAAGGGTTTATTACCCTTTAGGCATGGAATTATTTTGTCTAAGGATCAATGTCCTAAGACACCTCAAGAGGTTGAAGAGATGAGATGGATTCCCTATGCTTCAGTAGTTAGAAGCTTAATGCATGCAATGTTATGTACTAGACCTGACATTTACTATACAGTAGGGATTGTCAGTTGTTATCAGTCCAATCCAGGATTAGATCACTGGACGGCGGTCAAAACGATTCTCAAGTATCTTCGGAGAATGAGAGACTATATGCTCGTTAATGGAGATAAGGATTTGATCCCTACAGTATACATAGACTCTGATTTTTAGACTGATAGAAATTCTCGAAAATCGACATCAGGGTCAGTGTTCACTTTGAATGGAGGGGCTGTAGTTTGGCGAAGCATCAAACAAGGATGCAACACAGGCTCCACTATGGAAGTTGAATACGTAGTTGCTTGTGAACCTGCTAAAGAGGCTGTTTGGCTTAGAAAGTTCCTTACAGATTTGAAAGTTGTTCCAAATATGTGTTTATTGATCACTATTAATTGTGATAACAGCGGGGATGCGAAAAATTCAAGGGAACATCGGAATCATTGTAGAGACAAGCATATCAAACGAAAATATCATTTGATCAAGGAGATTGTGCATCACGGTGATTTGATAGTCACGAAGATCGCGTTGGAGCACAACATATTTGATCTGTTTACAAAGGCCCTCATGGCTAAAGTGTTCGAGGGCCCTCTGAAGAGTCTGGGTATATGGGACATTCGACATCTTGTCTAGGGTAAGTGGGAGATGATAATAGGGTATAGAGCATGTCCTAGTTTATTGTATATTGTACTTGTTTTTTTTTCATGTATTGTACATTAGTCTCTCGAGGCATTAAGATAAGTGGGAGATTGTTGGAATTGGTGTCCTAATTCTCCCAGAGTCTCGTAGTCGATAAACTTGTACACATTGTTATTAATAAAATAGAAGTTATTTTATTTGCATTTACTCATATCCAATAAACAAAGATCCGTGGTTATTTTATGTAAACTTAAGCATGTATATGAGATATACAATTAGATCATGCCTTATGCAATAACCTAAAAGGTCTGTAGTATAAGGATAAAGGAGGGATACCTTATCCTGGTGACACTACGGATACGACCCACTTTATAGAGGTTTGCAAGTGTTGTAAACTACTGCAGATGGTCTGATCCTGACCATTCATATGGAGACATGCGAGCGAGGTATCCTATATAGAAATATATCCGTAATGAGAAGAGTGCAGTTGTCGGTCATTAGTGGAGTGTCCGGTAGTTAACGGATGGTGGATCTTGTGACTAAATAGTCAGTTATTCACGTACCATTGGAGCTTCAAGCTATGGGTTCATAAGGTCCCCTTGGTAGCTCAATGGATTCAAGTTGAGAATCAGTTCTTAGGGTTGATTTGAAGTGTTCAAATTAACAAGAGGAAATTCATTATATATGATATCATTAGTGTGATGTATGAGATACATCAAGTGGAGGATTTAATGTAAATATGATTTACATTAAGTACCATAAAATAGAAAAAGAACTATGATTTATATGTTTCATGAGATGAAATATTAAAACTATAGGTTATAAATATAACATGATAAGTTGGTTATCATATTTATTTATAATATATTAATTATGTGATAATTAATTTCTTTTTCTCTAATAACTGATTGAATGTGAGGTTATTGGTGGTTTTATGGTAACCGTGAGATAAAAGGAAAATTATTTTCCTAAAATTAGAGAGTTACCTCATTCGGAAATTAACTCACGGAGAAAAGCTATTAAGTGAAAGAGTTTCACTAAGCAATAGCTGGCAGAGACTAAACGATCGTGTAACTTTGACTATACGATAGTCATTCAGCTGATCGTTGCTATACGATCGAGTGGCTAAGTCTATGCAATAGGCTGCCATTTACTAAACATCGAGCACATCGTCTAAACGATAGATAATGTCTTATTTCCCACTTGCTCGATCGTCTACTCGATCGTAGTCCTCCAGACTCTTCCTCAAGCCAAGATCATACAGAGCTCACAACTCATGGATTCTCACACTGAGAATACTAAGGTAACCATTGTGGTGGTGTCCTCACACAGTTCGTGGATCGAGTTAGACTCAATTGATTTCGTGGAGGCTACATTCATTATGTTCGTTGTCATGTTGTTGGAGTTTCTGTTTGTTGCATTCGAGGGATTTTCTTGGATGCTTGGAGATTGATCGAGGGATTCTTGAAGAATGTTTCTTCAAAGGTATGCATCCTCTATCCCTTGTATCATGTTAAACCATGTTGTAATTTCTTGTTGTGCATGACCTGTTAGTTTTCTTTTTATGACTGTAAATATTTAAGTGCAATTCAAATGGAATTTGGAATGATCTTTTCCGCTACTCATGGAAATCCTTGTATCTGATTTTCTTCATAAGCAACCTTTAAGGTAGGGACGGGGGAGGTTGTCTCAGCTAAAACAATAGGAGAATGAAGTTATTTTAGAAGAAACCTTTAAGGTGGTCATTTCGTAGTTTAGTCTTATATAAACACCTGAATGATCAGGATTAGATCATTTGTAGCACTTTACAACAATTGTAACATCTACAAAGCGGCCATACTCATAGTGCCACTAGGATAAAGTATCTAGCCTTATCCATCTACTACGGATCATTTAGGTTATCACTTAAACATGATCTACCTGTATGTCTCTAGATACATATTTAAGCTACAGATGATAACCTTGGATGTTAGTTTATTGGTTTGTAGGTTTAATACTACTAAATATCAAATAAAATATCTCATATTTTATTAAATAAGTAAAATGTTTGTACAATACAATTACAAACTACACCCTACGGGATTTAGGGCATCAACCCCAACACCAACTTTAACAACTCTTGTTGAGCTATTGGGTTCTTCAACTATACTAACAATCCTTGGAGTTAAGACAATTCTATCAACAACCCAGGTGATGTTTACTACTCTAATTCATGACATACAAGAAACATAGGCTCTGCATAACTAGCCTGCCAGTTCATAGCTGTATATGCACTTGAGCATAAACTATATGAATCAATACTCCTAACCCGACAAGCGGGGAGAGCATGCGAATATGGAATCTCATAATAATCAAACTCGCCACACATGCAAGTCTTCTTGTTCAAATTAACACAAGAATTAAGATGTCCGTCACAATCTCAAACTTGTGGTGATCGATCGCTCGCACAATATATGTTCTAGAATTGATATCTGCAAGTTTCATAAGTTTTTCCCCATGGTCTGACCAAAAT
Organism: Benincasa hispida; assembly: GCF_027475165.1. Lineage (NCBI taxonomy): Eukaryota > Viridiplantae > Streptophyta > Magnoliopsida > Cucurbitales > Cucurbitaceae > Benincasa > Benincasa hispida. The sequence goes on along the minus strand of NC_143478.1, from coordinate 45,897,411 downwards.
GATTCTTGTCTTGATGCTAATGTCTTGCACTCATAAAACCATTCCTGGTAAAGACTTCTAATATTATCCAGCAGTATAGTCACTGGAAGGAATCGAGCATCCTTCAATACTGCATTAATACACTCCGCAATATTAGTGGTCATCTGATCGTACCTCATTCTCCTTTGGTATACTCGGGCGCACCTTGACAATCTGACATCAATAAGATATTTCTAAACACCATTGTAGGGAGTAAAATTGTTTTAATAATATTGGAAGATGGACTCCCGGTATGCTTTAACTGTTAACATGAAGTTTTCACACACATTGCCATTGTTGAACTTCATTGTTAGGTTCAGGCTCAAATGATAGATACAAAATGTGGGAATGCATCAAGAAAAACTATAGCCATGGACTTCGTAATTCTTTTTTGTTGATCAAATACTAACACCAGCCCACTAACCACACCAACAGTTGCTTGCAACCTTCTCATGAACCACATTCACAAATTATCATTTTCCTTATCCCCTAAATTGAAAGCAAATAGGCATATTTGATTATTAGAATTAAATAACACCGTTACGAGCATAATACCCTTATACTTCCCTTTCATATGTGCTACATCAACCACATTGACTAGCCTGATATAGTTTAGAAAACCTTTGATCGTAGTCTTAAGTGCCATATACACGTACTTAAAATAAGATCAATCACCAACTCATATTGGGTACCAGGATTGGAAATCTTCAACGCTTCCCCATATCATGGTAACAAACAGAATGACTCTCTAGGGGACCCTCTCGTTAAGGACAATGCAACTTCCCTGACCCACTATGCCCTCTCATAACTAATGTCCACCCTGTAATCCTTGCAAAAGTCTTGAATGATTTCTTTTGGTTTATAACCACAACTAACATCCTAGTATTTCGATTTAATCAACTGAGCTATAATCCAACTCTTAACTTGTTTTTATCCTGACTTCTTAATATTTTGAGATTGTATCAATAAAAATTTTAAACTAATAATTATATCAACTTAAATACTGAATTTTCTTATGTGTGTCAATTTATACTATCCTTCAATTTTTGTTCAATAAATATCGTGTGAAACTTATAATTTGAGTCAATTAAAATCCTAAATTTTCACAAGCCAATCAATTTAGTCACTTCATTATGGTTACCTTTAAAAATTATTCATGCATTGATTCTCACACATGTGTAAATTTCTTCAAATGTTAGATTTACAAAAGAGACGACTAGAGTAAATACATGGATGATTCTAAAAAACAATCTAATTAAGAGTCTAAATTGATTCATTTATCAAAGTTTAGGAGTTTAATAGATACGATATAAGTTCTGGACGAAGTTTCTCAAAAAAAAAAATAATAATAACGGAGGCTATAAATTGATTCACATACGAAAGTTCAGAATTTGAATTGATACAATTATTAGTTTAAGATTTAAATTGATATAACTCTTAAAACTTTAGGAGTATGATTGATATTTTTTGATAATTTATATAGGAATATTTGAGTTTGACACAGTTTGAAATGAAGTAAAATATTCTTTGGGAATTTTTCATTTTAAATAAGAACTATTAAAAGTTATTTTACACCTCCAACCAATCCATCGATCAATGTAGCAAACAAGGGAATAAGTGATAACTCTTCAATAGTTTCAATGCAATTTTAATTTTCATTTATGGCATCAGAGCTGCATGATCATAAAGAGTCTAAAACTTGCAAAACAATAAAAACAAAAATAAAAAATAACAAACCATCCGAACCTTTCACCAATGCTAGCCTTATCTCCATTAAATTGAATTCATCAAACTATTTATCGTGAAAATCTCAGGTTTTTCTTCTGTTGAATTAGAAATTTTGGACCGACCACAAATTGTCATGTCATTTCTCAAATTAATGGTGAAATTATCAAATAATAAAACTTGGGTTCGATTAAATGTTGGCATATGTCCCAAATTGAAATTGAAGACATAAATTAAGAAAATTCTGATGATGCCACGTGTTTTCATCATGGCCATTGGATTGAATAAAATATTTAATCTAATTTGACATTATTATTTGGGCTAAAGTCCAATTAGCCCAAAAATAGACTTAATTTGACCCAAATGTCAAATAAGGCCTAAATTCAATTAATTGGGCCCAAGAGCCAGGTTTATGAACCAACTAAGCCTAAATCCACAAACCCCACAAGAAAACTCTATAAATAGAGGAGCTCTCTTCATTTGTGAGGGTCATAAATTTTACACTTCAAAGGGCTTGGAGAGAACTCCCAATAATTAGAAGACCCCCTAACTCTTGAAGCTGATCACACGTGAAGACTAAAGTCATTTAGAGATACAAATATTCTTCCAAGTCTTCAACTTCAACAACATCACGAGTTCCGCTTCCTCAAGTCAAGCGTACACGTTCAACTGAGAGAAAATCAGATGATCAAATACTAGAAATCGAACTACATCTGCATCAAACCTATATCAATACAAGTTCAACTCCACGAAACATGTTTCTTTGGAAATCTCGTGTGAATAAATTATCACTTCCAGTGGGACCTCTCTACCTCTCATATCTCTCTCAACATCCAAACAAACCAATGGCACCAAAGAAATCTACGTCCGGAACTACTGTTGCAAGCGATCCCTACACGGGTGTCACCTGCAGTCACTCAGAGGGAATCATGCAAAAACAAGAACACGATTTTGTCACCGCGAAGAAATTTTGGGAATAAAATATGGGATCCCCAAAAATTGGGATTGACATAAAGGAAAATCCCTTGTTTGACAACTTTACTCCTACTTTTGATCGATCTAGGAAAGAATCACACCTGTGTAGGAATGTATAAAACATATAAAACATGCTCTTGTAGAAAACAAGTGAGTTTCATGACATACCTTTGTAGAACCTCTCCAAAACTCGATCTCAAGGTGCAATCTTCTTCGAATCTTGTTGCAGACAACCTCAAGGTCTTCCCCACTATTCTCTTGGTGCTCTAGATTGAGTTGTAGGACTCAAAATAAGCTTGAATCAAGGGATTATGGAGAATTGCTCACAGTAGCAATCTTGTTGAAGAACACTTTCTTCATCACGAATTTTCTCTAAAATTCTCTCTTGATTGCATGCCCAAAATTCACTCCAAACTCTTCAATATATTGTAGACCATCATGCAAGGAAGAGAGTTGCATGAGATGCAACTCATGCTTGGAGAAACACAAGGCAATAGTGATGGATTTTTTGTGAGCTAGTAGAAGATGGATAATGGGATATCTCTATATTCCATTTTTGCATGGCATTTTTCAATTTTCTAATTTTATCTCAAAATCAAAACTTGATATTTAAAAACCATTTTGATTTAAAAATTGAAAAAGTTTATAAAATTAATTTTTAAATAAAACATAATTAATTTAATATCAAATATTAAATTAATTTTTACACATATCCATCTTTATATATTTAAATCATATTTAAATATAAATTCTCCTATTCTTTTTAATTCTCAAATTAAATACGTAATTATATCTCATATAGTCACTAATTCTTTTAATTCTAATTTGAACGTTTCAAATTAACTTATCACGCTATTCTAGAGCTAGTCCAATTATGAGCTACTAGGAGGACCTCATGGACCTACAGATCATGGGTTCCAACGATCTGAGATTAATTGGCTAAACTCATTAGACCAGATTAATCCTCATTCATTAACTAATGGGTCACTCCACTAAAGCCCATAGTTGCACTCTCCTCACTGTAGATATATTATGTTTACATGATTTAACAATAATCAGTAAGTCGACCATTTACAAGTTGTTCGTAATAACGGCTGGGTTAAATATCTGTTTTACCCCTGAGATTACGTCTTATTCCTCAAGTTTCTACTGATCCTCCAATGAACAATTGGTTTGTGATCCAATCTCTAAACCAATCTCTCTCAGCTCAGTAAGAGGGTGGGGCCCCTTTTTCAAGACCTAGATTCAGTACTTGAGCGAACAATCTTTCTCCTAGCCCTAAATCGAGTAGGCGTAAATTCCGTCTTGCACCCTATGTCCCCAGCTAGCTATTAGATCTTACCCCTAAAATGGGAGGTTTATTGAGCCGGTGCTGTTGAGCCAACCCTCACTTATGCAAATCTAAGGATAATCTCAAATATATAAGAGTTCATAGTTAGTTCAGGATTAAGATTGAGTTACCTAGGTCATCTAAGTGAAATAGTTAGTCTTGTTCAGTAAACAACATTATAAAGTAAGAGTGACTTATTTCTTGATTTGATCTTATGCAAACTTATTGCATAGGTGCCCCCACTCCTCATGTCATAATATGTACGAATTAGAATCACATCGTATGTAGCACTTTACAGCTCTTTGTAACAACTACAGAGTAGGTCGCATCCAATAGTGTTATCAGAACAAGGTACCCAACCTTAGTCATGTACTATAGATCACTTTGACTATTTACTCGAACTTGGTTCACTCTTATATCTCCACATAAAGTTCAAGTACTCATGTAATAGTCGTGGGTCTTAGTTTATTGGATTTAGACTTTCATACAATTTATAAAATCAACAATAAGTTTATTGATTATAGAAAATATTTATCATTTTACAAACTACGAGTTTTAGGACATAAAATTCAACGACCTGATGTGATATTTGTTATGATGGCAACGTAATGCCCGAAGCAGCATGGTAGAGATGGAGAGAAAGAAAAAACTCCTCATGAAAGTTATTAAGGAGTGGGATCATGGAGATCGATGCTTTAAAAGATCAAATGCAAGTACGAGAAATTGCTAAGTCAAGTCAAACTCCCGCAATCAAAGTCGATAACAAAAAGAAAATTGGGTTGCAAAAGAACCAACCACAACAATCAACTTCTATTGCCCCATCGTCAGTTCATCAACTGCAAGATATAATCATCAGAGCTCAATATGAAGGTCCATCTCAAACTTCTTTTATGTACTCCAAGTCGTACACTAAGAGAATTGACAACTTGAGGATGTCTGTTAGATACCAACCCCCAAAGTTCCAGTAATTCGATGGAAAAGACAACATGAAGCAACATACTACCCACTTTGTTAAAACATGCAAGAATGCCGGAACCAGAGGAGATCTGCTAGTCAAGCAGTTTTTCCGAACCTAAAAGGAAATGGATTTAGAGCCCTAGGTGATTGACAGCTAGGAACAACTTGAAAGAGATTTCCTAAACAACTTTTACAACACCAGAAATACTATTGGCATGATGGAGATAACGAATGCCAAACAGCAAAAGGGAAAGTCAGTCATCAACTACATCAACCGATGGAGAGCTCTGAGTCTTGATTGTAAAGATCGACTCACTGAACCATATGTAGTGGAAATGTGCACCCAAGATATGCACTGAGGATTCTTTACATTCTACAGGGGATAAAGCCTCGAACATTTGAAGAGTTCATGACTCATGCCCACGACATGGAATTGAGTATCGTCAATAGTGGAACTAAGGATTTCCTGGTCCCTAAAGTGAAGAAGGATAAAAAGGAAGTAAAAGGAACCGAAATGATCACGAAGAGTGCCACAAAGGAATCGATGGTCGCTAATACAACCCCACTAAAATTTTATTTAAAAGGAAAAGAGAAAAAAATTGAGAAGAAGGATGATGGAGGTGAAAGGCGTCACCTAACTTTGAAAGAAAGGCAGGATAATATTTATCCATTTCTTGATTCTGATGTTGCAGATATGGCCGAGCAACTACTGAAGAAGCAACTTATTTAGCTGTTAGAATGCAAACGAATAGAACAAGCAGGAAAAGTAGACGATCCTAACTACTGCAAGTATCACAAAGTCATTAGCCACCTACTCGAAAAAATATTTCTTGCTGAAGGAATTAATTCTAAGATTAGATTGCGAGAAGAAGATTAAGCTGGATCTGGATGAAGTAGCTCAAATAAATCATGTTAAATATTGGGAACAACATCCACATTTTAAGGTCAATGAATTGAAATTGCACATCGCTAATTAGTCCAAAAGGACTTTGAGACTAATAACACTTACCACACTTTGATGAAAGCTCTCTGAAGTTGCTAAACGACACCTCAAAACACCTAAAAAAGTACAACCAATTCCCCAATCATCATAGGTAAACATAACCATTAATCAATACCTAATGGGTTATCCAAAAACCATCCCTAAATATCCAAAAACTCAAGATCAAAGACTTACCAAAACTCAAACAAAAACCAATGGCTGTGTGGCGAATTCCGGTGACTGTTCAATGGGGGACAAAGCTGAAATTGAGCAGACCTTCCATGGTTGGGTGATCAATGATGGCGACAATTTCTTACAGTGGCTGGTGATGACAAAGGCATGCGGTTGGACCACACCTAAGAGACAAATGTCAATTGGAGGGAGAAAGATGTAAAGAGGTCGACGAAGGAGAGCATGGCTGGTTAGATTACCTGCACGGGGAGCTAGTCGACAAACGGTGACGATGATTGATAAGTGGTTAGCAATAATGATCAGTCAGATGGTGTTGGTAAAATGCTAAACCTGGGGTTAGGCCTCTTCTTCGTGGAGAAGGAAATTTCACAAAATGACCCAAAAAACAAAAACTTTTCTATCATTGATCTTTTCCTAAAAACTTTTCTACCACTAACCTTTTGCCCATGCGATGTTCCAAAATTACCCCCAATTTTGAAAAGCCTTTAGACCATTTGTTATCTGTGTGCCTCTACGAATACTTTACAACGATAGGTCATTTCCTTCATTTCCTTCTTAAAGCATTTCTCTTCGAAGAATTTTCTCTTGAATTTGCTCCCATTTTCTCTCCGAACTTCAGCTGAGCACTCCTTGTAGGGAAATAAGTTGATAAAAGAACATATGAGATTGTATAGGAAAACTGCCTTTTGTCCACTGTTGGATATAGATCTTGTTCTTAATGGACAAATTTTGTACCATTTTCTATTAAGGGAGGTAGCGGATGAAAATCCAGACATTTTATCATTCAACATTCTAGGGAAGAAGGTAACATTCTCCCAAGACGATTTTAACCTGATAATTGGGTTGTAGTCGACCAGGAAAATAGTAAAAAGAGAAACAAGTGGTGAAAGACTGCGAGAACTCGTTATTAGACCGAAGGACCCAAATGAATAGGATAGTTCTTGCAAGGATATGGAGACTTCATTGGCACTATTAATCGAAATGGTGGTGATTGGAAAAGACAAAAAAACCCAATTCGATGTGAATATATTTGGGATTGTCGATGACCTTGAAGTCTTTGTATATTAAAATTGGTCTTCTCTATTTTATAAACGTACATTGGATAGCATGAAGACTATCATGCACAGGAAGAAGAAGGCATATGATTCAAAGAAAGCAGAAAATGATCATCGTGCCTCATGTTACTATATAAAAGGACTCGCACTTGCATTCCAGGTATGTACTTTTTTTTTTTTGTATTCACTTTAATATACATTGAACCTGTGTGTTATGTACGTGTAACAAAGTTCCCATATTGTGGGTTTGAGCTTACGAAATTTTATCCACATCAAATAAGTTCATAGCCACCAAAGTTAGCAATGTTGCAATTCCTAGAATTCTTAGATGGGCTTGTTCTCGTGCTTCATCTTACCAATCATTGAGAAATAATGTTTTCCAGCTAAAAAAGTAAGTAATCGGTCGCTTCCGACTTGCTCATTTGTTTATAGTTTCATCCATTTTGACTTGCTCAGTTGTTTATATACAGACTATTGTTATGTCGAGACTTGTACCTAGCGTAGTGGAGATAAGGTAAAAGGAGGACCGACTAAAATGACTTAATGTGATTCATGTTGTTAGAGAAAGAAGGACCGAAAGGCTTGAACTCTCCATCGATACTCACGAGTCCTTTGGGGGCACGAAGAGCATGAACCCCATGTAGATCAAACTGTAAATGTACAACGTATAGAGCTGGAACCACGTATGTCAGTTAAGACTAACCCCCTGAAAGGCAAGAGGCAGCAAAGTCCTCAGGGCATCATCATTCCAAGTCCTACAAGATCCTTAGGGAGGAAATGAAAGAAGTTCACAAAGATTTAGTGAACTTGACTACCATGGTCCGTCAGATGGGAGATACATTTACTGTCCAACATCATCTGATGGGTCAACAACTGAACGAAATAAAGATGATAATCCATTGTCTGAATGAGATATGTATTTTTGTACAGTCGTTTAGATGTTCTCAAATGATAACGATCATTCACATAGTCTTAAATAATCGTTTAGATAGTCTTAAATGATCGTTTAGAAAATATAGACAATCATTTAATATTATTAAATGATCGTTTAGATAATCTAAACAATCCCTTACATTTTCTAAACAACCCTTTAGATGTTCTTAAATGATTGTTTAGAAAATATAGACGATCGTTTAGGATTATTAAACGATCGTTTAGATAATTTAAACAATCGCTTATATTTTTTAAGTGATCGCTTACATATTATTAAATGATCGTTTAAAAAATATAGACGATCGTTTAGGATTATTAAACGATCATTTAGATTATCTAAACGATCACTTATATTTTCTAAGCGGTCATTTACATATTCTTAAATGATCATTTAGAAAATATAGACGATCCTTTAGAATTATTAAACGATTGTTTAGATAATCTAAACGATCGATTATATTCTCTAAGTGATCGTTTACTTATTCTTAAATGATTATTTACATATTCGTTTGATTTGTTAAGGATAGTAATAATATAAGGACTCATCATGATGGGAGGGATAATAATGAGGGCATTTCTCGTGATGATAATAATTATGATGGTAACAATACCCATAAAGAACATGGAAAAGATCCCCCTCAGACCAATACACAGGAACATGTGAATGAATAGCTGGTGGAGGGTCCAACTATCAATGAGCAGCCAGTTCATCAGACCGCTGATGAAATACAAGAACTCCCCACCCGAGCATTCAATCTTATGGGCCATTTCGATTTGGATTCAGCCAAGGTTGTGAGGACTTCAACTCAAAAGGATGCCACTGAAGTCAAGGTAAGGCTATTGCACAAATTAGTTATCTTGACATTGTAATGTCTCTGACTTATAATTTAAATGTAGGATAAAAACAATCGCGAGCATCAGAAAAGGAAAAAACCAACCAAGTTCACACCTGAGGATGTGAAAAGGGGGAAAAGGGGGGAAAGGGGATATTCTCTTTCTTTTGATCCTCAACCCCCTCATTCAAGTGATCCTCAACCACTTCATTCACCTTTAAAATCTTCTCAACCTTAATCTCAAGAAGCTCAACCACCTGTAGTGGGATTGAAACCGACCACTGGTGTTATCAATCCCATCCCCTTGGTCACTCTATCTGACTTCCCTATAAGGATCGTTAGTTCCTATGGCCCATGCTTCCCAGACTCAGATGTTGTATAGAATGCATGCAAAAAAATGGAAAAGTAATCCTGAAACAAAAATAAGGAGCGGACGGTAGTATATACTTTTAGGACCAAGGATTTCTTTAAAAAACTTGAGTAGAACACATGGGTGCTTGGAGACATAAGTATTTCTATATGTGATCTTTAAGATAATTCTACATAATCATTTAGAATTTATAGTATTTATATTATATTTTTCTTTGTTGAACAAGATTATGGATCTCCTATTGATGCACGTGAAGAAACTCTAAATGTAGAGAACCAGTGAGCGGAAGCAGATCGTTCCAAATCCCATTGTGAAATAACAAGAACATTTACAATCAAACAGAGCAGTTATGCATCAAAGATAAAATTACAGCATGCTACAAGGTTAAGAACAAAGGATCGAATAAACATACCTTGATCAAACTCAACAACGCGTCCAACAACATGAACGCAACGATCAAATCCAGTAAACAGCACGAACTGGCAAATTCTCAGTCACAATTGAGTAAAAATTGATCCTCGACCCTCGAACAGAAACTCGACACTACCACAAGGCTACCTTGGTATTCTCCGTGTGAAAATCCAGGAGGTGTGGGCTCTAAATGGATTTGGGTAGACGTATGGAGAAACTGGACGATCGAGTAGATGATCAAGTAAATAGAAGAAGTCTATCGTATAGACTTAAGTACTCGATCATCTATTAGCGAGTAACTCTCATATAGACAAACTAGATTGATCGTCTTTTTCTCTCAACAAGTTATCTGATAACTTAATCCTTTTTCGCGTGTAATGACAAAATGAAAACAATTTTCATATTTATCCAATAGTTGCCTTAAACCGATTAAAACCTCCCACTAAGGTGGTTATTGGAGAAACTGAAAATCAATTATCTTATCATCAATTTATTATAAATAAATATAATAACTAATTTATCATACTATATTTATAACCTATAGTTTTAATATTGTATCATATGCAACATATAAACCATAGTTCTTTTTCTCATTTATGGCATTTAATATAAATCATATTTATATTGATCCAATCAAATAATGTATCAAATACATTATATCAATTATATCACATATTATTGAATTAATTTAATTATATCATATATAATAACATTTCCTCTTGTTAATTTGAACACTTCAAACTAACCCAAGAACTGATTCTCAACATGAATCCATTGAGCTACCAAGGGGACCTTATGAACCTATAGCTTCAAGCTCCAACGGTACATGAATAACTGACTAAACTCTTTCATCACAATATCTATCATCCGTTAATTGTCGGGCACTCCACTAAAGACCAACACATGCACTCTTCACACTACAGATATAATTCTGTGTCCAACGGATATAACCAATCAACAGTACAATGACCCTTCACAAATCACTCGTAAGTACAGTTGGGCTAATTTGCCGTTTTTCCCCTGTAGTTACAACTAACTCTTTAAGTACCACTGATTCCTCTAATGAACAATCCACCATAGTCCTACTATGACTAAACCCTTCTCGGGCCAAGAGAAGGTGTGGAGCCACATTGTTCAAGCCCCAGAAACAACCCTTAAGAGAGTAGTTTATCTACTTACCCCTGCTTCGTAGAAGGAGTGAATTCCGTCTTGTATAGCTGAGTTTCCAGCTCCCCAATCAGACGAATCCCCAAAGTGATAGGTTTCACTCGGCGATCTGGCCACTCACACCCATGTAATTTAAATGACCACCCTCATAGGCAGGAGTTCTCAACTCACTGAGGATTAAGGTCATGTTACCTATGGTCATCCTAGTGAAATGAAAGTCTCTATCATGAACGGCGTTATGTAACGAGACTAAAAATTTTGTGATCCGGTCTTATACAAACTTCTTTATATAGAGCATCCCTGCTCGTGTGTCTAATACACGAATGATCAGTATCAGACTATTTGTAGCACTTTACAACACTTGTAACACCTACAAAGTAGGTCACACTCGTACCGTCACCAGGATAAGATTTCCCTACTTTATCCATATACTATAGACCATTTAGGTTATCACTTAAAGCACAATTCACTTGTATATCTACACATACATACATAAGTTACAACGACAACCATGGATCTTAGTTTATTGGTTTGTGGTTAATGCAACTAAAATATCTCATATTTCATAGACTGAAGTGAATAAAATATCTCATATTATATATCACAAAACTGTTTATTCATACAAATGTTTACAAAGTACAAGACCCTACGAGATTTAGGGCATCAACCCCAACAGCATGTGCATTAGAAGTTGCACTCAAAAGTCGACCTATACAAGTACCGATTCACAGTGGTTGATTCAAGTTTCACGATAAGGAAATTTCACATATTTCTTGAAACTACTCTTCACTCAATCGTGTATTTACATCTTGCCTTTCCCAGGGTGCTTTAATGAAGCCAGAGGGAATTGCTTCTAAGATCCAGTCAGAAGGTCTAGAATTAGAGGATGGCAATATGGCAGGCTAGTTGGATCATGAAGCATACATGAGGTTTTGGGTGAACTCTCACTTTTTCACTGACTACGAACTTGGACAATATAAAGAATACAAGCCAATGAGGATGGATGTTAACTTCGTATTTGGGCCAATAAACATCAAACAACACTGGCTTATGCTTGCCATCAATCAGGAGAGGTGCATAATCTTTGTATTTGACTCCATGTGGAACTACATCAGTAGTGATGTAGTTGATGGTTATCTTTAGCTTGTTGATGTTGATTTTTTTCCAATTTGACATTCAACATAAAAGGTTCAAGTAAGGGAAATGGGAAGTGAATAGATCAAAAGTGACCCTCTAGGAGGGCAAGGCTCTAGATTATGGCATTTTTTGTGCTAAATTTATAGAATATTGTGTAACTGGTGTTGATAGGGCTAGTGTAACACAGGCTAATATGGCATTGTATAGGAAACAGTATGTTGCCTAGTTGTGGACAAATAAATATTTATAGTAATAGAATTCAAATTGCACTATACATTTAACTAAGCAAATAAATAACTCAGCAATCACCCAAAACTAACTAAACGATCACCCATATATGAGTAAACAACCACACATAATAACTACAATAACACATAAAAATGACAAATCAATTGCATACAACCAATAAAGTGATCACATAGAAATAACTAAGTTATCACATAGATTGAAGTAAACGATCGCACATAATAACTAAGTGATTGCCTAAAAATAACTAAATGATCGTCTATAAATAACTAAGCGACACCCACAAATAACTAAGCGATCGCCCACAAATAACTAAGCGATCATATATAAATAACTAATCGATTGCCCATGAATAACTAAACGATCGCCCATTTATAACTATGTGTTTGGTATACAAATTGTATATCATTGAGCCTAAATGGGCTAGTGTCAGGTGTTATTAATGTTTGTCTGCACGTTTTCTTGTTATGTCCTCTTTGACCACGTGTACACCTATGTTTTTGACATGGCTCCTCTCCAGTAGAAGGTATCCTAACGGTTTGACCTCAACCGAAACTTTCTACCTTTCATGGTTGTAGAATTTCAAAGTCTTCAAAATCTGGTCTTCGACTCCATTCTTGTCTATGTCCAACTGGGAAGATTGGTTCGGCGTAAGCAGCAAGCACACACTCAACTGTAAACTATTTTGAACATAATGTTTGAACATTAATGTTTCTCAGAGTCGCTGCAGATATTGCATGGGAGCACGGGATCTCGATGCAATTAAACTCCATACAAGTACATGTTCGTGAACAAAGATCAACCAACCCCCCCAAATATCTATCGTCCACATTAATTATATGCATGTCAACCGGGAAATATGTTTTAGACATCAATTTTGATTCCTTAAGAATACTCATTGCATAATCAGTAACAATGTTTATACATGACATTGCATGTGTTCGTCAGATATAGAACTAACCTTGTATCCACTCACAGATATGCTTTAACAGCTTCGTGATTGGTAGTTCTCGTGCATCTTTCAACACTCTATTGAGGCATTCTACTATATTTGTCATCATCTTGTCATACCTACAATAGACTTGATAAGCCCCTGCCCACCGTTGTAATCCAACCTCCTCAAGATAGGCCGCCACGCCAGGATATTGATGGAGCTTAGCCCAAGACATCTAAACTCAGACATTCTATAAGCTTTCGCCGCTAAGTAGAAATGTGGGATTATGTCCTTATTCTTGAATCTATCCATCAAATTGTTCTGAATATGGTATATACATAGGGCATGAAATGCATTAAGGAATATACTTGAGACAGCATTTCCAATTGAGATGTGGTGATCTAATATAATCACTAAATTCAGAATGTCTCTTATCAAAGCCTTCAAATGAGTCATGAACCAAGTCCATGATGCATCATTCTCACCACTTACAACACTAAAGGCGATAGGATATATGTTAGTATTGCCATCAATACATGTTGCTATTAACAATGTACCTATTTATTTCTCTTGCAAATAGGTCCCATCACCAATGATTACTGGGTGGACAGTTCCAAAAACCCTTGAGACCAAGTGCCATGAAGACGTACTTAAAGTATTGACCGTCCTCTACTTCAACCTCAAAGATCGTACCTAGATTTGCAAGCTTATGTGCCTCGTCATATGCCTTAACAATAGCATATGATCCTTCCGATGACCCTCGTGTGAACACCAATCTATATTCTCTAGTGCGATAAGCCCGCTCGTAACTTATGTGTTGGAATATAAAGAACACATGCACAACGAAAACAAGGATCGATAACGTTCTAATCGCAATGAAAACAAGCATAAGCATGCAAAAGGGATAAGAAATACAACCTTTAAAGACTCCACCGCAAACTTTCCCTTTCGAGCTCGATTGAGACCACCAATGGAAAATCCTCGCTATTCTCCGGTTGAAGAACACAGTGGTGGGACTGTTATGCTAGTGTAAATAAGGGAATTTCACTATAGAAATAAGAAGAGTAAAGGAAAGTTGAGGTGGAAGAGTTTAGGTCAAAAGTTGTGGAAGCATTAGTCTTGCAAATTTAAAAAACAAAGTCATTTATAGAGAAAACACATGCAAAATCCCATTTGAATGTCTTCCACCTCAGACTCCACTAGCATGTAATCTCCAGGTGTCAAGCTTGGGAAGTGTCACTTCAAAGTTCACTTAGTTGGAAAATCCAACAATTGGATTTTTCCACTTACTAATTTTTTTATTAAAAAATGAAATAAAATTTTTCAAATTTAAAAATTATTAATTAAATAAAATAAATAAATTTAATATCACATATCAAATTATTTATGACACCTAGCTTTGATTAATCACATTAATCAAGTTTTAAAAAACACTTTCATGCTAATGATCAAGTATACTCTGAAAAATAATTAATTAATAAATTAATTATTTAATTGTAAATTATATCTCATATAAAATACTATTTTCCCTAAAACTTGAATTTGAACGTTTCAAATTCTTACTTCATATAGTTCTTCAATTTTGTCTGTATTGAGCTAGCAAGGAGACCCGATGGACCTACAGATCATGGGCTCCAACGATCCGAGACTAACTAGTCAAACTCTTTAACATAGTTAATCAACATTCGTTAACTAACAAGACTGTCTACTATAGCCTGTAGTTGCACTCCCCTCACTGTAGATATATTTTGTGTCCATTTGATACAACCATGATAAGTAAGTCAACCTTTCACAAGTTGTTCGTAATAATGGCTGGGTCAAAAGTTGTTTTACCCCCGAGATTACATCTTGCTCCTTAACTTTCACTAATCCTCTAATGAACAATTGGTTTGTAATCTAATCACTAAATCGAGTCCCTCTTGGGTCAATGAGAGGGTGGGACCCCTTATTCAAGACCCAGAGTCAGCAGTTAAGGGAATAACCTCTCTACTATCCCTAAAAGTGGGTATGAGTGAATTCCGTTTTGCACCCTATGTCCCCAGCTATCTATCTGGTCTTACCCCTGAAATGGGAGGCTTATTGAACCGGCGCTATTGAGTCAACCCTCACTCATGAAAATCTAAGGATAATCCCAAATAAATAGGAGTTCATAGTTAGCTCAGGATTAAGGTCAAGTTACCTAGGTTATCGCTTTGAAATAGGTAGTCTTAAAATAGTAAACAACGTTATAAAATAAGGGTGACTTAATTCTTGGTCCGATCTTATGCAAATTCATTACATAGGATGCTCCACTCCTCATGTCAATATATGAATGAATTAGGATCACTTAGTTTATAGTACTGTACAACCAATCGTAACAACTACAGTGTGGGTCGCATCTGATAGTGTTACTAGAATAAGGCACCCAACCTTATTTGTATACTATAGACCATTTTGGCTATTTATTGAACTTGATCCACTCTTATGTCTCCACTTAAAGTTCGTGCATTCATATAATAGTCATGGATCTTTAGTTTATTGTATTTAGACTTTACAAGTGCAATTCACATATTCAATAGCAGTTTTATTGAATAAACGTCAACAACATCTTTATTGATAATACAATATGTTTAACATTACAAACTGAGAGTTTTAGGACATACAACCCAACATTATGTGCACTCCATAATCTCATCGGACGTCTTCAATTATATCCCTCGGGCGGTATGTTCGACCAATATGTTCGTATTTAGACTTGATTAAATGTCCAATAATCCAACATTTTGTTTCTTGATGATTACCTATTCCCATTTCAAGAGAATATATATGTTCGTTGGGATATTTTGTTACTTTGAAGGAATCATTTTCTTTCATTTTTTTTTACATGAACCCTCCATTTTCATTCCACAACCAAACATCAAATAGTTAGAAAGCTCTTTTTTTACTCTTTTACACGATAGTCAAAGTTCTTTCTTATTGCAAGTATTGGTAGTTTAACTGATAAATCATATTTCGAAAAGAAAATTTGACCGACCGTTATATCCTCGTCATTCAGACAGTCATGAGGTATTGTGATGAGGTTGTCATACGAAGGGCTCTCTGATGGTCTAGGTATATCTACAAATTGTTGGGTTTCAATGGTGGAATACATTTGAACCAAAGGCATCACAACTGATGGGATGAAAACAGGTGGGGTTGGAACATGGATGTAAGGTGTTTTAGAAGTTTTTGTTCCTGAAAATTGTTCATATCCATGTTCAATATCAAACTGTGAAGTACATCTGGGTTCACTGTTATGACCAAACCCAGCTTCACTTCGATCATCCCCAAAGTTACATGGCTCAATATGATCATCTAATGAAGACATGGTGTGAATATTACATCTTAGAATAATTGCAAACCCAAATTTTGAGTGGTTGAAATGGGTTGATCAGTTGGATTGCAATGTTGGTACATATCATCTGTGTGCACTCCATTACTTTTACAAGGTATAACTGATACAAATAACGACATCTAGAATGCATCACTTCCTTCTAAAAAAAAAGCTAAGGTCTTCATCATCGATTATGTCAATCGAGGGAGCTGGGACCAATAAATCGTGACAACATTTGATGTGTATATCTATTGGGGTTGATGCCTTAAATCTCGTAGGGTCTTATAGTTTGTAAACCTTGTATAAAGAAACTCTTATGTGATTAATAAAATATATGATATTTTATTCACTTTGTCTATAAAATATGTGATATTTTATTTGCATTAACCACAAACCAATAAACTAACATCCAAGGTTATCGTTGTAACTTAAACATGTATGTGGAGACATACAGGTGGATCATGTTTAAGTGATAACCTAAATGGTTTGTAGTATATGGATAAGGCTGGGTGCCTTATCCTAATGACACTACGATTATGGCTCGCTTTGTAGGTGTTACAATTGTTGTAAAGTGCTACAAATGATTTGATCCTAATCATTCATATATTTGACATGCGAGCGGGGATATTCTACATAAAGGGGTTTATATAAGACTAGACCAAGAAATGCTTAGTCTCATTATATAACGTCGTTCATAATAGAGACTTACATTTCACCAGGATGACCATAGGTAACAGGACCTCAATCCTGAGTGAATTGTGAACTCCTATCTATGAGGGTGGTCCTTTGATTTGTATAGGTGAGAATGGCCAGATCACTGACTGAATAAGCCTACCATTTTAGGGATTCGTCTGATTGGGCAACTAGGAACACAACTATACAAGATGGAATTCACTCATTCCTCGAAGCAGGGATAAGTAGATAAATTGCTCCCTTAAGGGCTGATTTCAGGTCTTGAACAATGTGGTACCACACCCTCTCCTGGCTCAAGAGGGGTTAGTCATAGTGAGACTATGATGTATTGTTCATTAGAGGGATCAATGGTACTTAAGAAGTTAGATGTAACTATAGAGGCAAAATGGTAATTTGGTCCAACTGTACTTACGAGCAATTTGTGAAGGGTCATCGTATTGTTGATTGGTTATATCCAATGAGCACAAAATATATATATAGTGTGAAGAGTACAACTGTTGGTCTTTAATGAAGTGCCCGATAGTTAACGAATGGTGGATAATGTAATTAAAGAATTCAATTAATTATTCATGTACGGTTGAAGCTTCAAGCTACAAGTCCATAAGGTCCCCTTGGTAGCTCAAAAGGATTTAGTTGAGAATCAGTTTCTAGGTTAATTTGAATTGTTCAAATTAAGAGGGAATTTAATTATATATGATATAATTAAATTTATTCAATTATATATGATATAATTGTTATAATGTATTTGATACGTTATAATTTAATTGGAGGAAATAAATATTTGAATGAGATTCAAATATATTTTCTATGGATTTGATTCATAGTTATTAAATTTAATATAAATATGATTTATATTAATTTCCATAAAATAGAGAAAAGAAACTATAGTTTATATTGTATGTGATACAATATTAAAACTATTGGTTATATGTTATATTTGATATAACATATAGTTTAATATAAAAATAATATGATAAGTTAGCTATCATATTTATTTATATTATTTTATTATTTTGAATAATAACTTCTCTCTTTTCTCTCCAACCACCTTAGTGGGTGGTTATTGGTTTTTGTAGCAAAAGGAATAAAAGAAATTTTTTTTTCTTCTTCTACTAGACGATTATATGCATTACTAATCTTCTTCTTCCTCCAAACTGAAACAATCTCTCCTAACCAAAATAGTCAGAGCCCACCACTTCTGAGTTCTCACCTTGAGAATACCAAAGGCTCACTATGGTAGTGTCCAATCTATTTGGTTCGTGAATTTTTTGAAGAAGGTCTTCAAGAAGTTGTTGAGTTCGAGTTTCGTGACTGTTCGAGGAAATTATACGAAGAAAGGTTCTTCAAAGGTGATATCTCTTGAACCCTTTATTTCTTGTTCAAACATGCTATAATTTATATTGAATGCATATGTTGTATGTTTACTATAAATTTAGTTTTCAACAAAGATGGAATTTGGACATCCGCTTCCGCTCAAGGATCTCCTTCAATACGAGTTCCTTTAATATCAAACATATCCGGATCGATGTTCAGTCATTGGTGCATAATACTCACTAATTCACTGACTGTTATATTATTTCTGACTTTTAGACCTTTTATATGACCTCCAACATAATTTATTCTGGGCTCATCTCAATCCCCACCATATCATACAAAGATGTGAAGTACCTTGATTTTCAATGGGATAAGAAAATCTTAAGCAATGTCCCATCAATGTTTTAGAAATCGCCTAGTAATTGATAAGTGATCGCTCAACTATTTATAAATGTCCACTTAGTATTGTATATGCAATCATATAAATTTATGAACGATCATTTATACAGTACTACAAGATCGTTTATACAATACTACATGATCGCTTATATAGTACTACATGATCGCACGATCGTTTATAAATTACTACTCGATCGTTTATAAATTACTACATGATCATTTGTAATTACTACACGATTGTTTATAACTTACTACACGATCGTTTATAACTTACTACATGATCGTCTAGTAATTTATGATCGATCATTTATATTGTAATGAACGACTGTGCATATATTACTATACGATCGTTCATTTATTGATGAACAATTATTATGAAAGCGATCTAGGAAAAGAAATATTGAATATCACTTACATTCTCTCCATTTTTTAAGCTGACGATGAAAGCGATTGACGAGGATGTTAGACTGAAACTCTGAGATAACAATCTGAGAGAACAATGGGAGAATTTCGTGGGGAGTTTGATAGAAAGTGAATACTGAGAGTGACCTTCCATTGGTAGAATATTAATTGGGAATAAATACTATTGGTAAAATATTAGTTGGGAATAAATGCTTCAATGGAATGTTGGTGTTGCATTGAATACATATTGAATGCTTGAGAAATGGTTGAATAAAGAAGATGGAAGGCTTTGATTTGAAGGTTTTTTAAAATTGGGGGTAATTTTGAAATTTCGCATAGGTAAAAGGTTAGTGGTATAAAAGTTTTTAAGAAGAGATCACTGGTAGAAAAGTTTTCGATTTTTGGATCATTTTGTAAAATTTTCTAGGCGAGGGAGAAAGAGGTTTTGGAGAAAAGAAAAGTTGATTTCCCTTTTCTTTTTACTCAACTCCCTTTATTTATATATATATATATATTAAAATTAGGTCAAACCCTAATAAACCCTATATATAACTATACAAATAACATTTTCCCTGGTTCCTTCCTAAATCTCCACAAATCCACCAATTTAAATTCAAACTCCAAAATAATTTATCCAACACACCTTAAATTAAATTCAAATTTTTCAAAACTTCCAAAAATCACTTAAATTGATAATCTTATCTCAAAACCCGATTCTATTCTCAAATTAACAAAATAACACCCAAATAATTCAAGATAATTAAATACAAATTACCTAAAAAATTGGGTGTTACACCTATGGTTATCGTAGTGAAATGTTAGTATTTTCAAGTAACGGTGTTATAAAGAGAAACTAATTATTTTGCAGTCTGGTTTTATATAAACTCTTTATACAGGATATCCTCACTCACATGTCTCCAACAATATGGATCATATCATCTGTAACATTTACAACTCATGTAACAATTATAAAGTGGGTTGTATCCATAGTATCACTAGAATAAGGCACCCCACCTTATATATGTACTACAAACCTTTTTAGTTATTACTTAAACATGATTTACTTGTATGTCTATCACATACTGTTCAAATTACATTAAACAACCTTGGATCTTAGTTTATTACATCGAATTAATGTAATCTAAATGTCAAATAAAATACTTCTTATTTTATTAAATAAATGATTTGTATTTACAAATTACAAACTATAAGATTCACGAGATTTAGGACACTAAATTTAACATGTTTTCCAACCAAATTGCTACTGAACTGACTATGGTCGATTTAGTAAATGTTCAAAACCAATCTCGATCGTTGAGGAGGAAAAAACCGACCGTCAGTCTGCCAGTCGATGTTGGTTGGTTTTTTTTTAAACTTTTTAAAATTTTTTTATTTGGATTTTTTTTCCATACTGACGTTGACTGAGCCCCTCCTTTTCTCTGACTGACCACCTTCGATTCGATCAGTCGACTTTAGTCTATCATACTCATCCTTAATGTATTTTTGTGTGCAAGACTAAACTAGAACTTGTAGGTTGTAATATACAATCTTTCTGGAAAAATAAATTTTGAAAATCAAACCAAACTTGTTAGTAGCAAGATTCGAGTCTTATTGGAAAACCTTTTTTTTTTTGTTTGTTTGTATTAGATATTAAAGATTTTATAAACATATTTTAATATAGTTCATATTTGTTTAATTTCATGAGTTGTATATATAGTTGCACCACAAGTGTTTGCTATTAGGGATATTGTTTTTTAAAAACTGATTAAAGTGAATAATAATAATAGTTTCTAAACATTATGAAATTTGCGATGAAATGTAAAACATCACACGATTATTGCGTCGAAAAAAGAAATTTCGTACAATGAAAACGTCGCAACATGCAACGTCTTGATAAATGTTGCATATAGCAACTTTTTATAATTCATCACAACAAGAATGTGATCTCTTTTAATAAAACATCGCAAAAAAGTTTTAGTGACTAGGCTTTAGTGATGAATGCATGTGGTAAAAGTTTCAACGACTAGGCTTTAGCGACAAATGCATGTGGCAAGATTTTTTCGTTGCTATATCTTTTTTTGTGACAAAAATTAGATTTAGTGACGAAGTATAAAATAATGATTAGCAGTTATGTTTTTCTTTAAAAAAAGAACAATCATGAAATGAAGTACAATATTGTTTGGTAAATTTTAATTTTAAATTAAAAAAAAATAGCTACGATGTGAGTTTTAAAAAAAACTACGGTGTGAGCTAAATAAATACTAAATTTGTGTGTTTAGTTTTATATGGACGAAAGTAGGCTCATTCTTTCAATTATATTCATACTATTATTTAATTTAATTTATTATAATATAATTATTTAGGTTATATTTGATGACCATTTCATTTTTTGTTTTTGGTTTTTGAATATTAAGTCTATTCCTCTTCATTTCTTTCAATGATTTATATCTTTCTTAAGTACAATGGTTGAATTCTTAATCAAATTCCAAAAACCAAAACAAGGTTTTAAAAGTTACTTTTTTTTAGTTTTCAAAATTTGACTTATTTTTTAAACTATTGATAAAAGGTAGTTAACATCATGAGATATTTAAAGTTAAAAGTAGTGTCTATAAATTTAATTTTCATAAACAAAAATAAAAAATCAATTAGTTACGAGAAGGGGTTTTAAAAATTTATATGTCTAAATTGCAAGTAATATTGTTTAATCTAAATTATTTGATAAAAAATTAAGAGAATAATTATTAAAAAAAAATTGAATAAACCAAAATTTTGTGGGAGAATATATGTGAAAAGAAGTATATGAATTTGGAACGACGCAAATATGAAATTTGTTAATGGTTAGGAAAGGTGACAGATTAGGAAAGCTAAGTTTCTTCTTAATTAGATAAATTTCAAGAATACTGATTTGTTATTTGATCATTTTCTTTTCTTGTATGAATCACAAATACTATTAAAATAAGATAAATTCAATGTATTGGGCCCAAGAATGGGTTGGGTCCAAAATAATTTTCTAACCTAAGCTCAATCCAAGTTCTCTACACATGACAAGAAATGAGATCTAAAAGAATTTTGGATACTAAAATCTTTTGAATTATTTTGAACTTCAATTGTTTTAAAAAAATGTCACTTTCACAATAATTATTTAAATGTGTAGCTGCAAATATAGCAATCAGATCTAAAATACTAGTAAATATAGGATTGTGCAAAAGAATTTGCTGATATAGCAAAATTAAAATCAATTATTTTTTTCTTTCAAAACTAGTACATCTTTTAGAAAATTCGTTGAAATAGTTTTTCTCAAATTCAACTAAGATCGACCACAAAGATTTAAATGGAAAATTAATTTTTCATCTTATTGAATGTTTTAGGCTTTTTCGATGAAATCTCGAATAGGATTAACTGAGATTCTATATATTTGAGCTTTCACGTGAAATCTCACACAAGATTAACACTGTGCTGCTTATGGACGTAACTAACACATTGTTAGTAAACCACAAAAATCTTCATGTGAATTATTTATGTTTATCTTTGATTCTCGATTTCTTAACAATACACCATCATTTTAGCAAAAACAAAACCTAAAAAACTTCCAGAATTAATTTAATTAATGAGAATCAAAAGTTGTACAAAATTAAAATGGATTAATGCACCAATTTGACCCTTATTTACTCCAACAAAACTTGCAAATTTCAATTAAAAATCAGTTCTAATGTTGTTTTTTTTCTTAATTATTTTTGCATATCAAATATATGTTTTATAATTTATTAGCTACACATGAGAGAATACATTTTTAATAGTTTCTTGAACAAAAACTAATTTACAACATTTTTTAAAAATTAAGATGTAAATTGAAAATCTTATATAAAAGTTTTTTCAATATCATGAAATTAAAATTTAAGAGAAAAAAATAGTTAAAACCTGTGTTATGGATGATTTCAGACTAAATGACTTAATTAACATAAAATTGGAATAGAACCGCGACTAGACCAAAAACATAATATGATTCGAACCGAAAATATATAGCAACCTAATTGTTGAATATCTCACATTAGAAAACGTCAAGCGTATCAAAATGTCCAACGAGTCATGCTCCAACCTGATGATAAAGGTTATCTGAAATGTATAACGTAGGTCATCTCTTATAAATACATCATTTTAGCTCTAGAGAAAGTAAGTTTATTTTTCACTGATAAACTCTTAAATTACTATATTTATTCACTCTCTGACTTAAGCATCATAACATGTGTGACAAACGCCATATCGATGTGCAGATCTTCTTATTTTGGAAGTCACATTTTTCTCTTACCAAATAAATTTATTATTATTCTCATATAAAAGTTTATGTTTGTTTCACCCATCTAAATTTTAACATAAAAAACTTAATTGAAAAGTTAAAGTAGATGTAATCTCACCATCAGTAGAAGTTTTACAAAAATTATTGTTCTCATTTTCGTATTAAGATTATTTTTAATCAACTTTTTGTATAATTGTAATAGCTAAACCTCAGGTTATATATAAAGGTGGGCTTAAAGTTACTCCATCCTTTTATATGTCACAACACGGTTAATTCATAAATTTTTTACCAGATTATTAGAAGTTTGAATTCTACCTTCACTATATATATGAATTTAATTTTTTTTTTTTAAAAAAAACTAAACTACCATTTGGTAATTATTTTATTTTTTGTTTTACTTTTTTCTTTAAAAAAATTAAGAAAAATATCAATTTACATCTCTAAATAGGGTTGACAACGGAGTCGGGGCAGGACGGGGGAGTATCCCCGTCCCCGATCCTGTGGGGGAAATTCTCCTCCATCCCCGCCCCCGTCTCTGCCATTTGAACACGGGGATGGGGGCGGAGATTTCCCGTCAAGGAAATAGGATCCCCGCAGGGCTTCATTCTCCGTTTTCCTACGGAGAATTTCCTATTAGTTTCCCGCGGAGATTCCTCATTTTTTAATTAAATTTTGATTTAAAGTTTGATTAGTCGAAAAAAAAGAAACAAAATAACTAATATATGACGCTTCAGATCAGACACTTTGAACGGCTGGGCTTCACAGACACTTCACAGACGGACGGGCTTCACAAAAGATGCTTCACAGACGGCACTCTTCACGGTGGGTGGGCGGACGGCACGGCTGGGCGAGACTGTGGAGACTTCGGACGGTTGGGCGGACGACAAGATAGACTTCGGAAGGCTGGACTGGCAGTATCCCCTCACGACAGACTTCGGACAGCTGGACGGCTGGACTGGCAAGTGAGGTCGTTGAGGTAAGAAAGGGCAGAAGTGAGCTTCTCTTCACTCGAGTGGACTGTGGTGTGGAGTGTTGTGTAGGCTAGCAGATTCGACAGAAGTAAGGAGAGGAAAAGATTTTGAGCTTTTGGGCTGTTTTAGTTTTTAATTTTTGGCTTTTTTTTAGACTTTTTGGCTCCAACATTATATATTAATATTATAAATATATATATATAAATTAATTATTTTATATATTCCAAATATACATTTATAAATATATAAATATATAAAATCGAGATTGGGGATTAATTGGGGTCGTATCAATTTAAATCCTATACTAATAATTCCATCAATTTAAAGTCTGAACTTTCATGAGTGTATCACTTTAAACCCCAAATTAATAATTGTATCAATTTAAACCTTGAATTATCATAAATACATGAATTTAAACCTTGAAGTTTCATAAATGTGTCTATTTAAACCTTCATTATGTTTTATTTGGATTCACTTATGAAAATTTAGGGATTAAATTGATATTCTTATGAAAGTTCATTGAAGGTTTAAATTGATACCATTATTATTTTGGATTTAAATTGATACCACCCAAAGTTCAAGTTTAAATTGATGCAACTATTAGTTTAGAGTTTAGATTGATACAACTCTAAAGTTTAAGGGTATAAATTGATATTTGCCCAAAAAGTTAGGTCTATTTCCTTTCAATTTCTTACAATGGTTTTTATCTTTCTTAAGTAATAGAGTAGAATTCTAATCTAAATTTCATAAACAAAAACTACTTTTTAAAAACTACTTTTTTTTAGTTTTGAAAATTAGGCTAGGTTTTTAAGAACATTGGTAAAAGTAGATAACAAAGTAAAAAATTTAAGCCCTGTTTATTAACAATTTATTTTTTTGTTTTTGTTTTGAACATTAATCTTATGGACACTAATCTCACCTCCAAATTTCTTCATCATTTGTTATCTACTTTTCATAAATAAATAAATAAATAAAAAATAAGAGCCAAATTTTGAGTACTAAAAAAGTAGCTTTCAAAAAGTTGTTTTTATTTTTGGAATATGACTAAAAATTCAACTATTATACTTAAAAAAGATGCAAATCATGATAAGAAATGTGGATGATATAAGTTTAATTTTGAAAAATAAAATAGTTATCAAACGAAGCCTTAGAGGTAAAAGAAGTGTTAGGTTTATAAATTTTAAAGAACATAAAATTAAAATGGTTAATAAATGGGACCAAAATTATTTCAAAATATCTCTCAACTTTAGATTATGTTTCAATTATTTCCTATACTTAAAAAAATCATTTTTGCCCCCTTAATTTAGAAATCATTCTTGAACTTTGACATGACCATTTGTGTACAAAATTAGAAGATGCATGTGATACTATTTACAACATACACTAGAATCAATTATGGTTATTTTCTTTTTCATCCAAAAGATATTGTCAAAATTAGTTACATAATCGAGTTTTACATATTCACTTCAATTTACATGAACTTTCATTACTATATTTTTATAAGGGTTATAAACGAGTCAATTTATTTATAAAAAATAATAAAATATTACTATCTAAAATTATTTTAGTTAATTTTATCATTTAAAACAATTACCTTATTTTAAAAATTATTTCTTAGGTCACAAAATATATTATATTCTTATCAATGGAGGGTATGATCAAAGTCAACATTGGAAGAGTCATTGTTCTTCTACATAAATCTCAGCTTTAAAAAAGTTATAAGAATATAATTAAATGCACACATGAAAAATCAGACCTTTATTTAGAAAGTTTCACAAGGAAATGATGAATTGTATACCAAAAAAAGGATGTTAGACTGAAATATAATGTAAATTTAATGTATTAAAATTTTTACATTCGAAAAACAAATTTATGATCTTATAAATTAAAGCTTTGTCTGTCACTTAAACTGTAAGAATTTTTTTCTCTGTCTACTCAAAAGAACATGACAAAATCTTTGTCGACATTTTTTGCATGGGTAGACAAGGTGGGAAGGAGTCCGTCAGCAGAGCTTCTACCCACGCATTTTAACGTTGCATCGACAGAAATGCTCATGCAAGTAAGTGCGTAGACAAAAAAACCTTTCTGCCCATGTAACTATCGTCGGCAGAAAAGGTTTTCTACCCATGCAAAAACATTCCAATTTCTACCCACCATTATGTGTCAACAGAAACTCTTTATATCGATGTAATGACTTGCATTGGCAAAAATCAATTTTTGTCCACACATGATCCGTCGGCAAAAATGAAGATCTGCCCACATAAAAGCCTTTGTGTCTGAAATTGTATTTCTGTCCACGCATGATATGTCGGCAAATAGTGTTTTCTACCAATGTACAAATAAACGTGGCCAAAAGTTTGGTTTCTCCCCACGCAAAAATTGTCATTGTAACTCTGTAACTGCCATCATGTCTTTAGTCTTTAATCCATTAAGCAAAATATATCATCAGAACGAGAATTATTTAGTGTTTATTTGTTTCCTAAGCTATTAGTTTTCATTTTGGCTATACAAAATGAACAAAATATATATATATATATATATATATATATTAGTTATACAAAAAATGCTTCACCCGATCTTCACAAAAATTCCATTTTTCGCACCCTCAAAATACATAGACATGAAAATGTATAATCAAGTCCAATAAGCACAACATGATCAATCTCACTTATTTGAAATGAATCATGTATCAAGATTAATAAATCAAATTCATTTGCATGACTTTCAAGTTTTATATGCTATATACTCATTTAAACCTATAGAAAATGCAAACGACCTGCATATTAAACTGCATGTCCTCCAAATAATAAACAAAATTTCCAAAAACTTTTTAAAAAGTGTTAAGTGTAGTTTAAAGCCTAAAATGAATATAATTGCATTATTTTTAATTTTTAAAAAATTAAGTTTATATCTATACTACTTCCACCTATAGGTTGATGTGTTCTATTATCTACTTTCAAAAAATTTTTGAAGTCAAAATTTGAAATTAAGCTTATAAATTCAACTCCAACTGATTTCTTTATTTGTTGTTGGAAAAGGTTTGAAAATCTAAGCAATGTTTTGAGAACAAGAATATTTTTTTATAAAACTTGTTTTTTTTTTTTTTTTTTTTTTGAATTTGGAAAATAATTCTTAATTTTCATTTTACTAAAAAAATAAAACTATGATAAAGAAGTTGAGGGATGATAAGGACAATTTTTAAAAAGCTAAATGTTTACAAGTTCTTAATTTTCATTTTTTTTACAAGTAGTGAAGACCATTATATCGTAAAAAGAGAAGAAAATGAACAAAATTTTCAGAACTAAAAAACTAAAAATTAAATTGTTATACAAGTAGTTTTGTAACGCCATATTTTGAAATGTCATTTTTAACCTTTGACGAGTATGCTCTATATAATTATTGTTATTATTATTCTAAGAAAGATTCAGATGCATGGAGGTAAATAGTTCAAAAGATGATTCTAAAATATTGATGATTTAAAAAATTATCAAAATCAAGAATATATTTTAATTTAGAAAAGTTATTTTTTAATCTTTCGATTTTGAAAAATAGGTACATTTAGTCTTTCAATTTTTAAAATGTATTATTTTCTATTAGGTGTGGTTGATCAGTAAATTATTAAAATGTTATTTTTTAGTCTCCAAACTTATAAGAATAAGTTTAAAAAATCTTTAAAGTATTTTTTAATTATTTTTAAAAAAATTTAAAATTAGAAACATAATTTTAGAGAGAAAATAATTTTTCAAAACAAATTTTTTAATTTAAAATGACATAGAATTATTCAAATTAATTAAATAATTACTTTAGGAATCTTTTAAACTTATTCTTCAACACTAAATAGAGTACATTCTAACAAGTGCACGATCAAATGTGGCTATTCTTAATGATTCGAGGACTAAAAAAAAGAAGACTATCAATATTTTATTTAATGTCAATGACATAAAATTTTGAGTAATTACAGTTTTGATCCCTATACTTTGCAATTTATTCAATTTTAGTCTTTATATTTTCAGTTATCCAATTTTAGTTCTTGTTTTTTTCAATGAATATTAAATTTAGTCCCCAATAATACTAGCTCATTGTTATTTTTATTTTCCTACCAACCTTTTAATTATAAATTTTGAAAATATATTCGTATATTATATTTCTTTGCATGAAAATTATTATGATTATTTAATTAATTTTTGAGAGATTAAATTTAAAATTTATTAAAAATCCAGGGACTAAAATTGGATACAATAAAAAAATATAGGAATTAAAATTCAACAATATAAAAACCAAAATGGTAAAACATCAAGTTAAAATTTTTTAGATTAATAGAACTAAATTGAAACGGTCAAATACAAATTATAGTTTGAGATGACAATTTAATATGCTTTATGATATGAGAAGTTTGGTATGAACTAAACCTTTTTTTTGTTGACGATAACAGTTGGTTTGATTTGATTTTATATATTAATTTGTTTTAAAAATAAAATGAAATATTTGACAATCAATTAAAAAAAATTTTAAAATATTTTTAAAGTACATTTTAAACCATTTTTATTTATACTTGGTGTATATACGCATAAACTTTTCAACAAATCACAGAGAGAGCATAACGATTAATTCAATCTTGGTCTTTGCGGAAAAAAAAAATGAAAGTATGAATTCAACCTTGGAGGGTTCATTTATTTATATTAAAGAAACTTTAGTTGACCAAGATATATATAGTCCTTATGAAAAATTTATAGATAAATTGATATTTAATTTCCAAAAACAAAATTGATATTTAATTACCAAAAAAATTGAGATTTAATTAATAATTCTCATTTAGTAGTTTCGGGTAAAGGCTGTAATTCTGATGGGAAGGCGTTATTACCAAAAAAAAATAATAAAAATAAATAAATAAATAAATGACAAATCAAGTAACCAAACCTCAACTTTGTGTTCTATATCTTGTAATTCAAATTGTCTCTAGTCCCTACAATATTATTTCTCATTTTTTGGAGTGCTTCAAATCAGCACTGAGTTGGAATTCTCATCAGCTTCTTTCTTTCAATATTAATTAATGTATATCTTTTGTAGAATTTTGGTTAATTATAGAATAAGTTGATTCTCTTTCTCTTTCTTTTTTTTTTTTAATGTATATCTGTCAACTTTGGTTAATTATCGATGTATGTCAACTCTCGTTTGAATCCGATTTTATTAGACAATATGTGTATCATTTCAAAACTAATTAAAAATAAATGTTGCTCACATATCTTATAAACATTGTAAAATCTCTTGAACTCTTCAATATGATATTCAATGAAACTGAATAAATCGGATCGATTGTCAAAATCGAAATGAACCAAACAGAAAATATATATATATATTATTTATAAGTTGAGGGTTTGCCCTTTGTAATTTGTGTTTCTCCAAACCAAACAACCTACAGCAAGCCGCACGTGATGCACTTCACACTTTTCTCTTCTCTTGATCATTTCATTCAGTCTTCATTGCATACTGTGGACCAACATAGCTTCTCAACCTTTCTCTCTCCATTAGTAGTTAGTCAATCGTTCCTTAGTCTAATGTTTCAAACATCTTGTCGGCCCTGCTCAGCTCAGACATCTAATCTCCCTCTTTGTTTTCAGTGCATTCCCCTCTCTATTTCGATCTCCCTCTTCATGTAAAAATTCAAACTGAACCGGTGGATCAAACTGGTTCGGTTTGGTTCAAGTTGCTTTTCATCTAGATTTGAGTAAAATCTAATCAAACTGGTTTGGTTTCGTTCCGTCCACGTTTGCCCGAACCAAATCCATCTTAAATTAGATTTGGGGTTTCCTTTCCTTTTGTCCATACTGTTACCCGCATTTCCTTCTTTAATTTCTCCCTTTATTTAAAAAGAATATCATTGTAAGAAGAAGGAGATGAAGAATGAAAAATGGAGAAGAAAATAAGAGAAAAATCTTCAAATTTGTCACTCTCCAAATCAATTATGGAAGGAAAGATTTGATAATTGATGTTGTCTTTATTCTTTGGTGAAATATGAAATGATTTGTACTTCTATTTTACTACCTATCAATTTTGGAAGCACAAACAGAGAATCACTCCTACCTATACCAAACCCAAATTCCATCAAATTAGTTTATAGAGAAATTTGGTTCGACCCAACTTACTTACACTCCTACAAAAGTTTGGAAAAAAAAATGTTTTAAAATGATATTAGAGTATCTTTGACCAATAAAAAATATGATGGGATATTAATTAAATGATTAAATTGAGTTGACATGGAATTTTTTTAATTGAGTTGGTTAAAAAATAATTTTTTTATTTTATTTTTGAACTTCCTCTTTCCCCTCTCTTCCTTCTCCCAATCATCTTCGACAAAACAACACATCGCCACGCTCCACCAACACCATGTCATCCTCGTTCAGCCATTGAAAAAGTTACAGATCTAAGTTCTGGTTTCATGGGTCAATCAGAAGAGAAAGTTGAATAATTAATAGTGATCAACGAAATCTTGGTATTTTTTATTTTGGAAAAATTTTATCCATAATTACTCATGTAACTTTAAATAGAGGCAATTAATTTAAGCATAGTTCAACTGGTTTAGAGATACAAATTTACCCACAAATAAAATATGAGAGGTTTGAATCTCCCCAATCTCATATGTTGTTAAATTCAACTACACTAAATATATATCATCGTCTAGAGATAGAGACGCACATACGTGAGATTATATATACCTGTATATAGAAGACTAAAATCATTGTTAACATATATTTCATCTTATAAGACATCATTAAAATCAATTACATAATCAACTTTTACACTAAAATCAATTACATAATCAACTTTTACACATTAGTTTTCACATTAACTTATGAGAACAATATTATAAATGGTACCACATATGACTTCTGTAGAAAATAACAAGGTATTTAAGTGGATTTTATTGGGTCTTTGAAAAAATTAAAGGCTCAATGGCATTATCTAATTATTAAACAGTGGCATTTTTTGCAATTATTTCTTCTTCTCCAAAATAGGGCTGAAAATTGTGTGACTCTTGTAAAGGGGCTGCCAAACTGAACAGAAGAAGAAAAAGAGAGAGCAACAGCCGCGAGGAGCCGCCTATGGGGTTGTTCTTGCAGCCGCCTATAGGAATAATAACGAAGAAGCCTCCGAAGATGAAGGAAAAGAGAGTGAGTCGCCGGTTGGTGTGTTGGAGCAACTTCTTTTCTTTAGCGGGACACATGGGTCTCTCCGGCAGAGTGCAGGGCCTGGCGCATTGAATATCGTCCGTCTGCAGCGTCGAGCGTGGGTGTCCGCGCTAGTTCGATCCGGTCTAAGCAAAACTTTTGGTTTCGGGTGGGTTCCGGTTTTGGGTTTGCTGCAGATCTGGTTTTGGTAGTTCGCCGATCAGAGGCGGGTAGCACACTGTTTTGGGTTGTTTTGCGGCGGGTTGTTCTCAGTTTTTAGAGGTGACATTGTGTGCGGATCTCTCGGTATCAGTGGATACTTAAAATTACAGATTGGTGATTGATTATCTGTAATTTGTAAAATTCCTTTATTGCTCATTAATAAATTAATTCAAGCTAGTTCTCAAAGTGGATGTAGACCAAACTGGTTGAACCACTATATATCTTGGTGTTCTTTACTGCTTTCGATTTATTTCTGCTCATTGTTTGCATTCTATTTGGCCATCTATGTTAGGTTCAGAAACTCTCACAAGTGATATCAGAGCTCTAGTTGATCCAAAGAGGTTGTGTGGTAGTGTGTGCTGGGATATTTTGTGTTCAGGGATATTTTTTGTTGGAATTAATTTGACAGATGGCTTCGATCTCTACACGATTCGAAGTTGTTAAATTTGATGGAAAAGATGATTTCGGGTTATGGAGGAAAAATATTAGGGCTATTATGGTACAACAAAACATAGCCAAAATCTTAAACGAAGATAACCTTCCACCAATGATTACAGAAGCTGAAAAAAGAGATATGGATGAGATGACCTATTCGACAATAATTCTGTATCTGTCAGATGGAGTGCTTAGGCTAGTAGATGAGGCCACTACTACAGCAGAGTAGTGGAAGAAACTGGAAAGTCTTTTCTGACTAAGTCCTTGCCAAATAAATTATATCTAAAGGAG
This sequence comes from Benincasa hispida, assembly GCF_027475165.1. Classification (NCBI taxonomy): domain Eukaryota; kingdom Viridiplantae; phylum Streptophyta; class Magnoliopsida; order Cucurbitales; family Cucurbitaceae; genus Benincasa; species Benincasa hispida. Next base: position 45,864,607 of record NC_143478.1, on the reverse strand, counting down.
AAATTCTTTGGATATAAGATGGACTCAAGTAAAGGCTTAGAAGAGAACCTAGATGAATTCCAGAAGATTATAGTTCATCTCAATAACATCGGTGAGAAGATGTCGGATGAAAATCAAATAGTTATTCTTCTGAATTCTTTGCCAGAATCGTATCGAGAAGTTAAGGCAACTATTAAATATGGACGGGATTCATTGTCCATAGATATAGTGTTGGATGCCTTGAGAACGAGAAATCTCGAGATTAAAAAGGAACGCAAGGACGGAGAGTTACTCATGGCCAGAGGCAGAAATGAGAAAAAGAACAGAAAAGGAAAAGAGTCGAGATCCAGGTCGAAATCAAAGGGGAAAAGCAAAAAGTGTTTCCTATGTCATAAAGAAGGACACTTTAGAAAGAATTGCCCTTTGAATAAGAGCAATGATGTATCAAGTAGAAAGCATACAGGGGATTCTAGTGCAACAAATATTACTGATGGGTATGATTCAGCAGAGGTTTTGATGGTGTTCAGCAGGGACATTCAGAATGCTTGGATGATGGATTCAGTGTGAACGTTTCACATAACTCCTAATCGCGATTTCTTGATTGACTTTCAGGAAAATGATGAGAGATCAGTTCTGCTTGGTGATAATGGTGCTTGTGATGGAAAAGAAATTGGGTCAGTTCGAATTGCAACACATGATGGTATGATAGAATTCTTACACATGTAAGGTATGTTCCAGAACTCAAATGAAATCTAATTTCTATGGGTGAATTAGATAGAGCAGGTTATTCCTATCAATCTGAGAATGGAGTTCTGAAGGTTATCAAGAGTTCTTTGGTTAAGCTGAAGGGGACTTTGAGGAATGACCTTTATGTGTTGGAGGGTACTGCAGTTTCAAGTAGTGCTACTGTTGCATCTGAGAAAGAAACAAATAAATCTATGTTATGGCATAACAGACTAGCTCATGTCAGTGAAATAGGTATTCAAGCTCTTTCAGAACAAGGTTTTCTTGGAGGAGTTAAAGACATTGAACTCCCATTTTGTGAACATTGCATAATGGGAAAGTCTACCAGAGTGAAGTTTGGGAAAGGGAAGCATTCTACCAAAGGAATTTTGGATTATATTCATTCAGATTTATGGGGTTCTACAAAGGTACCTTCTATGGGAGGTTCGAGGTACTTTATGTCGATCATTGATGACTTTTCAAGAAAGATGTGGATGTATCCACTGAAACAGAAGGATGAAGCTTTTGGAAAATTTCTTGAATAGAAAAAGCAGGTTGAGAACCAGACAGGCAGAAAGGTAAAGTATCTGAGGATAGACAATGGTTTGGAATTTGTGAATCACAAATTTGATAAATTTTGCAAATCTAAGGGAATTACGAGGCATTTCACTGTTATATACACTCCACAGCATAATGGTTTAGCTGAGAGGTTCAACAGAACAATTATGAAGCGTATAAGATGTCTCTTGACAAATGCTTCATTACCCTTGAAATTTTGGGGGGAAGTTGCCTAAACAGCCTGTTATCTTATTAATAGGAGTCCGTTTTCCGCTTTAGGCCTAAAGACTCCTCAGGAGATATGGACAGGAAAAGCTCCAAACTTGGATCATCTCAGAATGTTTAGATTTTCAGCTTATGCTCATGTTAAGGAAGGGAAGCTGAACAAGAGGGCACTGAAATGTATGTTTATTGGCTATCCTCAGGATATTAAAGGATATAAACTTTGGTGCTTGGAAGAGGTAGAAATAAATGCATTATCAGTAGAGATGTGACCTTTAATGAAACAGAGATGCCATTTCGTGTAAAAAAGCAGCAGAAACAGCAGATAGTTAATCAGGTTGAGGCAGAGGTTAGAATTGATTCTAAAGCACAACCATCAGTTAGTTCAGGTGATTCCAGTGATCAGTCATCCAGTTCTGATTGTAAACAGCCTCAACTGCAGAGGACTTTGATTGATGAGGGAGCTTTTAGTCAAGAAAGCTCAAGTGGCAGTGACCTACAGAACTATCAGCTTACACGTGACAGGCCTTAGCAGGTGAGGCAAGCTCCTACGAGGTATGGTTATGCTGATTTAGTTGTTTATGCTCTTACTTGTATAGCTGACAGTATTGAAGCAAAACCTCTTACTTTTGAGGAGGCTATTGTATCTTATTCGAAGGAGCAATAGAAGGATGCTATGGAAGCAGAATTGTTCTCATTGTAGAAGAATCAAACATGGTCATTGGTTCCAAGGCCTCATAATCAGAAACTCATTCAGTCAAAGTGGATTTATAAAATAAAGCCAGGTACAGAAGGTGACAGCAAGCCTAGGTATAAGGTTAGACTGGTAGCCAAGGGCTACACTCAAAAGGAGGGAGTTGACTTTCATGAGATTTTCTCTCTGTTGGTGAGGCATTCGTCCATTCGATTAATTTTATCTATTGTTGTTCACTTTGATATGTTTGTTGAACAGATGGACGTCACAACAGCTTTCCTTCATGGTGAATTGGAAGAAGTGATCTACATGGCTCAACCTAAGGGTTATGAGGTGAAAGGAAAGGAAGACATGGTTTGTCGTCTTCACAGGTTCATCTATGGACTAAAGCAATCGTCGAGACAATGGTATATCAGGTTTGACACTTTTATTCTGAAGCAGGGGTTTCACAGGAGCTCATATGATGCCTGCGTGTATTGGAAACTATCTCAGAAAGGTACATATACTTATCTACTTCTGTATGTAGATGATATGATTCTGGTGTCTAAGGATTATTCTGAAATCTGTGATCTCACAAACGATTGAGTAGTGAATTTGAGATGAAAGATTTAGGTGAACTGAAAGGGATCATAGGCATGGATGTGAAAAGAGATAGGGAGAAGGGTTTGTTAACCATTTCGTAGGAGAGTTATGTGCATAAACTGCTTGAAAAGTATAATATGTCTGGTTGTAAGGCAGTTTCGACACCTTTAGCATCTCATTTTAGGCTTTCTTCGTCTCAGTGTCCTGTTACTGAACAAGAAAGGTTAGAGATGGCTAATATTCCCTATTGTAATGCTGTTGAAAGTATTATGTATTTGATGATTTGTACTAGGCCTGACTTAGGATATGCTATGAGTATGATAAATAGGTTTATGTCAAATCATGGGAAGGAGCATTGGAATGCAGTTAAATGGGTGCTTCGATATTTGAAAGGTAATGCCAGTGTATCATTATGTTTTAACAGGGATTGTGATAAATCAGCACTGTTAGAAGGCTTCACATATGTAGATTATGCTGCAGGCCTTGACAAAAGAAGGTCTTTATCAGGTCATATGTTTCGTTTGTTTGGTAATATGGTCAGTTGGAAGGTTGCTCTACAGTCAGTTGTTGCCTTGTCTACTACGGAGTTAGAGTATATTTCAGTGGGTGAAGCTGTGAAAGAGGCAGTGTGGTTGAAAAGAATAGTTGTTGAGTTGTTGTCGTAGGAGTTTATTCCTATCGTCCGTTGTGATAGCTAGAGTGCTATTCATATTGCGAAGAATCCATCTCATCACGAACAATCTAAGCATATTGATGTCAAATTTCATTTTATCAGAGAAGTTGTGGCCTAGAAAGATGGTGAACTGGTCAAGGTTCATACAGTTGAGAATTTGTCAGATATGTTAATCAAGGTTCTTCCAACCCATAGGTTCAAATACCTATTAGATGGGCTGAATATTAAATCTGGATGATAGAAAAATTGGAGAATCAACTTGGTACTTAAATATTATTGTTATGAGGGAGATTTGTAGAAAATAATAAGGTATTTAAGGGGTTTTATTGGGTTTTTGGAAAAATTAAAGGCCCAATGGCATTATCGTAATTATTGAGTAGTGTCATTTTTTAAATTATCTCTTCTTCTCCAAAATAGGGCTGAAAATCGTGTGACTCTTGTAAAGGGACTGCAAAACTGAACAAAAGAAGAATAAGAGAGAGCAGCAGTGGCGAGGAGCTGCCTGTGGGGTTGTTCTTACAGCCACCTATAGGAATAACGACGAAGAAACCTCCCAACTGAAGGAAAAGAGAGTGAGTCGCCGGTTGGTGTGTTGGAGCAACTTCTTTTCTTTAGCGGGACACATGGGTCTCTCCAGCAGAGTGCAGGGCCTGGCGCACTGAGTATCGTCCGTCTGCAGCGTCGAGCGTGGGTGTCCGCGCTAGTTCGATCCGGTCTGAGCAAAACTTTTGGTTTCGGGTGGGTTCCGGTTTTGGGTTTGCTGCAGATCTGGTTTTGGTAGTTCGCCGGTCAGAGGCGGGTAGCACACTGTTTTGGGTTGTTTTGCAGCGGGTTGTTCTCAGTTTTTCAGAGGCGACGTTGTGTACAGATTTCTCGGTATCAGTGGCTACTTAAAATTACAAATTGGTGATTTTGTTGATTATCTGTAATTTGTAAAATTTCTTTATTGCTCAAAGTGGTCACTGCTTTCGATTTATTTCTGCTGATTGTTTGCGTTTTGTTTGGCCATCTAAGTTAGGTTTAGAAAGTCTCACAACTTCTAATTTGTACACATTTGTTATCGTGTCAATTTCTAATATATTTCAAACAAACTTTCAAAGTTCAAAGGTAAATTTGAAAATTTTCAAAAGTTATAGGTGAAATAAAGATTATTTACCATACAATAAAACTTGTTACACACGATGTTACAACATTTCTAGAGCATCACAGAAAATGCAAAAAACGGAAGTTAAAACAAAACACTGAGTTTGGTAATCCAATTTGGTGTTATACCACCTACAACGATATACTTATCTATAAATAAACGACAATTATAGTGACACTCGAATAACCCAACTTAGATAACGATCATTTAGGACCCCCATAATTGTGAGATTTCCTCTCAATAAAACTTAGGCTCCCTTTGGCTGCGATCTTCCCCTTTGGATATTTTTTAAGGCGAAATAAAGCATACAACAAAGCACGACAGCAGATGAACACCAAATATACCAGATCAGATAAAAAGCTATAGGAATGGCGTGCTGAACTAAATTCATTCTCCCCCTTTTATTTGACTTACAAAACAACCAAAGCCAACAACTATAGTCTACAAACATGAGCTTAAGAGTTAGAGCAACATTTTTTTCTCCAGAAGAATCTTCAATAGTATCAGAAACCATTACTTTAAGAATGGTTGAAATCAAACCAACAATATTTTCAAACCAGATATTTGATAAATCATAAGACTTTTAGTAGAGCCAAAGACAGATGCAATAATATTCTCAAGAGCCACAATAGACAAACTCTAACCAAGTTTAAATTTGAATTAAATGCCTAAAAGGAATGTTAATTTTCTCAATTAAGGCATAACACCTATAATTTTGGTTGTGAGCTTCGAGAAGCAAATGACCCAAATCGAAATTTTCATTAATTGCTACAATTCAATTTTGCACAAACCCAAAGTACTCCTTAAAGCTTCATTAACACTCGTAGGTTCAATTGGAGATGTAAAGTAAATATTGCTAATCATCTAGAGATAGTCAACCCTATCCTTCTTTCTGGTAGTCACTCCTACATCAAGATCCCCTATGATGTTACTTGAAGGGTGATATTTTTGTATTTTACTTTATGGTTTCTTGTTTTGGTATCATCTACTTCAGATGTAGAAGGTTCACTTTCACAGGTATCAACATGCCTGTTATCAGTGGACACGACAGGGACATCTTTACAAACATTTTGTATAACCACATAATCATCTTCATCTCTCAGAGAATTCAGAAGATTGATCTTTCCATCATCAATAACTACATTGATTGACTCCATTACACTCTGAGTTTATTTATTAAATACTCTATTAGCCCTAATGTTTATATAGTACCCTAAGAAAATACCTTCATCATGTTTTGAATCCATTTTTGCCTAGGTTCTCGATCTAGTAGAATATAACAAGGACTGCCAAAAATAAGAAAATATTGGACATTCGACTTTTTCCTCCTCTAAATTTCATAATTTGTGCAGGTCGTACCTGGGCAAAGAGCTTAATATTCAGAAATGAAGAGGCAAATCTGGCATATAACATGACACAACTCAACTTTTGAAGGGTCCTATTTTTATACTCAACTATACCATTTGGTTGGGAAGTAATAGGGCCTAAAACTCATGATGTATTCAGGAACAAAATTTAAAAATTTTATATTTTCAAACTCCTTGTCATGGTCACTACAGATGCAAAGAATCTTCAAGCCTTTTCCTCTCTAAAGTTAAATACACAGAGTTTGACACCAAGAAAAAGTGTTAGACTTTTCTCTAAAAAATCAAACCCAAGTGTACCTTAAGAAGTCCTCCACACACACAAGGACATAGCGCTTCCCACAAAGACTTTTAAATTGCATTGGACCCCTGAGATCCATGTGTAGAAGCTCCAATACTCTGCTAGTGGTAGTGTGAGAAACCTGTTTGTGAAAGGTTTTAATATGTGATAGCTCTCAAAAAGAGCTATTATTCCTAGCTTAATTTGGACACATTATTGGATTTTATGTGTTTATTTTTCTAATTTGAGGTATCGAGCAATCAAAAGCTAGAATTGGTGATTTGGTGAAGAACAAGGTTAATTTAAAGCAATTTGGAGATGATTTGAGCATCTAGGCTTCAAAAGAGCGAAAATTATGAAAATGCCGCTGTCACAAGGTTGCAACGCTTGCCTGACGCTGCAGGTAGCATTGCAACACTTGTCTGACGCTCGCCTGGCGCTATAAGGCCGAATGTGCAGCGTTGCAATGCTACCTACAGCGTTGCAATGCTCCAAAGTTTGCACAACACAAGCATTGCAACGTTGCGATGATTTCTATAAATACCTCCCTTCGTCTTTAGGTCAAAATATACTAACTTTTAGGGGCTAAATTTTTGCAGACCGGGATTAAGCTTTAATCTTCTTCTTTTCCCTTCAGATTTTAGTATCTTTTGGTTAGTTTTTCTTTTTGTTTTGGGTTGTAATCGACGGATTGGATGTGTATCTCAGATTTGTCTATGAATTAAGAGGTAACTCCTATCTAATTTATTTAAACAAGAACCCCATGTTTAATTTTTTTAAGGATTTCTAGTTAATTTAATTGAATTGTTACGAACTCTTTAGGATGATTTGATTGAATCTTAATGGAATTTTTATAAATTTATCTGACAAATTAGTTTATTGAAATTCTTGTTTCCAAAACCGTCATAGCCTATGCATAAATTGATTGATTTAGTTGTACATATTAGGATCGCATGTGTAAAGTCTAGACTTTTTCTGACCAAATGCGTTTATGCCCTAATATAATCTTTTCCAAATAAATCATGCTATAAGATATGACTTTTCCTGCTCGTAGTATGCCTTAACAATTGAAACCTTTCGTAATGAAATTCAATTTTAACTTGTATGTCGTTTAGAAGGAAGAGTTGTAAATTAAATTAGGGCTAATTTGGTTTAATATCGAATTTGGTTAATTGGGCTAATAGATTTTCTAATAGGTTGAGGGATTGATAAATTCAGTGTAATTAATTGATGTCTAATGAAAGAAATTGCATAGGAAACTCTCTCTTGCTCTAGAAATTAGATAGACTCATATTCTAGATTACATTTACCCATTTTATTTTAATTTCATACATTTATCTTTTTCACACCAAAACCCCCCATCCACCACTCTAGTTAGGAAATTAAATTAATGAAAAAAATTGTGCTTCCCTGTGGGTCAACTCGGACTTACCACTGTTGCTATGTTTCAATAGTAATAGGAGTAGTTCGGTATATACAAATTTTATTTTGATCAAGTTTGAAGCTTATTAACGACGTAAGTTTCGGGCCTGTCAAAAATGGCATCGTTGTCGGGGAAGCCATTGACGTTTCATTAGTTAAATTTCTAGTTAGAGTATTCTTTTTTTTTTTTTTTTTTTTTCTATTTTTGTGTCAGTGTTTTAAGTATGGAAAAATATCATCAACAAGGATGGGAACAATCAAGTGGAACATCTCGACTTATGATGAGGTTCGTGACCTTTGAGATCAACTTGCTAAGTTAACTTCTTTGGTTAGTCAGTTGGTTGCAGGTAACCCACAGTAGGTGCAAGCATGTAGGATTGATCACCCTAAGCAAGCACACCCAAGTTTGCAGTCGAGCCCTATGCCATGAGACTACTCCATGGGAGGGTATCCTAGTTATATGGATGACAATTTTCATCGGCCTAGATGAGAGGAGTCTTATGGCTATGACAACCTAGGATTGGACTAGTTCCACTATGATTCACACCCTGCCACATTCGACCTAACGATGCACGCTCACACCGCTAACTCAGGTATGTCATTAGAAGATGCCATTAGACAACTTGCTATTAACAATATTGTTTTGAGCAGAAGATCTGCAACCTCAAGTAGAACTTTAGTCTTCATACTGAGGTTGAAACTGATCTTCAGAGTTTGAGAGACTCAGTCACTCAATCTTTTGATTCAGTTGAGAGAGGATGAGAACCCTTGCTACACACATCCTATGACATCACTGAGGTATGCAACGATGAGGTAACCTATGTCGACATTGAGGATGAGTTGGAGGATAGCATGTCATGTCTAGAACCAGTTTGTGAGGACTATGGAGAATCGGAGCCTAAACCCATTGATTTTCAGGTAATGGAGTTAGAGGTTGAAAAACCTCGCCCTGTTCTGTTGTCTGGTATATCGTATATTTTTTAGTTTTGTTCTTCTTGTTCTCAAGAACCAATTGAGTCAGAGTCTTTATTTTCAGTTGAGTTAGTCCCTGAGTCTTTTGACTTTTCTTTTTCCTTTTTTCAAACAAAATTAAAAATCCAAAATTCGACCTGTCTGGTTCTCTTCAAAAGATGAAAAGCCTTGTAGTCTTACCGAATTATTTGGGATGATTTGATTGAATCTTAATGAAATTTTTATAAATTGATCTAAAAAATTAGTTTATTGAAATTCTTGTTTGCAAAATCGTCATACCCTAAGCATATATTAATTGATTTAGTTGCCCATATTAGGATCGCATATGTAAAGTCTAGACTTTTTTTGACCAAATGCATGTATGTCCTAATATAATCTTTTCCAAATAATTCATGCTATAAGATATGACTTTTTCGACTTGTAGTATGTCTCAACAATTGAACCCTTTCGTAATGCAATTCAATTTTAACTTGTATGTTACTAAGAAGGAAGAGTTGTAAATTGAATTAGGTTTAATTTGGTTTAATATCGAATTTGGCTAATTGGGCTCTTAGATTTTCTAATAGGTTGAGGGGTTGACAGATTCAGTTTAATTATTGATGCCTAATGAAAGAAATTGTATAGGAAATTCTTTCTTGCTCTAGAAATTAGATAGACTCCTATTCTAGATTACATTTATCCCTTTTATTTTAATTTCACGCATTTATCTTTTTCACATCAAAACCCCCCATTCACCGCTCTAGTTAGGAAATTAACTTAACGAAATAAATCACACTTCCCTATGGATGGACTCGAACTTACCACTATTGCTACGTTTCAGTAATAATAGGAGTAGTTTGGTATATAAAAATTTTCTTTTAATCAAGTTTAAAGCTTATTAACGATATAAGTTTCGGGCATATCAATATGCTTTTTAACTTAATAGTTCCCATAAATGACTCTGTGAACATCATGAAAAGAAGCTAAACCAACTATAGCATTTTTTGCTAAAGTATTTTTTTAGCAGATCTAATACTGACATGACCATGATGTTTATGTCACGACATAGTTTCATTTGATTTAGAAATGTTGCAACCAATATTAATAACATTAGAAGACTAAAGACAATAGTTATTAGAGGAACGTGTACCCATCAAGAAAAGAGTTCTGACATCATCTATAACAAGACATTTATCTTTAGTGAAGTTAACATTCAGACCCTGGCCTCATAACTGACTTATCCCTTTCAACCATTACACCTTCTAGTGGTGGAAGGCCGGGATATTTCAGGTTTCCTTTCCCATGTCAAAAAACACTTCTCACTCATCATATGCCTAGAACATCCAATGTTAAAATACTAATCATCTTTTATGGATGGTCTAAAAGAAGTAAGAACCATATTGCATTGAACTCCTACTTTTACACGTTATTCCTGTTTTAGCATAGAAGCTAAATGCTTTCAAACATTACTTTTGTTGAGTTGGGTAGAGGATAACCAGAATAAATTGTTATTAAAACCATGTAATTTAAAGCAGTAAGGTCTAATGTGACCTTTTTTACCACAGTGATGACATATCCATACCCTCTTGGCATGTTTTTCAAACATTGGAGAGGATGTCAATGCAAATGTTGAGGAAACATCTCCTGACATCTGCTTCTGATCACACCCACCAACAATCTTTTGTACGGGTGTTCAAATAATAGGACAACAACTCGGACTACCCAACCCAAAATGTAAGGGTTGTGTGTGTGCGTGTGTGTGTGCGTGTGCGTGTACGCGTGTTTATTTAGACAAAAATGTAATTGTGAATGTACGCGCGCACGCGCGCGTGTGTGTGTGTGTTCCTCTTTGCTTAAAGTTTGATTACTTTGTATTGATTAATTTGTGAATTTTTAATATTTTTCTTTTAAAACTGTTATGATATTTGTCTTTGTTTAAAGTTTGAAATAAGTATCAAAGATATTTGGTATTTAGCATTTGTATTTTATAAGAATTTAGTTATTAGCCATGTGTTGTATTTAAGTTTACATATTTTTCATTAAAAATAAAAAATAAGTTATAACCTAACAACCCAACCCAACCCAACCCAGGTTGTGTTGGGTTGAAAACTTTATTTGTGTTATTTGGGTTGCCAATCCAACCCACTTGAATTTTCGAGTTGATCCAAAAAATATCCTCAACCTAACTTATGTACACCCCTAATCTTTTGTTTCTTCTTAGAAATAATTTTAGAGTTTCCAAGACCTTTTTACCACCAACTTTATTCCCTTGAGACAAGATCTTATCAAGATTATTCATTCCTGAGTTCAACATCTTTATGTATTTATACATAGATTGTAGTTTAGTCTTGGCTTGATTCAACTCACGTTTAAGTTCAGAGATAGTGATCATCAGTCTATGATTGTCAAATAGAAATGACTTATAATTCTTTCTTTCTAAATACCCAGGACTTTTACATCTATAAACCATTGTTGGTGTAAAGTATGATAAAAAGTTTCAATCGATTCACAGGAATCTTCTTCTCCTTTATACTACTGTCCTTAAACAACTTTTCTTGATTTTTACCCCTATGAATGTCCTTTGAAATGCTACTAACAAGGGCTCTAACATCTTCATCAGATTCACTAGTATCATCAGATTCTTTATCAGACAAAGTTAACACATAACTTTTATTCTGCCATTTGAGGTAATTTGGACATTCAAACTGATAATGAGTTCATCAAGTTGCATATTGGCAATATTTTGAGCTTCTTCTATAGCAGTAACTTTCATATCAAATCTATTAGGACTTTTCTAACCATTTCTCTTTTGAGATATTTTCACCTAAGATAAATTTTAATTAGCAATATCAAGTAAGCAAATATTAAATTTAGCAATCAAGCATTATCAAACCTTCACAACTGATGGTCAACAATTGAAATCTAGATATCTTAACTATTGATGTTCCCTCATGAGCAACAACCAAAATATTCCATGCTACCTTGGTAGAGACACATGTGTTAATCAGATGAAAGATATTTTTGTCCACATCATTAAAAATAGCATTAAGGGTACGAGAATTCCCTAAGGATGTTTTGTCTCCTAGGGTTTGTTTGGTTCACCAACATGATTAGAGTTGAATTGGCAAAAGTTAGGAAATTTGTGGCTAATAACAAATTTAAAGACTTCATTTGGAAGAATAGAAAAAATGAAATTTAATTTTAAAAAAATAAAAATGCAGAAAAAGAAACTATCAGGATAAATGCATTGCAACCATAGTTCTAAATGTCACTGACAATGTATTGAGGCAAATAGTTGATAAAAAAACCTATAAGCTTTGGAATAAGCTAAATGAGATCTATCTCAATGAGGATCTTCCAAGTAAGGCTTTCCTAAGTGAAAGATTCTTTACCTATCGAGTGGATGCTACAAAATCTCTCAGAGATAATCTAAATGATTTAAGAATACTATCTTTAGATTTTAAATCAATGAGAGATCACATAGGTGAAGAAAATGAGGCATTTATTCTTTTAAACTCACTGTCGTCTTTTAAAGATGCAAAGGTGGCTATGAAGTATAGAAGAGAGAAGATTACCACATAAGCCATAGTCTCAGCAATAAGGGCTAGAGAACTTGACGTCCAAATGGCCAAGAAAGAACAATAAATAGTTGAGGGGTTATTTTCAAAGGGAAAGACCAAGAATCCTAGAAATGGAAAGCATAATGGTGATGAGAAATCCAAGATAAAGTGCCATTTTTGACATAAAATGGGACACATGAAGAGGGATTATTACTCATTAGAAAGAAAGTTGAATTAGAAAAATAAAGAGGAAAAACAAACAGGCCACAATGGAGAACAATTCCTTTACATATTTAGATGCCTTGACAGCCACTAATGAGTGTGCAAGTCAAGATTCTATGGAGACTCAGGATTGGGTGATAGACTCCAAATGCTCTATCCACCTGACACCATCTAAAGGATAGTTTTGTACTTACAAGATGTGAGATGGATGACTGATTTACATGGGGAATAATAAACACATGTAAGGCAGTAAGGATCGACTCTGATTCCTTAAAGTTGAAAAATGATTTAGTGAAACTCATTTGGAATGTGAGGCATGTTCCTACTTTGAAAAAGAATCTCCTATCATTATGAATGCTTGAGTCCATACGATGTGAATATAGGGAGCCGGAGAAACTTTCGAGATTATAAAAGACTCCAAAGTGATTCTTATGGCCATTAAAATCAATAGTTTGTATGTTATCAAAGATGTTGATTGGTTATATTCATGGAAACAGAAATATATCTGTAATGCAAAAAGTGCAACTGACGGTCTTTACTGGAGTGCCCGTCAGTTAACGAATGGTGAATAATTTAAATTAAAGAGTTTAATTAATTATTCACGTACCGTTGGAGCTTCAAGCTACAGGTCCATGATGTCCCCTCGATAGCTCAACGGGTTTTCATGAAAACCAGTTTTTGGATTAATTTGAATTGTTCAAATTAATTGAGGGAATTAATTATATGTGATATAATTAATTTAATTTAATTATATATGATATAATTACTATAATATTAAGTATTTATGAGAGGAAATAAATATTTGAATATGATTCAAATATTAATTATATGAATTAGATTCATATGGTTAAAATTAATATAAATGTGATTTATATTAAAATTAGATTCATTGGTGAGAAAAATGTATGTTATATTTGATATAACATATAGTTTAATATATATTATATGATAAGGTAGTTTTCATATGTATAAATATTAAAAAATTTTAATTTATTCATTTTATTTTATTTATTTTTGAATTAATGTTATTTGGGAGGGAGTTGTAACTCCTTCATTCTCTTTCTCTCCAGATCGTGTATGTGGGTTGGTTACATTTTCTTCTTTTCTATATTGTGAAGAAAGAAAACATAGAAAAATCACACAAGGTAGTTCTGGTATCTCAGATCAGATCTCAAGCTTTTCTTCTCTTCTCTCTCAAAATCCCTTCCCTCACCAAAATAGTTAGAGCCCACTCCTCCTGGATTCTCATCCAGAGAATATCGAGGTTGCTTTTGTTGTAGTACCCTTTTTGGTGTTCGTGATTTTCACAGGGAAAAGAAAACGTGAAGATTTCGTTCTTCAAGGGTAAGTCTTCTATTCCCTTTTTCTGTTCTTAGTTTCTCAAGCATTTTGTATGTTTTATTTAATTAAATGCATGATCTATTTTGTTTCTCTGTAAAATTGCGTTCTGTAAATTTTTAGAATTGGGATGATTTGCTTCTACTGCGGACCCTTCACAGGGATCTTTCAGGAACAACCTATCTGCTATCCTTAAAATGTGTAGGAGTGAATTATTACTTATAGGACTATGTCCCCAACTATATATTTGGTCTTACCCCTAAAATCGGAGGCTTATTGAGCAGTAATATTGAACCACTCTCACCTATGCAGATTAAAGGATAATCCCAGATAAATAGAATTTCATAGTTAACTCAAGATTAAGATCAAGTTACCTTAGGTGGTCATCAAATTGAAATAGTCAATTTTAACAGTAAACGGTCGTTATAAAGAAAAGTCACTATTTCATAGTCCAGTCTTATGAAAACGTCTTTTGCGTAGGATGCCCCCATTCGCATGTCTCTACATGAACGATTTTGGGATCACATCGTTTGTATCAATATACAAAGAGGGTCACATCCATAGTGTCCCCAAGATAAGGTACCCAATCCTATCCATATACTTATAGACCTTTTTGGCTATATATTAAAATTTGATCCTCTTTTATGTCTCTACATAAAGTTTAAGTATTCATATTATAGTCATGGGTTAGTTTATTGGATTTATAAAAGAGGGCAATACAACAACACATTTATTGATAAAAGTTTCAATAATAACTTTATTGTGAATAGAATATGTTTAACGTTTACAAACTGTGAGTTTTAGGACATTCCCAACAAATGACCACTTGGACTATAACTCTAGTGGGTTTAAAATATATATACACATATATATACAAATATACAATGTTGAGTATGAGAGAATAAATACAATAAAATAGGGCATCTATATACCCATGAATAACTAATTCTCCCACTTGCCCTAGATTTATGAAGCTCATAGTCCTAGTCCCACTAGGTGACCATCGAACACTTTAGTCATGAGGGGCTTAGTAAATGGATCAGCTAAATTGTCTTCTGAGGCTATTTGCATGACGATCACGTCTCCTCTGTGTACTATCTCCCAGATGAGATGGTACTTTTGTTCGATGTACTTTCCTCGTTTATGGCTTCTTGGTTCTTTTAAGTTGGCAACTGCTCCACTGTTATCACAATACAGGGTAATTGGCAAATGCATATTTGGAACCACTTCCAAATCGATCAAAAACTTTTTGAGCCACACTACTTCTTTAGCCGCTTCACATGCAGCTACGTATTCATCTTCCATTGTAGAGTCAGCAATACAACTCTGTTTGATGCTCCTCCATACTATAACTCTTCCGTTGAGAGGCAATACTGATTCTGAGGTAAATTTCCTAGAATCTACATTAGTCTTAAAATCGGAATCAATGTATCCAGTAACGATCAAATCCTTAGAGCCATACACAAGCATATAGTCCCTCGATCTTTGAAGATACTTAAGGACGTTCTTAATAGCAGTCCAATGACTATATCTAGGGTTGGACTAGAACCTGCTGACTATTCTGATTGCAAAGCATATGTCTAGCATGTACACAATAAAGCACACTTCAAACTCTCGACTGCTAATGCATAAGGAATTCTTTTCATTCCCTCAATTTCTTGAGGTTTCTTAGGATATTGTTCCTTAGACAAATGAATTCCATGTCTAAAAGGTAATAAACCTCTTTTGGAATCTTGCATGTTATATCTCGATAACATTTTGTCAATATAAGATGCTTGAGATAGTGTTATCGTTCTATTCTTGCGATTCTAAACTATTTAGATCCTAAGAACATATTGTGCATCTCCTAAATCTTTCATTTGAAATTGTGATGCTAGCCATCTCTTTACGTCAGCAAGGAATCCTACTTCATTCCCAATGAGTAGGATATCATCAAAGTACTAGAAGAGCTATAGTCTTGTTGACTACTTTCTTGTAAACACAAGGTACGTCAACATTCTGTTCAAAGCAATAAGATTTGATCGCAGTGTCAAATCTTATATTCTAGGACCGAGATGCTTGTTTTAACCCATAAATGGATCTTTTAAGCTTGCAAACTTTTTGTCTTGACCCATGTCAATGAACCCTTCTAGTTGAGACATATAAATACTTTCTTCAAGATAACCATTCAAAAAGGTTGTCTTGACATCCATTTTCCATATTTCATAATCCTAAAAGCAGCAATAGATAAAAATATTCTAATAGAGTTAATCATGGCAATATGAGAGAAGGTTTCTTCATAGTTTATCCCCTCTCTTTGGGTAAAACATTTTGCCATAAGTCTGGCTTTGTAGGTTTGTACTTTACCAGGTTTATCTCGTTTTCTCTTGTAGATCCACTTGCAACCAATAGATTTTACTTCATTTGATTGATCTACAAGTTTCCAGATGGAATTGAAGGACATAGACTCCATCTCAAGGTCCATGGCTTTATCCATTGGTCTCTATCTACATCTTTCATTGTTTGTTTAAAGTTCAATTGATCCTCTAAGCCATCATCTGTTAAACCTGTGTATTGGTCAACTTGTTGAACTATCCTCCCACTACGTCGAGGCATTCCCAACTTGTGAGAAGGATGTGATGGACCAATTTCATTAATAACTTTTATTGAAGGACCAGCTTGATAAAAAAAAACTTTTGTTGATTTATCTGTAGATTCTCTGAACATCTCATTTAATACCAGTTTATTGCGAGGTTGATAATTTCTTACATGGTCTTCCTCTAAGAATATAGCCTTTTTTATACAAGTACTTTTTCTTCTTGAGGATCATAAAATAGACCACCTTTTGTTTCTTTAGGGTATCCTACAGATAGGCATATTTTTTAACATCGTTTCAATTTTTTAGAGTTTTGCACCAACACATGTGCCAGGCATCTTTAGATTATGAAGTGACGTAAATTACCTTTACGTCCTCTCCATAACTCATAAAGTGTTTCTGAAATACTTTTCGAGGGAACCATGCTCAAAATATATATAGCAGCTTGCACTACATACCCCAAAAGGATTGAGGTAATTGGGCATAACTCATCATCGAATGAACCATGTCTAACAGGGTTTAATTTTCCCTTTCTGTTACACCATTTTGTTGTGGTGTACCAAGTGTAGTGAGTTGGGATTGAATTCCATGTTCTACTAAATAGTTATGAAATTGTAAATCCACATATTCACCACCTTGATTTGATCAAAGGGTTTTAATCTGTTTACCTAATAAGTTCTCAATTTCAGTCTTATACTCTTTGAATTTTTCTAGAGTTTCGTACTTATGATGCATCAAGTAAACATAGCCATATCTAGAATAGCCATCAATACAACTGATGAAATACTCATATCCTCGTCGAGCTTTAACATTCATTGGACCACAAAGATCTTAATGTATAAGTTCTAGAGGTTCTTTGGCTCTGAGACCTTTTCCTGAAAAAGTTCTTTTTGTCATTTTTTTCTCAAAACATGATTCACATGGAGGTAAAGAATTGTCTTCTAACTGATTTAGATGTCCACTCTTTACTAATTTCTAAAGCTTGTTGAGATTTATGTGTCCAAGTCTTAAGTGCCAAAGATAGGCTTTAGTAGAAATATTTAATTTCTTGTTTTTATTTTCGACTATTTTAAACATCTTTATATTTAAAATAGCTTTAGCCTCAATTGGTTTTATCACATACAAGTTACTTTCAAGTTTAGCAGAACATATTTGAACACCTCTTGAACTAATGAACACTTCATTCACATTAAAAGTAACTTTGTACATATGTTCTAACAAACAAGATACAGAGATGAAGTTCCTTTTTATATTAGGTACATAGTATACATTTTCTAGCAAAACGTAAGTTTCTCCAAAAAAAAAAAAAACTTGAGATCTCCCACTGCTTGAGCCGAAATGACTTCACCCATTCCCACCTTGAAAGTCACCTCATTCTTCGTTAACTGCCTCCAAGAACTAGTTTCCTGAATAAAAGTGCAAATATGATTGGCAGTGCCTGAATCCAATATCTAGGTTAAATGAGAACTTTACACTAAGCATGTTTCAATTACAGGTAAATCAGATTTACCTTAGTTTGCTTTTTAAGCCTTCTTTTCAGCAAGACATTTAGGGAAATTCCATTTCCAAAATCACCAGAGCCCACAACACATGGATTCTCACCAGAGAATATCAAGGTCATCTTGTGGTAGTGCCCATTTGGAGTTGTTCATGATTTTCACAGAGAAGTGGATTCGTGAAGATTTGGTTCTTCAAAGGTAAAAGGTTCTTGTTCTTATTTCTCTGTTCTTTTTTTAGAAGCATGTTGTTTTCTAAATTAAATGCATGATTATGTTTCTTCTTCTGTAAAATTAAATTCTGTAAAAATTGGAAAGTTTGGGATGACCCATCGCTTCTGCTCAAGAACCCTTCATTGGATTCCTTCAGTTGGTATTAGAGACTTTAGGTTTTGATCCTAAATTCCCAATTTTATGAATTAATTTTATAGTTAATGGTGGGTATGTGCACTCTGTAAATTCATGTGATGAGTTTGTTATTGAATGGTTTGCATTAATGGATGTTCACGGGATTGGACATTGAGGTTTATGGTTTTGGTTTTACAATTTTAGTGTTGTAAAGGCCCATGTTTTGGGGTGTAATTTTGCGATGAGTCTGTATTTGTTGTCCTTGAATCGTTCGTGGCGGTTCCTGGCAAGATACTGGAGAAAATGAGGCAAAAAATGGTAGTTTTTCAAAAAAGTTCGAAACTATACAGTGAGCGACTGTACAATAGCATCGTGATGTTGTGCCCTAGCATCACAACGTTACAATGCCACAGACAAAGAAACTCTTCATACCATTGTGATGCTAGGGTACGACATCGCGAAGCTCTGAGACGAAGAGGACGCGCGGTCTAGTTTTGGTTCGCACGCGGTTTGTGGTTTGCTAGTCTCGTTCGGTTCATGGTTTCTCTAGTTCGAGTTGGTTGGGTTCTTTTGGATCGGTTCATGGCTAGTTCGAGCGAGTTGGGATCTAGTTCGTGCGGTTCAAGGCCTAGTTCACCTTTTTCGAACCATATGGGTTTTTATTTGTAATAGTTAGATCTAAATTTCCTTTTAGGTGTCGAATTCCGGTCCGTTAATTGCTTTTATTTTATACATGTGATTTATGAATTTCATTTATATTTGTATGCCATAAAGTATGTCATATAGTATAAAATCCCATCATAGATAATGCATTTAATTTCATGAATCATTTATATTAAAAGTGTTATAATATATGTATATGAATGATTTAATTAATATAGCATACTCATGCATCATATAATATAAATATGCATGCATGCATTAATAGCATATTCATGCATCATTTACATTATAATTGCTATAATATATGCTTCGATGTATGTATGGTTGTATGCTATAGTGTGTTTCATTACTTTATTATACAAATATTATATACGTTAGTAATGAAATGAAGTTGCATGAAGCATGACACTACTTTAAGTTAATTTATAATTGTTATAATTTACTAAAGTATGTAAAAGCATGCAATTATGGTTTTAATTTATTTCTTTTGTTATAATTGTAATAACAAAATGAATTTAGAAATTAAAATCAATAGTTAAGAGTTGCATGCAAACCTTAGGTTAATAATTGCTGGGATTGGTGTCCTAAATATCTTTGTAATCTCCTAGTTTGTAAACTTTGTATAAACATATTAATGTTAATACAATAATTGTTATTTTATAAGCATATACTCAATCTAATAAACTAAGATCCGAGGTTATTTCATGTAATTTAAACAAGTATGTAGAGACATACAAATTTATCTTGTTTAAATAATGACCTAAACGGTCTGTAATAGATGGATAAGGTTGGGTACCTTATCCTTGTGTCACTACCGATATGACCTACTTTGTAGGTGTTACAAGTATTGTAAAGTGCTATAAATGATCTGATCCCGATCATTCATATGGAGACATGTGAGCGGGGATATCCTATATAAAGAGTTTGTATAAGACCGGACCACGAAATGATTAGTCTCTTTATATAACGTCATTAATGATAGAGACTTACATTTCACTAAGATGACTATAAGTGACATAACCTGAATCCTGAGTGAGTTGTGAACTCTTGCTCATGAAGGCGATCCTTTGATTTCTATGGGTAAGAGTGAACAGATTGCCAACTCAACAAGCGTACTATTTTGGGGATTCCTCTAACTGAGGAGTCGAGAACACAGCTACACAAGACGAAATTCACTTCTTCCCTAATATAGAGACAAGTATAAATTGCTCCCTTAAGGGCTAATTCCGGGTCTTGAACATAGTGGCCATACCCTCTCCTACCCTGAGAGGGATATGTTCATAGTGGGACTATGACTTATTGTTCATTATAGGAATTAGTAGTACTTAAGAAGTTAGATGTAACTACAGGAGCAAAACAGTATTTTGGCCCAGCTATACTTACGAGCAATTTCTGAAGGTTCATCACACTATTGATTGGTTATATCCAATGGACATAGAAATATATCTATAGTGCGGAGAGTGCAGTTGTCGGTCTTTAGTGGAGTGACCGGTAGTTAACGGATGTTGGGTAATTTAATTAAAGAAATTAATTAATTATCCGAATACCGTTAGAGCTTCAATCTACAGGTCCATATGGTCCCCTCTGTAGCTCAACAGGGATTCAATTGAGAATTAATTTTGGATTAATTTGAAGCATTCAAATTAATTGAGGGAATTAATTATATATTGATGTAATTAATTAAATTGATTATATATGTGATATAATTAATATGATGTCTTTTTTAAGGTAATATGAGAGGAATATGAATATGATTCATATACTAATTATATGAATGAGATTCATGTAATTAAATATAATATGATTTCTATTGAGAGGAATTAAATATTTGGATATGATCCAAATATCAATTATATGAATGAGATTCATACAAGTGAATTTAATATAAATGTGATTTATATTAAATGCCATGTATTGTTGAGAGAAAATAAAATCTATAATTTATGTTGTATTTGATGCAATATAAACTATAGGCTATATGTTATATTTGATATAACATATAGTGTATATATATAATAAAGTAGTTGTTATATATATATACATACATACATATATATATATATATTAATTTAATTGAAATTAATTTAAGGGAAGGAGTTACAACTTCCTCCCCTTATTCTCTCAATGTTTTTACATGGGTTGTGATTAAGGTGGTAGAAGATTTTTCATCTTCTTCCTCAATTGGCTCTGAGAGAAGAGTTCTCTCTAAGAAAAAGTTTATAGAGATGACTTCTCTTCTCTCTCTTCTCTCTCTTCCTCTCAATCTCATTCCCTCTTCCAAGGATTCAAGAAAAGTCCACAACTCTTGCTTGATTCCTTTATCCCAAGAGAATATAAAGGGTTCTCAAGTGGTGGTATCTCTCTTGAAGAAGGAGTTCCACGTGGAAAAGGTGTTCTATTCGTGGCTTGTATGAGGGAATTCTTGAAGAAAGGGTTCTTCAAAGGTAAGGGTTTCTGAAACCCAAGTTTTTTATTTAAAGCATGCTATAATTTAAGAAAATGCATATCTTGTTCTTATTTACTGTGAAACGTATATTCAATGAAAAATGGAATTTGGGTTGATCTTTGCTTTTACTCAAAGTATCATTTTCAAAAATTTCCTTCAATAATCATCTTTTAAAACTATTTTAAAACATGATTCATATAGACCTAAGATCATTTTTCTAATTAGATTCAAAATTTAAGTTTAATCTTTTAATCGGTTTAATAGGATTAAATTTTTTTAAATTAAAATATTAAATATTGTAACAAATTTATCTATAAAGGATCTTTTGACTAAGGCAAATTTTGTCTAGGCTGGGGTATATAAGTTGACAGAAATGTAACCCCTTACCTGGGAACTTACCTAGAAATGTGAATTAGATAGATTTGTTACAAGCATGCAAGTTTGATTAAAGTTTGTTAAAGAGTTTAATCAACCTTAATCAAAATTGTTTAACTATCCAAAGGCAAGTGTTGTTTTTGTGCAAATTAAACAATCACTTAGATCAAATCAGTAGTCGAATTTTCTTAAGTGAATTAACCCTAGGTAAAACGCTCAGTGGGAGGAAAATAGGCTATATGATACTTCATTTCATTCACTACACATTTTTCCTTAAAGTTCACACCGAGAGATCTATTGGGTTTTATGTCCTAAAACTCATGGTTCGTAAACAATAAACTCATTCTATAAATCGATAAAGTTGTTATTAAATATATGAATTGATTATTTCATTTTTAGAAATAAATCCAATAAACTAAAAGATCCATGACTATTACATGAGTACTTGAACTTTATGTGGAGACATAAGAGTTGAACAGGTTCGAGTAAATAGTCAAAATGATCTATAGTATACGAATAAGGTTGGGTGCCTTATTCTAGTAATATTATTGGATGTGGCCCACTCTCCAGTTGTTTTAACTTATTGTGATGTGCTACAAACGAAGTGATCATGATTCATTCATGAATTGACATAAGGAGCAGAGGCATCCAATGCAATGAGTTTGCATAAGATCGAACAAAAAATTAAGTCATTATTACTTTATAACACTGTTTACTGTTTAAGACTTACTATTTCAAAGCGATGACCTAGGTAACTTGACCTTAATCCTGAGCTAACTTTGAACTCCTGTTTATTTGAGATTATCCTTAGATTTGCATGGGTGAGGGTTAGCTCACCAGCGCCAGATCAATAAGCCTCTCATTTCAGGGGTAAGACCAGGTAGATAGCTAGGGACGTAAGGTGCAAGACGAAATTCACTCCTACCCGTTTTTAGGGATAGTAGAAAGGTTGTTCCCTTAAGTGCTGACTCTAGGTATTGAACAAGAGGCTCCACCCTCTCATTGGTCCAAGAGGGTCTCGGTTTAGTGATTATACAAATCAATTGTTCATTAGAGGATCAGTGGGACTTAAGGAGCAAGATGTAATCTCGGGAGGGGGGCAAGTGTAAAACAGGTTTTGACCCAACCGTTATTACGAACAATCTGTAAAGAGTTAACTTACTAATCATGGTTATATTGAGTGAACATAATATATCTACATTGAGGGGAGTGCAACTACTGGGCTTTAGTGGGGTGACCCGGTAGAACGAATGGTGGTTAATTAGGTTAAAGAGTTTAGCCAGTTAATCGCGATTTGTTGGAGCCCATGATCTGTAGATCCATGAGGTCCCCCTATTAGCTTATATCAGACTAAACCTTAGAACAGTGTGACGAATGAATTTGAAGTGTTCAAATTCGATTTTTGGAGCAAAGTGTTGAATATATATGATATATTTAACCTAATATTTAATTGTGAATTAAACATAAAGAGAGAGAAAATAAGATATATTTAAATAAGATTTAAATATTAAGATTATGAATAGTGATTCATATTGATTGGGATTTTTTGTTGGATTTAATATTAGATTTAAATTAATTAAATTGTTTAATTAATTAAATTGAATTGGTAAAAAATGTATTAAAAGTCAAAATAGTTGACCAGGTCAAAATTTCATCTAAAGTTAAAATGACCAAGGCAAATATTCAATAAGAAGTCAAAATGTTCACTTTAGACTTTGAGAGTCAGCAAGTCAAATTTGACTTTGGACTTTTAAAGTCAAAGTTTTGACCATTGACCAAGTTAGTGGAAAGTTTCAACATTTTTTAGTGGAAAATTCCAACTATTGAATTGCTAAGTATTGTCTTAAATTTGAAGACACTTGCCCCACTTAATTCCACTTTGAGTTAGTGGTTTTTTTAGTGTTAAATTCTCATCAAACTCAAAATTGCATGTCATGCATGAAATGGCCTATAAGTACAAGAGTTCTATGATATTTGGTTCTTGACAAAGTGGAGACTCATGAGATTTTTGAGAAAAATCTTAGGCCTAAAGCTCTCTCAAACCTTAACCTATTCCTCTCCAACTTAGTCACTCACCGGATCCCACCATCCTATTATAAGGCTGAGGAATAGACAGGAAGACTCTCGTGGTGGTCTACGAACTGTTTGTGAGGAGATTGGAGCAAATTTGGAAAATCTTGGGAGACTACAAAGGTTGTATTTCTTAAATCCCTTTGATTTGTTTTGACTTACATGCTTATCCTTATAACTAACCTAATTTAGTACTTTAGATCCATTTTTCTTCCACTGCGCATGTGTTCATTCCATCAAGATCTATACTCAACCTCGAGGTACCATGGGTGTCCCCCTATGGGTAGCATTTTTATAGATCAATATCAAGGTGAATAGAGAGAGTGTTTATAGTAAGTGGGAGCAGGACGTATAACAACACATCCCTCGATATCTCTCATTAGTTTGAATTAAAGTTTCATCCATGGCCTAGTGGCACCGTGGGTGTCCCCCAACGCCTAGGTGTCTTGCTATGTCGCACCCATCCTTGCCCATCTAAACTCACATGGGCTTGGCCAATGCATCGTCCATGCCAACGCATGGCATCTCCTACGGCCATCACTTAGCCCTATGGTCAGCACCTTCCTTCATGCCTTAGCGCCCAAAATTAACCTCAAGATGCTAGGTTGCCATACACCTCAACAACCTTCAACGCATCAAGACTTCCAACGCATGGGCACATTTAGCTTCCACACTTTGCCAAAATTTCCTTACTATGTGTCATCAATGCCTTGCTACCTGAGAGCCTTATTTATCAACACTTAGAACTTTTGCTTCTTCTTTTAACCATCTTCAAGCTTTCCCTACAAACATAATTTTAACTTTTACTTAATTTTAATTAACATACTAATTATCATACTTGAGTAAGAAAAATAGGGTTTTGGGTTTATAGGAGTAGTAGTCTGGAGGAGCACCAAGCAGGGGTGCATCGTTGACTTAACTATTAATGTTGGGTATGTGGTGGCTTATGAAGCTGCTAAGGAAGCTGGTGGCTTAGAAAAATCCTAACTAATCTAGAAGTCGTTCTAAACATATCAAAGCCTATCACCCTTTATTGTGATAATAGTGGTGTTGTGGCTAATACCTGAGAGCATAGGAGTCACAAGCATGGGAAGCACATAGAGTAAAAGTATCATCTCATCTGAGAGATTTGGCATTGAGAAGACTTGATCATCACGTAGATAGCTTCAGAGCACAACGTTGCTGATCCATTTACAAAGGCCCTCATGATTAAGGTATTTGAGAGTTACTTGGAGAGTATGGATCTACGGAACATGCCACATTTAGTCGAGGGCAAGTGGGAGATTTTGTACTGGACGCATATTATGCCCTAGTTTATTGTTATATATGTACTTTTGTATCAGTATGACTTTTTTTATGTACACCCCACTAGCTTTAGGAAAAATGGGAGATTGTTGTGGTTGATGCCCTAAATTTCGTGTGTGATGTAGTTTGTAATTGTAATATACAAACATTTTATTTATTTAATAAAATATGAAATGTTTTATTCAGTATTTAGTAAAAGTGACCCAAAAACTAATAAACTTACATCCAAGTTTATCATTTGTAGCTTAAACATGTATGTAGAGACATACAGGTGGATCATGTTTAAGTGATAACCCAAATGGTCTGTAGTAAATGGATAAAGCTGGATACATTATCCTGGTGACACTACGAGTATGACCTACTTTATAGATGTCACAATTGTTGTAAAGTGCTACAAACGATCTTATCATGGTCGTTCATGTAGAGGCATGTGAGCGAGGGTATTTTATACAAAGGAATTTGTATAAGACTAGACCACAAAATGAGTCTCATTATATAATGTCATTCATAGTAGAGACTTACATTTCACCAGGATGACCATAGGTGACATGACCTGAATCCTGTGTGAGTTGTGAACTCCTACCTATGAAGGCGGTCCTTTGATTTGTATGGGTGAGAGTGGCTAGATCATCGACTCAATAAGCCTGCCATTTTGGGGATTTATCTAATTAGGGAGCTGGGAACACACCTACACAAGATGGAATTCACTCCTTCCCTAACGTCTGGGTAAGTAGATAAATTGTTTCCTTAAAGTTTGATTCCAGGGCTTGAGCAATGTGGCGCCACACCCTCTCTTCGCCTGAAAAGGATTTGATCATAATTGGACTATGACTTATTGTTCAATAGAGGGATCAGTGGTACTTAAGAAGTTAAGATGTAACTAAGGGGCAAAATAGTAATTTTGGCCTAGACGTACTTACGAGTAATTTGTGAAGGATTATCGCACCATTGATTAGTTATATCCAATGGACACAGAAATATATTTGTAGTGTGAAGAGTGTAGCTGTCGGTCTTCAGTGGAGTGACCGGCAGTTAATGGATGTTGAATAATTTAATTAAAGAAGTTTAATTAATTATTCAAGTAGCATTAGAGCTTAAATCTACAGTTCCATAAGGTCTCCTCTATAACTCAACAGAGATTATTGAGAATTAACTTTGGATTAATTTGAATTGTTCAAATTAATTGATGGAATTTATTATGAGTGATATAATTAATATAATGTATTTGATATATTATAATAAAGTTTATTTGAGAGAAATTAAATATTTGAATATCATTCAAATATTAATTATATGGATGAGATTCATATAATTAAATTTAATATAAATATGATTTATATTAAATACCATGTATCATTGAGAAAGAAACAAACTAGGTAATATTGTATATTATACAATACAAAACTATAGGTTATGTGTTATATTTGATATAACATATAGTTATATGTATACATATAATAAGTTAGTTATTATATATATATACCTAATCATTATTATTTAAATTAAAATTATTTGTTAATTTTAATTTAATTTTAAAATTAAAAATGAGGGAAATAACTTCTCTCCCCATTATTTTCTCTCAATTTTTTACGTGTAGGGTGGTTACAATTTTGTTGGGGTCTTCATCTTCTTCACATTTTTTTTTATAGAAGATGAAGTGAATTCTCTTTTTTCTCAAAAAAAAAAAAATCCTCTCTCTCTAAAGTTCTTCTTCCCTCATACCAAAAGACAGAGTCCACTCCTGTAACTCTCATTCCCTATAGAGAATACAGAGGAAGATCTCGTGGTGGTGGCCATTATATTTTTCTTTATCGTGATCAATTTGGAGAATGGGATTTCTTGAAGTTTTTTATTCATCAAGGGTATGTAAACTTCTCCATTTTCCTCTTTAAATTCATGTTGTGAATTTTAGAATTAATGCATAATTTTCATTTGAATTCTGTAAATTCGTTGTTTTGTAAAAAATTGAAAATTAGGTCGATCCCCACTTCTGCTACAAAACTTCACAGTTCCTTCAAAATATTTTTTGGGTTGGGCGTTTTGGGCTTTTAAACCCAAAAATTGGATTTTCAACGATGGAGTAACTAATAAGGCAAGAGAAAGGTGTTTATACATCTATAATCAATCATTGATAATTTTGTAATTGATTTTCGGAAGACTCTCCATTCAAGGTGATAATTGAGTAAGATTAAATAAAGAAGGAAAGCTTTGCATTTATGATGTTTTTAGGTCAAATTTGGCAAGTATTATAGTAGTGTCGGGGTTCATGCCTTAAAGTCTCGTATTCTATAGTTTGTAAATAGCTTGTACAAATGGTTGTGTTGTATAATATATGATATTTACTTCACATCTTGTTTTTTGCTCAATTGCATGTTTTATTTGCTTTACCACAAACCAATAAACTTAAAATCCTTGGTTATCTGGATGTAACTTAAGCATGTATGTGGTGACATATAAGTAGATCATGTCTTGAGTGATAACTAAAATGGTCTGTAGTATATGGATATATGAGGGAAACCTTATCTTGGTAACGCTACGGATGTGGTCCACTTTGTGGAATGGTCACAAGTGTTGTGACTTGTCACTGATGGTCTGATCCTGATCATTCATGTTGGGGACAAGCGAGCGGGGGCGTCCTATACAAAGATTTTGTATAAGATCTGATCACGAAGTGTTAACGTCTTGTTATATAACACCGTTCATGACAGAGACTTCACTTCACTAGGACAACCATAGGTAATATGGCCTCAACCGTGAGTGAGTTAGGAACTCCTGCCATTGAAGGCGGTCCTTTGATTTGTATGGGTACGAGGGGCCAGGTCGCCGATTAAAACCTACCATTTTGGGTATTCGTCTAATTTGGGAGCTAAGAACTCAGCTTTACAAGATGGAATTCACTCCTTCCCCGAGGCAAGGGCAAGTAAATAGATAGCTCTCTTAAGGGTTGATTCTAGGGCTTGAACGATGTGGCGCCACACACTGTCTCTTGACCCGAGAGGTGTTCACACATAGTTGGACTATGTTGTGTTGTTCATTAGAGGAATCAGTGGTAGTTAAGGAGTGAGATGTATCTACAGGAGCAAAACGGTAAATTGGCCTACTTGTACTTACGAGCATCTGTGAAGGGTCATTGTACTCTTGATTGGTTATATCCGATGGACACATAAATATATCTGTGGTAAGAAAAGTTCAGTTGTTGGTCTTTAGTGGAATGCCTAACAGTTAACGGATGGTGGATCTTGTGGTTAAAGAGTTTAGTCAGCTATTCACGTACCCCCTGGGTAGCTTAAATAAAGTCGAGAATCAGTATTTGGGTTAATTTGAAATGTTCAAATTGACAAGAGGAAGTTCGATTGCATACGATATAATTAGACTAGTTAATTATATATGATATAATTGGCTAAATGTATGAGATACATTATTTTGGTGGAAATTGGATATAAATATGATTTATAACAAGTAGAGAAGAAATTACTATAGTAGATATGTGATATCAAACTATAGGGTAAGAATATACTATGATTATATTTATTAATTATTAAATTGGTTAATTATATGATAATTGGCCTAAATTTTCTCTCGGACGTGTGTTAGTGGGAGCAGTCACTTTGGTTATGGTAACCGAAAAATAAAATGAAAATTAATTTCATTTTACAAAGGTTCGGGAAAATTGGCATTGGTGTGGAAACGTAAATGATCGCATAAGTTGAGAGCATATATGATAGTCGCTCAGTGCCTAAACGATCGCACATCTACGCCTAAACGATCGCACGCTAGTCCTTAAATGATCGCTTAGCTTTCCTAAACGATCGCATAGTGTACCGTGTTTTCTAAATGATCGTCTACCTTCTTCTAAACGATCGCTTAGTAAAACCTACATGATCATGTAACTTCTTCTAAACGATAAGCATTTAGCTATATGATAGCTTCCTTTTCTCTCCCACTTGCTTATTGTCAATACAATTAGTTCATTCTCCAACCTTTACCAAACTCACCAAAGACCACACTTTGGGTTCTCACTTCGAGAATACCAAGGGCTATATTTTGGTGGTGTCGTCCCCGCTGCATTCACTTGTTCGTGGTTGAACGTGTTGCTGCAGACGATGCGTTTACTGGGCGATAGAGTACGGGTGGAGGTTCTTCCGCGGCATCTGAGTTCTAAAGCTTGAAGATGGTCTTCAACTGGTATGAGAACTCTTTCCCTTATTCTTTAGTGTTCAAAGCATGTCGTTAATTATTGTTTGTTTGCATAACTGTATGTTCAAATGTATATGTTGTATTTTGGTCATGGTGAAATCGGAAAGAAACGAACGCGCTCATGGATGCTCTTCGTTAAGAGATCGATCAATTGGTATCAGAGTCAGATTCTAATATTCCAATTTCATTGTTGCAACGAATTACATATACATTCTTGGTGGGTGCATGTCTGCTCTGTTTAAATTTGTTAAATTGTTGTGGATGTGCGAATTAATGGATGTTTTCATGGATGTTAGCCTCGGTTTTATTTAATTTTTTTACATTTGCGGTTGTTTGTAAAGGCCCCTACGTTTTTGGGCATTAATAATCATTATTGAATTTGTTATTCAAAGTATGTTTGATTCTTGGGTTGTTCATGAAGAAGATCAGAGCAGGCGTTGCAATTCTTCGAGGAAGGAAACGATCAAGGGTTGATCGCATCATGTAGACGATCAGGTACACGATCGTTGAGTATCGGGTCGTGTAGATGATGGGATACTCATGTATCGTTTAAAGTACATGCGCACTAAACGATCGTTTAGGTCAGCAAGCTTCATCGCTTAGTAACTGACTAAACGATCGTTTAGTAATGCAAGGTAAATTGTTTACTTGTCGCTGTGTTAAGCAGTCGCATAAACGATCAGGCTTCGCAACCTCGTTTTTATTTACACGATCATTTAGTTTTTGTGTCTATCGTCTAGTGTGCGTTGGGTGATCTTCTACCTTCAGTGTTTACTACACGATGGAGTCCTCTAAGCGGTTTAAGACCCGGTTCGCTCGATGGAAAATGTAATAGATAGGGTTATTTCATTCCGGTTTTTATAAAGGTTCATCCCGGTCCATTAATCCTTTATTTATTACATGCGATGTATGGTTTTCATATGTCATATGGTATGAACATATAGTAAATCCCACCTTAGGTTATGCATTGGTCATGCATCATTTCTCTATTGTAATTGTTATAATTTAGAGAAGCATGATTTAATGATGTAAGAGCATGCTCATGCATCATATAATATAAGAGTTATATTTATGTATGCATAAAAAGCATTGACACGCATCATCTTTATATTATAATTGTTATAGTATAAGGGTGATTGATAGCATGTTTGCTTGGTTATTATGCGTTATATAAAAGTTATGTATAGTAATAACCGGACATTGCATGAAGCACGACACATAGGTTTCTTTATAAGTGTTATAAACACCTCGTTGTGCATAATAGTTTTTTTAGTTGATTCTTTTTAAAAGTTAAAGAGAAATTAGAACTAAAAGAAATAAGCAAGACATGTATGCTCACTTTGGTTTAATTCATGATTTTAAAATGTTTAAAACTTGGATCACATAGACCTAGGATGACGATTCTAATATGATTGCCAACCCTAAGGCTTTAATCTTTTAATCAGTTTAATAGGATTAAATTGGTTAATAAAAGGTAAAAGTGTAGCAAATCTATCTATAAGGGACCTTTTGTCTAAGGCGAGCTCTGTGTAGGCTTGGGTATTTAAGTTGAAAGAAACGTAATACCCCTACCTGGGAACTTACCTGGAAAGGTAAATTAGATAGATTTGATGCATGCATGTAAGTTAAGGACAGTCCATTAAAGTGTTTAACTATGACTACTTGAACTTGTTCATATTTCATAGACAAATGTTGTTTATAAGCAGAGTTTAAAAAGATGACTTAGACTAAAATCAGTAGTCGGATTGTCTAGGTTAATGAACCCCTAGGTAGAACGTTCAATGGGAGGTACTTGGGGCATAAGATGCTTCATTTAAACCTTTCACGTTTCTCCTAAATAGTCCACACCATGAGATCTACCCTCGGCCTTGAGGCACCTTTGGTGTGTCCCCCTAACGGATGGTGTTTGGGTAGGTAAATATCAAGGTGGATGGAGAACGTGTTCATGGTGAGTGGGAGCGGGAAGTGCGACAGCATATCCCTCGGTCACCCTCGTTAGGTCAAATAAAGTTACTGCGCATCGCCTCGAGGCACCCTGGGAGTGTCCCCCTAAAGGATGGCAGTTTTGTGCGTTTCTTTATTTGATCTCCTGTAAAAGGATAAGGTAACTTAGTCTCTTGTCCTAATCTGCTTCTTCCCAACGATGGGCTCATTAAGGTGGGACTCTGGCACCGAAAGCGAGGGATCACACTTACACGAAATTGTTAAAGGTTATCAAATCTGGATCGAAAAATGGTGACTGTTAGGTTCAGTTCCAAGAGTTGGTTCTGCTTAATGGTTCAGAATGTCTCATCCCAATGAAGGGACAACTGATCACCCCACCAGTGACGTTTGTCTTTCCTCACTGGGGCATCACTGCAAAATAGAAGTCTATAACTTAGGGTACTTGAAATTGTTTTGCAAAATTGATTGGTTTAAAAGTGGTTTAGAAAAATCTAATAAAGTTTTGTTCATATTTTCAGCAACAACTCTTTTTTAAAATGGTAACAGCCACGTTAGCTTTGTTAAGCGCCGAAAAACTAACTAGCGATAATTTCGCAACATGGAAACACATGATCATGACGATCCTAATCATCTAGTATCTCATGTTCGCTCTCACAGAGGCCTATCCTCCTATTCCAACTCCAAATGCCGCTCGAAATGTTCGGGAGGCATACAACGATGGACAAGGGCAAATGAGAAGGCACAAGCCTAAATCTTGGCAAGTCTTTCTGAAGTCTTGGCCAAGAAACATGAGTCTATGGTCTCAGCGCGTGAGATCATGGAGTCCCTACAGGGGATGTTTGGACAATCGTCTGAACAGCTTATGCATGAGGCTCTTAAATACATATTCAACTCCAAAATGAAAGAAGGCACCTCTGTTTGTTAACATGTGCTTAACATGATGGTCCACTTTAATGTGGCGGAGTTGAATGGGTCTACCATCGATGAGAGCAACCAGGTTAGCATAATCCTGCATTCATTGCCAGAGAGCTTCATGCACTTTGTTAGCAATGTGATTCTTGACAAAGTGAAATATAACCTTGCAACTCTCCTCAACGAGTTGCAAACCTACCAATCTTTATGGAAAAGTAAGGAAAGGAAGAAGAGTGAGGCAATTGTTGATTCATCGTCCAGGACGTTCCATAGAGGTTCGACCTCAGGAACAAAGTATGCACCTTCTACTTCTAACTCTGCAAAGGGGAAGAAGAAGAAAGGTGGTAAGGGAAAAGGGAAGGCGTCTGCTAACCCACTGCTTGTCACCCCAAGGAGGCGTCCACCGGTTGAAAAAGGAAAGTGTTTCCACTGCAACCAGGATGGACACTGGAAGAGGAACTATCCTCGCTATCTGAAAAAGAAGAAAGCAACCAAGGCTAAGGCCAAGGCCGATAAAGGTAAATATGATTTACTTGTACTTGAAACTTGTTTAGTGGAGAATGATGATTCAGCCTGGATTAATTGATTCAAGCTCTACTAACCGTGTTTGTTCTTCTTTTCAGGGGATTAGATCTTAGCAATAATGGGATGGCTCCAGTTAGCTTTACAGAATAGGTTTCTTGTGTTAAATGACGTATAGTGTTCCCAAACTAAAAAGAAACCTCATTTCTGTAAAGTGTTTATTGTAATGTAAATATACTGTCTCTTTTAATGTGGATAAAGCATTTATTCATAAAGATGGTGTTTTTATTTGTACTACAAATATGGAATCGAATTTATATGTGCTAAGGCCGTTAGCCATTAATTCCCTCCATAATACTAAATTGTTTAGAATTTTTGTAACTCAATTAAAACGTCGACGAATTTCTCCAAAAGAAAATGTCCAACTTTGGCATCTTCGTTTAGGGCACATCAACCTCAATAGGATCAAGAGATTGGTGAAGAATGGACTTCTAAGTGAGTTAGAAAAAAATTATTTAGCAGTGTACGAGTCTTGCCTTGAGGGTAAGATGACTAAACAAGTTTTTATTGGAAATGGTTATAGAGCCAAAGATCCTCTTGAGTTAGTACATTCTAACCTTAGTTCTATGAATGTGAGAGCCTGAGGTGGCTATGAGTATTTTATCAGTTTTCTTATGATTACTCCAGCTATGGGTATGTTTATCTTATGCAACAGAAGTCTAAATCTTTTGAAAAGTTCAAAAAGTTCAAGGCTGAAGTTGAAAACACATTGGATAGATGGATTAAAACATTTCGATCGGATCGAGGTAGAGAGTTTTTGGACTTGGCATTCTAGGACTATTTAATAAAACATGGAATCGTTTCCCAACTCTCAGCACTGTGTACACCTCAGCAAAATGGTGTAGCAGAGAGGAGAAATAGGACCTTGTTAGACATGTGCTCGATGATGAGTTATGCTTCCTTACCGGATTCGTTTTGGGGTTTCGCAGTGGAAACTGCGGTATACATACTCAACTGTGTTCCCTCCAAGAGTGTTGCAAGAACACCTCTAGAGTTGTGGAATGGGCGTAAAGCTAATTTACGTCACTTCCACATTCGGGGTTGCCCTGCACATGTGCTTGAGGCTAATCCCAAGAAGTTGGAACCACGGTCGAGGTTGTGCCTCTTTTAGGCTACTCCAAAGGTACACGAGGGGGTTATTTTTATGATCCGATGGAAAATGGGGTGTTTGTTTCCACGAACGCTACTTTCCTGGAGGAGAATCATATAGAGAGCATAGTCCACGAAGCAAAGTCGTGTTGTATGAGCTTTCCAATGAAACTACTAAAACTTCAACAAGAGTTGTTGAAGGGTCTGCTACATCAGCAAGAGTTGTTGATGGGAGTTCATCCAGTAGGTCGGTTCCATCTTAAAAGTTGAGGGAACCTCGACGTAATGGGAGGGTTGCAAACTCCCCCATTCGTTATCTGGGATTCACGAAAATCTTTGCTATGGCAGCAAATGGTGACGTTGAGGAACCGTTGTCTTATCAGAAGGCAACGGAGGATGTTGACCAGGATGAATAGGTCAAGGCCATGGATCTTGAGATGGAATTTCAACTCAGTATGGGATCTTGTAGATCAACCTGATGGGGTAAGACCTATAGGTTGTAAATGGATCTACAAGTGCAAACGGGGTACTGACCTTCAAGGCTCAACTTGTGGCAAAAGGTTATACCCAGGTAAAGAGAGTTGACTATGAGGAGACTTTCTCACCTGTTGCTATGTTAAAGTCGATCCTCATCCTCCTGTCTAAAGCAGCTTATTATAATTATGAGATCTGGAAAATGGACGTTAAGACGGCCTTTCTAAATAGCAATCTTGAGGAGACCATTTACATGGTGCAATCCGAGGGATTCATAGCCCAAGGTCAAGAGTAAAAGGTTCGCAAACTAAATCGATCCATTTATGGACTAAAACAGGCGTCTCGATCTTGGAACATACGGTTTGATACTGCGATCAAGTCGTATGGCTTTGACCAAAACGTTGATGAACCTTGTGTCTACAAGAAGATCATCAACGCTTCAGTAGTCTTCTCAGTGTTGTACGTAGACGATATACTACTCATTGGGAATGATGTAGGTCTACTAACTACAGTTAAGAACTGGCTAGCGACCCAATTCCAAATGAAAGATTTGGGACAGACTCAGTTTGTTCTTGATATCCAGATCTTTTGGGATCGTAAGAACAAAGTGCTAGCACTATCTCCGGCATCGTACATTAACAAGATGTTGCTCAAGTACTCGATGTAGGACTCAAAGTGGGGCCTAATGTCGTTCAGGCATGGAGTCATTTTGTCTAAGGACATGTGTCCTAAGATGCCTTAAGAGGTTGAGGAGATAAGACGGGTCTCATATGCGTCATCCGTTGGCAGTTTTTATATGCGATGCTCTGTATTAGTCCAGACATCTGCTACACTGTGGGCATTGTCAATAGGTATCAGTCTAACCTAGGCTAAGGTTACTAGACTGCTGTGAAAAACATCCTCAAGTATCTTCGGAGAACGTGGGACTACATGCTCGTGTATGGTTCAAGGGATTTGATCCTTATAGGATACATGGATTTTGACTTTCAGACTGATAAGGACTCTCGCAAGTCCATATCAAGGTCAGTCTTTACTCTTAATAGAAGAGCTGTAGTATGGCAAAGCACTAAGCAAGGGTGCATCGCCAACTCCTTTATGGAGGCAAAGTACGTAGCGACTTACGAAGCTACTAAAGAGGCCATCTGGCTCAGGAAGTTCTTGACAAAAAACTGGAAGTTGTTCCAGATATGTCTAGGCCCATTACCCTATATTTCCATAATAGTGGGGTAATGGTGAACTCAAAGGAGCCAAAGAGTCACAGGCGCGACAAACACATAGAAGGGAAGTATCATCTGATCCGCGAGATAGTGCATCGAGTGGACGTTATCGTCATGAAGATCGCTTCGAAGCACAATATTGTTGACCCGTTTACGAAGGCTCTCACGACTGTTTGAGGGTCACCTATGAAGCATAGGTCTACAATATCGCCCGTAGCTGGACTAAGGCAAGTGGGAGATTTTCTTATACTGGGTTTTTATGCCCTAGTTTATTATTATGTACTAGTTTTATGTACACCCCACTTCTCTTTAGGACAAGTGCGAGATTGTTGGGGTTGATGCTCTAAAGTCTCGTGTCCTATAGTTTGAAAACAGCTTGTACGAACGCTTGTGTTGTATAATATATGATATTTACTTCACATCTTGTTTTTTGCTCAATTGCATGTTTTATTTGCTTTACCACAAACCAATAAACTTAAAATCTCTAGTTATCTGTATGTAATAGCATGTATGTGGTGACATACAAGTGGATCATATCTTGAGTGATAATCAAAATGGTCTGTAGTATATGAATATAGGAGGGAAACCTTATCTTGGTAACGCTACGGATGCAACCCACTTTGTGGAATGGTCACAAATGTTATGACTTGTCACAGATGGTCTAATCATGATCATTCGTATCGGGGACATGCAAGGGGGGGCATCCTATACAAAGAGTTTGTATAAGACTTGACCACGAAGTGTTAACGTCTTGTTATATAACACCGTTCATGACAGAGACTTCACTTCACTAGGATGACCATAGGTAATATGACCTCAATCCTGAGTGAGTTGGGAACTCCTGTCATTAAGGACGGTTCTTTGATTTATATGGGTATGAGTGGCCAGGTCGCCGATTCAAACCTACCATTTTGGGGATTCGTCTGATTTGGTAGCTGGGAACTCAGCTTCACAAGATGGAATTCACTCCTTCCCCGAGGCAGGGGCAAGTAGATAGATAGCTCCCTTAAGGGCTGATTCCAGGGCTTGAATGATGTGGTGCCATACCTTTTCTTGACCCGAGAGGTGTTCACACATAGTTGGACTATGTTGTATTGTTCATTAGAGAAATCAGTGGAAGTTAAGGAGTGAGATGAAACTACAGGGGCAAAACAGTAAATTGGCCCAACTGTACTTACGAGCATCTATGAAGGGCCATCGTACTCATGATTGGTTATATTCGATTGACACAGAAATCTATCTATGGTAAGAAGAGTTCAACTGTTGATCTTTAGTGGAATGCCTGACAATTAACGGATGGTAGATCTCGTGGCTAAAAAGTTTAGTCAGCTATTCACGTACCATTGGAGCTTCGAGCCATAGGTCCATTAGGTCCCTGGGTAGCTTGGATAAACTCGAGAATCAGTATTTGGGTTAATTTGAAATGTTCAAATTGACAAAAGGAAGTTTGATTATATATGATATAATTGGACTAGTTAATTATATATTATATAATTAGCTAGATGTATGAGATGCATTATTTTAGAGGAAATTAGATATAAATATGATTATATTTGTTCAAAGCATGCCGT
The DNA here is from genome assembly GCF_027475165.1 of Benincasa hispida. Taxonomy (NCBI): domain Eukaryota; kingdom Viridiplantae; phylum Streptophyta; class Magnoliopsida; order Cucurbitales; family Cucurbitaceae; genus Benincasa; species Benincasa hispida. The sequence goes on along the minus strand of NC_143478.1, from coordinate 45,827,631 downwards.
TAATTATTGTTTGTTTGCATAACTATATGTTCGAATCTATATGTTGTATTTCAGTCACTGTGAAATCAGAAAGATCTGAACGCACTCATGGATGCTCTTCGTTAAGAGATCCTTCAAGTAGAATCTTCAATACCTTGTGAGGTATTATTGATGGTATTAAAGATTTGATGTTGGCAATATTTTTTTAAGGATGTTGTAGCAATTGTCGCTTGAGATGATTGTTTGCTTGTCCCTTGGATTGTCCTTTAGAATATCTCTTCGAATGTTGATCCTTCAAAAGATATGAAGAAATCGTGACTCGACTACCTCAACTAGTTTTTTGTTCATAACTAACTTTATCTTGTAACGGTCTGTTGGTATATGTTATTACCACTAATTAGAAAACAAAATAGAGTTAAGTTCATCATTTTTTATTTTTCTATAAACAACAAGCTGTATGCAATCTTCTAAGTGAAAAGAACGTGGATCTTCCCATGGACGTAGGCATTTTTTCCGAACCACGCAAACCTATGTGTTTCTTCTTCTTGTCTTTATCTTCATTGTTTGATCGATTTCAATCTTTCTTCAAATCGTGTTAATTCATGATATAATCAATGTGACGTATGAGATACATCAAGTGGAGGATTAATGTAAATATGATTTACATTAAATACTATGAAATAGAAAAAGAACTATGGTTTATATATTTCATGAGATGAAACATTAAAACTATAGGTTATAAATATAATATGGTAAGTTGGTTATCATATTTATTTATAATAATATTAATTATTTGATAATTATCTCTTTTTCTTTATTAACCAATTAAGTGGGAGGTTATTGGTGGTTTTATGGTAACCATGAGATAAAAGGAAAAATGTTTTCCTATTTTTAGAGAGTTACTCAATCCAGAAAGAAACTCACGGTAAATCTATCAGGTGAAAATGTTTCACTAAGCGATAGCTCATAGAGAGACTAAACGATCGTGGGGTCTAACTATAAGATAGTTCACTCAACCGGTCGTAGCTAGACGATCGTGTGGCATTGTCTATACGATAGGTTTCCATCTTCTACACGATTGAGCACATCGTCTATACGATAGACTTTGTCATCTCTCACTTACTCAAACGTCTATATGATTGTTATTCTCCACTTTTTTCCTCTAACCAAGTTCATACAGAGCTCACAACTCCTGGATTCTCACACCGAGAATACCAAGGTAACCATTGTGGTGGTGTCCTCACTGACTCAATTGATATCAAGGTTCTGGAGGTCGTTCATTGGGTTTGTTATCATTGTGTTCGTGCTGGTGTTCATGTTGCATCGGTCGTTGCATTCAAGAGTTGTGTTGTTGTGGACGCTAGTAGACTGATCGAGGGAGTTTGAAGAATGAGTTTTCAAAGGTATGCATACTTTATCCCTTGATTATCTTATAAGCATGCTATAATTTCATATTATGTATGACATGTGAGTTTCCGTTTCTTGACTGTAATTGTTAGTGTTCAATTTCGAATGGAATTTGGAACGATCCTTCCGCTGCTTATGAAAATCCTCGTGTCTAATTTCCTTCAATAAGTCCTCTTGGGAAGCATGACTAGGTACTTGACTCTGGCTGTACCTATCATATGACACCCTTCAGACCTTGATTTAATACCTACAAGGATGTGGATGAAGAATCTGTGTACATGGGGAACAATGAAGCTTGCAAAATTAAAGGGGTTGATTCAGTATCGTTAAAGCTAAAGGATGGATCAATCTAGCTTCTCAGAACTGTGAGACATGTACCTTTACTCAAGAGAAACTTGATATCTCTGGGTATGCTTAACTCCATTGGTTGTGAGTGCAGAGGAAAAGGTTGAATCCTAGAGATGATTAAGGGTTCTAAGGTAGTGTTGGTTGATGAAAAGGTCAATGGCCTTTATATTGTAAGAGGAGTAGAGATGATGGCTAGTGCCTACACTACTTCAACAACAATCTTAATAGAGGCTGACTTGTGGCACGAAAAACTATCCTATATCAGTGAAAAAGGGATGCAAGCACTGTCTAAACAAGGTATATTGCCTAAAGGGATCAATGAGCACCTTTCCTTCTGTAAACACTGTATTCTAGGGAAAGCAACCAAACAAAGTTTCACAAAATCTCAGCATACCACAAAAAGAACATTGAATTATGTCCATTCTGACCTATGGGGACCATCTCCTACACCAAGCTTTAGTGGCTCAAGGTATTTTCTAACCTTTATAGATGACTTTTATAGGAAGAGCTGGATATACTTTCTTAAAACTAAGGACTAAGTTTTTGGGAATTTTAAAGAATGGAAAGCTATGATAGAAAACCAAACATCTAAAAGGTTAAAACACTTTAGAACCGACAATGGGCTTGATTTTTTAAATGAATATTTTGAAAAATACTGTAGTGAGAATGGTATAACTAGGCATAGAACTCTGAGGTATACACCTTAACAGAATAGGGTTGCTGAGAGGTTAAACAAAACTATAATGGAAATGGTTAGATGTTTGCTTTCTGATGCTATCCTAAGTGAAAACTATTGGGCAGAAGCTACAGCCTACATAGTGTATACCTTAAATAGGTGACCTCACACATCTCTAGAGTTACTTACCCCTAGGAAGAAATAGACTAATCATCCACCTAATTTAGACAATCTCAAGGTCTTTGGATGTGTAGGATTTGTTCACCAAAATAAGGGAAAGTTGAAAGCCAGAGTAGTTAAATGCATGTTTGTAGGCTTCAAAGAGAGTGTCAAAGGATATAAAATCTGGCATGCAATAGAGAAGAAGTTCATAATTAGCAGAGACATCACATTTAGAGAAGAGGAGATGTTTATGCAAAAGGAGAAAAGGCTTGAGGATGAAGGTGAGTCATTTACCACAAGATTTGAAGTGGAGTTACCTACTAAGCAACCAACAGAATCTAACCAACCTAATGACACAGGAGAAGTCGAGGAAGATGCAAAGGAACAAGAGGAGACTGTAAATGAGCAGCCTGATTTGAGTCAGTATGTTTTAGCTAGGGATAGACAAAGGAGAACCCATTACACCTCCAACTAAATATACTGAAATGAACTATGTGAATTTGGTTCTAAATGTTGTTGTGGCTTCTACTAACCAATAACTAACAACCTTTGAAGAAGCAACAAGTTGTGCTGATGCAAAGGATTGGATAGAAGCTATGAATGAGGAGATGCATTCACTAAAAGTGAATGACACTTGGTCTTTAGTTCCTCTACCTAAGGGTTATAAACCAGTTGCCTCTAAATGGGTTTTCAAACTTAAGGAAGGTGCATCCTGTGATAAAAAAACCTAGGTATAAAGTAAGGTTGGTTGCAAAGGGGTTTATTCAAAGGGAAGGAATAGACTACTTAGAGATTTCCTCTACAATTGTCAAACAAACCTCCATAAGACTTCTTTTATCCTTGGTTGCTCAAAATAACTTAAAATTGTATCAACTAGATGTGAAAACTGCCTTCCTTCATGGACATTTAGAAGAGACAATCTATATGACACAACCTAAGGGATTTGAAGCTAAAGGAAAAGAAAATCTCTATTACTTACTCAACAAGTCAATCTATAGGTTAAAACAATCTCCTAGGTGTTGGTGTAAAAGGTGCAATGACTATATTTCTAGCATTGGATTCAAAATAAGTTCATTTAACATATGTGTTTATGTAAATATAGGTTCCTATAAGGACAATGTTTACCTACTCATATATATGGATGATATGTTGGTAGGCAGGTCCAAGGATGATCTAACCTGTGTTAAAAACCTCTTAAAAGGGGAGTTTGATATGAAAGACTTGGGAAAAGCAAGCAAGGTTCTAGGAATTGAAATCCTAAGGAACAAGGACGAGTCTATTCTAAGAATCAATCAGTCTAACTATTGTGAGAAGATCATAAAAAGGTTTAATATGAGTGATGCTAAACCAATGAGCTTACCTATTGCACAACACTTCAAATTATCCTCAGCTAACTCTTCTAATGATTCTGACCAAGAACATCAAAAATAGATATCAGTCATACCCTATAGTCAAGCAGTCGGAAGCCTAATGTATTTAATGATTTCTACTAGATTTGATCTCTCATATTCAGCTAGCCTTGTTAGTATATATATTTCTAACCCAGGTAAAAGACACTGTGAGGCTACTAAATGGATCCTAAGGTACTTAGTTAGGTCTAGAAACTCAAGACTAGTCTACCAAAAATTAGTTGAACCAAACTTAGAACTACATGGATATGTGGATGCTGACTATGTTGGTGATTTAGACAAAATAAGGTCCTTAACAGGTTATCTATTCCTTTATGATCCTAATCTAATCAGCTGAAAAGCAACACTACAACCTATAGTAGCCTTATCTATAATAGAAGTTGAATATATGGCTTTAACAGAAACAATCAAAGAGGCATTGTGGGTTAAGGGACTGCTGTAAGACTTTGAAATAGACCAAAAAGTGGTGAAACTCTACTGTGACAGCGAAAGTGCTATCCATTTATCCCGAAATCCACAATACCATACTAGAACTAAACACGTTGATATAAAGTATCATTTCATCAGAGACAAAGTAGAGGCAGGGAAATAGAAATCCTAAAGGTTCACACATCAGAAAATACAGCTAACATGTTGACAAAGCCTGTTTCCAAGCTTAAATTGGTTAAATGTCTAGACCAGGTTGATTTCGAACTTCTAGACACAGGGTAGACAGAATGGTCAGAATCAGAAAGATCATAAGATTGCAAGGCATTAGAGTCAAGGTGGAGAATTTGAAGAAATCGTGACTCAAATACCTCAGCTATTTGTTTATAACTAACTTTATCTTGTAATGGTCTGTTGGTATATGTTATAAATACCACTGATCAGAAAACAAAACAGAGTTAAGTTCATCATTTTCTATTTTTCTGTAAACAAACAAGCTATACACAATCTTCTCAGTGAAAAGAACGTGAATCTTCCCGTAGAAGTAGGCATCTTAGCCGAACCACGTAAACCTGTGTGTTTCTTCTTCTTATCTTTATCTTCTTTGTTCGATCGACTTTAATCTTTCTGAAAATCATGTGAATACAGTTTTGCTTTCAAATCATATTGAATTCCAGAGTATCGAGTTGAATCGTGAATCGATTTCTTCTATCAAGTAGCTTCGAGTCAATCATTTTCATCTTCGAGTTGCTTCGAGTAAAGATCAAGACTCATAAGTAGAGTCGAGTATTGACCATCATTAATTGAGTTACATCGAGGATAGAACAAAAACTCGTCAAGGATAGAAGGAAATTCGCATCGAGCATCGAGTAGAAACATATCGAGCATCGATTATCTAGCATCAAGGATTTGACAGAGTCTTTCTCATCCATTTCTTCATCTTCTGTTGATCTTGAGTAATTGGCCCTAGAGAAGTTGGAATAACCCAACAATATATTTTCCTTATCTAGAAAAGTTTAAATGATTATATTCTCATGATTTAATTTCTTTTACGAGTTCTAAAAATAAAAAAATTGGGTTGTTTCCTCTTCGTTTTGTGGTGCATATTTAAGAGAATGTTGTTCTCTTTTTAGAGGTTCTTCTTTGAAGATTGTTTTGAGCTATTATCTTGTGTTTTTGCCCAAAAACACAAGTGCTTCAATCCATGTGATTGTAAAGCTTCTACCACCATTGAGCAAAACCAAAGATTGAACCAAACAGATCAATTTACAACAACTGTGAATTAGTAAAAATTAAATCTGCTCAATTTCAAACCAAATCGCCAGTTTAGGGTGGTTTGGTTTGGTTAAAATCGATTTTTCTCCCTTATTTTTTTCTTTTTTCTCTTTCACATTCTCTTTCTCTATTAGGTTGTTTGCTTGCTTCCAAACCAAAATATAGAATGAATATACACTAAAGTGAAAGTTGAAAATCAATATTAGACACCAAATCAGTCTTAATCTGAAGAAAAATGTTAAAGATAGTTGTTGAAGAAATTGTGAAGAAAAATATTAAAACATTAAAAAAAAAAAAAAAAAAAAAAAACGTAGAGGAGATCATTTTGCCGAAGTGCCAAAATGCAGGTGGAGGTATCAAAGTGTTGCTGGAGGTGCCAATTGGCAGTGCCATAGAGGTGCTGACTGGCAGTGATGTAGAAGTGTTGATTAGGTCTGAGGAAATCGTGGAGTCTGAAGGTAGGAGAGATGTGTATACCTGCATGAAGAGTGAAGGGTGAAGTGGATTAGAGATTAATTTTTATTTTCCTTTTATATTTTTTTACATTTTAGAATTGGGTTGAACAAAAATTTTTATTTTGAACTGTGAAAATAGATATTGGACTTTTAAAATTAAAATAGCAATGGGATGTGGGTTGGGCTACATAAATTTGTATATATATATATAATGAAACTCGGTTTGGTTCATTTTACACTTTCTTGAGTTCTTGAACCAAGTTCTATTCTGTTTGCCAGTGAACTGGAGGTTCCATATTTTTAAAAAAAATTGGACCGAACAAGTCAGATCGATCAGGTTCATCGATTTTGTCAAATTTATCACACCTCTACTTAGGGGTGGTGATTTATAGAAACATGTAGCAGAAGAAAACAGGATCATTAAGCATTCTAATTCCTCAATTTTGACATCAAATTAAGCATGTTCATGGGGTATCAAGATGGTTTCATTACATACCTTTGAAAATCCTCTTCTTCAACGAAATACAACTGTAATCTTTTCCAATTCAAATCATGGACCACCACTAGATCTTTCCTACTATTCTCTAGAAGCCTTAGATTGAGTTGTTGGACTCAAACCAAGCTTGAACTTAAGAAAATTGGATGAGAGATTTTCTGGTTTTTCAGCTTATTGAAGAACAACTTTTTCAACTTTCAAAACTCAGCAATTCAACAATTGCATGTCCTTTTCCACTCAATCAAAATTGATTTTATTACAAGACTCTCATGCAAACTGATCACTTGAAGTGATTCCAGCTACTCTTTGAATTTGGTGGTGGAATTATGCGTAAGAAGGTTACTTAAAAGTGGGAAAATCCCATATTGGAATTTTTCTCAATTTTCAATTTCCCTTTTGATTTTGAAAATTGATTTTCAAAAGAAAAACTTTTTTCAATTTTAATTCTTTAATTGAAATTGAAATTTTATTAATTTTACAACAATTTAATTCAATAATCAATTTTTCTAATAAAATTAATGATTAATAATTAATTAAATAATTTAATTAATTCTATTAATTTAATATCAAATATACCATGAATCCCAATTCATGAAACTAATATTTAAATAATATTTATACATTGATCAATTCTCCAATTCCAAAATTAAACGTGTAATTATATCATATATAATTACTAAAACCCTTAATTCGAATTTGAACGTTTATAATAAACTTATCACGTTATTCTAAGGCTAATTCCGTTTGTTAGCTAGTAGGGGACCTAATGTAACTATAGATCATGAGCTCCAACAATCCGAAATTGACTAAACTTTTTACACTGAATTCTACAGATCATGGGCTTCAATAATCCGAGATTAATTGGCTAAACTCTTTACACTAAATTAACCCCCATTCCTTAACTATCAGGTCACTCCACTAAAGTCCAGTAGTTGCACTCCTCTCACTTGAGATATATTGTGTCGACTCGATATAACCATAATTAGTAAGTTAACCCTTCACAGGTTATTCGTAATAACAGTTGAGTCAAAAATTGTTTTACCCCCGAGATTACTTCGTGTTCCTTAAGTCCCACTGATCCTTTAATGAACAATTTGTTTGTGATCCGATCATCCAATCAAGTCCCTCTCAGGCCAATGAAAGGGTGTGACCCCTTGTTCAAGACTCGAAATCATCATTTAAGGGAACAACCTCTCTACCATCCCTAAAAGCGAGTAGAAGTGAATTTCATCTTGCACCCTATGTCCCCAGCTATCTACCTTATCTTACCCCTGAAATGGGAGGCTTATTGAGTTGACACTGTCGAGCGAACCCTTACCCATGCAAATATAAGGATAATCCCGAATAAACAAGAGTCCATAGTTAGCTCAAGATTAAAGTCAAGTTACCTAGGTCATCGTTTGAAAATAGTCAGTCTTAAACAGTAAAATGTATTATAAAGTAAGAGTGACTTATTTCTTGGTCGGATCTTATGCAAACTCATTGCACAGGATGCCCCCATTCCTCATGTCACCACATGAACGAACCAGGGTCACTTCTTTTGTAGCATCCGGTAGTGTTACCAGAATAAGGCACCTAACCTTATTCATATACTATAGATCATTTTGACTATTTACTCAAACCTGATCTACTTTTATGTCTCCACATAAAGTTCAAGTACTCATATAATAATCATGGATCTGTTTGTTTATTGGATTTCTTTCTAAAATGAAATAAGCAACTTTATCGATTTACAGAATGAGTTTATTGTTTATAAACCACGAGTTTTAGGACATAAAAACAAACTCCCACCTAGACTAAAACTCCAGTTGTAACATACATATGAATACATTGAGTTTTTGAATTTTACAGAGAAATACAATAAACTAGGGCATCACATACCCATGGTTCGCCTTTAGGTATCCCATACCCACCCTTAGGTATCATATACCTATGGGTTTTTCTCCCACTTGCCCTAGGTTATACAACCCGTAGTCCTAGTGTCACTAGGTGATCCTCAAACACTTTAACCGAGAGGATCGTTGTAAGCATATTATTATACAACAGACTTCTATTCAAAACAATATAGGGAATGAATCTTATTTTCACAACTTCTATCTTCTTGTTTCTCAATCCTATCACCAAGATTAGATGACGTGAGTTTTCATTAAACCCAAATTATGGCTAAGCTGTCCTACATTCCTCTCACTACATCGAGGTACCCTCAACTCTTTGAATAAGATGCATCTGACCTATCTAAACAACTTTTGTTACAGTGTCAACTTTAATCAATAACTCTTAATTGATATAAATTTTTCTTTTTATGGAAACTAAATAATACATGGTGATCTCATATACTTTTCTAGAAAAAAAATTAGCATTTATCAACACAAACGCTTGATTTTCTATTACTTGAAAAGTATACTACTTTTGGTTTGCCTACAGATAGGCATGGCATCTAAACGATATTCCAATACTTAAGGGTTCGACACTAACACATGTGTTGATCTATTTCAGATTTCTAAACTATGTAAACATTTTTTACACATCATAAACAGCTTTTATGAGTTCTTCATACCTTATATGGAATTTCAAAAGCACCATAAAATTGGAATGTTCAAAAAAATTAAGACAAATACCTATAGAGAGTTACCACTTGATTTCATGTTCTATCAAAACAGCCGTAGGAATCTCACTCTTTGTATTCTTTTACCTAACAAGTCTTATACACCTTGAACCTTTCAATTGTTCTAAACATATTACTTAGGTAAACATAACCATTTGGCTTATTGGTCTTCAGCCGTTAAAAATCTAAATATTTGAAATGACCTTGAACTTTGGTTGGTTTTAACAGAAGTTTCTTTATAGTAGAACAAATATAAAATGTAACTTTTGCTAATGAACATTTCATTTATAACAAAAGATTATATATAACATATCCTTTATAAAAGATAAAACAACTTTTATTACATTAACAAAAATAACCAGATTCATTTTTGGTCAGCAACTCAAAAACCTCCCACTGGTCTTTCTGAGATATTCTCCCATGTTCATAACTTGGAGCTTTTTCTCATTGCGAGCAATCCAAAGGAACTAGTTTCCTTGTTTTTATTTCTCGCTTTTTTTCTCTGCAAGGTATTGTGGGCAGTTTCTCTTCAGGTGCACGTCCTCGCTGTAATAGAAACATTTTTCTTTGTCTACAGCTTTGGCCTTGCCTTTGTGACCAGTAGAAGTTTTCTTTTTCCCTTTCCCCTTGTTCTTCTTCCAGGGAATACTCTTATTCTTAGAAGAAGAAGCAACATGAAGCTTTTTAGAGGATGATCCTCTTTTCTCAGCAGCAATAACATTTACCTCTGCTTCTTATTCTTTTGTTCTCAAAATGGACTGAAAAGCCTGTAGCTCATTGAGAAGTGTAGGATTGTATTCTATATTGTTCATTAACGCGTTGGAGCGAAATTGCAAGAAGCTCTTTGGAAGAGACTTTTGAAAAAAACCGACTTGGCTTCTCTCATCTACGACAACTCCTTTTACCTCTGCCACATTGAAATGGATCATCATGTCCAGGACATGTTCTCTAATGGAGGCCCCTTCTTTCATTCGGAAGTTGTAAACATATTTGATAACATCATAACTTAGGGAGAAGGACGATTGTCCAAACATCCTACGTAGAGATTCCATAATCTCTTTGGCAGAAAACATGCTTTCGTGTTTCTTAGCCACGACATTAGATATACTGGCAAGAATGTAGGCACAGGCTTTCTCATTCGCATTCGTCTATTTGTTGTATGCTTTCTGAATAGTTTAATTTGCATTTGAGCTAGGGATGAGAGGACACTCCTCTGTAAAAACAAACCTTAAATTGTCTATTACCAGTATTGTATTCAAATTTGATTTCCATGTAGCACAACTATCCCTAGTTAATTTATCTGAAGCCAACAATTGTACTAATCAACTAGTCATTCTGAAAATATAAACAAATTCTTTATTAGTGAATTACTTTTAAACCCAATCATGTTTTACTAAAGTAATAATGTACCCAAAATTCATTATTTTTGCAACGATACTATAGTGAGTCAGAATAAGTGCTACCGAGGTATAGTCAAATACTCCTTCACTAAAGTAAGGCATTCTTGACGAAATACTATCTCCAGAATAACTCATATTCCGATAGTCATTTAGCTACCAAAGAACTTACTAACACATAATAAATCTGTAAGTGTAACCCTCTATTTTTAGATCTCAGAGATTAACAGCCTCAACGATGCTACCGAATTGGAGAGTCAAAATTGGAAAACGACCTAAGAAATCATATCCATTTCTAGAGTTTAAGTTGTTACGAATCTCATGTTACAACCCTCCGAGGGGATAGCCAAAGTTAAACGACTAGCAAGGGCCGCATAAAGCTAACCAGCAGGTGCAACATATGAATCTCACGGTCCAAACCAACGAAAGAGACTGCAGGACATGTTGACACATATCCTTCACCCACTTACTATGAACTACTTCCTCTATTCACCTTGATATTGACTCATACAAACACTTTCCAAATGGAGGTCACTCTCAGAGTGACCTGTAGCGTCATATGAATCTCACGGTGTGAACATTCTAAGGACACAAGAGTTGAAATCAATATATCACATATTTGATTTTACATTGAAAAACATCACCTCATTCACCTTGATGTTGACTCATGTAAACACTTTTCGAATGGAGGTCACTCCTAGGGTGACACGAAGTGTCACATAAATCTCACAGTGTGAACCTCTTAGGACGTGAGAATCAAAATCAAAATATCACTTTTGATTTTACTGTGAACAACTTCCCCTATTCATCATAATCTTGATTTATATAAATACTTTCCGAATGGAGGTCATTCCCAGGGTGACACAAAGCGAAACATGAATCTCGATTGTGAACTTTTAAGAACGTGAGAGCTAAAAACAACATGTCGTATATGTTATTAATCTCTCACTGAAGCATTCTAATAATATATCATATACGTTATTAAATTTCCACTGAAGTGTTCTAATAACATATCATATATGCTATTAAACTTCCGCTGAAGTGTTCTATTTGTTTTGGGTAAACTTTACTAGGTTTGTTCTGGATAATTAAACAACCTAAGTCTAGGTGTTTATCCTAGTATAACGTTTATATTTGGATTTAACCTACGATGTCTAGGTCATAAACTAGTTTTAAAACCTCACACCGCTTACGTATTGCTCATAAAACTAGTTAACAACGGTTAATTATTCTACCATAATCCCTAGCTAGGAGGTGTTCCGTAGACCGTCAACTTAAATACCCCCAGCCTTTAACAGGATTATATACTGGTTGAGTTTGTTACCCAAGTTTTATAAGAAAATAACTTATTTTAACTATTGAAACAAGTGGTTAACCTACGTGAGCATGCAACTTATCTTTGTTATGGATTTTAATGCCTAACCCGATTTTATAACAACTTATAAAACTTTAGACATGCATTTGCATCCATAACATACATAAGATACCTCATGATTTTATATAACACTTATATTAAAACATCTGAAACTCTAAACATGCATATTATATATTATAACACCTTATAACATACTTTCAATGCATGTAACATGCTTCCTATGGTGGGATTTTAAATCTACATAGCATACTATATGCACATACAAGATTTATTTAATTATAACATACATCACATGCATAAACACAAACTGATATGGTTTAGTTTTTGCATTCTCAAACAAACAAAGGTCTAATTATTACAATAATAACCAAAACTGACTCCAAAACATTTATGGACCGCTCAAACCGCCCTGAACCGGACTCGAACCTCTCAAACCGGACCTCTAATGCTCAAAATTGGGCTAAACCGGGCAAAAAACCATCGAGCATGCCATCAACCATTGAGTATGCCATCGAGCATCGAGCATACCATCAAGCAGTGAGTATATCACCGAGCATCGAGTATGACATCAAACACGAGCATCAAGTATGCCATCAAGCATCGAGTATGCCAACGAGCATCGAGTATGCCATCAAGTATGAGCATCGAGAATGCCATTGAGTATAAGCATCAAGTATGCCATCGAGCATCGAGTATGACATCGAGCATCGAGTATGACATCGAGCATCGAGTATGACATCGAGCATCGAGTATGCCATCGAGCACGAGCACCAAGTATGCCATCGAGCATCGAGTATGCCATCGAGCATCGAGTATGCTATCGAGCATCGTGTATGCCACTGAGTACCATTGTGCATCGAGTATTTACCAAAATACCATCGAGTAAATGTCATCAAGTACCAATGAGCACCAAGTATGAAGAACAGGCCAGTGGCTGAAAAACCAATTTCTGCCGCTCAACCTTCTTTATTTCTTTCTTCAATTACGACCTAATTGCAACTCTAATGACTCTAATTGAATTATAGACACTTAATCACACATTAAGGCTCATCAATCAAGAGCCAATTACTAGAATAACAACATAATTGAAGAGAATTCAATGACAAAACTTAGAAAACCATATTAGTTCACCATTTTCGTACAACTTATGAAAAAAACCCACCAAGTCAAAATTAACTTGAACTGAATGCTTAAATGATGCTCTGATACCAATTGTTAGTTTACAGAAACATAGAGCGGAAGAAAACAAGATCATTAAGCATTTTAATTCCTCAATTTTAACATTAAATTAAGCATGTTCATGGGGTATCAAGAGGGTTTCATTATATACCTTTGAAGATCCTCTTCTTCAACGAAATACAACTGCAATCTTCTCCAATTCACATCGTGGACCACCACTAGAGCTTCCCTACTATTCTCTAGGAACCTTAGATTGAGTTGTAGGACTCAAAATAAGCTTGAACTTAAGGAAATTGGAGAGATTTTCTGGTTTTTCAGCTTGTTGAAGAACAACTTCTTCAAATTTCAAAACTCGGCAATTCAACAATTGCATATCCTTTTTCTCTCAATCAAAAGTGGTTTTATACATGACTCATGCAAACTAATCACTTGAAGTGATTCCAGCTACTCCTTGAATTTGGTTGTGGAATTATGTGTAAGAAAGTGACTAACCTTTTTGCTTGAAAGAGAGAAAATCCCACATTGGGATTTTTTTCAATTTTCAATTTTCCTTTTGATTTTGAAAATTGATTTTCAAAATAAAAAACTTTTCCAATTTTAATTCTTTAATTAAAATTGAAATTTTATTAATTTTACAAAAATTTAATTAATAATTAATTTTTCTAATAAAATTAACGATTAATAATTAATTAAAATTTTTAATTAATTCTATTAATTTAATATCAAATATTAAATTAATTTGTCACCAATTCCATTACCATGAATCTCTATTCATGAAATTAATATTTAAATCATACTTATAAATTAATCGATTATCCAATTACGTTTAATTCCTATAATTATATCATATATAATTACTAAATCCCTTAATTCGATTTTGAATGTTTCAAATCAACTTATCACGCTATTCTTAGGCTAATTTCGTTTGTGAGCTAGTAAGGTGACCTAATGGACCTAAAGATCATGGGCTCCAACGATCCGAGATTAATTGGCTAAACTCTTTACAACAAATTAACTCCCATTCGTTAACTACCGGGTCACTCCACTAAAGTTTAGTAGTTGCACTCCCCTCGCTGTAGATATATGTGTCCACTCAATATAACCATAATTAGTAAGTTAACCCTTCACAAGTTGTTTGTAATAATGGTTGGGTCAAAAAGTTATTTTACCCTCGAGATTACCTCTTCTTCCTTAAGTCCCAATGATCCTCTAATGAAAAATTGGTTTGTGATCTGATCATCAAACTGAGTCTCTCTTAGGCCAATGAAAGGGTGGGACCCCTTGTTCAAGACTCGAAACCAGCACTTAAAGGAACAACCTCTCTACTGTCCCTGAAAGCGAGTAGGAGTGAATTCCATCTTGTACCCTATGTCCTCAGCTATCGACACGGTCTTACCTTTGAAATGGGAGGCTTATTGAGCGGCGCTATTGAGCCAACCCTCACCCATGCAAATCTAAGCATAATCCTGAATAAATAAGAGTTCATAGTTAGCTCAAGGTCAAGTTACTTAGGTCGTCGTTTTGAAATAGTCAGTCTTAAATAGTAAACAACGTTATAAAGTAAGAGTGACTTATTTCTTAGTCCGATCTTATGCAAACTCATTGCAAGGATGCCCTCACTCCTCATGTCACCACATGAACGAATCAGGATCTCTTTGTTTGTAGCATTTTACAACTCCTTCTAACAACTAGTGGTCCGCATCTAATAATGTTACCAAAATAAGGCACCAACCTTATTCGTATACTATAGATCATTTTGACTGTTTACTCGAACCTGATCCACTCTTATGTCTCCACGTAAAGTAAGTACTCATGTAATACTCATGGATCTTTTAGTTTATTGGATTTATTTCTAAAACGAAATAAGTAATTCATATATTCAATAACAACTTTATCGATATACAGAATGAGTTTATTGTTTACAAACCACGAATTTTAAGACATAAAACCTAACAAGGGGAGCCTAAGATTTTCAAGTGAAGTGATCTTTCTTTGAAGGTGGAAAGATAAAAGTGCTTGGTGAGAGGGAGTCCACACTTAGAGGGAGTCTAAGTGATCGTTTATTCACACTTAAGGGGAGCCTAAGTTTCATTGAGAGGGAGTCTCACACTTGGGGAACCTAAGTGATCATTCACAAAGTTAAGCTATTTGTGTGTCATTATTATCACCATTTATTTACATATAGGTACAACATTACTGCTTGACTTTATATTAGTGAAATTATCTTTTCTGTGTACACTGCTCCCCAGACGTGGGTGGTATTGCATTGAACTAGGTTACCAAACTCTATGTTATGTTCATGCTTTATTATTATATGTTTATTTCTAATGTTCTTGGAATTGTTCTAACATCGTGTGTACCAAGTTTTATTGTGTGTTAGATAACCTTTATTTCAGATGGCATAGTTTGATGCTATGATTTGGTTTGTTTGACGACTCTTGATCTTGATACTTTACAATCCTCCCATTGTTGGATGCCCTAAAATCTCCACTTATGGTACCCACCCAATTACCCTCTCAATCTCTGTTATCCAATCCAAAAACCCTTCCAGAACAATATCTTTAATTAAATCCTCAAATTCACCTGTCGATGATGATGGCTACTAAAGGATCACACGAATTGGTACCTCACTTCATTTTAAAGCATTTGCAATCTCTTTAACTTGTTCCCGATTGAACCTCCCCCAATTCCCAAGACAGAGGATACCACAACGATTCAATGTCCAGTCAAATCAAAATTTTCAACCTCTTACTTGATTCACCTAGGTCATCGTTGTTTGTACAAGTTCAAACTCAAAATCTACACCACAGCATACACTAGTGGAAACTAGGAGGAGGGAAACGAGTCCAAAAGGTTTAACTATAGTGTATCTTCATGTGCATGTTTATATTTTAGGATGATTTGAACGTTTAAAAAAATTTATTTGATAGCTATAAAGGAAGAGAATGGTGAGCATTTCCAAAATTCTTAATTTTTTTCTATTTTTATATTCACAAGCAAAATAAGGGATTTTTTTTTAGATGCTAAGTTCGTTTGGAATTTTTTTTGTTTGTTAATGCATGCATTGGAGGTGTTAATCAATTCCCTCTAATCTAGTTAGGTTTATTGGTTCCTGTGTTATCAACTTTTCATTAAGTTGTCATTAGGTTTTTTTTTGTAATTTGCAGTGAAGCTATAAAATTTAATTACAATGTATTTTCATGTGCTAGTTTATATTTTAGGATGGCTTGAACATTTAAAAAATACAAATCATTTGGAAGGGATGGAAGATTAGAATGGTGAGTTCCCAAAATACTTGATTTTTTCTGTTTATTATTCACAAGCAAAATAAAAAAAAAAAAAAATTAATATAACTGTGAATGGTAGGTTCAATTGGGATTCTTTGTTTTGTTGATTAATACATATATATGGGCATGTGTTAATATTTACCATCTAATATAATTAGCTTTATTGGTTCTTGTGTCGTCAATATGTCATTTAAGTTTTTCATTTGCAATTTAGTGTCAACCTTCTAGAAAGTTTAATTACAGTGTATTTTCATTTGTAGGTTTATATTTTATGATGATATGAACATTTTAAGAAAAACCATTCTCACTTGATTTTGCATTTTTGGGGAGAACGTGAATTTAGGCTTTTTGGATATTGAGATTTTTTTTTTTGTTTTAAATTTTTTACATTTTGAATGTCTATTAATTATAAATTCAATATTTGATCCACCAACTTTAAATGTTAATGGAGATAAGTTGGTTATTTTAACCAACACTCCCCAAATCAACCAAAGTCAACCCAACTCTTTCTCCCTTCAATGTTTCCAATTACTCCACCTGTTGGGGACTATCACTGCCTCACTCTGGCGACCAATTTCGCTAGCTCATTTTCGACGAAAACCACACCTTCAATGATCAATTCTGACTACGACCATATGTGGTGGCCCACTCTGATGATCATCCTAGACGACCAATTTTGACCATCAACTCAGCCGATCTTCTCCAACGACTAACTCTAATGTCCAATTGAAAAAAAATCTCATCCGCTAAAAGTGTTTTTTAATATAAATTTGAAATTATAATTATCTCTTATAGTTTATTGACATTAATAGAAACACTGTGAGTATCCATCCAAACAGATAAATGTGTATTATATAAAAGCAATTTTGAGAAAATGTAGTCAAATACATGAGAAAATGAAAATGATTTTTTGAAAACTATTTTCCTAACTAGGAAATCCAAACAAATACTAATTCAATTTTTTTTTCTTTTTTACGTTAAAAGTAGATTGAATGGCATGTTCAAAAAGAAAACATTATCATTCCTTTTTTTAACCCATAATAACATGTGTAGTTACTAGGAAGAAGTGGACATTCCATATTTCATAACAAAAATATATTGATAATAAGTCTAGATATGAAGAGTGACATATACAAATATTCTAAACCAACTAAACATAAGTGCATAATAAGATAAATATTATGGTGTATCTCGGATCACACTTATGTCGTTATGTATCCCACCAAATTGTCAATCATAACTATAATGTGACAAAATTTTCTACTTTTTTTAAAATATTTTAATCCATTTTTTTTTTTTTTTTGTATGTGAGATAAGAGTAAGATGCATAAGATTGGTAAATCTTGGAATGCACCCAATTAAATCTAAACTCGTTGATGACCTAATTAATTTTTGTACTCATATATTGTTTCACTCATACATTACACAAATCTAAAAATGTGTTAGAAGTTTGATGATCTTATGAAAAATACAGTATTTTGTCTACCTCAAGTACAATAGATACATGATGCAATAGAATAAGAGACTTAGATTGCACAATATATATATATATATATATCCCAAAAAACAAACTTTTTAACTTCACATGTAATTTTAAATCCACAAATAATTGTTCGTATGTATACCAAACACTCTCTCAAGAATTAAAAAGGAAAGTACATACCTCATAATCGCTAACATTCAAGGACGGAATCCCCTCAAATTATTGGTTTTTGTATTTTATATCAATTTTTAAGTAATATAACATTATTAATAAATGCGCTTTTTTTTTTTTACCAAATCTCCTTTGTGGTTTACTAGTTAAGGGGTTGATTGAGGTTGCACAAAACTTAAAGTTTGATTCTTGCATGATCCATTTTTAACTTTGATTTTAAAGTCTCGCCCAAAAGCAGGTCTATCTTTTTTAAAAAAAAAAAATCCAATTAAAATAGATTCTACCTGCAATTTGATGGAAATAGAAGTGATATTTTTTTAAAAAAATTATAAATATAAAATTAAAATATAGAGTAAGTTTTAGCTTTTTAGGTTGCAATTACGAATTAGTCTCCAAAAAATTAGAAAATCAGTGTAATTCCTTTATCTTCTGTCGAAGGTATTTTTCCTTCAAAATTTAGAGAAGTTTTTTATCTCAATTCTCACCAATGTTTTCTTGAATAGGTAATGTTTACTTTTCTTTTTCTACGCAATTTTCGTTATATATATACTTTGTTACTCGTTAGACTATATGTATCATATTATCGATATGTAAGTTTGAAATTCTTCTTAGAATTCTTAGTTTTTATATTTTTAAATCTACATAATATTTTTTTAATGTTTTTTGTGAATACTTTTGTAGAGTTAGCTCTAGTTCAATATGGAGAGATATTTTTATTTTTTCGTTAATTTTTTGCACATAATTTTTATATCCACATTACTCTCTATATATTTTCGTGTCACACCCCCCTCCCAAACTATCCTCTTAACCTGGAAGAAAATATTATTGCAGCAGTTGCCAACCTTTTTCTGGTACTTACTGCCAACCTGACTTGCTTATCCTATTTAGGAAACCCTTGACATAAACACACATTCACTAAAGAACTAGAACTTTAAAACATGCTCAACAACAACAGGGTTATACAACAACAATATATAAACAATTCTTATACAAACCCAAATTTCAATGGCCTTAACAAACTACACTTGTCCCTTTTCTACCAAAACATGTGTGCAGATGTTTACAAAACTAACACCTCGAACTACCAAAACATGGAGTCCTCGAGTGGCAAGGCAGCAGCATCTTCTGAGGAGTTGACCGCTATCTGAGAAAAATAAACATATAAAACAAGGTGAGCTATTAGCTCAGTGAGTGCCTAACTTAAACATAAATCTCATGCATAACTTTGAAATTAGTAATTTGAATACTGGAAACTAGAAATTTGCTAAACAAACGTGTATGTAACTTAAAACTCATTGTTTATGGAAACATAGCTAAACTGATTCCTAGTTGAGAGAGAACCCTCTTGCTCGATCCCTCAATGTTTTGGATATCCTTCGTAAAGAGAGAACTTATTTGCTCAATCTCTTAAACATAAAAGTAGGATGTGGTGAGGACCCTTTTTGTTCAATCACCTTACAACCAATGCTGAGAAAGAACCCACTTGTTCAATCCCCTCTACGTCACTAACCTGTCATACATGCACGCAAAGAAAATCGGGATTCTGACCACCTTATCATACCTTCAGTGTCAAGGATCATTACTGAGTAGAATACTACTACTTATCACTAAAACTAAGTGTGCTACTCTGATACCTTCTTTAAGTACTTCAGTGTCAAAAGCATAACATAATTATAACTGGGTGGTACAACTTAGATACCTTCTCCTTGTACTTCAGTATTAAGTTGAACATACCTTGTAAGAAATATTCATAAATCAAACTTACTAAACTTGGTCTCATGAACATAGTTTTTAGCACAAGCTCTAAACATAACTGCCAATGCATGCCTCAGGTTCTTGTAATTGTTTCTAACTAAAGCATATCATAAAGCTTCACTTTGAAGAATTGGTATGTGTTCGAAAACATCATACTTCATACTTTTATACTAGCATGTGTTGGACTCATACATATTCTTGGAAACTCTTTGTAAATTAACTTAGCATGAGATAAAGCTTTCATTTGAAACTTGAATTCTAAACATCATAAACACTTAGTCACTCACGGCTTTTGGCAATCCCTTAGTGGATGATAAGCTTCCTCTATTGGTGTCAACCTGTGGATACAATATTATACTTTAGCTACTAGAAAGGGTCTTCTTTTTTCTAACTTTCATAAATAAACTCATTTCCTTCTTGAAAACTTAAATCTTACCTTCCAACGAAATTTTACCTATGCGTTGTGTACTTAGGAAAGTTTTTAAATTTTAAGCTTTGATTAGGCGACAACAATAGTGTCAACGCATGTCGTACCTTCGATTCTCCTTGTCTTAAGCGCCCCTTTGCTGCACCTTAACGCCTAGGCCTTCCCTTGGGCATCCACGACATTTATGGTCACCTACACTGGCCAACACCCAACTCCAACGCACGCCAAGGCTTGCCTCAGCCCATGCATTCATTAATCCTCGAGCTGCTACCTTGTTCCACTCAAGCAGTCGCCTGCTTGTTCAAAGAATTCCAGATTCAAATTACTCATTTAATAACTTATTTTTCAGAGGTTTTCTCAACATACTTCCTTCTACAAACTTACTCAAAAATATATTAAGATGCTCACCCCAAAAATTAAACTGAGAATTCTTTGTAGTTTGGCCGAAATCTTAAAAATTCTAACACTGGCCCTGGATTACCCGAGAGCTTGACCTTCTTGTACTTTCTTCGAATTTTCAGTAAGTTCCTGATAATTTCTTCTTTTGGAAGTCCTTCACCATCAACTAGACTTCTTTAGCTTTTAGAAGGCTTTAAAATCTCTTCAAATGCTCGAGTGGTTTGTTCAAAACAGTTTTTTGAAATCAGCTTCCCCTTTATACTCAAATCTGCCAGCCATTCATACTTAATAGGTTGCCACAACAACCACTTAGTGGGTTGATTTCACTAAACCAACCCAGCTGGCCTTCTTAAGTAGTACTTAAGACTGATCGCTCATGCAAACTCGATGCTCGATGGCATTTACTCTATGGTATTTTGGTAATTACTCGATGGTGCTCGATAGCAAAATCGATGTACGATCCTTTCCTTGCTCATGCATACTCGATGCACGATCCTTTCCTCGCTCATGCATACTCGATGCACGATCATTTTCTCGCTCGTGCATGGCCTTTACTGGATGCACAATCCTATCCTCGCTCATGTATACTCGATACACAATCCTTTCCTCGCTCATGTATACTCAATACATGATTCTTTCCACACTCATGCATGACTTTTACTTGATGCTCGCCCAGTAATTACTCAGTGCTCGGCCACCATTTTCACAGCCAATACTTAGCCAAATTTTTTCTTGCTAAGCTAACTTATAAATACCCGAGAGCCAAGTCTCCAATACTTAAACATTTTCCTTCTTCATTTCCTGATCCTTTACCTATTTCCCTACAATTCCATATTAACTCAAATAGTAAACTCTTCCTTTTACTAATCTCAACAAATAACATATTTAAGTAAGGAAAATAGGATTTGAGTTTCACATTTTATGTGTTTCCATTTTATTTTTGCATTACATTACTCGTATAGGTTTTTAAAATTAATTTCAGAGTTCAAGTTAGAGGATTATTTGTTGTCACTCGTTTAGATATACGAATTTGGCAAGTAAGTTTTAAAATCTTCTTAGACTTTAAGTTTTTATGCTTTTAAATCTATACAATAGAATGTAATATTCTTGTTATTAATAATTTTGTAGAGTTAATTCAAAATTAATATGGAGAGATATTATAAAAGAAAAACAACAATAGAGACAATAAAGACATCATCTTTAAAGAAAAAAAATGTTTTTGGGTTCTGATCGATTTTATACAGAATTCAATCTAGAAGAACTATCCGCAGATCTTGGTCTAAGAACCAAAATTTATTATTATAATTATAATAATCGAGATCAAGTTCATAGAGAATATTTGCTAAAAGATCCTTGTCAGCCTCAAGGTCATATTTTTTCACTTAAGAAATTTGGTACAAAGTCAAAACCATTTAACCCAACTTGGTTTAGTTAATATTCTAATTGGCTAGAATATAGGATTTCAAAGGATGTTGCATTTTGTTATGTTCCTATCTATTCAAATTAGAAGTAAGTGAAAAGTTAGGAAGTGACTGTTTTGTTGATGAAGGATTTTCTAATTGAAAAAAAAAGAGAAATTGCATATTCATGTTGGTGGTCTTAATAGTGCACACAATAAGGCTTTGGGTAAATGTGAGGCTTTTTTGAAACAAAAACAACACATTGAGACTTTTTAAATAGGATGTCTGACCAACATGAGTTGAGTATCGAACAAGATTAGGTGCATCGATTGATTGTATTCAATTTTTATTACGATAAGGATTTGCATTCCGTGGACATGATGAGACAGATGATTCGAAGAATCAAGGTAATTTTCTTGAACTTTTACAATGGTTATATAACCATAATAAGAATATTGAAGCTGTGACTTTGAAAGATGCCCCAAATAATTTAAAATTTACTTCACCTATTCAAAAAGATATAGTGAATTCCATTGTAGTAGAAGTTATTAATATGGTTATAAAAGATATGAGTGACAAACGGTTTTCTATTTTGATAGACGAATCAAAAGATGTATCTTGAAAGGAGCAGATGTCAATTGTATTGCCTTATGTAGATAAAGGTTGTATGATTGAACGATTTGTTGGAATTATACATGTCAATGATACAAGTTCTCTATGACTTAAGAAAGCCATAGATGAATTTTTTTTCTCAACATGGGTTAAGCATTGCTAGTTTACGAGGACAAGGATATGATGGAGCAAGTAATATGCAAGGCCAGTTCAATGGATTGAAAGTACTTATTTTGAAAGAAAATAAATGTGCTTTTTACATTCATTGTTTTTCTCATTAACTTCAATTAACTCTTATAGCTACTACTAAAAATTATGTGGAAATTGCTGGTATAATTTACAATTTTACAAATGTGGTGAATGTAATTAGGGCATCAACAAAACTTTGAGATATTCTACGAGAGAAACATATAATGAAAATTTTATAAGCTTTAAATAATTGTGAAATATTAAGTAGTTGAGGATTAAATCAGGAGATAATGATTAAATAACCAAGAGATACTCGATAGGGATCACATTCTATACTTTAACAAGTTTTATTACAATGCTCTCTTCAGTAGTTGATGTACTTGAGACAATTATGCAAGGTGGATCAAATTCAGAACAAAAATATGAAGCGAAGACTCTAATAAGTTTGATTCTATCTTTTGACTTTGTTTTCATATACATTTTATGAAAATTATCTTGGGAATCACAAATGACTTGTTTTAAGCATTACGAATGCAATAATTTAATCGAAATTTGTAAAGAAAGACTATAAAAAACAAGAGAGTGTGATTGAGATTCGTTGTTGAGTATAGTTTCTTATTTCTGTCATAGCCATGATATTGGAATCCTTAAAATTGATGACCTATTTCTAATCAAGGATGAAAAAGTAAAAAATCTCAACCAGTTACAAATTTACACCACTTACGTGTTGAAGTTTTCTATATCATCATTAATATGCAACTTCAAGAATAATCGTTTTACTGAAACAAATACTGAATTACTTCTCTGTGTGGCATGTCTAAATCTGAGTAATTCATTTATTTCTTTTGATAGAAAAAAACTTAGTCAACTTGTTCAATTTTACCCAAAAGACTTTTTAGCTATTGAACTCTCTATGCTTGAGAATCAATTTCAAAATTATATTATTGATATGCATTCAAATATTGAGTTTGTTGAGCTAAAAAGCATATGTGACCATGCAGTAAAAATTTTCCTGACGTATAAAGACAAGGTCTATCCATTAGTTTATAGATTACTCACCTTGGTGTTGATTTTACCTGTTGTCACAGCTATTGTAGAGAAAACATTTCCTACTATGCATATTGTGAAGACTCGATTGCATAATTGAATGGGAGATCAATGAATGAATTTATCTTATAGTCTATATTGTAAATGATTTATTTGATAAGTTAGATACTGAAGTTAATCATGGCTCGATTTCAAAACATAAAAATTCTTAGAGAGCAATTGTAATGTACTGAATTAGTTCATTTATAAAGTTATAAATACTTGTTTACATTCATTTATAGATACATTTTGTAACGACCCGACCCCCTAGGACTTAGGTCAGGCCGTTACTAAAATAAATGCATGCACAGGATTTGAAACGACGCTCAGTTATATTGAAATAAATGCTAAATGGACAAGAGAAGTTCAAATGTCATTTATTAAATGCAATTGTTAAAACAATAATAGGATACTCATAATTCACAAAGACTATTAAAAGTAAAAAAAAAAAAAACAATCCTTAATAATAAGTTTCAAACAATAAAACTAAACATTAAGGGAAAATAAGGACTCTAAATTTCATAATGCGGAAGCGTAAAAACTAGTCCCAGTGGCATGATCACGAATTCTACTGCGCCATCGCCGGTGCATCTCTACTTTTACCTGAAACATCAACATAAGAAAGAATGAGTATGAAATACTCAGTAAGTAACCCCACTACTAGGGTCAGGCTAGGCATCTATATCCTCTAGATGCCTACCCCTAGTGGAACATATAAACTGCTCTAGTCCTCATGGAACACATATATACATGAAAAACTTATTTCTATCCTACTGTAGTTGAGTATGTCCACTACCTCTAGTAAGTTCCGTACGACCCACAACCTCTGGTGAATCCCAAAGAAAACACAATCTCTTACATACGCATGGTTATGCATACACCTCTTTCATATACACATAAACTCACTTAATGTGTACCTCTTTCATACACATGGTTACTATAAACCTCTTTCGCATACACACAACCCACTGAAGGTGTACCTCTTTCGTACACCTAGTTAAGTATACAGCTCTTTCGTATACACCTAACTTACTAAGTATGTACCTCTTTTGTACATCTAATTATGTATACACCTCTTTTGTATACACATAATCCACTAAGTATGTACCTCTTTCGTACACTCCAGACCCTCTCTATAAATATAGGTATGCGTATCTCTTTCGTACACATGATCAGGCATACACCTCTTTCGTATACGCAAAACCCACTGATTATTTACCTCTTTCGTACACCCCAGTACCTTCTAGGTATGTATCACTTTCATACACACTAACCCTAGTACATCTCTTTCATGTACTAGTGCCCTTGGACATGCATTACTTTCATGCAATCACATAGTCTAGAAAGGAAAGGAGATTTTATCTAACTTCATATTACATATAACATTCATCTAATCATAAATCCTCTAAAATCTCCTCATCGTCAACCTCATGTTAATTAACCTCAACATACATATTTAATCTAGTTTTAAATGAATCAACTGTAGCACATCACTTTCATGCACTAAATCATGTAAACAATGCAGTGTTCGGGATTTCGTAATATATCATACAGTCCACACATTCTCATAATAAATTGCATAACCATATAGGTCAACAAATGTCTAATGTTCATTTAGCTTTAAGGCACTCCAATAGGAGTACTACTTAACTCATAATTTAAGGGTGATACTCAATCATCATTTAATATAACTCATAAAAGTCCAAATCAAGCTCATATGTAATCATATTTCGACATATTACCACATGCTCATATATCCTTAATAAGCAGTCCATCCAACCTCAAAACAATAAAAAAATATTCAAAGAAAATTTGCTAGGATCCCTCAATGTTAAATCTATAGTGTATCGCCTGGCACAACAATGATTCCAATAGTAAGATTACTTACCTCAAAATTGGTCACAAATTTTAGTCCACACAATTAATCTTCTTATAACCTTTGGAAGACTTGAATCAACCAAAAATGTGGATTAGTTCAAAAGTAGTTCCAAAACTCCCAAGAAAAAGTTCCAATCTAAACAAATTTAATAATAATGGTTAGGGTCTTAAATTCCAACAATCTCAAATAACTTCAAATAATCTTAGCCCAAATATGTTCTTTGAATCCAACGACAACCTCACTAACACACAAAGGCTCAACACCGAACCAAACCAACAACAATCGATGGTAGCAGGGTCTGGACAGTGCTTTAGATGAAGGAGGTCGTTGGCTCAATCGATGAACGACACAGGCAAATGGTTGGAGGAGCAAACCGGCGACGGCCGCGAAACGACCAGGGTGATGTGCAGTGGACCTGGTTCATGCACGAGGACCGACGCAGTTGAACTAGAGGGAATCGATGGCGGCACACTTCGGCTGGCGTCGACGGCAACAGTTCGAGCACCAGCGGTGGATGTCTAGGCTAAGGGCGGCGGCTGGTCGCACGATTGGCTGAAGGCGCGGCGTGAGTGCTAGTGGCGGCGGGGTCTGAATCTGAGTAGAGAGGGAGGTAGCGGCGAAAGGAATTTTTGGGTAGTGAGAGAGCGGCTCGTGTGAGGAAGATAGGGATGGATTCTTTCTTTTTATTTTAAAAATAATAATAATAATAACTAAAAAGGAAAAGTATAATTATACTTAAATCATTTCCTTAATCCATTTTATACTATTTATTTCTTTTCTTTTTCAAAAGAAAATTAATTCTTGTCATTAATTTTCAAATTGAATTTCAAAATTGAATAATTTTCACATCAACACTTATACTTCAAATCCAAAATTCCAAAAATACACTCCAATAACAAAATTACTGAAATCATATAAAAAGTGAAAATTCGAGGTGTTACATTCTTCCCCCCTTAAAGAACTTTCGTCCTCGAAAGTTCATTTCTGAGAAAAAGTAAAAAATAATAAAAATAATAAAAAAAAAACTCTTGCATTGGGATAACGAAAAATGCATGGCCCCTTATACTAACTAAGCATAGAAAAAAAGGCAGGCAAACAAAGTCTTAAACAAACCTAGACTGTCAAGGTCTAAAATGTAAATTTATCTATCACTACAGTGTCCGACCTCTCCACCTCATATCAGGTTGAGGCACTGATCCTATTCCATTGCTGCTGTCCACTTGAACCCACCTGATCTTGACCTGAAGGTTGATCCCTACCATCTGTAGTGCTTCTACAAGGACACTCATATGCCATATGCCTTTTCTGTCCACAACGATAACACACCCCTGCTCCAGCCAAGCAACGACCCCAGTGATGTTTTTCATATGAGTTACAGATCGGCTTTTCCTCTTTAATAGTTACAGGTTTCTTTTGCTGATATTCAAAAGTCTTCTGGTCTGCTTTCCTTTTCTGACCTGTGGAGGTCCCAATCCCGAGCAACCTCCTGTAATCCTCTCCCACCTTGGAGTCAGCATCAATCCTCACGGCAGCCCGCAGTGCCACAGCATACATCTTGAGGTCCAAGGCATGCACCATGCCTCGCAGTCCACTTCTCAGACCCTGGATAAATCTCTCGGTCCTTGCTGCCTCGGTGGCCACTAGCTCAAGAGCAAAATGAGACAACTTATTGAACTCTTGCTCGTATTCCTCTACCGACATAACGCCCTACTTCAAGATCAAGAATTCTGCCTGCTTATTATATCGGGTGTTGGCCGAAAAGTACTTTTCATAAAAGTGTTCCTTGAACTGTTCTCAGGTTGCAAGTTCACCTCCAATATCGATCATCTTTTCTGCCGAATGCCACTAGATTTCCACATTACCAGTCAGCATGAAGACTGCGCATTGTAGTTTGTGCTCTTTCAGGCACCTCATAAAACGAAATAGTGTCTCGATAGATGACAACCACATTTCTTCCTTGGTGGGGTCCCCAACGATCCATCAAAGGGGCGAGGGTCATACTTCCAGAAATCCCTCAGATGTTTGGCCTCAAAAGACAGGCCCTGCATGTCTTTGTCCTGTGGATGGGTCTGTCATAACGGCTCAGGTGGCACCGGTTCCTCCTGAGCCTGGGTCTGGGCAGGCTGTCCTGCCATCGTGCTACAGATCAGTTCCTGCAGTTTCCCCATCAGAGCGGTTGCAACAGCTTCACTAATTCGAGCTTTCATTGCCTTTTCATCCACTTGGGTCACAGGCGGAATTGGCGCCGCCAGAGCAGTTTGACTACTCTCCGTTCTCTCTACTTGCATTTCTTCTCTAACTGTTTTTCTTGTTCCAGGTTTAGGTGCCATGTCCTGTCATGAACTCATACATTAACTATCTTTGGGTATTTCTCAGAAATCATGCATTTAAAATACTATATCACTATTCTCATATATGCATTGAAACTTTCATTAGTAGAACGTACCTGACGATGACGAGAAATTCGTTACTGGCCACAGGGACTATCTAGACTTACGTAGTAAGTCAGTCTACAAAACCCAAAACATGAGCTCTGATACCAACTGTAACGACCTGACCTCTATGACTTAGGTTAGGCTGTTACTAAAATAAATGCATACATAGGATTCGAAACGACGCTCAGTTATGTTGAAATAAATGCTAAATGGACAAGAGAAGTTCAAATGTCATTTATTAAATGCAATTGTTAAAACAATAATAGGGTACCCATAATTCGCAAAGACTATTAAAAGTATAAAAAAAAACAATCCTTAATAATAAGTTTCAAACAGTAAAACTAAACATTAAGGGAAAATAAGGACTCTAAATTTCATAATGCGGAAGCGTAAAAACTAGTCCCAGTGGCACGATCATGAATTCCGCTGCGCCATCGCCGGTGCATCTCTAACCTTACCTGAAACATCAACATAAGAAAGAATGAGTATGAAATACTCAGTAAGTAACCCCGCTACTGGGGTCAGGCTAGGCATCTTTATCCTCTAGATGCCTACCCCTAGTAGAACATATAAACTGCTCTAGTCCTCATGGAACACATATATACATGAAAAACTTATTTCTATCCTACTGTAGTTGAGTATGTCCACTACCTCTAGTAAGTCCCGTAGGACCCACAACCTCTGGTGAATCCCGAAAGAAACACAATCTCTTACATACGCATGGTTATGTATACACCTCTTTCGTATACACATAAACTCACTTAATGTGTACCTCTTTCGTACACATGGTTACTATAAATCTCTTTCGCATACACACAATCCACTGAAGGTGTACCTCTTTCGTACACCTAGTTAAGTATACACCTCTTTCGTATACACCTAACCTTACTAAGTATGTACCTCTTTCATACATCTAATTATGTATACACCTCTTTCGTATACACATAATCCACTGAGTATGTACCTCTTTCGTACACCGCAGACTCTCTCTATAAATGTAGGGATGCGTACCTCTTTCGTACACCCTAGTACGCTCTAGGTATATATCACTTTCATACACACCAGCCCTAGTACATCTCTTTCATGTACTAGCGCCCTTGGACGTGCATTACTTTCATGTAGTCACATAGTCTGGAAAGGAAATGAGGTTTTATCTAACTTCATATTACATATAACATTCACCTAATCATAAATCCTCTAAAATCTCCTCATCATCAACCTCATGTTAATTAACCTCAACATACATATTTAATCTAGTTTTAAATGAATCAACTGTAGCACATCACTTTCATGTACTAAATCATGTAAACAATGCAGTATTCGGGATTTCGTAATATATCATACAGTCCACACATTCTCATAATAAATTACATAACTATATAGGTCAACAAATGTCTAATGCTCATTTAGCTTTAAGGCACTCCAATAGGAGTGCTACTTAACTCATAATTTAAGGGTCATGCTCGATCATCATTTAATATAACTCATAAAAGTCCAAATCAAGCTCATACGTAATCATATTCCGATATATTACCACAAGCTCATATATCCGTCATAAGCAGTCCATCCAACCTCAAAACAATAAAAAATATTCAAAGAAAATCTGCTAGGATCCTCAATGTTAAATCTATAGTGTATCGCCTGGTACAAAAGCAATTCCAGTAGTAAGATTACTTACCTCAAAATTTGGTCAGAAATTTTAGTCTACACAATTAATCTTCTTACAATTTTTGGAAGACTTGAATCAACCGAAAATGTGGCTTGGTTCAAAAGTAGTTCCGAAACTCCCAAGAAAAAGTTCCAATCTAAAAAAATTCAATAATAATGGTTAGGGTCTTAAATTATAACAATCTCAAATAACTTCAAATAATCTTAGCCCAAGTATGTTCTTTGAATCCAACGACAACCTCATTAACACACAAAGGCTCAACACCAAACCAAACCAGCAGCAATCGATGGCAGCAGGGGTTGGGCAGTGCTTTAGATGAAGGAGGTCGTTGGCTCAATCGATGAACGGCACAGGCAGATGGTTGGAGGAGCAAACCGGCGACGGCAGCGAAACGAGCAGGGCGATGTGCGGTGGACCTAGTTCGCGCACGAGGACCGACGCAGTTGAACTAGAGGGAATCGATGGCGGCACACTTCGACTGGCATCGACGGCGACAGATCGAGCACCAGTGGCGGACGTCTGGGCTAGGTGCGGCGGCTGGTCGCACGATCGGCTTAGGGCGCGGCGCGAATGCTAGCGGCGGTGGGGTCCGGATCTGAGTAGAGAGGGAGGCGGCGGCGGAAGGAATTTTTGGATAGTGAAGGAGCGGCTCGTGTGAGGAAGATGGGGATGGATTCTTTCTTTTTATTTTAAAATAATAATAATAATAATAATATTAATAATAATAATAACAACTAAGAAAGAAAAGTATAATTACACTTAAATCATTTCCTTAATCCGCTTTATTCTTGTCATTAATTTTCAAATTGAATTTCAAAATTGAATAATTTTCACGTCAACACTTAAATTCCCACACTTATACTTCAAATCCAAAATTCCAAAAATGCACTTTAATAACAAAATTACTGAAATCATATAAAAAGTGAAAATTCGGGGTGTTACACTTTCTTTGCATATAGTATCTCTTATATAAAATTTCTGGTTCTACCACTACAAACGTTATATATTATATACCATTTGAACTATGTTGGTTTTGAATTTTATACTCTAATTATATTTCAACTATATATATATAGCCCGAATAATTTTCTTCTCAAGCTAGTCGACTCCATATCATTTTTAAAACTACGTCGTTGTGAGAGGTAATAAATAAGAGCATACGGATATATTTGAAATTTCCGAAAGCGTGTATGTACAAGACGTGGCATTGAGATTGACTAAGGACTTTTAAAAAATCATGGATAAAGTTACACGTAATTTCTAATCACACGTGAAGTTTAGGTTAGTTTAATTTAAACGAAATTGATTTAATTCCATTAGATCTGCTGTGGGGTCCACACTCAAAATAGAATACAATGTGAATGACCCACCAAAATGGATCCAATCCAACTCAACCTCCCCCACCGACATCCTTCAGTAATAACGTCGTTATCTTTCCGTCCAAGTTTCCTCGCTGGACATTACTACAAATTTTCACCTCTCCAATAAAACTTTTACCTTTCTTTCATTTTCTCACGATAAATTTATTTTTTCATTTCTCCTCTTCTACTTCCTATCATTTTTTTAATTCGTACGATGTCCTAAAAAATCATGCAAAAATTATATTTAACCTAACTTTAAGTTAGTAAATATTTTGGAAATTTGTTTTAAATAATGAAACTGATAAAAGTGTTTTTAATAAGGATGTTAAAAAAATGAATGACTCGAAAAAATTCATCAATCCAATCCAATTCGTATAGTTTGGATTGGTTTATCAACTCTTTTAGATTAGGTTGAGTTCATATAAATAAAAATTTTATGGGTTAGATTGGTTTATAGGTTCAGCTAAAAGAACCCAAACTAACCCGAATCAACCCCAATTTATTATAAACTTTAAAATGTATATTTTTTTTTACTTATGATATAAATAGATTTACATATTTATTTTAATTTTATTTAATTTCATTAGTTTTTATTGGATAATTTATTCTCCAACCATTTCTAAAAATAGTTCTTTTAGCGCTTTGGAAAGATATTTTACATTATATAAATTGAAATTGAATTTTTAATCTTAATTCAATATATAAAAATAATTAAATAAAATTTTTACATAATTAATGTTTTACTTTCTTTTAGAACACAAATTTAAATAAATGACCCAAGTAATCCAAACCAATCCAAGTGCTTCATTGTTGGGTTGGATTCGGTTGGATGTATTTTTTAATGAGAATTATTTGGATTGAAAAAATTTACCATCCGGATAATTGGATTAGTCTAAAAAGTCATTCAACCCAACCTAACCCAACTCACAAACATCCCTAATTTTTAAATATAACAAAATACCATCTATCAATGATAGACATTGATAACATTGATAAACATCTATCAGTGTCTATCAGTAATAAATAATAGTAGTCAATCAGTGTCTAGCGATTACTGATAGACAGTGATATTTTGTCATATTTGTAAATATTTTGATTCATTTTATTATATTTGAAAACAACCCAAATATTGTGCTTGCTCTAATTTTTCACACTTTTTCATTGCTCGTCTCGTTGTGTTTTCTCTTCTCTTTGACACTTCTTCTTCTTCCTAACTTCTCTCGACTGTCACGACGACTAACCTAACTGTTCCACCCTAGCAAGAGAGCCTTCCCATTTCTGATTATTTTTTTTTTTGAATTTGAAATTTTTCTAGATTTGAAGTGAAGGGAGAAGAGATAGAGAGAGAGAGAAATGAGAAAATTTATAAGCAAAGAACAAGTAGATCTAAAATTTATGTGATGGGTTGGTTTCTGAACAAAGTGCGAGAGGGATGGAAGGCAACATTCAACAACAGAGAAGAGGTGGGAGGCAATGAGAGAAATGAAAGGTCGGGGTGACAGGAGAAAATAATAATAGTAAGGGCCATTTGAATTGACTTTGAAAAAAAAACGTTTTTCCTTTAATTTATTTATTTATTTATTATAAAAATAGATTAAAATATATTTTGTTACCAAATATTCCAATTTCTTTCCAAATAACTTATTTTTTAAATTAAATGTTTGATATGTATTTCAAACATACTCTAAATATTTACTAATGCAAGCAAAAATTTATATAACCATACTTTTTATAATCAGGTTAAATATCATTTTGACTTAATATTATTATAGTATATGTACTTTAAATTTTGTTATATTTTAGACTATATAATTTCAAATGTCCAATTTTAGTTTGTGTAGTTTCAATAAATCTTAAAACTGATGAGTTCCTATAGTATTAGTTTTTTTTTTTTTTTTTAAAGATTTAGTCTCATTAATATTTCTTATATAAATTATGATATTTAATCAACTCCAAAAATTCTTTATAATAATTAAATTTGAGATTTATTGAGAATATAATAACTAAATTTAAATTCATTGAAAATACGATGACTAAAGTTAAATAATTGGAAATGTAAGGATCAAAATGAAATATATATGCCAAATTACATCTACCAAAATGATTTTTTGACCTTCATTTTTTTCTTTCTAAAAATGTTAACATGCTAATTTCTTCTCAAATTTTTCATCTTTTATTCCAATAATTCAGCATTATAAATTATATTCATTTTGTTTAGGACTAAAGATAGGAATTTGAGTCTCTGATCTTTTGGTTAAAAACATATGACTTATGAATTATACTAATGTTGACAATTTAATTTTAGTCTCTATAACTTTAGGGGAAAATGGTTTAATCATGAATTTTAGTGGTGTTTGCTCAACAACATGAGTTGAGTTGAATTGGTATTACCAACTCAATGTTTGGCCTACCAATTTTAAATGTTGGTGGAGTTGAATTTATATATTCTACCAAATCACCCCAACTCATACCTCAACTCTCCATTCTTCTAATGTTTTCAGTGGCTCTACTCATCGACCGTTGTTCGTAGTTACCGCTTCGATACTCTCATAATCACCTCTGATAACATCTATGACAACCAATTTTGGAACTCCAATGAACTAACTCTGATAATTACCTTCGTGCGACCAACTCTAGACTCCGCAACCACCTATGATTACGAACTCTAGCAAAAGTCACATTCGATGATCAAGTTCAATGACCACCTTCGTGTGAGCAACTCTGGGCTTCGACCAACTCTAGACTCCGCAACCACCTATGATTACGAACTCTAGCAAAAGTCACATTCGATGATCAAGTTCAATGACCACCTTCGTGTGAGCAACTCTGGGCTTCGACCAACCACCTCTGACAACAAACTCCGGCGACCAACTCCAATACCACCTTCATGCAACCAATTTGGAGTTCCAACAACCAATTCTGACTAAAAACTCTGATGAAAATCATTTTCGATAGTCAACTTTGATAAACACCTCTGGTTATTATAAGATAGATGACTATTAAAGTATGTTGTAGGATTGTTGATAATATAAATAACAGTAGTTTGTCTACATTAAGAGCAATATATTTATATGTAGAACATTGTAAAACATACTTTTATTTAATTGAATTTACATATCACATGAGTGTTAAGAATATTTGGAAAATATGTATGCAGATGAAGAGTATATAACATATTATTAAAAAAAAAACCCATTAAATTGATTTTTTTTCCTGAAACATTTTATGGCAAGAATTAGTGAAAATGAAGAGTTCTTCTTTGATGATCTTTCAAATTTTGAGAAATGAAAGTAGAGTCATTGAAGAAATGAGGTGACATTTCCATTGGCTGCTAAGATAAAAGAGAAGATTCAATTAAAAGAAATTCATGACAAATGAAAAATACAAAGCAGCAAGAAGAAAAAGAAGAAAATGATGATGATGATGAAATTCTTGGAGAAAAATTAGAAATCAAAAGTTTTTATTTCTTTTTGATTTCCCATTTTACTGCAAAATAAAAGATATAGTGGGTTAATTATTTTTTATTATAGAAAATAATAAAAGAAAGAAAGAAAAACTTTAAAAGATTTAAAAAAATTGTAATTTATATTTTATTCAAACAAAGATGTGTAGAATTATTAAAAAAAAATTTAAAACAAAAATAGTAATCATAAAAATAAATTATTTAGGGTTAAAAAAACTACATCAAATATTTTAGATATATGAAGTCAACTCTACACTCCAAACACAAACATATGAACTCAGTCCAAATAATTATTTATTGGTCTATCCTGACCAACCCTTACATTTTTAATAAGTTAATTCAATAGAAACTTGACATGGAAAACTTTACGTTTGTTTCATTAATAAATATTTCACAAGGACAACTTTTCATTGGTCTCATTAATAAATATTTATATCGACACGTGTGTCGGTTAGCTTTCAAATTTTTATATACATTTTTTAGGAATAATTTTATATACATTTGTTAGGTAGAACTTTTATATACATTTAGATTTATATTAAATTGCTGATGAAAATTAATTGTAAAGGCTCCAAGGATTCTTGATGGAAAATTATGAAACTAAAAATCGAACATCTATAAGTTTGAGGGAGCCAAAATAAAATGAGTTAATACACGAAAAATGATTAAAACCAAAATTATATATAAATACCAATTTAATTGAAAAATTATTTCAAATAGTAAAACTATTGAAAATATTTACCAGATATAGCAAAATTTTAGAACTATCAATGATAGACGTTGATAGATACTGATAAACTTCTATCAGCGTCTATCAATGCTACTGATAGATACGAATAAAAGTCTATCAGTATCTATCAGCGTCTATCATTGATAGTTCTAAAATTTTATTATATTTTATAAATATTTTAATTTACTTTTCTATATTTGAGAACATGTAATTTTCAAATCATTTCCTTCGCCTTCAATTTGTCATAAAAACTCATCGAGTTCTTGATATTAAACTTTATAAATCTTAAGATATTTGTTTCAAAGCTATTCTTTTTTCCAGTAGAAAAATTAGTTACCCAATTTAATACATGTGATTTGACACGTGATCGAACTTACAAGAAGTCACTTGAAATCTACTTTTAGGTAATTGATGACTAGAATGAATTTAATTTATATAATTATCCATTTAAGTACCATGCAAAAAAATTTACAAATTAACAAAATTTAGATTCCGTCTATCAATGGTAAACTATATTGCTAATAGAAGTCTAGAGCAATAGAGTCTATTAGTAATAAGAGTTTATCAATGATGGACTCTATCACTTATAAAATTTGTTATATTTGTTCTTCTTTAAGAAATTGTTATATACTTAATTATTAATCTTAAAAGTGCTACTCATTGTAATTACCTTTATTTTATATGTATACTTTAAATATGAACATAATTCTATTGGTTTATAACATTGGTAACTCTTTTGTAGGATTGAAATTTTAAAAAATTCACATTGTCTATAATATGAAATAAAGAAAAAAAAACATCTCTAACCCAATTAACTAGGGGTGTTCAAATGACCCGATAATTCGAACAACTGGACTACCCAATTCAAATTATAAAGGTTAGGTTGGGTTGAATTTTTTTATGTCTTTTTTTTTTTTTTGTTAGGTTGAATTCGGGTAACACTTTAAAAATTCGGGTTGACCTAACTCAACTTGAATTTTTAATATTATATATATATATATATATATATATATATATATATATATATATATTATAACTTATAAATATTATAGCTCATATATATTTTTATGGAGTTTGTTTGAAGTTTGTAATAGATATGTTGGATATTTATATTTAACATTTGAGTTTTATGAAATTTTAGTTATTAGTATATGTTGTAAACAAATTTAAGTATTTTAAGTTAATAAAAAATGTATTAAAAAAATAAATAAATAATCCGATAATTCAACCCAATCAAATTCAAAATTTAAGTTTGGATTTAATTAGGTTGGATACTTAATTCAGGTTAGTCCACAAATCCCTCCAACTCAATCCAATTCATGTATACCCTACAATTAACCACAAAAATTTTATCATTAATTTGAAATGGAAATGAAGGAATAATTGTAAGAAAAAACTAAAAACTTCTATATATATTGTTCAATAATTGATGGATTGAACCACATCGACCACTAAAATGATGTTCAGATTGGTACTTTTTTTTTTTTTTTTTTTTTTGTCTTTGAATAATTATTTGATTTCTAGTTTTTTATTTTTAAAATTTAAATTTATAAACACTACTTCGACTTATAAGTTTCTTTGTGTTCTTATCTACTTTACATTAATTTCTTAAAATTAAAACCAACCAAAAATTTGAAACTAAAAAAATAAAAAAATATTTTCAATAATTTGTTTTTGTTTTTTAATTTGTCTAAAAATTCAAGTGTTTCTTCGATAAATTTGGAAATTGTAGTATGAAATTTAGAAGAAAACGAAAAGCAAATGTTGCATTTGGTAATATTTAGTTTTGGTTTTTGGTTATTTGGTTTCTTAATTTTTTTTATTGGTTTTTAGTTAGTTTTCTGATTTTTAAACACACAAAATCAAAAACATGTTTGGTAATTAATTTTTTCATTTTTAAAAAACCGAAAACTAAAATCATGTTTTATAATTACATTTTTTAATTTTTTGTTTTGAAAAATAAAATAAGTTTCGATGACTTTTCTATTTTAAAAACAATTCATCACATCTCCTGGTAGAGATGTATGTCTTTTGAGGGGAAAAAAATATATCTTCATTAAGAATGTTTCATTTATGAAAAAAACATAACTCTTATGAAGAGTTGTGATTTTCTCGAAATTATATATATACACTTTTCCAACAATTTTAACTTAAATCAATTTTGAAATTGTTTAAAACAATTTAAGATATTCTTAGTTATACGAAAAAAGAGAATTGAGGTGAAACTAAATATAAAACAACATTATTGCCCATTCAATTCATATAAGAAGTGGAAGAAAAATAAAAGTGAGATATAATTACAATTTTTGGGAAACCAAACCTAAGCATACGTGGGAACAATTAAGCATCCTATCTAACCGTACGGCCATTTTGTCTTTTTCTTGGTTCATTTCTGAAATTTCTTAAACATTTAAAAAAAAACACTTTTTAAATTAAAAAAAATATATATGGATATCAAATAACCTCAAAATTGTTACCAAAATATGTGGTAGCTGGAAAAAGAAAAGTTGGTGGGGGGATCCACCAAAATAAAAGAATGAAAATGAACATTTCCTAACACTATATAGAAATTATTATCCCCAACTGTTAGTTCAGACCACCAAATTTGAGCACATGTATCATTCTTTTTTTTAGTTTGAGCATCAATAATGTCTCATTTCATTATCATTCTATTTTTTGTTTTTGATTTTAAAAATCATGTATCTACTTTCTTTCATTTTCTTATCATGGTTGGTATTCATCTTAAATAGAAGAATTGCATTATTCGTCAATTCAAAAAACAAAAATAAATTTTTAAAAACGACTTTTTTTAGCTTTCTAATTTTGATTTGGTTTTTGAAAATGTGGACAAAAAAGTAGATATCAAAAACAAGAAATTTAGTGGTAGAAGAGATATTTATAGACTTAATTTTCAAAAACTAAAGAATGAAATAATTATCAAATAGATTAGGTATTCCACTCCCCGTTATCATTTATTTAGTCTAGGCATAATATCAGAAAAATGAGAGATTGAATTTTTTTTTATCACATATGTTAGTCCAACTCTAAAAAATTAAAGAACCATCCAGCAAATATTTCCAGGTTTAACATGCCTTGTAGATTGTTATATATTTTAAGGTTTAGCATTCCTTTTCCAATTGTTCCTTAGGATGACTCTCGAATTATGGATTCGATTTCTAAAGGATTCTTTTCTTTTGGTGTTGAGAATGAAGATTATGTTTTATTCATGTATATATGGCTCAGCGAGGTTGGTTTTAGGTTTTTCGTTCTTGATGATTTGTTGTGCTGTTTTGTTTTGTGCTTGTGCCTAAAACATAATTGTGCCAAATCCTGGGGATTGTGAGGGCTTGTTGCTGTTATTGATCTTGAGTGTTACTCTCGATCTCAGTGAGGTGAAGTGATGGTATGAAATCTCATAGTGGAGGCGATTGATCGCTTTTGCAATGATTTTAGTTTGAATTAAAATATAGAAAAATGAACATTTAATTACAGAACTATTAAAACTATTAGAGAGAAAGCCTTGTTGGTAAATTATGTGGACAAGTCAAAAAGTCAAAAGGAGACACCTCAGGTCAAGATTGACACATCACACAAGTAGGTCAATGGTGAAAATTGAGTAAAATTGGCATTTTTGTTACAGCCAATTTTCGATGATCGTTTCCCTCTTATTTTTTCCTTTTGTGATTGGTCCATGTGTCACTCTACTATTCATCATTCAATTCAATTTAATTATTAATTCTTTATTTTTATCTTTAAAATCTTAAAAGCGTAAAATATGTATAAATCAGGCTATTGTATCTTGAATGAAATACAGAAAAACACAGTTGCAATACAAAATTTTTCAACTAACATCTCAATTTCTATCTTGGTATCAAAGCTTTCATGGCAAACGCCACCACCGGAGCTATACCTATGGCATTAGAAACCACAAAATTTAGCATCCCGCCATTGAACCAGTTGCTCAACCAGATAACAAGTGTGAAGCTTGAACGAGGGAATTGAAGGAACCCTTATCAAAGAGTACCTATGAGCGGAAGTAAGATCGTTCCAAATTCATTATGACAGACATACCGCATTCACTAACAAACATACAAGTTATACATTTAACAACAAATTAAGACGTGCTTTTCAAACTTAAACAACAGAGGAATGACAGACATACCTCTTGAAGAACTTTTCTTCTTTGAACTCTCGCTCTCGTCAGGAGCGGCAACTCATGCAGTTGCTTTGATCGCCAAGCCTATCGTCCACCAAATCTCGTTGTCATCTACCACCGAACGGACTTCTCACGAACAGGTAGCAAGGAGAACACAACTACTCAGTAACCTCGGTATTCTCGGATTGAGAATCCATGAGGTGTGGGCTCTGTTGGATTTGGTAGAGAGAAGGAAACAACGATCGTTTACCACGACCAAGCAAGTGGAAGAGGTTTTATATCTATCGCATAGACGGGTTCTTGATCATTTAGTAAAAGGTACACGATCGTGTAGTAAATTGGGGTTGATCGTTTAGACAATCATTTAGGTAAACCACTTGGGTGCGCGATCGCCTAGAAAAGACTATACGATCATTTAGGAAATATGCACATGTTCACGATCGTTTAGGATAACTTGAGCTATCGTGTAGGCTCTCGTTTACTAGACGATGGGCAGTGTACTAAATCATGAAGCGATTATTCGATTTCCTTGCAAAATGAATACTATTTTCATTTTATCCTTTAGTTACGAAAATTGAATGTAACCTCCCACTATCTCGTGTGGTAATGGAGAAAAACCAACAATTATCTCATAATTGTTTAATTAAAAAATAAATATAATCATATTATATTTATAATCTATAGTTTAATATCACATCATATGCAACATATAAACCATGGTCCTTTTCTCCTCCACTAGATATAAATCATATTTATATTCTTTTCCTCCAATTAATGTATCTCATACATCATGTCAACTATATCATATATAATTGACCAGTTTAATCATATCATATATAATCAAACTCCCTCTTGTCAATTTGAACATTTCAGTCTGACCGAAAAAACTGATTCTCAACTTAAATCCATTGAGCTACCAAGGGGACCTTATGGACCTGTGGCTTGAAGCTCCAACAGTACGTGAATAGCTGACTAAACTCTTTAGCCATGAGATCCACCATTCGTTAACTGCCAGACATTCCACTAAAGACTGACAGTTGCACTCTTCTCACCACAGATATATTTCTGTGTCCATTAGATATAACCAATAAACAGTACGATAATCCTTCACAGATGCTCGTAAGTACAGCTAGGCCAATTTACAATTTTTCCCCTGTAGTTACATCTAACTCCTTAAGTACCACTGATCCCTCTAATGAACAATACAACATAGTTCTACTATGCGTGGATACCTCTCGGGCCATGAGAAGGTGTGTGGCACCACATCTTTCAAGCCTCAGAATCAGCCCTTAAGGGTGCAATCTATCTACTTACCCCTGCTTCGGGGAAGAAGTGAATTCCATCTTGTGTAGCTGAGTTTCCAGCTCCCCAATCAGACGAATCCCCAAAGTGGTAGGTTTGAGTCGGCAATCTGGCCACTCGCACCCATGCAAATCAAAAGACTGCCCTCAAAGGCAGGAGTTCCCAACTCATCCAGGATTGAGGTCATGTTACCTATGGTCATCCTAGTGAAATGAAGTCTTTGTCATAAACGGCATTATATAACAAGACTATTATACTTCGTGGTCCGATCTTATACAAACTCATTTATATAGGACGCCTCCCTCGCATGTCTCCACATGAATGATCATGATCTAACCATCTATAGCAAGTCACAACACTTGTAACTATTCTACAAAGTGGGCCACATCCGTAGCGTTACCAGGATAAGGTTTTCCTCTTATATCCATATACTACAGACCATTTTGGTTATCACTTAAGGCATGATCCACCTATATATCTCCATATACATGTAAGTTACAACGATAATCAGGGATCTTAGTTTATGGTTTGTGGTAAAGCAATTAAAACATCCATTTTTTCATAAACAACAGTGAAGAAAATATCATATATTATTACATCACAAGTGTTTGTTCGATATAGTGTTTACAAACTACAGGACCAACGAGAGTTTAGGGCATCAATCCCAACAAGAATTTCATGCTCTGGAAAACGTTGGCTCTTCCGATTCTAAAAGGCTACAAGCTCGAAGGCAACCTTTCAGATACTGCTCCATGCCCTCCCATGTTCATTTCCCAACCATGGACTGGAACCCCTGAATCAGGATTTGTTGCGGAAAACGCCCAATCTTCAAACCTGGGTGGAGCATCCAGCTCAACAGCTATCAAAGTCCTTAATCCGCAATATGAAGCTTGGCTAACTGTTGATTAGCTTCTTCTCGGTTGGCTCTATAACTCTATGTCTCTTGAGGTTTCCGTTCAGCTGATGGGCTGTGATAATGCTCGAGATTTGTGGAAAGTGATTTAAGCTCTATTTGAAGTTCAATCAAGTGCTAAGGAGGATTATCTAAGACACGTTTTCCAACAAACTCGCAAAGGCAACTTGTCCATGTCTGATTATTTGAAACTAATGAAATTACATTCTAATAATCTAGCACAAGCAGACAACCCAATTTCCCTTCACACTCTTGTTTCCTAAGTTTTACTTGGTCTAGATGAAGAATACAACCCCGTGGTTGTTGTGATTCAAAGCAAACCTGATATATCATGGCTTGATATGCAATCCAAGCTGTTGTCATTTGAGAAACAGCTGGAACATCAAACCTCATCCAAGGCTCTTACACTCAATCAATCTGCCTCTTTCAATGTAGCCCTTAATCGACCTACCTCTGTTCCTCAATCTTTTAATTAGGGCAACAATAACTCCACGAATTGGCAAAACTACAACAACTCAAAAGCTAACACCGAAAATCATGGGAGAAACACAGGGGTCGTGGCCGTGGCCGAGGAAATCACCCAACATGTCAAGTCTGTTCACGATATGGTCATGCTGCTAATGTTTGCTATCAGAGGTATAATAGGGAGTTTGTACTG
Organism: Benincasa hispida; assembly: GCF_027475165.1. Lineage (NCBI taxonomy): Eukaryota > Viridiplantae > Streptophyta > Magnoliopsida > Cucurbitales > Cucurbitaceae > Benincasa > Benincasa hispida. The sequence goes on along the minus strand of NC_143478.1, from coordinate 45,785,067 downwards.
AATCAACAACAGTCCAAGAGTCATAAAAACCAAGACAGCTCAGGACCTACTCGTACAACCTTTCTTACTTCCCAGAACACTAATCCTTTTATTGCTACACCTGAGACAGTGGCAAATTCCAATTGGTATGCAGATAGTGGCGCGATCAGTCATGTCACAACGGACTACAACAACCTAAACAATCCTACAGCATAGGTATTGATCGAGTTACTGTTGGTAATGGAGCCTCACTGGCTATATCTGCTGTAGGAAACTCTTATCTTACTGCAAATTCTTGTCAATTAAAATTACTTGATGTTCTGTGTGTGCCTGAAATTTCAAAGAATTTGGTTAGTATTTCAAAGTTAGCAAAAGATAATGTTGTATTTGTTGAGTTTCATAGTGACTCTTGTGTTGTTAAGGACAAGCTTACACACACACACACTTGTTAAAAGGAACACTTAATGGAGGCTTATATCAGTTAGAGGCTGCAGCAGTTGGAGCTGATTTGGAAAGAAGGGGGAGTCGTTTGCATAAGCCCTTGCATAAAAATAATGATTCTACTATTTTCAATATTGGTCTTAGTGTGGATGTGGTTGAGTCTATGGCCTTATGACATAAAAGATTAGGTCAACCATCATTAAGAGTCTTAAAGTCTATTCTAAAAGAATGTAATCAGTCAGTTTCAAGCAATAAAGAACATTAGTTTTGTGAATCTTGTCAACTAGGCAAAGCTCACTTATTACCTTTTCCCATTTCAAACTCTCGTGCTCAAAACAAGTTTGATCTTATTCACACAGATGTTTGGGGCCCTGCACCTATCATGTCTTCAAGTGGCTATAGATATTATGTGCTTTTCATGGATGATTACAACAGGTTTATATGGATTTATCCATTAAAATTGAAATTTGATACTTTGGCAGCCTTCCAACATTTTCTAAACATGATAGTCAGACAATGGTGGAGAATATGTTAAAATCCACCGTCTATGTCAAGAATTGGGAATTATCTCCAAGTTTTCATGCCTTCACACATCAGCACAAAATGGTCGTGCAGAAAGGAAGCATAGGCACTTAGTTGAAATGGGGCTCATTCTACTAGCTCAGGCATCCATGCCATTGCATTTTTTGTGGGATACCTTTCTGATGGCTTGTTTTCTCATCAATGGCCTTCTTACACCTATTCTCAATGGCTCCTCTCCTATTCAAACCATGCTTCAAAAGACTCTTGACATCTCCAAGATTAGGGCATTTGGCTGTACGTGCTTTCCATGCCTAAGGTCATATCAAACTCACAAATTTTAGTTCCACTTAGAAAAGTGTGTATATTTGGGGCAAGCTCTGTTCATAAAGGCCATCGTTGCCTAAACAAAGATGGTAGGGTATTCATCTCAACAGCTGTAGAGTTTCATGAAACTGATTTTCCCTTCTCTTATGGCTTTCAAGGCACTGTCTCCACTACTTTGCAAAGGCAGCACATTACTCAGCCAACAATACTTGTGTATTCACTACTTCCCAATCTGAGTCCACTACTTCAGGCCCTCCCTAATCCACAATCAGATTCACCCAATTCCAATACAACATCACATATCACTGCCAGTTTGCCCCCTACTCAGCAAAATCTACATAATATACCACTTCCTAATTCTTCCCATACTTCTTCGCCTAACCCAACATCAAGCTCTCTTGAGTGCCCAACCCAACAACCCTTGGTTGTTCCTATTGACCATCCTGATTTTCATCCAACTGATGCCGTGTCTACCCCAGCTGCCACCGCCCCTTCACCTACCACTTCCTCAACTCATACCAAAACCGTCTGCTCATTCTCACCCTATGATAACCAGAGCCAAAGCTGGTATCTTTAAACCCAAAGCTTGGCTTTCCTCCACTCACACTGACTGGACATTAACAAAACCAACAATCATAAAGGTGCCTCTTACAACACCTCAATGGAAGGCAGCCATGGATAATGAATATGAAACCCTTATGTCAAATAATACATGGCATCTTGTTCCTCCATCATCACACTTGAATGTTCTTGGAAACAAATGGGTCTTCTGGTTGAAGAAAAACCCTAATGGCAGCATTCAAAGATATAAAGTCGGATTAGTAGCGAAAGGATATCATCAGAGTCCTAGAATTAATTTCTTTGAAACTTTCAGCCCTGTTGTTAAACCAACAACTATTCAAGTTGTCCTTAGTCTTGCTGTTACAAAAGGATGGGCCCTTCGTCACTTGGATATCAATAATGCATTTCTAAATGGAGCTCTCACTGAGGATGTTTATATGCATCAGCCTGCTAGATATATCAGTTCTACACATCCAAACTATATATGCAAACTTGACAAAGAAATTTATGGACTTAAACACGTGCCATGAGTATGAAATACCATGCCTTGATTAGTTGGGGATTCAAGAACTCAAAAGCTGATACATCCTTATTCATTTTTCACTTTGGTAACTCTATTTTACTCCTGCTAGTCTACGTGGATGATGTCATTGTTACTAGTAATAATTCTCATTTGATTACAAAACTGATTAAATCCCTAGGTAGAAAGTTTGCTCTTAAAGACTTAGGTGCCTTAACTTATTGCCTTGGCATTCAACTTCACCATCTTGAGGCTGGCTTTGTAATAAATCAAGCTAAATATATTGAAGATTTACTTAGTAAGTTGAATCTCTTTGATCTTAATCCAGCTCTTACACCATGTACCATGGGCAAGAAGTTGTCAGCTACTGATGGGGTTCCATTATTAGACCCATATATTTATAGAAGCACTATTGGTGCTCTTCAATATCTCACTCGTACTCGGCCTGACATTGCATATATAGTGAATCATTTAAGTAAGTTTCTGAAAGCCCCTACAGACATTCATTGGCAGGCTACCAAAAGAGTACTCATGTATGTTAGTGGCATACGATACTTTGGATTACTCTTTGAACCGAGCACAAATTTGGATATCACTGCCTTTTCTAATGCTGATTGGGCATCGAATATTGATGATAGATGTTCAGTGGCTACCTATTGTATCTTTATTGATAATAACCTTGTCTCATGGTCATCGAAAGAGCAAACAGTTATGGCACGTTCCAGCATTGAGTTAGAATACCGAGCTTTAGCTCAAGCATCAGCTGGAATCATTTAGCTCCGACATTTGCTATTAGAAACCCAACTATTATCAGCTAGCAAACCCATTCTGTGGTGTGATAATATAAGTGTTGAAGCTCTCGCAACTAATCCGATATTTCATGCTCGTACAAAGCACATTGAGATCGATGTGCATTTTGTGCGAGATCAAGTTCTTCAAGGTAAACTTGATGTCCGGTATGTCCTCTCTTTGGATCAATTAGTTGATTGTCTAACAAAACTCCTTACACACTCCCAATTCTTCTGTTTACGGTCCAAACTCGGAGTCATTAATCTCCCCACGAGTTTGAGGGGGGATGTTAGAGAGAAAGCCTTATTAGCAAATTATGTGGACAAGTCAAAAAGTCAAAAGGAGACACCTCAGGTCAAGATTGTCACATCACACAAGGAGGTCAATTGTGGAAATTGAGTAAAATTGGCATTTCTGTTACAACCAATTTTCAGTGATCATTTCCCTCTTATTCTTTCCTTTTGTGATTGGTCCATGTGTCACTCTACTATTCATCATTCAATTCAATTGTAATTATTAATTCTTTTTTTTTTTCCGTAAAACCCTAAAAGGGTAAAATGTGTATAAATCGGGCTATTGTACCCTAAATGAAATACAGAAAAACACACAATTGCAATACAAGATTTTCAGCTGATATCTCCATTTCTATCTAAAATATGTTGTAATTCATTAAGTTAAGCATGAAAGGGGAAAAAGAAAGAAGAAAAAAAAAATACCTTTGTAGGACTCTTCTACTGCACAACAATTTCTTCTTTCACAGCAAAATGATCACCTCCTCTTCAACAGTAATGCCTCCAAAAAGCATTCTTTGTTATATCTCTGGTAAAAGACCAGCTTGTGGGAGCCTTTTTTGGAGAATGTGGGAATTGTGAGGAAGATGGATTGTAATAGAACCGTTTTCCTGTAAGGTTGAGAGAGAGATCTGAAGAGAGTATAACTAAATTTTTCTAGAGAATTAATATACCAACATCATACGTATAATACAAACCTTCTGTATTTTTTTTAGATAGGAGATAACTTCTTTGATTTAATTTAAGTTAATATATAATTTATTTAATTAAATAAAACAATAAGTTAATTAATTAATTAATTACTTAAACATCTCAAATTTAATCAAGTTAATATTTGAACTATATTCAAATATTTTTTTCTCTCATAATCTATAATTTTAATATGAATCTCATTCATATCAACTTTTAAACTATAGTTTTAATATGAATCTAATTCCTATTAATTAATCTTCCATATTATATAGTTTTATTTCAAAATTAACTATATTATATTGTATTCATATACACAGTTAATTGTATTATATACAATTAACATATTATCCCTAAGTTAATTCACACTTCAAATTATTCTTTCAAAACATTAGTCCTTGTTAATCCGTTGTGAGCTAACAAAGGGACTTAATGGACCTATGGATTATAAGTCCCAATAATAATTCGAAATTAATTAACTAAACTTTTTAATTAAATAATCAACATTCGTTAACTATGGGGCAAACCACTATAAACCCGTAGTTGCACTTTTATGCACTGTAGGATATATTATGCCCATGGATATAATCACTTCATATAAGTCAATACTTCATGAGTTGCTCGTGATTACAGTTGGGTCAAATGTACCTTTTACCCCTGTAATCACCACTGTATCCTTAAGTACCATTGATGCTCTAATGAACAATTTATTTATGGTTCAACCATAAACCACGTCCCTTTCAGGCCAATGAGAGAGTGGGATTCCATTGTTCAAGATTGGGAATCAGCACTTAAGAGAACTATTCTATACAGAAAAGAGTGAATTCAATCTTGTGAAGTTATGTTCCCAGCTCCCTACTTGATCACGTTCCTAAAATGATAGGTTTATTGAGTTGGCGACTCGGGCCACTCTCACCCGTACAAATCAAAGGATGGGCCCTAACAGGCAGGAGTTCATAACTCACTCAGGATTGAGATCGAGTTAAATATGATCATCTTGTGAAAAAAAATTAATCTTTCAGTCAACAGAGTTACAAAGAGAGGTTAATGATTTTGTGGTCCAATCTTATAGAAACTCATTGTTTAGGATACCTCCACTCACATGTTTTCACCTGAACGATTCGGGTCACATCGTTTGTAACAATTACAAAGCGGACCTTATCTATAGTGTTACCAGGATAAGACATTAAACTATATCTATATACTATAGACCCTTTAGGTTATTACTTGATCAATTTGTATGTCCACTATATACTGTTCAAGTTTCATGTAAATATCCTTGGATTTTTTATTTATTGGGATTGAGTTATGCAATTCTAAAACACCAAAGTAAAATAACATATTATTTTATTAATAATCAATAATTGTTTTCATATTTACAAACCACAAGTTTAGGTCATAAAACCCAACATGAAGGTGGAAAGATATAGGTTTATTGAGAGGGAGTTTTACATTCGGGGGAGCCTAAGTGATCGTTCACTAATATTCTCGTACTTAAGAGAAGCCTAAGTTTCATTGAGAGGGAGTCTCACATTATGGGAAGCCTAAGTGATCATTCACGAAATTAAGTTATCAAACAAGTCAATTTCTTGAAAAACGAGAAATAAAAATAGAAAATGGAAACATTATCAAACGAGCTCTTAACAACCCAATTTGATAAAATTGAACGTTTAGAGTGAAAAATGAACTTAACATCACAAAGTTTATGAGTAAAAAATTGAGTTTTCCCATCTTTTTACAAATAAACATGTATTTTCCGTTAAAATTTTAGTCCACTTCTTACCTATTAAAAGAGCCTCTAAAAAATTTTATATTAAAATGTGGCTTGATAAGTTGAAAAGATAAACTCTCAAAAGTAATTTTAGAAAAAAAAAAACATTTAACTAATATTTACTTTCTTAAAAAGTGGTTACATACTAAGCACCTTACTTAAAATAATTTTTTTCAAAATAATTTATAAATATATTGTCGCCACGTGCCCGACATCCTTGAATTGGGCTAATTTTAAAAGAAAATAAAAAGGAATCACCACTAATCTTTTTTATGGTGTGATTGGACACTGGAGTAAAATAAACAATTTTTAATTAGAAGAAACAAAAATAGAGTTGAGTTCGGAAGTTATTTGTATATGGGGAAGCGTTAGCACTCCACAACACCCGTTTAGAAAACGGTGGCTAAAACCTAAATCTTGATTTGAATTATTCTTTCAAATAAAATTCGTTTAGAAGAAAAAAAAGTTTTAAAATAAGTGTCTTATTTTACCCTCGTTACTCCAAGAATTGAAGTAATGATCCTGTAAAATAAGTGGAAGAGAATCCATCAATTGGGCTACATTAGTATAGAGGAAAATTCCTCACCTCAAGAATGTGAAAAATTATTACAATTTCTCGGAATCCTTCCTAAAAATAACCTTTTAATAAAATATTTTTTTAAAACATTAATTAAATTCATTTTTTCTTGGAATCAAACTTCGTATTCCAAAAAATGTGATCCCTCATCTCAAGAATTCTAGAAAATCGGATTCCCAAATTTTTCAGATTCGATCGTAAGAATATTTAAGAAAAATCACGGTCTTAAAACAAATTATTAGAAAATCTTTTGAAATAATATATTAATTTTAAAATGTTAAAAAACACTCGAAGAAGGTAATTAAAGAAAAAATTTAGATGACTTAAAAAGAGTTTTAGAAAAGATTTTAAAATCTTAGAAAAATTTAAATTAGAAATCAAATAGGATTTAATATTAACATTACACAACTAAAAACATAACTTAAGAAATATGATAATAAATAAAGAAAATATAAAATAACATAGTAAGATTTTAATAAAAACATATTGGATATATTTTCGGACTCCCAAAGAATCGATTCCTCACCTCAAGAATTCTAGAAAATCGGTCTCACAAATTTTCTAGATTCCATCGGAAATTTAGAACAACGTCCTTGAAACAAATATTTAAGAAAAGAGATTAAAACTCATTTAATAAAACTCAAAAGGAGTTAATTTTAAAGATTTGAGAATAAACCTAAAAGTGTTGAAAATGCTAAATTTTACTAAAAAAACAACATTAATTTAAATATGCAAAGCTACATTTGTAAAATATAAAATTTAACAATGCATTTAAAGTAATAAACGAACCAACAATGTTATTTACAAAGATATTAAAAAATTAATAAAGCATATTGGAGATTGATTTTGGACTTCCAAATAATCGACTTCAAATACTTTTTAAAAAAGAAAATTAATTAAAGATATTAACCAATTTAAACAACTATTAGCAAGAATTATATTAAATTGACCATAAAACAAGGAAGAAAAATATAATATTGAAATATACATATAAGAAAAATGAGAAAATGCTAAAGAAACAATATCCAATTCTATAATGAAAAAAAAAATCACTAATTATAAACATAAAATAAAGATAAATACATAAAAATAAAGTTTAGAAATAAACTAACGGAGAAAAGAAATAATAAAGAAAAATTAATAATATTAACAAAAATGATTTTTTTACTAAGTTATCTTTTTTTTCATCTATTTTGTTTTAGTCTCTTCTTTTCTCCCACTTTAATAACTCTAATTTTTTCTCTCTCTTATTCTGTTACTAAAAATAAATTCACAAAGAAAAGAAAAGATAAGTAAAAACAAATAATGAGAAAAAAAAATAAACAACAAGATATGAAACAATATGTTTATAAATAAAAGAGACTCAGAGACGACAAAGAAATAATTGTAATAAAAAGAAAAATAGAGAAACAAGAACAAGAACAAGAATCAAATATCTAATCTTTAGTTTATTTAGGGGAGCTTGCACAAAAAAAATTTAAAAAAAAAAACTTGAAATCCAGAACACTAAACTCTCTTGTTGTTTGAAGTATAGATCCTTGAGACCAAAACTCTACCAATACATCTCGAGCTAAGTTAGATTTTTTCTTGTGTGTTGGATTCTTGACATTGTAATGATTCTTTTATTTTTTTTCGTGTGGAACTCTCCTTTATGTATGAAAGGATGGAGGCTCTAGGGTTTCTAAAGAAGAGAGAATTTGGGGTATGGTTGTTATGTTTCCTTTCGAAGAGAAAAGGAGGATTTTGGAGTTGTTGTGGATGAAGGCTCTCTAGGGTTTCTAGAGAAGAAGGAGAGTTTCTTTTCTTTTTTCTTTTTGGAAGAGAAAAGAAGGGGTTTGTATGAAATGGTGGCTTGGATTTTTTAGGAGAAAGTTGCGTATTTAAAACCCAAAAATCTTACTCCAAATGTTATTTTCTTCTTATTGATTTTTATTTCAAATTTGAAAATTTACCAAACTTGTTCTATCCTTAAAAAGGAAGGACAGATTTTTGGGCAACTAAAACCAAATTAAAATTTTTTCCACATTTTCTTTGTTTTTTTTTTTTTTTAAATTTTAAATCCTAACTAAATTGATTACTTTAACCAAACTAAAAGAAAAGTTAAAAGGAGATAAAAAAAATTAGCATAAATAAGGTGAAAAATCATCAAATTAAAATTAAAAAAATTAAGACAAATTAAATTTATTTTAAAAAAGGCCAGACAAAAATAGGTGGCCACATATATCAAACACATATTTATTAAAATTCACATACCTAATATTGTAAAATTTAATTTTAAGGTCTCAAACCGAAACAAGTATAATTCAACTAAATATGTTATCTACCAAAAGTTTATGATTCAAATCTCACTACTATTATTATATTAAAAACAAAATTAAGGCTTGAAAGTCCCAACATTATATGTTAATAATACCAAAATTGAACACAAACCCTTTGGAGGAACTTAGGTCCAAAGGCCAAAAAAATGTGTTACTTGTACGCATATATTCAATTTGGCATATGCGTTTTGGATTGAAGATCACTTTACTTTATGAATAATTGAATGACAACCTCCCATTCAACAATAACTTATGCTAAAAGCTTACCTCTTCATATGCCAACAAAATGAAAGAATCTCACATGGAAAGTAACTTTAGATAACGGACATCTTCCTTCAAAAGAAGGTGCATAAATTAAGGTTGGACAAATTACTAACAAATATAATATATATATATAAATCAATCCAAAATCTTAACGTCGTGTTAGGAATGGATGCCAATATAATCTGAAAAGTTGATAAACCAATGAATGTATAGAGACCATAAATCAATATAATTTTTTTTTAAGAGGTATTGTAATTAAAGTGTAGGGTGGGGGAATTGAACCTCAAACCACGAGATTAATAGTATGAACTTTATTCCTTACTATCCTCCATCAAACTGAAATGTAATGTCTTTCCATCCTTCTAGAGCTTCCAATTCCTTTTCGTCTTTCAGATGATTCTTGGGATTTAGGGTTTTTTTTTTTCTCTGTTGGTTTTGGGGTTCAGTGAGGTGGAGAAATAAAGGATTTGAACTTAGATATCTTTTACCCCACAATGGAGATGGATCTCGATTATGCTCGTGTCTCTTGTGCAATCAATATAAAAAATTAAAAGAAGAATAGACATCCATCATAAATATGTCAATAAATAAAGTCATAAATGTTAATTTGAATAACTCAAGAACTAAAAAAAAAAAAAATTCATAATTTAACCATGTTGTTCAACTATAAAAATCATGATTATAATATAGGTTTTTGGCATTTAGGAAAGGGATAAGAATATGGATATAGTTTCAAAGAGAGGCTCAATGAAGTTGTATGGTGAAATGAATACGTGGGGGGGATGTATACAAACTTTATCTATACAGCAAAAATGCTCTATAAAGTGAAAAATGGTATCTAAAAAGAACAAATATAAATGTTGCTCATTTTGTTAACAATTGTAATTGCCCTTATCTTCTCAACAAGAAAAAGAAAATGTAATTGCTCTTAAATAAATAAATTACAAGTTTAGCTAGACACAAGATCGAAAGTTTAGATCTTGTTTAATAACAATTTTATTTTTTATTTTAAGTTTATATATGTTTGTTTCCTCCAAATTTTTCGATTTTGATTTTCATATTTATAAACTACATATTTGTATTCTAATCAAAATTTGAGAAATCAAAAACTACTTTTTGAAGATTATTTTATTAATTTTCAAAACTTAATCTGGTTTTTGAAAATATTAACAAAAAATATAACAAAATATAGAAACATGCATGCAGGTGAAAGTAATGTTAAAACTTAATTTTCAAAAACATTATTTCAAAACTCTCATTTGCTATAATATTTACTATTTACTACGGTTTTTACTATTTTACATTCATCATTTTTTTTTAATTTTTTGTTACATTGTTTACTATTTTCTTCTCAAACTAAAATAATATAGACCTCAAACATAAACTATTATAACTCAACTATAATAACCAATTCCTTACACCAAATGCTCCTAAATGGTTATCCATTAAGGCACTGGGTTCCATTAAACTTAAAATTAAGATTATATATATATATGTAATACATCAATTAATTTTAAAAATTTTGAATTTGTCAATGACCTATTAATTAAACAAAATATATTGTATATGTTTAGGGACCTATAGACAATTTTAAAATTCCATCAATTAATAGACACAATTCTTAAAGTTCAGGGACTAAATTTCTAAACTTGTAATTTTAGAGCCTGTTTGGTAAAGAATATGAAAACATAAATTCGAAAACAAGGAATTAAATGAAAATAGAGTTGTAGTTCATGTTTTCAGATATATGAGTTTGGTAGCACGTAGTAGAGTTCAGAAATTAAATTCTAATTTAAACAATTGTAAACTAGTTATAGTTACCCACTAAATATTAGTTGACAATAAATTATTGTTAATCTATTTATGAATATGTTTTATGTTAAAGAATTGTATAATTATTGTTGTGTAATATTATATAATTTATAACAAAAATTAAATTTTTGATCCGGTTTGGAATAAGTTAAAATTTACGTATTATGGTTAATTAGAATTTACCCCTATAGTTTGATAAAAGCTTCATAATAAATAGTCCCTATGGTAGGGATTGAGCATTTAACAAATCATATGGACTATCAAATCATAGGAGCTAAATTCTAAATTTTAAAATCATATGGACTAACTTTTAACTTTATCCAAATCATAAGGACCAAACTAGAAATTTAACCTAATGTAATTTATAATACATTACATAATACATTTTTTAATTTTTAATTCTTTAAAAAAATTAAATTGGATTTATAACATGACATACTATATTTATAAACATTTTTATCTTTATTTAAAATAATTATGTATTCCAAATTTTAAAATTTAAATTCTCAATACAAAAAAAACATAAAAATGTTGTTTTCAGTATTTGCACTGTTTGGACCAAAAACAGATTTCAAAAACAGAATTTGGATTGTTTGTCAAACATATATTCGCTGGATTCAATAAATCTGAAAATATAAAACAGAATCTGAATTGCGAACTAAACATACTCTTAATGTCCATCTTTTTATATAAACTCTCGATTGAGAATTTTAGGGTAAGATTAGAGATAAATTTTGAAAATAATAATTTTTAATTTAGTTAATTTAATACAAATCTAAAGATCAATCACCATCCCTCTTTTGCCAAAGTAACTATAAAATTTAAGCATGACATGCATTCTAATGCACAAACTTTAATATTTTCAACAAGATTGTAGAAGACTATAATTTTTTTAAATTGAAATAAGAAAAAATAGCTAGTATATTTAGAGCGATATTAAGAAAAGAAAAGAAAAAAGAGTAGAAAATGTTAATACATTTTGGTAATAATTTTAAGATTTAGGGATAAAGAGAATTGGATATCCCAAAACAAAAAAGATGCCTAATTCTCTTATCAACTTCCATTTGCAAGTTGCAAGTATAACATAAAGCTCAAGGAATTAGAATTTGTCCTTCCCCTTAGCCAAGCACACAAAACATCACTTGAGATTCTTCTCTCTTGCGTAGGCCTTTTAGCTAATTTAAATGTCAATAAAGTGAATTTATTTTATTCCATGTTATTTTGCATCGAATAAGACATACAAAGTTGTTTGGCCAATCGTTTTAATAAATCTAGATTTATACGAAATTTGTAATTTTTTTTTTTTTTTTTTGTGAGTTTGTGAATGGTTAAAGATAGTTTATATAGTATTATAGAAAGCGAAATTGGTATAAATATGTCCAAACTGGTTCAGATATTCACGAATATATATATATATAAAAATATATATTTACTATATAAAATGAGTATTATAAGCTTGAGTGTACGAAATAAATAAGTATATGTAGTTAATGGAATATCTTTGAATTTAAGTAACTTTTTAAAAGGGTTGTTTTTAAATATAGAAAAATAAATCAAAATATTTACGAAATATAGTAAAATTTTAGAACTATCATTGATAGATACTGATAGACAAACAAAATAAGAACTTAATTGCTAATTTAGAAAAGTCCAAAAAGTACGACGGTTAAATTATGCGAATCACTTGATTGATATCCAATATATACTATAGATATGCTTGAAAGTTGTTTGATATCTAAAATAGCATTGATATATGTGAAAAATGATTGATTTACTATACTTGAAAGTTATTTGATATCTCATAGACTACCTGTATATTTGAAATATAGTAATGAATGTTTTAAATACAATTTGATATATTATTATACTTCATATATAACTTATATACTTGAAATATAATAATGGATATGTAAAATACAATTGATATACTAATTGATGTTTGATACACTACTCATACATATTGAAAGTTGATTTTGATATATGATATACTATTGATATACTTAAAATTTGTTTGATATCTGATATACTCTTGACATACTTTCATATATTTGAAACTTGATTGATATCAGATATATTGTTAATATACTTGAAATACAATAATAGGTATTCGATATATTTTATATTAGGTCTGTTAATTAGCAATACAATATCTCTAAACAACATATAGTTTTTTCATAACAAAACTAATTCAGCAATAATTGTAAAACAAAGCTTTGAACTTAAATAATTAATTATTGACCATTCTCAAATGATATAATCACTCAAATTAATCTACAAAATATTTAGGTATACTTGTAGATCAGTTGTAGAACTGATATACCAAATATTAAGAATATCAGCTTTACTAATATATCGAATTTAATTTAATTTTTTTTATGAGTTTTACTAATCCATTAGTATGTCAATATTTAGTATATCCTTTCCAATTAATATATATATATATATATATATCAAATGTATTTATTTGAGTATTATATTTTTAGTTATCATGATTTTTGGATTATCAGCGGTGGTTCCTAGTTTGAGAATTATATAATTTTTGGCATATCAATCATATAATTGATATACAAACAATCTGTCATAAGTTTGGATCATTTTATCTATTTGATATACTATTAGAACTTAATTTAAGAATAGAACGATCCATCAAAATCTAAATAGAGAAAAATCACCAAATCAAACAAAAGAATATTAAAAGAAAACAAAAGGTCTCATATAATCAAACAAAAACAAATCAAAATAAAAAAGGAATCGAACAAAAATAAATACAACATATGAAAAAAATGAAAAAAATTGATATGTAGATGAAACTGCAAAAAATACATACATGATGATGTTTAAGAGAGAAGAAAAGATGATGATTGTGAGAGCAGAAAGAAGATTAAAAAAAAAATACAAAAATTTTAAAAAATTGTTTCATTTTTTGGTTTCATTGTTTGGTTACTTTCTTCTTTTCTACTTTTTTTTTTTTTTTCCTTTCAATTTTAGGTCTTTCCATCAAATACAATTAAAAAAAATTGCAACTTTTTTTTCGGTTCAATGGCACCTATAGGATTATTAGCCAATGTTAACGTTTCTAGTTCTTGTCAACCACACTTGACCAATTATATTGATATTTGGAGTAGTGCTCACATTATAGTATAGTCAACAGATTGTCTCTTGTATACATGAGCCAAGAAATCATTGAGGAAGCTGAGAATGCAGCTATATGATCCAGTCCCAGTGGTATAAAGTATTGTCTGTTATAATAATTTCCAGCATTGCTACTCCAACATGTGTTCGGATTAGAGGAGTGGACTAAAAGAATGCTCAAGATGTATATGCGAGTTTCCCATATCAAGAAATATTTTAACAAATATGGGAAAAGATGTGATCTAGTTCACATTATTTTTATATTTACACATACCCTTTAACTACAATAATTTAGAAAATTTGTAGGTAGCAATTTAGTTCTAAACTCATGCACATCATTAAATTATAAGCACTTCATAGAACAAATAGAGTAACATTGAATGTTTGTCATTGGCACAAACTTCATTTTCAAAATGTCCAAGAAATGGTTTACTTTTCAAGATAGATTTAAAGCTTTTGAAGGAAAAAAAAAATTAAAAGTCTCAATTATTAAAAATGGAGTTTTGAGAATCTATAAATCTATTTTCGTCAATGAAGAATTAGTGAGAATTCTTTTGCTAAAGATTTAATGAGATGATTAACAAAATGAAAAGAAAAAAGCAATCAAACACTTTAATTAAAAATAAAATTAAAATTAAAATTTTATGACTACAATTAACTCATAAACATCTCTACATGTATCGTAAAAGATCATGTAACGATATTCACATTGAATAATTTTTTTTAAAGATACATAGTGTATTAATACCTACTATAGTACTTAAATTTTACCAACATGTTAAAAGTTTAGAACTTTCCATTTCAATTTAACAACTTTACTCAAGTGTTGGCGTGATAGGATGGTGAAAACTAGCTTGAAATGATTTCGTACGATGCTAGACAAGTGAGTTAATCAACTCGACAAAAATAAGGACAAGTGAATTAAAAACTTCCATGGAATAAACAAAACAAACATTAGTTATTGAGAGAGAATAGGAGAACAAGGAAGAACTCACATTTTTAATGGGAGTTAAGTTAAATAAAGACAATCTAACTAGCTTTAGTTATGACTTAACTAACCATGGTTAGAAACTAAATAGCTACTATGTCAAACAAAATAACTACAACCACTCAAATAAAACCAAACTCTACAAGTAAGAATAATTAAATTAAGTTAAGGGAAAATACCTTTTATATTACTAGATTTTCGATCTAATTTTTATTTGACTCCTGAATTTTAAAATATTACACTTTTAGTCCTTAAATTTTGAGTTTTTTTTTTTTTAGGTTTTAAATGTTCTAATTTTACTCTTGAGATTTAGGAGAACGTTTAGGGCAAGAATTATTTTAAGACTATAATAACCTCCCCTTGTCATAGTAAATATTATTTCAAAACTCCCAATTAGCTAGGTCAATACTATTTCAAAACTCTTATTTGTTACGGTATTATTATTTGCTATAGTTTTATTAGTTTACATTCATCATTTTTTTTATTCGTTGCTACAATGTTTATTATTTACTTCTCAAACTAATGTTTACACCTCAAACACATAATATTATAATCTAAACTAAAATAATCTATTATATCCTAACTATAATAACCTAAGAGTATAATAACCAACTCCTTGTCCTAAACCCTTAAGTATTATTTCAATTTGATTCCTAAATTTCAATATTTACACTTTCAACATCCATTTTTCACTAAATACTCACTTTCAGTTTTTAGTATTAATGTCTATTAATGAAAATTTTCTCATATCAATTAAAATTAAATTTAAAATTTCACTTTAGAATTATTTCAAATTTATTAATGGAAATCAACAAAAAAAAATTGAAGTGAGTAATTAATGAATGATTGATATTAAAAGTGTAAATCTTAAAACATAGTAATCAAATGAAATTAAAACTCAAATTTTGTGTTAAAATTGTAACATTTTAAAATTCAAAAACGAAATTAAAATAAAATTCAAAATTTAAGTAGGAAAAATATAATATTTTGAAATTAATAGATAAAAAAAAGTTACTTTTTTTTTAAAAAAAGTATTTTTTTTATTTCATGCTCTGTGTGACACGTGAGGCATCACGAGATTGAGAATCAAATTCTAAAGAACTTCTCGCCACTTGATATTACGATGAAGTGAAGACAATATATCGGCATAACTTCTCGTGAGAATATGAAAGTAAATTTATTTAAAAAAGAGAAAAAAAAAACTGTAAAAAGTCAACATTTTGACTAATTCTAGAAAAAACGTCATCTTTACTCTTTCTCTCTCCTAGTCGCATTACGATACTTTGTTTCCCTCTCTTCAAAACTTCTTCAAAAACCAGCAAATTCCTTTTCCTTTGGCTTCTTTCCATGGCTTTCAGCTTCCATTTATACCCCTTTAACCTTATCTGAATTTCCCATATCTTCATCTTCTTCTTCTTCTTCTTCTTCACTTCCCCTGTTTTTTTCCCTCTGTGATTTCATGGAGTCTGACGCTTTTTCCATGAAGAAACAGAGCAATGTCCTCCGATTGAAGTGCTCCGTTCAGACTTACGATTGGGGAATCAGAGGACAAGATTCTCGTGTCGCTAGGTTCTTCGCTTTGAACTCTGGATCGATTATCGATTCCGATAAACCCTACGCTGAATTCTGGATGGGAACTCACGATTCTGGGCCGTCGTTTTTAATTCCCGCCGCCGGTGAGAATGGCGGCGGGATTGACTCCGATTCAACTTCTTTGAAGTCATGGGTTTTGGAAAACCCCAATGTTCTCGGCGATAAGGTCGTACAGAAATGGGGTTCTGATATCCCCTTTCTGTTCAAGGTATGAACACACACCGTGTTGATGTTTGGTTAATCAAATTAATGAATTCGTCGTTTTCTTCGTTTACATTTTGATTTTCGTTTTTAGGTTCTTTCTGTGGCGAAACCGTTGTCGATTCAAGCTCATCCCGATAAGGAATTGGCTAAAGAACTTCATATGTTGCAACCTAAAGTTTATAGAGATGCAAATCACAAGCCGGAAATGGCGCTGGCCATTACGGAATTTGAAGCTCTGTGTGGGTTCATCAGTCTCGAGGTAAATTACGAATTATTATCGATTTTCCCCTCTAACTGGGAACCCCAAATCTTCTAGTTTATCATTGAAATTCCATGGATTTGTTTGTTTAAGTTTATTTTAATGCTTCCCCCTTGATTTTGTCTTCTTTAGTTTTGTTTGAATTTTTTTCTCAACTTCAAATGGAATGTTATCTGATTTCAGTTCTCTTGGATCTATTAAACTATTATATTATAAAGGTCTCTTTCGTCAGGCTTATGTTCAATCTTCTTTATACTTTTTTTTTTTCCTTCTTTGACAGAACCTTCTTTTAGACTTGTTAATCTTGATGTGACGAGTAATCAAATATTTTATGTATATAGTTAGAACAGTTGAATTCATTGTTCTGTTTTGATATAGTGAAATGTCTGGTATGTCCTTAATTTTTGTGGCTTGATTTAATGTGTTCCTTTTAGCAGCAAGATTGCTTTTCACTTTTTGAGTATGACTTTTCAATGTGTCGGTGATGGAGCAAATTTGTGGTGAATAATATGATTATATGTTCCACCTTGTTTGCAATCTTTCTGAAATGTCTCACAAGATTTAACTAGGGAAGTCAATTTTTTGTGAAAACAAATAATTCTCTTTTCTGGGTTTTAGATAACTTTTTGTTTCTCAGTCCATTGTTTTTCTTCTCATGTTCAAAATAAATTATGTCTTTTTGTCTTGTTTAAATGACACCATCGGTTGTTTTATTTTCTTTTGTTTCCAGGAGCTAAAAGATGTTCTTC
The DNA here is from genome assembly GCF_027475165.1 of Benincasa hispida. NCBI lineage: Eukaryota > Viridiplantae > Streptophyta > Magnoliopsida > Cucurbitales > Cucurbitaceae > Benincasa > Benincasa hispida. The sequence goes on along the minus strand of NC_143478.1, from coordinate 45,767,284 downwards.
ATACTGTTCCTGAAATTGTAGAAATGATTGGCAATGCAGCCACAAACAGAGTGTTGTTGTTAGATGATGAAGACGATGAAGAGGATCTGAAGTCTGCTCTGAGGTCGGCTTTTACCCAGTTGATGTCGGCTTCCAAATTAGTGATATCGAAAGCGACATCCGAATTGAAGAGGCGACTGCACTCTCAAAGTGAGGTGACTACGCAATTTTTTATTTGGTTTTCTATAGAAGCTTTCTTCTTCACGTGATCCATTATTTTTCTTTTTTGCCTATAGAAAGTAGGAATCAAAGGCCATGTTACAGCAGCATTCACCAATGAAGAACTTGTGTATTCATATGCCCTTTAGTTTTGTTTTCTGTGGAAAAGAAGATAAAAGAACCTCTTCTTTAACCTTTATTCTTCTGTTTTATTTCTGCTCTTTGTAAAGCATGACCATAACATTTCAAAAGCAATTTGATTTCTACTTGATTTCATTCTAGATTAAACTGTATGTTCTGAAGTACACTTCTTGATGTTACTCTCTAAACATTTGTTTTTCTGTTTGATGTTACTTCATTCTTTCTGTATCCGCCTTGTATTCCATGTTTGAAGTACACTTGGTCCTGTAGTTTATGATCTGTGCTCATCTAGCTGCCCCTTGTTTTGTTTATTTTATCTTTCTTCAGGTGAGACAACTAACTGCTAAGGAAGTTTTGGTTTTAAGTCTGGAGAAGCAATATCCAGACGACGTGGGCGTTATAGCAGCCTTTTTCTTAAATTACGTGAAGCTTAGTCCGGGAGAAGCTTTGTACCTTGGGGCAAATGAGCCTCATGCATACATAAGGGGTGAGTGTATTGAGTGCATGGCAACGTCCGATAACGTTGTCCGGGCTGGTCTAACTCCCAAGTTTCGCGATGTCCAGACTCTCTGTGCCATGCTTACCTACAAACAGGTAAACTTTTCCATTGGAACCCATTCCAACAATTTCCCTTCTTCAAAAGTTTCAATATGACGTTCTTGGATGTTACACGAAAAAGACGAAAAGGCCAGAGTTCAAAAGTTCTGACATGTTTATATGCTTTAATTTGTAGGGTTTTCCTGAAATCCTTCAAGGAGTTCCCATGAATCCATACATAACAAAGTACATTCCACCATTTGACGAATTTGAGATAGATCGTTGTGTTCTTCCTAAGGGGGAATCGGTTTTATTTCCAGCGAGCCCTGGTCCTTCGATATTTCTGGTTGCTGGAGGAGAGGGGATGATGCTGTTGAATGAAGAATCACATAGAAGCGATGTTGTCAGTGAAGGAGATGTGCTTTTTGTACCTGCTCAAACTGAGATTAATATAACAAGTGAAGTTGAGTTGCTCATTTTTAGAACAGGAGTAAACAACAAGTTCTTTGACACATTCATGAATGGTAAATATTAGATTGACCTTCATTCTTTTTTATTTTATCCACTTCTCTAAGTTTATTTTAATTTATGATGATGTATATTTTTTTTTTCATTGCTCATTAACTTGTATATGAGAAACTCTATGTTTATTATTTGTTTATTTGTTTTCTATGATGGCACTAATCTATTTTGTTGGATAACAACAATTCAAAGATCAACATATTTCATATCTTTGCATAACACCAAATATATCAATAATAGTAATCTATTTAATGTCCATAATGGCAATAATTTTGAATAAGAGAATCACATTTGGTTGATTTGTAGTGTATTGACTTGTAAAAAAAAAATTAATCTACTCCTATTACCAACTTTTTGGGTATTTCAGTAATGATGAATTTATGAAGGAATTAAACAAAAATTCCTTGCCAATTTTATGGGAATGACTTTTACCTCTTTTAAGTGGCGTTTCCTCTTTAAAAAAATCACCAATTCAATAACTATATCATGACATGAAAGCTTATAATTGGCAATTGTTGTAAGTTAGGACAGATCAAACTTTTTTTCTTAATCTGAAAGGTTTGGGAGCAACACATACATATAGCTTTTTCAAGGAAAAAAAAAATAAATAAAGTAGCCTAAAAAAAACTTTGTAAAAGATTGAATTTTTTCCTTCAAATTTATAAATTTCTTAATTTTCACGAGTTTTTATAAAAATAACATGTAGGGAATATGTTATTTATTTATTTATTAAAAAAACTAGTTTTCTATCACTAATTTGATTGGTTGAAGAAAGATTAGCAAATGGATCAAAGGATCTATTTATTAATTCTTAGATTTCAAGATGCTTGAATCTCATGAGCAATTTAGCAAAATTCATGAGAATAAGTTAGTTGTAATTAATGTTGATGTCAAAATCTTGACAGCGGAGAACACACCTGACCTACATGTTACAACAATGATGCATTTGTAATTTGGAAAATGAAGGACTTAAAAATAAAGAAAAATGACTCAGATGCCAAAGTCAGAGATGGAGAACTCGAGAATGAAGAAGTCAAAAGCTTCAGTTTCAAATTAAGATCTAGTTCAAGTTACCTCATATTTGAAATTATAATAATGTATTTTGTTGGGAGAATGACCTGTAATTTACTTTTTCGTTATATGATTAGAATGAGAGGACTCTTTTCTCATCTTACATAAATTAAAATTAGTTATTATTAGATCAATTATTGGTTACTATCAGGACTGATTTGATCTCAAACTTACTTGACCTATTTGATCGGTTCCAAATTCACCATAACAATTAGCATAAATTAAGGATTTAATTTTCTTTATGAAATTTGAATCGTGTCACACGAAATCTTGATCAATACTTCTATAAGAAATTCACAATACAAGGAGGCTTAGAAAAAACTTCGGAAAGGAAAATTATGTAGTTTTTGGTTAACAAAGTTTAAAAGAAGCAGCTCTTTCATTATATCTCATCACATATTAATCTGATTTACACGAAAGAATTTCAAGGCTATATGTATATACCAAGTCATGTGTTAGCTCTAAAAAAGAGCTAATATTATGTACTTAATCCCGCTATTATTGAATAATTCTTATGAAATTTTCTAATTTATAGGTAAATTGATCCCAAGGTCAAACATGTCATTTGGATGAAAACCGAACAAAAAAGAACAAAAAATGGGAGTTGGATGCACCATGTTGAAAGAAGACATCAAAATTATCAAACGGCCATTGAGGGCAACATTGCAACCTCCCTTGACCCTCGCGTGATGTTGAGAGGCAGTAAACACCACTTTTGGGACAAGTAGCCAATGTCGCAACATTAATGGAACGCTCCAGCATAATGTTATAGGACAGAAAGCATGCGAATAGGACAGAGTCGCAACGCTGACTAGGGCATCGCAATGCTACGAACTTCAACAGGCATTTTGAATTCGCACGTGCAATGCAGCTTCGCATCAACGTTGCGCCCCTCCTTCAACACTTGAGGCATACTTCGACAAGAGCGTTGCAACACTCTTGGTAGTGTTGCGACGCTGCGATCGTATTACAAGTAGAAATCCTTGGTTCCAGCTGGAGAGGGGGGGCGAGGGAAAACGAAGGGAGAACGAGTTAGAGCCATGATTGAGACAATTTTTGAGGAGTTTCCACTCAGATTTTATCATTCTTTCTTCTTCATCTTTCAATCCTTTTCATTATGCCTTTCAACTTCTCAATTGTTGTTATTGATTTGAGGAAGATATAAGGCTAGGTAATTTTTCTTCTTAGGTTTAGTAGTTTGTTCAATTTCTTGAGTATGTTTAATTAAGGATGCTGAATTCTATGAACTCTTGAGTTTGATTTGGGTCATTTTTAATAGAACTTGATAGAATTGATCTAACAAATCATTTTTATTATATTCTTGTTTGCAAAATCTACATGGCACTATGCATATTTGTAGATTAGGTTGCATAAATTAGGAATGCTTGTGTCGGCTAAGACTTCTTTTGAACTCACGCTTGTTTGCCCTAGTTTAATCTTACTCAATAAATCATACTATGATTCTAGGCTTTCCAACTTGTAGGATGTCACAACATATGAACCCTAGTCTTATTGCGAATTAGTTTTTTGCTTAGATTTCGCCGAGAAGGAAGAGTTTAAAATTAATTTAGGGTCAAATTGATTAATCTCAAATTTGGCTAAATGAGCTATTAATTTAACTAATAGGTTGTGGACTTCATGGAATCAACGTCGTTTCTTAGCAAATTGAAATTGAACATAATGACGTATTCCAAGAGCTCTTTTCTCGATTCATTTCAATCCAATTGTACGTTTTAATCTCGTTCAAAATTTAATTCTTTACATGTTTATTTTTAATTCAGTTTTTTACAAACCAAACCAAAATCCCCCTTTATATGGAATTCTTTTATCTTCCTAGCTAGTTCATTGTTTCCCTGTGGATTCGACTCCATGCTTACTATTTGTTTTTCTCTTTTGGTGTAAGTTTTAAGCTCAATGAACATATTTCTTTTATTTAGTTAGAGGATCATAGGCAACAACGAATCTATAATACCTAACCATGAACAAATTGGTGCCGTTGCTGAGGAAATTTGGCAACTAGCCTAGGGCAATTTTAGAATTCTGAATAAAAAAGAAAGTGTATTATCAATTTTTCCTTCGTGTATGACCCGCTCCTTTGGGAGTGTAGAGCTTAATTTTTTTTGCAGATATTACTCGAGAGGAGAGGTGAATTCGAAGGGAACAGAGAAAAGAGACATTGAAAGAAGAAGATCATCAAGTTGCTGACAATCTGATAGAAGTAAAGGAAGAAGACATCATGACAGAAAGGGAGAAAACTGTAAGGGGGTTAGCTGAACCAGACGTGGATCAACAACCCTTGTGCATTATTTTTCCTCCAACCATTGTGCCATACAAGCTCAAGCCTAGTTTGATAAATCTATTACCTGTCTCTAGGGGAGTTTCAGGAGAGAACTTGCACAAGCATATAAAAGATTTCCACATGGTGTGCATAAGTATGTGATCCCATGAGGTTATAGAAGAACAACTAAACCTTAGAGTCTTTCTTTTTTCATTACAGGATGGTGTTAAGGATTGGTTTTACTACTTAGCTCTCGGGTCTATAACTACCTGGAATGATTTGAAAAAGAAATTTCTAGAAATTTGTTTTTTGACTTCTAGAGCCAATTCGATTAGAAAGGATATTTATAGCATTAAACAACATTAAATAGGAGAGATATAAACATTTATGTGCTAGTTTTCCTCATTATCAGATATCTGACCAATTGATCCAGTATTTCTATAGTGGTTTACTGTCCAATGACAAAAGTTCCATTGATTTTGCAGCTGGAGGAGCTCTTGCTGATAAGACTCCTAAGGAGACCCATGAGTTGATCTCGCACATGGCTGAGAATGATCAGAATTTTGGAACTAGAACTGCTAAGTTTGATCCATCTTTATCTTCTGAGGTAAAGGAATTGAGATCACAATTATCTAACTTGACTGCTCTTGTTACATAGATGGCGCAAGGAGGAATGACCAAGTCAAGAGCTGTGGAGCTTGCAGTGTGTTAGGACACTCATCTGAAGCGTATCCTCAAGCTCAAGTAAATGTAGTTGGGGGTTGCCAGAGAAAGTATGACCCTCATGCCCCTGTTTATAACCCAGGATGGCGAGATCACCTCAACCTCAAATGGGGATGTCAAGGGCAAGGACACCAAAATTCAAGCCATTCCAATCAACCATCATCATCTTCTTTAGGTATGTCATTAGAGGACATTATTAAAACTTAGTTGAACATTCTTTAAAATTCCAATAGGACATTCACCAGCTGCAAAAGAACTCCATCCAGTTGTCATAGGACACTAAAGCATTGCAACACGAGACAAGGACGGGGCTAGCAAATTTGGGTACTTAGGTTATTCAACTAGCCATAGTGATGGACCGTCTAGAAGGTAAGAGTTCGGAAAAGCTACCTGGTCAACCGGACTATGCTAATGTGAGTGCCATCACACTTAGAAGCGGGAAAGAGCTTCCATCTTTGACACCACCAATTGCCATTCCACCAAAACCTGCTTTAACTCATGGTAAGTCCTATGAGGAAACTAAACAAGAAGAGGAAATCAAACAAAATGGGAAAAGTGAAGCAAAATATGAGGCACCACCATCGACTCTCGAGGTAAGTACATCTTCTTTGCCTTCAATTGAACCTTATGTACCTAAAGCTTCTTTCCCTAGTAGGTTGGCAAAACAGAAGTAGGAGAATAAGGATGAAGAACTCATAGATATGATTTAGAAGGTTCAGATCAATATCGCTCTCTTAAATGCAATGATAAGTTTCTTAAGGAGCTTTGCACGAAAAAGAGGATAGGTAAAGAGAAAGAACGTGTGGTAATAAGTAAAAACATTTTGGCCTTACTTAAAAGAAATATGCCTAAGAAATTTCGTAACCCAGGTATGTTTACTTTGCCCTGTGTTATTGGTAATAGAGTTATTCGACATGCTATGCTTGATTTAGGAGCCTCCATTAATGTTATGCCTTATCATGTGTATGAGAATCTTAAACTAAATGATTTACAAAAAACTACCGTGTGTATTCAGTTGGTTGATAGATCTTATATTCAGCCTCTAGGAGTAGTTGAGGATGTTTTGCTTCAAGTAAAAGATTTAATTTTTCTTGTTGAATTCTACATTTTAAAGATGGATGAGATTACTACACCTACTTCTTCTACCATTTTGTTAGGGAGACTATTTATGAAACAAAGATTGATGTTGATAAAGAATGTCTCTCTGTAGAATTTAATGGGGAAGTTGTCTCATTAAATATGTATGATGCAATGAAGTTTCCTGAAGAATATATGTCTCTATACATGATTGAAACTCATGATTTTGTGGATGAGATTGTTTTGCATGATGATTATGGTTTTAATGAGTTGATAGTCCCTGTATTGATTTGGATTCACATTTTCTATCTCTTTCTTCTATTGATGTTAGCAACAATGATAAACCTTCTTCTGACATTGGTCTCGGTAATTTGTAGGTACAAGGGATTGAGTTAAAAACTCTCCCCAATCATCTGAAGTACGTGTACCTAGGCGAAGGGAATACCTTTCTTGTAATAATCTCTAGAGAATTGACACCAACCCAAGAGTGCTCTCTAATAGAGACATTGAAAACGTATAAGAAAGAAATTGGGTGAACCTTTTACGACATTAAAGGGATAAATCCTTCTTTTTGTACGCATAGGATCACCTTGGAGGATGAAGCCAAAGTCATGGTGCAACCTAAAAGAAGGCTTAACCTCACAATGAAGGAGGTTGTTCTTAAAGAGATTATCAAGCTTAATGGGGCCAACATCATTTACCCAGTTTCTGATAGTAATTTGGTAAGTCCAATTCATGTTGTGCCCAAGAAGATCAACATGACGATAGTTGAAAATGATAAAGGAGAGATGGTGCCAATGCGCATTCAGAACGGATGGAGGATGTGCATTGACTTTTGAAAGCTAATGAGGTAACAAAAAAAAGATCATTTTTCAATTCCTTTTCTTGACTAGATGGTGGAATGGGTTGTCGGGAAGCCATTCTTTTGCTTTCTTGATGGATACTCAGGTTTTTACCAAATCCCAATCACTCAAGAGGATCAAGAAAAGACAACCTGTACTGCGCTTATAGGACCTACGCCTTTAGAAGGATGTCATTTCGGCTTTGCAATGCCCCAGATATGTTCCAAAGGTGTATGACAAGCATCTTTTTAGATTATATAGAAAAGTGTATTGAGGTCTTTGTGGATGATTTTACCATTTAGGGAGAGTATTTTGATGATTGTTTGCACAACCTTAGTATGGTCATGAAACGTTGCATTGAAGCAAATCTTGTTCTTAACTACGAAAAGTGTCATTTCATGACTTCCCATGATATTGTGTTAGGACATCTTGTTTCTTCTAAAGGCATTGAATTTGATAAAGCTAAGATAGATTTCATTGCTAACCTTGTCTGTCCTATATGCATTAGGGAAATTCGTTCTTTTTCCTGGAAGCATAGGTTTTTACAGGCATTTTATCAAGGACTTTTCGAAATTAGCTCTTCCTCTATCCACATTGCTACAGAAAGATGTTCCATTTGAGTTTGGTAAGGAATGCCAGAAGACCTTTGACACTTTGAAAGAGAAGTTGACCACTACTCCAATTTTTTAGCCCCCACGACGGGACATCCTATTCGAAATTATGTGTGATGCTAGTAATCTAGTAGTGGGAGCCGTTCTGAAGCAACAGATTGACAAGAAGAGCCACGTCATATGTTTTTCATTAAGGACCTTTAACCTCACTCAAATCAACTACACCATGACTGAAAAAGAGTTTTTGGCTATTGTTTTTGCGATAAGTTTCGTTCTAATATTCTTGATTTTTCTATTACAATCTATATTGACCATTCTGCCCTTAGGTACCTCATGATTAAGAGGGAGTTCAAGTCTCGACTTGTTCGGTGGATTCTTCTCCTTCAAGATTTCAACTTAACCATTAAGGATAGGAGGGGATCAGAGTATTCAGTAGCAGATCACTTGAGCAGGATAGTGCAAGAAGAAGATTTGATACCCATGCAAGAGGACTTTCCTGACGAGTATCTGTTCCAAGAAACCACGTCAATACCATGGTATGCTAACATGGTTACCTTCCTGGTGATTGGTAAGTTCCCTCATGATATGCCTACTTCTAGGAGAGCTAAATTGCATAGTGACTCTAAATACTCCGTTTGGGATCCATCTTACCTTTGGAAGATTTGCTTTGACCAAATCGTTAGGAGGTATATCCCAAATGAAGAATTTGAGTCAGTACTATCATTCTGTCAGTACTATCAGGATCACTTTCTAGGAGGAAAGAAATGCCATTAAACTTAATTCCTACTTGTGAAGTTTTTGATGTATGGGGCATGGATTTTATGGGACTCTTTCCCTATTCTTATGGATATCTACATATTTTGTTAGCCGTCAATTATGTGTCAAAGTGGGTTGACGTTATCCCCATTAAAACTAACAATGTTGTTATTTCAGGATTTTTGAAGGCTAACATATTTTCCAGGTTTGGCATCTCGCGTGCTATAATTAGTGACCAAGGTTCCCACTTCTGTAACAGAAACATTGAAGCCCTTCCGAGGAAGTATGGAGTCCATCACCATGTGTTGACTCCTTAGCATCCTCAGACGAATGGCCAGGCCGAGATATCCAATTGAGAGGTAAAGAGTCGCTACTATAAAAATAGTGTTTCTTGACTTTTTTTAAGTGTTAAGAATGACTTTTCTTGACGTTTTTAAAAACGTCAAAGAAGCCAGTGTCAAGAATGTCGATTTTCTTGACGTTTTAAAAACGTTAAGAAAAGTGACACTTGACATTTAAAAAACGTCAAGAAATACAGACACTTGATATGTTTGAAATGTCAAGAATATGAGCATTCTTGACAAGGAAAAAACGTCAAGAAACACAAACACTTGACATGTTTCAAATGTAAAAAATATGGACGTTCTTGACAAGAAAAAAGTCAAGAAATTTTGTTAACTTGACAATGAAAAAAGGGCAAGATATATCCTACTTGACATGTTAGAAATGTCAAGAATATGTGAGTTCTTGACCTGTTAAACATGTCAAGAATATCTATAATTTTGACAAGGAAAAAAGGTCAAGAAATTTGCTTGTGTTTTTTTTAGAAAAATCTATAATGTTGATATTTTTACCTATAATTGCTCCCGTATTTTGATCCATCAACCACATTTGGTATATATATGACATAAATTCATCAATCAAATAAACAATAAACACACAATGACAAACTTATAATCAACGAAAAACCACCAATATCTCTTTATAAAAACATAATTTCTTTAACATTGTCAATAATACAACCTAAGGAACATAATTCTAACGATTAACCTAGATGGACACTTCTAAAACAATATAAGGAACATAATTCTAACAGTCAACCCAATATGAACAGTTTCAAAAAATACATTTCCAAAACCATCCATCTACCCACATAACAACTATCACATGTACCAATCCAAAACTATTCCCCCCTCCCCCCAGTGCATATTTGAACAATACCAAAAGATATTACACCTATAAGGATATGAAATAAACCCAGAAATTGATCAGGCAGAACAAACACATCGAAAATGACCAACCACAATCACATGTAGCAACCCAAAAAATTCAGCCAACTCTATCCACACCTCGTCCTACTCGATTTGTGAGTACGAGTTCCTTGTATCAATCTATAAACATAAAAGCCAAATATTATAATAGATTCTATTTTTCCGTATGCTATTTGAAATGTCAAAATAATGATAACATACCAAATCTAAGATGACAATGCTTCTTTTGGTCACAATATCCCTTATATACCTCATGATGTAGTATCCACATCCGGTGCTTCCAACTTGTAGAGGACACTATAGAGAAAAAACCAGTAAATAAGAATGAAGTAATCCTTACGCATTAGATATCTACTTAATATGATGAATAAGTAGTCATTGTTAGTTTATACTTTCCTTTATTGTTCTCGATAAGGTTTGCTTCCAGCTTTTCTTATTATTCTTTTGAGATTGAAACATCGCAATTGCCCTGTTTGTCAAGAAATAATCACAAATTCTAAAATAAAGTACACTTTAAAAGAAACACTACAAATAAAAATGGTTAACTTACGTGTTAGTTTATATATCTTATATCTACCCGTGATGTTGTCCTCATTGAGTCTAGGTAGTACACAGTGTCATCGTATGCATTTATAGCAAGTAGTGCCCAATGACAACTAGTTAATAAAATATAATTAGTATTTTTATTGCTAATGAAAATTGATAAAAACAAAACGTGTTTTAACTCACCCAAGATTAAAAGGAGCAAGAACTATTTATTTTGTTTCTGAGACCATCAGTCTACTATACAGGTTCCGACTTTTAACTTTCCGAGAGTTATGTCCAGAGGAAATGAGAGATGGATTTACAAAAGTGTATTATGAACTTTCTTTTGAATCAATAAAGGATGAGTGCAAGTACCTACAAAAGATTTATAACATAAATATAGACAACCAAAATTGAAAAGAAACGTTAGAACTAAAGTCTACAAAAGTAATAACATTACTTATGCCATGTAAGCCATTAGAGTCATTGTCTTGACTTCATCCATGTTACAAAAGTTAATTATGTCCTCTCACAGGACACAACTCTTTCGACTGATGCCAAAAAGTCCAACTGGAAGTTGTAAAGAAATACTAGACTCTTTGGCCATCACCTTCTTAGCATATCTAAGAATGGATTTCAAAGATATCGGAAGAACAGATGTTGAGTCACTAACTTCTTTTTTCTTAGTCATTTCCATTGAAGATTTCTCCTAATGTAGCAAAATCATAGCAACAAAAGTATATAAAGCAGAAAAATTAGACATTTGATGAACTTAATTGATTTTATTAGTGTCACTTGAAGATTTTCAAATCTTTTGTATTGCAATTTACATTCACCTTTATCTTGTCTCTTCTTTTCTCTGGGGACTTAATCTCCTCCATCTTAATTTTCTCTTTCTGTTTTTTTTTCATATGCAATCTTCATCTTGTCTTTTTGTTTATCTTGAGATTCGATCTCATCTGCTAAAAATTTCCTGGAGCAAATCCATGTCTAGAAAATGTTGTAGAAGATGACATTTAAAGACAAGCTTTTAATTCTCTAACATGTTGGCGAAATGCTTCATTCTCACTTACAATTTCTTTGTTTTCATCATTCCCATGTTTTTATTTTTGTTTCACTGTATGAAAGTAAGTTGTTGGAGTAACAAAACCGCCAACCCTATGCGCATGCCCGTGCCTTTCTTGAGTACCCAAAGCTTGTATTAGGACATCATTGGGAGAGTGATGTTTGTGGCACAATGGATCTGTATTATTCTTTGAGATCTCATCCTAAAAAGAAATGAAATTTAATATAATTAAGCTATATGACATATACTTCATGTAAATTTCATACTTGTCTTATTATTCGATTGATGACTTCTTGAACATCTTTATTGTTGTATTCTCCTTTCTTATCAACTCGAGCCTTCTTACGCAGGTTAGCTCGATCGAATCACTTTCATTTAAAGATACTTTCTTCTACATTAAAATGAAGAAAAAAAAAATAGATATTGTGATAAATTTAGGAATTATGAGAGTATATACTAAATTCTTACCATCTCCTCAATAAGGTTAGCATAACCTTTCCTTGAAGTTCGATGATTGTACTTATTCTTAAATCGACGTTCTTGCTGCAACCGTCTTTTTTCCTATACAAACTCTTCCTAATCACTTTGATCAATAAATGAATACTTTTTTGGTGGATTTATTAGAAGTTGAGGTTCATCTTTAAATGACATAATGTATTTTGTTGTTACTCAACTCTTAAACTGACAAAAAGCCATGCCTGCAGTTTTCATAATATTCTTCCTAGATCTTGTATCAATTACAAAGGCGGCCTAAACATTGAGAAGTTAGTGAAAACATTACGTATACATCTACAATATTATCAACCTAAAAAGTTAAATATATATACCTCAACTGTACTATATATCTTATCTTTCAACTCAGTAGGCACACGTTTCCAAGATGTATATATAATAGGTACATGATAATGCGTAGAGGACCCAATGAAAGACTTTAACATAGATCCATTTTCACCCATGGGTACGTGATCTTCATTGTATTTCCCAAACTTCTTTTCTCCCGCACTCTTAATACGTGTTACATCAAACATAATAGTAGCTCCCCATTCTATTTTCTTTTGATTGGTGGGTTCATTTGACCTAACAACTACTATTTCTTTGTCACCAAGCTCTAAATCTTCGTCACCCACTGTACTATGCTCCATGTGGTGTATAAATAAAAAACTGGCAATCAAATTTAAGAAACAATTAGCATTATATACATATTAAGCAAACAAAAAATCAAATGTGATTGATAAAAATTATAAATTAAAAAATAATTATCATATTACACAATATAGAACCTACCCATAAAATGTTATGTAGGTATCCATATGCCTTTATAATTCGATCGTACATATGTTGACATGTTCTCATCCAAGTCATTATGTACATCAACATTCAACATATCATTGGGTGTTCCTTGACAATGTAATATTGTATCTCCAAGTTCGTCGGCATTATATCTATCTTCAAAGTCTCTTTGTGGTGGGGTAAGTACAATTGACCATCTAACATCACTTGGATCTTCAACATAAAATACTTGTCTTACTTGGATTGCTAGTATAAAAGAATCAGACTTGTGACCTATTCTATTTAAATCGACTAAGACAAAACCGAGCTCATCGATTTTGATACCACTATTGTTCTCAACCCAATAACATCTAAACACAGCAACATTAAATGTATGATAATTTAGTTCCCATATCTCTTGTATCACTCCATAAAAATACATATCTCCAATGATGAGATTTTTATTTTTTTTAACTAGATGTTTGCATTGTTTTTGTAACTAAACTAACTCCACTATTTTGTACACTTCGATCCTTACACAAGATTTTGTGTGATAGCGACATCCATTAGTTACGTAACTGCCATACGTAATCACAAAAGGATGAGGACCATGAGCAATCCACCTCAAGTTATCTGAAACTTCAGTATTTCCCATTTCAAGCTCAGTTGCAACCTAGCAGGAGAATTTCCATTCCAACTCAGGCATTAAAAGGTGTATGTAAAATAATAGGTTGAACATTTTACATCTTCTCGTAGCCAAGATATAAAAGTCCGACTATGTTCCTCTTGAATCCATTTCTGATTTTTGGACTTATTTCGATGTTGCAATTGCAAAGCCATCATATGTTTTCTTTGAAGTGAACATTGAAACATTGTATAGTTAGATCTATATCATAAAACTATATGAAAAAATAAAATCAAAATCATTGAAAAAACTTACTCTGAATATGGTTGCACATCAATTGTATTTTTCAAAACATACCGATGAACTTGATATAAAAGTTATTGTTTAACTTTGAAAGAAACTCCTTTGGACAATGGTCTACCAATATTTGAGTTGTCTAAACAATCTTGTGAATTATGAGTGCCAACCCCAACAGAATCTACTTCATACAGGAAATTAGAACAAAATTCAATGACTTCTTCTACTATATAACTTTTAGCAGTACAACCTTCTGGACAATATCTAGTTCTTATGGAGTTTTTAATGACTTTCAAGAATCTTTCAAAGGGATACATCCATTATAGATATATAGGCCCACAAAGTTTGACTTCCCTAATTATGTGTATTGTGAGATGCACCATAATTGTGAGAAATGAAGGAGGAAAATACTTCTCCAATAAACATAATATAAGCACAATATCTTCTTTCAACTTTTTTAATTGTTGCACATCTAGGACCTTGTTGCATACCGGATTGAAAAATATACACAATCGAGTTATGGCATACCGAACATGTTTTGGTAGCACTAATCTTATCGCAATAGGAAATAATGTTGTAAGAGCACATGATAATCGTGAGATTTTAAACTGTTAAGCTTTAAATCTATCATCGACACAAGATTTTTAATATTCGAAGAGTAACCTTCAGGAACCTTTATTCCTGATAATGTCTTTAAAACACAATGTTTTTCTTCCTTTGTAAGAGTATAACATGCGAGAGGAATGAAGATTTTTTTGTCACCGCTAATAGGAGCAAGCTCTGGTCAAATTTTTAAATGAACTAAATCACATCTAGCACTCAATCTATCCTTACTTTTCCTTGGAATATCAAGAAGCGTACCCAAGATATTCCTACAGTATGGCAGTTGAGAAAAAGAAGACAACCTGTTCCAACAAATCTTTGAACTTCCTTTCGTGGTTTGTTTTATATTGTTCTTCTTTCCTTTAGGAAATTCAAGGTTTTTGATTTTTAAATATATATCCTCCCCAGACAGTTGTTCTAGAATTGTACCAAGTTTCTTTTGACCCTTAGACAACTTTTTTTTTGGTGCCGGTACAGATGATTTCGTGCTAGAAATCTTCAATGTCCAAGGTATGCCATTCTTTCCCATATTTCAATCTTATAGAAGATGTATTGTCTCCACAAATTGGACATGCCTTATACCCTTTCACACAACATCCACTTAGGTTACCATATACAGGAAAATCATTGATTGTCCATAACAAAACTGACCGTAAGTTGAATAGTTCTTCTCGATAAGCATCATAACATTCAACACCACTTTCCCATAAAAGTTTTAAATCTTCAATTAGTGGTGCTAAGTATGTGCCAATGTCATCCCGTGGTTGTTTTGGATCTGAAATCAACATTGATAGCATAATGTACTTTTTTTTCATACACAAACATGGTAGAAGATTATAAATAACCATCACTACAGGCTAGCAGCTATATTTGGAACTCATTTCACCATGTGGATTTACTCCATCGGTTAACAATGCTAAACGAAGATTCCTAGGTTCAGAACCGAAGTCTAGCCATTTAGAGTCTACTAACTTCCAAGCCAGAGAGTTTGCTGGATGTCGTAACTTACCATCTACAATTGTTTTATCAACGTGCCAAGTCAAGATTTTAGCACAATCAATACTTCTAAAAAGCCTTTTGAATCGTGGAATTGGTGGAAAGTACCATATCACTTTTGAAGGTAATGTTTTTTTTCCTTCATTTGTATCCTTCCCGTTTTTTCCACCTTGATTCACCACATTCAAGATATTCAATTGCATCTACATATTCTTTTCTATACAAACAACAATCATTAGGGCATGCATGAATCTTCTCATATTCCCTTCCTAGTGCACCCTTTGTATAATGGTTTTTCAGCATCATTAAAAAACTTCTCAAATCCATTCGGATCTCTTGAATATTCCTCGTGAGCAACTTCAACCATTTCTTTTAAACTTCCAACATCAGTCTCTTCATACATATGGGTGTCAAGCTTAGAAAATTCTCTATAAAATGATGAGTTAGGAAGTTTTTCCCCATGCCAAAACCAAATTTTATAACTTTCACCAATCCCATTGACATATAAATGATCTCTAATATCCTTGCTACTATACTTTTCACAATCCCCACATTTCAAATAAGGAAAACGAATATAGGAGTTATTTGTATTAGAAAATCCAAATTTTATGAAGTTTTCTATACCAAATTCAGAATATTTGGATAATCTACTCTTGTGCATCCATGATTTATCCACGATTGTAAATCTAGTAAGAAAAGATGATAAACAATGATCAACTTCAAAAAATAAGTTGTGGAAAACAAACAAGTTCCTAATACATACAACTTGTCATTTCTAGCTCTATAACATTCTAACCTCAAGAAAGTAAGACAAATCAAGGAATTTCAAGGCAAATCAAAGAACAAACACATCTAAAAAAATTGAACCCAAGGTGTACACGTGCTCTAATGTGCTAAACATATATTAATTCTAATAACTAAAAATTCAATCCAAGTTTGGTAAAGCATTACTTAGTTCATAAAGGCCTAACAAATTAGACACATTGACATATCAAATTTTGGCAAGATTTAATTAAAGAAAAGTGATAAGTTCTTGCAAGTTCTCTAAAATTAAAGCTCTGACTTTGGCAAAGCATTGAATTAAAGTAGCAATCTCAACTTTGGCAAGTTCTCTAAAATTTAATCCCATTCAAGAACAATATGAAACAAAAATATATTATGAGATCAAGAATATACATGAGAGATTAAACCCTAACTTTGAAAGTTCAAGCCTCAAACCAAAAAATCAAGCCCTAACTTTGAAACTTCATGCCCCAAACCAAGAAAATCAAGCCCTAACTTTGAAATTTCATGCCTCAAACCAAGAAAATCAAGAATTAAACCTAATCTAAACAAGATTAAGCCTAATCTAAACAAGAAAATCAAGATTAAGTCTAATCAAACCAAGAAAATCAAGAATTAAACCCAATGTAAACAAGAAAATCAAGATTAAACCCTAATTTTGAAAGTTCATGCCTTAAATATACTTACCTCAATGAAGAATCTCTTCAAGATTTATGGAATAACAAAGATGCATTAAAGGGAAGTGAAAAACCAAGAAGATTTTGAGCGTATTGTGCAAAAAATTGACTAAAAACATTGCAACGGATAGACTGCAAATCGACTGCTAGAAGAGGTGAAGAATTTTCAAGAGGCACGCAATTTTCCCGTTAAAACCCACTTTGCAACGCTATTGAGAGCGTTGCAATAGTGCGTGCGTGAGGCGCACACGTTTTTCATTTTTTCGTCAAAATACATAGCATTGCAATGCTACTTTTCAGAGTTGCAACACTACCATGTATATTCTACAATTCTTGACTTTTTTAAAACGTCAAGAATCCATTAATTGAACTTGATATTTTAAAACGTCAAGTACTATATTTTTCAGGAAAAATGCACAACCCATGCCTTTTCAAATCAATTCTTGATGTTTTTTTTTCATTAAAATCACCTATTTCTTGAAATTTTTTTTTTCTCATAAAGATGTCAATTACTTAAAATTACAAACGTCAAGAAAGGTGGTTTTTCTTGTAGTGAGTATCCTAGAAAAGACAGTCAACCCCAAAAGAAAGGATTGGAGCACGTGCCTCGACAATGCTCTATGGGCATATAGGAAAGCTTAGAAAACTCCCATCAGGATGATGCCTTTCAAGCTTGTCTAGGGAAAGGCGTGCCACTTACCAGTTGTGATTGAGCACAAAGCCAGCTGAGTGGTGAAACAGTGCAACATGAGCTTAGCCCAAGCCCAAAAAGAAAGGCTCCTTAAACTGCAATAGTTGGAAGAGTTGACACTTGAGGCTTACAAGAACTCTATAACCTATAAGGAAAAAACTAAACTGATCTATGATAAGGGTCCCGTGAGGAAAGACTTCAAGGTTGGTTAAAAGGTTTTGCTTTTCAATTTACGCCTCAAACTCATGCCAAGTAAGCTTAAATCCAAGTGGCTTGGACCGTTTGAAGTTGTTCCTTATGATTATTTTTATTCAATCATTTATTTTTAAATTTTTGTTTTCAAATTCTCTATCAAACAAACCTTAAAAGATCTAATAGTTACAAAATTGAAAGCTTAAGAATTTATTAAACACTTTAAAAAATTTAAAAACTTAAAGTAGATATAATCGAAAATTTAGGAAATTATAAGACACTTTTTAAAGTTCATTGACTTACTCAACACAAAATTTAAAAAATAAGAAACTTGTTTCACTTTTGAAAACTTCAAAGATGAACTAAAAATTTTGAAGACTAAATTTGTAATATTATAAATTTTAAATTTGGGTAATTGTATTTGATACATAGCACTTTTAGAACTAATAATTAAGTTTATAACAATATTTCAAAAGAATTGTAAATATAGCAAAATGATAAACTCTATTATCAATAAACTTTTATAAGCAATAAAGTCTACACTAAGAGCTAGATTTAAATTTTACAAATTCTTTTGTATTGTGTATATTTTGAGCTAGTTGCTATTATTTACAATTGCCTCTATAAATTATGTGCTAACATTCGTTTGGAGGAAACTAAGAATGTCTCTATTAAAAATAACTTTTCAGTTTTTTTTTTCTTTTTTAATTAGTACAATGACATTTTGGTTTTGTTATGCCAGTTTTACAATTTTAAAATAATTAGTAATTAGTCTATAGAAATTATAGTATGAATTATGAAATAAGAAATATGATTTTCATCAGTCTAAAAAAATATATATAATATACTTCAATAGTCGTGTTTTTGGTACGGATGGCCTCAACTAGGAGGCCCAAATGAAAAATGGCCACCTGTTGAAAAATAGATGAAAAGTGACATTCTGCTTGCATCATCCACATGTGATTTTATCGCTTTGCCCCTGAGATGCACCCTACTTGCCTGCCACAACCAAGGTACTTGATCCT
Source organism: Benincasa hispida (assembly GCF_027475165.1). NCBI lineage: Eukaryota > Viridiplantae > Streptophyta > Magnoliopsida > Cucurbitales > Cucurbitaceae > Benincasa > Benincasa hispida. The sequence continues at coordinate 45,748,508 of NC_143478.1, read as the reverse complement.
TTAGTACGAGTCACTCGATACCCAATGCATGGTGCTATATCCATCATACTCGATCATGCCACATCATATTTAATACTCGATTGCTTTATACTTGATCTTTTTGATAACATACTCTGTATGAACATACAAAAATTGGGGAATTTCCTGACAATTCTCACAATTCTTTCAAATCAATTTCTTGAAAAGTAAAATATTTTTTTTATTAACAAAAAACAAACTGAATTGAAACACAAAAGAGAAAATTGAGCTCACTTTCTATCCAAAAAACCCACTTGATCTTTTTGACAAAAATCAAGTTATAAATGCTTTCAGATCATTGTAGACAACTAGTTTCAACCTCAAGTAAGTAAATGTGCTAATTTTTTGCTCATTTTTTGCTCACGTTTTTTTTTTTTACATTTTCGACATTGTGCGAGACATATGTGCTGGGTTAATGCCCTAAATCTCGTGGGTCTGTAGTTTGTAATTGTATTACAAACAATTTATTCATTTAATAAAATCTGAGGTATTTTATTTGACATTTGGTAGCATTAACCTACAAAATTAATAAACTAATATCTAAGGTTATCTTCTGTAGCTTAAAGATATATGTGGAGACATACAGATGGATTGTGTTTAAGTGATAACCTAAATGGTCTGTGGTAGATGGATGAGGTTGGGTACCTTATCCTGGTGACACAACGAATACGACCCATTTTGTAGATGTTACAATTGTTGTAAAGTTCTATAAATGATCTGATCTTGATCATTCATATAGAGACATGTAAGCGAGGGTGTTCTATACAAAAGGGTTGGTATAAGACCAGACCACAAAATGAATAGTCTCATTATATAACTTTTAATAGTAAGGACTTGCATTTCACTAAGACAACCATAGGTGACATGACTTGAATCCTGAGTGAGTTGTGAACTTCTACCTATGAAGTTAGTCATTTGATTTGTTTGGGTGAGGTGGCAGATCTTCGACTTCATATGCCTACTATTTCGGGGATTCGTTTGATTGAGGAGTTGGGAACACAGCTACACAAGATAGAATTTACTTCTTTTCTAATATCGGGGTAAGTAAATAAATTGCTCTCTTAAATGTTGATTTTGGGGCTTGAACAATGTGGTGCCACACCCTCTTTTAGCCTGAAAGGGGTTTGGTCGTAGTTGGACTATGAATTATTGTTCATTAGAAGGATTAATGGTACTTAAGGAGTTAGACGTAACTATATAGGCAAAACAATAATATTTGTCCAGCTATACTTACGAGCAATTTGAAGGTCATAGCACTATTGACGGGTTATATCCAATGGACAAAAATATATCTATAATGCAAATAGTACAACTATCAATCTTTAGTGGAGTGATCGACAGTTAATAGATGTTGAGTAATTTAATTGAAGAAGTTTAATTAATTATTCAATTACCATTGAAGCTTCAATCTACAGGTCCATAAGGTCCCCTCTGTAACTCAACTGAGATTATTGAGAATTAATTTTGGATTTTTTGGAATTGTTCAAATTAATTGAGGAAATTAATTATATGTGATATAATTAATATAATATATTTTGATACATTATAATATAAAGTTTATTTGAGAGGAAATAAATATTTGAATATGATTCAAATATTAATTATGTGAATTGGACTCATATGATTAAATTTAATATAAATTTAATTTATATTAGATATTGAGAGAATTACAAACTATAGGTTATATTATATTTGATATAATATATAGTTCATTATATATTATATATTATATAATAAAGTTTTTATTATATTATGTAATATTGTTTTATTAAAATTGTTTTATATTTGAATATTAATTGAGAAGGAATTATGTAACTCCCTCCCCTCAATTCTCTCATATCATTATCGTGGGAGGTTACCACAAAGAAGGGAGTCTTCTTCATCATTGGTTCTCTGGTTTTTCAGAGTGATGGATACAAAATTCTTCCTAGAAAAACATCCTCTCAAAAGATTTTTCTCCCTCACCCAAAAATCTTCAAAACCCACACCTCTTGCATATTCCCACCCTACCCTAAGGATAATATAGAGGATGATTTTGTGGTGGTGTCCACATTGATTTCCGGTTTTGGTTCTTTATTCGCAAGATCGTGATAGTTCGTGAAGAGGAGGAATTACGTGAAGATTGTTTTTTCAAGGGTTGGATTCTAAACCTTAATTCCTTCTCTTTAATTTTGAGGCATGCTACAATTTCTTTTAGAATGCATGATTAGGTTATGTATTTTAGTTTTCTGTGAAATTAATCGGAATCTATCCCCACTTCCGCATCAAACTTCACCTTTCCCTTCAATACGAACTTAGCAAAGATAACGAGTGAGTGCGAGTTTGTGTGTGCACACTGAGACAAGCGAGTAGGTCCTAATGGAGCGAGGATAATGGGAGAGAAAACTATGAAATAGTAAGTATCGAGTCAAGAGTATCGAGTATTAAGTGACATGTGTCGAGCATCGAGTAGCGATGAACAAGTATTTAACAAAATCTTATTTTTCTAACTGTTCACTTGCTGTATTTTTTTTTGAAGGATGGAGAAATATCTATTCATACGTTATGGTGGTACATTGGGACAAAATAGAAGAACGCTATACTAGAGGTCGTTTAAAGGGTTTGCTAGTTTCGAGTACATTGGCATATAATGAGTTGGTAAATCTAGTATATGAGATCATGCAAGTTAGTTTGACAGAGTTTAAGATTATAATGAGAGTGATGCATAAGATTGATATTGATTTTCCTCTAGTCTACTTAATAGACGATGCTGATGTCCAATTTCTCCTCTCAGAGTATGATTGTTCTAGACCTCATGTATTTGTAAATCTTGAGAAAATTCAAGAAATTCATTGTAAGGCAACATTTGATTACATAGAGACAGAAGACCAACCAATGTGTAGAGTGGATGTCAATGAGCATGATATTGGTCCATCGGGTGTCTCATTGGAAAACAACAATATTAATGTTAACATAGTGAAGATATTGCATTCGTATGTGACAATGGAAGAGGTTGGGACTTGTGCAAACGAGAACGTGACGATAGAAAAGGAAGAGACTGGGAATGAAAAATAGCCAATCCCAGTTGTTTTAGGAATGATCCTTCTGTTGTGAATGAAGAACAACCAACCCAGGTTGTTTTAGGGAATGGTCCTTCTATTGTGAATGAAGAACAATCAACTCCGATTCTATTAAATGATTTTGGATATTTTATTGGGAGTGTGCTTTGCTAAAATCCACACAATGTACCATCTAATAGTAATGCCAGAACGAGGGACTTGATGATGCAACCACAGTTGTCTGTAGAGTTGGTGGATACCATTGAAGTATGTCAATTTTTTTTTTTAAAAAAAGAATGATGAGAAGATAAGGTTAGCAATGTTGACTATTAAGAACAACTTTGAGCTACGGGTTAAAAGTTCAAAAAAACATTGTATGATGTTGGATATTTACACCCGATTTGTAAGTGGGTTGTTTGAGCAATTAAAATGGACAAATGTGATATTTTCAAGATCATAAAATGCATGTCCAAGCACGTATGCTCGATTGAAGTACTAAATCATGATCGCAAGCAAGCTAGTGCATTCATTATTGGTCACATAATCAAGAACAAGTTCGGCATTGGTCGGGCCAACAAATTGCTCCATATTATTGAAGATATGCAACATTAGTACGATGTTAATATTAGTTATGACCATGCATGACGTACGAGGGAAGCTGCTTTCGCTCTTGAAAGGGGACTGCCAGAGGAATCATATGTCATCTTGCATGCATATGGTGTGTCTTTAAAGATAGAAAATCTTGGAACTGTATTTGTGATCGAGTTTGAAAAATCACAATATTTCAAATACATGCTTATGACACTAGGTTCGAGTTTAAGAAGTTTTAAGAGTTGTTGACCCGTGATCAATGTAGATGGTGCTCATCTAAAGGGTAAGTACAAGGGAACAATGTTAGTTGGTGTTGTAATGGACGGTAATAACAAACTGATATGATAACATGACCAGTAATAGTGCCAAATGATTTAATGCTATTACTAAAAAAGCAAGAGTGTTGCTAATAACTTCTTTGCTGCATAAGAGGTTTACATCAAGGGTGGTTTCATTAGTGGCGAACAATGTGGTAACATCAAGGGTGGTTTCATGAGTGGCGAACAATGTGGTCTGATGTACATCGACATATTCAAAGTATGTAGAGGAAATAATGGATTTAGAGTGTGAAAAAGCTAGGCAATACTGAGTAAATCCAATCGAATGTTATAGATTTCATGTCATGGATGGTGGATTAGACGGTATTGTCAGCCTTGTCATTCAACAATGTAGTTGCATATAATTTCAGTGTTTGGAGATTCCGTGCGCACACTATTTTTACAGTTAGAAAGCACAAAATCAATCCATTTACTCTCTGTAATAGATTCTATAATGTTGATCTCTAGTACTAGCATACGCAGAGTCAATAAATTTGTTTGGTCATGTATTCGAATGGAAAAAGCCACTAGGTTATACCAAGGTAAAAATACTCCCACCGAAAAGGGTTGTACATGTTGGTAGACGAAGGGTAAACAAGATACCGTCTGCTAGAGGACATATCACATTAAAGAAATGTGGCCAGTGTGGCCAACTGAGACATAATAGACAAAAGTTCAATGAAGCACTTGATACGTCTAATACATACCAATATTCCATGTGGAAACGTCGTGAATTGGTGTGCACATATCTCTAGCTAGTTAATAAACTTCCGTCGGAGAAACATGAATAAAGAATCGAGAATCTGTAATTTGCAAGTTCAGTCAATTAATGGAAATATAAAATAACAAGCATACGGAAGTAATAAAGGATGTTAACTTATGTCGTCCTCAATCCAATAACTGTCACATGTTAGCTCCCAGAACAACTCTTTTGTTGTGCAATTCCTCCTGAAAAGGACGTTCGTGCTTGGCCAGTGAGGACCCCTATCTACGCTATTAAACTAGACCATGAATTCATTCATCATATCATCTGAAATAGCATGTGTCAGATAATCGAGGATGATGTTGGCAGGATGTTGACTGAAGGGAAGCAACTCAAGATGTGGTAGGGTCAATAGGGGAAAGGGTGGTATATGGAGAAGCAACATAGCTGGTGGATAATGGGGAATAAGGAGGAGTGGTAGATATTGAAACGATGGGAAGGATGGGCTCGGTGGAGGATGGAGGGATGAGGTCATTGGACTAGGTGGAGTATGGAGGAATAGGGTGACTAGACTCGGTGGAGGGTAGAGGGATGAGGTCATTAGAAATATGGAACAAACACATGTGCAGCAGAAGAAAAATGGATCTAAAGTACTCTAATTATGTTAATTATAAAGGATAAGCATGCAATAAAACAAGTAAAAAGTGGAAAAGAATACAACCTTTATAGACTTTGAATCTTCTCCAAATTAGCTCAAATCTCCTCACGAACGGTTCGTAGACCACCACGAGAGTCTTCCCAACTATTCTTCGGCCTTAGAATGGGATGATGGGATCCGGTGAGTGACTCATTTGAAGAGGAAAAAAGGCTAAAACTTTGAGAGAAAAAAGGGATGAGATTATCATATAATCTCATCAATTTCCACTAAGATCAAGAGTTTTAAAATTCATTAAACACTCCCTTTTAAAGACCATTACATGCAAAACATGCAACTTTGAGTTTGATGAGAATTTGACGCTAAAAAATCCACTAACTCAAAATGAGATTTAGTGAGACAAGTGTCTTCAAATGAAGACAACACTTAGCCATGCAAAAGTTGACATTTTTCACTCACAAATGTTGGATCTTTCTACTAACTTGGTCAAAGTTTGACTCTCAAAGTCCAAAGTCAACAAATTTGACTTTTTGACTTCAAAGTCAAAGTCAACAATTTGACTTTTAATGCAATTTTGACCAATTCTATTTAATTTCAAAATTAATTATAATAATCATTTTAAAAATTAAATTAATATTAAATACTTAATTAAATAATTTAATTAATTTAATTTAATATTAAATTCAACAAAAATCCCAATGAATACGAATCTCTATTCATAATCTTGATATTTAAATCTTATTTAAATATTTTCTATTTTCTCTCTCTTTATGTTTAATTCATAATTAAACATTAGGTTAAATATATCGTATATATTTAATGCTTTGCACCGAAACCCGAATTTGAACACTTCAAATTCGTTCGTCACACTGTTCTAAGGTTTAGTCCGATATGAACTAGTAGAGGGACTTCATGGACCTACATATCATGGGCTCCAATGAATCGCGATTAACTGGCTAAACTCTTTAGCCTAATTAACCACCATTCATTAACTACCGGGTCACTCCACTAAAGCCAGTAGTTGCACTCCTCTCACTATAGATATATTATGTCCACTCGATATAACCATGATTAGTAAGTTAACCTTTCATAGGTTATTCGTAATAATGGTTGGGTCAAAAGCTGTTTTACCCCCGAGATTACATCTTACTCCTTAAGTCTCTAATGAATAATTGATTTGTGATAAACCGAGTCCTTCTCGGGCCAATGAGAGGGTGGGGCCTCTTGTTCAAGACCTGGAGTTAGCATTTTAGCCAACCCTCACCCATAAAAATCTAAGATAATCCCAAATAAACAAGAGTTCATAATTAGCTCAGGTTTAAGGTCAAGTTACCTAGGTCATTACTTTGAAATAGTCAATCTTAAATAGTAAATAGCATTATAAAGTAAGAGTGACTTAATTCTTTCTCCGATCTTATGCAAACTTATTACATAGGACGCCCCCACTTCTCAAGTCATTACATGAATGAATCAGGATCACATCGTTTGTGGTACTTTACAACACATTATAATAACTACAGAGTGGGCCGCATCCAATAGTATTACCAGAATAAGGTACGTAGCCTTATTCATATACTATAGACTGTTTTGGCTATTTACCGAACTTGATCCACTCTTATGTCTCCACATAAAGTTCATGTATTCATATAATAGCCATGGATATTTAATTTATTAGATTTAGACTTTACAAGTTCAATTCACATATTCAATAACAGTTTTATTGAATAAACGTCAATAACATCTTTATTGATAATAGAATATGTTTAACATTACAAACTGCGAGTTTTAGGTCATACAACCCAACATAGACTCGGTGGAGGCTGGAGGGATGGGATCACTAGACTCGATGAAGGGTGGAGGAATAGGGTCACGGGACTTGGTGGTAGGTGCAGAAATGGGGTCACGGGACTCGGTGGCTGGTGGAGAAATGGGTTCATGGGACTCAGTGGCTGGTAAATATCTATTCAGTCGGGTTGCAACCTTTTTGAAAATTGTGATATGTTCTCGTATGCCCACACTTATCATAATTAATGAATGATTATAAAATAGAAAGAAGTAGTAATGGATATTGGAACTAAAAAGGCCAAGGAATGGATATTACTTGGAATGCATGTAGAAACCTCGGTAGGTTATACTTGACAATGTAACTCTTATTGTTCTTGGCCCTTTTCTTGTAGTTCTTGGCCTTACCATTCAATCCTCTTTGCAGTCCAAGTAACATCCTTCCTATGGCATATTTCCCTAATCGATGCTATTGAAGTAATCCAAATCCTCCACATCATTTAATAAACTCTTGTCAACATTGGACCTCGTCTTTTTCCTCCTCATCATAGCCAATTCAGTGTAATATACTAATGTATATGCATCCATGTCATTCTCAAACACCATCTTCTGTTCACTGACTCTAAGTTATAATTGTCAACATCTCCTGCAAAATCATTCTTGAAGTACCTATTATGCAGTGATTCAACGTTTCAACCCTCCTAACAACTATTGGATTAAGTGACCACCACAATCTTATCACCAATAGGAAATCTTCTTTCAAGAATGTTACAATCGTACCATTCAAATCGAAGGTCATTGCATCCTTCCTATCATCACTCCCTCAATAGAATGTAATGGACCAATGGACCGTTGAAGATAATGTCCATGTCCACAAATCAACCAAATACTGTCTTCTTGAAGAGGACAGTGTGGTTAAGCTTGCTTTCCACTATCTTGTTAACCATCCCAATGTGAGAGGATAGATTGGTTGCTTGGCCTGGGAAACGATATGGGGAGGAATTTTGAATTGTTTAGCCATACTGCATAGAATAAAATAAAACACCAAAAAGTAAGCATTATGTTTCATACCTGATACTCAATACTCAAGACTTGATACACGATACTCGATCCATCATACTCGACACTCGATGCATGATGCACGATGCACGATGCACGATACACGATACATGATAATTCGATACATGATACATGCTATATAGTTACCTTTGCTCGCTAAATGTGACTCCATGGTTGATTATAGAGCATTCGGTTTGATTTTCCACCTTTGTGACTTATCCTACTCAAACCCTATACTCTAGATGGTCCAAAATATAAAAAAATATGAAAATTGAAATGAAAAAAATTCCAACTGTAGCCAAACATGCAAGATATGAAAACCGAAATGGAAACAAGGAAAAACCATATTGGTCGAGTATCGAATAACATCCAAATGCAAAAAAAAAAAAAAAAAAAAAAAAAAACCTAAACCAAAATATAAATGAAGAGACGAATGTTACTTGATTTCAGTGGTGCAATCGTCTAAGGATATAGAATCGGAAGACACAAGAGAATAATCTGAGTAAACGAGTTGAAGTGGTGAAATAATGGCCTTCAAATATTTTAAGAATTCAAAAGGTTCAACAGGATCGAGCATAAAGTAATTGGGTATCAAGTATGATGTGGCATAATCGAGTATGATGGATATAGCACGTGTCGAGTGTCGTGCATGGGCACGGGTAATTCAAAACGATAAATTATAAAGTAATCGAGTATTAATTATGACATGACATGATCTAGTATGATGGATATAGCATCGTGCACCGGGTATCAAGTGAAGAGCAATCGATGATCGAGTACCTTGGTCGTGGAAAGCATGCATGATGCATCTCAGGGGCGAAGCGATAAAATCACATGTGGATGATGCTAGAAGAAAGCCACTTTTTATCTCTTTTTCAACATGTGACTATTTTTCATTTGGGCCTCCCAATTGAGGCCACTTGTACAAAAAATCCAACCTATGAGATTTTTGTACAAATGGCCCTTTTTCATGTCCATGAATGAAATTTGACCAAGGGTTTGAAATCGAATGAAATTTGGCTACTAACATAAGCGCGCTATGAAATTTCTGATTCAACCAACAAATGGACTGAGAGTGGACATATACTCGTTCTTTTCTCTCGCTTCTCATTTCTTCATCTTACTTCTTCGATCTTTTCCCTCATCAATGATTTCCTTCAGATTCTCACTCTCACTTTTTCCTCTCGCTTTTAATTTCACCCTCATTTGAAAAAAAAAAAAAGAATAAAAGGATGAGGAAGGAGGAAGAAGAAGAAGAAAGTAAAGAAGACAATGAATGTAGCAAAAAGGAACCAGAGAGCAAACAAGAAGAAGAAGGTAGATGTAGAAAGGGAGAAGAAGTGAGTGAGGAAAAAAAAGGATTGCAGCGAACGCGAGAAGAGGAGAAGAGAATGCATATGGAAAAACATTGGGGGATTTTGATAATTTTAGCATGACAAGATGTAAGCAATAGGCCAGACATTCTTTATTTTCAAAATCTAGTTCAACATTCATTTGTGCCTCTTATTTTGAGTCATCCGTATAATTTTCTCCAAACTTGTTTGTTGTGCTGACCACTCTTCATAAGGCCCAAAAACCCAAGATCAATGCTGGAAAGATGAAGAAATGGCTCAGAAATTTTCTGTCAAATCCTCAATACTCGAAACTCGATGCTTGATGCCTTCCTACTCGACCCTCGATGAGAATTTCCTTCTTTGTATGATGAGTCTCTGTTCAATCCTCAATAGAACTCGAGACAACTGAACTAATACTTGATGGTACTCAACTGTTCTTGAACAATACTCGGTGTAACTTGAAGGTGAAAACGATGAACTCAAAGCTACTCGATAGCGAAGAACGATGCACGATTGACTCGATATTCAACTTACTCGATGCGATTTGAATGATGAATGAAAGGTGCATGATTTTTAATAAAGAAAACACTCGTATGAACAAGAAAGATAAGGCATGAAGATGAAGACACGATGTTTATGTGGTTCGACAAGATTGCCTACGTCCATGGGAAGATCTGAATTCTTTTACTGATGAAGATTGCATACAGTTTTATTGTTTACAAAAAACTATGAAAAATGACAACAACTCTCTGTGTGTTGAATTTAAAATCAGTGGTATTTATAGAGTATACTACCTGACCGTTTACAAAGTTAATTAAAAAAAAAATTGAGGTATTTGAGTCAAAGCTTCTTCATTGTTTGGTTCAATTCTTTGCGACTTCCTCCTGCTAAAGCCAATCTCTCTACGTGTTTCTTTGCGTTTGTGGTTTTAATTCTGAGATTGAAGAAGAATGCGCTGAGGAATATTGAGCCTTAAACCCATTCCTAATCTCAAGTGTCACAGAACAACTTTTGTTAAGAGCAAGAAAAGCAAACCAAGGCCTATGAGCTTTCCACCCTTTGCAATGTTCAAACCTGCATTTTCATTGTTTCTGATTGTGACCCATCCACTCACTTCAAAACATGGCCTCCCAATCGCGACCAAATTCATGCTATGATATATTCCTATAAATCCCACTCTTTAATTTCTCAATACAATCCCACAACTCTTCTTATGATCTCCATCAATTCTTCTCTGATCGTAACAACAAAATTATAATAGACACATCTAAATTACACCACAGTGTTGACAAATTCAAGGATCACCATTGATTCTCTATCAGAACATCAATTGAAGGACTTGTTGGCCACTTTAGGGACTTGTTGGTTGCTTTGGATTGAAGGATCTCTTAACGAAGAGCATCCATCAGCGTGTTTAGATCTTTTCGATTTCATCGTGACCGAAAAACAACACATACATTCTAACAGATAGTTATGCAAATTAACACTAAGTAAAGGCATGCTATGAATAATAAAATACAAAGGATGGAGTTCTCATGCCAGTTTAAAACCCTCTTCAAATGTTGAACTTAGATGCAGTGGAAGACCTCTATGCGAACAATATCGCCCAGCAAACCAGTCGGCAGCAGCAACACGATCGTCTACATGAATGGCAATAACACGAACAGTCACAAACAAGTGAACAGTAGTGGGGACGACACCACCAAATGGAGCCCTTGGTACTCTTGGAATGAGAGTCCAAGGTGTGGTCTTTGGTAAATTTGGTAGAGGTCGGAGAAAAGACAAATCGTGTAGACGATAAACAAGTGGGAGAGAAGAGCTATTATATAGCTGTGTGCTTATTGTTTAGAAGAAGCTACACGATCGTTTAGATTTTACTAAGCGATCGTTTAATAAATTGTAGACGATCGTTTAGAAAACACGGCACACTATATAATCGTTTAGGAAAGTTAGGCGATCATTTAAGGATGGGTGTGCGACTGTTTAAGCGATGAGCAACTATCGTATAGTCTCTCAAGCTAAGCGATCGTTACATTTTCACAACGATTGCCACTTTTTCCAACTCTTGCAAAATGAAAAAAATCCATTTTATTCTTCAGTTACAGTAACTAACTTCGTATTCTCCCACTAACGCACGACCGAGAGAAGTTTTAGACCAATTATCATATAATTAATTAATTTAATAATTAATGAATATAATCATATTATATTCTTTTACCCTTTAGTTTGATATCACACATCTACTATAGTAATTTCTCCTCTACTTGATATAAATCATATATATATCTAATTTTCTCCAAAATAATGTACCTCATACATTTAGTCAATTATATCATATATAATTAACCAGTCCAATTATATTATATATAATCGAACTCCCCCTTGTTAATTTAAACATTTCAAACTGACCCAAACACTAATTCTCGACTTTATCCAAGCTACTTAGGGGACCTAATGGATCCGTGGCTCGAAGCTCCAACGGTTCGTGAATAGCTGACTAAACTTTTTAGCCACGAGATCCACCATCCATTAACTGTCAGGCATTCCACTAAAGACCAACAGCTGAACTCTTCTTACCACAGATATATTTCTGTGTCCATTTGATATAACTAATCATGAGTACGATGATCCTTCACAAATGCTCGTAAGTACAGCTGGGCCAATTTTCCGTTTTGCCCCTGTAGTTACATCTCACTTCTTAAGTACCACTGATTCCTCTAATGAACAATACAACAAAGTCCAACTATGTGTGAACACCTCTCAGGCCAAGAGAAGGTGTGTAGCGCCACATAGTTCAAGCTCTGGGATCAGTCCTTAAAGGAGCTATCTATCTACTTACCCCTGCTTTGGGGAAGAAGTGAATTCCATCTTGTGTAGCTGATTTCCCAGCTCCCGAATTAGACGAATCCCCAAAATAGTAGGTTTGAATCGGCGACCTGGCCACTCGCACCCATACAAATCAAAGAACCATCCTCAATGGCAGGAGTTCCCAAGTCACTCGGGATTGAGGTCATGTTACCTATGGTCATCCTAGTAAAGTGAAGTCTCTGTTATGAACGGTGTTATATAATGAGACGTTAACACTTCGTGGTCAAGTCTTATACAAACTCTTTGTATAGGACACCCCCGCTTGCATGTCCCTTATACGAATGATCAGGATCCGACCATCTGTGACAAGTCACAACACTTGTGACCATTCCACAAAGTGGATCGCATCCATAACATTACCAGGATAAGGTTTCCCTCTTATATCCATATACTACATACCATTTTGGTTACCACTCAAGACATGATCCACTTGTATGTCACCACATACATGCTTAAGTTACATACAAATAACCAGCGATTTTATGTTTATTGGTTTGTGGTAAAGTAAATAAAACATTCAACTAAGTAAAAATAAGAAGTGAAGTAAAATATCATATATTATACATCAAAAGCGTTCATACAAACTGTTTACAAACTACAGGACACGAGATTTTAGGGCATCAATCCCAACATGGATTTCAAAATTGAAGTTGCAGATGACGTGATTTAGTTCATGGAGGCCGATTATAATCACTTGATTCAAGAACCATTTGGTGAATTTGACATATCGAAGTTTTTTATTGAGCCATATGGGTCTCAATACACTGTCGAAGATTTCATCTATGTTGAAGGACTAATTTCCAAAGGATAGTCAATTTCAATGTGCTTTGTTCTTGGGTGAAAGATAAGATGTTGGTTAAAGAATTGACTGAAATATCATCACACCAAAGGGTTGGAACTTGAGTAATAGGCACCCGAAAATCACAAAGAATTTGATGAAGCTGTAATATGACAGAAAAGAGAACTACCTTCTATGGAAGCTTCAAACCCAAGAGTCAGTAAATGAGATGTAAAACGCTCAAACAATGCATGTGGCACTTGTTTAGGCCCATATAGAGATTTTTTTTTTAAATAATTTGCAAACATAATCTGGTTTCTCATTATTAGTGAAACTTTGAGGTTGCATCATATAAATTTCCTCTTTTAGAATTCCATGTAAGAATGCATTCTTTACATTCATTTTGCCTAAGAGGCCACTTGAAATGAGAGGCTAAGGAGAAAAAAGTTCCAACTGTTGTATGTTTTACAATTGGACAGAAAGTCTTCGATTCCACCCTCTTGATGAAAGCATTTGGCAACGAGGCAAACTTTGTATCTGGATATGGATCCATCTGGATTGTGCTTATACGAAGCACCCATTTATTTCCAACAATATTTTTGCTAGTTGGTAAGGAAACTAAATCCTGAGTGCCTTGTTTGGGTTAATTCGAGAAATAGGGATGTTTTAGAACTTAATTCGATAAAAGGGGTTGTTTTCAAACTATTTATAGAAAAGGGGTATTTTTTTTTTGTCTTTATTTGAATTATTTTCAAGAGATGCATTCAACATTATTTTATTCTTTTTTTACCGGTTACCTTGAATGTGTCTCTTGAAGAGATGCATTCAAAGAACTAAATTGAAAAAAAAGAAAAAAAGAAAAAGAAAAGGTGAATGCGTCTCCTGAATAGAATGCGTCTCCTGAATAGAAAAATTTAATAATATTCAAGGTCAAAGTTTGTTTTCTTATTTGAATTTGATTAATAAATTTTATCATAAGTACAATTTTCTTTATTCATGGCTAGAATAAGATCCTCTATTACATCATCTGAGTCATTGTATGACCCTATGCTAACATCATCGTCCATCTGATCCTATAAAAACAAGATTAAATTTAACTTAAATATTTACTACAAATCAATGTGATTACAATCAATAAAGATAATTACAATCAATAAGGAATACACCATTTGTTGTTTACCGTTACAAGAAAAAGTTACAAGAACGAGCCAAGAAATAAAAAACGAAATCCAATGACTAAGTCGCATCGCATGCTCGATTGGGAAAATTTCGTCTATTATGTTCTTATTGTCTTAAAATTATGCAACATGTCTTGTAACGTTCCCTCCAATCCATCTCATTTTGCATACGAAAAGTACACGGTCTGATAACTTTTCTAACTCATGACTCGTCCGGATAATAGTGGGGAAGATAGGATCGAGCCAGTGGGACTTAAGGAACAAGATGTAATCTCAGGGGTAAAAAAAACTTTTGACCCAACCGTTACTACAAACAACCGGGCTTTAGTGGAGTGATTCGGTAGTTAATGAATGTTGTTAATTAGGTTAAAGAGTTTAGCCAGTTGGATTAAGAATAGCGTGATGAGAGAATTTGAAACGTTCAAATTCAAATAGAGAGAATTTGTAATTATATTCGATATAGTTACATGTTTAATTATTGAATTAAACAAAATTGGAGAATCAGATAATATTTAAATATGATTTAAATATTAAAATTACATGAATAGAGATTCATATTTGTGGAATTAGTGGTGTAAATAATTTAATATTGGATATAAAATTATTTTAATTAATTAAATTGTTTAATTAATTATTTAAATTAATTTTTAAGATTAATCATTTGAATTAATTTTATTTAAAATTAGAATTTGAATTTTTGGAAAATTCAAATATTAAAATTCAACTTTGGATTTAATTTAAAATTTGTGAAAATTTAATTTAAAGAAAATTAGATTTAAAATGAAAATTTGGAATTACCCTAAGTGGATTTATCCATCTTTTGACACTCATCCTTCCACTTTAATTTTCGCTTAAATTTGTGGATTTGGTGTCATTCTTCTATGCAATTTGATGGCACTAAATAGGCTGAATAAAAGTCAGTTGATTCAGTTGAGATTAAGTGCATGCAATGTTTAATTTTGTTGGTGAAGGTCGAACAAGTGTTCTTCAAACTTCTACTGAAAACCCAGTCTTCTTCCATAAAATTCCCTCTAATCTCAGTTCATTTTATTTTTTGTGTTGTGTATTTGATCGATAAATTTATTTCCATACAATATCTTTTTCTTGTTGTTTTTGATTTGGTAAATAATTTAGGTACAATATATTTTTTGATGTTGTATTTGATTTGGTAATTTGGGTAGAAGATAAATAAAATCTGTTTTGAATAATTTTTCCATGATTTTCGAATTAGTTAAATTATGGGGTTCTGGGGTATTTCCGTATTTTGGTAATTAATATTTTAGGCCCAAGAGTATTTTCGTCAATTGCTAATAAATATTTTCTATTGATAAAATTCGATTTGCTATATTTACTATTTTGAAACTTTTTTTGCTATTTTTCAAAATGAATTTTTAAATTTTGCTATTTTTCTTATCAACCCTTTAGTTTATTTCCTTATGTAAAAGCCTATTGTGTCTAGACTTAATATTTAGGAGAATTGGAGCATATGACAAAATTTAGGGTTTCGTTTTGAAAAATGGCAAAACCGGTCAATAGTAAGATTTATGGCAACTCACATGCATGACCACAAATTTCCAAATATCTGATTTACCCTTGTCTGTTTCGTAATTGTTATTAATGAAACTACAAAAACATGATAAGTGTAGAATCATAAATAAGGCCAAGTTCTAGATATAGGGTAATTGCTAATTGTCGAGTTCTGTATATAGGGTAATGGCTAATTTTCCTTAAGAACAAACATTGCTTTGCACAAGAACAACTACCCTCCTAATTTTTGATATGTAGTTAATGTAATTTGCATATTTTATTATTAATTTCGATTCCGTTTAATCACTTTTCGAAATTTTTTTGAATTAATCTCACTTTAATTAAATATCAAGATTTTTGTACCAAATTTATATTTTAATTTCATATATTATCAAATTTCATTTTATTTAATCAAATTTCAAATTTATTCTAATATTTGAATTGTTTTTCATTCCTTTATACATAATCAAATTTATTCCAATCTTTAAATTGTTTTTCATAATTTTATACATATTCTTAATAAATTAGCTGAATATTTCTCATATCCTTTAAGGTTTAAATTGGTTTATATTATTTTAACGATTTGGAAAAAAAAAATCCATCATTATTGTAAAAAAAAGAGTCATCGGCTTTGTTACTCACACTAAGTGTTTATCAATTTAGATTTTGTTGTGGTTTTTTCACACAAAGTATTTATCAATTTAGGTTTTATTATTGTTTTTTTTCACAAGCTATTGTTTTTGCTATGGCTTACAATGAATTAGACTTCTCTTTTCCTCTTTTCCTCATTTCATCGATCTATCGACGATTTTCCTCTTTTCCTCTTCATTTGTTTTTGTATGACGATTCAATCTTCTTTTGTTTCATTATTATAATCAAATTTCTTTGTTTTTCGATCAAAGAAGATGAAATCTTATTCATTGGAGAGAATCAGAGTTAGACACTACAATAAATCGGAACTTCTGCAGTTGCGGGGAATGCCGGAGAATTGGAATTATGATTTTTGTATGATGGTTGACAATTTTTTAATGTACCTGTGAATCTTGCAAATACACTATATGTTTGAATAATAATTCAGTAGAAACATAATATTTTCTTCAACCTTCTGAGCACATTATCATCAACTTTTATTTATTAAACTCTTTTCAATTGGTTTAACTTTTTATTACCAAATTTAGTTTTATCTAAATCTTTATTCATTAGTTTAAACATGTTGGTATCGGCTTCAAAATGTAATAAAAGTTAAACGTATTTCCAGTTTGCCTTCGATAGACTCTAACTAATATACATTTACAGATACAGTGTAATTGTAACATGAAGTTATGAGATTAATTAATTTACATTTACACATACAATGTAATTGTAATATAAAGATACAGTGTAATTGTAACATGAAGTTATGAGATTAATTAATTTACATTTACACATACAATGTAATTGTAATATAAGTTATGCGATTTTAATCCTTATTTTTCATGTTTCTTGATTTAAATTAGAGATTCTCTCTGATTTTTCTCTAACAATATCTATTTGAATTTGTCCTTTATTATTAGATTATGTTTTATTTTATTATTATTATTTGTTTATATATTTTGGTATTATATTAATTTTTTTATATTATTACACTATTTATATTAGTTTATACTTTTTAAAATGTAATCTAATGATATAACAATAGTATCATTGATATATAAAAACATATTTATATACCTTTGATAGGATTTGTTTTATATTGTTTCGTTTTTTTTAAAAAAATAAAAAACCTAACCCTTAATTCCAAAGTTTCAATATATTTATAATTTGTGAAAAAAAAAATCTAAGCACTTTCCTCCCTACATATTTAAATATATATATATATATATATATATATATTTAAAAATCCTAATTCTACTTTACCTCTTTCTTATCCATCATTTTCTTTCTCTCTTTCCTATTTCTCATTTGCAGCAAGCTTGTAGCCATAACATCTCCACAACCTCTCCATAAATTCTATGCTAGCATACCCTCCTCATGACAGTCACATCTTGGACCACCTTCTTTAGAACCTTCTATTCTTTCTTCTCTTACCATCGACTAGTTCTCTACGCAGTCGCATGCCACCACCGATGACCATCGCACCACAGACACACCATCGTGGTCGTTCATTGAAGAAGCAGTCGCCAATTGTTTCTCGGTGAGGACCATATTGGCAAGTTTTTAGATTTTCAAACTGTTTCTAAGATTTTGACTATGCTATTTGTTTTTTAGTTTTTGGTTGAGATTGTAATTTTTTTTTTTTTTTTTTTGCTTCTAGAAGTTTAGATAGAGTGTATTTATAGTTTTCAAGTTGTTTGTGAAGCATTGTCTATTTGTATTCAAGTTGTTAGTCTTTGGAGTAGTTTCGTCATTTACCAATTTGTATTTTCTATTATTTAATTTTTTTTTTGCTATTTTTATAACTTTGAAATATTTTTACCATTTTTCTAAATGAAACTTTAAATTTTACTATTTCTCTTGTCATCCCTAATATTTAAGATAATTTTCAATCCCTTGGTTGGAACCTCAATGTATCCATCCCCATTTATCTCTTTAAAATTTTGTATCCGCATTCTCTCTAAACTTATCAGGGTTGTATCATTTTGATATAAAATAGTGGGTAAGATGGAGGGTAGGATTATATAGTTGGAAGAAAAAAGGGTGGAAATAGAGAAGAAACAAGCATAACAACCTCCCTAGCTAAGTACTAATTTACCATTAATATAGTATTCCTGTCAAATAGTTTACCGCAGAAATATCTTAAATCACTTCAAATATGCTAAATTCCTTCAATTATTAGTTGCTTTTCCTTCCTTTTGTAAACTGCAAGAACATATGCATTGGTCAATCAATTTAGCTACTTAAACTTGTTTTCATGATAGATAAAAAGTATTGCACAATTATTAACACTTAAAAAATAAGGTAAAGAAAGAAGAGAAGAAAATCCATTCTTGTAGCTAGGGTAAGCTAGGTAATGTTTAAGCTTCTTTAGCGGTGCATATAGTGAGATCACATTGAACACAATGTAGTTCAAATCAGTTCTTACATTTCCTTTGTGCATCCAGAGTCTTAAAGCTGCAATTAAATGTTATTATTTGAACCAGAACTCCAATGTCAAAAAATTGGATCATCTTTTGCATGAGAAAACACTAAAAATGTGCTTGAAAAAGAAAACTTATGTTCCTCTTTTAAACTCAAAATGTATGTGTTGTGTCCCTATCTACATTCTCTCGTATTCATTATAAATGAAGCAAAGGCTTACCTGAATCAGTTTTTATACCACTTTTTTGTAGGGTATGAAAGATCAAGTGGACGGTATGGAAGGGCTTGCCCGTGAAAATCTCAAATTTGTAAGCAATTTGCAACTTCACAAGGCATTTTCTTTTGTTAGAAGGCATTTTCTTTTGTTAGAGGCTCCATTAAGATTAAGATTAGAAACAGAGGTCTAAAAATGGTTATGAGAAGTTGAAGTGTAATTGGCACGTACTCCTTCACTTCAAAGCAGAGGTTAGGCTCAAATCTCCAAACCTCCATTCCACTTGTGGTATTAAAAATAATGGCTATGACAAGCAATGAGATAATCAGGTTTAACCAAATACAAACCTATGCTGATATAATGCCAAATCTGTTGGGCCTCCATTCTAGAAAAGCTAGGGGGGATAGAAAAAATCTGATCATACTAAGCTAAAGAATGATGAATATGAAAGCGGTTCATAATAGATGGGCAATTTTATTTTTTCCTCCACACTACAGTATATATATATTGTTTTTTCTATATAAGTAAGTTGTTACATTCATGCCAACAAGAACGTAACTCAACTGATATCTGTATGTATTGAGGGCCAAGAGGTCTGTGATTCAAATCCTCCCACTCCCAACTTGTACTAGAAAAAAAGTTGTTACATTCATGTACACGATAAACTTACCCCAAAATGAAAAGGAATATCCTTGAACCTACGGGGGGTAATTACAACAACATCAGACTCATGAAATCATGACTGAATAATCTTCCTGCCTAAGAACCACCATCTGTAACATTGACATCACCATTTGCTGTGATGGGGTGTTCATGTTCTCCACAGCTAACTCTGAGCTCCATCTGATGACAACAAGGATGATTGGACACTTCCAGATGTATTACTTGACCAGGATGGAGGTTGAGTTACAGTTTTGGCTTGATTTTAATAATGCGATGTCAAATAAAGAGAGAAGAAAAAAAAATTGACAACTTCTCAAGTGTATATCAAGCGGATCTTGAATAAATAATCACTAATCGCATGAAAGAATTAGATTCTGATTATTTATTTAAAGATGCATCAGGACTAGCATTTAAATAAATAAATTATTGATGCTAGTGATGATTGTGCTTCAAAATTCGAGAAAACAAATAGTGGAAAGATGTTTTTCAATTTTGTTCTTCTTCTTCAACTTCAACTGCAAAGAACAATGACCTTATTCATGCAGATATTTACAAACTTTTAGAAAGACAAGGCGCATCCAGATCGTCCAACTCCATCCACCCCCAAAGCAAATTCATTCTAATAATTAGCATTTACTTCACATAATTCACCAATTTACACTCAACTATTCACCAAACATTATCTAAGACACATGTCAAAAATGTATTTATTCAAACATATCATTAAAAAAATAATTAAAATGGTTTTCTTAAAAAGGGAAACTTATCAGTAGGCAGCAACAATAATGAATGCAAGTTCTGTTTCAAGAAAGAGACCTGTCTTCAGCTTGGTTTTGGTGCTTCACATCACAATCAATAGCAGTTAGGAGCCAGTAATGTTATTTCCATCCTTTTCGTTCCAAGGAGAGCACTAATCATCCAACCAGTTACCAATTTCCAACAAACTCAATATATCCATATATTCGTCTAAAAAGCATTTAAAAATTATCAAAAAGGAAGGAAATTTCTGAAAAAAATAAGGTTTACCTGCTACTTTAGTCGGCTTCTGCGTCATATCATCTGTAGTCTAGCTAGGCTTCTCAAAAGGGTGCTTCTGTTCATTATGGAAAGTCAGGAAGAAGGAAAAAAAAATATGAAAGCAGCCATGGTCAGAAAATATTAAGACATACAAAAGAAGTCCGAGATAAACAAGATCTGTTTTCTTATCTTCAATTTGCCTCTTTATGGCTTTATTACTTCCTCTTTGCACTAAAATTTTGATATATCTCTCTCTCCTTTCACAAACAGTAGAAAATCAAACCAATAATAGATGCTTACATTTGCCAATACATATTAGATAACATGTATATCCTTATCATGGACCCTACTAACCAGGGAGTTTCAACATCAGAAAATGAGGCTGTGTATGAAGCAGATCACAAGTGCTAACTATCTAGTAATGATCTTCATTTACTTAATTTTGAAGGAAATCATAAATTACATCCACATCCAACTGGTAAATACAAGATTTTTATTGGCCAATTTGATTTAAATAATTCATATAAGTAGTTAAGCCTGCAAACTTTGAGAAACTCAATCATGACAGAGTTTAAACAAGACCACCTGCAACACTTCAAGTCCTCCAAAGCATCTGAAGAAAGGGGCTTGAATATGGAAGTCATAAACCAGCTCTCTAATGCAACGGAGAGCATGTTAGAGGGTTTCAATGAAACAGAATTCTCAATGGAAAACTTCTGGAGCTACCATTTCCAGTTACCAGAAAACACAACACCGAGCTCACTTTCCAATTTTCCTTGTGTTACCCTACTGAAATGTCAGAACGAGTTTCCGGTGATAACTCGAAGTAGTCTACTTGTAGATAGCGCTCAAGAAACCATGAAGAGAAAAACAAAACAAGCATCAGAAAGCAATCCAGGAACTCTTTGTGCAGCTTTTGGAAATGACAGTAGTAACGCTAGGCCTTCAAAAGCAAGTGTCAAATTCTTCAACAAATTTTTCCTATTGTTTTGAACTTTTATTTTCTCTCTCTCTTTGAGCATTAGATGTGTGTTCTTATTTGTTTCTTTGTTTACTCAGAACTTGGGAGGAGGAAGGAAAAGAAGGAACTGTGAGAAAGAACAAGAAAAGCCTGCAGAAGTAGTTCATGTTAGAGCAAAAAGAGGTCAAGCTACCGATAGTCACAGTTTAGCAGAAAGGGTATATTCCTGAACTAAAACAATGTTTCTTCCTAAACACAATTTGTTTTATGGATTGATATACAGTATACTGGTCTTGTATATAGAAAATCAATAAATAAATAGTCAAATACTAAAACGGTCTTTTCATATTTCAGGTGAGAAGAGAGAAAATCAACAACAAACTAAAATGTTTGCAAAACATTATTCCCGGTTGTCACAAGGTAATTTTTTTCCTTGTCCTGTGTATCAAAACATTGGAGTCTCAAGTTCAAACAAAATTTCCATTTTTTTCTTTTTTCAGTCAATGGGTATGGCAATGGTGTTGGATGAGACTATCAATTACGTCCATTCACTACAGAATCAAGTCGAGGTGAGGAATACGATAAACTTTTCATAAGTATTTATAGTGTTTTCATCAATAGCAATGATCGATTTACTTTGTTCCTGAATTCAGTTTCTCTCAATGGAGCTTGCAGCTGCATGTTCCACTTTAGGCATAAATTTTGGCATGGGGCCTATCCGAAAAGCTTTGGTACACCATCAACTACCCAAAAGTTTATTAACTTTTGACATTTTACTTTCTACCAATGAAACCATTGGGTAAATTAGTGCCTACTTAAACTGATTTTGTGTGGGAGTCTTTTTCTTGACGTGTGGAAGGAAGTTACGTTTGCTTTTTTCATTTTAAAGCAAGTCACTCCATTTATGACATAGATAGAAGTATGACTAGAAGAATGAAAAAAAAAAAAAAGAAAGAAAGAAAAGAAACTTATAGACGCTCATTTATTTCAGTTCATACAAGTTCTTCACTCACCTCACTTTCTGTCTTCATAAGTTCTCCTTACAAGAATTTTTTCCCCTTCACCTACCTCAAGATAATTTCTATAAAGAGTTCAAGAATTAGATAAGAATCTAAATCTACCATTTTCACTGATTTAGAAAAAGAAACGAGATAGGAAAGGGGAGGGGAGGGATGTCAAGTGAAATGATATTGATAGGTCAACAGAAAAATGGTGTTGATACTGGATTGGCTAGAGCAAGGGTAGGAGTGGGGTGGGTTTAAAAAGGAGAAGGATAAAAAATTCATTTTTTGTCCAGACTTAATTTAAGAAGATGGTGGATCAATTGAGCCAGTTTGATTGGACAAAGCTAAATTCACAAGCAATAAAACAATATAAAATAAACTTCTCGAATCTTGCTAAGTATGGAATTGATATCGGTGCTTTCTTTATTCATTAATTTTGAAGTATTGGTGTTTAAGCTTTAAGCATAACATTGCAGGGGACAAGATCACATGAGGAACATGAGAGAGAGAAATAGATGAGGAAATGATAAAAAGAGCACAGTTGCTTCCACTTGAGTAAGCCCTTTTGACTGCGAATGGGGCATTTGTTATCTATCTGTTGTCACAAATCACATGAATTTGCTTCTTATATTCACTTTCTCTTTAGACAAACAAGATAGTGTTTTTTCACAAGTCTACAAAATGACAAAAACATAAGTACTAGAGACTGATGTATCAATTTTACATCTACTGTAAATTGCAGAGATGGTAGAACAGTACAACCAAGTACCTAATATTGGTCATGTAGCTTGTTGATGGAATTTTGTTATCTTGTCTGCATCACGTCCACTTGTTTAAAGTTAAACAACAGATAAAATGACGTCTGGTTGGGATGCATGTAAGACTGTGATTCTCTTTTCACATTGGACTGTCATTTTATGTCATCAGCCAACAGCTTATGTTTTTCAAACCCTTAAACTATCAAATGAAAAGTTACTACATTAGCTGATGCCGCCTATATTTGTAGTAGGATAACTGTTCTTCAGTGGTCAAAATTCTATCAACGGTCACAAAATTAATAAACGAGGATCAATATTAGATAATATCAAAAATATATATATATATATATGAAACTAGTTATATTTTCAAAATCTTGCAAAGCTACACAGAAGAGCATTTTATCTTGAGACTGATAAAAACTAACAGTTTAATCTAAAGATGTCAATTACCAAAGAAGAAGATTTGAACAATTTAAAAATATATGACAAAAGCTAAAAACTAAAATTTAAAGAACACAAGCTAAATACATTAAATAGTATGCTATATCTAGACAACTAGAAATTAACTTGCCTATAACTTGGCTAATTAGTATAGCCAAGTCATGATCTTCACTATTTTCTTTAGATATTAACATTGTGTGAATCAAATTTTCTTACTAAGATCATGAATGTGTATGACAGTGTATTAGTTGAATGTCCAGTGTAAATTAAGTCAATCTAGAGTTGACTTGACTGTGGAAAACAGTTGAATTGACAGATTTAGTTGATTGTATTGAAATTGATAAAGATAAATATCAAAAAAATTTGTAATGTATTTTGATCTTGAATAATTATCATGTGTTGAAACATTGAATGGTTTTCAATACAAACAGTACATTTAACTGAATACTTTTAGATATTGTACTTTAGTCTTAATACTAAGATTTACTCTTCCCCAATGATCCACAATTGAATTCAGCATACTTCATAAAGTTTGTATGAACCAAAAGAGCCCTACTTTTAAAGGATATTATGTCCATAGCTTTTACTTTTTAGGGGGATATGATCAAGGAAAGAACAGATTTATATAAATGTGTTGGACAATAATCAAGGCAAATCTGATCCACAATGCTCACCCCTATGTTACTTTCATTCGTCTCATAACCAACAAATGCACAAACGCAATAAAATATCCACAAAGAAAATATATGAAACAAGAGTTTTTCCAATTTTGGGGCCACATAAAAGCACATAAAATACAGTATATGGACTAAAAAAAAATACAAAATTAGAGTGTATATAGAGGCTAATTTGCATATAAGTGGTTATTGACAGCCCTGTCCCAAACCAAAAATTGCAAGCTTAAACTCAAGCCACATCTTGACCCAGCAAATGATTAGACCTACATTCCAAACCTAAATGGTAATGACAAAAGAAAAGAAAAGAAAACCTAAGAGAACCAAATAAATCAAGCCAACAATAAATAATAACATCATGCTTTTGCATGATTAACAGGCTTGCCTGCTAACAACCAGGCATTGCAGACTTCATCAGAGACGTCTCCTATAGGATGTCCAAATCAAAGAGTGTGGACCAGTTTCCAGATACTCTCTAAAATCCACTTTTATTTCACCCATCTTTCTCTAAAATCCAAAATCCCACAAAGTCTAATTTCATTATGATGACACACTCAAATGGAATGGCTCTCTCCTTCAGGCAAGGAGGAGAATAAGGGGTGTTTAAAGGACAACCACCAGCTATGAAGAACAGAGAAACAAATTATGGAAGACCCCACAAATAAATTGAACAAGAACAAAAGAAAAGAGACAGAAATTATAAGGGGGCTAACAGAATTGACCCTACGGAGAGAAAAAAGATCCCGAGGCCATGGCTGATTAAAGAGAATGAAACTGTGGGGAACAGTCATTGGGGCATTTCAACAAATACATTTCAGCAAATACAGATGTGGGGTTTTCTGGAGCTTACCATTGCGACGTCAGAACAGAGCAGAGTGCTGTATCAGTATCATTTGCCTTACGTAATCTCCCTGAATCCCTCTCAAATCTCTACCAATCCTTTGCTTCCATGATATGAGAACCGGTCTGTCAGCTAAAATGGAAGTATCTCAAATTTATGCAGATATAATATAGCGAAATTGTGAGCAATGGCTGATTATAGACATGGGAAATGGTTAGTTTTCATCCGATTTACCTCTTCCATGGGTTGGATATCGATTTCTTCCCTTCGTTTGAAACTCAATCATGAATAACAATTTTTAAATTTTGTTTGATTAAATGTCTAGATTTGATGGTAGTCTACGAATTTATGATCTTAATTTTCGAATTCTAAGCCAATTTTGTGAATTGGAAAGATTAGTTGTAACGTTATTTAAAACCTTTTTTTTTCCTAAAAAGAATTGCTCCATTTGTTTCGATAGGCTACAAGATGAATTTATTTATGCTCAAAGCTTATTTGCAATTCTCGTACTTTTTTCTCTTACTTAGGGATGGAAATTTTCTAATACCATGTATTTGTGTAAATATTTAATTTGAATTCCGAAAATTTTCAACGTATCTACATCTTTATTTATTTTTATTTTTTTTTATTATTATCCCAACACTTTTTTTTAATCTCACCCAGACTGAAAAATTGAAAATTTTTCAAATGCAATGTATTTGTGTAAATATATTTATTCCATTTTTTAGTTTTGATTTTTGTAAACATCATTTACTTAACTAGATTGGATTAATTTGTATTTTAATTTAATCCATTTTGTTTAAATCTATGGGGTATTTTGGTCCATTTGATTAATTAAAAAATAATGTCTTTTTTGTGTTTACCTATTTTAAATAATGAAAAGTCATTTAGTTATTTTTCAAATTTGATATTTAACTTTAGCTAAATGTCTGGTTATATATGTTAAAAAAAGTTTGCCAAACTCAGTATTTGTAATTGATATTTAGAGGGTGTTTGGGTCAACTTTAAGTGGGTGAAGTGTGTTTGTTTTAAATAATAATACGTCATGAGCTATGTATGTCGATTAATATTTTATCACATTATGGGTTATTTTATTATGTGATCTATTTATGAAGACACTAGATACATAAGTATGAATTTAATGGGTAGAAGCTTATTCCTAGTTAATTAGAATTTAATGAGAACCTAAAGACCTTATGGTTATGGTCTCCAATATACCAAAACTTTCTTGAATCTCATCTAGAGAGAGTTCTACTAAGCGCATTTAGAGTTTTGGTTGAGGAAGACAATAGTCAACAATAGTCATCTTATAGCTATTAACATCTTGAAGCTATCATCAAACACTCAATATAATTTGGTATGTTAATTATTCTTGGCAATTCGGCATAAATGATCTTAGGGTTAATCTATTCAATATAGATTTAAATTTAGGGATTTTTACATAAAAAAACATCTTTGACCCATATATTTTTAAAAAATGCCTTTAATTTTGATTTTTTTTTCAATAAAGGCTTCAATTTTTGGATAAATTTACCCTTTTTTATTATTTTTATGTCTGATTTTTATATATATTTTCTTATTTACGAGGCCTCTTTGGTAATGGAAAAAGAAAATACAATTATTATGAAGAGAGAAAATGCATTTAATATATATTTTTTTTTTCATTTTCGATTGGAGAGATAGAATACATATATATATATATATATATATATATATATATATATATATATATATATATATATATATATATATTTTATCCATTTTCAATTAGAGAGAGAAAATACATTTAATATATTTTTCTTCATTTCCAATTGGAGAGAGAAAATGCATTTAACTTATTATGTGATATATTTCATTGTTTGTTTTGAGTACTATTTGTTTTCATGTAATATATTTCATTGTTTATTATGCTATATCCGAGGTATTATGATATGTATGTCATTCTAACTAGGTATCGCTTGTGCGCCTGTAATATATTCCCTCGGTGCCTGATATATATGTCATTCTAATGCAATATTTATATGATGATCTGACTTATTTGAGTTTGTCTATTATAGTTTATTGTTTATTTTTAGTTTGTTTATATTTTGCGTTATTATCTCATATATACCATACTTTAGATTATGATTACTTTAATTATATGTTAGAACATTTGTCATAGATGTTTGCAAATATTTTAACCAATGTATTAAATATACTAGTAAGATTGACTAAATTCCTGGTGGGTTTTTCTCGTGGATGCTAGGTTATATTTATATATACTTTAGAAGTTGTCATTCTTCGTCAGTCCACCATTCATCGACTATTCAAGATATGAGTACCTATATTTAATTCATAAGAAGTCTCAATCTTTGGAAGTTTTCAAGCCTTTCAAAGCTGAAGTTGAACTTCAATTTGGAAAGAAAATTAAGGTTGTCAAGTCTAATCGTGGTGGTGAATAATACGATAGATATGATGAATTAGATGATTAACGTCTAAGGTCTTTTGCTAAATACCTAGAGGAATGTGGAATCGTCCTACAATACACTATGTTAGGGAAGCTAAACATAAATGGTGTGGTGGAAAGGCAAAATGGAACACTTAAGGATATGGGAAGAAGTATAATTAGTCATTCTTCTTTACCAGAATCTCTTTGGGATGAGACACTAAAGACTGCAATATATATCCTCAATAGGGTACTTAGAGCTGTGGACAGGAAAGAAGCCTAGTATTAGGCATCTTCACATCTGGGGTTGTCTAGGTGAGTCTAGGTCATACGAGCTTAATGAAAGAAAATTGAACACAAGAACTATTAGTTGCTATTTTGTTGGCTATTCTCAATGATCTCAGGATTTCAAGTTTATGATCCCACTTCTAGATCATTGTTTGAGATGAAAAATGCTAGATTTCTTGAGGATATTATGTTTGGGGAGGGGGGAGGGGGAAGATAACATAAGGAAAGTTGTCTTTGAAGAGGAAATAGTTTCTTTTCCTAATGTGGTTATAGATGACATTCAGGCTCCAATTCCTGACTTCAGTGTTGAACAAATTATAGAACAAGACAACATTGAAGTCTCCGTTGTTGAACCTGAAGTTCAGACTCAACAACTTCAAGAAGTTTCACTAAGGAGATCCACTAGAGAAAGAAGTACAATTTCAAATGATTATATTGTATTTCTTTAAGAACATCAGGATGATGTGAATGTGGTGAAAGATGATTCAATCAAGTTCCAACAAGCTTTACAAAGTTCTAACTCTCAAAAGTGGATAAATGCTATGAAAGAAGAAATAAAATCCAAGAAAGACAATGATGTTTGGGAACTTTTCGAATTGCCATCAGGAGTGAAACCCATAAGTTGTAAATGGATATTTAAAACCAAAAGGGTTTCGCAAGGAAAAATCAAAAGATATAAAGCTCGTCTTTTTGCAAAGGATTTTACTCAAAAGGAAGGTATTAATTACAAAGATCTTTCTCTTTGGTTTCATTCAAAGATTCTTATACGGAAATCATTGCACTAGTAGCTCACTTTGATTTAAAGCTACACCAGATGGATGTAAAAACTATGTTTCTCAATGGAAACATTGATGAGACGATTTATATGGTATCACAAATTCTATGAAGTAATTACCTCATTTGATTTTGAGGTGAATATAGTGGAAGATTGTGTATATCATAAGTTTAGTGAGAGTAAATCTATCTCTCTGGTGTTATATGTTGATGACATACTCATAGCAAGTAACGATGTAGGTTTATTGTATGACACTAAGAGGTTTCTCAAAAAGAATTTTGAGATAAAGGATCTTGTGATGCTTATTTTGTATTAGGAATTGAAATACTACGAGATCATTCACAAGGTATTTTGAGATTGTCACAAAAGAACTACATTGAAAAGATTTTGAGTAAATTTGGCGTGAAAGCTTTTGCACCAAGAGATACCCATGTCACTAAAGGTGATAAATTTCATTTATGTCAATACATCAAGGCTAAACTCAAGACTAAGGAGATGTAGAATGTTCCTTATGCATTAGCTGTTGCAAGTCTAATGTACACTCAACATATATGTGTCCAGATATTGTGTTCAACCGGGGGATAGATCATTGGAAAGCAGCCAAACGGGTTATGAGGTATTTGCAAAGAACAAAAGATTATATGTTAACTTATTAAAGATAAGAAGTTTTAGAGATCATTGGGTATTTTGATTCTGATTATATTGGATGCCCAGACATTTGCAATCTGCTTCAGGCTATATCTTTATGTTAGATGGAGGAATTGTATCCGGACAAAGTGTTACACAAACACTTATGGCTTTTTTCTATCATGATTGCAAAAATTATAGCATGTTATTGTTGGGGTTAATGCCTAAAGTCTCGTGTCCTGCAGTTTGTAAACAGTTTGTACGAATGCTTGTGCTGTTAATATATGATATTTACTTCACATCTTGTATTTGTTCAGTTGCTTGTTTTATTTGCTTTACCACAAACCAATAACTTAAAATTCCTGGTTATCTTTATGTGATTCAAGCATGTATGTGATGACATACAAGTGGATCATGTCTTGAGTGATGACCAAAATGGTCTGTAGTATATAGATATAGGAGGAAAACCTTATCCTGGTAACGTTACGGATACGGCCCGCTTTGTGGAATGGTCATAAGTGTTGTGACTTGTCACAGATGGTCTGATCCTGATCATTCGTGTTGGGGACATGCGAGCGAGGGCGTCCTATACAAAGAGTTTGTATAAGACCTGACCATGAAGTGTTAACGCCTCCTTATATAACACTGTTCATGACAGAGATTTCACTTCACTAGGATGACCATAGGTAACATAACCTCAATTTTGAGTGAGTTGGGAACTCCTTCCATTGAGGGTGGTCCTTTGATTTATATGGGTGCGAGTGGTCAGGTCGCCGATTCAAACCTACCATTTTGAGGATTCGTCTGATTTGGAAGCTAAGAACTCAGCTACACAAGATGGAATTCACTCCTTCCCCGAGGCAGGGTAAGTAGATAGATAACTCCCTAAAGGGCTGATTCCAGGGCTTGACGATGTGGCACCACACATCTTCTCTTGGCCTGAGAGATGTTCACACATAGTTGGACTATGTTGTATTGTTCATTAGAGGAATCAGTGGTAATTAAGGAGTGAGATATAACTACAGGAGTAAAACGGTAATTTGGCCCAGCTGTACTTATGAGCATTTGTGAAGGGTCATCATACTCATGATTAGTTATATTCGATGGACACAGAATATATCTGTGGTAAGAAGAGTTTAGCTGTTAGTCTTTAGTAGAATACCTGAGAGCTAACGGATGGTGGATCTCGTGGCTAAAGAGTTTAGTCAGCTATTCACGGACCATTGGAGCTTCGAGCCACAGGTCCCCTGGGTAGCTTGAATAAAGTCGAGAACCAGTGTTTGGGTTAATTTGAAATGTTCAAATTGACAAGAGGAAGTTCGATTATATATGATATAATTGGACTGGTTAATTATATATGATATAATTGGCTAAATGTATGAGATACATTATTTTAGAAGAAATTAGATATAAATATGATTTATATCAAGTAAAGGAGAAAATACTATAGTAGATATGTGATATGGTCACAAGTGTTGTGACTTGTCACAGATGGTCTGATCCTGATCATTCATATAAGGGACATGCGAGCGGGGGCGTCCTATACAAAGAGTTTGTATAAGACCTGACCATGAAGTGTTAACGTCTCATTATATAACACCGTTCATGACAGAGACTTCACTTTACTAGGATGACCATAGGTAATATGGCCTCAATCCTAAGTGAGTTGAGAACTCCTGCAATTGAGGGTGGTTCTTTGATTTGTATGGGTGCGAGTGGCCAGGTCGCCGATTCAAACCTACAATTTTGGGGATTCGTCTAATTCGGGAGCTGGGAACTCAGCTACACAAGATGGAATTCACTCCTTCCCCAAAGTAGGGGTAAGTAGATAGATAGCTCCTTTAAGGACTGATTCCAGGGCTTGAATGATGTGGCGCAACACACCTTCTCTTGGCCCGAGAGGTGTTCACACATAGTTGGACTATGTTGTATTGTTTATTAGAGGAATCAGTGGTACTTAAAGAGTGAGATGTAACTATAGGGGCAAAACGGCAAATTGGCCCAGATGTACTTACGAGCATTTGTGAAGGGTCATCGTACTCATGATTAGTTATATCAGATGTACATAGAAATATATCTGTGGTAAGAAGAGTTTTGCTGTTGGTCTTTAGTGGAATGCCTGACAGTTAATGGATGGTGGATCTCGTGGCTAAAGAGTTTAGTCAGCTATTCACGGACCGTTGGAGCTTCGAGCCATAGGTCCCCTGGGTAGCTTGAATAAAGTCGAGAACCAATGTTTGGGTTAATTTAAAATATTCAAATTGACAAGAGGAAGTTCGATTATATGTGATATAATTGGACTGGTTAATTGTATATGATATAATTGGCTAAATGTATGAGATACATTATTTTAGAAGAAATTAGATATAAATATGATTTATATCAAGTAAAGGAGAAAATACTATAGTAGATATGTGATATCAAACTATAGGGTAAAAATATAATATGATTATATTTATTATTAATTAATTGGTTAATTATATGATAATTAAGCCAAAAATTATGTCTGGACGTGGGTTAGTGGGAATGAGTCAGTTATTATAACCGATGAAATAAAAATGAAATTGTTTCATTTTGAATCGTCGTCCAAAAGAAATAGAGAGAGCGCACGTTGGTAAATTGAAAACAATTGCTTAAAGAATTGAGAGCCTATACGATAGTTCTTCTCCACCTAAACGATCGTCCACCTCGCGCCTAAACAATCGCACACTAGTTCTTACACGATCGCATAGCTTCTCTAAACGATCGTATAGTGTGCCAATTTTGCTAAACGATCGTATACCTTTTTCTAAGTGATCGTTCAGTAAAATCTACATGATCATGTAGCTTCTCCTAAATGATAAGAATTTTGCTATGCTATAGCGCCCTTTTTCCCTCCCACTTGCTTATCGCCTACACGATCTGGTATTCCTCCTTCATCTACCAAGTTCACCAAAGACCACGCTTTGGGTTCTTACTCTAATAATACCCGACGCTCTATTCTAATGGTGTCGTCCCCACAGTTGTTCGTGCTGCTGTAATTGACGCTGTTGTTGGGTGTTGGTAGATCGCGTGGAGGGTTTCGCTACGTTGAGTTCTGAAGTTTGAAGATTGTCTTCAACTGGTATGGCAACTATTTCCCTTGTTATTTTGTTGTTCAGAGCATGTCGTTAATTAAGAATTGTTTGCATAACTGTACGTATGAATGTATATTGTTGTATTTTGGTCACTGTGAGATCAGAGCGATCCAAACGTGCTCATGGAACTCTTCGTTAAGAGATCCTTCAGTTATGAGGTGTACATTTATGAAATATGGTTGCGAAATTTTATTACTAAACTACGGATAATGGTTGACATAGAAAGACCACTAAAATTATTTTGTGATAATAAGTCAGCAGTGATATATTCCAAAAACAACAGAAGCAATACGAAGTCAAAACATGTAGACGTGAAGTTTCTATTGTGAAAGAAAGAGTTCAAAATAGTCAAATTTCAATAGAACACATAGGAATAAACTATATGCTGGTAGATCCATTAACTAAAGGTTTGTCACCTAAAGTTTTTCATGAGCATGTTGCTGATCGGTAGAAGAATGGGTGTCGCAAACCACTCCCCTAAGACTAAATAAAATTTATAATTCTAAATCTCACTCTTGTTACTATAAAGAAGTAGCAATAGTGGTGAGTCCGAGTAGACCTACAGAAAGGCTATTAATTTTTCATTAAGCTAACTTCCTAACTAAAGCAGTAAATTGTAGGGGGGGGGGGGGGGGGAGGGAGGGGAGGGTTGTGTGGATAAAATAATAAATGTGCATGAAATTAAAATGCAAGGATAAATGTAAACTAGGATTGATTTATCTAATTTCTAGAGCAAGAGAGACATTCAATGCAATTTCGATCATTGACTTCCATAAATTAAATATACATTCGATTTATGCATACACAACAACTTGTTTGATTTGACCAATCTAGCCTCTACAAAGGCGGACAACTAGGAAGGATCGAACTAAGAAAGCATCCTAAGCATTAATTAAGCTTGGAAAGTCATTCCCTAATTAATATACATGCTTCTAAATTCTATTGGGTTCGATAGTGTCCATATAGAACTAACAACATGCGCATTACATTTTAGGATTCTATTATGTTGATTAATCAATTGAATAGCCTAATTAATTAACCAAATTTATCTTTGAACCTAGCAATTCATGCATCCTAGGAATATCCATCAAATGCACAATTAATTATTGCTACTTATTTGATTTTAGCTAGACATTCTAAAAGAACGTAATATAACTAAGAATCAATAGTGATGCATGCTTATGGGTGAAAAGTCAAAAACGCAAACATAATTATAGAAATTAAAATTGATTCAAAGAAAACATAAATTTTGAATGCATAAAATTCAAGAAACAGAAATCTCAAGTAATTAACAAAGAATTCTTGCTCCAAAAACTAGATAAAAAAAATTACTCATTAGTTCATAGACAAATCAAAGAGGAAAATCCAATCCATGACTTACAATCCAAAAGAAATTGAAATTCTAACTTAATGATGTTGAAAAGATAAAGGAAGGGGAAGAAAACTAGCCTTTCTTCGGCCTTTGTCAAAATCTACGTCCCTTTAAAAACCCTAAAAATTGAAGAAACTATTTATACTCAAGGACACAACGTCGCGACACTGATAAGAGCATTGCAACGCTCTAGCCGCAATCAGACCTCGAGCATAAGCCAAGGGTAATGCCAACATTTTGACTCTACGGCGAATTGGGCAGGCGCGCACGTTTTAGGAGAATTGCGTCAAAGTCCATGGTAACATTGCGATGCTGCCATGCGTTTTGAGTGTTCTACCTATCAATGTAGCACATCAGCATTGTGCAAGGGTTTAGACACTGTACATAGGGGCATTTTGATAATTTTCCTTTTTTGAAGCTCGAATGCTCATTTTAAATCCAATTTGCTTCAAATTAACCCCAATTGACTCCAAATTGTTGATGCTACCTCTTTGGTGCTCAATACCTACAAAATAGCATAATTAACATGTAAAATTCATTAACAAGCCTCAACTAAGCCTAGGGAAATAGTACTTTTATAGCTCTATCAGACACTCCCAACTTAATTCTTGTTCGTCTGGAGCAAGGTAGAAACATACATTCAAATAAAAACATATTCTTACACAAATATGCTTGTTGAAGATGCAAGGTTGTTGCTCTAGTCTCAACAGTCAATTAGGATGAAATTTGTAATCAAGAATGAGATTCAATTACAATCAATCATGAAGAACATTTTTAAAAATGATTCTACATTTATTCATGCATAAATGAGCCTAGAGTCTTTCTAGTTAAGCTTGGATAACTCGAAAAGGTCTTATAAGGTTCTCAATCCGTTTTACCCTACTGTGCTTGGTTATTGCCTTTAGACATATCAAACTTGCAATAAAAGGGCAACACAAAGACAAGGGTGCCTAACTCACACACACAAAATATAGAGGGTGTTTGTTTTACCTAGAGGGCTAGCTTTCATACTCAACCGAAGGGAACCTATCCACCATTTTCTTGCGAGGCCCTAACTTGACATGACAAAGGTAACTCTTTTCACCCCTATCCATGCATGCACATACACACACTTTTCTTTTTATTAGCAAGCTAGCATAGTTTTTTTTTTTTTTTTTTTTTTTACTTTAAATTACCTTTTTTATAGTAACTATTTTGCTTCGGTTTTTCATTTTTAAATTTTATTAGACACTAGACCCTTTTTAATCCACTTTATCTACTTTTTCTCTAAAACAAGTAGGGTTACTCTAAAACCAAAGTGGGCCTTTCGAGGTGACAACAGAAATCTAAACCAAATAATATAATTCTAGGTATGCAAGGCCTAAGTTCATAAGAAAAATGACTTAAAGATGCATGAGAAATAAGATTTTTTTTAATAAAAAAAATGGGCTAAAAATCATGATCATGCTCTTCAGACATTATATCATATAAATTTAATCATAGAGAGAGTGTGTTATCAACTATTCATCATAACAACCAAGGAAAAAAGCAAGCAAACATTTAAGCACAAACATAGTTAGAGCACAATGCTCAAGGATCCTAAACTATTATAAACTACCCCATAGGTACCCCACCCCTAACTTAAATTGATACATTATCCTCAATGTATCTCTAATCTATGCTCTACGAAATAAAAGAATCAAGGGAACAGAAATACTCTCCTGAAGACGTTTATGTGCACGGGATGGTGGTAAGAGGGCGTGTAACTTGATTTGATCTTCTTTCTTCTTTATGGGAAAGGAAAGAAACCTACAAAATAAAAACAAAAAGTTAACTAAGAAAAAAAAAGAAGAAAAAAGAAAATAAAAATTTAATGCATGGCTCCTCCAGGAAGCGCAAATTTTTAACTTCGGTTGCTCGACATGACCCGTCCTCTATTAAGGTATAAAGAAATTCTTGTATTTCTCTGATCCTTTCTTGGATAAGTCGATATAACCTGGAAAAGCTGTAAGGCTTCTATTCTTTTGAAGAGAACCAAACATGTTGAATTTGGTATTTTTGATAGTAGACAAAAAAGGTGAAGAAAAAAAGAACTAAAAGACTTAAATGACCCTAAAGATTCTAAAGAAATAAAAGACGCAACAGACTCTTGAGAACAAGGAGAAGAAAACTAAAAAATAAAGATATACCAGTGGGTAAAATAGGTCGAGGTCTTTCAACCTCTAACTTTATCACCTGGGTACTGACAAATGTAGGCTCAAATTCTTATTCTACCTCAATGACTGGCTCAGGACATGGCATGCCATCTTCTAACTCCTCCTCGGTATCAATATAGATTACCTCATTGTCGCAAGCCTTAGTAATGTAAGAGGATGTGAGTAGTAGAGATTTTGATCTTTTCTCAACTGAATTAGCAATGACAAGGTCTCTCGAACTTTGAAGGTCAGCTCTAGTCTCAGTTTGGGGACAAACTTTTCTACTGGAGGTCTCAGATCTCCTGTTAAAAAAGAAGATCGTTATTAGCAATTTGATTCATAATTTCCTCTAATGGCATACCTGAGTTAGTAGAGTGAGCTTGCATCGATATGTTGGATGTGATAGGGTATGAATCATAGTGGCACTGATCCTATCCAAGCTTTCCATAACAATCAGACTTCTCCCATCTAGGTCGACAAAAATCATCATCCATATGATTAGGGGGCCCTCCTAAGGAGTAGTCTCTTGGCATCGGGCTCCTCTGCAAACTTGGACATGCTTGCTTAGGATGGCGAATCATACATTCTTGCACTTGTTGTGATCCCCCTGAAACCATTTGACTAACCAATGAAGTTAACTAAAAAAGTTGACCCTAAAGGGCAATAACCTCGTTATTTCATTGAGATGGTTCACTAGATTGTTCCCATCCTCATTGAAGATATCCTGCCATGCTTAGAACACTAATACAAAAAGGAAAAACAAATCAATGCAAAAGAAATCTCTAAGTAGAAACTTAAATAAATGAAAAACTGGCACCTCTTTGGCAACGACGCCAATTTGATCGGTTAGAGAATAGGTGTGTTGCAAACCATTCCTCTAAGACCAAATAATATTTATAATTTTGAATCTCACTCCTATTACTACAAAGATGTAGCAATAGTGGTAAATCCAAGTCGATCCACAGGGAGACTATTAGTTTTTCATTAAGCTAATTTCCTAACTAGAGCGATATATTGGGGGGCTTTTTGTGGATAGAATGATAAATGTGCATGAAATTGAAATGCAAGTATAAATGTAGACTAAGATTGGTTTATCTAATTGGTAGGTTGCTGGTAACACCACCGCCCATAAACCTACGCTACACAAATAATATTTATAAACACTGAACGAACTACTTATACTAATTAATAGTACAAGCGACAAGTCCAGGGTCTAACCACAGACAGCTGAATTGGTTTCCTCAAAAATTGAAACTCGTAGAAAGTAACCAAGGGGGGGATTTGTGAAAATTTCAAATTGAAATTGCACGAAAATCAAATTGCACAATGAGAAAGAATGTGTAAAAATGTCAATTGAATAAAATACGTAGCTTGGGTAGTTTAGGTTTATTTCATTCCTTTTCAACTCAATCATAGACTTTTCAAGAGATATGTGAGAAATTCAAATTACAACTTAGCCTACTCATTTAGAATCCTAACCGGTAGTCCATAAAATCAAGTTAATTAAAAGAAAAGCGAGAATCCTCAACTAATCAATCAATCAACATGCATTAAGATCTAAGGCAAAACTAAGCCAAACAATTGATTTCCATCGTCTAACCAATTATTTGAGCGAGAATCATCTAAGTTAGAAAGTAATGCTTATTAAATGGAATCCCAATTTAACTTCACAAACTTACTTAACTCTTGCCTCTAGATGACGACTACCTAACAATTACAAATTAGGGTCAATCAAAGTAATAAATTATACATGCATAGCCAATTTTTCAGATTATCCTATACAAGATAATTGAATAATAAACACGAGATAAATTTTCATAAAATTTAGAACAGTCTCACAGAATTACATAACATAGTCTTAAGAACGAATTGGAATGAAAGTAAACTACAAACCCAAGCTAAATTCTTACCCTTTAGCCATAAATCATCTTCGAATCCAATACAATGCTCAAAGGGGAAGAAGATTCAGAATTCTGGTAAAAACAGAGGAAGAAATCGAGAGGAACAGAAGGGCGACCGTCTATTTGAGTGTGCCTTGAGTGCCTCTGACGTGTTTTTGCTGAGCATTAAGGAGGTGTCATAACGCTGTCCCTAACATTTGGTTGCGTGCACGCGGAGGTGGGAGTTGCAATGCTACCATTCCGCCGCACAGCGTTGGAGTTAAGCGTTGTAGTAGCGTTGCGATGGTGGCGTTATTCCATCTTTGGAGCATTGCAATGCTAGCCTACACTCAAGCCTACCACCTTCAAGCGTCGAGTGAGCATTGGGCTTATGCTTTGGAGGAGCGTTGTGATGTTTGGTAAGGCAGAATACTTCAATGTGTTGGTCTTCTTTCTTCATTAGTTCAATTTGGCTCCTATCTTGGCCATCTTAATGTCTTTTTGTCCTGAACGCTTCATTCAACTGCTTGTACACTCGAGTCCTACAAAACAATCAATTTAAATATATTAAGTAGCTTAACAACCCCGATTTAAGTAGAGGAAGATAGCACATTTTCGATGCTATCAAACACCCTTAACATAGCTCTTGATCGTCCTCGAGCAAGGTAAAACAAGTAATCATGCAAAAATAATCTGTTTGTCAAACTAGAATATTCCTTACTCATGCCTCAACAGTCAACTAGAATCAAATTCACAATCGATTAGGTAATAAAAAAAGCATTCTATCATTTCAAGAACGGTTTGAAAATTCGTTTTAAGATTTGTTATGCATATTCAAGCACAAAGTTATTTTTGAACAAGAGCAAGCCCATAATGGCCTTATGAATCTTCCATTTGTTTTTCCCCTACATTGGCTCAAAGGATCCATAATTAGTTTTTCTAAATTCAAAGTGGTAATGACATCAAATTAGATCGGTGAGAGTAGAGAGAATCTTCCATTTGTTTTTCCCCTACATTGCCCTTACTACATGTTTTTCTTCTTCTTTTTTCTTTTTCTTTTTGTTTTCAAACAAAGGCGAAACTTAATATAGGAAATCGACTTTCATTTTGGCTTGCCCACACAGGTTTCATGCGAGTCATCCAACTACAGGTCAATTTCCCTTCAAAAATGCCTAAGCTTATGCATTCCTCTGGGATACTTTAGCTCAGAGGGAAACTATGAGTGTCATGGTTGCTCTAGGTTAATCATACCCTTGAATAAGGGGAGTAGACCCTATACATGCATATATGATTTTTTCTAAATATATATATTAGGTGACAGTGATAACAATTGACTTCATCTCAAAGCGTGCATTACTAAATTGAACTGTGGAAAGACTGATATCTATCATCGAGGCCTTTCGAAGTGACAACAAACTTATGGTCCCATAATTCAATTCTAAGCAAGCAATAGAGTCAAGATAGATATGCAAAGGGTATGGAGATGTAATAAAAAAAATTAAGTAGAATTTTCAAAAACATCATGAAAATTATGAATCCTTTTATCTGGCCTATTCTCATACAAAAACGATTCATACGAGTGCATCATAGATTAGTCATCGCAAGGAACAAAACAGCAAGACAAACTACAATCAAGCAAACAAATTCCGAGCACAGTGCTCAAGGAGCCCAAAAAAATCAGCTTAAAAATCCTAAAAATCCAAAACACCCTACCCCCAACTTTTAAAACACATCATTTTTTATTTGTTCTCAACTAGGGGTTGTAGGATTAAAGGCAACACTAGAGGGGGGTGAATAGGGTTGACTACCAATTTTTTTTTTTTTTAAATAATTTTATCTCCAAACAATGCTCATTAAAGTTAACCCACTAATTTGATTAAAGAAAATTTATGCAAGACAAAACTTAAATCATGCAAGCTATGATAACTTCAAATTTAAAGACAATTTAATCAAGGATAAATTTAAATAACACACTAAAAATTAAATCATGCAATTTGGAAAGATTAAAAAAATAACTAAGACAAGAAACAAAAAAATTGAAAATAAGAAATAAAAGAGAGAGAGGAAGAGAAAACACCGGGAATTATAATGGTTCGACAAATTGCTTACTCCACTCTCCAAGACTTCTTCTTAGGTATTTCACTAAGAGATCCTCTTGCAGGTGAGAAC
The DNA here is from genome assembly GCF_027475165.1 of Benincasa hispida. Classification (NCBI taxonomy): domain Eukaryota; kingdom Viridiplantae; phylum Streptophyta; class Magnoliopsida; order Cucurbitales; family Cucurbitaceae; genus Benincasa; species Benincasa hispida. The sequence continues at coordinate 45,708,204 of NC_143478.1, read as the reverse complement.
CAAACCGACACACGACCCTCTTTTTTCTAGGCTAAAGAGAAACCCAAGATTCTTTTTACGGGTTCAGGATCAAACCAATTTCTTTTTCTTACAACCCAAGGTGTACCCACACCTTAATACAATTCCCAAAAATTAAAAGAAAACCTTACAATATTACCTCTTGAAGGCTAATACACAAGTTGAGCACTCAGAAAAAAAACTCACAAAAATAACTCTGGGTCAATTTAGGAGCAAGGAGGACAAGAATTTAAGAGTAGAGAGAATTGAGAGCTTAAGACTTGATAGCTTTTGGTGTGTGTCTATGAAGAGTAAAATCAAGTCGAATTTATAGGCGAAGGGGATAAATTTTGGCCATTGGATATGATTGCAAATGAAGGGTGGAGATTGAATAAAAATAAAAAAGGAAAGGATTTGAAAATGAATTTTGAAAGATTGGAATTATTGAGATTTAGAGAATAAAAAGGATTTGAAGGATGAAAATTTAGGAAGGAAATCAAATTTGAAAAGGCTGAAATTTGATGAGAATTTGGAGAAAATTAGATCAGGAAATTAAAGGAAAATAAGAAAATAAAAATGAAAATAAAGAATAGCCGGATGATATGAACACCACGCGCACAAGGGAGGAGATTGAGCGTCATGCGTCGCATTCTGTGAACAAACCGCAGGCACGTGCGGTGCACGCGCGTGAAGCTGGGTGACCGCCACTTGTCATTATCTTATTCGTCCACGGTCGCCACGTCAGCTGCCACATCATCAATATTGGCCATTTGTGTGCCACGTCGGCAAGGTGCCACGTGTCACTGCCACGTTAGATTTCCTCTCCAATCTTCTTTTGCTTATAACTTTCTCGTTTGAACTCCGATTTGAGCGATTCAAATTGCGTTGCAATCGTCTTTCCAAGCTCTACCAGATGACTCTGAAACACTGAAAATGTTAGTACAAAAAATCTGAGTTTGTTATCATCAAAATACTTGGTTTGATTGAAGCCCTAAAGTTAACAGGGGTAAGCATGTTAGATCGAAAAACCGAACGACAAATCTAAATTGGCCGAAATAGGGTCGGTCGATCGAATATCTGAACATAAAGATTGGGGGTCGGTTTGAATTTTTCGAACCAAATAAGTAGTCGGTCGAGCGCACAAGGGGTCAGGTTGAGACCCGACCTAACCAAAATATTAAAAAAATTATATAAAATATAATACTTCTTCATTCTTTCGATCCGCACGGTACACCTGCACGAGTTAGGGATTTGTTCCTTTTGATTTTGAGTCAGCTTTTCTTCCGCACCCTAGGTCGTCGTTCCTTCTAATTTTCTTCTGCTGTTTTTGTTCATCTTCGTTGGTTCCACATCGTTCGTCTTCAATCATCTTCTGTCTAATTGTCTTCTGTTGTTCCTTCCGCTTCATTCATCTTCGTAGTTCGTAACTTCGTTCCACTGTTCGTCTTAGTAGTTCATTCCGTTGTTCCTTCTGCTTCGTTCGTTCCACTATGGTTCATTCCACATCATTTCGCACCCCAGGTTGTCGTTTCACCGTTCCTTTCGATTTTCAACCGCAGGCCGCTATTCCTTCTGCTTCCTTCCACTTCCTTCCGCTTCCTTCCTTCTTGTCAATTCTCAACTGCATCCGTTTCTTTCGCATCGTAGGCCACTGTTCCTTTGAATTCGTTCGTTTTCACAGTTCGTTCCACCGTTCCTTTCAATTTTCAGCCCAGGTCCGTATATCTTCTATTTCAGCCGTTTTAATTCATTGTAGAGTGTAGATTCTAGCCTTTTCAATGGAAATTAGTTTGATTTATGGCTGTGACGGGTAGTGATTGACTGATTGTAATGTATTGTAAATGGAAATTAGTTTGAAAACAATGGATATGGAGTTTGAAAACAATGGAAATTAGTTGACTTTGATTTATGGATGTGTGGGTAGTGACTGACTTAACATTCTTGCTGAGTTTATGTAAAGCTAAAATCCTTCGAGTTTTTGTGAATTGTGTGATACTGACGACATCTGTCATATTGTGGTTCAGCTACATGGATTCAACAGATATGAAGTTTGATGGAACTGCAACTGATGCTTCAAAAAATGAACGAGATGCAGAAAAAACAGATGTCAATACAAATATCGTTGATGTTGATTCAGCAAATGAGACATCAGATGTTCCAAATCCACCAAAAAGAAGGAAGGTAGTGAAAAAATCTATGGTTTGGGATCATTTTGAGAGGCTAAAAGGTGATCTTAAAGACCCTCATGCTCAATGTAAGTATTGTGGAGTTATCTATGCATGTCATTCCAAACGTAATGGTACTGGGACTATGAAGAATCATTTGGAAAATTGTAAAAAAATACCTTTACCAGAAAAAGAGAGATCTAACCCAAATGATATTATCTTTCAAAACTAAAGCCAAAGATAATGTTGGGGATAATACATCATAATTTGTATGTGAGTCATATAGTTTAGAGAGTTGTCGGGAAGCGTTAGTTGAAACGGTAATTATTGACGAATTGGCATTCAAGTTTGTGGAGGGTAAAGGATTTAAGAAATTTGTCGATAGATTAACATGTGCAAGTCAACCTAGATTTGTTGTTCCGTCTCAGTTTACTGTGGCTAGAGATGTGCTTAAGTTATATGTTAATGAGAAAAAGCATTTGAAAGACATGTTTGTGAACAAGAAGTATAGAGTTTCTCTCACTATGGATTGTTGGACACGGAACAAAATATAAATTACATGGTACTAATTGCCCATTTCATAGATTATGATTGGAGATTACATAAAAGAATACTTAGTTTTTATCCAATTGAGAATCATAAAGGTGATACTATTGGTAAAACCATCGAAAAGAATTTGAAGGATTGGGGCATTGAAAGGGTAATGATTTTGACTGTTGATAATGCAAGTTCGAATGATACTGCCATTACTTATCTTTTGAAAAGATTCAATAAGGGATTATTGTTTGGTGGAGAATTTCTGCATGTTCGTTGTTATGCTTATATATTAAATCTCATAGTATGTGATGCTTTTAAGGAATATAATGATTGCATTGAAAGGATTCGATATGCTGTACAGTTTATAAGATCTTCTCCTGCGCGTTTTTTGAAATTTAAAAAGTGCATTGAAATTGAAAAAATTTCTTGTAAGAGTTATGTGTGTCTTGATGTTCCCACTAGATGGAACTCTACATATTTGATGCTTGAGGTAGCTGTGAAGTTTGAAAAGACTTTTGATAGATTAGAAGATGAAGATACTTCTTATAGACACGATTTGTCACCAAATAAGGAAGATTGGACAAATGCTAAGATGTTGATTAGGTTTTTAAAGGTCTTTTATGATGTGACATTGAAAAGTTCAGGGTCTTTGTACACCACTTCGAATATGGTTTTTCATCAGATTAAAGTGGTTCATAATTGTTACGTTTGAATGCTGGTAGTGCAAATGCAATGCTAGTTGGAATGGCCAATAGCATGAAGGCCAAATTTGAGAAGTATTGGGGGAACAATGAAAAAAATAATATATTGTTGTATATTGCTATTATGCTAAATCCTCGAAAAAAGCTAAGGTTTGTATCTTTTTGCCTTAAATTTTTTTTTTCAACCACAGGTTGCCAATTCTCTGGGAAATGTAGTGGAACAATATCGTAGACATCTATTTCATGAGTACAGTATTACTCATACTCATAGTGGAAATGAGAGTGGGAGTGGGAGTTCTACTACTAATACACCAATTATCTTAGCTTCAGAGACTATGATTGATTGTGATCCAACTGAAAAGATGGGTGAAGACTTTTCTATGATACAATTGATCTTGATTTTGAAGGCGATAAGACTACACCTTTCGAACAGGGATCAGAGATTGATATTTATTTGTTGGAAGCGAATGTTAAGAATGAAGGTAATTTTGACATACTTCAATGGTGGAAGAGGAACAATCATTGGTTTGAGGTTCTTAATCGTATGGCTAAAGATATTTTGGCAATTCTAGTATCTACTGTAGCATCTGAGTCGGCTTTTAGTACAGAAGGACGTGTTGTTGATTCATCACGTTGTTCACTAGCTCCAAAAATAGTGGAGGCTCTCATTTGTACTCAAAATTGGCTAAATTCTGGTCCAATAAATCTTGAAGTTCAGCATGACATGGAAGAAGCTTCATTATTTGAAGAAGGTATTTATTCATTATTTGTATTTTGTAGTTGTAACTTGTTAGATTAAAATCTTAATGAGGTTGTCTTTCTCTTCTTAATCTTAATTATATAGGATTCATAGTGGTTATGGACAATGAAAAAGACATTCATGATCTTCCAGATTTTGTAAAGTTGTCCCTTAACGATTAAGTATTTATCATTTGATTTTATTTGGCAACTGACTTTATTTTTTATTGTAATTGGGTTGTATTTGACAATTGACTTTATGTTTTATTGTAATTGGGCTGTATTTGACAATTGACTTTATGTTGTAATTTCTAGTTTGATTGTATTGTATGTGAGTGTGACTATGTGTCATTTGACATTTCTATTTGTGACGTACACTCTCGACTCTCATATTAGTTTTGTTTTCAATTATATATGTAATATGTATTAAAGGTTCTTTAAGCAATTAAGCGAAGTGAGCAATAACACAATCTCAAACAATGGACATGTTAATTGTTAAATATTAAAGGTTGTCAATATCAATATCTTATTTTTAATACCTCTAGGCTAGCTCTATTCCATAAGTATTAAATAATAAAATGTGAAATAGTATCTTGAATTATGACTCATAATCACAAATTAAAAGAAAAAACTAAACATGATTGATAAGGAAGTTAATAAATAGTTGATTTTTTTTAATTAAAAATTGCTATCTATAACGATAATGATTTATAATTAAATATAACTTCTACCTAATAGCAATTTTTCTTAGAATTTTAATAAATAAATCTAATTTCTTTTAAAGGAAGAAAGAAAGCCAAAAAAAGTCAACAAAAAAAAAAACTAAAAAAATATATATAACCCTAACCCGAAAAAACCGACCCTAGTTGGTCGGTCGTGTTTTCGTTCAGTCGTCTACTGGGACCGGTTTGGACATATTCCAAACCGATTTTAATCGGTTCGGGGTCGGTTTGGTCGAAAAACCGGCCCCAACCGGTCGATGATCATCCCTAATATAAATATTGGTTTTTCCATTGTGAAATTTGATCTCGAAAAGAAAATTGAAAATTGGTTTTTAAAATTCATTTTAGGAAAAATAGTAAAATGAAATAAGTGGGTTTCTCGCACTTTTGACACTCAAGTTCCACTCAATTATTTGAGCCTTGGTTTCATGTTTTGATGCAATTAGATTGCATGAAGAACTTGAACAAAAACTGGTTCAATTTGTGCTGAGAGGTGAGAGAGGAAATTCTGAATTTTTTGCTGAATAATGAAGTTAAATTAGGGTTCTTCAACATTCAAGAAAACCAGTCTTTCTCCATATAATTCCCTCGAAATTTCTACTCATTTTGGAATCCACCTTCCAATCTAAGGTCCTAGAGGATAGTAAAGAAGAGTTCTTCAAAACCCTATTTTCAGTTTATGAACATGCTTTCTTAGTTGCTAAAATTGATTGAATTAGAGTGCTTAATAATTCTGTTTGATTCCACTAATTGAATGCTTACTCCATCATTGATTCATCCAACGTCGAGCAAACAAAGATAAAAATTTATGCTTCCTGGATGCACCCAAGCGGCATATTTATCAGCTTTCATTTCCTTTTTCTTTATGTTTCAGTTTTATTTTCCCTTTCTTATTTGTCCTTTCATTAAAAAAAAAAAAAGCAATAACTGAAAGAATTTTGAAACTTCTCTTTCTTATTACAGGAAATTTTTACTCTTTGTTTGAAGACCGACATGCTCTAATCTATGCACGCATCCAAATCTAGGGGAGTTCTCTGTTCCCTCCTTCTATTTGTCCTTATGCATGATTTTTAACTTTGCAATACATCGAGGACAATTTATTTTTCTAAAGTTAGGGGTGTGTGCGATGCATGCCTATTTGTCTTTTTCATATATGCTCCATTTTTGGTGTTGCTTAATACTTGATATAGAGTGAGATAAAATTGCTAAATTCTTTTTTATCGATAATGATAGATTCATTGCTTGATGTTTAATGAATGGATTTGTTCGCTCAATTTTTAATTTCCTTTTCATGAAAGTCAATTATACACTTATTGAGTTTTATTCCTTCAATAAGAGAAATTCTTTCATAATTTTGAGCTCATTCTAAAAATCTTTTCTTGAAAACTCATTCTAATGAAACTAGGCTGAATTTTTTTTCAAAATCCTAAAAATCTTATAAACGGATTATCCTTCTCATATTTTTGTTGTCATCTCGAAAGGCCTACCTTTAACTTAGGAGTAACATTTTGTGCCTTAGAGAAGAGCTAGACAATGAGGAAAGAAACGGACCTAGTGTGTAATTGAAAAATAATAATGATGATGAAAAAAAAAAGAAAAAAACTGCTAGAAAAAATGAGGCAAATGCTAACTTGCCTGCAATAAGAAAAATAAGTGTACGTGTGCATGGATGGAGGTGAAAAGAGCTACCTCTATCGTGTCAAGTTAAGGTCCCATGAGAAAAGAGTGGTTAGGTTCTCGATGCTTAAGTGTGAAAACTAGCCCTCTAGGTAAAAGAAATGCCTTCTAAGTGTTGTGTGTGTGAGTTTTAGGCACCTTTACCTAAGTGTTGCCCTCTATTTTGAAAGAAGGGTATGTCTTAAGCCGATAATTGAGCAAGAGTAGAGGGAAGATGAAATGGGATTTGGATAAAAATTTTCTAGACTTTCTTTGATTTTAAAAATTCCAAGGTCAACATTTCATTTATACATCTTCTTGATTGCAAAAGAATCTTTTGCAATGAGTTTCAAATAAGTGCTTGAATTCGGTTCATGAGATGATTACTTGCATAGCTCGAAGGACTGTTAAGACTTGAGTTCGAAATCGTTTAATAGAGTGAACAGTAACTTGTTTAGTGCATAATTATATGTCGTAGCCTTGCTCGGGATGATCAAGAGTTAAGTTGGGGGTGTTTATTAGCTCTCAAAAAGAGTTAATATTCTCTCCTTAATTCCACTATAATTGAGTATTTCTTATGTATAAAATTTCTATTTTGTAGGTAAGTTGATCCTGAGGAGCTAAAAGTTCATTCAGAAGCAAAACAAGCCAAAAATGAGAAAATTTGGGAGTTGGATGCATCAAGTTGGAAGAAGTTAGAAAAATTACAAAACTACCATCAAAGGTAGCATTACAATCCTCCCTTGACCCTCACGTGACGTTGAAAGGCAGTAAGCACCTCTTTCAAGACATGAATACAACATTGCAATGCCCCTGCAACACTTCCGCGTGACGCTATAAAGCAGTAGTATCAAGTCCATGGCAGTGTTGCAATATTGGCCAGAGCGTCGCAACGCTACAAATATTAATGGACATTCAGCATCCGTGTGCGCGCAACACACCGTCACGCCAGTGCCACGCCTCCACCCTGACACTTGAGGCCTGTTTTTACAAGAGTGTCACAATGCTCTTGCCAGCGTTGCGACACTGTGATCGTGATATAAAAAGAAATTTTCAATTTCGGCAAAAATTGTGACAAATTGGGGTTGCAATTGAGAGCGATTTTGAGAACTTTTCATCAATTTTTCACCATTCTTTCTTCCATCCCTCAATTCTTTTCATATTACTTTCAATTTCCCAAACATTGTATGTTGATTTAAAACAATGCAAGGCTAGGTAACCCTCTATCTTGGGAACAATAATTTAGTTCAATTCTTGAGGATGTTAATTTGTTTATGTTAAACTCTATGAACACTTGGGTGTAATTTGAGTTTTTCTTGAATGAAATTTGATAAAGTTGAACTGAGAAATCAAGTTTATTAGATTCTTGTATGCAAAATTTTACATGGCGTCTTTTCATAATCATAGAATAGGTTGCGCAAATTAAGAGTCCTTATGTGAGTCAAGACTTTTTCTGAACTTACACTTGTATGCCCTAGTTTAATTTCACCCAATTAATCATGCTATGAATCTAGACTTTCCAATTCATAGGGCGTCACAACAAAAAATCCCAATTCTTAATGTAAATTAGTATTAAAAATGAATATCACTTAGAAGGAAGTGTTTAAGACTAGTTTAGGGTCAATTGGGTTAAGACATTTAATTGACTAATAGAGCTATTAGGTTTCACTAATAGGTTGTGGAGTTCATGAGTTTGTATTACATTTTGTATGCAACGATAGAATTAGAATCTAATGAACTATTCCCAAGAGCCTTTTTATTGAGAACTTCAACCCAATTTTACGCTCTATTTTTGTCTCGAATTTTACATATTTCGTATGCTATCTTTTAAATTGTCTTTTTCACAACAACCCCTTCCAATTGTATGGAATTCTTTAATTGACCTTGCTAGTTCGTAGTTTCCCTAAGGACTTGACCCCATACTTACTGTTTATACTACCCTTTTTAGTGTAGGTTGTAGGCTCGATGAACACATATTATTTGCTAAGTCAAAAGTTGTGGGCAACAATAATTTAATTTGGTAAACAACGTGATTTTCATGGTTTTGCGCACTCTCTTTCATTGAACGAAAAGAGAATCTGTCCAAGGGCCATTGGGTGATGTTTTCGTGTGACTCCTGAAGTTTGTTTTATATAGCAACATTCTCCTTCTTCCACACGGTGATCTTCTTCTGAAATTTTGTAGCTCAATGCAAATATGAATAAAATTCTCTCTGATTCCCAGTGGACGTAGACTCTACGTCGAACTACTATAAAACTTGTCTTCTCCTCTTTTTCTATTACTTTTAATTTCTTCGGTTCTCTGTTGCTTGACTTCGTGATTACCACTTTTGCTTTTCATCATATTTAATCTCTCTTTATATACATTAATTGGAGAGATTAATATTTCAAAGGATGATTATATGTGACTTGATCTGAATCCTAGAAGTTATGAACTTTTATGTGTGAAGAATTGTCCCTTGATTTACATAAGTAAGAGTGGTCTGAGCCATTCACTTAACTTGCCTAACACTTTGGAGACTTGACCAAATAGATCATAAATTTAGATGTTTTTAAATAAATTTTTAAATATAGAAATATTTTGTTTTTAAGTTGAAAATTCAGATATAGAAAATAATGTAGAAAATAAATATTTGATTAAAATACTATGAAGATTTTCTTGATTTTTTTACCGTTCAAATTAGTTTATTTATTGGGGTCAATTAAGAATGTTCAACCTGATCAAAAATTATATTTATTTTATTGACCCTTTTTGTATTTGGGATTCATCATTTTTGTTGAATTTTAGGGAAGATTTTGATTTTGGAATTTGGTAGGATTTTTTTATTTTGAATTGAAGTTTTGATTCTGATTAGTCGCTAAAATAATTGTCGTAAGCAATGGACGAACGTATAGGAGTATCTATATGAGTTATTCTTTTCAAAATAGTTAATTTCCAACTCAATATAACTTTCACAAAAATTGATTGTTTAGGTGTTTAAATTTCTTATATTTATGTTTTGGCATGCTCAAGAAATATTTTCTTAGTTATTTAAAGTTATAATATTCAAGAAGAGATAGGAAAAAAAAAAGAAACATGGAAAGTTTTTTAGAGTGAAGATTGAAAGAATCGGTTAATAGGGCATAAAAAAGAAGGAAAAACGATAAATAGTCAAGTGTTAGAGCATAGATTGAAGTAGAGAAAATAGAGAAAATTCGACGAATATAGATTTTAAATAAGAAATTTATTTTTAATAACAATTAGAAAAATTTTATGGCAAAAATAGAAAATTTTATAACAAAGATAGTCTTTTTTGGCCAATTTGTGAAATATGGATTAACCTTTTTTTAAAACCGATGAAATGACTTTAGAATATTGATGTCTATTTTTGCTACAATGATGTTGTATCAATGTAAAACTATCTTTAAAAAAAAAAAGTTTGAGCCATAATTTAAAATTCCACTATTTCTTTATAACCATGTAATATTTGAAAATATCAAGGGATAGGTTGTTTATAACATATCGTTGAACTTTTGTTTAGTAAACTAATAATAGGACGTTGTACTAAATTAATCCTAGAAAAAGAGTTGGTAAAAATACAAAAATGAAGGATAATTCATATGGAAGTAAAAAAGACAGAATGAACATTGTAAAAATAATAAAAAAAAAAAAAAATGGCACCAACAATTCACTAGTCAAAAATGTCCATAAGGGAATCAAATCGTGAACATACAGATCCAAACCCTGGATATAAATCTAAAAAAAAAATAGATATAAGAAAAGAAATGAAAAAGAAGACGTAGAATTAGTCAGATCTACAAACAGAAAAAAACAAATCATATCAAGTAGATCTAAGAAAACAACTATGGAAAGAAAATCAAAAAAGAGAAAAGAGAAGTTGAGGAGGAAAAGGGAACGAATGTTTGAGATATAAAATCGAGCAAGATGGAGAAAGAAAAGAGAAGAAAAAGATGAACTAGACAGCGAAAGAAGAGAGAAGATGAGAAAAGAGGAGTAAATGTGAAGAGATGTATGCGAGATAGAGAAACAACAAAGTAATTGAGGGAGTTGAGGGAGTAATGAAAACACGTGGAAAAATGGGTGAGAGTGAGATAGTGGGTTATTAAACCCACCATTTTACTTTTATCAGTGCAACAAGTCAGGTTGGGCTACCAAACAATCCCTAAGGGTTTATTTACATGTTCACAAAAAACAGGGTTATCATTAAAGGTGGTCTTCGCTGGAGTTGGTCTTCTGAGTGAATGTTAGTGTTGGTTGTCAGATATTGTTGACACTTGAATTGATCATCCAAGGTGTGGTCTTTTCTAGAATTGTCATCAGAGGTGGTTGTCAAAGCCTAAAGTTAGTCGTCGAAATTGGCCACGCGAAGGTGGTAGTCGGAGTATGTCGCTGGAGTTGCTTATGCAAAGGTAGTCATTGGAGTTAATAACTAGAGTTATTATCGGAGGTGGTTGGTGGAGCCTGAAGTTCGTTGTTAGAGTTGGTCATGTGAATGTAGAAGTTGAAGTATGTCATCAGAGTTGCTTTGTATAAAGGTGGTTGTCGGAGTTGATCACTGAAGTTGTCTTCGGAGCTCGAAGTTGGTCGTCAGAGTTGATCGATCGAAGGTGGTCATCGGAGTATGTTGTCAGAGTGTAGTACTGATAGTCATTGATTGTGAGTAATGGATGGAACTATTAAAAACATTGGAGGGTGGAGGAATTGGGGAGAGTTGGTAAAGCAACCAACTCAATCTACCAACATTTAAAGTTAGTGGGCCAAACATTGAGTTGGAATAAAATACCAACTCAATTAAACTCATGTTGGGTTGCCAAACACCCCCTTAATAACAAAGTAGTAAAGTTTGAATTTTAGTATACTGGCACATTTATAACATGTTAGTTTTGCACTAAATCCTTAAATTGTCTCTTTTTTCTTGTAGTCATGAAATGAATTTTACCTTTAAGGTTTGCATTTAATAGCATTCTTAATCCACCTGTTAGTTTCTACATTTTTTATGAGGAAATAAAGAAAATGAGAAGTAATAAATTTTATAGAAAAGGGGGAGGAAGGAGTAAATAAAAACTAATTGTTTGTGACTGCCAATAGGTGACCAATGATAGTAAATAGGTAGCAGTCAGTGACCCTAGTGACTGATAGTGGACAGTAGGCAACAATGAACATATGTTGAAGGAAATCGATCACAAGGATTTCCATGAGTAGCGGAAAGATCATTCCAAATTACAATCATATATGAACTTTACAAATTACATTCATAAAACAAAACACACGGTTATGCATTCATTACATAACTTATAACAAGAAACTACAAATGATCAAGAAGAAATCTACACACATTTGTAGACTCATCGCCAAGATTTTTAATCACGAACGCTCGAACACAGAAACCTCGAACGCTCGTCCAACACGATCGCTGCACAACAGGAACAACGCGCACTCAAATTCCGTGATCGCCTAGGTCACGAACACCCTAACAGCACGAACAGCCTCCACAGAACCTCGAAGGTATCAAGTTGAGTATGACACCACCAAGAAGACTACCTTGGTATTATTGGTGTGAGAATCCAGAGGGTGGGCTCTGTGTGGACTTGGTTTGAGGCAGAAGACGGAGGATACAACAATCATGTAAACGATTGAGCAAGTGGGAGAAGGCTAAAATTATCGTATAGATCGATACCCAATCGTTTAGCAAAAGCTAAGCGATCGTTTAGCAAAAACTAAGCGATCGTTTAGCAAAAGCTAAGCGATCGTTTAGCAAAAGCTAAGCGATCGTTTAGCTCATCACTTAGATGCGTGTCTGTCGCTTACAAACACTACACGATCGTTTACCTTTGTCAAGCTATCGCTTAGTAAATTTTATTTACTTGACAACTTCCGTGAGATTCTTTTTCGATAGAGAAAATCCCAAAACACAATTTTGCAAAAAATTATTAAAATTAGAAAAATAAATTTTCTTTTATCTCACGGTTATCATGAAACCACTAATAACCTCCCATCAATTGGTTATTAGAGAAAAAGATTTAATTATTCAATAATTAATATTATTATAAATATAAATGATGATCAACTTATCATACTATATTTATAACCTACAGTTTTAATATTTCATCTCATGAAACAAATAAACCATAGCTCTTTTTCTATTCCATGGTACTTAATGTAAATCTCATTTACATCAATCCTCCACTAAATGTATCTCATACATCATACCGATTATATCATATATAATCAAATTACCTTTTTTCAATTTGAACATTTCAAAACAATACGAAGAACTGATCCTCAACTGAATCCATTGAGCTACCAAGGGGACCTTATGAACCTGTAGCTCGAAGCTCCAACGGTACGTGAATAACTGACTAAACTCTTTAGTCATGGGATCCACCATCCGTTAACTGCCAGGCATTCCACTAAATACCGACAGTTGAACTCTCCTTATTATAGATATATTATGTGTCCATCTTAACCAATCAGCAGTGTGATAACCATTCACAGATTACTCGTAAGTACAGCTCGACCAATAACCATTATGTCCCTGTACTTACATCTAACTCTTTAAATACCATTGATCCCTCTAATGAACATAAGTCATAGTCCTACTATGACTGAATCCTCTCTTCCAAAGAGAAGTTGTGGCCACCATGTTCAAGCCCTGAAATCAGCCCTTAAGGGAGCAATCTCTCTACTTATCCCTGCTTCGGGAAAGGACTGAATTCCATCTTATGGATTGAGTTCCCAGCTCTCAGATCAGACAAGTCCTAAAAAAGGTAGGCATGTTGAGTTGGCAATTTGGCCACTCTCACCTATACTAATCAAAGGACCATTCTTAAAGGCAGGAGTTCCCAACACAATCAGGATTAAGGTCGTGTCACCTATGAGATGTAAGTCTCTAGTATCAATGGCATTATATACAGAGTCTAATCATCTCGTGGTCCAATCTTATACAAAGTCTTTGTATAAGACACCCCTGCTTGCATGTCTCCACATGAATGGTTAGGATCTACCATCTATAGTAGTTTACAACACTTGCGAACCTCTACAAAGCGGGTTGTATCCGCAGTGTCACCAAAATCAGGTATCCCATCCTAATCCTTATACTACAGACCTATTTAGGTTATCACTTAAGGCATGATCAACTTGTATATCACATTTACATGCTTAAGTTTACATAAGATAACCAAGGAGCTTTGTTTATTGGATATGAGTAAATGCCAGAATGAAATAACATTTATTTTATTCATCAAACAATGTGTATCATTACAAACAATGAGACTCCGGGAGAATTTGGACACCAATTCCAACACATATGATGATCCACAACTAGTATAATCAATACCATGCTTCAGCGAGGAAGGCCTTTGAACAAAGGAGATTGTTTTTTTGTTTTGTTTTTTTGGTGAAAATAAAGAAAAGGGAAAGAATTAAAATCTAAGGAAAAATGGAGGGGAAGCGATGAATCAGTCAAAGATGATCACAGTGGTTGATCAACAAAGATCACAATAGTCGGTTGACAACAATCATGACGATCATGAAGGCCACCATGGTTAAGACGGTCAGGATGGTTCGATGGTGAATTGGTCGTCAACAGCCACAACATTCCGTCGCCAACAACCACGATGGTCAATCGTCGATCGTCAATATAATTGGCCATTGACAGTCATGACAATTGATCAAAGATGATCACAACAGTCGACCAGTGGCGATCATGACAGCCATTCGACGATAGTCATGACGATCACGACGGTCACCATGGTTAGAACGGTCAGGATGGTCCTACTAGTCGATCGATTGGTGACAGCCACAACGATCAATCGCCAACAACCATGACGGTCAGTCGCCGATCGTCATTATGATTGGTCTTTGACAGCCATGACGATCAATTGCTGACAATTTAGACGTTCGATCGTGACAATCAATCATCAACAGCGACCATTAAGAGGTATAAGATGAAGGGATTTTTTTTTTCAAACCCATGACATTCACTAAAAAAAAACATATTCCAAACCCATGGGTTTGTTTTCTTAATCCTAGTAATTTTATTCCAATAACCCAAACATGGGTTTGGCTTTAAAAGCCAAATCCTCCTAATTTCAAACCTATGGGCTAAATACCCACTTGAAGTTGAGTAGTATTTTCTAAATAAGTTATTAATGCTTTCTACCGATATACCAATCGTAAGGGTATTTTTAACTTTTTTTTTTTTTTAAGTTTAATGGAATTAATAAACTTTTTAAAAGTACATAGATATTAAAGCAGTACTGACGATTTTCATAACAAGTTAAATTACAGCTTAAAATACAAAATAAGAGAGAAAAAAAGGAAGATTGAAACAAAAGAAAAGATGAAAAAGTAAAAATCGATTTACCTCACAAATTGCTCGAATCAATGCACTAACGCACAAAGATGCTTGAATCGATGCACAAAGCATTCCAACGAAGAAGAAAGTTAGAATTTAGGAGCCAAACTGGTAGAAGATGCTCGAACGAATTTGGGGAGACAAAAAAGAAGACTAAAAGAGAACAATGATAGATGGAGCTAGAGATAGATGGAGTGGTGATGACTAAAGAGGACGAATGAGAAGACAGAAAGAACCATAGTGAAGGTTGAAAAGAGCGAAGGATGAGGCTAGGATACAATATGTGAAGAAGAGAGAATGTGAAGACAGAGAGAACGCACGAAGACTAAAGTGAGTGAAAACTTTTCGCGTGTAGGTAAAAATGAAAACGTAATGGGTGTTTTCATGTTTTGGGGATATGACTCTCCGCGCATTCCATAATTTTACATTCTCGCTTTTTTCTTTCTTTCTTTTTAATAGCAATTTATAAGCAATGTGATGCTAAAATGCTATTAAAAGGCTAATTTGTTGTAGTGCACTTTAAGTCAGTCTCGTCCTTCTCAATCGTTGACAATGCCTCGAAGCAGTGAGAGGGTTATATCACAACCTAGCCATTACTTAGGTTTAACTGAAACTCAGGTTGTTATACCAGATGATGGCTTTGAGGATCTATTATCTTATAAACAAATACCAATGGGTCAAAGCCATAAACCTTGAAATAGAGTCTATGTACTTCAACTCAGTACGGGAACTTGTAGATCTACCTGAAGAGGTTAAACCCATAGGGTGTAAATGGATTTATAAAAGAAATAAAGATGTAGTTGAGAATGTACAAACCTTCAAAGTTAGACTTGTAGCAAAGGGTTATACCCAAGAGGAAGGGATTGACTATGAAGAAACTTTTTTTCCCTGTTTCTATGCTTATGTTTATAAGAATTCTCTTATCCATAGCCACATATTATGACTATGAGATATGACAAATGGATGTCAATACTACTTTTCTAAATGGAAATCCTGAAGAGAACATCTTTATGTCTCAACCCAAGGGGTTCGTAGCCCAAGGTCAAGAGTAAAAAGTTTTCAAGTTAAATTGATCCATTTATGGATTGAAGCAAGCGTCTAAATCTTGGAACATTAGACTTGATACTGCAATCAAATCTTTTGATTTTAATCAAAATGTTGATGAACCGTGTGTCTACAAGAAAATCATCAACGGTAAAGTAGCTTTCTTAGTACTTTATATTGACGATATCCTACTCATTGAGAATGATGTAGGGTACTTTACTGATATTAAAAATTGGTTGACAGCCCAATTTTAAATGAAATATTTAGGAAAGATGTATTATGTACTTGAGATTCAAATTATTAGGGATCGTAAGAACAGAATGCTGGCTCTGTCTCAAACAACTTATATCTTTGATGCAATGGTAACATTTACATCATGTCGAATGGATGTGGACGGATGTCCAAACATTGCTTGTAATGAATCCATGATCGCCTTAAAAGTGACCATGCTCTTATGCTTCTTAATCAAAACATCTTATATGCTTGCTAAGATATAAGCTGGGGCTTTCTCATTCTCCCTAACCCATTTTTCATATGCATCCTAAACTTTTCGGTTTGCAATCGAGCTAGAAAAACAAACCTTAAATCATCTATTACTAATATCGTATTGATATTTGATTTTTAGGTTGAATAACCATCGCCGGTAAACTTATCGAAAACTAAAAGTTGAATGATAGAGTTTGACATGCAGAAAATATAAACAAATTCTACTAGTAGACCGCTTTTTAAATCCAACTTAATATTTAGAAAAAGTAATAATGTACCCATATCTCATTATTAATTGCAATGATACTTTAGTAAGTCAGAATAGATGCTACTAATGGGCAATCAAATACTCCTTCACTAAAGCAAAATATTTTTTTATTAAATATTAATGCCAGAATAACTCTTTATTCCTATAGTCATTTAGCTATCGTTTCTGGTCAAGAACATACTAATACTTTGTAACTCTTGTAAGTGTGACCCTACATTTTCGAATTTTAGAGAACGGTATCAACAAGCTCCTGAGTTAGAAGACAGTGTTGAAGACAGAACTAAGAAACCCTATTCATTTCTGAAGTTTGTGATGTTCCAATCCTTATGTTACAACCCTCTAAATGGGTGGTTGCCTAAAACGACACGCAGATGGAACATAGAAATCTCACAGTGCAACCTAATGAAAAAGATTGCAGGATATGTTGACATACTTCCTTCACCCACTTACTATGAACTACTTCCTCTATTCACCTTGTTATTGACCCATGCAAACACTTTTCAAATAGAGCAGTCGCGGTAAATGCGATATGAAGCCGAGCATGGATCTCACGGTGTGAACTCTTGGGGACGTGAGAGCTAAAAACAATATATCATATATATTATTGATCTCCCACTAAAGTGTTCTACATGTTTGGGTTAAATATTTACTTAGGTATATTTCAACTAATAAATACAACCTAAGTATAGGTGTTTATCCAAGTATAACGTTTATATTTGGATTTAACATACGATTTCTAAGTGATAAACCATTTTATTACCTCACATCGCTCATGTATGTTCATAAAACCGGGTTAGCAACACTCAAGAACCAGCTAAAATTTCCAAGTGGCAGGTTCCATAAACCGTAAACTTAAGTACCTCCAGCCTTAGACAGGATTTAGTCTAGGGAGTTCGTGACCAATATTTTATAAGATAATGACCTATTTTAACTATTTAAAACAAGTTGTTATTTGTTAACCCTAGGTGAGCATGCATTTTAACTTTTTTTTTTTTTATAGATTTTAAATATCTAATTCATTTTATCATTCTTTATAAAAGATAGACATACTTTCAATCCACAACATTCATCCAATATTCCATAATTTAATATAACCAATTATATTAAACATGAAATCCTAGTACATGCATACTATATATTATAACTAATTATAACATACTTTTAATGCATGCTACATGTAACCTATGGTGTGATTTTAAATCTACATGGCATACATTATGCACATACAAGATTTAATTTAATTATAACATAAATTTTGTAATGCATAAATAATTTAACATACATTGATATGGACCAGTTTTGACATCCTAAGCAAGCAAAAAACCTTAATTATTACAACAATAATTAAATACAAGTGTTGAACTACCCGAACCCACCAGAATCAGCTCAACACCGCTCGAACCAAACCTCCAAGGCATGAAGATGGGTTAAACCATTCCAAAACCTACTGAATTGGACCTCTAAGACCCGAATCTGCCAAACTGTGAGCCACCTGAATCGGCAATTCCCTTGCGTACCTTTAGTTTTTTCTTGCGAACGTGCTTCAATTCTTCTTCATTTAAAACCTATTTTCAACTCTATTAACTCTAAAAAATTTATAAACTCTTAATCACATATTAAGGCCCATGAACAAAGAGCCAATTACAATAATTTCAACATAAATTGAAGAGAAATCTAATGCCAAAACTGAAAAATATCCATATCACCACCCATTTCATACAACCTGTGAAAAATACCCACCAAGCAAAAATTAATGTAAATTGAGTGCTTGAAACATACTCTAATACCAAATGAAAGAGTTTACATTCAACATGCAGAAGACATTTGGATCCTAAGCACTCCAATTCCATTAATTTTAGAGATTAAGCATGTAAGTCTATAAAAGAAAATTTTAGGGTTTCAAGAGAATACCTTTGAAGAACTCCAAATTAGCTCTAATTTCCAGCTGATATCTTCTCTCTAACAGGTTGTAAACTACTGTAAGAGCCTTCCTTACTATCTTGTGGCCTTAGATTGAATTGTGGAATCCAAAATGAAAGTAATTTGAAGGGAAACTTGGATAATTGGAAGGGATAGTTGCAAATATAGACATTAGACCCAAAGTATTAGCATATATAATATAATGTAAAAAAATTGCAAATATGACCAAATTTAAATAGATTATCAGTGATAGACCATATTATTGGTAGGAATCTATCAGTGATAGACCATATCACTGGTAAGAGTCTATCAACGATAGAAGTCTATCGCTGATAGAATTATCTATATTTACATTTTTTTTTAAATAATGTTATACACTTAGTTATTATTCCTAAAAATGCCACCAATTGTAATTACCCCTAATTGGAAGAGTGCTTTGCATGAATGATGAAGAATCTTTCTTCATCAAATTAATAGAATTGGTTTTGCATGAATGATGCAGAACCTTTCTTCATCAAATTGACCGAATATATCAAATAAAAATCAGCCTATTTTTCTTCCATACATTTGAATAAACACATGAAATTACATTGCCTAATGTGTTGACACTAAGATCTCAAGAACTTAGTGGAATTTGGTGGTGTCTAAAGTGAGATCTTTCCACTAAGACCAAATTTCTTTTTTAAATTAATAGAATTTCAAATATTCATATTTAAAAATGAAATTCTAATTTGAAATAAAATTTATTCAAATAATCCTGAATAAATAAGGGTTTATAATTAGCTCAGGATTAAGATCGAGTTACCTTAAGTCATCGAATTAAAATAGTCAGTTTAACAGTAAATGGCATTATAAAAAAAGTGACTATTTTGTGGTTTGGTCTTATACAAACATCTTTTGCATAAGATGCCCCCACTTGCATGTCTCTATATGAACAATTTAAGGATCACATCGTTAGTATCATATACAAAATGAGCCACATCCATAGTGTCCCCAGGATAAGCTACTTAACCCTATCCTTATACTTATAGGCCTTTTGGTTATATACTCAAACTTGATCCACTTTTATATCTCCACATAAAGTTCAAGTGTTCATGTTATTGTTGGGATTGGTGTCCTAATTCTCCCGGAGTCTCGTTGTTTTGTAAAGATACACATTGTTCAATGAATAAAATAAGTGTTATTTAATTCTGACATTTACTCATATCCAATAAACAAAGCTCCTTGGTTATTTTATGTGAACTTAAGCATGTATATGTGTTATACAAGTGGATCATGTCTTAAATGGTAACCTAAATCGGTCTGTAGTATAAGAATCAAGGTGGGATACCTGATCCTGGTGACACTACGGATACGGCCTACTTTTTAGAGGTTTGCAAGTGTTGTAAACTACTACAAATAGTAGATCCTGACCATTCGTGTGGAGACGTGCGAGCGGGGGTGTCCTATACAAAGAGTTTGTATAAGACCTAGACCACGAGATGACTAGACTCTGTATATAACATCGTTGATACTAGAGACTTGCATCTCACCTAAACGACCATATATGACACGACCTCAATCCTGAGTGTTTTGGAAACTCCTATCTTTGAGGGCGGTCCTTTGATTAGTATGGGAGAGAGTGGCCAGATTGCCAACTCAACATGCCTACCTTTTGGGGACTTGTCTGATCTGGGAGTTGGGAACTCAATCCACAAGATGGAATTCACTTCTTTCCCGAAGCAGGGATAAGTAGAGAGATTACTCCCTTAAGGGCTGATTACGGGGCTTGAACATAATGGCCACAACTTCTCTTTGGAAGAGAAGACTCAGTCATAGTAGGACTATGACTTATGTTCATTAGAGGGATCAGTGGTACTTAAGGAGACAAATGTAACTACAAGGGCATAACGGTTATTGGCCAAGCTGTACTTACGAGCGATCTGTGAAGGGTTATCACACTGTTGATTAGTTAAGATGGACACAGAATATATCTGTAGTGAGAAGAGTTCAACTGTCGATATTTAGTGAAGTGCTTAGTAATTAACAGATGGTGGATCCCGTGACTAAAGAGTTTAGTCAGTTATTCACCGTTGGAGCTTCGGAGCTATAGGTCCATGAGGTCCCCTTAGTAGATTGGATTCTGTTGAGGATCAGTTCTTGGTGTTGATTTGAAATGTTCAAATTGACAATAGGTATTGTGATTATATATGATATAATCGGTATGATGTATAAGATACATCTACTGGAGGATTGATGTAAATGAGATTTACATTAAGTACCATGGAATAGAAAAAGAACTATGGTTTATATGTTTCATGAGATGAAATATTAAAACTATAGGTTATAAATATAGTATGATAAGTTGGTTATCATTTATGTTTATAATAATATTAATTATTAGATAACTAATTCTTTTTTTTTTAAATAACCAAAGTAGTGGGTGATTATTGGATCATGGTAACCGTGAGTTTAAAAGAAAATTGGTTTCCTATTTTGAAAAAAAAGTTTTTACAAAAGATTGAAAAGAATTTTGAGTTTTCTCTCTGCGTATAGAAACTCACGGTGGTCGTCAAGTAAATACAGATTTACTAAACGACGTCTGGGCAAGCTAAACGATCGTGTAGGTCCGAGCTAAACGATCGTACAGTGTTTACTAAACGATCGCATAGCTTTGCTAGATGATCGCTTGCCCAAGATAAACGATCGTGTAGAGTCTGTATGCGACAGACTGAGCTAAACGATAGAGCTAAACGATCGCATAGCTTTTGCTAAACGATCACATATTTTTATCTAAACGATTAGGCATCGACCTTTACAATAGGTCTCCAACTTCTTCCACTTGCCCTGTCGTGTACGCGATCGTTGTTTCCTCCATTCGTCTGCCTCATACCAAGTCCGAACAGAGCCTACCCTCTGGATTCTCACACAGAGGATACCAAGGTCACCTTGTTGGTGGTGTCAGACTCAACTCGACATCATCGAGGTTTTCTGGAGGCTGTTCATGTCGTTGAGGACGAGCGCGGTGTTCGTTCGTGTTGCGGAGAAGATCGTTGAGGACGAGCGCGAAGTATTTGTGCTGTATTCGTGCGGTGTTATGGTAGTATAGATCGAGTGTTTGTGGTCGCTATTGTTCGAGCGGTCGCGCAACGGAGCGCGGAGACGCTTCTGCCTATATGCATAGAGTTTGACTCTCTGCCTATGTAATTTCTGTATGAATCACATAACCATTTGTATTGAAGTCGACTGTAAATGTTTTGTTGATTCATGATTGTAATTTGGAATAGTCTTGTTCCGCTGCTCATGGAAATCTCGTTTCCGATTTCCTTCAGTTATAGCTAGGCGTTCGTTAGTTTATTGGATTTAGGCTTTTACAAGGACAATTTACATATTCAATAACAACTTTACTGAACAAACCTTAATAACATCTTTATTGCAAATAAAATAAGTTTAATATTTACAAACTGCGAGTTTTAAGATATACAACCCAACAATTTCAATAAATATTATTGATTGTGCTATATTCTATTTTGTCTTAATAACCCTAAATCCAATCAACTAACATCCAAGGTTGTTTTATAAGTCTTGAATAGTATGTGGAGATATACATGGATCAATGTTCAAGATACAGTCTAAAGGGTCTATAGTATAGAAATAAGATTGGGTACCTTATCTTGGTAACACTATGAATACGTCCCACTTTGTATTTGTTACAAACACGATGATCCAACACATTCGTGTAGGTCACATGCGAGTGAGGGTATCCTATGAAATGAGTTTGCATAAGATCGGACTGCAAAATAGTAACCACTAGATGTAACACTATTGACTAGTTAGGTTTCTATTTCAATATGATGACCTAGGCTACTTAGTCTTAATCTTGAATATATTATGAACTCCTGTTCACGGAGGATGATCCTTTGATTTGTAAGGTGAAAGTGGCCAGTTCGCCAACTCAATAAGCCTACCATTTTGGGGACAAGACCAAGAGGGAGTTGGGAACATGATAATACAAGATGAAATTCACTCTTTTCCGACTTTAGAGTAAGTAGATGGGTGTTCCCTTAAGTGGTGTTTCTGGGACTTGGACAAAGTGTTGTATCCTTTCACTAGCCCAAGAGGGATTTTTTTTTAATGGTTGGATGCTTCATCCCAGTGTTGCAACATCTCGGGCTCCAAAATGAACAAAATCGTGACACTCTCTGAACAGCATCGTGACGCTGCAAGGGCAGTAGTTCCAGTCCAGATTCCTACTACGGACCTTGCTTGCTTCCAGCTTCAATTACAACCTAATTTCGATTATATTGACTCCAAATAAATTACAGAATCTAGAGCACACATAAAAATCTCATCAAACAATAGCTAATTATAAATTTAACTGAGGAATAAAAAAGAAATCTAATGCCAAAGTTGATTGAAGCACCCTATCAGTCCCTAAGCATGCAATCATAAAGATTCACCCACCAAACTCAAATTAACGTTAATTGAGTGCTTAAATCATGCTCTGATACCAATTGATAGAGTAAATAGGCAAACAACGAAAGCAATCAGAATTAATAAGCATTCTAATTACATTTACTTTGAGTTCTAAAAAGCATGCAAAAACATATTTTTCAACAAAAGAGTTTCAAGAACATATACCTTTGTAGAATCCTCCAAATCCAAGCTGCTCTTCTCGAATTCTCAACTTCAAATATTCAGTGAACCAACAAAATATCTTTTCTACTATTCTCAGCCTTGAATTTGAGTGGTGGAACTCAAGATTGAAGTGAATTCTAGAGAGAAATGAAGAGGGTTTTTGAGAGAAGATGAAACTTTGCAGAAAACTCACTTTTCCAACAGCTCCATCTCTTCAATTCTCAAATTTCTGAGAGTTTTATGTATCTAATATATGCAGCCACTCAATCATGAAGGTCAGTGACACTTCAATTTCAAAGATTAAGTGGGCTAAATGTGTCTACAAAATTAATCCACCTCCTACTTCAAAAGTAATGGATTTTCCCACTATGAAATTTTTAATCTTTCAATTTCCATTTTCATATCTAATTAAAATTAATTAAATTCATTAAACAAAAAATCAATTTCTAAAATTGAATAAAAATGAAAATTAATTTGATTTTAATTAATTAAACAAATTTAATTAATTAAATAATAATTTAATATCAAATATTAAATTTATCAAATACCTAATTTTGAACATGAATCCTTTTCATGTAATTAATATTTAAATATTATAAACTCTCCAATTTTGTT
This sequence comes from Benincasa hispida, assembly GCF_027475165.1. Classification (NCBI taxonomy): domain Eukaryota; kingdom Viridiplantae; phylum Streptophyta; class Magnoliopsida; order Cucurbitales; family Cucurbitaceae; genus Benincasa; species Benincasa hispida. Next base: position 45,684,382 of record NC_143478.1, on the reverse strand, counting down.
TAATTTTGATAAATTCAACATTTAATTATATCGAATATAATTATTCAAACCCTAATTGCAATTTGAACACTTCAAATTAAAAACCCTAAATTCAATTTGAACAATTTGAACACTTCAAATTGAAATCATTTCAAATTCACTCAATCTACTAATCCAAAGTGTTCATGTTTTACGAGCTAGTAGATAGACCTTATGGACTTACAGATCATGAGCTCCAACGATTTGAGATTAATTGACTAAACTCTTTAGACCGAATTAATCAATATTCGTTAACTACCGAGTTACACCACTATAGCTCGATAGTTGTACTCTCTCACTATAGATATATTTGTGTCCACTTGATTTAACTATAATTAGTAAGTCGACCCTTCATAGGTTATTCGTAATAACGGTTGGGTCAAATGTTTTTTACCCTCGAAATTACATCTTGTTCCTTAAGTTCCACTAATCCTCTAATAAACAAATGGTTTGTGATCCAACCACTAAACCGAATCCCTCTCGAGCCAATGAGAGAGTGGGGTCCCTTGTTTAAGACCTGGATTCAATACTTAAGAGAATAACCTTTCTCCTATTCTTAAATCGGGTACGCGTGAATTCCATCTTGCACCCTATGTCCCCAACTATCTACCCGGTCTTACCCCTGAAATGGGAGGTTTATTGAGCCAGCACTGTTGAGCCAACCCTCACCTATGAAAATCTAAGGATAATCCCGAATAAACAGAAATTCATAGTTAGCTCAGGATTAAGATCGAGTTATCTAGGTCATCTATGTGATAGTCAGTCTTAAACAGTAAACAACGTTATAAAGTAAGAGTGACTTATTTCTTGGTCCAATCTTATGCAAACTCATTGCATAGGACGCCCTCATTCCTCATGTCAATACATGAACGAATTAGAATCACTTCGTTTGTAGCATCTTATAACAAATTGTAACGACTACAGAGTGGGTCGCACCCGATAGTGTTACCAGAATAAGGCACTAACTTTATTCGTATACAACTGTTTTGGCTATTTACTCGAACTTGATCCATCTTTATGTCTCCACATAAAGTTCAAGTATTCATATAATAGCCATGAATCTTAGGTTATTGGATTAGTCTTTACAAGTGCAATCTACATATTTAACAACAACTTTATTGAATAAATGTCAAATAACATCTTTATTGAAGAATAGAATATGTTTAATTTTATAAATTGCGAGTTTTAAGACATACAACCCAAAAGTTTATCCTATTCTATTTTGTTTTAGTTGATGTCTTTTGTTCCTTTAAAAATGAAAAAACTGAATGCAAGGCGTCCTTACGCTTCTGCTCGGGATTCGATTCCCTTCACACGAAGTATTTGTGATCAGAAACAACTAATGAATTGCTTCAATTTTGAGCAACATCAAGGTATGTTTATAAAACTCTGTTTTTCAATTTTGAACTAGCGTGCTTAATCCTTAAAATTAATGAAAATAGAGTGCTTTGGATCCAAATTGCTTCCGCTTGCATGCTCTTTACTCTTTCAGGAGTGGTAGAGGGTTGACACCATGCCTGCCCCTAGTACATTTTGAGCAAAACCACATTTAATACTCTTGCCCATGGAATGTAGCGAAACGTCACTCGCCAATGTAAAGTGCTTGTATGAACTCCGATTGACATGAAGTTCGACATGTTTGTATAATTCATCAATATGCATTGAACTCCAAAGCTGCTCTTCAAAACTTGCAATGGAAGCCCGATTTCTATGTTCATGGCCCGAGACCCCATATAGCCCTTACTAAGCTTGTCATTGACACTATTAATGACACTAATGCTTGTCTTATTGCTCGTATCTCAACTTGACATGCTTGCCCATTTATCTTGGTGTGTTGGATGATGCACCATCCTCTTTGGTCATATAACGACACTTCTCTCTCCCCTCTGTCTTAACCTGACGTGTCGCCACTTACTTATCGCCACCATACATTCTTTCTAGTTATTTCCTTCAAGTACAATTGTGACACCCCTCGCATGCCTTGACCCGAGGAGATAAAACGGTTATTCTAAGGTAGCTCTAAAACTTTGTGGAGGATAACTTAGGTCATCTACTTCTGTAAATATATAATTATAGTTTTAAGAAGGTAAGCCAATTTTCACTCTCAAATCCTAAAGTTTCCACATTGTTTCACTCTTTAACTAAAAAATTGAAATGTGTGTGGTAAATGGGGGTGAAGCAAATAATCACAAATTGAGAAAACAAAACAAAACCAAACCAATTCAATGGATTGGTTCAATTTTTTTAGCAAGACATTGGATAGGTTGGTTTGGATTTGGAGAAACCAATAATTTTTGGATCAATTTTGGTTTTTATTCGACAAATCCAACCAAAAACCAAACTGAGTCAAGAGATATAGATATATCTAAATAAACCCAAAATTTCTCATATTTTATTTCTTTTGGCTTGGATTCTTCATCTCTCTCAATCTCATATATATGTATATATATATAAGACAAGAGAGGAAGAATACATGGAAGGAAAAAAGAACCGATTACAAAATATAAGCATTCAAAGATAGTAGCATATATAAATTTTAAAATTGAAATGAAATCTTCAGGCCTATTATGTCAAGAGAGGTATGAAAGGAAACGACAAACAAATTGTGTAACAATTTTGCCGAGACCTATTATAACTTTGAATAATAGCTATGCAAAATTTGAATAATCTGGAGAAGTAATTTTAGGTCAAAAATAGGAAAATGGACCAAAGCATAACCTTTTAAAGAGAAAAAAAAACGAGAAACCAAATCGCATATGACCGAACTAAGAAAAATCGAACCAACGGATTTATTCTTTATTGGATATTGGTTCGGTTCCTATTTTAGCTAAACTAATCGGTTCAATTTGATTCTCAGATTAGCTTGAAATTGAAGAAAACGGAACAAATATCACCCTTAATTACAAACATCACAATTATGTGAAGGTTTCCTTTATTTTGCAGATCTCCTTGTTTCCTCTTCTAAACAAATTTACGATTTTTATTAGCTGTAGGTAGGGTTTTTTTTTTTTTTTTTTTTTCTTTCCTGTTCAAATTTGCCATAACAATCATTAATAAATTAATTTATTGTGTGAATTAATGTCAATTGAAAGGCTCTGAATACGAATGAATGCAGGAATTATTACTTCAAACAACAATTAAATTATAATATTTCACAAGTGGGTACTACTACTACTATTATACTATTATTATTGTTATTATTGTTATTATTATTATTATTATTATTATTGTTATTATTGTTATTATTATTATTATTATTATTATTATTATTATTATTATTATTATTATTATTATTATAATAGTGTGAATTGCTCCCTTTTCTCCGAGACTACGAGAGAAAGAAAGAAGAAGGAAAAAAAAAAAAAAAAAAAACTCCGCTGATCTTTTTTCTCCAACAAAAAATTGAGTATTATTAATTATTATTATTATTAGTGTTTTGTCAAAATTATTATTGTTGTCGTCATTGTTGTGTTTGGAAACTTTGAGACTTGTTAAAACTATATAATAAGATTGTTTTATCATTATTTTAGCATTATCACACACATATCTGTGAGTTCAATTATGTTAAAATCCAAAATATGACCAATTAAAATATACCTTTTGAGTTTATTTGGATCATAAATATTTTTTTATAAATATGAATATTAAATATCTATATTTTAAATTTTTAGATTTTAAATATTTAAGATTATTAATATTTATATTTGAATATACAAGATAATTAATGTCTAGAGGTTGAATATATGTATTTCATCTACTAATTTGATATATAGAATCCAAAACTTAGAAAGATATTGTAATTAAAGCGTGGGGTGGGGAATCAAACCTCAAACCACGAGATTAATAATATGAACATTATGTTAATTGAGCTACGCTCTTGTTGACAAACTAAATATTAATTACTTATTAGATGTAAGAGAACATTTAATGTAGTCATAAATTAAATCTAATATTATTTAATTTATGATTACATAATGTTTAATCTATAACTACATTAAATGTTCTCTTATATTTAATAAGTAAATAATATTTAATTTTGGTTTTTATCGATCAAATTGGTAAATTAAATACTAATGTTATTTAGTATTATTAGATGTAATAAAGATTTTGTTATATTTATAAATAATTAAATGGATATATAAGCGAATTTTGCTATTTAAATGTCTGTCATAACCAAAGTAGTTGCGTGATGGGACACAGGGGTACTCCTCATTTAATTTGTGGACTTTTTTTTCAAATTATTTTGTGGACTTTGAAAGTTTTATCTTTTGTCATCAATAGAATAGTCTCAATCTTAAATTACAGTCCATTTTTAAAAATAGAAAACTTAAAAAAAAAATATTTATATAAAATAGCAAAATTTAATATTCTTTAGAGATACGAATAGAGATTGATAACAGTCTATTAATAATAGAAACAAATAGAAATTTATCATTGATACTATGTGATAAGCGATGATAGTGATAAATGTTGATAGAAGTCTATCGGTATCTATCAGTATTTTTTGTTATTTTTTAAATAATTTGACATTTTTTTCTATCTATGAAAATTTTATATGGAGAGACCAAAATAAATTGAAAGACCTAAACCTAAAGTAGTTTTTAAATTTTTTTAAAATATAATTTACATGTTAATATAATAATAATTTTCGTTATAATATAATAATATTATTTTATTAACATTCAATTTTTTTTTAGTTTGATTCATCTACCCTCAAATCTATTTGGGTTGATAAGAGAAATTGAAAATTTATCTCAACGACATTAATCCCGTCGACCAAAAAAGCATTGGCGGTTTTGACCTCTCCCAATGATACAAACAAGGGGTCAAGATAAAAATTTAATCCCGACGGTCCCCCTAGAAACCGTCGGGCTTATTATACTTTAGCCTAACGATTCTTTCAGATCGTTGGACATTTTAATCTCTCCCGACGATGCGCAAACACCGTCGGACATTCTTGTTTAAACCCGACAGTTACTACTCAGCTGTCTGGCGAGGTGTGTAGAACGTAAAAAGAATCTATTGTATTTGTGAAGCTCGCCTGACGGTAAGCAAGAAACCGTCGGATTTTTATTAGAAAGGCCGATGACTTCATGCAACCGTCGGGATTCTAAGTTCTAATATAAATATTAAAATGTTTTTATGGGAACTGAAGAATCATTTGCCGACGGTGAGATAAGAACCGTCAGGATAAGTTTAAGAATTCTTGATCGGTTTTCCTAACGATCGGCCAAACATTGAACTCTCGATGGTGTTTAGTCAACCGTCGAGTGTTCTAAGAAATATAAAAAAAAAAATTTGGAAATTTGGGAATGTTTCGTTGACGGTTGTATCAGAAAACCGTTAGGGTGCCTCATTCGTCCAATGGTTTTGAGCGACTGTCAGTCGTTTTTACATTCTCAACGGTATCCAGTCAACCATCGGGGGTTCTAATTTTCCTTTTGGGAATTGGTGAATTTTTTTCGACGGTTGTGTCAAAAAATCGTCAGCCTTGGGAAGTTTGGCCAAGGGTTCGTAAGTGACTGTCGGGATTGCTTACATATATCCCGACAGTAGCAGACAACCATCGGGAAAAGTTCAATTTAAAAATCTTTCCCCCTTTTTCTTCCCTGATTCTTCTTCTTCCCTCTCGTCGATTCTTCTTCTTCTTATTTTTCTTCCCTTTGGCAGCCGTACCAACGTCGTCGTTCTCCCTCTCGCCGTCCACTGCCATTTGTTCCCCTCTCGCTGCCCGTCGTCATCCGTTTATTTGCCGTTGGCCCATTGGTCGGTCTGTTCATTAACAAAAATCGCCCTCGCTGTCCGTTCGTTCCCTCTGGTAGCCGTTCCTCCCTCGTCCATTGGTTCCCCATCTCGCCCGTTGGTTCCTTCTCTCGCCGTCCGCCGCCGTCTCCAATTTCCCCCTCGTCAGAAAGGTAACTCTTTTTTTACTTATTTACTTGATATTTTTGGTATTCTTGGTATTGAGTACTGCCATAAACAAATTACTTATTGTTAGATTTACCAATGTATTGTTAGAATTGGATTAGGAATTGGTTACTAAGAAAGTGTCAGAATCGGAGAATTGGATTAGGAAAACCAAAAACAAAGGTTGATTCTAAAATAGGAGAAGCTAATGATGTTAGTGATTTGTTAAGTAGAAATAAATTGGTTGGAATTGGATGTTGAATTTTTGTCTATTAGATGGTTGATTGTAATGTAAATTTGTTGTGGATCATAGAATGAGGGTACTCTATTAGCTAAAGAACAATTCACTTCTGTATCATGTGATTTGCTCTGTTTCTATAGATAGCCAATGAACTATGGTAGTTTCTTTTCTTGCTAGATTTCTCACTAAATGAATTTGTGTCAATAACTTAGGATATTCGAGTTAATTTATAGGGTGATTCGATTAACTCTATAGAATAGTTTGGCATTGAGAATAGGGGATTTTTTCTGTATTCTTTAGTTTCTCTTTCTTTATTCTTTCTGTGTTTTGTTGTTTGAGGAATCGCCCTCCCTCTATTACTCCTATGGATTATTTAGTGCAACATTGTGTTAGCAACGAATACTTTCAACTACATGCTTGCTTATTATGGACTATTAACGACCTCCCTGCGTATGATGACTTATCTAGATGGAGTACCAAAGGTTACTAAGCATGCCCTATTTGTAAAGAGGATACATCATCAATGAGGCTAAGAGGAAAACAATTTATGGGGCATGGATGTTATCTTCCAGATAATCACAGTTGGCGTAAAAGCAAAAAATTTGATGGAAAAGTGAAATGTGTCTTCCTCCAGTTGACATAGATAGAAAAGATATCTTACGAGAGGTGAATTTGTTAAATTTTACCATGCTTAGCAAACATCGAGAGAAACGTGATAAAAAGCAAAAACAAAGTGGTCAATGATTTGTTAAACTTTCCATACTAATTAGTTTTTCTTTTCTTTCTTAATTCAGAATCATTTTGTGTTAGACTTGACCAGCAAACTGGTCAATGATTTCATCGATGAACAGATGAAAAATTCATTCAAAGAGTATAGGGGGGAACTACACAAACACTACAAGAAATATGCAAGTCTTAAAGAGGCACGAGCACATCCACTTGATCGCCTTAAGGACGATATAGAGGATTGACACTTTCTATGCAACAAGTTTGAATCCGCCGACTGGAAAGTAATACTTTTTGTGTTTTTTTGTTTTTGTTTTTGTTTACTTGCTTTTCAATTACTCTAACAAAGTTTAATTTCTCATTTCTTAGAAAGTGGCAGAGACAAATCAAAGGAATAGGTCATCCTTAAAGTATACTCATACAGTTGGTTCTAAAACTTTCATACGCATAAGAGAATCCACGGTAAGTTGGATAAAGTATACACATACAGTTGGTTAAAGTACACTCATCTTAATATCTCATTTTCTTGTAAATTGTTTTACAGAAAGGACCCGACAGTGAACCAATGGACATAGTGGACTTATTTAGGCAAATACACTATAGGAGTGACACTCTTTTATTAATCAGGTTACGAGTGATGCATATGTAAGTTTTTATTTCTTAATGTAACTTTATTCATATACAGTTGTCATACAATAATTAGTTTTAGTTATTAATGTGGAGTCAAATGGTTGAGCTAAGAGAATCCTCCAACAATAAGGGTCTGAACGAATATCAGATGAGGAAATATGCGAGCAGGTATTGGCCAAATATTCTAGAACCACAAATTCACAATATCTAAACATTCCAGAAGCAAAAATAAAAAAACACCCAATATGGTCTTTAACACTTTAGGTTGCCAATATATCACGTGTATGCGAGGGAAGATGATGACCCGACAATGGGACCATAGAAACTTATGGATGTTCACAATGATGTTTCTCCAAGGTGAGAAACAGGAAAGTTGATTGTACCAGTGAAGTTGTGGTTAGCAAGTGAATATCGAAAGGAATTGCAACTTCAGAACGATGTGACTGTTGGAAATATGATTGTATTTGAAATCAAATCAGTTGTAGTGAGTTTCATCGTCTTCATTCTATGTGACAATTTTGCTCATAGGATCTTGAAAAGCAACTTTAAATACTATCAATCTTAGGATGTTATTGTTGAAAACGATATTCAAAGTAGAAACAAAAGCAAAAAACATGTGTGCGAGCAAAAAAAGGTCAACGACTTGGCGAGAGTGGTCGTCAAAAGCTAGCCAGATGGACTTCAAGAAAGGGTTATTGAATCAACGATCCCAAACATGAGAATGAGAAGGAGAAAAAGAGATTTTGGGGGGCGGTTAAGTGAAGAAGATGAAGAATAATAATGATGACGACGACGACGATGATGACGACGACGACGATGATGACGACGACAATGATGATGATAATAATAATAATAAACTGAACAATATATATATATAATTTATATATATTTATATAAATTCTCATTTATATGTTTCTTCAACATGCCATTTTTATGTGTTTCTATATAAAAATTTGAAAACATCGAAAATATGAAGGAAAAAAAATCAAATTAATTTGATAACAATATGTATAAAATAATGAAAAAAAAATTAGATACTACTTAATTTATAACGAACATTTAAACAAATTGAAAGTTAGTTAGATAAAATCAAATTTGATAATAAAAGATAAATTCAAATATAAATTGAGGAAAAGTTGAGAATTTTTTGTTTATTGTAATTAATTCGATAAGTAGTTACATAAAATCTAATTTGATAATAAAATACAAATCAAATATAATTCAGAGAAGAAAAATCGGGAAGGAAGCCCATTTATCTACAATTACATTGTATTCATACTTCAATTTTCATTTAGGCTTCAACAACTATTGTATTTGTAACTCCATCAACCACAAAATCTATGAAATAAGCCTAACCCATTGTAGAGACATAACAAAAACAGCAAGATTGCAAAAGTAAATACTTACTTGTTTGTCAAAAAGACAAATTAGAGGTATAATAATATAATAAGATGATAATGAATAAAAGGTGATTAAAAATATTAAAAAAATGATAAAACTTAAATGAAATATACAATTTTTTAGATAACAATATATATAAAATATTAAATAAAATCTTAATCAAGATAAAAAATTTTAATCCGAATTTAAAATAATAAAAAATGAATAAAGTAATGTAAAATCTAAAGATATATTATAAATTAAAATCAAAATGATTATAAACAAATTAAAGATGGATTAATTCTAAATATTTTCGAAAAGTGGTTAAATCAAATTAAAATAAATATGAAACTACCAATTCAAATTTTAAAATGGGATAAAAAACCAGCACCTTTATCTCTCGAATCCGTTAGGTTGAAGTCTCATAATTGTCGATTCCATTTACACTGTATTTTTTTTTCATTTTTGTCTCTCGAATCCGTTAGGTTGAAGTCTCAAATACCCTGCAAGGAAGGAGTGTGGTTTTTTTTTTTTTTCATTTTTGTCTCTCAATGTTATTTTGTAGGTTGGTTGTGTTTCTCCTTCCACTAAAATAATAATAATAATAATAATAATAATAATAATAATAAATAAATAAATAGATAAATTACAAGTTTAGTCCATTAATTTTTAGCTTATGTTTATTTAATCCTTTTGACCTTTAAAAGTGTTTAATAGAATTTTCAATGCGTAAATTTTGTATTTGTTATGATAGATCCCTAAACATTAGAAAAAGTTGTAAAGGTTCTTGAAACTCAATTTTATGTCTAAAATCTATTAGATATTTTTTATATATATATAAAAAACCCTTTTTGATCCCAAACTAGTTTTTATTTGGTCTCTTTCTTTGATTTTCTACGTGTTTAGGTTTACCGTTCTTCTTTGATTCTCTTCTTTAATTTTCTGCACGCGTCCGCCTATGGCTTTTTCCTCATCTACAGTGTTGTGGTTCCTCGACCACGCTATTCGTCTTGTGAAGTAACTTCACGAGATAAAAAACAGAAATGACGTGAAGTTGATTTCGTTGAGTTCATTTCTCGTGAAGTTTGTCTCATGAAGTTACTTCACAAGACGAACTTCACAAGACAAACTTCACGAGACAAAAGACAAAAATGACATGAATATTTCGTTTCTCGTGAAGTTTGTCTCGTGAAGTAACTTCATGAGACGAACTTCACGAGACAAAAGACATAAATGACGTGAAGTTAAGTTCATTAATGAGATGCATCTAATTGTTTTTTTATAGTTTGTATTACATCTAATGAGATGCATATTGTTATCCTCAAATGTTTGTTCTATTCTTGATTATTGTTTGATGCAATTGTTAAATTGTTATAAAGAAGTCGAATGAACATAAATTGTTAAAAAATGAATACAAATTTATCTTTACAGGTTTTCATTTTGGAGAAGACCGATAGTGTTGGAGATCGTGCTTGGCTTGCCATGTTTTCAATCCACTAAATAGTTTAAAAACATTAGTTAAACATAAATACTTCAATTAAGAGCTAAGAAAGTTCAATTACACTTACATATTTATAACTCCATGAAAATCCTCTTGAACCTTGCTTCGAAGAGAATTCAAAACATAAACACAATTTTCTTGTAGATTGATTACAATCAATATCCAATGATAACTATAATAAGCAACAATTTTGAAATATTAGTACGTGTATAATGCAAATTAAAAATAACTTAAGAACTTGTATCTACTTACCCTGTGTTATATGGAATGAGGACTAATTGGTCTAAATTAGCCAATTCTAGTTGATTGGCTAAATTTCTGGATCGGATATCTTGAGACTTCACGTGTGGCGATATTCTTGTTTGATCAATTATAAAAAACTTCTTCGTAATATCACGACCACATTCATCCCAAAGATACCTAAACAAAGTAAAAGTTATTATTTATCAACATGAAACAAAGTATACATGAGTGAATCTAGATGAGTAATACTTACGCAATGTATGTCAAAATACACATGTAGCCTATTTCAACCATATTGCAATATTGGAGTAGATCATCGCGGCCTAAATAAATAAATTTGTCTCTTCCAAATATATGCTCGTCCAAAGAGATACGGATCATGTCTACATCGTTCATGTTATGCATGGCATGTCCGTTCAATAATTTGATAGTACCATTAGCATTAGTATATTTGGAGGACTGACTGAAGCTCTTAATTGGTGAATGATCCTACCATAACCAAAGTTACAAAAATTCAAAGTAGGAAAAATAATAAATAACCAAACTCATAAACTGAAAAGGAAACATACTTTTTTCTCGTCAACCATAACTACAAGTTCACGAGGCCATTTTACGAAGTTGCCCATTGCTTGCTTTAAGAACACTATTTTACCCTTCACAGGAATTGATATAGGCAAATCTTCTCCAATGACAATGTCAATCAGAACTTTAACAGTTAAGCATGACACATCATCATCAAATGTTGTGGCTACTGCAACAATATTATCTACAGTTCCTATAGCCAAGTGGCATGGTGTCCCCTTAACAAATTTAAAAGAACTTATGTCATGCATGGTTAAGCACGTACAATATGATTAAAATTTAAAAGTCACAATAAATAAATTACCTCCAAATCTTCTTTAGACATCTTCTCAGTATCTTCTTCAGATGCACTTAGTGCAACACTTCCAACAGATGATTTGGACTGATGAGATTGTCTGCTGTGAGTTCTTTCTCTTAACACTTTACCATGTCGAACATTTTTTTTACTAGAGCCTCCTTCAATTTCTTGGCTCATAGAGACTTTGGTTTTACTAATTTGAAATATTGAGAATGGGAAACAAAATCACCCATTCCTCTAACACGTCCCCAATGTTCTTCCGTACCCAATGCTTCGGTGAGAACATCTTCACCTTCATGAACTTCAGCCAATTTATCCTGTAAAACATATTACAATTTTCACACAATATCTATATCATCTTAAACTTATATATATGTCATCTTATATTTTGCATAATATATACTTACAATCCGATTGGCACATTCTCGAGTAACTTCATCAAAGTATTCATTATTCTTTCCTTTTCTTGCTTCTTTCCATAAAGTCGCCCGATAAGAAGGGTCATTCGATAGGTTCTACATGAACATACATATTTAATTAGCATAAACATATTAGAATAAAATATTTAATTTAAGTCGAATAACTCACTAATTCTTGGGCAAGATTCGCATAGCCCTTCCGAGAAATGTGGTGATTATATACACATTTCACACGTCTTTCTTTTTTAACACGACTGATTTTCTGTACAACAAATCTAGTTGAAGTTACCTATCAAAACAATGATAATGTTGACATGTAATTTATTGTGAATGACTTACCTCCCATTCTTCACTCAATCATTCATTGACGAACGATGTCCAATGATCTTACTCTATATGAGAATATTGTTGCGGTGGAAATTGCAAGACCGAGGGTTCATCCTTAAATGGAAGTATGAACTTTTGAGTCAACGTTGTCTTGAAAGTCCTGAAACTTCCTAGATGCAGACATTAGTATATAATGTTTGGACTTAGAGTCCACATTGAACGACATCTGCACAATGAAAAAAGTAGTTAAACAATAAACTAATAAACTACTATGCACATGAATTAAAAGTTTAGAAAACATACCGCTACACAATCAAAAAGTTTGTCTTTTAAATGGTTTGGAACTTTTTTCCAAGAATCATACGTTATAGGAATTTGTTGTCGAACACAAACTCCTATATAACTCTGCATCTTCTTTGCTCCAGATCCAACCGGTTGTCCATGTTCATTATAATCGATGGTCAACCGTTGCCCAGATGTCCTTATTTGTGCCAACTCAGACATTGTAGTTGGGCCACGTGGTATACTTATTCTACTATGTTTTTGTGGGATCATATAAATACATATAACCATAGTAAATGACATACCATGTTTAATACATTATTTATCAACCCATCGACCCTCACAGTCATGTCTAATGTATGTGGATGTTGTATCATCAATCTCAGTAAATGTATCAACATTGGGCATTCTTTGCATACCTCCATAACCACACTCTTGTAGCATATCTCCTATTTCATCTTCATAAAAATCATCCTCAATTGTTCGTTGTGGAGATGTTAAAACAATTGACCAACCCGAATTTGCAGGGTCTTTTACATAGAACACTTGTTTTGCTTGAGAGGCTAAAATAAATGGGTCTGATTTATGTCCAATACAATTGAGGTCCACAATAGTAAACCCAAACTCGTCTGTTTTGACTCTAGTTCTATTCTCAACCCAATTACATTTGAATAAAATAAATGATAATCCATGATAGTCAAGCTCCCATATTTCTTGTATTACACCATAAAAGGTCATATCTGACATGACGGGCCTTTTATCCTTAGCACTAGAGACTTGCATTGTGGTAGCCGTTATACTAACTCCACTATTTTGAACCCTCCTAACATCATCGCGATTCTTTGTGTGATAGTAGTAACCATTGACCACATAACCAGAATATTTTGCCACAGTTGGACAAGGTCCATTAGCTATCCATCTCAAAGAAGGCGATATGGAATTTTTGGGTACTTCGAGAGCTAGTGCAACCTACGATATATTTCATAATATTTTAGTAGTTAACATTTAATTATACATCAAATAGTAGGTCTCTAGAGATTACCCGTGTGGACAACCACCGACTGAATGTACGATTATGCTCTTCTTGAAGCCACTTTCTACTTTTATTTTTACCAGAATTGAGCTTAGACAAAATATCCATATGTTGCCTATTATAAATGACAAAGTTAGTAGATTATTGAATAATCAAGTAACCTAAAACAAGAATAAGATGAAGATCTACATACTCGACGTAAGGAAGCACATCATTTACATTTTGAATGACATAAAGATGAGCTTGATCCAACTCATCCTTACTCGATCTGATAAAAGAAGCAGCTGACAATGCTCTATCAATGTTTGAATTCGCTTTCTTTGTTGATGAGTTTAGCCCAATAGAATTAACACCAGATACGAATTCAGAACAAAACTCTATAGTCTCTTCAACAATATAATTTTCTCCAACACATCCTTCTGGTCGATTTCTATTTCGTACATAAGTTTTCAACACTTTCATGTATCGTTCAAAAGGATACATCCACCTCAAATAAACAGGTCCACAAAACTCAACTTCTCTTACGAGATGCACTACAAGGTGTACCATTATTGTGAAGAATGATGGAGGAAAATACTTCTCTAAGAGGCATAGAGTGACAACGATATCCTCTTGCATACCCTTTAACTGAGATGAATCGATCGCCTTGCAACATATAGCATTAAAGAAGAAGCATAGGCGAGTAATTGCAAGTCTTACATGTTTGGGTAAAATATCACGAATGGCTACCGGTAATAATTGTTGCATAAGAACGTGATGGTCATGCGACTTAAGTCCGTAAAGTTTCAAATCTGTGAGCGACACTAAACTTTGAATGTTCGATGAATAGCCTTCAGGTACTTTAATTTCTGATAGTACCTTACAAAAGCTCAATTTCTCAGCTCGTGTTAATGTATAACATGCGGGAGGTAAAAAGACTTTTTTCTCTCCTACTTGAGGGGCTAACTCTGATCTAATGTTCAATTCCACCAAATCTAATCGAGTCTTTATTCCATCTTTTGTTTTACCAGGAATATCAAGCAATGTGCCAATAAGATTTGCACATACATTCTTTTCAATGTGCATCACGTCTAAACAATGTCGCACGTCAAGATACTTCCATATTCTAACTCGAAAAGAATAGATTTTTTCTTCCAATAAGTTGAAGTGCTATCTCCACTGTTCTTTTCTTTGATACTTTTCTTACCAAATGAATATTGATACTTACTTGTTTCTGCAAGAATTTCTTCCCCACTCAATGGTTCTGGACCAAATTCTAATTCTTGTGTGCCATTAAAAGCTTTCTTTTGTTTCCTATATGGATGATGGCGGGGTAGAAACTTGCGATGCCCGAGATATGCCATCCTCTTCCCTTTTGGTAAATAAGTGGATGAAGTATTCTCTCCACAAATTGGACATGCATGATATCCTTTAACCGTACAACCACACAAGTTACCATACGCAGGAAAATCATTAATGGTCCATAATAAAATGGCTTTAAGCATGAAACGTTGTTCTTCATATGCATCGTAACATTCTACCCCATCTTTCCAAAGTTTTTTCAAGTCATCTACTAACGGAGCTAAATAAACATCTATGTCATTTCCCGGTTGTTTAGGACCAGATATTAGTGCAGTCAACATAAAAAATTTTCGCTTCATGCACAACCATGGAGGTAGATTGTACGTCACTAACATCACTGGCCAACAACTATATCTACTACTAAGATCTCCATGTGGATTTACCCCATCTGTCGAAAGAGCAAGACGAAGATTTCTAGGTTCTGACCCAAACTCTGGCCACAAATTGTCTATTTTTTTCCACGATAGGGCATCTTTGGGATGTTTTAATAAACCATCTGTTTCTTTTTTTTTTTAGCATGCCACGTCAATAAACTTGTTGTTTCTTTACTTCGAAACATTCTTTCAAATCTTGGAATTGGGGGGAAATACCACATGACTTTTGCTGGGATATTCTTAGCCCTTTCGTTTAAATTTTTTTGAAGCTTCCATCTTGACGTACCACAAATGGGGCATACATTTGCATTAGAGAGTTCTTTTCTAAACAAGCAACAATCATTTCTACATGCATGAATCTTCTCGTACTTCATTCCAAGAGTACCCAACATCTTTTTTGCTTCATAAGTAGAAGTTGGAATTTCATTAGGACTAGGTAATATGTCATGAATTAATTCCAACAACTCAGTGAAACTCTTATCGCTCCATCCAAATTTAGCTTTTAAATTATATAACTTTACCAATGTAGATATTTTGGAAAAAGTTTTACAATTTGGGTACAATGGTTTCTTCGCATCATCTAATAATTCTTCAAAATTATCGGATTTTCCACTAAAATAGTTATTGTATGCAGCCTCAAACATTCCAATTGTGTCATCAACATCAACATTATCCTCATCAGCTTCGTCTCTTTTACTAGTAGACACATTTTCATTGTTTCTCTTAATTGGTAATGATTCACCATGAAAAATCCATGTTTGATAACTTTGATCTATACCATTAAAAAATAAGTGTTCTCTTATTTGGTTCACATCTAGAGTCTTTGCATTAACACACTTCAAACATGGACAACTCATGACATTCAATATATTTGAATGTTGTAGACCATTTTTAATAAACACCTCAACCCCTAAACCATACTCAACTGTCATTCTATTCATTTTCATCCATGACTTATCCATGATTGTAAAATATGCAACTTAATCTACAAAATAAATAAATAAATAAATAATAAGGGAAATTTAAAAGCATAAAATTATGATTGTAAAATATGCAACATCAAACAAATTTAGAACAACTAGACTTTTAAGATAAGAATCTTATAAATATTACCTTGTCCTTGTTATTAATGTTTTTATGAAGTCCTTTTTGTGTTGGATGCACCTTCTCCACTTGTCAACCTTCTTAAAACACGTCCAATGTAATCTTCCTATCTTCTTTCCAAATTCATAAGAATCAAAATTTAGCCTTACACGTCAAACTTGAACCTAACAAATGAAAAACTTCACTCAACACCACACAACAACACAAAACCAATGCAGTCATTGGCTTATACTCAGAATTCAAAAACTGGCAGTGAATTCTAAGCTAAAGTCAATAGGAGGTAAGGACTCTAAACGGTAACATATGAAGATGGTAAGCATGAACTATTAACCACGTTACGTATAAATTAGTGTTTACAAGAAAAATGAAGAAAACAAGACGTGAGACCTCACAAGGTGTTATAATAAAATTGCTCTAATCAGGATGATAGTATACTTTCTTGCTCTCATCTCTCCATTCCAGTGAAAAATAACGCTACAAGGTGGCTGCAATTAAAAATGAAGAACAAAAGGATGTGAATGCAACAAAAGAAGAGCCTATGAACTATGAAAGAGGTAGGTTTTACTTAAAAAGCATGAGATGGTATATAGTAATCACACGACTTGGCATACAATTTTAAAAACTTTAACATGAAATCTCTTATGAATGTACGCTTCGGAGGCATACATCCCACAAAGATCTAAATGTGACTTTCTTATGAACCTTATAAAAAAACATCATGGGACAACCAATGTGCAAAAAAACCCCCAGTCAATCAAATGTCCACCTATATTCGTTCCTGATGTGATAATTTTCCATTCATGGAATAACCCTCCACCTACTTCAACATTTTAAGACATAATCATAAGAACAAATATTGTTAAAGACTAGATTGTAGACCCCCCATACACAATTTTGTTAGAAATAGAAATCATGAACAACTATAAATTTGTAAAATTGGAGCTTTAAACACAAATAATACATAACAAAGGTTTAAAATTTACACTACCGGTAGAGAAAGAGAGAGTTAGAGAAAGGAGGAAAAAAGAAATTGAAGTACCTAGGTGATGATAAGGTCATTACTATCTTCTGGAATAAGTTTGATCAAGTGATGGAAGTGACAACACCGACCATTGGGACGCACTAAAATTGATTTGAATGCTACACAAATATATTGTTATTTGTTCATATTTTATTGGATGTTCTTTGGGAGATGCAATAATTACTTTTCCTTTGACAACTTATGAGTATTAACAATGCTCGTAGGGAACAATTAATTCATAATTCTCCAAGGAAGCTAACTAAAGAAAACAGAAAATTGGAATAACAAAAAAAAAAAAAAAAAAAAAGGAAACAATTAACCAATCCAGTAATATATAGGGTTATAGAATGAACAGCAGATTGAGAACAAAATATATGTATTCTTACTTCTCTCACGGACACGGAAGAGAAGTAGATCGACGGCGTGAAGGAGATCGATGGACACAGGCGAGCGACGGCGTGAAGGAGATCGACGGACACTGAAAGGAGATCGACGGCAAGCGAAGAAAGGTAAAGAACGAGCCACGACAAGGAAAGAAAGATGAAAAACGATCGACAGCGAGCGAAGAAAGGTGAAGGAGATCCGACGTGAGAAGAATGGTGAACGACGCATACAGAGATAGGGTTTGGGTGTGTAAAGAAATCGAGAAGGACGCGATATTAGGGATATATTATTTAATAAAATAAGAAAAAAAAACCATTACACCTTTAATGTCGGTTTTAAACTAACATTAAAGCCCATCTTCAATGTCGGTTTAAAACTAACATTAAAGATCTGTTTTTTTTTTTAAACCGATATTATACATCCGATTTCACTTTTTCCAACCGACATTAAAGCCCGAATTTCTTCTAATATCTAATCTTGTATTATTGTTTGATGTTCATGTTCCTGTTCCACTTGTTTAAACATACAACTATCAATCTATATTCTATCATTGACTATCACTCACTATTACCATTCAATGAACATTGGTAGATTTTTATCACTCAGCGATATACACTATCTATTGCAAACCATGAAATGTGATAGGTAGTGATAGTGTCTATCACTGTCTATCAAGTACTTCTTTATATACTAAAGCATGACATCAAGAAGAGGACCAAGAAGTAGCGGACGAAGATGGAAATGAAGCAGCGGATGGAAAAGGACATAAATAGAAGAAAAAAAAGGTGACGCAACATCGATGGAAGAAGAAGAAGAATAAATTGATTTGAGAGAACGATGAAATGGAGAGGATTAGAGGAGATGAAGCATCATGCATTGGAGGAAAAATCCTCAGAGAAAATCGCAATTAATCGTGGTTGGACTAGGTTTCGGGTCGGGGTACCCTTTTTTTTTTTTTTTTTTTGGCGTTTGGGTTGAATTTTGCATCCTTTTTGGATTTGGTTTGGGCTATAAAAGTTTCTTAGTTTTTTTTGCTCTAAATTATAAATACTTATACCCACTTTTCTATATATAAAAATCTCCAAAAAAAAAAATTATGATGTGAAAAATTTTAATTAAATTAAATTATGACAAAAAAAATTAGTGAAAATTAATTTTATTATGTAGGCATTAACACCAATGATTGAATATAAATATTTAATGTAAAAATCAAAGTTAAAAAGCGTAAATCTTGAAGCTTGAAACAAATGGAAACAAAACACAAAATACAAAATTAAAAAATATTACATTTTGAGATTTATATATCAAATAAAAATTAAAACTTATAATGTTTTGAATCCTCAAGAAACAAAACTCCAAAATCTAACAACTTAATAGAATAATTTTCTTTCCCCTTATCTATTAGTTTATGAATCAAAATATAAAGTGGGTAAGTTTAGTTTTTTTCTTTTGAAAATATGTGATTTATTCAAATTCACAAATTTATTTTAACTTATCAATCAAATGTTATAAAGAGACAAACAACCTTCTCAAAAAGATGCCACAATATTTCCATGGCGGAAGATCATCATGGGTCCATCAAGGTCCTCGAGATTTGCACGATATCTCCTCCGCCGGGATCCGCCGTACCGGCCTCTCTTCCACTCACCTTCTTCGACATCCTCTGGTTCCGCTTCCCTCCAGTCGAACGCCTCTTCTTCTACAAATCTCCGGCGGCATTCCACGCCATTCTTTTAAACCTCAAAAACTCTCTCTCTCGCGTCCTGCAACACTACCTTCCCCTCGCCGGAGCAATCGTCTGGCCGGAAACATCCCCCAAACCGGCCGTCGTTACCACCGCCGGCGACGGCGTTGTGCTGACGGTGGCGGAATCCGACGCCGACTTCGACCATCTCGTCAGCGATGGGTTGCGTGAGGAGGCGAAGCTTCGGCCTCTGGTGGCGGAGCTTGCAGTGGAGGAGGAGCGGGCGGCGGTGATGGCGGTGCAGGTGACTTCGTTTGGGAAGGGTGGATTTAGCATCGGAATAACTGCCCATCACGCGATTCTGGACGGGAGATCGTCGACTTCGTTCGTGAAATCGTGGGCGGGATTGTGTAAAAATTTGGTTGCGGGAGGTGAGCCTGTTTCTCCAGCGGCTGAGACGATGCCGTTTTACGATCGGAGCGTGGTCGCCGATCCGGCGGGACTTGAGGCCATATATTTAAAATCTTGGTTGGCCATGGGAGGGCCCAACAACAGAAGCTTAAAATGTTTTGACGTCACAATTCCGCCGGATCTATTCCGAGGTAGTTCCGTTCACCTTTAAACTTTGCATTATAATCATTTTCGATATATTCGTAAATAGGAATATTAGACGTTAAATACATTTTTACCATTTTCGAATAATAATAGTAATAGTGTAGTAGTATGAGTTTGTTTCAATAAGTAAATAATAATAATCATCATAATGTTATATGCTCCACAGTTAGTGACATATGGAATGTGTGTTGGTAATTTTGAATGTGTACCGAATAGTTCAATCCTATTTCTACTAAGAAAATCAATATTATACATTCAGAAAATAAATGCCAAATTATGAAACTGATGCATTTTTTCTTCAAAGGCACATTCAAGCTGAATCTCCAAAATATCCAAAAACTCAAGCAATTTGTACTCAGACACCGGACCCCGACCCACCCGCCGCTCCACGTCTCCACCTTCACGGTGACGATGGCGTACACATGGGTCTGCACCTCCGTGGCCGACGGTTCCCCACCCGACGGCGAGAGGGCCTTCGGAATGTCGGTGGACGCCCGAGGGAGGCTGGACCCACCTCTGCCGGTGACATACTTCGGAAACTGCGTGGTCGTCCGAGGCATCGCCTTGGAGAGGGCCAAATTGGTTGGGCAAAAGGGAGTAGTTGCCGCCGTGGAGGTGATATCGGATATGATCAAAAGCTTGGAAGAAGAGGGGCCTCTAAATGGCGCCGAAAACTGGGTTTCGTTGATAGCGGAAGGTGCAAAAAACAATTGGAAGCCGATTTCCACCGCTGGATCGCCGAAATTTGAGGTGTACAGTGTGGATTTCGGTTGGGGGACGCCAGAGAAGGTCGAAGTTGTGTCCATTGATGCCACGGGAGCAGTTTGCATCTCCGAAAGCCGAGACGGCGGCGGCGTGGAGATTGGGTGGACGGCGAAGAGGGATGTTATGGAAAACTTCGCTGCGGTTTTTGCTAAAGGTCTTCAAGAACTTTGAGTTAAGGTACTTTAATGGCGGAAAATAAGCCAAGATATATCATTTCATAGAAAATTTCATCGGTTTTCTTTCAATGGGCAATCAAACTTAGAGATTATATGGTGGTGGAGCCTAACAACAGTGCATTGACAGGAAGGACAATGAGCTAACTTTTGCGAAATCAATAATTGAGGAAGTTCTGTCCATGGAGACGTTCCCAAAATTTAGTGACAGATGGGTTGGCTCATTCATTGTTGGTGGGATCATTTGTTTTTTATTTGACTTTGTCATTAAGTTGAGACAGATTTAGTCTCGTTATCTTTGTAATTGATCCTATTGAATGAGAAATTTCGGCGAATTATCATATCATTAATAAAAGTTCGAGCCTATTAGAAAAGTTATAAGTTGGATTGGACCGAGTAATTAAAGTCGTTCGAGCCCAACCCAATTCAAACCCATGATGAAATTTTGGGCTAAATTAAAAGATTAAACTCAAACCCAGTATTTCGGCCCAACAATAAATGGGCCCAAGTCCAACTTTAGCCCAAACCTAATTTGGGCCCAATAAAGTAATTAGGCCCAAGCCCATGTAAGCCCCATGAGAAACTTTTATAAATAGATGTCTCATCTCTTCATTTGGAGAGGGAGAAATTGAAGGTAAAATCTCTCCGAAGATCTGAAGTCTGAAGCTCCAAGGTTTTAAAGAACATAACTCCTCAAAAACTTTGAAGATCAGAAGACACTAAAGCTCTAAAGATCAGAAGACATATCAAAGTTCTGAAACCAAAGTCCTTTGAAGATACAAGCATTCTGACCAGCTTGAAGATTGAAGTCTTTTAGAGATACAAGCATTCTTCTAAGACTTCAACTCCAAGATCATCACGCACTTCACTTCCTTAAATCAAGCGTACGCATTCGATTGAGAGAGAATTAGAGGATCAAGTACTAGAGATTGAACCACATCGCATCAAATCAACATCAACATCAATATCAACTCAAGTTCAACTTCACGAAACAAGTTTCTCCAGAAGCCTCGTACGTACACTAATTCTCCAAGAAGATCAACAAGCCCAAAGGCCGATCGTCCAAGAAAATCATCAAGCCCAAAGGCCGATCATCCAAGAAGATCAACAAGCCCAAAGGTATATTCTCCAAGAAAAAGAAAATCATCAAGCCCAAAGGCCGATCATCCAAAAAGATCAACAAGCCCAAAGGTATATCCTCCAAGAAGATCATCAAGCCCAAAGGACAATGATCAATGAATAAGCCCAAAGGCCGATAATCCAAGAAGATCAATAAGCCCAAAGGTCGATCGTCCAAGAAGATCATCAAGCCGAAAGGTCGATCATCCAAGAAGATAATCAAGCCCAAAGGTCGATCATCAAAGAAGATCAACAAGCCCAAAAACCGATCATCCAAGAAGATCAACAAGCTCAAATGCCGATCATTCAAGAAGATCAACCAGCTTAAAGACTATAGCGTATTTTGAAAGCATCAAAACATTATGTATTAGAGATTGTATTCACTTTCCACAAAATTAATACAAATACAAAGTTCAAGTTCCACAAAATAAATTTCTCTTAAAATCTCGTGCGAACAAATTGGCACGCCCAGTGGGACACCTCTACCTCTCATCTCTCTCTCAACATTCAAATAAACTAATGGCACTAAAGAAAGCTGCATCTAAAGCTACCATCGCAAGCGACACTTACATAAGCTCTGTCATCACGGAGAAAATCTGAGAACAACTGATGGAATCTCCTAAAGGCGGGATCGTCATAAAAGAAAACCCCTTGTTCGACAAATATGCTTTTTCTACTGATCCATCAGATAAAAAATCACACTTTAATGTAGTGCCTGTCATGGTGACTGACGTAGTGGTTAAATTGGCCATAGCAGAGATGGAGGGAAAGATAAATCTCTTCATGAAAGCTGTAGAAGAGCGAGATCATGAAATCGCTGCTTTGAGAGATCAAATACAGGCTTGAGAAACCACTGAGTCAAGTCAATTTGTAGCTACAAAAGCCAATGACAAAGGAAAAACTGTCTTGCAGGAAAGTCGGAAACCACAATCCACCTCTATTGCCTCCATATCAGTTTAACAACTCTAGGATATGATCACAAACTCCATAAGAGCTCAGTACAGAGGACCGTTGCAAAGTTCTTTTTTGTATTCCAAGCCGTACACCAAGAGAATCGATAACCTGAGAATGTCATCTAGGTATCAACCTCCAAAGTTCCAACAGTTCGATGGAAAGGGCAATCCAAAACAACATGTTACTCACTTTATTGAAACTTGTGAAAATGCAGAAAGCAGAGGAGACCAGTTAGTCAAGCAGTTCATCCGTACCTTGAAAGGAAATGCTTTCGATTGGTATACTGATCTAGAGCCGGAAGCAATTGACAATTGGGAACAGTTGGAAAGAAAGTTCCTCAACCGCTTCTACAGCACAAGGCACATCGTTAGCATGATGAAGCTGACGAACACAAAACAACGAAAAGAAGGGTCGGTCATCGACTACATCAATCGACGGAGAGCTCTGAGTCTGGATTGCAAAGATAAGCTCACTGAATTATCTGCAATGGAGATGTGCACCCAAGGCATGCACTTGGAACTTCTCTACATTATGCAAGAAATAAAGCCTCGTACATTTGAGGAGTTGGCAACACACGCTCATGATATGGAGCTGAGCATTGCCAACAGGGGAACTAAAGATTTCCTAGTCCTCGAAGGGAGAAAATACAAGAATGAAGCCAAGGGCACTAAAAAGATCGTTGATAATGCCACAAGAGAATATGTGGTTGTTTAGATGACCCCGTTAAAACTTTCCTCCAAAGGAAAAGAAACAAAGTCTGGAAGAAAGCATGATGGCGGCCAGAAGTGTCACCGAACTCTCAAAAAAAGATATGAGAAGGTTTATCCATTCTCAGACTCTGATGTTGTTGACATGTTGAAGCAATTATTAGAGAAACAACTTATTCAACTACTGGAATGCAAGCCATCGAAACAAACAAGAAAAGTAGATGATCCTAACTACTATAAGTATCATCGAGTCGTTAGTCACTCGGTTGAAAAGTGCTTCGTGCTGAAGGAACTGATTCTAAAGTTGGCTTGTGAAAAGAAGATTGAGCTGGAGCTTGATGAAATAGCTTAAACAAATCACACAATAGTAGCGATGACTTCAAATGTCCTAACACCGTCTGCGTCTCATGATCAAAGAGAAAGCTTCATCCAGTTTGGGACTTTTGATCCTATAGTCGTTCTGTTCCAACAAGAGATTCTAACAACAAATTCCAAAAAGAAATATGAGCTCGTTGAAGATGACAACAAAGGATGGATAGTTGTGACTCGTCGAAAAAGAAGATAGTCAAACTCCATCCAAAAAGAGTCGCATTCCTATCGAAGCTATAGAAGAAGGAACAAGACTCATAAAAAAAGGCAAAAGGATGACACGAAAGCCTAAGCCTACTAAGATAGAAGATAAGGACTTCCACAATTCCGACGACCAACAACTTTGGCAGAATTTCTCCCAAGAAGCTTTCTCAATAATCATCCAGAGAAAGTATCAGAAGTTATTGCATGTCACACTGTCGACATAGTGAAAGTGGACAACAATCATATAACTGCTGAAGAAGTCAACGACTTAGAAGAAATGAAGCAAAGAACTTCTATCTTCGATTGTATTAAGCCTTCAAGTGCTCGATCTTCAGTCTTTTAAAGGTTGAGTATGGCCACGGTAGGAGAAAAAGACCAATGACCAACGACTACTTCTACTCGAACTTCAGCCTTCAAAATGCTAAGTATATCCACATCAAAGAAAGATCGACCTTCAGTATCTGCTTTTGATCATCTCAAGACAACAAGCGATCAATATAAAGGAAGGATGAAAATCATGAAGGCAACATCATTCCATGAAGAAAACAACGATGAAAAGATTCATATTTGTGTCCCTTCATGCATGAAGAGGAAATTCTCTATTGACATAACTATAAAAGGTTCCTTGATAGTGAAGCCAAAACTCATCATATTGACGAATCCTACAAATAAAGAGGATGATCAAAACCATGATGAAATAAGAGTTTCTGAAGTTTAAATGAAAAAGCTCCTCATCGCAAGAGCCTAAACTGCATGATGCTTGTGGCCCACGTGAGCTTAAAAGCTGAACGACCCTAAAAAAAAAAAAAAAACAAAATCTCTTTATTAAACTACGTTATGACTTGATCTCTGTCATTGTATAGGGTACGTAAGCAACTTGAAAGAAACTTCAAGTTCAGTCCAGTAAACAAAAAACAATTGTACTACGTTATGACTTGATCCCTGTCATTGTAAAGGCTACGTAGGCAGCTTGAAAGCAACTTCAAGTTCAGTCCAACAAACAAAAAGCATTTGAACTACGTCATGACTTGATCCCTTTGTTCAAGGGCATGTAGGAAACTTAAAGAAATTTAAGTTCAGTTCATAAAAAAATAGTACCACAATCACCCAATGTATGGCACTACACGACATATTGAAGATGTTCATCCTTGTTGGGGGAAACACAACAAATTGAAGATGTTCATCCCTTTAAGAAGCTAACATAGTAAATTAAATACACACACTTGGAATGGCGCTTTGATTCCTCTTCGAAGTCAAGTTCAGAGGCTTCACCACTTCCTCTTTGAAGTCAAATTTGGATGTTTCGTTTCTCCCTCTTCGAAGTTCAAGTTTGGGCCACTTCCCTGCTTCCCCTAAAAAAATATTATTCCCTACATCTTCGCTCATTCTCTAAAAGTTGTTGCGGTTCTGCCTCATCTACAAAGATGTTGGCATTGTTGTTTCTTCATCTTCAAGTTCGAGGATTAGACTGCTGCTTTGATGGTTGCACCGCTGTTTCTCCATCTCCGAATTTGATGGTCCCACTACTGCTTCCCCATCTCCAAGTTCGAGGGTTGCACTATTGCTTCTATAACTCTAACTTCAATGGTTGCATTGTTGCTTCCCCATCTCCAAGTTCGAGGGTTGCACTATTCCTTCTATAACTCTAACTTCGATGGTTGCATTGATACCTCTCCATCTCTAAATTTGATGTTTGCATTGTTGCTTCTCTGTCTCTAAGTTCAAGGGTTGGATCGTATGCCCCTTCATCTTCAAGTTCAGAGGATCCATCGATGCTTCTCCATCTTCAAGTTCAGAGGTTTCATCGATTCTCCATCTTTATACTCAAGTTTGGAAGCTTTGCAATGCCATCTTCATGCTCAAATTCGCAAAGTCAAGGCTACTACCAAAGACTCATTAGTGCTTTGTCAAACTTAATTGCAGAGAATTTCTCGATGCTTTGTCAAACTAAAGCGCGAAGATCTCGTCGATGATTCTCCATCTTCAAGTTTAAAGGCTCCATCGATGCTCCTCTAACTTCAAGTTCAGAGGCTCAATCGATGCTTTTCTCCATCTTCAAGTTCATGATTGGTGTACAGGGCCCGCTTCCATCTTCAAGTTCAAGAACGGTGTGCATGGCTCCGCTTCCATCTTCAAGTTCAAGGTCGATGTGTCTGGCTTCTCTCCATCTTCAAGTTCAAGGTTGGTGTATGTGGCTCTATTCCATCTTCAAGTTCAAGGTCGGTGTACAGGGCTCAACTCCATCTTCAAGTTCATGGTCGGTGTACATGGCTCAACTCCATCTTCAATGTCTTCATCTCCAAAGTCATGGCGTGGCTTCACTTCATCTCCAAACCGATGGCACAATTTTACTTCAACTCCAAAGTTCGACGTGGCTCACTTCATCTCCAAAGCCTGGCGTGGCTCACTTCATCTCCAAAGTCTGGTGTGGCTCGCTTTATCTCCATAAGTCAAGGCGCGGCTTCGCTTCATCTCCACAAGTCAAGCGCGACTTCGCTTCATCTCCACAAGTCAAGCGTGGCTTCGCTTCATCTTCACAAGTCAAGCGCATCTTTACTTCATCTTCACAAATCAAGTGTGGCTTCGTTTCATCTTCATAAGTCAAGCGTATGGCTTTGCTTCATCTCCAAGATATTGATGCGGCTTCACTTCATCTCCAAGATATTGGTGCGGCTTAGCTTCATCCCCAAGATATTGGAACGACTTTGCTTCATCCCCAAGATATTGATGCGGCTTCTCTTCATCCCCAAGATATTGGTGCGGCTTCGCTTCATCCCCAAGATATTGGTGCGGCTTCGCTTCATCCCCAAGATATTGGTGCGACTTCGTTTCGTCCCCAAGATATTGGTGGGACTTCGCTTCGCCCCCAAGATATTGGTGCAGCTTCACTTCATCCCCAAGATATTGGTGCGGCTTCGCTTTATCCTCAAGATATTGGTGCAGCTTCGCTTCATCTCCAAAATATTGGTGCGGCTTCGCCTTTTCTCCAAGATATTGATGCGGCTTCACTTCATCTCTAAGATATTGGTGCGGCTTCGCTTCATCTCCAAAATATTGGGCGCAATTGTTCTAACTCACGTAAAGAAAAAGAAAATGAGTTATTATTGAAAAAAGATGAAGTATAAAAAAAAAAGTGATGCAAGCAAAGAGATGGTAAAAAAAAGAAAGACAAAAAGTTATGAAAAAAAGAGAAGAAACAAAATATGTGAAAAAAAGAAAAAAATTGGAAAAAAAAAGGTGAAAAAAATGAAGAAATCTGAAAAAAAAAAAATTGAAAATCTGATAAGATTATATATATATATACACACATATATAAAATAAACTTTGTTATAAATTGGGGAAAAAACCCCTAAGAATCACCATCTCTCTTTCTCTCTCCCTCAAAATCTCTCTCTCAATTTCTTTCATTTCCACGCACCTCTACAAAAAAAAAAAAAAAACAAAGCTCTCTCTGTTCTCTTCCTTTCTCACGCATCATCTCGGCACCATGTGAAACTTGTGGTAAAAGAAATATGGTAGAAGTAAAAGTTGATGTTGCCAGTGACCACACATTAAGTGCAACGTAATGCTAGTGGGTCTCGAAGGAGATGATCAACCATAAAAGCGTAAGAAAAAAGGTGAATAAGGGAAGCAAATAAATAAATAAATAAGAGCAAAGGGTTGAGCTTCACTCTCAGTGAAGAAACCAAAGAATGCTTTAAAACAAAAGGAAGAGGTTGCACATTGATGCCGAAGAAGAAGGAAAAAATACGAGAGGTGAATGAGTTTCTCGACAACAAGCTTCGAAGCCATAAAAAAAAAGGAAAAAAAAGAAAACAGTGACCCATAGTGGCAACAAAGAGGGAGGAATTTCTTTTTCAATAAGGATCAAACATTTCAATGGCTTGAAGAATTGGAGAATTTCGGTTGTGCCCATTCCTATTTGTAGATAGTGGATAAAAAATAATTGTAACCAACAAGGAGTCCAATTCTAAATAGAGACCAAATCTTTCTCAACCAAATCCTTATAAGTGGTGACGGGAAGAAATGTACGTCATTATAGGCCTTTTATTTAGAATAATGAGGGTTGTTAATAGAAGATGTGGTGATTATACTAAGAATTCATGAGAAAACAAGCTTGCATCGATCGACATTAAGAATCTCGGCTAACCCACTATTATGCGTTATTGTGCGTTCAATTGTTTATTTTTGTAGCAACGCAGGAATCGATCGCATGCGCGGAAGCCAGGCTATCGCGAAGACGATCGCATACGTCAGTCATATGGGTGTTGCGGCTACAGAATAATAACCATAATAAAAGGGCGATCGCAAGGTTGGTGGAATGCAAGCATGAATGCATACACTGGGATTATCAAAAGATGATGTTGACATTTCATCTACCACGTCATTGGCAGCAGAGATTCAGAGTAGGTCCATCACGACGTTAGCTGCAGAATTTCAGAGAAAGACCATTAATGTTGTCGGCGATCAAGCTCTATAAATAGAAGCTGTAGAGCAGAACTTCAAATTATCCAAGGTCACCTGCCTGAAGGGCTTCTGAGCTTCTGCCTTCAGGCAGATTCTTGTGATCCAGACAAAAGCGTGAAAAGATGTTCTTGAGAGTTCTTCATTCCTTCATCCATTCTGACTGACGAACAGAGCCTTCACCGGAGTTAGAGCTCGAGAGAGTCTACTCCATCGTCCATCCATGGCACCACCGACAGTCTTGACACACATCTGATGGAAGCAAGACATTGCTTCCATCTGGCACTCCATTTCTCTTCTATCCTTATATTGTATTACATTGTGGCTTAAGAGATTAATACATTTTTTTTATCAATGCATTTCTATATTTTCCTTTGATTTCATCTCCATCTTCATTTACTTAGCATCCTTTACTTTCATTGCATCACTAAGTAAGACTGCTAGAGTATCGCATACTTAATCATGCAGCATAGACATATGAAGCATGTAGCAAACCACCGAGAGGTGTGCGTTGTGCGAGTGTTATGAGAAAATCCTATTTGCTTAATGTGAAGCTGTAGCAACGCTTGTCCATAAGCGGACGAAATGCTTGTCTATGAGTAGAATCAGCAGTGGCCAACTGCTTGGGAGGGTAAGTAGTTAATTGCATTAAGCAATGTAAGCGAGTGTTCACTAGAGATAGGATTAATCTTACGTCAACCATGTTTTATGTGATTATCTTGTCTTATGAGTGCTTCATTCATCATTTAGGCATACTTGAGAGTGTAGTCTAAAAAAAAAGCCAAATCTAGACTCGGGAGAGCAGATTGGATCGTATAAGCAAGAATGGGGACTTAGAAATAAGCTCCGTATGCTACTACACAGCATATGCTCCCTTTAAGTAGGATATGGTGGTATGCAGTCATCTTGCTTATGTGTGAGAGCACGTGAATGGGAATAGAGACTTAGAAATAAGGCCTCTCGACACTATCGCATATACAGCACATGCGTCTTCGACAAGTGTGTATAGTATGATCGCATAACTTGCATTGGTTAGGGTTACCCTTGCGATCAAGCTTAGTGTTGTACTGAAGACATCCTCGCCGTTTTATCTATTTTTCCATGCATTTTACAACATCTTAGCAGTTACCGTGTCTCTATCTCTCACAGTCATACTTTCGTTGCTTAATCTGTTAGTTAGAAGTAGGAGTAGTGCATATCCCATAACCCTCAACATTCTTTTATTCTTCGCCGCAAACACATTACTTCATGACAATTAGCTACAAGTCCCTGAGTTCGACCTCGGATAACCCGAGAAACTTGCGATCTTGTTATACTTGGCGAAAGAGCAAGAAAACTCGTGATAGGAACGCATGGTCATTGCGTACGAGATTAACACATACTTTCCATTCCAATGCATGACCACCATGCATGAGAACAAACGCATAGCCTAAGACCTTCATCATATATGCTTTCCAAATTTTCATCACCAAGTTTTTGGCGCTATTGCCAGGGACTTGGCAACTAATAGTTTGTTAAGTTTTGTGTTTTTGCAGGCAACCTTTTTACCTTGGGAATACTGTAGCTTGTGTGACCAAGCTACAAACAATATTTGAAGTGTAGGCGATACGCCGAAAGCCAGTATTGACCCCAAGATAGAAGGGCAATCAGTCACATGAGTTGAAGGTAGTTCTAAGCACATGGTGGCCAACACGCGCCTAACAATTGCCGGAAGTTTTAATGGTCAGGGCGAGACTCTTGACCTAAGTAGTTGAGAGCAATCTCCTACATGGGAGACTCCTTGTAGTGACTTCACTCTAATTTCTCCATGGACGTCTTCTATTTTAACTTTACCTTGCTTTTCTAGTTTAATTTATTTTTATTGTTATTTTGGATGTGCGGCTGCTTTCTTGGATGCGGTGCGTTCGCTCCTTGTAAGTGTGACAATAATTCTCCTCGGTACGAAGTTACAACGGAAGAATCCTCTCCATCATTCAACGTATGACTTTGACCGCATGAATTCTAAAGCATGGTCGCAAGTGTTATTCTACTCAAGGTTCTTTTCTTGTTATCTTTTATGCATTATCCTTTTGAAATTCTCTTTGTCCGATTGCTTGCCGTTGTGATGCATAATTTACTACATGCACTAACTAAACATCACAAGGCTCACCTTACTTTTAATAGCTTTTTCAAAATTTGACAATCTAAGCTTTATTATGTGCAAATCCCTGCTCAAACATTTGTTACCACATTCTTGTTGAGTCTTTCTTTAGCTTTTTGACAAGAACACTGCTAATCTCTAAGTTTGAGGTGGTAACGGTCTCGAAAAAATATATTCACTACATTGCGATCTTCCAAAAAAAAAAGTTCAGGAATAAAACTCCACTATCAATGCAAAGGGGAAACCCATGCTGATAAGAGTTAAGTTGTGAACGGTACCACCCGTAGTTGGATACTTCGCATAACACACGTGCAGGTAAGCCAAAACGAAAGTAAGCAACCAAGAGCAACGCATAAGCGCAACTTCATTGTCTGGCGCAAAATTAAGCCAAAACAAGAGTTGAGTTGAATATGGCACGCAACCGAAGTTGGTTGTCCGCATGACATACGTGGGGGCAAGCTAAAACGAAGAGCGTAACCAGGTTCAATGCCGCATTCTAATAATAAATCGCAAGGCTTTGAATTGTCTCAACGGACGCATTATTAAAAGCTAAATGCACAGTTGGGGGGAATGAGAAAAGTTTTTTAGCAGAGGATTGCCAGATTTAAGCTTAGAAAAGATCTCTTTGAAGAAGTAGCCAAAATGGAGGAGAGTGTTGCTACCTGATAACGGGCAGAAATGTAGTGAAAACCTCGCCATTTTATCTATTTTTCCATGCATTTTACTACGCGTTAACAGTTATCGTGTCTCCATCTCTCACAGTCATACTTCCATTACTTAATCTATTAGTTAGGAGTAGGAGTAGTGCATAGCCCATAACCCTCAAGTTCTTTTATTCTTCGCCGCAAACATATTACTCCATGAAAGTTAGCTACAAGTCCCTGAGTTCGACCTCGAATCACCTGAGAAACTTGTGATATCGTTATACTTGACGAGAGAGCAAGAAAACTTGTGATAGGAACGCATGGTCATTGCGTACGAGATTAACACATATTTTCCATTCAAACGCATCACCACCGATGCAAGAGAAAAAACGCATAGCCTATGACATGCATCATATATGCTTTCCAAATTTTCATCACCAGCAAGCCACGATGTCTGTGAAATTTCACTCAAATAAAAAGAAAAAACATTCAAAGATAGATTAAAAGCATAGAAAAAAAAAAGGAGAAATTGAAAAGAGAAAATGAACATCTTGAAACAAAAAAAAAGAGGTGAAAGGAAAAAAAGGGGTCGAAAGCTTGCTGAAGAAATTGGAAAAAAAAAAAGGAAGAAGAAGTTCAAGATAAAAAAAAAAAATTAATGGAAGAAGTTCAAGATAAAAAAAAAATGAAAAAAAAATGCTTGTTGGCTGAATCAAATAAAATGGCTGAAGAATTTCCTCTTCATTTGAGATATCGATGTAGACACCCCTATTTATATAAGAAAAAGGAATCAAATCACAACCACCAAAGATCTCAAATTTAAATAGAAAAAAAAAATCCATTTTTCTCAACCACGTTGATCTGGAAATTTTTTGGAAGTTGTGATTCCATCCTAAGTTAAATGCTTGCCAAATTCAAGGATTTGTTTGGTTAGATTTATTTTTGAAGACTTCATTTTAGCTCACCTCATATTTTGGTAGGTCAAAAATCCACTCCATATTATTAAAGATTGAATAAAGATCAAATTAAATTAAAGGCCAAAATTGGGGTAGAATTCGGCCAAAATTGGGGTAGAATTCTTCTCTCAATGTTTGTTATACTCCTTTTTGTATAAGTGGGTAGTTGGATTCTAATCTAAACCATATTTTTGGAGTGAGTTCAAATTATATTCAAAATTTGATACACTCCAAACTTGATGCTGATGCCAAATCGAAATTGGAGTAAAATTAAAATCATATTCTAAATTCAAGTCAAGATTTGGGCCAACCAAAATTTACCCCACTCTCAAAATTTTGATATAATTTAAATGTTGCCCAAATCAAAATATGGCGTACTCCAAGTTTCACCAAATCAAATGAAGGAAAGAGAAAGACGAAGTCAAAATTCTATTTCAAATTTGCATCAAGAATTGAGTATGTTCCAAAATCTAAAACAATGGTAGGATATGGGATAATACTTAAAATTCAATTTGAAATTACAGTAGAGCATAAATTCTACTTTAGTTCAAATTAAAGTTTATTCGGGACAAAAACGTCAAAGACTAAAAATTCATCTTTTTCTTATTCGATGAAAAGTATGTTAAGCAAACAAAATTTCAAATCAAAATTTTGAGCTAAATTCTCATTTTTTTTATCATGATGATGCATTAAATTAAAAGAGTCAAAATCATACTTTGATTCCAAATGATTTTTTTTTTCGAGATTCACACACCATATAGACGTGCATAAATCTCGAAAAGGGGGCATTTGTTGAATGAGAAATTTCAGTGAATCACGAGTTGTCACATCATCAATGAAAGCTCGAGCCTATTAGAAAAGTTATAAGTTGAATTGGACCGAGTAATTAAAGTCACTCGGGTCCAACCCAATTCAAACCCATGGTGAAATTTTGGGCTAAATTAAATGTCACACCCCGCCCAAACCACCCTCTTAGCCAAGATATAACTCATATACAACGGAATGCCTTTTAGGCCCA
The DNA here is from genome assembly GCF_027475165.1 of Benincasa hispida. Taxonomy (NCBI): domain Eukaryota; kingdom Viridiplantae; phylum Streptophyta; class Magnoliopsida; order Cucurbitales; family Cucurbitaceae; genus Benincasa; species Benincasa hispida. Next base: position 45,650,759 of record NC_143478.1, on the reverse strand, counting down.
TTTTATATCATACAATGTAACGTTTATACAACACTAAGACTTAACTTCGAAGTTTACACAACAACTGTAGAACTCTCCGAAAGTGTAACTGTGGCATATGGCAGACCTTAACCTTAGCAACACCTTGGAACTCCTCACCTTTCGCTACCTAGGAAGAAAAACATGAAATAACAGATTGAGCTTCACAAAGCTCAGTGAGTGGTAGGCAACTTCTAGAATCTATTTCAACTCATAAATAACAAGCATATCACGAACACGAGATTACATTCAAACCTCAACTTTTAACGAGTCTGGACTCAACTTCTATCTACGCACACGGTAGATAGCTAAACTGATAACTAACTAGAATGAGCTTACTGTCTATCTACACACACGATAGATAGATAACTGTTACTAGCTACAACACTTACTCTAAATGTTCCCTCTGTCTTCTATGTGCACATAGCTCCCCGCTCATGGGCTTAGAAGCTAGGCCCATCGGCCTTCTGACTATCCCATACGAGGATCCTCCCACAGACTCAGGAACTAGACTTTTCATGTCCCCTGTCCATCCCGTGAGGTTTTGCTTACGGGCTCAGGCACTAGGTCTATTGACCCCCTGACCATCCCGATCACATAATCTCATTCTCACGCTAGATACTCATTCATAACCTAAGCATATATAATTTACTCTAAAATATATGATTTAAGACTTAAAGGAAAGTACCACTCACCTTGGTCGTTTAGGAACTTTTCTCTCTAGAAGTTCCTTGGTCTTCTCGGGCTCCTCTTTTGAACCCTAAATTCCAGATTCAATTTAAAGCTCAAACTACTTGTAGTTCTAGGCTTTATCTCGGACTATTTTCTTCTAAAAATATGCTCTAAAATTTCTCATTAAGCTTACCTCAAAATATTAGCTCATAAATTCTCGTGGTTTTGCCGGAAATATTAAAACATCAAGACTGGCCTAGCTTATTCGACAGCTCAACCCTTCTGTCTTTTCTTCATTCTCCAGCCCGATTATTTGGAGCTTCTTCTCCGAAAGACCCATCATAAAAACTAGACTCTTTTAGATTTCATATTGCTTTAGAATCACATCAAACGCACGAGTATTCTGGGAGAACTTCTCTTCCCAAGTTGATGCTACTTTCTGACCTTTCTGTCTGACAGCATCTCTCCTCTTGGAATCTCTTGACCAACGCATGGTCTTACCATCAATGCATAGCCTCCTCCCAATACACTCTTCTTTATGTCCTTTGAAGAGAATTTATTCCTCATATGAAGTCCTTAGCCCTATTTATAGGCATCCAAAGGCTCTCTAAGATCAACACCTACTCCTCCATGTGTTACTCTTAAAGATTGCCAACCTTCAGCCCCTTCCACCTCTTGCTTGAAGTGTCTGCCAATGCAAGGTTCGATCCATGAAAGTGCTGGATGTCTTCCTTCTACATTGCCAATGCATGAGATCAAATTTACATGTCTTCTCAAGCCTCCACCTCAAATCCGTAAGGTTGAAGAATTCTTCTCAACAAGCCATATGTTAGGATGACGTCTTCCATATGAGCTCAACCTTCTTATGCATTCATTCCCTTCAATATGCGTTCACTAGGGTGATTCTTAATTCATACAACTAGCCTCAGATGTTAACGCATAGTGTACTCAAGAACGATAGTATGTCCTCAACACATAGTATGACTCCAACATATACCAACCCTTGGTTTCCCTTGATTTCCAACATAGCACCATCGCAACCCTTAACCATCTCAAGAGCTAACACCATACGTCCAACCTAGCCCATCGCATGGCCTATGTCCATCACATCCCTCGTGCAAGCCATCACCAACCTCCAACGCATCGAAAGTTCGCACGACTCCAACGTGTAGGCTTAGCATCAACGCATGGCTCACTTGTCATCAACGCATTATTCGCGTGGGTCGCTTGGCATGGGTGCTTGGCGGCAACTTGGCATTGACACATTGCTTGGCATGGCAGCTTGCCATCGATGCATCACTTGGCTCGGCAGCTTGGCATCGCTCGTAGGGCTCGCTCGGTCGTTTGACGCGTGGGTGCTTCCAACAACGCATCGATTGACATGGCAGCTTGGCCTGCTTCGACGCATGGCTGGGCGTTTGGCCAACGTGCTTCGACGCATGGCTGGGCATCTGGCCAAGGTGCTTCGACGCATGGATGGGCGTCTGGCCGAGGCTGCTCGACACATGGCTGGGCATTTGGCCGCGCCTGCTCGATGCATGCCACCCTCCAGCCCTCGTGCCATCCCAACCTTCCAACGCATCACTTTCAACTTTCTTCCTTCAGTCGTATGGACGCATACCACCCTTCCAACGCATCCAACATATCCAATGCATCCATCATCTAGGTTTATACTTAGCCAATTTTCCAAGTTTTTTTCCCAAAGTCAAGCTTCCAAATTCACACTTTTTCTTCTCCCTTTGCCCAAGTAATCTCTCCAAGATCTTATGGCCAATGCATAGCAATGTCTAGTCCAACACTTAGCCAATTTTCACCAGTTAAAGCTTAACTTAAAGCTACTCAAGGAAAATCTATTCAACACTTAGAAATTTCCTTCCCTTCAACATAGGATTTAACTTTCACCTAGTTAATCCCTTAATCACCTACTTAAGTAGGGATAATGGAAATCTGGGTTTCACATTAAAAGATTAAACTCAAGCCCAGTATTTTGGCCCAACAATAAATAGGCCCAAGCCCAACTTTAGCCCAAACATAATTTGGACCCAATAAAGTAATTAGGCCCAAGCCCATGTAAGCCCCATGAGAAACCTCTATAAATAGAGGTCTCATCTCTTCATTTGGAGAGGGAGGAATTGAAGGTAAAATCTCTCTGAAGATCTAAAGTCTGAAGCTCTAAGGATCTAAAGAACATAACTCCTCAAAAATTTTGAAGATCAAAAGACACTAAAGCTTTGAAGATCAGAAGACATATCAAAGTTCTGAAGACCAAAGTCCTTTGAAGATACAAGCATTCTGACCAGCTTGAAGACTGAAGTCCTTTAGAGATACAAGCATTCTTCCAAAACTTCAACTCCAAGATCATCACGCGCTTCTCTTCCTCAAATCAAGCGTACGCATTCGATTGAGAGAGAATTAGAGGATCAAGTACTAGAGATTGAACCACATTGCATCAAATCAACATCAACACCAAGACCAATTCAAGTTTAACTCCACGAAACAAGTTTCTTCAGAAGCCTCATGCGAACACTAATTCTTCAAGAAGATCAACAAACCCAAAGGTCGATCATCCAAGAAGATCATCAACTTCAAAGGCCAATCATCCAAGAAGATCAATAAGCCAAAAGGTTGATCTTCCAAGATGATCATCAAGCCCAAAGACCAATCATCCAAGAAGATGAACAAGCTCAAAGGCCGATCATCCAAGAAGATCAATAAGCCCAAAGGTCAATCGTCCAAGAAGATCATCAAGCCGAAAGGCCGATCATCCAAGAAGATTATCAAGCCCAAAGGTCGATCATCAAAGAAGATCAACAAGCCCAAAAGTTGATCATCCAAGAAGATCAACAAGCTCAAAGGCCGATCATTCAAGAAGATCAACAAGCTCAAAGGCCGATCATTCAAGAAGATCAACCAGCTTAAAGACTATAGCTTATTTTGAAAGCATCAAAACATTATGTATTAGAGATTGTACTCACTTTCCACAAAATTAATACAAATACAAAGTTCAAGTTCCACGACATAAATTTCTCTTGAAATCTTGTGAAAATAGGTCCATTGTTTGTGTTTCTTTAAAAAAATCGGAGATTTTATTATTATTATTATTAGAGTTTTTTTATTAATCATTATTTTAAGAATTGAGATGATTTCTCATTCCATTTTAAGAATTTTATTTGAGTTATCCTTATTCCTTAGCTTAGTTTGGGATAAAGTGTGATTATGAAATAAGTTTTTGAGTGTTTTTAGAAAGAGTAATTTTATTAAAATTGATTTTTATCAAGAAGAGTGTTAAAAATGATTGTTATACCATCATTTTAATATCTAATTTTAAACATTTAAGGGAGCGTTTGGGGCAAAGACTATCCTAATACTATGATAACCATCTTTTGGTACAGTAAATACTATTCTAAAATCCTCAATTAGCTACAATCAACACTATTTCAGAACTCCTATTTGCTACAGTATTTTCTATTTACTATAGTTTTTACTATTTTACACTCATCATTTTTTTTTAAGCCCAAGAAGTTCTCATGCTAGAGTTTTCGTATATTGTTTTTATGAGTTTATCGCAAGAGCATTTCGAGTAGAAGTTATGTGAGTTATTTGTGGCAGTGTGTTCTTCAATTGTTTTTGCTTTGATACACAAAGGTTGACTGGTCTTAAGGGGAGCCTATAATGATATTTATCGAGAAGGATATCTCACACCTTAGGGGGAGCCTAAGGAGCTATTCATCGAGAAGGGATTTCTCTTACTCTTAGGAGGAGCCTAAGTTCTCATGTGAAAAGAATTCACAAGTTCGAGAGAAGATATCATTTAACGAGAGAGAGTCTCTCACTTAGAAGGAGCCTAAGTGTTTTGACACTAATCTTCTCATACTTAAGGGGAGCTTAAGTTCAAGAGAGAGAGTCCCACATCTAGAGGGAGTCTAGGGGATCAGCTATGTTAGGTTGTACGGGTGTCACTATATTGTTGTTATTTACAGATAAATATAACATTGTAATTGCTTGACTTTTATATATTAGTGGAATATCTTTTTCGGGCACTCTGCCCCCCTAGACGTAGGTGATTTATCACCAAACTGAGTTATCAATCTTGGTGTTTTTTTTTTTTTTGTTTCTTTCCCTCTGTTGTTTACTGTTGTTTCTAAAATTGCTAGGACATTTTATGAGACATGCGTATTAACTACAAGTTACCACATTTTGAAATTTCATTTGGTATCAAAGTGGGTCACCTATATCTCATGTGTTTCAATCATGGATGGCATTAAGGAAGGTGGTTCCACTACGCATCCTCCTGTTTTCATGGAACGAATTACTCCTACTGGAAAGCTAAGATGATGACTTTCTTAAAATCAATCGACAACAAAACCTTGAAGACAGTAGTCATAGGATGGTCTCATCCAACTATGAAGAATGCTAATGATAAAGAAATCTTGAAGCCAAAGATTTAATGGTTTGAAGTGAAGATGAAGCTTCTCTGGAAAACTAATGTGTGTTAAATGTTATATTTAATGGTGTTGATCGCAATATATTCTCCGGTTAATTAATATATGTACCTCAAGAAAGGAAGCTTGGGATATCCTGTCAGTTGCTCATAAGGGAACGTCAAAAGTGAAGTTGGCTAGACTGCAACTGCTAACAAAATTGAAAATCTTAAAATGTCGGACGATGAATCGATCGCATAATTTACTGTTCAACTGCTTAACATGGCCAATGATTCATTTGCGAAGAAAAGTTGGTAAAGAAAGTTCTTAGGTCATTACCTAAGAAATTTGATATGAAAGTTAGAGCAATTGAGGAAGCACATGACATCTCCACTTTGAAAGTTAATGCATTATTTGGCTCCCTTCTAACTTTTGAGATGTCTTTGGATGGAAAACAAGAAAAGTAAAATAAAGGGATTGCTTTGCAATCTTCAGTAGAAAAAGAGATTGATGATTCTAATAAGAAATCTTATGAGTCTCTTGTTGGCTCTATATCTTGTCTAAACATGAATTAAATCTTTTCGAGGCAGAGAAAGATTCGGTGTGTAAGTTAGTGAAAGAATGCTAAACTCAGATTTGAAAATCTAGATAAAATTTTGTCAAAGAGAAAGCTGCCAATGAATTCTGGAATAGGGTTCTCAAAAGGGGGAGTTAGGATTAATTAGTCATCCAAAATCAAAGGAAACAGAAAATTGAGTTTGTGAGAGCTCAACTCCCTAAATCATATGGTGCGCCTGAGACATCTTCAAGAGACATAAACAAAAGTATCCACCATCATTTCAAGTGAACATGGACATGTCACTATCGTGAAAAAAAAAAGGTCATAAAAGACTTTTCTATCTCAGTTGTATGGAACACCATATAGGTCTTTAAACATGCCTCTTATGTCGTCTTCTACCAGAAATAAGTTTCCTAAAATGAAATAGATGTGGAGAATGAAATGAGTACAACATAAATATAAAGTTGTCTTAACTTCCCTCAGGTCTTCATCAAAGGAAGACTGTTTCTTTAACAGTGGCAGCTCCTAGACATATGACAGAGAAAAGGAGCTTTATTTCTGACCTTAAGCTTATGAGTTATAGGCGTGTTACCTTTGGAGATGGAGCTATTGGAAAAATTGTTGAAAAGGGGAAATTGAGTTTTCCTGGTCTTTCATCTCTCAATGATGTATGTTGGTTGAAGAACTCACAGCCAATCTTATTAGCATCGGTCAATTGTGCGATCAAAGGCTGAATGTCAGTTTCACTAGAGATAAATGCATTATTACAGATGATTCCAAAGCACTTGTCATGTCAAGTACTCATTCCTCCGATAACTGTTACTTATGGTCTCCTAAAGTCTCCTCTCAAGTTTGTCACCTATCTCGTCAAGAAGAGACATGCTTGTGGAATAGACGCTTCGTTCACATGATTATGAAGTCTATTCAGAAAGTTGGGTCAAGAAATGTCATTGATGGAATTTCCTCTTTGTAGGTTATGAATGGAGCAATTTATGGTAACTGTCAAGCTGGTAAACAGGTGCATGTGTCTCATAAACAGGTACCTCATATTGTTTCTACTCACATTTTAAAATTAATTCATCTGGACCTTATGGAGCCTATGCAAATAGAAAGTCTTGGAGGAAAAAAGTATATTCTTATATGTGTTGATGACTTCTTGAGATACCCCTAGGTGAGATTTCTTCATGATAAATAAGAAACATTTACTGCTTTTCAAGCTCTATGACTCCAAGTTCAACGAGAGAAGATACTTAACTTTGTAGGTCATTTAGCTTTCCATGACTCTAGCATACAATATGTTTTGTCATGTTTCTATCTAGATACATAATATGTTATGTAGATAATGACAATAAGTTATGCAAAGTTTATTCACGAACACTTCATGAAATGGCAACGATTCTTTTGAAAATATTTCCCAAATTAAAAGAAAAAATTACACTGCTATTATGTGTTGATAAAATTTTCAGTGTAATATATTGATCAAAACCTTTGACAAATATGTAATTAAAACTTTTAGATTAAAAAAAAACATAACTTTGAATTATATAAAAAATGTTAATCGACTATATGCAATCTGTTATCCATTGTAATTCAGCAAAGAAATTTAAAGATAAACCCATGAATTTGAATATGAATCTCATTCATATAAATGTAAAATTTCTATCCCTATGATACTCTAGTAAGTCAGAATAAAAGTCTCCGTAGCACAGTCAGTCATTCCTTCACTGGATTGATACTTCTCAACCAAATGTTACACCCGAATAACTATTTATTCCTAAACATCTAATTACCATATTTTGGTCAAGAAACCATTAACTTACTTAACAATTTCTTTTAAGTTTAACCCTTCATTTTAGATTCTAGAGTTTCGCCTCAATGAGCAAACCATAGGAAAAACCAATTAGGGCAAAAACTAAAGCAATCCTATCCATTTCTGATATTTGGGTAAAATTTTATGTAAAGACCATTCGTAGGGGGACACAAGCAAAGGTGTCTTGAGGGCAAGTATGAAAGTTTACTACAAACCATTGAAGGAGACCGTAGGATGTGTTGACACACTTCCCTCGCCCACTTACTATAAATACTCTCTCCATTCACCTTGGTATTGACCTATCCAAATACCATCCGTAGGGAGAAGCAAAGGTGTCTCAAGGTCAAGTATAAATCTTAAGGTGTGAACTATTTAGGGAGAAATATGAAAAGGAAATTAAAGTATCATATACATCATTTTTTTCCTACTGAGTATTTTACAAAAGAGGGTTCGTAATTAATAATTAAAAAGGGAGAAACTACAAAAAAAAAAGCCATTGGGAGGCTGAAACCCACAATCTGAAGATTGCTTGACGCTTGTGTTGACCATCCAGAGCGTTTGCAACGCTTTGATGCTAGCGTTGCTATGCGTTTCTGCAGCGTTGGGCCACGTTGTATGTAGCGTCAGAATGCTCCTTGCAGCGTTGCAACGCTACAGCTGGAGCGTTGTAATGTTGTAAGGTAGAAATCCTACTCTACTTCGTCCGTGTTGGGTTTTATGCCTTAAAACTCGTAGATCGTAAATGTTATTAATTGAACGTCATCAATAAAGAATTGTGGATGTTAATTCAATAAATATTATTTCTTGTATTGTTGTCTATTTTGTCTTAATAACCCTAAATCTAATAAACTAACATCCAAGGTTGTCTTATGAGTCTTGAACTGTATGTGGAGACATACAGGGATCAATGTTTAAGATATAGCCTAAAGGGTCTATAGTATAAGGATAAGGTTGGGTATCTTATTCTGGTAACACTATGGATATGACTCACTTTGTATTTGATATAAACGTAATGATCCAACATATTCGTGTAGGTTACCCGCGAGTGGGGATATCCTATGCAATGAGTTTGCATGAGATTGGACTGCAAAATAATAACCACTAGATGTAACACCATTGACTAGTTAGGTTCCTATTTCAATAGGATGATATAGGCGACTTAGTCTTAATCCTGAGTATACTATGAACTCCTGTTCACGAGGGATTTCCCTTTGATTTGTATGGGTGAGGGTGGCCGGTTCGCCGACTTAATATGTCTACCATTTTGGGGATAAGACCGAGTGGGGAGCTAGGAACATAACAATACAAGATGGAATTCATTCATTCTCGCCTTAAGGGTAAGTAGATGAATGTTTCCTTAAGTGGTATCTTTGGAACTTGAATAAGGGGTCCTACCGTCTCATTGGCCAGATAGGAGTTTTTGTTTATTGGATGGACCATAAACAGGTTGTTCATTAGAGGAACACTGGTACTTAAGAAGTTAGAGGTAACCCAAGGGTAAAACGGTAATTTGACCAGTTGGAGTTACGAACACTCATGCAATACTAACTTACTAGTATTGTTCTATATCCATGGACACAGAAATATATCTGTAGTGAGAAGAGTACAGTTGTGGGTCTTTAGTAGAGTGTATATATTGATTAATTTGGTTAATGAGTTTAGCCAATTAATTTCATATCGGTGGAACTTCTGATCTACAGACCCACCAGGTCCCCTCGTTAACTCACTAGAGGATATTTTAATGGGATAATTTAAATTGTTCAAATTAATTTGAGGAAACTGTATATTAATGTGGTTAATATATAATTAATTATGGATATGATCTATAATTAAATTAGAAAGCAATATTTGAATAAGATTCAAATTAATTATTTCAAGTGAATTAGATTCACAAAGAATTAGTTAATAGAGAGTTTTTGCACATATATATGGGATGTATATGGTAATTAAATGTATACATTAAATTAGATTTAATGTATAAATAATTATTTAACTATTGTGCAAATTAAAATTAAATGAGTGTTATTTAATTGGACGAATTAATTAAATAAATATTATTTAATTAAATGGGCTAATTAATTATATAAGTGTTATTTAATTATTATAGAAAAGGAAAATATTGGAAAAGAGCTTGACCCTTCTCTATATAAAAACCTCCTTATGGCCCTTTGGGAATACACTGAAACACACAGAACATAATACTCAACACCATAATGTTATTATGCAGAATTTTCTCTAAGCAATAAAGAAAATCCTCTCTACTCTCCAAAACCCCTTCTCTCCTCCCCCTCTCCCTCTCCCAATAGTTAGATACCACCTATTCCTCTATTAGAATCCCAAAGAATAACGAGGTTATTCTCGTGGTAATGTTCGAGATTGTTCAAGAAATTGTTCGTGATCAAGATCGTTGGAGATTCGTTTGTTGAAAGTAGTAGAGGATTGTTCGTGGTACTTGGGAATCTACAAAGGTAAGAATCATTCTAATCTTTTCGCTAATGCATGCTAACTTACCTGTTATATATTCTATTTTGTATAATGATTTTGTTTAATGTAAAATCGAATTGGGGATGCAAGGCGTTTTAACAAAACGCTTCCGTTGTGAGATTCGATCCCTTCAATTGGTATTAGAGCCAATTCCTTAAATCTTCATTCTTCGTATTTTTCAAAACAAAATCTTTAGAGGTGGATTTTCATATGCATTATGAATGTTTGAATGTTGGTTTGCAAAAAATTAGATGTTTTTAATTTTGGCACTAGTTTACTTTTTAATTTGATTAAATTGTAAGGGTCCCTATATTTTTTGGGCAATTTAATTCTTGCTTCAAGTCTTTAAGTCTATGTCGATCGATAGAGCAACAGAAGCGTTCAGAGCATGTTCGGAGCTGAAAACATGCAGAATGGGAGTGTTCTACCGATCAGCATCGCAACGCTGCGACGCTAAAAGGCAGTGGCGAAGCGCAGCAGTCGCTGCGTTGCAACGCTGCCCTCAACATTGCAACGCTTCAAGTTTCGATAGAACGCTGGTGGTGCGCACAGGACGTCTTCAACAACAACTTTAACCTAATTTCGTTTTTGTAATTTTAATTAATTTATCAAGTAATAAAATAAATATAATAATTATATTAACTTAATCAATTAATTTTGAATTAGGGTGCCAAAATCGGTTCATTTTTTGCTGTTTAGTTTATTGCACATTGGATGTATGCTTTAAATTATTTTTTGAATTCATATTACATATTCAGTCATATCCAATAGACACATAAATATATTTATTGTGCGAAGAGTACAGATATCATCTTTAGGGAGCGACCGACAGTTAATGAAGGTTGATAATTTAATTAAAGAGTTTAATTAATTAATCAAGTATCATTGGAGCTTCAATCTATAGGTTCATAAGGTCCCCTCGTTAGATCAATTAGGATAAATGAAAATCGAATGAATTTTGAATTAATTTGAATTGTTTAAAATAATTAAAGAAAATTAACTATATGAGATATAATTAATATAATGTAAAATGATACATTATTATAAAATGTAATGTATATAATACATTATAATATAAAGTTTTATTGAGAAAATTAAATATTTTAATATGATTCAAATATTAATTGTATGAATATGATTCATTTAAACTATAGGTTAAAATTCATATGAATATGATTCATATTAATTCTTTTGGTTAGTTGAGAAAAATAAATATTTGAATATGATTCGAACCTTAATTATATTGGATATGATTCATAAAAAATAATATAGGTTAAAACTAATATGAATATGATTCATATTAATACCATAGGTTATATGAGAGATTAATGAACTATAAATTATATTATATGTGATATAATATAAACTATTGGTTATATATTATATGTAATATAATATATATATATATTAAGTTAGTTAATATATATTAATTTTATTATTATTATTATTAAAAAATTCAAATTAAATTATTTTTTAAATTTTAAATAATAGGGAGGGAGTTATTTTGAATAACCACCCTCCCTTCTTAATCTCTCATTCAACGAATTTACAAAGGTGGTGGATCATCTTCATCTTCAACCTCCTGTTATTTTCTCTTTGTAATGCTCTCAAGCCAAAGAAACAATTTCTCCTTCCTTCTACCAATATTATTCTCAGCGAGCCCACAACTCTGCTTTGATTCTCATCCTAGAAAATAACGAGGAAACATTTATGATGGTGTTCGGGATTTTACATTTTTTGTGCACTCCATTTGAGTTTGGGAGAAGAATTATCATTCGTTACCTTGTTATGAATTGGGAGAGGAAACGTGAAGATAGTAATATTCAAGGATATGTTCTTGATTCCCTTTTCCTCTAAAAATCACAGGTGTAAAAGTAAGTATGCTTGATGAATTTTGATCACTTTTCCGTCCTCTTCTTTATTTGGATCTATAAAATGTAAATTGGGACTCAACTGCATTCACATGCTTTCACTATGGATATTTGAAACCCTTCACATTACTCACGGGCTATTTTGCTAGGGTCACCCTCTGAGACCACACATCTTTTCCTAAGCCCAAGTACTAGCTTACATGCAATGTTCTTAGGTTGGAGCATGCAAGGATATATCTCGTTATTCATTTTGGTAGGCTCGAATGGCTGAGCACGTTGACTTAGGCCAACCCACTTCTCTAAGCCCTTTTTGACCCTAGAGAGGTGATATATTTATCATGATTCAAAAATTCTTGACAATGAAGTGTTATGGTTCGAATATTCTCGACAAAAAAAATGTCATTATATATTCTTTTTTGACATTTTATAACTGTCGTCAATACCTATAACTCAAACAGCAATTATCCAAGTTTGAGTCAATTGATAACAATGATAAAATGTCATGGTAAACTTGACAATGACAATTTATCATTGTCAGTCATTGTTCATTCATGCTCATTGATGCTCATACCTTTACCGAGGATACCGTGAAAAAAAATAAGTGTCATAAATTTTAATAGTGACAGTTTTTAAATGTTATGGAATGTCATGGAATCAAAATGTTATTGTAGTGAATCCAAATACTCATTAATTACTTCAAAATTATCAGTTTTAATCATATATTTCTATTCCCCTAAAAAAAATTTTGCACTTGTGTTTAACAACAAATAAAAATATCTAGATCAAGAAGACTACAATAGCCACATCTTTGTAATTTTAATTGTAATTAGGTTTCATTACTTCCATTAATTGTGATTAATTTTCATTTCATGTCATTTGTCGTGGTTATTAAATATTTGATTGTCTATAATAACTGACAAGACTTTAAAAATGTGTACTAATAAGATCTTATCTTAACTTTTCAAATTTTATGTCTAATCATTTTTAAAAGATTTTTTAAAATGTTTACTAAGTAAGAAAAGAAAGTGTTCATGTAGCTATTATGAAATTTGTGTTTAGTAAGACTTCTAAGGAAATAGATTTGAACGTGGTGTCTAATAAATCTAAGCTTTTAAAAATTATATAAAAAATTTCCATACCTTTTATTTTGTTTTTAATAGGTAGATGGTTAAATGATAAGTCTTCTAATGATATTGACGTCCCCTTCTATTATTAAAGAGGTCAAGTCCTTGTGAATAATTGAGGAAAATTTGTATGGAAGAGTCAAATTTTGAGGCTCACTCGAAATTTGGTTCATCTTTCAAAAATATTCGAAATTTAGTCTTTTGATGATGTCAGCCACATATGAAATGTCCGTTTAGTCCCCAAAACGCTCGATGTCATGCATGCATCCTAGATCCTCGCTCATTCCTCTCGTTTTGGACTGTTTTCCTCTCGTTAAAATGCCCATAGCACGCACTCGACCCGAATTGTCCAACATTCCTCTCGTTTTAGAGTCCTTCCTCTCGTGTCTTCTTCTCGTTCCTCATCAAATAAAAATAGAACGTTTTAGATTTTAAATTTCAGTCTGGCTCCCTAATTCCTCTCGCTTCATCTTCTTTCCTCTTTCTCAATACAACATTTCTCTCTCTTAGTCGTCGATTTAAACCACAACTTGTTGGGGTTGATGCCCTAAAGTCTCGTGTCCTGTAGTTTGTAAACAATTTGTACGAACGCTTGTGTTGTATAACATATGATATTTATTTCACATCTTTATTTTGCTCAGTTGTACGTTTTATTTGCTTTACCACAAACAAATAAACACAAAATCCCTAGTTATTTGTATGTAACTTAAGCATGTATGTGGTGACATACAAGTGGATCATGTCTTAAGTGATAACCAAAATGGTCTATAGTATATGGATATAGGAGGGAAACCTTATCCTGATAACGATACGGATGCAGCCTGCTTTGTGGAATGGTCACAAGTGTTGTGACTTGTCACAGATGGTTTGATCCTGATCATTCGTGTAGGGGACATGCGAGCAGGGGCGTTCTATACAAAGAGTTTGTATAAGACCTGACCACGAAGTGTTAACGTCTCGTTATATAACATCGTTCATGATAGAGATTTCACTTCACTAGGATGACTATAGGTAACATGATCTCAATCCTGAGTGAGTTGAGAACTTCTGCCATTGAGGGCGGTCCTTTGATTTGTATGGGTGCCAGTGGCCAGTTCGCCGATTCAAACGTACCATTTTGGGGATTCGTTTGGTTCCCAGCTACACAAGATGGAATTCATTCCTTCCCCGAGGCAGAGGCAAGTAGATAAATAGCTCCCTTAAGGGCTAATTTCAGGGCTTGAACGATGTGGCGTCACACATCTTCTCTTGGCCCGAGAGGTGTCCACACATAGTTGGACTATATTGTATTTTTCATTAGAGGAATCAGTGGTACTTAAGGATGAGATGTAACTACAAGGACAAAACGGTAAATTGACCCAACTATACTTACGAGCATCTGTGAAGAGTTATCATACTCATGATTGGTTACATCCGGTAGACATTGAAATATATTTGTGATAAGAAGAGTTAAGCTGTTGGTCTTTAGTGGAATGCATGGCAGTTAACAGATGATGGATCACGTGGCTAAAGAGTTTAGTCAGCTATTCACGTACCGTTGGAGCTTCGAGCCACAGGTTCATAAGGTCCCCTAGGTAGCTTGATAAAGTCGAGCATCAGTTTTTAGGTCAATTTGAAATGTTCAAATTGACAAGAGGGAGTTCGATTATATATGATATAATTGAACTGATTAATTATATATGATATAAGTTATTAAATGTATGAGATACATTACTTTGGAAGAAATTAGATATAAATATGATTTATATCAAGTGGAGGAGAAATTACTATAGTAGATATATGATATCAAACTATAGGGTAAGAATATAATATGATTATATTCATTTATTAATTAAATTGGTTAATTATTTGATGATTGGCCTGAAATATCTCCTCAATCGTGCGTTAATGGAAGAATGCGTATTCGGTTATTGTAACCAAAGTAAAATGAATTTTTTTTTTCATTTTTCAAGAGTTCGAAAAAAAAATCGCAATCGGTGTGAAAACGTCTTAAACGATCGCTTAAACGATTGCACACCCGTATCTAAACGATCGCACGCCTTTCTCTAAATGATCGCTTAGCTTTGCTAAACGATTGCCTAGCGTGCCGCGTTTTCTAAACGATCGTTTACTTATTACTAGACGATCGCTTCGTAAAACCTACATGATCATATCGCTTTATCTAAACGATCAGCATCCTCGATATATGATAGCATTCTCTCCTACTTGCTTATCAAGATACACGATCAACCCATTCCTCCGACCTCTACCAAATTCACCAAAGACAATATTTTGGATTCTCACTCTAAGAATACCAAGGGCTCCAAGTGGTGGTGTCGTCCCCACTTCTGCTTGCTCGTGCTTGTTTGTGTTGCTGCCATTCGTGTAAACGGTCGTGTTGCCGTAGCCGACTGTTTTGCTAGGCGATAGAAATCGTAGAGGTTGTTCCGCTGCATTGAGTTCGAAATTGAAGAAAGTCTTCAACTCGTATGTGAACTCAATCCCTTGTATTTTATTTCTCAAAGCATGTCGTTAATTAGTGTTAAATTGCATAACTATCTGTTAGAATGTGTGTGTTGTATTTTGGTCACAATGAAATCAGAAAGATCCGAATGCGCTCATAGATTCTCTTCGTTAAGAGTTTCTTCACAACTTGTATACATCTAATTTGATTTTTGTACTGTCAAAGGCCAATAAATTGTGGATTGTCTTCTTCCACTAGTAACTTGCAACGCGTGTGAACAGTCTCATTTGCTCCTTTCTACACCTCCAAAAGTTAAGGTAACACTGGTACAAATTATGATTTAGGTTTTCCCTTTTATTTAATATCATAAATCATTCTTAGGTTTAGAGGTTGGGATATGATATGCAAAGAAGAGAGAATGTGAAGATAGAGAGAACGCATGAAGACTAAAGAGAGTGAAGACTTTTTGCGTGTAGGTAAAAATGAAAATGTAATGGGGTGTTTTCATGTTTTGGGGATATGACTCTCCGCGCACTCCATAATTTTACATTCTCGCTTCTTTCTTTCTTTCTTTTTAATAGCAATTTATAAGCAATGTGATGCTAAAATTATATTAAAGGCTAATTTTTTGTAGTGCACTTCAGGTCCGTCTCGTCCTTCTCAATTGTTGAGAATGCCTCAAAGCAGTGGGAGGGTTATATCACAACCTGACCGTTACTTAGATTTAACTGAAACTCAAGTTGTTATACCAGATGATGGCTTTGAGGATCTATTGTCCTATAAACAAGGACCAATGGGTCAAAGTCATGGACCTTGAAATGGAGTCTATGTACTTCAACTCAGTATGGGAACTTGTAGATTTACCTGAAGAGGTTAAACCCATAGGATCTATAAAAGAAAGAAGTAGTTGGGAACGTATAGACCTTCAAAGTTAGATTTGTAGCAAAGGGTTATACCTAAAGGGAAGGGGTTGACTATGAGAAAAAAAAAATTTCCTATTGCTGTGCTTAAGTTTATAAGAATTCTCTTATCCATAGCCACATATTATGACTATGAAATATGACAAATGGTTGTCAATACTACTTTTCTGAATAGAAATCCTGAAGAGAACATCTTTATATCTCAAGCCAAGGGGTTTGAGCCCAAGGTCAAGAGCAAAAAGTTTTCAAACTGAATTGATCCATTTATGGATTGAAGCAAACGTTCAAATCTTGGAACATTAGATTTGATACTGCGATCAAATCTTTGGTTTTAATCAAAATGTTGATGAACCGTGTGTCTACAAGAAAATCATCAATGGTAAAGTAGCTTTCTTAGTACTTTATATTGACGATATCCTACTCATTGAAAATGATGTAAGGTACCTTATTGATATTAAAAATTGGTTGACAACCATATTTTAAATGAAAGATTTGGGAGAGGTGCAGTAGATACTTGAGATTCAAATTATGAGGAATCATAAGAACATAACGCTGGCTCTACCTCAAACAACTTATATATATGATGCAATGGTAACATTTACCTATCATAACCTTAGCCTTGCTTTTCTTTGTAGGAGCTTTCTTTTTTCCTTTTCCATTCTTCTTCATCTGGATAATCTTATCCTTAGAAGTTAAAGGTCCAAACTTTGTATCAGAGGATTTAGTCCCAGAGGACGATCCTTTCTAGAATTTACTAAGGCTTACAACATTTGTTTCTCTTCCTATCCCTTATTTTTCTTCAGAGGCTGATAATTCTAAAGCTCATTTAGAAGAGTAGTTAGATTATATTCTATTTTGTTCATCATTGCATTTGTTTTGAACTACAGGAAACTCTTCAGAAGAGATTCCATGATGAAATTGACTTGGCTCTTCTCATTAATGACACTTGACAGCCGCATTTGCATCTGCAATATTGAATGGACCATCATGTCCAAACATGTTCTCTAATAGAGGTTCCCTCCTTCATACGAGAGTTGTAAACGTATTTGAGAGCATCATGTCGAATGGATGTGGACGGTTGTCCAAACATTGCTTGCAATGAATCCATGATTGCCTTAGAAGTGATCGTGCTCTTGTGCTCCTTAGTCAAAACATATGATATGCTTGTTAAGATATAAACTCGGGCTTTCTCATTCGCCGTAACCCATTTTTCATATGCATCTTGAATGTTTCGGTTTACAGTCGAGCTGGAAACTGGAGTACATTCATTCATAAAAACAAACCTTAAATCATCTATTACTAATATCGTATTGATATTTGATTTTTAAGTTGAATAACCATCGTCGTTAAACTTATCGAAAACTAAAAGTTGAATGATAGAGTTTGACATGCTGAAAATATAAACAAATTCTATTAGTAGACTGCTTTTAAAATCCAATTTAATATTTAGCAAAAGTAATAATGTACCCATATCTCATTATTAATTGCAACGATACTTTAGTGAGTCAGAATAGATGCTACCGATATCAAATACTCCTTCCCTGAAGCAAGACATTCTTGATTAAATACTAATGCCAAAATAACTCTTTATTCCTATAGTCATTTAGCAATCGTTTATGGTCAAGAACTTACTAATACTTAGTAACTCTTGTAAGTGTGACCCTCCATTTTCGAATTTTAGAGAACGGTATCAACAAGCTCCCGAGTTAGAAGACAATGTTGAAGATGGAACTAAGAACCCCTATTCATTTATGAAGTTTGCAATGTTCTGATCCTTATGTTACAACCCTCTGAATGGGTGGTTTCCTAAAACGACACGTAGGTGTAACATAGAAATCTCACAGTGCAACCTAATAAAAAAGACCACAGGATATGTTGACATACTTCCTTCACCCACTTACTATGAACTACTTTCTCTATTCACCTTGTTATTGACCCATGCAAACACTTTTCGAATGAAGCAGTTGCGGTAAAAGCGATACGAACCTGAGCATGGATATCACGGTATGAACTCTTGGGGATGTGAGAGTTAAAAACAATATATTGTATATATTATTAATCTCCCACTAAAGTGTTCTACATGTTTGGGTTAAATATTTACTTAGGTATATTCCAGTTAATAAATATAACCTAAGTATAGGTGTTCATCCAAGTATAATGTTTATATTTGGATTTAACCTACAATGTCTAAGTGATAAACTATTTTATTACCTCACATCGCTCATGCATGCTCATAAAATCGGGTTAGCAACACTCAAGAACCAGCTAAAATTCCCAAGTAGCAGGTGTTCCATAAACCGTAAACTTAAGTATCTCCAGCCTTAAACAGGATTTAGTCTGGGGAGTTTGTAACCAAAATTTTATAAGATAACAACCTATTTAACTATTTAAAACAAGTTGTTATTTGTTAACCCTAGGTGAGCATGCATTTTAACTTTGTTATAAACTTTAAATATCTAATTCATTTTATAACACTTTATAAAAGATAGACATGCTTTCAATCCATAACATTCATGCAACATTCCATAATTTAATATAACCAATTATATTAAATATGAAATCCTAGTACATGCATACTATATATTATAACTAATTATAACACACTTTTAATGCATGCTACATGGAACCAATGGTGGGATTTTAAATCTACATGGCATACATTATACACATACAAGATTTAATTTAACATAAATTTTATAATGCATAAATAATTAAGCATACACTGATGCGGACTAGTTTTGACATCCTAAGCAAGCAAAAAACTTAATTATTACAAGAATAATTAAATACAAGTGTTGAACCACCCGAACCAACCATAATCGGGTCCAAACCACTCGAACCAGACCTCCAAGGCATGAAAATGGGTTGAATCGTCTAAAACCTACTGAATCGGACCTCTAAGACTCGAATCGGCTGAACTGTGAACCACCTGAATCGGCAATTCCCTCTCGCGCCTTTGGTTTTTCCTTGCGAGCTTGCTTCAATTCTTCTTCAATTACAACCTATTTTCAACTCTATTAACTCCAACAAATTTATAGAATCTTAATCACATATTAAGGCCCATAAACAAAGAGCCAATTATAATAATTTCAACATAAATTGAAGAGAAATCTAATGTCAAAACTGAAAAATATCTATATCACCACCCATTTCATACAACCTGTGAAAAACATCCACCAAGCAAAAATTAATGTAAATTGACTGCCTAAAACATACTCTGATACCAAATGAAAGAGTTGAAATTCAACATGCAAAAGACATTCGGATCCTAAGCACTTTAATTCCATTAATTTTAGAGATTAAACATGCAAATTTATAAAAGAAAATTTTAGGGTTTCAAGAGAATACCTTTGAAGAACTCCAAATTAGCTCTAATTTCCAAGTGATACCTTCTCTCCAACAAGTTGTAAACTACCACAAGAGTCTTCCTTACTATCCTCTGGCCTTAGATTGAATTGTGGAATCCAAAATGAAAGTAATTTAAAGGGAAACTTGGATAATTGGAAGAGTGCTTTGCATGAATGATGAAAAATCTTTCTTCATCAAATTAATAGAATTGGTTTTGCATGAATGATGAAGAACCTTTCTTCATCAAATTGACCGAATATATCAAATAAAAATCAACCTATTTTTCTTCCATACATTTGAAGAAACACATGCAATTATATTGCCTAATGTGTTGACACCAAGATCTCAAGAAATTAGTGGAATTTGGTGGTGTCTAAAGTGAGATTTTTCCACTAAGACCAAATTTCTTTTTTAAATTAATAGAATTTAAAAAATTCATATTTAAAAATGAAATTTTATTATTAAATAAAATTCATTCAAATAATCCTGAATAAATAGGAGTTCATAGTTAGCTTAGGATTAAGATCGAGTTACCTTAGGTCGTCAAATTGAAATAATCAGTTTAACAGTAAATGACGTAATGGGAAAAAAAAAAAAAAGTTACTATTTCGTGGTCTGGTCTTATGAAAACATCTTTTGCATAAGATGCCCGTACTTACATGTCTCTACATGAATGATCTCAGGATCACATCGTTAGTATCATATATAAAATGGGTCGCATCCATAGTGTCCCCGAGTAAGGTACCCAACCTTATCCTTATACTTATAGACCTTTTGGCTATATACTCAAACTTTGTCCACTTTTATGTCTACACATAAAGTTCAAGTATTCATGTTATAGCTAGAAATTCGTTAGTTTATTGGATTTAGGCTTTTATAAGGGCAATTTACATATTCAATAACAACTTTACTGAACAAACCTTAATAATATCTTTATTGCAAATAGAATAAGTTTAATGTTTACAAACTACGAGTTTTAGGACATACAACCCAACAATTTCAATAAATGTTATTGATTGTGTTGTATTCTATTTTGTCTTAATAATCCTAAATCCAATCAACTAACATCCAAGGTTGTCTTATAAGTCTTGAATAGTATGTGGAGACATACATGGATAAATGTTCAAGATACAGCCTAAAGGGTCTATAGTATAGGATAAGATTGGGTACCTTATCCTGGTGACACTATGAATACGTTCCACTTTGTATTTGATACAAACACAATGATCCAACACATTCGTGTAGTTGACATGTGAGTGAGGGTATCCTATGAAATGAGTTGCATAATATTGGAAGGCAAAATAGTAACCACTAGATATAACACTATTGACTACTTAGGTTTCTATTTCAATATGATGACCTAGGCAACTTAGTCTTAATCTTGAGTATATTATGAACTCTTGTTCACGGAGGATGGTCCTTTGATTTGTATGGGTGAAAGTGGTCAGTTCGGCAACTCAATAAGCCTACCATTTTGGGGACAAGACCAAGAGGGAGCTGGGAACATGGTAATACAAGATGGAATTCACTCTTTCTCGACTTTAGAATAAGTAGATGAGTGTTCCCTTAAATGGTGTTTTCGGGACTTGGACAAAGTGCTCTATCCTTTCATTGGCCCAAGAGAGATTTTTATTTAATGGTTGTATGCTTCATCCTAGCGTTGCAACACCTCGGGCTCCAAAATGAACAACATCGTGACGCTCTCTGAACAACATCGTGACGTTGCGAGGGCAATAGCTCCAATCCAGATTTTTGCTACTGACCTTGCTTGCTTCCAGCTTCAATTACAACCTAATTTCGAATCTATTGACTCCAAATAAATTATAGACTCTAGAGCACACATAAAATCTCATCAAACAAGAGCTAATTGCAAATTTAAATTAGGAATAAAAAAGAAATCTAATGCCAAATATGATTGAAGCACCATATCAGTCCTCAAACATGCAATCATAGAAATTTACCCACCAAACTAAAATTAACGTTAATTGAGTGCTTAAATCATGCTCTAATACCAATTCATAGAGTAAATAAGCAAGCAACAAAAGCAATCAGAATTAATAAGCACTCTAATTACATTTAATTTGAGTTCTAAAAAGCATGCAAAAATAGATTTTTCAACAAGAGAGTTTCAAGAACACATGTACCTTTGTAGAATCCTCCAAATCCAAGCTACTCTTCTCGAATTCTCAGCTTCAAACCTTCAGTAAACCACCAAGAGATCTTCTCTACTATTTTCCTTGAATTTGAGTGGTGGAACTCAAGATTGAAGTGAATTCTAGAGGGAAATGAAGAGGGTTTTTAGAGAAGATGAAATTTTGCAGAAAACTCACTTTTCCAGTAGCTCTATCTCTTCAATTCTCAAATTTATGAGAGTTTTATGTACCTAATATATGCAGCCACTCAATCATGAAGGTCAATGACACTTCAATTTTAAAGATTAAGTGGGCTAGATGTGTCTATGAAATTAATCCACCTCCTACTTCAAAAGTAATGGATTTTCCCACTATCACATTTTTAATCTTTCAATTTCCATTTTCATTTCTAATTTTAATTAATTCAAAATTTATAACTTCATTTAACAAAAAATCAATTTCTAAAATTGAATAAAAAATGAAAACTAATTTGATTTTAATTAATTAAATAATAATTTAATATCAAATATTAAATTAATCAAACACCTAATTTTGAATATGAATCCTATTCATAAGCTCCAACGATGAGGCACACCACTTTAGTTCGATAGTTGCACTCTCGTCACTATGATAATAATAATAATAGTAGCAGTACCACCCACTTTTGAAATATTATAATTTAATTATTTTTTTAAAGGATTAAAGTGTGGGGTGGGGAAATCAAATCTCAAACTTTGAGGTTGATAGTATAAACACTATGTCAATTAATTTATTTAATTGTTGTTTGAAGTAATAATTCCTGCATTCATTCGTATTCAGAGCAATTCAATTGACATTAATTCACACAATAAATTAATTTAGTAATGATTATTATGGCAATTTTGAACAGGAAAAAAAATTAAAAAAGAAAAACTACCTACACCTAATAAAAAATCGTAAATTTGTTTAGAAGAGGAAACAAGGAGATCTACAAAAGGAAGGAAACCTTCACATAATTGTGATGTTTGTAATTAAGGGTGATATTAGTTCACTTTTCTTCAATTTTAAGCTAATCTGAGAACTAAATCGAATTGATTAGTTTAGCTAAAATAGGAACCGAACCAATATTCAATAAAGAATAAATCTGTTGGTTCGATTTTTCTTAGCTCGTCCCTTTAAAAAGTTATGCTTTGGTCCATTTTCCTATTTTTGACCAAAAGTTACCTTTTCAAATTATTCAAATTTTTCATAGCAATTATTCAAAGTTACCATTTTATTCAAATAGGTCTCGGCAAAATTGCTACACAATTTGCAACAAATCATAATTCAATGACTAAATGATAATTAATGTCTAGAGGTTGAATATATATATTTCATCTACTAATTTGATATATAGAAACCAAAACCAAATATTAGTTACTTGTTAGATGTAAGAGAACATTTAATGTAGTCATAAATTTAACATTATTTAATATATTACTTAATTTATGATTACATAATGTTAAACTTAATTTAGGACTACATCAATTATTCTCTTATATTTAATAAGTAAATAATATTTAATTTTAATTTTTATATAAATTGGTAAATCAAATACTAATATTATTTAGTATTATTAGATGCAATAAAGATTTTGTTATATTTATAAACAAGTTGACTTATTTCACGATTTTTAAACAGAGTAGAATGAAAATGATAATTAAATGGATATATAAGCTGAAATGTGATTGGAGTAGCTCTTTGGCAACAATATAGCAACATACAACTGGCAAATTTTGCTATTTAATTTGTAGACTCTTTTTTCAAATTTTTTTGTGGACTTTGAAAGTTAATATCTTTTGTCATCATTAGAATAGTCTCAATCTTAAATTACACGGAATTTTTAAAATTAGAAAACTAAAACATAAAAAAATATATTTATATAAAATAGTAAAATTTAATGTTCTTTGAGAAGCGGATAGAGATTGATAAAAATCTATTAGTAATAGAAACAAATAGAAATTTATCATTGATACTATGTGATAAACACTGATAGTGATAGAGGCTGATAGAAGCCTATCAGTATCTATCAGTATTTTTTTTGTTATTTTTATAAATAATTTGATATTTTTCTATATGTAAAAATTTTATATAGAGAGACTAAAATAAATTGAAAGACCTAAAACTAAAGTAGTATTTAACTTTTTTTTTTTTTTAAATATAATTTACATGTTAATATAATAACATTTTTTGTTATAATATAATAATATTATTTTATTAACAATCAAATCTTTTTTAGTTTGATTCATCCACTCTGAAATCTATTTGGGTTGATAAGACAAATAGAAAATTTTAAGGTTTCATTTGGAGAAATGGAAAATAATGTTTCAAAATTATAAAAATAGCAAAACGATTTTATATAATAGAAAATACTAATTAGTAACTGATAAAACTATCCTAAAACAACAAAAATTAAGTACAAACGCGAATGCAAAGATACACTGCTCCAAAAACAACTCGAATACCACAAATATACTCTACCCAAATATTCTAGAACCACAAATTCACAATATCTAAACATTCCAGAAGCAAAAATTAAAAATCACCCAATGATGTTCCTCCAAGATGAGAAAAAGCAAAGTCGATTGTACCAGTGAAGTTGTGGTTAGCAAGTGAATATCTGAAGGATATATTATAAATTAAAATCAAAATGGTGATAAACAAATTAAAGATTGATGAATTCTAAATATTTTCGAAAAGTGGTTAAATCAAATTAAAATAGATATGAAACTACCAATTCAAATTTTAAAATGGGATAAAAAGCCGACACTTTTATCTCTTGAATCCGTTAGGTTAAAATCTCATAACTAACAATTTCATTTATACTGAATTCCTATTGAGAATGGATATATGGTCTCATACATAGATAATTTCATTTACTCAGTATTTCTATTGAGAATTTAGACACGGTATAACAATTACACAGTATTCAAAAAAATTGTTATCAACCATACCAAGACAATTTGAAGAATAAAAAAACATCTGTGCTACACACTTTTGTCAAAAATTTTATTATTTTCATTTTTTTTTTTTTTTGACAAAAATCAAAAGGTAACCCCATTTTACTATTTACTCCAATTTCCCAATCTATTTAGTTTTATAACTTTGCATATTATGACCCTTTACCAAAATCTAGCTAATTAGTTTCCTAAATCTCTATTTAGAAACTTAAGATACCAAAATAAAACAAAACTTAAAACTTTTTTTAATTTAATCTTTCCCCATTTTACCAACAAATATCCTTGAGGATAATGGATCTAATTGACTCCTTGAAGCTGAACCACAATTTTCTGTCTCCTTTCCTTGTAAGAAGGAGGACGTTGGAAGAGCATGTTTCTTCTTTTCTTTTTCCTCCAATCCGGGGTGGGTTCATTTTTTTTTTTTTTTTTTTTTTTCATTTTTGTCTCTCAATGTTGTTTTGTAGGTTAGTTGTGTTTCTCCCCCCACAAAATAATAATAATAATAATAATAATAATAAATAAATAAATAAATTACAAGTTTAGTCCATTAATTTTTAGCTTGTCTTTATTTAATCCTTTTAAGCTTTAAAAATGTTTAATAGAATTTTCAACGTATAAATTTTGTATTTGTTATGATATGTCCCTAAACATTAGAAAAAGTTATATAGGTTCTTGAATTGCAATTTTATGTCTAACATTTATTAGATATTTTTTATTAAAAAGAAAAAAAAAAAAAAAACCCTTTTGATCCCAAACTAGTTTCTATTTGGTCTCTTTCTTTGATTTTCTGTGTGTTTAGGTCTACAGTTCTTCTTGGATTCTCTTCTTTAATTTTTTGCATGCGTCCTTCTATGGCTTCTTCCTCGTCCACGGTGTCGCGGTTCCTTTACCACGCTATTTGTCTTGTGAGTAACTTCACGAGACGAACTTCACAAGACATAAATGACTTGATGTTGATTTCGTTGAGTTCATTTCTCGTGAAATTTGTCTCGTAAAGTTACTTCACAACACAAAAGATAGAAATGACGTGAAGTTGATTTTGTTTCTCGTGAAGTAACTTCATGAGACGAACCTTACGAAACAAAAGACAGAAATGACGTGAAGTTAAGTTCATCAATGAGATGCATCTAACTGTTTTTTATAGTTTGTATTACATCTAATGATATGCATATTGTTATCCTCAAATGCTTGTTCTAATCTTGCATTATTGTTTGATGTTCATGTTCCTGTTCCACCTATTTAAATATACAATTATCAGTCTATATTCTATCATTGACTATCACTCACTATTATCATTCAATGAAAATTGGTAGATTTCTATCACTGCCTATTAGCGATATACATTGTCTATTGCAAATCATGAAATGTGATAGTTAGTGATAGTGTCTATCACTATCTATCAAGTACTTCTTTTTATACTAAAGCATGACCTCAAGTAGAGGACCAAGAAGTAGCGGACGAAGATGGAAATGAAGCAGCGGATGGAAAAGGACATAAATAGAAGGAAAAAAAAGAAGGTGAAGCAGCGTCGATGGAAGAAGAAGAAGAATAATAAATTGATTTAAGAGAACGATGAAATGGAGAGGATTGGAGGAGATGAAGCGCCGTTCAATGGAGGAAAAAATCCTTAGAGAAAATCGTAATTAATCGTGGTTGGGTCAGGTTTCAGGTTGGTTTATTTTTTGTTATTATTATTTTTTTTTTTTTTTGCGTTTGGGCTGAGTTTTACGGTAGTTTGCATCCCTTTTGGGTTTGGTTTGGGCCGTAACGGTTTCTTAGTTTTTTGCTCTAAATTATAAATACTTATACCCACTTTTCTATATATAAAAATCTCCAAAAAAAAAATTATGATGTGAAAAATTTTAATTAATTTAAATTATGATAAAAAAAATTAGTGAAAATTAATTTTATTATGTAGGCATTAACACCAATGATTGAATATAAATATTTAATGTAAAAATCAAAGTTAAAAAGCGTAAATCTTGAAGCTTGAAACAAAGGGAAACAAAACACAAAATTCAAAATTAAAAAATATTACATTTTGAGATTTATATATCAAATAAAAATTAAAACTTATAATGTTTTGAATCCTCAAGAAACAAAACTCCAAAATCTAACAACTTAATAGAATAATTTTCTTTCCCCTTATCTATTAGTTTATGAATCAAAATATAAAGTGGGTAAGTTTAGTTTTTTTCTTTTGAAAATATGTGATTTATTCAAATTCACAAATTTATTTTAACTTATCAATCAAATGTTATAAAGAGACAAACAACCTTCTCAAAAAGATGCCACAATATTTCCATGGCGGAAGATCATCATGGGTCCATCAAGGTCCTCGAGATTTGCACGATATCTCCTCCGCCGGGATCCGCCGTACCGGCCTCTCTTCCACTCACCTTCTTCGACATCCTCTGGTTCCGCTTCCCTCCAGTCGAACGCCTCTTCTTCTACAAATCTCCGGCGGCATTCCACGCCATTCTTTTAAACCTCAAAAACTCTCTCTCTCGCGTCCTGCAACACTACCTTCCCCTCGCCGGAGCAATCGTCTGGCCGGAAACATCCCCCAAACCGGCCGTCGTTACCACCGCCGGCGACGGCGTTGTGCTGACGGTGGCGGAATCCGACGCCGACTTCGACCATCTCGTCAGCGATGGGTTGCGTGAGGAGGCGAAGCTTCGGCCTCTGGTGGCGGAGCTTGCAGTGGAGGAGGAGCGGGCGGCGGTGATGGCGGTGCAGGTGACTTCGTTTGGGAAGGGTGGATTTAGCATCGGAATAACTGCCCATCACGCGATTCTGGACGGGAGATCGTCGACTTCGTTCGTGAAATCGTGGGCGGGATTGTGTAAAAATTTGGTTGCGGGAGGTGAGCCTGTTTCTCCAGCGGCTGAGACGATGCCGTTTTACGATCGGAGCGTGGTCGCCGATCCGGCGGGACTTGAGGCCATATATTTAAAATCTTGGTTGGCCATGGGAGGGCCCAACAACAGAAGCTTAAAATGTTTTGACGTCACAATTCCGCCGGATCTATTCCGAGGTAGTTCCGTTCACCTTTAAACTTTGCATTATAATCATTTTCGATATATTCGTAAATAGGAATATTAGACGTTAAATACATTTTTACCATTTTCGAATAATAATAGTAATAGTGTAGTAGTATGAGTTTGTTTCAATAAGTAAATAATAATAATCATCATAATGTTATATGCTCCACAGTTAGTGACATATGGAATGTGTGTTGGTAATTTTGAATGTGTACCGAATAGTTCAATCCTATTTCTACTAAGAAAATCAATATTATACATTCAGAAAATAAATGCCAAATTATGAAACTGATGCATTTTTTCTTCAAAGGCACATTCAAGCTGAATCTCCAAAATATCCAAAAACTCAAGCAATTTGTACTCAGACACCGGACCCCGACCCACCCGCCGCTCCACGTCTCCACCTTCACGGTGACGATGGCGTACACATGGGTCTGCACCTCCGTGGCCGACGGTTCCCCACCCGACGGCGAGAGGGTCTTCGGAATGTCGGTGGACGCCCGAGGGAGGCTGGACCCACCTCTGCCGGTGACATACTTCGGAAACTGCGTGGTCGGCCGAGTCATCGCCTTGGAGGGGGCCAAATTGGTTGGGCAAAAGGGAGTAGTTGCCGCCGTGGAGGTGATATCGGATACGATTAAATGCTTGGAAGAGGAGGGACCTCTAAAGGGCGCCGAAAACTTGGTTTCGTTGATAGCGAAAGCTGTAAATAACAATAGGAAGCTGTTTTCCACCGCTGGATCGCCGAAATTTGAGGTGTACAGTGTGGATTTCGGTTGGGGGACGCCAGAGAAGGTCGAAGTTGTGTCCATTGATGCCACGGGAGCAGTTTGCATCTCCGAAAGCCGAGACGGCGGCGGCGTGGAGATTGGGTGGACGGCGAAGAGGGATGTTATGGAAAACTTCGCTGCGGTTTTTGCTAAAGGTCTTCAAGAACTTTAAGGTACTTTAATGGCGGAAAATAAGCCAAAATATTTCATTTCTTAGAAAATTTTATGGGTTTTCCTTTTAATGGGTTATCAAACTTAGAGCTTATATGGTGGTGGAGCCTAACAACGGTGCATTGTTGAACAGGAAGGACAATGAGCTAACATTTACGAAATCAATAATTGAGGAAGTTCTGTCCATGGAAATGGGTAGGATTTAGTTTGACCACATCAGACGTTCCCAAAATTTAGTGACAGATGGGTTGGCTCATTCATTGTTGGTGGGATCATTGTTTTTATTTGACTTTGTCATTAAGTTGAGACAGATTTAGTCTCGTTATCTTTGTAATTGATCCATTGTTTGTGTTTCTTTAAAAATAATCGGAGATTTTATTATTATTATTATTAGATTTTTTTTAATCATTATTTTAAGAATTGAGATGATTTCTCATTCCATTTTAAGAGTTTTATTTGAGTTATCCTTATTCCTTAGCTTACTTTGGGATAAAGTGTGATTATGAAATAAGATTTGGAGTGTTTTAAGAAAGAGTAATTTTATTAAAATTGATTTTAATCAAGAGATTTGTCAAAAATGATTGTTATACCATCATTTTAATCTTTAGTTTTAAATCTTTAAGGGGGCGATTGGGGTAAAGACTATCCTAAGACTATGATAACCATCTTTTGCTACAGTAAATATTATTCCAAATCTCGAATTAGCTACAGTCAACACTATTTCAGAACTTCTATTTGCTACAGTATTTTCTATTTGCTATAGTTTTTACTATTTTACACTCATCATTTTTTTTTGCTACAGTGTTTACTATTTCATTCTCAAACTAAAATAGTTTATATCGTAAATACATATTATTATAACCGAGATTGAAATAATCTACACTCCATAAACAAACTATTATAACTCAACTATAATAACGAATTCCTTGCTCCAAACGCCTCTTAAAGGTGATTTTGTACAATCAAAACTAAAAGTGATTTTCAGTGTCTTAAGAGCATGTTTGGAATTGACTTTTAGAATTAGTGTTCTGAGTTAAATTATTTAATTATAATTATTTTTGTAAAAGTGTGATAAGTTATGTTAATATTTGGTTCAACATTTGTAAAAGAATAAATTATGGAGTTATAAAAAATTTGAGGAGAATGACAAAAATTTATGGAGAATAATCATAAAGAGAGAAAAAGTGTTAGATATATGATTTTTGCTAAATATATTTGTTCAAGTCATAGAAAAAGTGTTAGATATATGGCCTTTTTGGAGTTGTCTGAGTTTCTGTTCCTAGTGGATATTGTCCTAGAGGATGTTTTTCCAATTGCCAATTTTGCAGATTTTTTTGTTCCTTATTTATCATATTCTATAGAATATTTTATTTGGAATTCTTTCCTTTTTTATACACTAACGATTTTATGTGATATTATTTTCCTTCATTCCACTGTGTTATTTAAGCCAAGAAATTCTCATGCTAGGGTTTTCGTATAAATTGTTTTTATGAGTTTATCGCGAGAGCATTTCGAGTAGAAGTTATGTGAGTTATTTGTGGCAGTGTGTTCTTCAATTGTTCTTGCTTCGATACACAAAGGTTGACTGGTCTTAGGGGGAGCCTATAACGATATTTATCGAGAAGGATATCTCACACCTTAGGGGGAGCCTAAGGAGCTATTCATCGAGAAGGGAGTTCTCTTACTTAGGAGGAGCCTAAGTTCTCATGTGAAAAGAATTCACAAGTTAGAGAAAAGATATCATTTAACGAGAGAGAGTCTTTGATTTAGGGGGAGCCTAAGTGTTTTGACACTAATCTTCTCATACTTAAGGGGAGCTTAAGTTCAAGAGAGAAGAAGTCTCACATCTAGAGGGAGCCTAGGTGATCAACTAAGTTAGGTTGTACGGGTGTCACTATATTGTTGTTATTTACAGATAAATATAATATTGTAATTGCTTGACTTTTATATATTATTGGAATATCTTTTTCGGGTGCTCTGTGTCACAATCGCTCTTTCGGAAGCTTCTCTTAGCGATTGTGCGGCACTTGTTCCCGCTCACGAACAAGTCAGCCAACTCAAATACGGACTGCCGGTGGCACACCGAGTGCCTCTCGCAACCTCCACCCCCGTTTTAGGGAAAACGGTTTTAGAAATCAGGTTTGGAGAAAAGGTTTTCGTAAGAAGTTTTTGTGAGTGTGAATAAAGAAAGAAAGATTGTAGTAGACTAGAAAGCAATAAGCAACAACAACAGCTTTATAGAGTACTACTCTGGGTATGAGGAAGTGATGGTTAGTCTTATCCCCATATAGTGCATTCTGAACAAAAAGCCAACTGGCTCCCTTGCATATGCAAAAGGGCGAGTGGTCACTTACAATGAAAATGTAAAGAAAGCAAGCTAACTAAGCTAATACAAGACAAGATATGAAAGTATGCTAGAAGGGGGTTGGATCGGGCATGCGGCCATGGGCAACAGGCCCTGGACAAGCATGACCGTGACATTCTCCCCAACTTAATTGGTTGACGTCCTCGTCAACTGACCTTGTTCAAAATCTGCGATGGCTGGAGCTGCATTCTTCAAATCTTCGGCCCGCTCCCAACTGATCTCTTCGTCGAGGAGATCCTTCCATTTCACTAAGAACTCTGTCAGTTCTCGTCTGGGTCTTCCAATACGGCGCGTACGTTTATTCAGGATTTGTGCAACTTCTTTCTCAGCGGAGCTCTTCATCATGACTGGTGGGCGCCTTAGCATGTTTTGTTGTTCGTCCTCGAGATCGGGATGATAGGGCTTCAGGATACTCACATGGATGACAGGATGAATCTTCATCCATGAGGGTAACTGAACCTTATATGAGGTTCTCCCGACCTTCTCAATTACCTCCACTGGACCTTCATATTTCCTTACTAGCTGTTGGTCTCTCTGGCCTCGGAAACGAAACTGTTTCGGTCACAGCTTGATCAGAACCCTGTCCCCGGCTTGAAACTCGAGGGCCCTCCGTTTCTTATCAGCCCACTTCTTCATCCTTCTTGATGCTTTTTCTAGGTAGGCGCGAGCTATCTCAGAGGTTTTGCTCCACTCTTTAGTGAAGTTATGTGCCTGAGGACTTTTGCCTGCATAAGGGTGGTCCACTAAGTGTGGCATGAGTGGTTGTCTACCGCACACCACTTCGAAGGGCGTTTTTCCGATTGCGGAACTCTGCTGGCTATTGAAGCTGAACTGAGTCACATCTAACAACTGGACCCAGTTCTTCTGCCTAGCGTCGATAAAGTGACACAAATATTCCTCGAGCATACTATTGAAGCGTTCCATCTGGCCGTCAGTTTGGGGATGATAGCTAGAGGAGATATTCAGTGTTGACCCCAATATTTTGAACAATTCTGTCCAGAATGTCCCAGTGAATCTTCCGTCCCGATCGCTAACAATGCTCGCGGGGACGCCCCATAATTTCACGATGTGTTTAAAGAGCAACTGGGCAGTCATCACGGCTGTGCACATTTTTGGCGTCGGGATGAAAGTGGCATATTTTGAGAACCGGTCGATGATAACAAGGATCGATTTGAACTCTCCCACCTTGGGAAAATGGGTGATGAAGTCAAGAGACACGCTCTCCCATGGTCTAGAGGGCACAGGTAGAGGTTCCAGCAGACCCGCTAATTTTGCCCTTTCGACCTTGTCTTGTTGGCAGACAAGGCAAGTCAAGGTAAATTGCATGACATCGACTCGAAGGCTTAGCCAATAGTAGCCTTGTTTTAGAAGGGCATAAGTTCTCTGCCAACCATTATGTCCTGCCCACGGTGTGTCATGACACTCCTTCATCAGCGACCTTCGTAACTCCCCGGATCTGGGGATGTAAAGGCGGTTGCCCTTGGTGTATAGTAGATCGTCTTCCACCCAAAACTGGAGTTTCTTCCCTTCTTTGGCCAACTGTATGATGGCCTGCGCCACTGTGTCATTTGTCAAGTGAGTTTTGACAGTTTCTCGTACTGTTGCACTCAAAGTACTTGCTTGTAGGCGGGCGAACATGCACAGGGCCGCATGTTCGCTCTTTCGGCTAAGAACATCGGCAGCTTGGTTACTTTTCCCCGGTCTATGTTCGAATTGGAAGTCGAACTCCTCTAGACACTCCTGCCACCGTGCCTGTTTCGACGACAGCTTCGGTTGGTTGAAGAAGTGACAAATGGAGTTGTTGTCGGTCTTGACCACGAACTTGGCCCCCAAGAGATACTGTCTCCAGGCCCTCAAGCAGTGAACTACTGCTAACATCTCTTTCTCGGAGGCAGCATACCTCCGTTCGGCATCATTTAGTTTTCTACTCTCATACGCGATGGGGTGTCCGTCTTGGAGGAGGACATCGCCCAACGCGAAGTCAGAAGCATCCATCTCTACTTCAAATGGCTTGGTCACGTCACAATTCCGAGGACCGGCCCCTCAATCATCACTTTCTTCAAGCCCTCAAAGGCGGCTTGACATTTAGGAGTCCAGCTCCATTGGCTATCTTTCTTCAACAGTTCAGTTAATGACCCTGTTCTTCTCGAGAATCCTTCTACGAACCGCCTATAGTAGTTGGCTAGTCCGAGGAAGGATCGTAATTCGATCACGGATGATGGTACCCTTCAGTCTCTGATCGCGGCCACCTTGCCTTTTTCCATACCAATCCGACCACACTCAATCACATGGCCGAGGAAATTTATGCGCTCTTGGGCAAAGGAGCACTTCTCTCTCTTTACATACAACTGATTTTTCCTCAGCTTTTCGAAGACTAGTTGGAGGTGATGTCGATGGTCCTCCAGCGAGGCACTATAGACCACAATGTCATCGAGATACATTACGACGAATTTGTCGAGGTATTCGTGAAACACTTGGTTCATTAAGGTACAGAAAGTTGCTGGAGCATTGGTGAGGCCAAAGGGCATCACGAAGAATTCGAAGGCTCCATATCTCGTGACACAGGTCATCTTAGGTTCGTCTCCTTCAGCAATTCGAACCTGATAATATCCCGACCGTAGGTCCAGCTTCGAGAAATACTTAGCACCATAAAGTCGATCGAATAAGTCAGTAATGATAGGAAGGGGATATTTGTTGCGGACTGTGAGCTTGTTCAAGGCCCGATAGTCGATGCACAACCGGAGGCTCCCATCCTTCTTCTTCTGGAACAGTACTAGGGCTCCGTAAGGGGCCTTCGCCGGTCTGATAAATCCTGCATCTAGCAATTCATCTAACTGTTTTCGGAGTTTGGCCAATTCTAGCAGGGCCATCCGATATGCATTCTTGGCAGGCGGCTTTGCCCCTGGTAACAACTCAATCTCATGGTCAATCCCCCTTCGTGGGGGTAAGGACTTGGGCAAGCTTTTAGGCATGACATCCCGATACTCTTCCAAGACAAATAGAACGTCTTGAGGGATCTCCTCTTTAGTGGATTCAACTGATTCTATCGGGATGGCCATGAACGTGGGTTCACCGTGGGCTAGGCCTCTCTTCAATTGGAGGGCTGAGATCATTCTCACCCCATTTGGCTGCTTGATACTGGCTTGAACTACGGTGGGTGTAGATCCAGTAATGACTAGACATTTGGCAAGGGGCATTAGTATGACTTTATGTTCAAGTAGGAACTCCATCCCCAATACCACGTCGAAATCATCCATCTTGCCAATCACGAAGTCAACGAGGCCCTTCTAGTCTTCTAACTTCACTGGAGTTCTCTTCGCTATCCCCGTAATCGGTAGGGCTGCAGAATTCACAGCTTTCATCTTCCTTGCATCTCTTTCTCAGGTCAAGTTCAGGCGACGGGCTTCCGTTTCAGCCATGAAGTTATGGGTGGCCCCAGAGTCGACCATAGTGTTCTTGGCCGATCTTTGGTTGACCCAAGCGTCCACATACATGAGTCCTTTCTCTAGTGGCTCTGTCGCCTTTCTCATTTTCTTCTTGAGCGCAGATAAGAATTTCAATGCCCCCATCCTGGGATTCTCAATTTCTGCAGCTGACTCGATTACCGTCTCCTCCAGTTCAGCCTTGTCTTCAGAGGCAGAGGCTAATGTGGCTTGAAAAGCATTGAACGCGATTCGATTTGGACATTCGCCCGCCCTGTGTGGCCCTCTACATATGAAACAAGACAGGGGGTGATTGTAATTGTTATGCTGTTGTGATGGCCCTCGCCAGTTGTTTCCTGATCTCGGTTGGGATGATTTACGGTCCCTCCCTATGTTCCTGTCTCCTCCCCCAGGTCTGGGAGGACTGGAACGACTGTTTCTGTTTCCCCCATTTGAAGAAGTTGACTGCTTCCTCACATCTTGTGAGTCAGTGCTAAGGTCGTATAGTCGTTCAGCTGCCGCATAGGCAGAGGGGAGATCCTGTACTCTCTGTTCAAATAGTTTTGATTTCGCCCATGGTTTCAGCCCTTCAACAAAGCAAAAGACCTTGTCTTTTTCAGACATATCTCGTATGTCCAACATGAGTCCTGCAAACTGTTTTACGTAGTCCCTGATGTTACCCGTTTTCTTCAGCTCTCGGAGTTTTCGTCGAGCCAAAATCTCGACATTTTCAGGGAAGAACTGCGAGTGAAGTTCTTGTTTCAATCTGTCCCAAGTATCAATAGTGCATCGTCCTTCCTGTATGTCTATAAATCGTGATCTCCACCACAGTTTTGCATGTTCAGCCAGATGCATCGTTGCTAGTGTGACTTTCGACTCTTTAGTCACTATGTTCGTCGCCTTGAAGTATTGCTCAAGATCGAAGATAAAATTTTCCAGGGCTTTTGCTTCTCGTACCCCACAGAAGGGTTTCGGTTCTGGGATTTTTATTCGGCTTACTGCCATTGCTCCCCCAGATGGGGTTTGGTTCCCTACCGCTCAGATGGTGAGATTCACCCTAGCACTCACATCCACTATCTCGGCTCTGACGACGTCAAGGGCCGACCGAAAGTCTTCAGACAATTCGGTTACCATTTGAAGTATTGCTTTTTGGGAGCCGTCCAACTCTTCGACGCGCTCCTCTATGTGGGCAACAGAGCCCGATGAGCTATCGCCACGTTCAAAGCTGCCGAACCGTGCTGTTTTAGTCTCGAGGGTCTCTACCCTCATCATCAATTCTCTGACGGGTAATCCGTCTAGGCGACCCACTACCGCATCAATTCCATCGGCTTTCTCAGCAACTTCTTGTAGCCGAGTCTCTATGAAACGGATACTATCCGGGACCTCTCTCAAGTAGAGCATTTGCTCTCCCATCTCTACCGACCTATCCACATGAGACTTATTCAGGTTTTTCGTTGCCAACATGATCACTGATCTTCCCTCTGTGAGCCGACTTGGCTCTGATACCAACTGTCACAATCGCTCTTTCGGAAGCTTCTCTTAGTGATTGTGCGGCACTTGTTCCCGCTCACGAACAAGTCAGCTAACTCAAATACGGACTGCCGGTGGCACACTGAGTGCTTCTCGCAACCTCCACCCCCATTTTAGGGAAAACGGTTTTAGAAAACGGGTTTGGAGAAAAGGTTTTCGTAAGAAGTTTTTGTGAATGTGAATAAAGAAAGAAAGATTGTAGTATACTAGAAAGCAATAAGCAACAACAACAGCTTTATAGAGTACTACTCCGGGTATGAGAAAGTGATTGTTAGTCTTATCTCCATATAGTGCATTCTGAACAAAAAGCCAACTGGCTCCCTTGCATATGCAAAAGGGCGAGTGGTCACTTACAATGAAAATGTAAAGAAAGCAAGCTAACTAAGCTAATACAATACAAGATATGAAAGTATGCTAGAAGGGGGTTGGATCGGGCATGCGGCCATGGGCAACAGGCCCTGGACAAGCATGACCGTGACACTCTGCCCCCCTAGACATAGGTGGTTTATCACCAAACTGGGTTATCAATCTTGGTGTTTTTTTTTTTTTTTTGTTTCTCTCCCTCTGTTGTTTACTGTTGTTTCTAAAATTGCTAGGACATTTATGAGACAAGCATATTAACTGCAAGTTACCACCTTTCGAAATTTCATTTGGTATTAGAGCAGGTCACCTTTATCTCATGTGCTTCAATCATGGATGGCATTAAGGAAGGTTGTTCCACTAAGCGTCCTCCTGTTCTTGATGGAATGAACTACTCCTACTAGAAAGCTAAAATGATGACTTTCTTGAAATCAATCTCAACAAAACCTTGAAGCCAGGGTCTCATCCAACTATGAAGAATGCTAATGATAAAAAAATCTTGAAACCAAAGATTCAATGGTTTGAAGCTGAAGATGAAGCTTCTCTGGAAAACTCATGTGTCTAAATGTTATATTTAATGGTGGTGATCGCAATGTATTACGGTTAATTAATATATGTACCTTAGGTAAGGAAGCTTGGGATATCCTGTCAGTTGCTCATGAGGGAACATCAAAAGTCAAGCTGTCTAGACTGCAACTACTGACAAATTTGAAAATCTTAAAATGCAGGACGATGAATGAATCGCATAATTTACTGTTCGACTGCTTAACATGGCCAATGATTCATTTGCGAAGAAAAGCTGGTCAAGAAAGTTCTTAGGACATTACCTAAGAAATTTGACATGTTAGAACAATTGAGGAAGCACATGACATCTCCACTTTGAAAGTTGATGCATTATTTGGCTCTCTACTAACTTTTGAGATATCTTTAGTTGGAAAACCAGAAAAGTGAAATAAAGGGATTGCTTTGCAATCTTCAGTAGAAGAAGAGATTGATGTTTCTAATAAGAAGTCTTATGAGTCTCTTGTTGACTCTATATCTTGTTTAAACGTGAAATAAATGTTTTCAAGGCAGAGAAAGATTCCTTGTGCAAGTTAGTGAGAGAATGCTAAACTCAGGGTTTGAAAATCTAGATAAAATTTTGTCAAAGGGAAAGTTGCCAGTGACAATTTTGGAATAGGGTTCTCAAAAGGGGGAGTCAGAATTAATTAGTCATCCAAAATCAAAGGAAACAGAAAATTGAGTTTGTGAGAACTCAACTCCTTGAATCATATGGTGCGCCTGAGACATCTTCAAGAGACATAAACAGAAGTCTCCACCATCAGTTCAAATGAACATGGACATGTCACTACCGTGAAAAAAAAGGTCATAAAACACTTTTATGTTCTCAGTTGTATGGAACACCATATAGGTCTTTAAACATGCCTCTTATGTCGTCTTCTACCAGAAATAAGTTTCCTCAAATGAAATAGACGTGGAGAATAAAATGAGTACAACATAAATATAATGTTGTCTTAACTTCCCCCAGGTCTTCAGCAAAGGAAGACTGTTTCTTTGACAGTGACAGCTTCTAGACATATGACAGAAAAAAAAGCTTTATTTCTAACCTTAAGCTTATGTGTTATAGGCGTGTTACCTTTGGAGATGGAGCTACTGGAAAAATTGTTGAAAAGGGGAAATTTAGTTTTCCTAGTCTTTCATCTCTCAATGATGTATGTTGGTTGAAGAACTTACAGCCAATCTTATCAGCATCAATCAATTGTGCGATCAAAGGTTAAATGTCAGTTTCACTAAAGATAAATGCATTGTTACAGATGATGCCAAAGCACTTGTCATGTCAGGTACTTGTTCCTCCGATAATTGTTACTTATGGTCTTTTAAAGTCTCCTCTCAAGTTTGTCACCTATCTCATCAAGAAGAGGCATGCTTGTGGAATAGACGCTTCGTTCACATGAGTATTAAGTCTATTTAGAAAGTTGGGTAAAAAAATATCATTGATGGAATTCCCTCTTTGTAGGTTATAAATGTAGCAATTTGTGCTAACTGTCAAGCTAGTAAATAGGTGCATGTGTCTCATAAACAGGTACCTCATATTATTTCTACTCACATTTTAGAATTACTTCATCTGGACCTTATAGAGCCTATGCAAATAGAAAGCCTTGGAGGAAAAAGGTATATTCTTATATGTGTTGATGACTTCTTGAGATACACCTAGGTAAGATTTCATCATGATAAATAAGAAACATCTATTGCTTTTCAAGCTCTATGACTCCAAGTTCAACGAGAGAAGTACTTAGCTTTGTAGGTCATTTAGCTTTCCATGACTCTAGCATACAATATATTTTGTCATGTTTTTATCTAGACACATAATA
Source organism: Benincasa hispida (assembly GCF_027475165.1). Taxonomy (NCBI): domain Eukaryota; kingdom Viridiplantae; phylum Streptophyta; class Magnoliopsida; order Cucurbitales; family Cucurbitaceae; genus Benincasa; species Benincasa hispida. Next base: position 45,611,945 of record NC_143478.1, on the reverse strand, counting down.
TATTATGTAGACAATGACAATAAGTTATGCAAAGTTTATTCATGAACACTTCATGAAATGGCAATGATTCTTTTGAAAATATTTCCAAATTAAAAGACAAAATTACATTGTTATTATGTGTTGATGAAATTTTCAATGTAATATATTGATCAAAACATTTGACTTATATCTGTAATTAAAACTTTAAGATAAAAAAAACATAACTTTGAATTATATAAAAATACTTTATAGGTCATTTAGCTTTCCATGACTCTAGCATACAATATATTTTGTCCTGTTTTTATCTAGATACATAATATGTTATGTAGACAATGACAATAAGTTATGCAAAGTTTATTCATGAACACTTCATGAAATGGCAATGATTCTTTTGAAAATATTTCCAAATTAAAAGAAAAAATTACACTGTTATTATGTGTTGATGAAATTTTCAATGTAATATATTGATCAAAACCTTTGACTTATATCTGTAATTAAAACTTTAAGATAAAAAAAAACATAACTTTGAATTATATAAAAAAATGTTAATCGACTATATGCAATCTATTATTCATTCTAATTCAGCAAAGAAATTTAAAGATGAACCCATGAATTTGAATATGAATCTCATTCATATAAATGTAAAATTTCTATTGCTATGATACTCTAGTAAGTCAGAATAAAAGCCACTGTAGGCAGTCAGTCATTTCTTCACTGGATTGAGACTTCTCGACCAAATGTTACACCAAAATAACTATTTATTCCTATAAAATCTAATTACCATATTTTGGTCAAGAAACCATTAACTTACTTAACAATTTCTTTTAAGTGTAACTCTTCATTTTAGATTCTAGAGTTCCGCCTCAATGAGCAAACCATAGGGAAAACCGACTGAGGCAAAAACTAAAGAAATCCTATCCATTTCTGATGTTTGGGTAAATTTTCATGAAAACACCATTCGTAGGGGAACACAAGCAAAGGTGTCTTGAGGCCAAGCGTGAAAGTTTACTGCAAACCAATGAAGGAGACCGTTGGATGTGTTGACACAGTTCTCTCGCCCACTTACTATAAACACTCTCTCCATTCATCTTGGTATTGACCTATCCAAACACCATCCGTAGGGGGATATAAGCAAAGGCGTCTCAAGGTCAAGTATAGTTCTCAAGGTGTGAACTATTTAGGGAGAAATGTGAAAAGGAAATTGAAAGGGAGAAACTGCAATTAATGATTAAAAAAAAGGGAGAAATTGCAAAAAAGATCGTTGGGAGGCTGAAACCCACAATCTGGAGATTGCCTGACGCACGCGCTGCCCATCCAGAGCATTGCAACGGTTTGATGCTAGCGTTATGACACTGACTTTTAAGTTGCCGCAGCGTTGGGCCACACTATATGTAGCGTCGGAATGCTCCGTGCAATGTTGCAATACAACAGCTAGAGCGTTGCAATGCTACGACTGGAGCGTTGCAATGCTGTAAGTAGAAATCCAGCTCTACTTCGTCCGTGTTGGGTTTTATTCTCTAAAACTCGTAGATAGTAAATGTTATTAATTGAACGTCATCAATAAAGAATTATGGATGTTAATTCAATAAATATTATTTCTTGTATTGTTGTCTATTTTGTCTTAATAACCCTAAATCTAATAAACTAACATCCAAGGTTGTCTTATAAGTCTTGAACTGTATGTGGAGACATACAGGGATCAAAGTTCAAGATACAACCTAAAGGGTCTATAGTATAGGGATAATGTTGGGTACCTTATTCTAGTAACACTATAGATACGACTCACTTTGTATTTGATATAAATGTAATGATCCAACGCGTTCGTGTAGGTTACCCGCGAGTGGGGGCATCATATGCAATGAGTTTTCATAAGACTGAACTGTGAAATAGGAACCACTAGATGTAATATCATTGACTAGTTAGGTTCCTATTTCAATAGGATGATCTAGGCGACTTAGTCTTAATCCTGAGTATACTATGAACTTCTGCTCACGAAGGATTTCCCTTTGATTTTCATGGGTGAGGGTGGTCGATTCGCCGACTCAATATGCCTACCATTGGGATAAGACCGAGTGGGGAGCTGGGAACATAATAATACAAAATGGAATTCACTCATTCCCGCCTTAAGGGTAAGTAGATGAATGTTCCCTTAAGTGGTATCTTTGGGACTTGAATAAGAGGCCCTACCGTCTCATTGACCTGATAGGGGTTTTTGTTTATTGGTTGGACCATAAACAGGTTGTTCACTAGATGAGTAGTGGTACTTAAGAAGTTAGAGGTAACCCAAGGGTAAAATGGTAATTTGACCCAGTTGGAGTTACGAACGCTCATGCAATACTAAGTTGCTGGTATTGGTCTATATCCGTGGGCACAGAAATATATTTGTAGTGAGAAGGGTACAGTTGTGGGTCTTTAGTAGAGTGTACCCACAGTTAACGAATATTGATTAATTTGGTTAATGAGTTTAGCCAATTAATTTCATATTGTTGGAACTTTCGATCTACAGGCCCATCAGATCCACTCGTTATCTCATTAGAGGATATTTCAGTGGGATAATTTAAATTATTCGAATTAATTTGAGGAAACTGTATATTAATGTGGTTAATATATAATTGATTATGGATATGATCTATAATTAAATTGGAAAGTAATATTTGAATAAGATTCAAATGAATTATTTCAATTGAATTAGATTCACAAATAATTAGTTAATAGAGAGTTTTTGCACATATATATGGGATGTATATGGTAATTAAATATATACATTAAATTAGATTTAATGTATAAATAATTATTTAACTATTGTGCAAATTAAAATTAAATGGGTGTTATTTAATAATCGGACTAATTAATTAAATAAGTATTATTTAATTAAATGGGCTAATTAATTATATAAGTGTCATTTAATTATTATAAAAAATGAAAATATTAGGAAAAAGCTTGACCCTTCTCTATATAAAGACCCTCCTTATGGCCCTTTGGGAATACACTGAAATACACAGAATACAATACACAACATCATAATGTCATTATGCAGAATTATTTCTAAGCCATAAAGAAAATCCTCTCTACTCTCCAAAACCTCTTTTCTCCTCTCCCTTCCCCAATAGTTGGATACCACCTATTTCTCTATTGGAATCCCAGAGAATAACGAGGTTATTCTTGGGATAATGTTCGAGCTTATTCAAGAAATTGTTCGTGATCAAGATCGGTCGAGATTCGTTTGTTGAAACTAGGAGAGGATTATTCGTGGTACTTGAGAATCTACAAAAGTAAGAATCATTCTAATATTTTCCCTAATGCATGCTAATTTACATGTTATATATTCTATTTTATATAATGATTTTGTTTAATGTAAAATTGAATTGGGGATGCAAGGCGTTTTAACAAAATGCTTCCACTATGAGATTTGATCCCTTCAATTGGTATCGGAGCCAATTCCTTAAATCTTCGTTCTTCGTATTTTTCGAAACAAAGTCTTTAGAGGATTTTCATATTATGCATTATGAATATTTGAGTGTTGGTTTGCAAAAAATTAGATAATTTCAATTTTGGCACCAGTTTACTCTTTAATTTGATTAAATTGTAAGGGTCCGTTATATTTTTTGGGTAATTTAATTCTTACTTCAAGTCTTTAAGTCCGTGTCGATCGATAGAGTAATGGTTGCTGAAGAGATTGAGAAGAAACAGAAGCATTCGGGGCATGTTCGGAGTTGAAAACATGCAGAATGGGAGTGTTCTATCGATCAGCATCGCAATGTTGTGATGCTGAAAGGCGAAGTGCAGCAATCACTGCATTGCAACGCTGCCCTCAACGTTGCAACGTTTCAAGTTTCTACAGAATGCTGGCGGCACACGCAGGACGTCTTCAACAGCAGCTTTAACCTAATTTTGTTTTTGTAATTTTAATTAATTTATTAAGTAATTAAATTAATATAACAATTTAATTAATTTTTCATCAGGGTGCCAAAATCGGTTCAATTTTTGTTGTTTAGTTTATTGCACACTGGATGTATGTTTTAAATTATTTTTTGAATTCATATTACATATTCAGTTATATCCAATAGACGCATAAATATATTTATTGTGCAAAGAATGCAAATATCGGTCTTTAGTGGAGCGGCCGATAATTAATGAAGGTTGATAATTTAATTAAATAGTTTAATTAATTAATCAAGTATCATTAGAACTTCAATGTACAGGTCATAAGGTCCATTCGTTAGATCAATTAGGATTAATGAAAATCGAATAAATTTTGAATAAATTTGAATTATTCAAAATAATTAAAGAAAATTAATTATATGAGATATAATTAATATATCGATACATTATTATAAAGTATAATGTATATAATGCATTATAATATAAAGTTTTATTGAGAGAATTAAATATTGAATATGATTCAAATATTAATTGTATGAATATGATTCATTTAAACTATAGGTTAAAATTCATATGAATATGATTTATATTAATTCTATAGGTTAGTTGAGAGAAATAAATATTTGAATATGATTCAAACCTTAATTATATTGGATATGGTTCATAAAAAAAAATATAGGTTAAAATTAATATAAATATGATTCATATTAATACCATAGGTTATATGAGAGATTAATGAACTATAAATTATATTATATGTGATATAATATAAATTATAGGTTATATATTATATGTAATATAACACACACATATATATATATTAAGTTAGTTAATATATATTAATTTTATTATTATTATTAAAAAATTCAAATTAAATTGTTTTTAAAATTTTAAATAATAGAGAGGGAGTTATTTTGAATAACCATCCTCCCTCCTTAATCTCTCAATCAACGAATTAAAAAAGGTGGTGGATCATCTTCATCTTCAACCTCCTGTTATTTTCACTTTGTAATGCTCTCAAGCCAAAGAAACAATTTCTCCTTCCCTTCAACCAAAATTATTCTCAGCAAGCCCACAACTCTGCTTTGATTCTCATCCTAGATAATAATGATGAAACCCTTATGATGGTGTTCAGGATTTTACATTTGTTGTGCATTCCATTTGGGTTTGGGAGAAGAACAGTCATTCGTGACCTTGTTATGAATTGGGAGAGGAAACGTGAAGATAGTGATTTTCAAGGATATGTTCTCGATTCCCTTTTTCCTCTATAAATCATAGGTGTAAAAGTATGCTTGATGAATTTTGATCATTTTTCCATCCTCTGCTTTATTTGGTTCTATAAAATGTAAATTGAGACTCAATTGCATTCACATGCTTTCTTTGTGGGTGTGAAACCCTTCACATGACTCACTGGCTATTTTGCTAGGCTCACCCTCTGAGACTACACATCTTTTCCTAAGCCCAAGTAGTAGCTTGCACACAATGTTCTTGGGTTGGAGCATGCAAGGATATACCTCATTATTCATTTTGGTAGGCTCGAATGGCTGAGCATGTTGACTTGGGCCAACCCACTTCTCTAAGCCTTTTTTTACCCTAGAGAGGTGATATATTTATCATGATTCAAATATTATTGACAATGAAGTGTTATGGTTCAGATATTATCGACAAAAAAAAAAATGTCATCATATATTCTTTTTTGACATTTTATAACTGTCGTCAATACCCATAACTCTAACAGCAATTATCCAAGTTTGAGTCAATTGATGACAAACATGGTAAACTTGACAATCATTCATTGTCAGTCATTGTTCATTCATGCTCGTTGATGTTCATACCTTTACTAAAAATATTGTGACAAGAAATAAGCGTGACAAATTTTAATTGTGACAGTTTTTAAATGTCATGGAATCAGAATGTTGTTACAGTGAATCCAAATACTCATTAATTTCTTCAAAATTATCAGTTTTAATCATATATTTATGTTCCCCTAAAAAAACAAGCACTTGTATTTAACAACAAATAAAAATATCTAGATCAAGAAGACTACAATAGCCACATCTTTGTAATTTTAATTGTAATTAGTTTTCATTACTTCCATTAATTGTGATTAATTTTCCTTTCATGTCATTTGTCGTGGTTATTAAATATTTGATTGTGTCTATAATAACTGTCAAGACTTTAAAAATGTGTACTAATAAGATCTTATCTTAACTTTTCAAATTTTATGTCTAATCATTTTTAAAATATTTTTTAAAATGTTTACTAAGTAAGAAAAGAAAGTGTTCATGTAGCTATTATGAAATTTGTGTTGTCTAATAAAAGAAAGGGGACGTCAATATAATAACTGTCAAGACTTCCAAGGAAATAGATTTGAACGTGGTGTCTAATAAATCAAAGCTTTTAAAAATACTATAAAAATTTTCCATACCTTTTATTTTGTTTTTAATAGGTTGATGGTTAAATGATAAGTCTTCTAATGATATTGACGTCCCCTTCTATTATTGAAGAGGTCAAGTCCTTGTGAATAATTGAGGAAAATTTGTATGGAAGAGTCAAATTTTGAGACTCACTCGAAATTTGGCTCATCTTTAAAAAGTATTCAAAATTTGGTCTTTTGATGATGTTAGCCACATGTGAAATGTCCGTTTAGTCTCCAAAAGGCTCAATGTCGTGCATGCATCTCAGATCCTCGCTCATTCCTCTTATTTTGGATTCCTTTCTCTCGTGTTTTCTCTCGTTAAAAATGCTCATAGCACACACTTGACCCGGATTCTCGTACATTCCTCTCGTTTTAAAGTCCTTCCTCTCGTGCCTTCCTCTCGTTCTTCATCAGATAAAAATAGAATGTTTTAGATTTTGAATTTTAGTTTGACTCCCTAATTCCTCTCGCTTCATCTTCTTTCCTCTTCCTCAATACAACATTTTTCTCTCTCTTAGTCGTCAATAGAAACCACAACTTGCATGCATCTAATTCAATTTCTGTACCGTCAAACGCCAACAAATTGTGGATTGTCTTCTTCCACTAGTAACTTGAAATGCGTATGAACTGTCTCGTTTGCTCCTTTCTACACCTCCAAAAGTTAAGATAACACTGGTACAGATTGTGATTTAGGTTTTCGCTTGCATTTGATATCATAAATCATCCTTAGGATTAGAGTCTAGGAAGAAATGAAAGGAAATACGAAGAAGAAGAAGGGAGAGGGAAAACAAGAGGAAGAAGGGAAAGAAAAAATGAGAGAAAGAATGAGAAAAAGAACTAGAGGAAGAAACGAGAGGAAGAGGTCAAGTCCTTGTGAATAATTTAAGGATTGTTTCCTTTTCTTAGCTAAAGTGGGATCACAATTTTCTGGCTCATCATTCCTTTGCAAAGAGGAACATTGGAAGAACATGTTTCTTCTCTTCTTTCTTCCCTCTTTTCGGAGTGGTTTGTTTTGTTTTTATCATTTTGTAGGTTAGTTGTGTTTCTTCTTCTTAAAAAATAATAAATAAATAAATTACAAATTTAGTCGTTAACTTTTAGTTTGTGTTTATTTAATCCTTTTGGACTTTAAAAAAGTTTAATAGAATTTTAAACTTATAAATTTTGTATTTTTATATGATAGGTACTTAAACGTTAAAAAAACTTTAATGTGTTCTTGAATTTCAGTTTTATGTCTAAAATTTATTAGATATTTTTTATATGAAAAAAAAATCTTTTCATCCCAAACTAGTTTCCATTGGGTCTCTTTCAAAATGCTACATATTTATTCTTGAGATTTGAGTTTAATTTTCCCTTGGACTCTAGGTTTCAAAATTAATTATTGTATTGAGATTAGTTTTCATTTGATCTTAGAGTTAGATATTGTACACTTTCACTTTCAAATTTGCTTACTAATGCTCACTTTGGTATTTGATGTTAAAGTTTCAGTTAACTAATTTTAAATTAGGAAAATTGTATTGGGTAACAAAAATAATTAACAGAATTGCAATTTTATCTTCAACTTTTTACCTTTGTAAATATAGCAAAACTATTAAATTCTATTTATCCTTGTTTCAATGTATGTTTTCTATTTTTTTTCTATCTACCTAAGATCCCTCCCACCTGGTCTAAAAAAATAATAAAATAAAATAAATCTTTCGCTCACATTTTTCAATCCTATTTTTTCTCTTCATATATTTCATCTCTCACATTCTAACTATTTTTACTTTTTTTTTTTTTTATCTCCTTTCTTATTTGATTTTCTTCTATCTATACATAATCTTGAGTTTACTTATTTATTTAATTTGTTATGTTTTTTTTGGGGGGATTTTATTATTAATTTTTTTTTTTTTTTGTATTCTTAATATTTTATTTTGATTAATCTTTTCAATTGGATAGATGTTTGTGTTTAATTTTAATTTGATTCTATTTTTGTTTGATTTCTGAGGTTTTTCTTTGACTTATGAGGTTTTTCTTTTATTTATGTTATTCTATAAATAGGTATATCAAATTTAAAATAAACCAGTTGTAAAACATAGATTATGACAAATATTCACATTGATTTACTAAAAAGAAAAAAACTCAAATAACTATGTTGATATACTAAATATATATTCACTAATATTCGGGGTGAGCATGGTAGACCGAAAAACCGACCCGATCGATCCAAACCGGCCGAAATTAAGCCAGACAGTCGGTAGTTAACAAATTTTGGTCGTCGGTTTAGGTTATTTTGAATCAACGCTCACGTCGGTTGGTGGAGATGGTCGGTTGACACCCGACCGACCCGATCGAAATTTGTTAAACATATAATTTTTAAAATGATTCGTCTTCAGCTGTTCACATAGTTTTTTTTTTCTTAAAATAGAGTTCACACATGCGTAGTGTGTTTTCTTAGACACTTCGATCGATTCATCTTCAACCATTCGCGTAGGGTCTTCAGTCGCAGTGACTCCGTCCATCAATCCATCCGGCGTCCATCGTTGGAGCCCAACCTCAGTGATCCATCCATCAATCCGTCTGCGTAGGGTCTTCAGTCGCAGATTTGTAGCGACGTCAGCCTCCCCTCGTGCACTGTCTGTTCACTGTCAACCTACTCTCGTTCACCGTTAGCCTCTCCTCCGGGCCTTCGACAGAGTCTGACATTGAGGAACTTGGTAATTTTTTCCTCCCTCGTTTTGTTGTTACTTTGAGTTTTTTTTCTCTCTGTGACAGTCAACAGAGTGGTTTTGTTGGTAGTTGGAGGAACTTATTCATGCTATTTTTTAATTAAAACAAGTTGCTACTGTGATTTTTCGAGAACTTACTTTTCTTTTTCTCAGTAAACAACGACCGGCCAACTACCAACATATAAGTAATCTTTGAGAAGTAGGCAAATAAGTATTGGGGGAACTTATTCATACTATTTTTTTTCCTTTTAGTACAGATTGGTAGTTGCACTTTGAGTATTTTTCATGTTTTATGAATGATTTTGTTTCTGTGTTGTGATTTTGTGAACTATTTGAAGTTCAACTATTCTAAATATTGAAAATTTATTTCTAATTTTAAAAAAGATTTATCTAGTCTCATATCATTAGTCTGCCATTTTTATTTTGTAGACTTACATGGATTCCAACTGATACTTCAAAAAATGAACAAGATGTAGAAACAGATGCCAATACAAATATCGTTGATGTTGATTCAGCAAATGAGACATCAGATGTTCCAAATCCACCAAAAAGAAGAAATGTTGTGAAAAAATCCATGGTTTGGGATCATTTTGAGAGGCTAAAAGGTGTTCCTAAAGATCCTCATGCTCAATGTAAATACTATGGAGTTGTCTATGTATGTCATTCTAAATGTAATAGTACTGAGACTATGAAGAATCATTTGAAAAATTGTGAAAAATACCCTTACCATAAAAAAACAGATCCAACCCAAATGACACTAGCTTTCAAAACTAAAGACATAGACAATGTTGGGGATAATACTTCACAACTTGTATGTGAGTCATATAGTTTAGAGAGTTGTCGGGAAGCTTGGTTGAAATGGTAATTTTTGACGAATTTCCATTCAAGTTTGTGGAGGGTAAAGGATTTAAGAAATTTTTCGATAGATTAACATGTGCAAGCCAACCTAGATTTGTTGTTCAGTCTCGGTTTATCGTGGCTAGAGATGTACTTAAGTTGTATGTTAATGAGAAAAATCGTTTGAAAGACATGTTGCGAACAAGAAGTATAGGTTAAAGAGATGTACTCAAATAACTATGTTGCGAACAAGAAGTTTGTACTTGAGTTGTATAAAGAGATGTACTCAAATAACTATGTTGATATGCATGATATACCTTAACCGTACAACCACATAAGTTACCATATGGTAGGGAAATCATTAATGGTCCATAATAAAATGGCTTTAAGCATGAAACGTTGTTCTTCATATGCATCGTAACATTCTACCCCATCTTTCCAAAGTTTTTTCAAGTCATCTACTAACGGAGCTAAATAAACATCTATGTCATTTCCCGGTTGTTTAGGACCAGATATTAGTGCAGTCAACATAAAAATTTTCGCTTCATGCACAACCATGGAGGTAGATTGTACGTCACTAACATCACTGACCAACAACTATATCTACTACTAAGATCTCCATGTGGATTTACCCCATCTGTCGAAAGAGCAAGACGAAGATTTCTAGGTTCTGACCCAAACTCTGGCCACAAATTGTCTATTTTTTTCCAGATAGGGCATCTTTGGGATGTTTTAATAAATCATCTGTTTCTTTTTTTTTTTTTAGCATGTCACGTCAATAAACTTTTGTTTCTTTACTTCGAAACATTCTTTCAAATCTTGGAATTGGGGGGAAATACCACATGACTTTTGCTGGGATATTCTTAGCCCTTTCGTTTAAATTTTTTTTGAAGCTTCCATCTTGACGTACCACAAATGGGGCATACATTTGCATTAGAGAGTTCTTTTCTAAACAAGCAACAATCATTTCTACATGCATGAATCTTCTCGTACTTCATTCCAAGAGTACCCAACATCTTTTTTGCTTCATAAGTAGAAGTTGGAATTTCATTAGGACTAGGTAATATGTCATGAATTAATTCCAACAACTCAGTGAAACTCTTATCGCTCCATCCAAATTTAGCTTTTAAATTATATAACTTTACCAATGTAGATATTTTGGAAAAAGTTTTACAATTTGGGTACAATGGTTTCTTCACATCATCTAATAATTCTTCAAAATTATCGGATTTTCCACTAAAATAGTTATTGTATGCAGCCTCAAACATTCCAATTGTGTCATCAACATCAACATCATCCTCATCAACTTCGTCTCTTTCACTAGTAGACACATTTTCATTGTTTCTCTTAATCGGTAATGATTCACCGTGAAAAATCCATGTCTGATAACTTTGATCTATACCATTAAAAAATAAGTATTCTCTTATTTTGTTCACATCTAGAGTCTTTGCATTAACACACTTCAAACATGGACAACTCATGACATTCGGTATATTTGAATGTTGTAGACCATTTTTAATAAACATCTCGACCCCTAAACCATACTCAGCTGACATTCTATTCATTTTCATCCATGACTTATCCATGATTGTAAAATATGCAACTTAATCTACAAAAAAAAAAAAAACAATAACAAGGGAAAATTTAAAAGCATAAAATTATGATTGTAAAATATGCAACATCAACAAATTTAGAACAAATAGACTTTTAAGATAAGCATCTTATAAATATTAGCTTGTACTTATTATTAATGTTGTTATTAAGTTCTTTTTGTGTTGGGTGCACCTTCTCCACTTGTCAACCTTCATAAAACACGTCCAATGCAATCTTCCTATCTTCCTTCCAAATCCCCAAGAATCAAACTTTAACTTTACACGTCAAACTTGAATCTAACAAATGAAAAACTTCACTCAAAATCAAGTATTGAATCCAAACAAATATCACAATAAACTGTGTCCTTAGACCGTGTTTTGTATGAGTCAATATCAAGGACTCAGTTCCTATCAATGAAAAGAAAAGCCAAAAAAATAAAAACTCAGCAAAGTTCAAAATTTCATCAATCCAAACAAATATCACAATAAACTGTGTCCTTAGAGTTAGACTCTTTCTATAAATACTTCAAGAAAAGCTAACAATGAATAAAATACCTAACATATGGAAACATATCACAAATCTAACATGTAGTTCTATGGAGCAATAACAAAATCTAAACATCCAACAATCAATCAATAGATTAGGATTTACACATAACAAAATTTAGGATTTACACATCTAAACATTTGTTCTTCTCCGAGTGCTGTTCTTCAAGACCTATAGTATTTGGAAAAAGAGATTTCTCTAATACGAAATTAAATTTTGCCTCTTTCTTCTTTGAAAACAACAACACAATAACAAAAGTATGAGAACTGACATATCCCGCCCCAGACCACCTTCTTAGCCTAGAGAAAGGCGTGACTGCAGCAGTTACCAACCCTTGGGCTGACACTTACTGCCTAATAACTCTTGTGAAATAACTCTAATACTAATTATAATTCATATACAACGGGATGTCTTTAGGCCCACAATTTATTAACTTAGAAACATAATATGTTTAGAGTCATTACAACACTAGATTTACAAGTCTCAAAACCCACAAACCCTATTCCCTATATGAACAATAGTAACGTGTGTACAATATTAATCGTAACTACCTAGCAAACGGTTACAAGTCTTTTAGTCCTTTAGTGATAGAGCAGACGCAAAGCTATCTTCAGAGGATTTGACCGCTACCTGTGAGGGGGACAAAACATTTGAAAACGGGGTGAGCTTACGTCTAGTGAGTGACCAAGAAAACATAGTAAATTCTCATGCATAATTTCAGAAGATAGTTTTATCTGAAATATAATTTAATGCAGCATAAACAATTTCCAAGCGTAATGTCTATAAAACTGTTTTAAACATAAAATAGTAAAATCATTTCTCAAATCAAAGTACTATATAACTGGTAAAATAATCCCAACACCAACTACTAGTCCAGAGAGAACCCTTTTGCTCAATCTCTGACTTTATTCACCTGTAGCCACATTAGGTACTACTACCCAGATACCTTCTCCTTGTACTTCAGTATCGAGCTACTAGGATACCTTCTCCAATGTACTTCAGTATCCCGTTGGCTTGGTACCTTCTCAAATGTACTTCAGTACCAATAGATACCTTCTTCTTGTACTTTAGTACCAATAGATACCTTCTCCTTGTACTTCAGTATCTAGTTGGGTGGATGCCTTCTCCTTGTACTTCGGCATAGCATTTTACCAAAACTATTTATAAATAACTTTTCTCTTTAAAGCATGTACAGTATAACACATATACAATGTGGCTTTAAAGAGGGTAACGCATGCTGGATAAAATCAATACACTTACATATGTAAATAGTTTTTCAACAATATGCATGCGTTCAAATCACAATTCAAACTTGCTTGGAAACCATTTTATAAAACTAGTAGGCATGAGAATTATTTTTCGCAAACATGCTTTTTGTAAATGTTGTAATCAAAACAGTTTAAAATGTTTTAGTTCGAAAATATTTTAGCCACTCACCTCGAATTCTTAGGAACTTTTCACTCTAGTAGCTCCTCGGGTCCCTTTTTCACCCCTAAAATCCAGATTCAAATTACAACTTAGATTACTCATAGTTCCAGATCTTATTTGGAAATACTTCCTTCTACAAACTTATTCTAAAATGTCTTAGAAATCTTACCCTAAACTTTCAGCTCAGAATTCCTCGTGGTTTGGCCGAAATCTCAAAATATTTAAGACTGGCCCAGACTGATCCGACAGTCTGACCCTTCTACCTTCTTCTCAACCTCTAGCCCAATTTCTTTAAGCCTTTTCCTCCGACAGCCCTACTCTAAAAACTAGACTTCTAGAGCTTTCAGATGGATTTAGAATTACTCCAAACGCACGAGCAGATTGGAAGATCTCCTCGTCCAAAATTGACACATTCCTCTGAACCTTCACTGCCCTCTACTTTCTCTACGAAATTTATGATTTTTGTGTGATTTGAAAATGAAATCCAAACTCCCTATTTATAGGCATTCAAATTGCTCGTGGGATTGACAGCACTTACTTGGCTGTGGCCAAATGTTTAATCCTCCCTTTATCAACGTAAGCTGACTTTACCTTGGTTCAATGTGTTCTTCCCAAACGCATCCAACACAATTTCTTAGGGTTTAAGAATTTCTCTTAATCGGACACCTAAATTTTAATTGACGTTTGCCCTTACGTCTTCAAGCTTTGTTTGTATTCAAATTAGGGTTTTTAAATGCATGATCTCTTATTGAATTTCTTTTGTATGTTTATAGTTCTTTTGGACTGGCATGTAGTGGTGAACATATATTGGGTATGCATCAAAATGTATATATGTTTTGTATAGATGAGAGATGGAATGGGTTAAAATTTTATATTTGCTCATTTTGGTTGAATAATTAAAACTTGGCGGTTATAGTTTGTTAATTACTTTGCTTTATAAGTTTGCTAGTAAAGTCTTAACTTTGAGGAATAAATAGTTGTCATGAAAAGCAGGAATAGGTTGGGCGGTAGGTGGCATAAAATGCATGATATCTATCGTTTTCACATCTTTTTCTACGTTAAAAGGATAATCTAGAAGGAGGTGTGACAGATAATTCCATAAAGAAATATAAAAATTGTACATGCTCATCAACCTTGTATTCAATAATAAACCTACAACATTGAAACTCATATAAAAAATAGTATACAACATTTATTATTGAAAGATAATATACTGTATATCGTAATAACTAAAGTATACTGCAATTATACCTAGGTTTCTTGCAACCAACATGTATGCAAATGTTAAAATCATTTTGTAAGATTCTTCAAGTGAACCTCGTATTTCATTCAAAACAGCTTCTCGAGAACACCAAGCTTTTTGGTTATTTATGTTCAATCCATGCTTAGTACGTGTATAGTGTAGTATATCTTTAAGAGTGCTCAATTGAGAACCATCAATGTAAATCTTCTTCTTGGTGCACTTCTTAATAACAGAAAGTTGCTTGCCTGTGTCCAGTCAACACAATATCAAAATATGATGAATGCTGGTGACCAAACCTATTAATTATCCACGTAGAATTACCTTCGTTTCCATCAAATGAGCACGAAGAGACCATTGACATCCATCAACGAGACAACTTTGCACCAAATCTTGCCGATAGATTTAATAGTCATGTATTTAAAGTTATCTCTAATTGTAATAGCTCACAAAACACTCAACAATACATTCTTTGATGGGAACATGTCATCCATCTTAACCTAAAAATTAGAGTAATCTTCGGCAAATCAATCTTTTGGTAAAGCCGACTTTCCTCATCATGATTATCACTAATTGTTTCAAT
The DNA here is from genome assembly GCF_027475165.1 of Benincasa hispida. NCBI lineage: Eukaryota > Viridiplantae > Streptophyta > Magnoliopsida > Cucurbitales > Cucurbitaceae > Benincasa > Benincasa hispida. The sequence continues at coordinate 45,596,730 of NC_143478.1, read as the reverse complement.
GGGAGATCTTTATCCAAGTTAATTTCTACGTTATTTGTAGAATGGATAATGAACCATCTAACATCATTACCCTCTATAACATTCCTTGGATCGAATGCAAGCAAATATCTCAATGGTATCAAAATTGTCTACACTGCCTATCTTATCAACTACTAATTATTGTAACTCAGCAAATGACATTTGAGGATACAAAATTATAGATCTACGAAATTATCATTCTCATTGAAATGTAAAGTGCAGTATATATGTAATCAAATAATGTATGCAATATATTGATGAGCTTATAAACGATATAACTAATTATATATTGTATAAACTTAAATAGTTTGTTGATGTACACTCTATATATACAGAAGGATACTTAAATATCTAACATCCTATATATACATTGGTATACAAAAAAAAGTAATAACAAAGTAATGCACATTCTCTATATACAACTAAATAGATTGCATGACACACTATAATTGGACCATATGATATCCGTAAAATAATATACCTAAATATATTCATGTATACACAGAATATAGAAAACTATCCTTAACCATATCAATATTTAGCAACAATGTTACCATAAACTATGGAATCTACATAAAAAGTAGATTAACAAATGGTAAGAGCATAGCTAAAAAAGCCTTTAACTAAATGACGAACATCTATTTTGTTTCAACATGAAATAAATGAAACAAAAAAAAAAAAAACAAAAAAAAACCATGACAATAAACACCAAAGGTGGAAGAACAACGTACCTCCAAAGCTTATGAAACGAGGAACTTTGGAATGATTGAAAAGCCGACAGTGAGAAATGAGAAATTACGACTGTAATTCGAAGGTGAAGAATTGTTGATGAAACTGAATTAAATAAACAAAAATAAATAAATAAATAAGAACTCCTATAATAAAATAAAAATGAATCTGGTTAAACCCATAGTAAATGTAGTAAAACCGAAAATGGATATTTGGAAAACAGAAAGTCAATTTCGAAATTCATTCTACAAGAAAATAAAATATAATCTCGAAAATATTAAATTAATAGAGAAAAATATTAGAATGGTCCAAAAATAGAGCTAAAAGTCCTTAATTAAATAATTGAAATGAAAATACATTTATTAAATATATGACCTTTAGGATTTTCCATGTAAACAATTTCTTTAATTTCTTTCGGAACCATACCAACCAATTGCTGGGCATTGGGCTTCAACACGGCCCAAACGCGGCCCAAGAAGTCGACGTTTGGGCTTCAACACGGCCCAAGAAGTCGACAGAGAGAGAATCGTCGGAATACTTGGGGAAGAAGAGAAGTTCAGTGGACCGAGGCACAGAACGGAGTTGGGGAGCCAAAATGCAACCATTAAACTCCATTGTTTCTCAATCCATCTTTTATTAATTCTTGCCGCTCGCATCACTTGCTCCTCTTCAGCCGTCGACGGCGCTGATTCACCGGCGCTCAGCTTCGGAAAATGATGTCACCAAGGCCAATGTCTGAGGATCGAGGATCTTCGCCTCATTTCAGGTTTTTCTCTATTTTGCTTTTCCCAATATCTTGCTTCTCTTCTCTATTCATATTGTAGTCATACTCCTCTGCTTTCCCTTAAGACAACTCGGAGACTTAGAAGAAATTTAATTTGCTGAATCTTACCCTTGCCGCTACGTTCGAAATGGGAAATTTCTGCTCTGCTGAAATGGGTTAGAATCTGGATGCCTTAGTTTTTGCTTTATCTTCTCACCAGCTCCACGGTGCTGGATTCTGGAATCGGCACAACATGACTTGTAGGTCAAGTTTAATGACAACTTTTTTTTCATGGGAAGTTACTGCAATGAATTGGGGAAGAGATGAAATCGCTTGAGTGAAACTATGGCACAGCCTTAACCCCCATGCGATTCCTCCAATTTAGATAATGGGGAAAAACAGTGGTCAATACTTGTTTTCCTCTTCCTGTGTTCAACACGCTTAAGTTCTGACAAACATTGGTGTGGAAACTTATGACAAAATAATCCTGAATGGTTTTATTGATTCAATAGGCTGTTTTATGCTATCTTAGATCAGCTAAGCGGGTTGGTTTGGTTTATGAACCCCTAGTATAAAGCTGTATTCCTCTCTTATTGTATGATTGCTATTTCATGCTGGTGACACCTTCTTTGCAGACATACACCATTGCAGATAATTCACATGGTTGGAAATTTCTTTCGGATATGGTCAATCTATTCCATGTATCGCTATTTTTCTCATACTGGAGCTTCAGTTGTACTTTTTCTATTTTGTTGTTTGGCCCCAGCGGCCATCATATTTTTGACTTTGCAAAAGCCTTGGAAGGGAAAGCCCTTCTCCAATACGCAGGTGAATAGAAAATTTAGCTGTAAGAATCAAATGTTACAATTTCCTCATATTAATTCATCAGTTGTTTATTAGATCTAACCTGCTGTTTTAGGTAGTTCCTTCTGTGATAAATGGTGGCATAACAGCTTTGTACTTTATCTTGTGGGGAAAGGGTCTTAAAGCCTGTGGACCTCTGAGGTAGGTGATAATATGTACCTACTTGCTCTTCTTTATGGCACATACACAAATTGTGCTTCGATGCATGTGCACCATATAAACTCATGTTTTTCATGGAAAACGTCCCTGAAAATTCAACTAAATCAGGATGAATATAAGTATGATCATACTGTTTATAAGATAACTTCTTATATTCCTTGTCCTTATCTTTTAGATTGATCGAGAATTTGCTTCAATTTACAGAATACGGCTATATTAGGTGGCCATGTTTTAGAAAACTTAGGCTCATTAGATTCTGAAATGCTGGAACTACAAATTGTTAATAGAATAAGAAAGATTGGATAGTTAATACTATTCTGATTCTGAGTTCTGACCCCCCAAGAAAAGTTCACCTTAAAATTTTAGGATTATATTTTGAAGGCAACAATTGTTCTTTGGGAAACCCACTGCATAACATTTGCTATTTTTTATTTTTTTTATTTAATAAACTGCTGTAACATAAATCGTCTTATTAAATACTCATCTTTAAATTTTTTGTTGAATAATTTATTTCTAGATCAGTTTAAAAAAGATTTTTGGTTTATATTCTATTTGAATTTGATGTTCTTTGGATCTTCCTTCAAGGCACGTGATTGATTCTTTGCTCAGATATTTGGTGGAAGGGCTTAAAAGAAAAATTGTGCTGTGTAGTTCCTAATGTTTATTGGGTAGGGAAGGAGGTTTTTCTCATGTTTAGTTTGGAGTTGTTTCTTGTAATTCTTTTCATTTACATCATGAGGATGCCTGATTTCTCCCATTTTCTTTTCTTTCTTTTTTTCAAACATAATACATACAAAAGAAATGAACCAACCACTCTGTATTTCTATCTTCTACTGGCTACGTGGCACCATGAGTCATTTGAAGCTCATGTAGACGGTGATTTAGGAATTTATAAAGGGACGCAATGGGAATATTTATGGGTGCTTTATTGCTCGGTCAGTTTGTTTTCCTTGCCTTCTGTCCTCATGGTCCATTTCTTTAGTATCTTTCTTTTCTTTTTTTTTTTTTTTTTTTAATTAGGGCCATACTTGCCGAGTATTCTGGTGCTGTTCTTGGAGTGCTTTCTGCTGTTTTGTATGGTCGGAGGGGCTTTGTTTGGAAAAAGGTTTGGTTTAATGTACATGTGTATTCTTGAGCTTCTTTGTATTCATTTAATGCTTTTATCGGCACCATAAAAAAGTGAGGGCTTCAATTAATCTAATTTATTTATAAGAGTATACTAATGATATTGTTAGTTCTTTATTATTATGTCATCCATGTATCTACAGTAGGTAGGTATGTATGTATCTACAGTTGGTAGGTCGTAGGCTAAGAGGTGTGAATACGGATATGAGACACGGATACGACACAACATCAACACGGTGACACATCATTTTTTAGAAATTTAGGACATGGACACGACAAAGATATGTTTATTAAAACATACATTTTTTAAAATATATATCATTTTTAAACAAGAAGGAAATTCAAAGTCAATGATTTTATTCATTTCTATACTTAAGAAATTAGTTTGTTGACTTAGTATATGTAAGAAGTGTTTGATACATGTATAACAAAATGTTGGTCCTATTTTGACGTTGTACAACTAGTGTCTAACATATTTATTGCACTACAAGTGTCTAATACGTGTCCAACAAGTGTCAGAGAGTCCAAGTGTCGGACATGGACACACTAGCCAAATTAAAGTGTTCGTACTTCTTAGTCTTGCTTTATCTGAACTCTGAAGTCTTATTCTAAATTATAGGCTTGCAGTTTAAGTTGAAACTTGAAATTCGAGAGTTTCTCACGTGTTAAGGTAGATTATTTCAGTTTTAGATAAATGATCAGACTCCCCTTCAAATATCGTATCAGGTTGGGGGTCTCATTGCAATGTTGGTATCTTTCTACTTCTTATCACAAGGATGGGCCATGGCCACGCATTTTCCCTTCTATATCCTTTGAAAGTTAATTTGGAACTGTATTTTCATGTACGAAAGTAAGGGGCTGTGATTATTTGTTGTGACCTTTGGGTCTTCTTTTTCTTTTCTGACGTTATTGTTATTATTGTTTATTTATCATCCCTATTTCTTTTAATCTTTCTGCGTAATCATTTCAATATTTAAAACAATGTTGTAAACTTTAACTTGAGACTACCTGCGAGACATGGCTCTGACTCTGAGGATCAGACAGAACAAATTTTGGGTTTGAAAGAAATGGCAATTCCCATCTTTGCTGGAATTTTGTCAGCATTGCGAAGGGTCATTGCTCGGCGTGTTTCACTTAAGGTGTTGTCTAATCTTCAGTTTACTTTGTATTCTTTTTGATATCTAAGCTACCAATGCCATTTTGATGTAAGATTACTTTTATCATGTGCTTCAGAATCAACTTAAAAGACGACTTCATGCTATAACAATGGCTTCTGCGACTTGTTTTCTCTTTCCTATAGCCATGTGGGATATGATAGTTGTAAGTTCCAGCAATATTTCATGAATACACTAATTTCAAATAGTGTTTGATTTTTCTTCATTGTCATAATTTCAGGGATCAACTTCTGATAACGGTAGGAAGCTTCCTTTCTCCACTTGGGCGTTTTTAAGCACTATTATATTTGGCGTTATTCTTATATTCTACGTTGATAGCATTGCTGAAGAAAGGTAATCATATAAATCAGAAGTCATGGAGATTCCAATTATGAAAATGTTCAGTATTTGTCCCCCATGCCCCCTTCTTGCTTTCTGTCCTAGACATGGTGAACACCTAACAATTGCATATTTCATTCCCATAAGCCAAGGATTATATGACCTTCAAAGTACAAACAAGAAATTATCTACATACTAATTGAGCATGGGTTGTTGTAAGATGAGTGGGTGAACTGGTGGTTGTGTCTACGATCTTTCTAAGTCAAGCCTTTTACATTTGGAATGAAGATTGAACCCCACGTAATTTTTTTCCATTACACATACATACATACATATATATATATACATACATACATACATATATATATATACATACATACATACATATATATATATACATACATACATACATATATATATATACATACATATATATATATACATACATATATATATATATATATATATATATATATATATTACATACATATGTACATATATAATAAATAATATTTTGTGTTATGGGAGAAGGTGTTACATGTATTTCTACATTACATTGATCATTCATCAGTTTCGTTCATTTGAAGACTCTGAAAATGACATTACTCTTATTTATTTGTAGATTGCACATGGTTTTTTCGTCTCCAAGACATTTGATGGTAGCTGGTGGAAGCATCATTCTTCTGGAGATTGTATACAAGATGGATTTTTCTCTAGTCGGCTTTGTTATCTGCTGCTCAATTTTGGGATTTGGTATGCCTAAGTTTTCATCTATTATGGTTGTTATTGCTCGGATTTTTATAATCGACACAGATGGAATTTGCCCCAGTTCAAGCCACGTGAACCATCTCTTTTCTTCTCAATCTTCCTATGCTTTTCATTTCTTCAATTGGATTGTCTAATACCAAATGACAATGTTTGTAGGGATATATGAAGCAACTTCTTTAGACCGCAGTAGGAAAGATTCTAATCGGAATCATGATACATCAAATGGTCTGTTGGACGACCAAGATCAGATGCCCTCACTTCCAACTTGATGTACGTTCATATCATGCTTTGCTATATTTTGTTTACATGTTTTAAAAGTTAGTTAATTGTTGCATCATCTCTGTAACGTGAGAAGTAATATTCGTGTCGATTGAATCTTTTAACACTACCACTCTTTAGTAGATTGGCCATGTTAGTAAAATGCTTGATACTCATTTGTATTGGCACTGTTAGAGAGGGAACCTTACAAGCTTAATCAGGGATCCGAGAATGGATGTTTTGAGACTGTTTCCCCAAACAAACTCTTGTCCCGAAAACGTGAACAGTTTTCACATCATATGTAAATTTGACAATTTTTTTTGTCCATTTACTCATTTCCTTTAGGTTAGTGATCTTAACACAAACATTAAACAATTCGGTGCCTGCAGTACTCAGAAGATGTGGTTTGGCCCATTGTTACAAACTGTTATAAGGCGGAAGAACCTTTCTTTTTCGGCTGCCAAGTGTGCTGTACTCATATGCAACATGCAAACAGCCGCATTGATCTCACATTCCTCACCCTCATGCCTTGTACATTCCAAGCAGCCTCAAAATCTTTTGCTGAAAATATGTAGCGCAGACCATTTGTAAGGTCGAAACTTGTACCCTTAGCCTTGAATTTATGTTTTTATTTGATCCCTAATATGTACTTCAAACTACACTGATATATAGACTAGTGATAATTTTTATACAAAGGAATTTCTTTCAAGTTCTTTGCTCTTCTAGATTCCGTTCTTGATATTTATAACCATCCTAGTACATTGGTAGCTAGCAGCTTGGTGAAAGATTAATGTGATATCGAAATTCTTTTTTAGTTTCATAAACAGTTGTAACTTGCCAAGAGGTTATTACGTCTGTACTGCTTTAACTGAGATTTCCGGTAAAGGTTGAATTCTTCAAACCTTTAATGCTATGATTTGAATACAAACATAGATTTCCAGCCATCCAGTACTCAGAGAGGAAAATAAGGGAGTTTATTTGGTGCTAAAAGTTCGCATTAACTTCCAAACTCTGATGACATTTGCCGGCCTGGAATTGCAATTTTATGAATAAATTAAAAAGGAGGATTTCGGCAGATCGCTTAAATAACAAATTCTGGGGATGGGTGAAGCATTAGTTGAGATGTATTCTGCCTTGTTACGTTCCATGTTTTGCAGGACCATCTCTATTTGTTAGTGCTTTGGTGATAACATGAATGAGGACTCCTATAGGGCAAAAGAAAAGGCAAAGAGAGACAGAATGTCGGGTCTCGATTTGATTTTCAACTCCGTCATGGAAAACCTGCCTGCAAAATTGAGAGAAGGCTCTGTTGAAGGATTTAAAATTTCTAAGCTCAGTTTTACGAAGTTTTAATTTTGAATAAATTAATATGTTGAAACTAATTGCATTGGTTAAGTAAATGATTCAACTAATGAAAAGCGGGAGAGAAACCTTGCAGCAAAGAGGTCAACAACCAGTAGGTGAATCCAAGCAGAAGCAAGTGTCATTTCGCTAGAGAACATCTTTAATATACCAGGTAGCTGAACATTTAAAGTGCCATGGACAATGAGTTGAAAAATATATGGACTCGGGCCGAGAGGAAAAGAGACAAATACAATATGGTCGAAATTTCTCAAATGACCAAGTACTCACCTCTGGCAGCCAATACTTGCTCGCAAAAATAAGCTGCATAGTTTCTGGTGTCCAAGAAAGGTAAAGAAGATATGCATATAGAAGCCCAAGCACTACATATGGTATGTTACTTTGCATAGATCTCTTAGTCTGCAGAAATATTGGCATAAAGGAAAAAAATTATGACGAAAAGAATAGTAACAATAAAAAGCATGAGAATAGGAAGAAGAAAATACAATTCATGGTTGTGATATCTCATTTTCAATTACTAGAAAGATAGAAGCATATTTTGAAACAAGAAGTCAGAATGGTTACTGTGAAGGTGCTTTGGAATGTAGCAAAATCTACAATTCAAAAGCCCAGTGCAAATGGAAAAACTGATGGACAAAAATAAATATACATTTATCAAATTTAGCATACCAATTCTGATTTAGGGGCCAGAACCATGAGGCCATAAAAGGGGAGAACAGCTATTGTACCTAAAGTAAAAGCATTGCTAGCAACTTGAGCGTTTGCCAACCCTGTAAATGAAAACATATAATCATTCAGATATAATGTAACAATGCCAAATGTAATTAGAAATAAGTTTCCAGTTATTTTGGGGGAAATTTATACTTAGAAATACTTTGTTCCTTTACAATAAAACACTCTCAGGTTTCCCTCCCAAATACATTTCAAAATAAGGACAAAGAATTGGGATAATATCAAGGTTAGATCATATTTTTAGCTTTCAATATTGGAAAAAAGTGGTTTTCACTGACTCTACTACTTAGTCACTTTGTTCCCTTGGTCCCTATAAATAAGTTTGTTTTATCTTTTCTCCCTCCTTCAAACGTGCTAATAATTGATCATGGAAGAAAGGAAATTCCTCTTGATCTTTAATTTAATACACAAATTATTTAGCTCTTTTAGGTTAGTTATATATGGTGCATTATCAGCAACTTCCACCTAATTATAGAGTAGATGTATCATGTATCAAAGAAGAATCCTACGAGTACATGAGAGAAATCATGTAGAAATGATAAACTCGAAGACCCTAAAATGCTATGAGGTGTTTGCAAATGGTTGAAGTTTCCTGATGAGGGAACCCTAAAAGAGTTGTCAACTCTAACTACCATCCATATACAATCCATATTAGATCTTTTTGGAGCTGTCCATATCCAATTCCTCATTCGAAATCATATCACATCCCAAATCTGATGTGTGTGTATGTAACATCAGATGTTAAGAACAAAACATCTCTCCTTTCTTCCTTTTGTTGCCGGGTACTAAAAGCAGCTTGAGTGAAAGAGCATTCTTTAGACACAAAGACACTTCAAGAACCACAATATTCTTAAAATAATGCCAAAAGGGTGATATGAGGTTTGGTTGCAGTACATCTTGAGATAACAAGCCTCAATGCAGCCATAATCTTGGATGGCCACACCCAGCTTCCCCCCATCTCTCTCCCGAAAAGTGAGTAAGAAGTAGTCAGCTTGCCACTCTATCCATCAAAACTCCTCCCCTGAGGAGACCAGAAACTCTAGGATGTTCAAGATCTCCAAATTCAGTCTTATCCTGTTATACCATGAAATTATCGGAATCTACAAAAACATCCTAAGGAGGGTGAGAAGATCACAAGATGATGAGAGGAAGAGAGAATCTGTAGGTCTGTTTGAAGGATGCTTTTATCATGTTCTTGCAAGAAGCAATAATCAACACAAACAATCTTTGTCATGATATTGAGTGTGGACTTCAACTCAAGAGTGGATCCTAGGCCTTAAATTGTACAGGTGTCATACTGTCGAGGAGATTTATAAAACAAAATGTCAGTAGTATCAACCATTCACTTGAGATGATTATCTCAATTTCGAAAGCATTCAGTAATTTTAGAAGCTCAAAAGGTAAAGTGATGACTTACATGAGGCATGTACTCCACGAATGTTCTTGGACAAATCTAGTCTTGCAAGTTTCGGTTTAGTAGCAATTCTTGACCCTGTAATAAAACTCCAGTTTTTCGATGCATCTGTAGTCAAGCCATGAACTGGTTGGCCTAAAAGATTGGGCTTATGACTTCTTGTAGTGATAAAGGATCTATGGCTAAGTCTGACATCACAATAGGGCTTTGTAATCTGCCCCAAGTTTTCAACAGCAAATAAACTTTCATGGGGAGGAAACTCCAAAAGTTGAAAATGGAATCAAATGTGTATGTGTATGTGTATGTGAGGAAACTAAGCTACAAATCTCCAAGCATGCAGAAAAATTAAAGAATTTTAGGGTCAAAGAAATATTCCATATGCAATTTAAGTCACCGATGAGTAAACAATAAGCTTGTCACAAACAGTCACGAGTCACCTTTTAGAGAAGAAAATGCAATACTTAGTTTGGATTTTAACTTAGTTTGAATTTTCACATACAGCAAGTGACAGAGACCATCCAAGTTTAATAGTCACAATTTGATGAAGTTTGAGGAAAGAGCCAACAAAAAGCTATAACTTACCAGAAAATTTAAACATTGTGTGGGTTGAAAGTGAACATAAGCATCAACAGAAGCACCATAATCATCAATATATAATTAAACCATGGTCATGCCAGAAAATCAATATAGATTAAAAATCATTGTAAACTTTCTATGTGTTCTGTGAAGTTAATCAACTCTATTACTCGTGATTTTTGTTTTCGAAAATGATAGGGAAAGGGTTAAATCATAAAATTTAATCCCTCAACTTTAATTGTTTCAATACATCACTAAATTTTGGATTATAATTTCAATTAGCTAACCACCACTTACGCAACATTAATGGTTAATATCTATTAACCAATCTAGCAGTCTATCATATCATATCAACTCAGTTAAAATTTATTCAATAAACATGTCACGGAACATTTGAATGGTAATATTCACAAGGACTAAATAAAAATAGAACCAAGAGTTCAAGAATGTAAGCAAAAGTTTTCAAAATCCATGATACGCAATACTCAAAGTTCGAGACTAAATTTGTAGTTTAACGTAGGTGTGAAACAGAAAACTCGAATCTGGACCAAAACCAAGTAACACAACACTTTGAGCTAATCCAATCCAAGAGTATTTTTCTCACTTCTTTTTGGTATTTAACTCAGTAAAGGTTATAAGCAGTGAATTCCTAACTCATCAAAGCAAGGGTCTGCAAGAAAGAAAGCTTCCAACTAAACAAGCAAAAAGGAAAGGGCTAAATAAAAACGCGAAAATCAAGCTCGCTCTATGTTTACACAAATCCATCTCCCATGATTCATTTAAAATCTCAAATGGGAAGCAAAACACCGCACTCTGTTCAATATCATAACTCAGTATAGATTAAGACTAAGATGGGAAGAAACCCTCCACAGATCTGAGAGAAACAAGATTGAACAACAAAACAATGAAATGATTTCAAATCAATCAAAGTAGTGACAGACATAAAACAACCCCAAAAGAAAAGGAGAAGAACAAAACAAGAAGCATCAAGAAAACGCACCTTAATTGAAAGAGAGGAAGTGGGAAAGCAAGAAGAAGAAGAAGAAAGAGAGAAACCCATTTGGAGAGAAGAGAGGAGAAATGCAAGATGGAGAAGAACGATAATGGCGTCTTCATGAGACCCCAGAAAGTTAGCAAGTTAAAAGGGGGAAAATGGAAAAAAGGGGGGGACAGAAAATTTAGAGGGAAAAAGGAAGTGTACAAGTTTCCACTCCCACTTAGAAATTGCAAAAGAGACAAGTAGAAGTAGGGAAGAATTGAAGAAGTGAGGGTTAATGCTTATCTATCTCCTCTCCATTGCTGTCCTTTCTTCCACTACTTCTCCACTGCTCACTTTTTTGTTGGTTTGTGAAGATAAAACCCATTTCTTAATTTCTTCTTCTGTTTCCTCAGTACCATTTTCAGGGTCATCGATGTCAGTGCTCAACTATACTATAGTATACTCTCCTTCCACGCAACAAAGTTATGACCTATGATTCTCTCAATTTCCCTATTTTCTTTTGTTTTCTTCTACCTACTTTTCCTTACCTCTAAATTAGATTAATTTCTATACCTCTTTAGGGAAATATGGCTAGATTTCTATGAAGAGATGTTTAGGTCTTCCATCAAAACGTCCCATTTAATTTATCACATGGCAAACATTTTACTTTCTTTAAAAAATTATATTTTAATTTATTGTTTATGTATGTGATGAATATCAAATGAATGAAGATGGATGTATGATGGAATGCACAGAAGTATTGACTTAAATTTATTACTATGTGTTGAAAATAAAAAGGGCCTTCACCTTTGAACCCTAAGGGCGTCTTAGTAATTTTATCTTGCCCTAGTCTGTATTAGGGTTTCCTACATCTCTATTTATATTTGTGCCCTGTTCTTGTATGATACATACAAAAGAATAATAAAAAGAGCGCTTTATCATGGTTTTTTCTCCATGTTCTAAGGTTTTCCACGTGAAACATTGTGTTTTTCTCTTCTCTTTTTTTCATCATGGTATCAGTGAAGGAACTCTTGTACAAGCGTACCTCTGAGCGGAAGCGGAAGCGGATCTTTCCAATTCATTGTAACAAAATTTTCATATTTACATTCACACAAACAGATATGCATTAACATTACTAAATTATTGGCATGCTTTCAGATAAATACACAAGAGAATAAGGAACTTACCAGTTGAAGATTTTCTTCTCGGCAAATTGATAACGGGCAAAAATGCACGTTATTACAGTGCAAAGTTATAAAACAATGCAGGATTGTGATGATAAAAATATACAATATTGCGTCCAAAAGCATTAAGTTCACAACATTGCGATCGCATGCGTCAATTGCATTAAAACAGCTAACTTATGTATTTTTGTACAGAAAATGCGTTGACGCAAGGCGAAAATGCTAGAAATTAACATCCAAGCGCACTAAGAGATTGCGTTGACGCTAGGCTATGCGATCATTTGCGCTCACAAATATCTACTCAAGAAGGTTGCTACATAGAGTCGGCGCATCTAGGTGAAAAGCGTAATAAATCACGATGGGACAGAAAGCTGATGACGGTCGATTTCGAATTAAGTTGACAAGTCGTTAACGACCTACTGTAGCAAGTACACTCAACTTTTCGGTGACAAATATTCGGCGCATCAGACAGAGAATTAATGCCATCCCATCAGTGCAATCATAAGAGAGAAGAAGCCTTTCACCCCGAAACTCTATAAATACCGAAGGCCACCTTCAGTGAAGGAGTTCAACCAATTCGACCAGTTAGTTAGTTAACCTTATTCTTAGTTCTTATTTTATACTTAGAAGGCGGAAGCGAGAGAAGGGAAAAGACGCTGGAAGATTGTCCTGGTCAGCTCGAGAGAGAACTCAGGGAGCGTGGAAAGCAGAGAAAGGGCCGACTCTTACGAGAGCAAGAATATCTTTTGAGCAGAGTAGAGAAGAACAGTGTAAAAGCCTTGGGAAGCAAGAAAATGTTGCCAGGCTCTTTATTCTTATTCCGTATTGTCATTCTGTACTTTGATTATATATCTATAGAATGGAACTTGCTTATCTATATCTGTTCACTCTCTGTAAAACACGCATGAGTAGCTAAATTTGTCGAATGGGTTGAAAAGCACTTAGCTAACATGACCTAGGATCTCTATTGCATGCGATCATATTGTCTTATGTTGCGTCCATCACCCTTTAGAGCTACTCGAGAGAGAGTCTAAAGAAAGAACCTAAGACTTGAGAGAGCTAGGTTAGAATCTAGACTCGAGAGAGCAAGATTAGATCTACATAAGCAAGAGATAGAGACTTAAAGATAAACTCTGTTTGCCAACGTGCATCGCAAGTAGCCTAGAAATAGGTCATGATAGTATGCGGTTGCCTTGTGTATGTGTGTGTCATTCGTCATCGCATAGACAAGAATAGAGACTTAAACGTACGTCCTATAGACACCATAGCATACATCGCTTGCGTTCTAAAACTAGAAGCCATAACATTTACATTGAGAGATGACTTATTATTGTATGTATATAGCATGATCGCAAACCTACCACTTTGGGGATTCGTCTGATTGGGGAGCTGGGAACTCAGCTACACAAGACGGAATTCACTCCTTCCCCGAAGTAGGGATAAGTAGATAAATTGCTCCCTTAAAGGCTGGTTTCGGGGCTTGAACAATGTGGCACCACACCTTCTCTTGGCCCGAGAAGGGTTTACTCATAGTGGGACAATGTCGTATTGTTCATTAGAGGAATCAGTGGTACTTAAGAAATTCGATGTAACTACAGGGACAAAATGGTAAATTGACCCAGCTGTATTTATGAGCAATTTGTGAAGGGTCATCGTATTGCTGATTGATTATATCCAATAGACACAAAAATATATCTATAGTGTGAAGAGTGCAGATGTCGGTCTTTAGTAGAGTGCTCAGCAGTTAACGAATGGTGGATATCGTGATTAAAGAGTTTAGTCAGTTATTCATGTACCGTTAGAGCTTCAAGCTACAGGTCCATAAGGTCTCCTTGGTAGTTCAATGGATTCATGTTGGGAATTCGTTTTTGGGTTAGTTTGAAGTGTTCAAATTAACAAGAGGGAATTTAATTATATATGATGTAATTAAATTGATTCAATTATATGTGATATAATTTATTTAATGTATTTGATATATTATTTTATTGAAAGAATTAATATAAATATGATTTATATTAAATGTCATAAAGGAGAAAAAAAAACTATGGTTTATATATTATATATGATGTGACATTAAAACTATAAGTTATAAATATAATATGATAAATTAGTTATTATATTTATTTATAATAAAATTAATTATAAGATAATTGATTTCAGTTTTCTCCAATAACCGACTTAGTGGTTGGTTGTGGACAGTTTATGGCAACTGGTGGGATAAAGTGAAAATTGTTTTCATTTTGTCATAACAAACACATTACATGCGCAAGAAGAATCAAGTTATACGATAGCTTGGTGAGAGAGTAAACGATCGATCGAGTTTACCTATACGATAGTGACTCGTTTGCTAAACGATCAAGTACCCAAGTCTATACGGTAGATTTCTTCCTTCCACTTACTTGATCGTCTACCAGATCGTATAGTTCCTCTTTCCCTCTTCCAAATTCATATAGAGCCCACACCTCCTAGATTCTCATACCGAGAATACCAAGGTAGCCTCATGGTAGTGTCGAGTTTCTATTCGAGGGTCGAGGATCAAGTTTCACTCGTTGCTGATCAAAAAGTTTCCATAGGCGTGTTGCATTCGTGCTATTGGATGCATTGCTGAGTTTGATCGAGGGATATGTGAAGAAAAGATTCCTCAAAGGTATCGTCTACTCGATCTCTTGTATTTTCCTTTTGAAGCATGCTGTAATTTAGATTTGATGCATAACTGTTCTATTAGATTGTAAATTTCTTGTTCTTTCACAATGGAATTTGGAACGATCTGCTTCCGCCCATTGGTTCTCTAAGTTTAAAGTTCCTTCAGTTGGTTATGCAGATTTTGGATATTTATCTGATCCACACAAAGCTAGATCGCAAACATGTTATTTGTTCACATGTGGAGGAACTGCTATATCATGGCGATCGGTGAAACATATTATAATGGTCACTTCCTCAAATCATATTGAAATTCTTGCAATTCAAGAAACTAGTCGAGAATGTATATGGCTAAGGTCAATGACTCAGCACATTCATGAAACGTGTGGCTTGTCTTCTAATAAAAATCTTCCAACAATATTATACGAAGACAACACAGCTTGCATAGCCCAAATCAAAGGAGGATATATTAAAGGAGATAGAACAAAGCATATTTCACTAAAGCTTTTCTACACTCATGATCTTGAAGAAAATGGCGACATTACTGTACAACAAATTTGTTCGAAGGATAACCTGGCAGACTTATTTACCAAGGTATTACCAACCGTAACTTTTGAAAAATTGGTGCACAACATTGGAATGCGGCAACTCAGAGATCTTAAGTGATGTTTTCGTGAGGGTGAGTAAATATATTGTATTCATTTAGGAGTATGTATTATATGAAATATGTACTCTTTTTTCTTCACTAGGGTTTTTTCCCATTGGGTTTTTCCTAGTAAGGTTTTAGCGAGGCATATTTCATATATATATATATATATATAAGCATCGAAGAGGAAGTATTATGAATATTATAATAATAAATAGATGTCAATTGCTTAGTGTCCCAAAGCCATGTGTCACCCTTCATGTTGTCCATGTGCCTTATAATTATTCATGTTTGGTGTCCATGTAAGTCCACATCCTACTTGTCACTTTACCTATAAATAGTAGCATTTGGTGGATTTTAAAATCACACACATTGGTGAGAATTCCACTAATTTTTGTAAATTTGTGTCTCTGTTGTGCTCCTCAAATTCACAATAGTTAGATAATTTTTTTAAATAGTTATTTTCAAATATAAGAAAATAAGTCAATTTATTTATAAATATAACAAACATCATTGTCTATCCGTGAAAAACACTAATAGAGAGCTATTGATTGATGTCTATCAGTATCTACCATTGTCTATCACTAATAGACAGTGACATTTTACTATGTTTGAATATATTTCGTAGTTTTGTCATTTGAAACAATTATCTTTTTTAAACCTATTTCTAAAAGTAAAAAACTTAGATGTGCTAGACTGCATCGATTTTTTTTGCCATCCATGTAGTTATTCAATAAAAAATTGCCATGCGACAACTTTTTCTTCTAAAAAATTATCTTTTTTGTATAAATGAAACTAGGTGATTTGCTCTTTTGAGAAACTAGAAAATCCATGGATAAAAAAACTTTTTTTTTCCTAAAAACAAAAGAAGTTTAGAAGTTGATTAAAATCATTTTAAAAACTTTATATCTATGAATCAGTATTCACTGTAATTTGAATATAAAAACCATTGAAGGAGAAAATCGACCTCGTAAACAAGTATCGCCACCGATTCTGCCAAGGTAAAGCATGTTGCCATCAAAAGGTGGCGGATTAAACAAGAACGGCCGACCACACTTCATTCAAATCTTCTCATTCTTTCTCCAATTCTAGGGGTGCAAAGATGGAATTTGTACGAAATTTCAAGTTTGTGTAAGGTGAAGATTTAGTACTAACCTAAAACAAGAACACTAATTTTGAGAAGGGAAAGAAAAAAAAAAGTGTAGCTTTTCGAAGGATTTTTATTGTAAATTTGTTAACTAAATTTTGAATTAACATATGTTGTTTTCATCGTGTGTCTGCAAATTTTCATTTTCATTGCAATGGATGCTCTCTTAGTGGGCATCACTTTTATTAACATTTGAATGATTTATTAATCAAAAGTATATTTTGTACAGTAGAGTATAGGGGATTAAATACAATGAAGTAAGACTAAATATAGGACCTAAATCTCTCTAAATTACCTAATTTACGACAATATATGTTCACACCCTCCCTCAAACTCTAGGTGGCAGAGTAGAAACCAACTTGAGTTTGTTAAACAACTGGTGGAAGCGTCCGGATGAAAAAGCTTTGATGAAAATATCAACTGGTTGGTCGGTAGTGGAAATAGATCGTAAAATGAGAGTTTTACTTAGGAGATGATGGTGGACAAAGTGATAGTCATTTTCAATATGTTTGGTATGTTCTGAAAGATATTACTGTGAGCAATCTGAATGGCACTACAACTGTCACAACGAAGAAAAGTTGCAGACTGTTGAGGGACTCCCATATCAGCAAGAAGCTAGTGGAGCCACAGTAATTATGAAGTAGCATCAGCCAAGTGTGATATTCAAATTCAATATTAGAACGAGAGACAAATTCAATATTAGAACGAGAGACAACGCTCTATTTCTTACTCCACTAAGAAATGAGAGAGCCACCTAGGTAGAAATAGTAACTCATGATAGAGCGCCTACCAGTAGGATCACAAGCCCAATCGGCATCAGAGTAATCGGATAACTGTTGGGTTGTATGTCATAAAACTTGCAATTTGTAACATTAGACATATTCTATTTGCAATAAAGATATAATTGAGGTTTATCAATAAATATGTTATT
This sequence comes from Benincasa hispida, assembly GCF_027475165.1. Classification (NCBI taxonomy): domain Eukaryota; kingdom Viridiplantae; phylum Streptophyta; class Magnoliopsida; order Cucurbitales; family Cucurbitaceae; genus Benincasa; species Benincasa hispida. The sequence goes on along the minus strand of NC_143478.1, from coordinate 45,578,942 downwards.
GTACATGTAAATTGCACTTATAAAGCCTAAATTCAAATAAACTAAGATCTGTACTTGGACTTTATGTGGAGACATAAGAGTGGATCAAGTTTTAGTAAATAGTCAAAACGGTCTACAGTATATGAATAAGGTTGGGTACCTTATTCTAGTAACACTAATGGATGCTACCCACTTTGTATTTAATATAAACAATGTGATCTTAAATTGTTCATGTGGAGACATGCAAGTGAGGACGCCTATGCAATGAGTTTGTGTAAGACCGGACCAAGAAACAGTCACTCTTACTTTATAACGTTGTTTACTGTTTAAGACTAACTATTTCAAAGCAATGACTTGGGTAACTCGACCTTAATCCTTAGCTAACTATGAACTCCTGTTTATTCGAGATGATCCTTAAATTTGCATAGGTAAGAGTTGGCTCAACATTACCGGCTCAATAAGCCTCCCATTTCAAGGGTAAGATTGAATAGATAGTTGAGGACATAAGGTGCAAGATGGAACTCACTCCTACCCGCTTTTAGGGATAGTAGAAAGGTTGTTCTCTTAAATACTGATTCCAAGTCATGAACAAGGGGTTTCACCCTCTCATTGGCTCGAGAGGGACTCAGTTTGGTGATTGGATCATAAACCAATTGTTCAATAGAGGATCAATGGGACTTAAGGAGCAAGATGTAATCTCAGGGGTAGAACAACATTTGACCCAACCGTTATTACGAACAACCTGTGAAGAGTCGACTTACTGCTAACGGTTAAATCAAGTGGACAGAAATATATCTACAGTGAGGGGAGTGCAGCCATTAGTGAATTTGTTAGAAAGTGTGTTTGGTATCCACAAACTACTAGGCTTTAGTGGTTGGTAGTTAACGAATGTTGATTAATTTGGTTTAAAGAGTTTAGCCAATTAATCTTGGATCATTGGACCCCAGGTCCATTAGGTCCCCTTACTAGCTCACAAACGGATTAAACCTTAGAATAGCACGATAAGTAAATTTGAAGTGTTCAAATATGAATTAAGAAAATTAGTAAATATATATGATATAATTACACGTTTATCGTATTAAATGAAATTGGAGAATTGGATAATATTTAAATTCAATTTAAATATTAAATTCATAAATAAAAATTTATGTTTTTGGAATTGGTGTTTAATTAATTTATTATTTGATATTAAATTAATTTTGATTAATAAAATAGTTTAATTAATCGTTAAGAATTAATTTTATTTAAAATTAATAAAATTATATATTATATTAATTATTGAATTAATATATATATATATAGGAGAAGTAATTCATAGTAAGTAAGTGAAGGATATGTGTCAATGTGTCCTACGGTCTCTCCCATTAGTTTAGACCTTGAGATTTCTATGTTGCGTCTGCTTGTCGACTTTATGCGACATACACTAACATGAGATTCGGAACAACTCAAACTCTAGAAATGGATAGGATTTCTTAGTTAATTCCCAACCTTGACTCTCCAATTTGGTAATATCGTTGGGGCCAACCTCTGAAGTCTGAAAATAGAAGGTAATACTTACAAAATTACTAAGTGTTAGTAAGTTCTTAACCGAAAACGGTAACTAAATGACTATAGGAATAAGAGTTATTCTGGATATAGTATTTAGTTAAAAATGTCTTACTTTAGTGAAGGAGTATTTGACTACCCCTCGGTAGCACTTATTCTGACCCAATAAAGTATTGTTGTAAATAAAACATGGAAATTTAGGTACACTATTACTTTTGCTAAATTTGAATTGAATTTAAAAACAATTTACTAATTAGATTTTGTTTAAATTTTAGCACGTTGAATTCTTCAAATTTACACACTTTCAGTATATTTAACGATCTTAATTATTCAACATGGAAATCGAATATACTAACAGATGATGATTTAAAAATTGTTTTAACAAAGGAATGTCCTCTGTCTCCCAACTCATCTACAAATCAAAGGGTTTTGAATGTCATAAATGAGGAAACAAAAGAAGCACAACAAAGTAAATATGATTTACTTGTCATTGAGACATGTTTAGTGGAAATTGGCAAATTAACCTGAATAATAGATTCAGGTGCTGCTAACTATATCTGTGCTTTTACTCAGGAAACTAGTTCTTGGAGACAGCTTACAGAAGGTGAAACAACTTTTAAAGTAGGGACTGGGGAGGTTGTTTCAGCTAAAGCAGTGGGAGATATAAAGTTATTTATGGGAGATAGATACATTTTATTTGAAAATGTTTATTACATTCCTTCTATGAAAAGATTTAATCTCATGTTTACTAGAATGAAATTATAATGTGTCTTTTAAAAATAACGAAGTGTTCATTATTTTGAAAAGTATTAAGATATGTTCTGCAAATCTGGAAAATAACTTATACGTGTTAAAACCAACTAAGATAAAAGTCGTTTTGAATATAGAGATGTTTTAAACAACTGAAACTCAAAACAAGAAACAAAGGATTTCTCCAAATGCCTATCTTTGGCACTTAAGACTAGGTCACATTAATCTTAATAGAATTGGGAGATTGGTTGAGAATGGACTTTTAAATCAGTTAGAAGATAACACTTTACCTCCAAGTAAATCTTTTTATGCTAGGATTGGAAGCTAATTAAACTAGAACCTCTTTCTTGTCTTTCTTTTCCTTAAGGATTCAATTTCTTAACGCAATTCATCTTGAAGGTAAAATGAATTAAAGATATTTTACAAGAAAAGGTCTTAGAGCCAAAGAACCCTTAAAGTTGGTACATTCAGCCTTTGTTGTTCGGTGAATGTTAAAGCTAGAGGAGGATAGAAATATTTCATCAGTTTTATAGATGATTATTCAAGATATGGTTATATTTACCTAACGCATCATAAGTCTAAAACACTTGAAAAGTTCAAGAAATATAAAGCAGAGGTTGAGAAATAATTAAGTAAAAAATATTAAAACACTTCGATCGGATCGAGGTGGTGAGTATATGGACTTAAAATTCCAAGATTATTTGATAGAACACGGAATTCAGTTTCAACTCACAACACCTGGTACACCTTAATAGAATGGTGTAGCAGAGAGGAGAAATAGAACCATGTTAGACATGATTCGTTCAATGATGAGTTACGTTCAGTTGCCTACTTCTTTTTCGGGATATGCAGTACACACTGTTGTGTATATTTTGAACATGGTTCCCTAGAAAAGTGTTTTAAGAACACCTTACAAGTTATGGAGGGGACGTCAAGGTAGTTTACATCACTTCAGGATTTAGGGATGTCCAACACATGTACTAGTGCAAAACCTAAAGAAATTGGAACGTCGTTAAAAAAAATATACCTATTTGTAGGCTATTCTAAAGAGACAAAAGTAGGTTATTTCTTCGATCCTCAGGAAGATAAAGTATTTGTATCAAAAAAATGTAACATTTCTCGAGGAAGACCATATTAAGAATCATTAACCTCGCAATAAGTTAGTATTAAATGAGATGTCCAAAGAAACTACAAAATAGATCAATAAGAGTTGTTGATCAAGTTGGTCCTTCAACAAGAGTTGTTGATGAAACTTGTACTTCACATTCTTCTCAAGAGTTGAGAATGCCTCGACGTAGTGTGAGGGTTGTTCAATAGTCAAACCGTTACATGGGTTTAACATAAACTCAAGTCATCATACCTGATGTTGGCTTAGAGGATCCATTGATTTTTAAACAGGCAATGGAAGATGTGGATAGATACTAATGGATAAAAGCCATGAACTTCGAAATGGAGTCTATGTACTTCAATTAAGTCTGGGAACTTATAGATCAACCAGAAAGGGTAAAATCTATTGGTTGCAAATAGATCTACAAAAGAAAACAAAGATCAAGTTGGTAAGGTACAGACCTACAAAACTAATCTTATGACAAAAGGGTTTAACCAAAGAGAGGGGATGAACTATGAAGAAACCTTCTCTCCAGTTACCATGATCAAGTTTATTAGAATGTTCTTGTTCATACTTTTTATGATTATGAAATTTGGCAAATAGATGTCAAGATAGTTTTTCTAAATGGCTATCTTGAAGAGAGTATCTATATGTATCAACCAGAGGGGTTTATTGAACAGGGTCAAGAACAAAAGGTTTGCAAGCTTAATAGATCCATTTATGGGTTAAAACAAGCTTCTCGATCCCGGAATATGAGATTCGACACTGGTATCAAATCCTATGACTTTTAACAGAATGTTGATGAATCTTATGTTTACAAAAAGATTATCAATAAAATTGTAACTTTTCTGATTTTATATGTTGATGATATTCTACTAATTGGAAATGAAGTAGAATTTCTAACTAACATTAAAAGATGGCTAGCTTCGCAATTCCAAATGAAGGATTTGGGAAAAGCGCAATATGTTCTTGGGATCCAAATAGTTTGAAACTGCAAAAACAGAACACTAGCATTATCTCAAGCATCTTATATAGACAAGATGTTGTCTAGATATAAAATGTAAAATTTCAAGAGAGGTATGTTACCTTTTAGGCACGAAATTCATTTATCTAAGGAACAATATCCTAAGACACCTCAAGAGGTTGAGGTTATGAAACGAATTCCATATACATTAGCAGTCGAGAGCTTGATGTATGTCATGTTGTATACACGCCCCGCCATATGCTATGCAATTGGAATTGTCAGCAGATATCAGTCCAATCCTGGATACGTTCATTGGACTTCCGTTAAAAATATCCTTAAGTATCTTCGGAGAATGAGGGACTATATGCTCGTGTATGGTGCTAAGGATCTGATCCTTACAGGTGATAATGGGTAGAAATGCACGTTATTACAACGCAAATAAGTAAAACAATGAGGGAATACAATGATAAAAATAAACAATATCATGTCCAAAATGTTAAAATGAGAAAATTTCAATCGCATTCGCCCATCGCATAAAAGCAGTTAATTTACTTTTTTTGTGCAGGAAAAATGCGTTGGCGCAAGTAAAATTGTGATCCGAGGAATTAGGCATCCGCGCACATTGAAAGATTGCGATTGCAAAGTCATGCGATCGTATACGATCATGAGAAGTTGCTTAAGACGATGGCCGCATAAAGACTGCGCATCAAGGTGACAACATAATAAATCATGATGGGACAGAAAGCTGATGACGGTCGAATTCGAATTTAGTTGAAAGCCGTTAAAGCCGCACTGTAGTAAGTACACTCAACTTTCGATGACCATTAATCGACGCATCAGAGCAAGAGATTTAATGACCGCCCATCATTGCAATCATTAGAGAGAAAAGTTGCTTCACCTTGAGCTCTATAAATATCAAAGGCCACCAATGTATCGGAGATTGCCATATATATATAGAATAGAGAATAAGTTAGAGAGTCGTTAGTTTATTCATGTTCATACTCATACTTAGTAGACGGAGACGAGCTAAGAGACGAAGAAGCCGAGAGATCATTCCCGAGCAGATCGAGAGACTGTCGGGAAGTGCTACAAAGGGAGAAAGGGCCAACACTTGCGAAAGCGAGGATATTCATCTGGACACAGTTGGAGTGAAAAGACAGTGTAAAAGGCCACGGGAAGCAAGACATTGCTACCGGGCTTCTTATCTCTACATTCCATTGTTATTTTGTATTCTGTATTTTATTTATAGAAAATGGAAATCTCATTTCAACTTATGTTCAATCTCTCCATACTTCGCATGAGTAGCTAAATCTCCGAATGGGTTGAGAAGTATTTAGCTAGCATGACCTAAGATTTATATTTTATGCGATCATCTTGTCTTATGTATGCATCATTCACCCTTTAAAGATACTTGAGAGAGTAGTCTAAAGATAGAATCTAAACTTGAGAGAGTCAGATTAGAATCTAGGCTTGAGGGAGTTAGATTAGAACCACATAAGCAAGAGGTAGAAACTTAGACATAAGTTCTATTGCTATTAACACATCACATGCACTCTAGAAATATGATATGATAGTATGCGGTCACCTTGTGTATGTGTGCATCATTCATCATCGCATAGATAAGAATAGAGGCTTAGACATAAGTCTTATTGACATTTTTATATACATCGCATGCATCCTAGAAATAAGAATTATGGCATTTGCATTGAGAGATGACATGATGTTGTTTGTGTGTAGCATGATCATATAACTTGTACGCAATCTTAGGAAGTGTTAGCTAACCCCTTCTCAACCTGTTCATTGCATACTCATTGTAACCCTCGATTTCATCAACTCTTCGTTCGAACTCCGTCGCATAGGAAATAGTTTTAATCAAAACACCATCCAACTTATTTTTTTTCACCATCGTAAGAGAATCAAAATTAACTGTCGCATATTAACTCAGTAGTCCCTGTGTTCGACCCTGGACTTACCAGGAAACCTAGTGAGGCTTACACTTGGGTCTTATTAGGAAAACTTGCATATGCAACGCATAACACATCACCGCAACCCATACCATAATCGTATCACTATTTACAATGCATCAAGTTTTTGGCACCGTTGTCGAGGACTATGGTAGTATATATTACGCTAACAGTAAACCTTTTGATTTTCTTTGTAGCTTTTGACCTCTGTGCATTGCCATTCCTTTGGTAAGGGAAGAAGCAGGCGTTTCATGAGCGAAGGACACGTTCCTGAGCCCAACTACAACCCAGAGATCGAAAGAACGTTCTGAAGAAGACAGAGAGACAACCATTGACAACAACTAGATAGAAATCCCAGAATGGTGGAACAACCGGAAGAAAGAGCCGCAAATGAGAACAAAATCATGGTAAACCCCATTCTCCTGGCGAACGACAGCAATAGACCCATCCGGGACTAGGTGTCGCCTAACCTCTATGATTTCTCCCCAAGAATCATGAGGCCAGCTTTGGATGGATCGAGTTTGAGATGAAGTCGATTATGTTACAGATGATTCAGACAGCCGGACAGTTTGGTGGAAGGCGTGGTGAGGACCCGCATGCCCATCTCTGGAGTTTTATCGAAATCTGTAACACTTTTGTATTCCCAAACATCTTTGCTGAAGAAGTTTGACTAACACTGTTCTCATTTTCGTTATGCGATCAAGTAAGAAAATGGACATATTCTCTCAAACCAGGGGAGATAACTTCGTGGGAACAAGTTGTAGAGAAGTTCATGAAGAAATACTTCCCTCCTACCGAGAATGCAAGAAGGAGGAAGTTAATCACGAATTTTGAACAGGAAATTGACGAATCGCTCATCGATGCCTGGGCGAGGTTTAAGAGATTGGTGCGAGACTGTCCGCACAACGGATTACCAGACTGTCTCCAGATGGAGATATTTTATCATGATTTGAACCCTGCATCACAGACAGCTGCCAATGCGGCAGCAGCTGGTGGTCTGCTTAATAAAACTTATGATGAGGTGAAGAATATCCTTGATCGCATATCAAAGAATCAAGAAGATTGGCAGGAAAGCGATCAACGACTAAAAATTCGAGAAGGTAACGCAAACAATGAGGTCATCGCATTGCTACAGAATCAAATGAATGCGATAATTAATCTGTTACAAGGGATCACAATCAACAGCCCTGGAACGCAAAGAGGGCAGGTCAACGCAATTGAACAGACGAGCACGAGTTGTGCTACTTATGGAGAGTCGCATCCGATTGAAGAATGTCCAAGGAACCCGCAGTCAATATACTTCGTAAAGAACAATCCTTTCTCTAACGCATACAACCCGGAGTGGAGAAACCACCCCGATTTCGCTTGGAAAAATAACCAACAACCAAGTTATCAACCTATGGCGTAAAAAGGACCGCCAAGATTTTTCCAGCGAACGAATGGTCAACCACAACATTAAGCCAGCAGCTTGCAAGCACTGCCATTTTCCTCTCTGGAGAGCCTATTAAAGCAATACATTGAAAAGAATGAGACGGTCCTCCAGAATCAGGTGACTTCCATCCGCAATCTAGAGATCCAAATAGGACAGATTATAGGAGAGCTGAAAAATAGACTGCAAGAGACGTTGCCGAGCTCAACTGAGCTCCCTCGCAACCCGGGGAACACAGGAAAGGAACAATGCCTAGAAGTCTCATTGCTAAGTGGAAAGATGACAGTGGAAGAAGGGAAAGAGCCCAGTAGGGCCAATCCGAATGCGATGGAATCCAAGAACCCGTTGACACAAGATGAATCAGAAGAGCCCGAGACGATGAAACCAGAAGTTGCGTCCACCTCCAAGCCTTTAGAACACGAAACAGAGAAGGTACAGCTACCACCATTCCTGTAAAGATTGAAAAATAGCAGAATGATGAAGGAAAGATCGCTACGGTGATCGTAACGCAAAAATCAAACACTATAATCCCACCGAAGATGTACGACCCAGGAAGCTTCATGATACACTGCTCAATTGGAGGGGCCTACATTGGTCAAGCACTATGCAATCTTGGGGCGAGTATAAATTTAATGCCACTTTCAATCTTCAAACAATTGAATGTGGGAAAACTGACGCCCATGACGGAGACTCTCCAGCTTGCGGACAGATCCCTAGTACACCCTGAGGGAGAGTTGAAGGATATCTTGGTCTCAATTGATAAATTCATTCTACCGGCAGATTTCATCATTCTAGATCATGAAGTAGACGAAGATGCGCCCATCATATTGGGATGACCATTTCTATCTACTGGTCGTGCTCGAATTAATGTGCATAAAGGAGAGATCACGATGAGCATTAATAGGAAGAAGCTCAGGGTTGAGGCAATAAAGATCACAGAGGATCAAGAAAGGAAGATAAAACCTCCATGGACTTGAAAAATCTAGATTGAAGAAGGAATAAGCAGTCCCTGCGTGATAGGCAAGACAAACTCATCAAGGACGCATTTTTTTGAAGTGTCCTTTTGATATCTTTCTTTCATGAACTTACTTTACTCTTTTGTACAAACACTACTCTTTAAAATTATCAACTCTGTCTTTCATACTTTTCACCCTCTCAATATTTAGCTATGATCGTAGTGAACGATTGCGATGGAGCTATGCGATAACCTAAAAATACACGACCAGTTCGACCAGCACATCGCAATCGCGGAATCAACCCACCGCAAAGAAGGATGCGATCACAAATGATGCGGGCAACAGAGCAAATTTGGGGGTTGTTTCTTTCTTTGACTTTTTTTCCCGAATTTTGAACTTCATCGCATCTCACTTCAATATTGCTAAATTTTATTATCGCATCCTTTTTAGTTTGGCGTAATCATTAAATTTTAATTACTTTATTTAGTCACTGCATTCTTCCTTGTACCAATTATGATTTCAATGATGAAACTCATGCCTTTATTTCTCATCGCATGTACTAGAATCAACTTAATTTCAGGATAATCAATTCATGAAACATTTCTAAAAGTTAGTGGTCCACCAGCTTTCTTTTAAAACGATTTTTACGAAATTTCCTAAGAGCATCGCATGAGTTAATTCAGCCTATCAACAATGAGGACATTGTTGTGTATAAATTTGGGGGTGCTAGTATTTGTTTTCAACCTTACTACTTTTAGAAATTTCATTCCCTTACTAAAAAAAAAAAATCATAACGTTGAGATTGGATCCTACTCGTAGTTGGATGCTCGCATAACACTCGTGGGGGCAAGCCAAAATGAAGGTGGGAATCGTGATCAACGCATAAATCAAGTGATCGCAACTCCGCTACCAAGTAAAATGGGCATAAGTTTAGACTGAGAAACAGCACCTTGCTCGTAGTTGGATGCTGGCATGACATCCGTGGGGGCAAGCCAAAAAGAAGGCTAGGCACTTGGATCGGCACAAGGTCATAAAAAGAACATCTAAACCGCGCAGTCCCAAAACTTGCAGTTTGTAAATAATAAACATATTCTATTTGTAATAAAGATATTATTTAGGTTTATGCAATAAAACTATTATTGAATATGTAAATTGCACTTGTAAAGACTAAATCCAATAAACTAAGATCCATGGTTATTATATGAATACTTGGACTTTATGTGGAGACATAAAGATGGATCAAGTTCAAGTAAATAGCCAAAACATCTATACTTTATGAATAAGGTTGGGTACCTTATTCTGGTAAATACTATCGGGTGCGAACCACTTTGTTTTAGTAAAAACAATGTGATCCAGAATCATTCGTGTAAAGACATGCAAGTGGAGGTGTCCTATGCAATGAGTTTGTATAAGATCAAACCAAGAAATAAATCGCTCTTAATATTTAACGTTGTTTACTGTTTAAGACTGGCTATTTCAAAGTGATGACCTAGGTAACTTGATCTTAATCCTGAGCTAACTATGAACTCCTATTTATTCGGGATTATCCTTAGATTTTCATGGATGAGGGTCGGTTCAACAGCGCTGACTCAATAAGCCTCACATTTCAGGGGTAAGATCAGGTAGATAGTTGGGGACATAGGGTGTAAGATGGATTTAATTCATATCTTGCTTTTAGGGATAGTAAAGAGGTTATTCCCTTAAGTACTGACTTTGGATCTTAAACAAGTAGCCTCATCCTCTCATTGGCCTAAGAGAGACTTGGTTTGCTGATTGGATCACAAACTAGTTGTTCATTAGAGGATCATTGGGACTTAAGGAACAAGATGTAATCTCGAGGGTAAAACAACTATTGATCCAACCGTTATTACGAACAACCTATAAAGGGTTAACTTACTAATTATGGTTATATCGAGTGGACACAATTATATCTACAATGGGGGTGCAACTACTGGGCTTTAGTGGAGTGACCCGGTAGTTAACGAATGTTGACTAGTTCGGTTTAAAGAGTTTAGTCGATTAATCTCGAATCATTTGAGCTCATGATCTGTAGGTCCATTAGGTTCTCCTACTAGCTTACAATCGGATTAAACCTTAGAATAGAGTGATGAGTTTAATTTGAAATGTCCAAAATCGAATTAAGGGAATTAGTAATTATATATGATATAATTACGCGTTTAATTATCGAACTAAACGAAGTTGGAGAATTGGTTAATATTTAAATTTGATTTAAATATTAAATTACATGAATAAGGATTCATGGTTGTGAAATTGGTGTTTAATTAATTTAATATTTGATATTAAATTAATAGAATTAATTAATTAATTATTAATCTTATTTGAAAGAATCATTGAATTAATTTCTTTGTGAAATTAATGAAATTTCAGATTAATTAAAGAATTAATGCTGAAATTTGGAATTAATTTTGAGAAAGAAATTCAAAATTAAAAAGAAAATTGATTTTATTTGGAAAAATCAAATTTTGGATAAACCCACTAATTGGAATTATCCAACTTGCATAACACCTAATTTCCCACTTAAAATCCGCCTCCTTTTTAGATGAATTGGTGTCAACTTCTTGTGAAGGGGTATGGTATGCTGAAAGAGATAAAAAAAATCAGTCAAAATTTGAGCTAGAGAAAAAAAAATGCAAGACTAAAATTTATGAGTTTCAAAGGTTGAAGAAGGGTTCTACATTGCATGTTCAAAAACCAGTTCTTTTCACCTAAATTTCCCTGGTTTTCAAGCTAATTTTGAGTCCCACAACTCAACCTAAAGTCCAAAAAGAATAGTAAGGAAGATCTTTTGGTGGTTTACACCTTGTATCCGAGGAGATTGAAGCTAATTTTTTAAGATTGAAGTCTTCAAAGGTGAGTTATACTAAAACCCTCTTTTTCTGATATGAACATTTTTTATTTGATGCTAAAATTTATGAATTAGAGTGTTTAATGATCCTGAATTCTTCCACTGACTACTTACTATTCCAACAGTAATAGCATTCAAGAAAATCATGGAGTTTGAATATTTATTAGTAACTTCTATACGTTTATTCTTATTGTTGTCTTGCGCTAGTTTCTTCTTTAAAAAAAAAAAAAAACATTCCTCCTTTAGATGGCCTTTCTTATGACAATAAGCACATTTCTTAGTTTTTGGTTTGTTTTATCCTTGAATCCTTGAATCTTTCGAGTTATGTTTGGACTTTTCTTTAGCAAAAATCCCTTCTGAATTAGATGGTTCTTTTTTATGAGATTGCAGCTCCAATTCTTTAGTGCATATGGTAAAAACTATTACATCGATGGTGATAGAATCCCAACCATACTTCAAAGCTACCTTGACTTCTCTATATACATCTGGTAAGGCATTTAAGAGAATGAAAGTTTATTTTATATCTCCAATCTTGTCTCCCAAATTCTTGAATTTTGTTGATAACTTCTTGAAATCATCAAGATTATCAGTGAGTGACTTGCTGGAATCCATTTTGAATGTGAAAAACCTTTCTCTGATGTAGGTTTTATTAGGAAGATCCCTAAAAAAATATAATGTATCTAGTTTAACCTAGACTTTGTACACTATATCTAAATCGATTACCTATCTCAAAGTGTTAGTAAGGAAAGGTAAGACACAACCATTGAAGCATGAAGGACAAGTTCAATCATTCTTTCTTGAGTTGAACACATGCAAAGGCCAAAAGAAACTTTGGACACATAGCGCATGCAAGAAGTTGAACATTAAAAGTACGATAAGGTTGAGAGGAAGTTTCCAATAGGGAATTCACTGAATTTCGAAGACGAAATTCTTTTAAGGGGTAGGTAAATTGTAACCCCTGTAACTTCTCCATAAGGATTCTTCGAGGTGGAGTGACTTGTGAAGTGTGGCCCAAGGTGTTTGGGAGCAAAGCTTGCATTGGCCTTGGGAGAGTTTGAGGAGGAAGGCTTGAGTTAACTAAATTAAAGATAGGTATGCTTGGGGAGGTAGATGCACACAAAGGTACTTAGCATGGAAAAAAGTTGTTAAGTGTTGCCAAGAGGGGGCAACCATGTATTGGAGGTAGTTCAATAGAGGAACAGTGCATCAAACCTCGAGGTAGCATGTTAAGTCATATGGGGACATGAGCAAGGGAAAGACATGAGATGGTTGACCAAGCTAAGTAAACGTAAGGAAAAGCCAAGGGACCATGCATTGAAGGCATGGTCAAGAGGATGCTCAACGCATAGGTAGGGATCGAGGACTTTGGCCATGGAGAAGGCTATTTTTTAAGCATAGGCAAAGCATAAGACAACCATTTAGGAAGGAGTTACATGAAGAAATCCTCAGGGAGGCCCAATGGATGCATACTCTAAGAAAAATAGCCTACTTGGACGCATAGCATAATGAGAAACACAAGAACCATGCTTCGAACTCAAGTAAAGAAATCATGCTTTGAGGAAAAGTTTAAAAACTGAGGAAGGAGGAAAATGAGGGAAGTTGAACGCATGGCCAGGATTACCATGTGCCCAAAGAGGCCTTAGGAAGGGAAAATTTGAGGCACTGGGGAGATGTTACCTAAGGAGCAAGGCCAAGTAGAATGTGCAAGTCAACTCAAACAAGCCTCATGTGTTGAGACATATGCAAAACCATGCGTTGAAAGGAAAGGAATGGTTAAGGAATTAAGTTATGTCATGAGGTGAAGAAATCTCACTTTGAAAGATTTGGCTTGAGAAGAGGCAAAATATACGTTAGTTGGTTTGCCATAGAGGTTAGATGGGCTTGAAGACATGTTATGTGTTGGGAAGCTTGAAACCTAGTGAGCGTTGGGAGCAAAGGAACATCCATGCGTGGAGCAAGCTTCCATGCGTTGAAAGTGAAGTGTTGGGTGGTGCAAGACACATAACATGGCTAAAGTAGGAGGTGGCATAATAAGGGTGTTGGGGTTGATGCCCTAAAGTCTCGTGTCCTGTAGTTTGTAAACAGTTTGTATGAACGTTTGTGTTGTTAATATATGATATTTACTTCACGTCTTGTATTTTTGCTCAGTTACTTGTTTTATTTGCTTTACCACAAACCAATAAACATAAAATACCTAGTTATCTGTATGTGACTCAAGCATGTATGTGGTGACATACAAGTGGATCATGTCTTGAGTGATAACCAAAATGGTCTGTAGTATATGGATATAGGAGGGAAACCTTATCCTTGTTACACTATAGATGCAGCCCGCTTTATGGAATGGTCACAAGTGTTGTGACTTGTCATAGATGGTCTGATCCTAATCATTCGTGTTGGGGGCATGTGAGTGGGGGCATCCTATACAACGAGTTTGTATAAGACCTGGCCACGAAGTGTTAACGTCTCGTTATATAACACCGTTCATGATAGAGACTTCACTTTACTAAGATGACCATAGGTAACATGACCTCAATCCTGAGTGAGTTGGGAACTCCTGCCATTGAGGGCGGTTCTTTGATTTGTATGGGTGCGAGTGGCTAGTTCGCCGATTCAAACCTACCATTTTGGGGATTCGTCTAATTTAGGAGCTAGGAACTTAGCTACACAAGATGGAATTCACTCCTTCCCCGAGGCAGGGGTAAGTAGATAAATAACTCCCTTAACGGCTAATCCTGGGGCTTGAATGATGTGGCGCCACACACTTTCTCTTGACCCGAGAGGTGTTCACACATAGTTGGACTATGTCGTATTGTTCATTAGAGGAATCAGTGGTACTTAAGGAGTGAGATATAACTACATGGGCATAACGGTAATTTGGCCCTGCTGTACTTATGAGCATCTGTGAAGGGTCATCGTACTCATCATTGGTTATATTCGATGGACACAGAAATATATTTGTGGTAAGAAGAGTTCAACTGTTGATCTTTAGTGGAATGCCTGATAGTTAACGGATGGTGGATCTCATGGCTAAAGAATTTAGTTAGTTATTCACGGACCGTTGGAGCTTCGAGCCACAGGTCCATTAGGTCCCCTGGGTAGCTTGGATAAAGTCGAGAACCAGTATTTGGGTTAATTTGAAATGTTCAAATTGACAAGAGGAAGTTCGATTATATATGATATAATTGGACTAGTTAATTATATATGATATAATTGGCTAAATGTATGAGATACATTATTTTGGAGGAAATTAGATATAAATATGATTTATATCAAGTAGAGGAGAAAATACTATAGTAGATATGTGATATCAAACTATAGGATAAAAATATAATATGATTATATTTATTTATTTATTAATTGGTTAATTATATGATAATTAAGCCAATTTTCACGTTTGGACGTGGGTTAGTGGGGAACGTCGGTTATTGTAACCGATGAGTTAAAATGAAAAATGTTTTCATTTTGAATCTCCGTCGTTCAATTGCCCGAAGAGAAAAAGAGAGCGCACGTTGGAGAATTGTAAACGATCGCTTAAGAAAATCAAGAGACTATACGATACCGCTTCTCCGCCTAAACAATCGTCCACCTCGCGCTAAACGATCGCACACTGTCGCCTGCATGATCAGATAGCTTCTCTAAATGATCTATAGTGTGCCAATTTTACTAAATGATCATGTACCTTTTCCTAAACGATCGTTCAGTAAATTCTATAAGATCGTATAGCTCCTCCTAAACGATAAGCATTTCTGCTATACGATAGCGGTTTTTTCCCTCCCACTTGCTTGTCGCCTACACGATTTTTGTTTTCTCCTTCCTCTACCAAGTTCACCAAAGCCCACCCTTTGGGTTTTCACTCCGAGAATACCCGAGGCTCTTTAGTGGTGGTGTCGTCCTCGGGGCGTTCGTGTTCGTGCATTGTTCGTGCTGCTGTTGTCGACGTTGCTGTTGGATGTTGGTAGATCACGTGGAGTTTTCCACTACGTTGGAGTTTCGAAGTGTGAAGACTGCCTTCAACTGGTATGGAACTCTCTCCCTTGTTATTTATCTTGTTCTTAGCATGCCGTTAATTAAGATTTGTTTGCATAACTGTATGTTGAATGTATATTTGTATTTTGGTCACTATGAGATCGGAGCGATCCGAACGCACTCATGGAACTCTTAGATATGAGATCCTTCAAAGGGTTAGCCAAATAAGAGGAAATTGACAGCGAGGGAGTTTACTTGGCAAAATTAAGGAAGCTGGAATTCATGCAGGAATCTCTATAAATAGAGGCTGTTAAAAGAAGATTGGTTTAGCCCTTTTTAGATAGCCAAAAGAGGTGATCTCAGAGCCATCTGAAAGTTGGATGAGTGAGCAAGAAAATATAAGGCTGCTAAAAGAAAACTCCCACGAATTGATGTTAAAAATCAAAGAAGATTCAAGGTAGTGCACTTTCTAAGTTCAATCGGGTAGTCTGTGATGTTTGGTAGATTCCAAGCATTTCAAGAAGAATTAAGAGCTCCAATTTTGAGGTAACTTAATCCAAAGGATATGTAAGAAGTTCATACAAGGAGAGTTCCAAGATCCCAGGATTGTGGGTTGCTTGACAAAGAAGGTCCAGTCTACCACCATTGTAAAGAGTTTATTAATCAAGTGTTAATCTGGAAGTGGTTGGTAATTAATTAGTCTCTACAGAGTTAGATTCAGGACATTAGCCTGTAATAAGCCGTATTCTGAAAGGTGATGTAGTTATTAGAGTGTTATGATGATGAGTTAAACTGTGTTATGTGATAGGATTATTGATGAGCGGATTTCAGGCTTAAGACTATAGTAATACAAGTCCATAAGATGTGAGTTTAACAGGTTCAGTTAACAGTAGACATCAAGGTTGGCATTTTTTGTCTTCACCCTTCTCTTGGGTTAAAAAGGTATCTGGGAGGGGATGTGACAGTCCTCAACGTAGCAACGCTGCAACTAATATTATAAAAGACCAATTATGTCGCCTAGGTTAAGAAGTCACGAATTCTTTTGATTCCAGTCGGATAATTCTTCAATTTTTCTCTACTTTTCTTCTATTTCAGTTCGAGGAATGTATCAAGACAAATCCTCGGTGTTTTCCATGACTATTATGAGCTAAGGCACTCAATCTAGCTTGAATTTTTTTTTTATTATCACTTTTGATTGGCATTGCATATGTGACATGTAATCTTTTGTTGATCAATTAGAAGCAATAGGTTAGGGTAGCTTGCAAATCACCTAGATGAGCATTATTCTAACCAACCTAGGATTGAATCAACCAAATATTTAATTAAGGTTGTTCCTGTTGAGGTTGGTGTCCTAAATCTCGTAGGACCCTGTAGTTTGTAATTGTATTGTACAAACATTTTATTAATTTAATAAAATATATGATATTTTATTTGACATTTAGTTGCATTAATCCACAAACCAATAAACTAACATCCAAGGTTATCTTGTAGCTTAAACATTATATAGAGATATACAAGTGAATCATGTTTAAGTGATAACCTAAATAGTCTGTAGTAGATGGATAAGGTTGGATACCTTATCCTGGTGACACTACGAGTATGACCCGCTTTGTAGATGTTACAATTGTTATAAAGTACTACAAATGATCTGATCATGGTCATTCATGCGAAGACATGTGAGCAGAAATATTCTATCAAAAGGAGTTTGTATAAGACCGAATCATGAACTGACTAGTCTCATTATATAACATCGTTCATAATAGAGACTTACATTTCACCAGGATGACAATAGGTGACATAACCTAAATCCTGAATGAGTTATGAATTCCTGCCTATGAAGGTGGTCTTTTGATTTGTATGGGTGAGAGTGGTCAGATCGCTGACTCAACAAGCCTACCATTTTGGGGATTCGTTTAATTGTGGAGTTAGAACACAACTACACAAGACGGAATTCACTCATTTCCCAAGGTAGGGGAAAGTAGATAAATTGCTCCCTTAAAGGATGATTCCAAGGCTTGAACAATATAGTGCCACACTCTCTCCTAACCTAAGAGGGGTTTGGTCATAATTGGACTATGATTTATTGTTTATTAGAGGGATGTGGTATTTAAGGAGTTAGATGTAACTATAGAGGCAAAACGGTAATTTGAGTCTAACTGTACTTACGAGCAATTTGTGAAGAGTCATCACACTATTGATTGGTTATATCCAATGGACACAGAAATATATTTGTAGTGCGATGAGTGTAGTTGTTAGTCTTTAGTGGAGTGTCCGATAGTTAACAGATGATGAATATTTAATTAAAGAGTTTACTTAATTATTCACATACCATTAGAGTTTCAAGCTACAGATCCAAGAGGTCCCCTTTGTAGCTCAAGGGGGTATTTATGAGAATCAAATTTGAATTAATTTGAATTGTTCAAATTAATTGAGGGAATTAATTGTATGTGATATAATTATTTTAGTTTAATTATATATGATATAATTACTATAATGTATTTGATACATTATATTATAAATTTTATTTGAGAGAAATTAAATATTTGAATATGATTCGAATATTAATTATGAGAATTGGATTCATATAATTAAATTTAATATAAATGGGATTTATATTAAATATTGTTGTTGAGAGAATTAAACTATAGGTTATATTGTATTGGATACAATATTAAACTATAGGTTATATGTTGTATCTGATATAACATATAGTTTAATGTATATTATATGATAAAGTGGTTATCATATAAATATATATTAAATTTTTTATTAAAATTAATTTGATTTATTAATTTTAATTATTTAAAAAATATCTTTAGAGAGGGAGTTGTATCACATTCCCCCTTTTCTCTCTACTACGTTAGTGAAAACCAGAAATATGAGGATGAATCAGTTCATTTTTTTTTTTTATCTTAAAGTGGGGTTACAGACAAGTTTTGTGATATTCTCAAGCTTCCCCAAACTCTCTTACTCTCTCAATTAATTTTCTCCCTCACCAAATAAGCCAGAGCCTACGCACTCATAGATTCTCATCCCAGAGAATACAAGGGAAACCATTTTGGTGGTGGTCATTTGGAAAATTAAGTTTTTTCAAGTTCATGATTTTACAGAGAAGAGGATACGTGAAGAAAACATTCTTCAAGGGTAAGTTTCTTCTTCCCCTGTTCTCTTCTTATTTTTTAGCATGCTATATTTTATCTTAAATGCATAATTTTTCTATTTATTCTTGGTAGTTTGATTATCCTGTAAATTTTGGGTTTTTGGGTCCAATCCCGTTTCTGCTCAAGGACCTTCAAGGGTTCCTTCAATTCCTTGTTGAATGTTCAACCTAACTTTATCCTAGTTCTTAATGCAATTAAGTCAATTTAAATTTGCATGGTGTTCATCGATTTAAATTGGTCTAATTAGTTGATAAGGTCGGATTAACTGGTTGCTCCAATTAATTCGGTTAGGTAAAATTAATTGCATGTCTCTAGTAATGAGAATTTTGTGATTGAATCTATTGAATAGGTGAATTCCGTTAAAACCCAAGCTAGGATTTCTAAAAATAAAATTTTCTCATTTTATGTTATTTTATGCATTTAAATTTCTCGCAACCAAAGCAATTTTCAAATCCCTCCTTTGGTTACCGTGGACTGAAAACACTTTGATAAAGAATTTCTAATTCTCCATATATTTAACCCAGTCTTGCTACTAAAACTAGCAGTTTGTTGTGGTGGATACGGTTAATTATTTGGTCTGAATTTGGGTGACGAAATCCAATTTGACCAAATTGGTGTCGTTGCTGGGGAGCCAAGTATTTTCTTTTTTGAAGGATTTTTTACTTTTTGTTCATTCTTGAGTTTTCCCTTCTTTGTATGACCTGATCCTCCCAAGATCAAAATTCTTCGTTATATTTTGCAGAGCTTGATAAGGAGGAAAGGAGACAAAGAAGGGAAGTTAGAGAACGAAGAGCTTTAAAGGAATAGATGCGTGCAGAAGGCACATTTGAAAAAGAGCATTTTGAAGAGGAGTTTGAGCAAAAGATGATGGCACAGCCTGTCGAGTTCACTCTGAAAGAGCTTTCAGCTCTTGACCTTACTCAACAACCCCTCTGCATCACTTATCCTGAGACCACAGATAATTTTGAACTAGAAACTGGTCACATTCACTTATTACCTTCATTTTCTAGACGTGCAGATGATGATCCACACAAACACTTGAAGGACTTCCACATTGTGTGTAGTGGAATGTGCCCTCATAAGGTAACTGAGAAGCAGCTCAACCTTTGAGCCTTCCTATTTTTTTTTAAGGATGATATGAAGGACTGGTTGTTTTATCTGCCATTGGGATTCATAACCACATGGATAGAGATGAAGAAGAGGTTTATGGAAAAAAAAATTCCCAACATCTCGAGCCGCCAGAATGAGAAAAGAGATTTACAGCGCCTTCAGGGACATGAAGGACATGGGGAGTCTTTATACGAGTATTCGGAGAGGTTTAAGCGCCTCTGCACTGGCTTCTCCAACCAACAGATCCTAGATCCCTTCCTAATCCACTACTTTTATGAAGGTTTACTGTAGCAGGACATAACTAACATTGATGTACCTACAGGTCGAGCACTTGTAAACAAAACCCCATCTCAAGCTATAGAGCTAATTTTCACCATGGCTGAAAAATAACTAACTGTTTGGAACCAGAGATCATGTCTCGCAGACCGGCACATCTTCATAAGAGGTAAATGACCTTAAAGCTGAAATTGTTGAACTTTTTATTCTTGTGAAACAGGCTTGTTCTATAAGATCGCGATCTGAGGAGCTTGTTGCTGAGGTAAATTATTTGGAAATTAGCAAGGCGGTCGGATGTACAACAACAATCAATGGGGAAAATAAGGACAATAGAGGTAGAGTAGTTCGAACACCTTTGGAAGATATGGTGAAAAGTCTAGCAGAGTCTGCCATGCAAATTTAGCAGGTACATGAGAAGTTCTAATAGACTACTACTTCTCACATGAGTAGTATAGCTACTCAGATCTCTCATTTGGCCGACGCGATCAGCAAGTTGGATACCCAATATGGGAAGCTTAGTTCCCAACCAATGTCCAATGTACATAATGTGAGTGCCATTTCTGCTTTGAACTATGTGGAGAGCCCCAAGGCACCTGTTGACGATCCAGTAGAGGTTGTAAATGAAGTTGGTGTTGAGGATGTTGATGAGCTGATTGCTAGCCCACCCAGAAGACGATGTATAAGATTTGATCCACCTTTAAATTTTAAAGCTAATATCCCTCTTACTCTTTTTCCTAGCAGGTTGACTGTTGCTCAGGGAGGATCACACAAGGAGAATGTGGAGTATGTCCAGTCTTCTGGTGGTAAAAGCCCTACTACAAAGGGTAAGAAGACTTGGGTTGAGATTCCTAAGGTGATCAAAGTTGAAGTTCCTAAGAAAGAGGAAAAAAAAGAAGAGATGGTCAAGCAGATATCAGGTAACTTACCTATCAAGAAGAAAGAACCCAGGTATATTTTATGTGCCTTGTCAAATAGGCATTAGGAAATTCAAGCATGTCATGCTAGATTTAGGTCCGTTATTAATATTATGCCTACTCCTGTCTTTTGCGAATTTCAGTCTCATATCCTGCACTTGCTTAATATTTTAGTACAATTAGCTTACCACTCTATTGTTAGGCCATTAGGATTAGTGAAAGACATGCTAATTAGAGTCAATGGTCTAATGTTTCCTATTGATTTTTATGGTTTAGATGTGATTGCTTCTTTCCCTCCCTTTTATTTATCTATTTTGCTAATGAGGCCCTTTCTTAAGCCAATTAAGGTTGTTATTGATGTGGACAAAGGGTTTGTAGAAATTGATTATGGAGGTAAAATTGAAAAAAAAAAA
The DNA here is from genome assembly GCF_027475165.1 of Benincasa hispida. Lineage (NCBI taxonomy): Eukaryota > Viridiplantae > Streptophyta > Magnoliopsida > Cucurbitales > Cucurbitaceae > Benincasa > Benincasa hispida. Next base: position 45,557,541 of record NC_143478.1, on the reverse strand, counting down.
TGTATGATTGATTCTTCTTCCCCCACTTATCCTATGTGTTCTAGTACTAATGCTTTACAGGAGAGTGACCAACCTTCTAAGTTGGGGTTGGGGGATGGAGACTTGGCAGTTTGTGATGGTTATGGTTGATGAAGCGAAGTCGGGTCAAGCATACCAACCTTAAATAATTGTGCAACCTAGAGGCAACCATAATTTATCTTTTTCTTGCTTTCTTAGTATAAGTTTCTTTTCTGGTTATTTTTATTTTTCTTCAACTTGATTCTTTCTATTTTTCTTGATCTTTAGATTTTAGTTGTCCCTGAGAAGATGGAAAGAATTATATTTTTGATGAGCCAGATATTACCGCCATCTAGTGTGCCAAATTTCAAGGAAGTTTTTTGTTTCCCTTTTTAATTTTGTCCCTTGTTTTATATTCTTATCACATTGGGGACATTGTTAGATTTTATGTTGGAGGTGGGGTATGTCTGTGTTCTGGCTGGAGCCTTTGAGCATCTGAGCTCGGGCTATTTTGCTTGTGTACTTGAAATGTTTACTTGCTCTTTTGCTTGATTATTATGTTGAATAGCTGATGGCACACTCTCTCTACGATTAAATTTGTATGGAATAATGTTTAAAGAGCATAGTCATGATTTTTTCCCAAGATTTTTTCCCAATTTAAAAAAAAAATTGCTTCTCTCTCATGCATCTTTAAGTAATTATTCTTATGAACTTAAGTCTTGCACACCTAGAGTTGTATTATTTGGTTTACATTTATGTTGTCACCTCGAAAGGCCCACCTTTGAGTTTAGAGTAACCTTAATTGTTTTAGAGCACAACTAGACAAAGTGGATAAAAAAGGGTCTTATGTGTGAATAAAAAATAGTTGCTGAATAAAACATTACTAACTTGCAAATAAAAAGAAAAGTGTGTGTGTGCATGGATAGAGGTGAAAAGAGCTACCTCCACCATTTCAAGTTAAGGCTCTACGAGAAAAGAGTGGATAGGCTTCCTGCGGTTAAATGTGAAAGATAGCCTTCTAGGTAAAAAAAAAATGCCCTCTACATTTTGTGTGCATGAGTTTGGCACCCTTGTCTTAGTGTTGCCCTCTTTTTTTCAAGTTTGGTATGCTAGAGTCGATAACCAAGCTAGAGTAGGGGAAAAACAGATTGAGAACCTTATAAAACCTTTTCGGGGTGTGCAAGCTTAACTGGTAAGACTCTAGGCTCACTCATGCATGAAAAAATTTAGAATCATTTTTAAAAGTGCACTTCATTGTTTGATTGTAATCAAACTTCATTCTTGATTGCAAATTTCATCCTAATTGACTGTTGAGACTAGAGTAACAACCTTTGCAACTCAAACAAACATATTTTTGTGAGAATGTATATATTTGTTTGAATGTATGTTTCTACCTTGCTCGAGATGAGCAAGAATTAAGTTGGGTGTATTTGACAGCTCTCAAAAAGAGTTATAATTCCTAGCTTAATTTAGGTTCTAAATAGATTTTTAATGTTAATTATCCTATTTTGTAGGTATCGAGCATCAAAGAGGTAGAATTAACAATTACGAGCCAATCGGGGTCAATTTGAAGCAAATTGGAGGTAATTTGAGCATTCAGACTTCAAAGAAGGAGAAATGACCAAAATGCCCTTAACCTGAGTGTAGCAACCCTCTACACAACGTAGCTCTACGCTTCAAGACAACATCTGATGATAATTGCAGCGTCGTGATCCTATCACTACACTCTCAGGCTAGGCTAGAAGGCAGAACACATGGAAGTAGGGCAGTGACGCAACACTGCCATTAGCATCATGACGCTACGAACTCTAGATGCTCAAACTCCGATTGAAGTGTTGCAATGTTGTCCTCAACGTTGCAACACTGCAGCTAATATTATAAAAGACCAATTTTTCCGCTAGGTTAAGGAGTGACAAATTCTTCCAGTTCCAGCTGGCTTATTCTTCAACTTCTCTTTACTTTTCTTCTATTTCAGTTTGGAAAATGTATCAAGACAAATCCTTGGCATTTTCCATGACTATTATGGGCTAAGGTACTCGATCTATCTTGGATTTGTTGGGATTTTTGCCTATTTTATGTATTCGTGACATTTCGAACTAGAGATTTGTGGTTTCCAATTTTGATTCTGTTTATCTAATGTTTACGATTATTTCATTGGATGTTTGAGAATGTTATAATTATTTTCTTTTTTTTATTAGCATTGGATACGTGACATGTAATCTTTTGTTGATAAATATGAAGCAATAGGTTAGGGTAGCTTATAAATCTCTTAGATGAGCATTGTTCTAACCAACCTAGGATCAAATAGACCGAACGTTTAGTTTGTTGGGGTTGATGCCCTAAATCTCGTAGGGTTCTGTAGTTTGTAAACACTTGTATGAATAAACATTATGTGATTTATAATATATGATATTTTATTCACTTTAATCTATGAAATATTTGATATTTTAGTTGCATTAACCATAAACCAATAAACTAAGATCCATGGTTATCGTTGTAACTTAAACATGTATATGGAGACATACAAGTGGATCGTGTTTTAAGTGATAACCTAAATTATCTGTAGTATATGGATAAGGAAGGATATCTTATCCTGATGACACTACGAGTATGACCCGCTTTAGAGGTATTACAATGTTGTAAAGTGCTATAAACGATCTGATCCTAATCATTCATGTATTAGACATGCAAGCAGGGATGTTTTATACAAAGGAATTTGTATAACATCGGACCACGAAATGTTTAGTCTCGTTATATGAAGTCGTTTATAATTGAGACTTTCATTTCATTAGGATGACCATAGGTAACATGACCTTAATCTTGAGTGAGTTGTGAACTCCTGCCTATGAAAGCGGTCCTTTGATTTGCATGAGTGAGAGTGGCCAGATTGCCGACTCAACAAGCCTACCATTTTGGAGATTCGTCTGATTGGGGAGCTGGAAACTCAGCTACACAAGATGGAATTCACTCCTTCCCTGAAGCAAGAGTAAGTAGATAAATTGTTCCCTTAGGGGCTAATTCTGGGGCTTGAACAATGTGGCGCCACACTTTCTCTTGGCCCGAGAGGGATTTAGTCATAGTAGGTCTATGATCTATTGTTCATTAGAGGAATCAGTGGTACTTAAAAAGTTAGATGTAAGTATAGGGGCAAAAGGTAATTTGGCCCAACTGTACTTATGAGCGATTTGTGAAGGGTCATTGTACTGTTAATTGTTTATATCCAATGAACACATAAATATATCTGTAGTGCGAAGAGTGCAGCCGTCGGTCTTTAGTGGAGTGTTCGACAGTTAATGGAAGATGGATAATGTGATTAAAGAGTTTAGCCAGTTATTCACATACTGTTGGAGCTTCAAGCTAGAGGCTCATAAGGTCCCCTTGGTAGCTCAATGGATTCAAGTTGAGAATCAATTTTTAGGATAATTTGAAATCTTCAAATTAAGAAAAGGGAATTTGATTATATATGATATAACTTACATAATGTATTAAATACATTATTGTATGACTGGAGGAATTAATATGTGAATATGATTCAAATATGATTTCTATTAATAAGATTCATAGTTATCAAATTTAATGTAAATATGATTTATATTAAATATCATAAAATAAAGAAAAAGAACTATGATTTATGTATTGTATGTGATGCAATATTAAAACTATAGGTTATAAATATAATATGATAAGTTAGTTATTGTATTTATTTATAATTTATTAATTATATGATAATTAAATTTCTTTTTCTCAATAACCAACCTTAGTGAATGGTTATGCGGTTTTATGGCAATTAAGGGATAAAAAAAAACAGTTTGCTATTGTTCCCACGCGTTATCAGATTCACTTTCGAGTGACTACACGATAGAATCAAGTTTATTATACGATAGTGCTCTTAACTAAACGATCGAGCATCAAGTATATGCGATAGACTTCCATCTTCTACACGATATTGCTGCCCATTACTCGATCGTCTCCTCCTCCACTCCAATCCTTCCCTCTATCCAAAATAAGACAAAGCTCAGCACTCCTGGATTCTCACATCGAGAATACCAAGGTAATCTAGTGGTTGTGTTCGGATCTGTTCTAGGATCGAGTTGATACTCGTTACTGGTGTTCAAGGGAGTTCGAGTTGCTCGTTGTGTTCGAGTTTGATCGAGGGATACACTTGAAGAAAGGTTTTTCAAAGGTATTATTTCTTAATCCCTTGTATTTAATTTAAAACATGTTGTAATTTATGATTTAATGCATAATCGTTTCTGTATGATTGTGAATGTATGAGTTCTTTCACAATGGAGTTTGGACAATCCGCTTCCGCTCATAGGTCCTCTGTATTTAGAGTTCCTTCATAGTTAAGGTTGTTCCTTGTTGAATGTTCAAGCTAACTTTGCTCTAGTTCTTAATGCAATTAGGTCAATTTAAATTTGCATGTTGATTGGACTAATTAGTTGAGTAGGTCGGATTAACTGGTTGTTCCAATTAATTCGGTTAGGTAAATTTAATTGCATGGCCCTAGTAATGAGAACTCTATGATCGAATACACCGAATAAGTGAATTCCATCAAAACTCAAGTTAGGCCTTCTCAAACTAAATTTTCCTCATGTTATCTCATTGTATGCATTTTAATTTCTCGTAACCAAAACAATTTTCAAACCCCCCATTTGGTTACCATGGATTGAAAACACTTTGATAAAGAATTTCTAGCACTCCCTGTGTTCGACTTGGTCATGCCACTAAGATTAGTAGTTTGTTGTGGTGGATACGGTTAATTATTTGGTCCAGATTTGGGCGATGAAATCCACTCCGGCCAAACATTAAAAAAGAAAGAAAGAGATGATAAAGAGAAGAGGAAAAAAGAAGATGACACAAGGGGTTATAGGAAGGAATCGAATTCCCACAGAAGAGTGTGATCGCCTTACATTTAGACATTTGATTTTTATGGAAACAAAAACAGTAAAATAAAACATACATTTGTAAGATAAACATTCAAACAAAACTATAAGCATGCTAGAAAATAGGAAGAAGAGAAGAAATCAAAACTCACCTTTGTTGATTCTTCTAACTTTCCTCTTCCACCATCAACAATCTCGAAGTTTTCCAAGAAGAAGGACACCACAAACAAAGTTACCTTGCTATTCTCTAGGATTCCAAATAACTTAGAATAATGGTCTCCAAGAACTTTTGAGGAGGAAAAAGAGTAGAGAATTTCTAGAAAGAAGTTTGAGAGAGGGTAGAGACTCGCGTAAAAAACCTCCTTCCCCTAAATGGGCTATAAGAATATATTTATATGGAGAAGGTTATCCCCCTCAACAAGAATTTTCCTTTATACCCTTAGTGCTAATTAATTAAATAACCCTTATTTAATTGATTGACACATCAATTAAATAATCATATATTAAATCCTATTTAACATTTAATTAGTTATCATAAATATCATATATTTATACTAACTACCAATATCTACGATTTCTTAATCAATTAATTAACCATTAATTAATCAATAAAATAACTATATTAAATCATATTTAATATGGAGTTAATTAACATATAAATATCACATATTTGTATGTGTACATCTCTTTATGAATCCAATTCATATATAAATCCAATATTTGAATCTTATTCAAATATATCTCTCTTACATAATTTGGATTATAGATTATATCTATAATTAACCATTATATATTAATCTCATTAATATAAAATTCCCTCATTTGATTTGAATAATTTAAATCATTCCTCATTACTGTCTTTTAGTGAGCTAACAAGGGACCTTACGGACCCATAGATTAGAAGCTCCAATGATATGAAATTAATTATTTAAACTTCTTTAATCCAATTAATCAATATTCATTAACTATCAATCACTCTACTAAAGACCGATAGTTGCACTCTTCGAACTGTAGATATATTTCTGTGTCCATGGATATAACCAATCAACAGAGCGATGACCCTTCACAAATACTCATAATTACAATTGGGTCAAAATACCCTTTTACCCCTACAGTTACATCTAACTCCTTAAGTACCACTGATTCCTCTAATGAACAAACAGTTTATAGTCCAACCGTAAAATAACACCTCTCGGGCTAGTGAGAGGTTGAAGCCTCATTATTCAAGACTCGGAACCAGCTAATAAGGGAGCAATTTATCTACTTTCCCAAGGAATGGGAAGAAGTGAATTCCATCTTGTGTAGCTGTTTTCCCAGCTCCCTAATCAGATAAATCCCCAAAATAGTAGGCTTATTGAGTTAGCTATCATGGCTACTCTCACCCATATAGATCAAAGAACTGCTGTCATAATAGAAGTTCACAACTCATTCAAGATTAAGGTCAAGTCTCCTATGGTCATCCTAGTGAAATATTGATTTCTTCAAGTAACAGTGTTATAAAGAGAAACTAATTATTCTGTGGTCCAGTCTATGCATAAACTCTTTTAGACAGGATAACCCTACTCACATGTCTTTACATGAACAATATGGTTCACTTACATCTCATGTAACAATTACAAAGTGGGTCGTACCCGCAGTGTAACCAGGATAAGACACCCAACTTTCATCCATTTACTATAGACTTTTTAGGTTATTACTTGAACATGAACCACTTATATGTCAACCACATACGGTACAAGTGACCATATAATCTTGGATCTTAGTTTATTGGATTAAATTAATGCTATCTAAATGTCAAATAAAATACCTCTGATTTTATTAGATAAATAATTTATGTTTACAAAAATACAAACCACGAGATATATTAGATTTAGGACATCAATCCCAATATTATAATGGTTCAATCTTAATTGACCTACATCCCTTTTTTAAGAGTAGTTTAAAGACTGTATTTCTTGGAGAAGGAGAAATATAAGCTGATTATATGAAACTTCAAATCCACACTCTTGAAGAACTCTCTTAGTCTACTATTAAGTCTTACTAATTTATGAGCGCTTACAGTGTATTTATAGTACCACAACAGTCTAAGTAACTAACTGTTTTAGAGGATTAGTGATTTAATTCACCATTTACAGAGTAGTTAATCTTTCAAAAACAAAAGGGAATTCCTAGATCTAGAATGACGACTAAATTAGGGTATTGTTCTTTTAAAAAAAAAATCGGGAAGATGGAGAGAAAGGGAAAAGGAAAGAGAAGAAGAAGAAGAATGGCATGAAGGAGACGAAAAAGAGAAGAAAAAGAAAGAAAGAAGAGGGATGGGGGAGAAAATTATTTATAAAAATTAAATTAAAAAGGATCACATTATTAATTATAAATATGAAAAAGCGACAACATTGACCAAAATGCTACCAAATCCACACCCACAAGTTCAAATGTCGAGTTTGAAACTCATGGATCAAGACGCTACAAAAATCTAAACCTCTAAGGTACAAAAGTATATATATTTTTAACATAAACTAAAGTTATTATATTAATTTTTTTAAGAAAATATTGTGTTATTTAAAATTTATATTGGCATATAAGTTAAAAATGTGACAATGGGTATTCTAGTAATTGTATTATGTATGATTCCTATTATGATTTCCTATTGTTTGAAGTAAACAATGACCACGTAATATGAACCTTCCAAACATCAAATTATTGATTATTGATTATTTAATAATTTGATGTAATTTTTTTGTTCTTATTTTCTAATCTTATCCTTTCTAAACCATATCGCCATTTTATTAAGATTTACGATGTGACACACATAAGAGTTTCGGGAGGTTATATAAAATATGGTCATTTAGTTGTATAAAATAGTTTTTAGATTTTGAATTTTAGGAATGATATTTTTCCTATGTATTGATTATGGGGACTCGTCACCAACTTTTTGCAATTCTTGAACTAGTGTTGCATGTTTGATCATTCAGGTAATTAAGTCTGTTCATATTGATTGTAGAGTGTCCGAACTTAGAGTAAATAACTTTTCTCCTTATCTCTTGGACTTAATTGATTTGGAAGTTTTAGAATTTGATATTAGGATTTTACATTGTTAACCTCAATTTTTTTTTTAAATACTCACTTTCAATATTTAATGTTAATATCTAATAATTAACTTTTTTAAAAAAATAAAATTAATAAAGTTTGATTATTTCTTCATTAGTATTAAAATTAATTTAAAAATTTTAATTCATAATTATTTTAAATTAGTTAATAGACATTAATGTCAAAATCGAAATAGAATGTTTGATAAAAAATCAAGATTAATTAAAAGTATAAATCATAAAATCTATAGATCAAATAAAAATAAACTTAAAATTTAAAACATTTGAAATTGAGAAACTAAATTAAAAATAAATTCAAAACTTAAAATTAAAAATATAATATTTTAAAACAAAAAACTAAATAGAAAAACTAAATTTTTTTCCCCACATAAATAAATATAGGGTGAAGTTTAATGCATGCACATGGCTATAGGGCATAGGGATAACTGAAATTGCTTGCCATCATTTAATTCACTGCACGAAGTTGAGGAGGAGAAACTTTAAGAAAAAGACTATGTGCACATGCATCTTCATAAAACGCTTTTAATTTCCTCTATTAATAATAAAGTAAATATTTGGCATATTACTCTTATAGAATCTATATCCTACTTCCATTTATTATAAAGTAGATCTTAATGGAGGGAAATTTGGCTGAGGAAGGAAGTGTCTCATTTATTGGATTTTTTTTTTATGACTTTTATGTGGGTAGTTGTAACGTCATTTGTCTCGAAATTTGAAAAGAATGAAATATGACTATCTGCTACAACTATTCTCATACTGCACTAAGAGTGTGTTAGATTATTCATACAATAATGCTCTCACATGTTAGGGCTCTCCCTCCACTCATTTCTCACGGTCATGCTCCTCCTCGCTCTCTCGCTTGTACTTCTCTTTATTGTCTCACTCGTACTCACATTTGCACTCCGCATGTTCGTCTCGCTCACCTCTTTGAACTTTCATTAATAGTACACACAAGGTACAATATAGATAATTAACACTCTGATAATGATGAGAGAGTCGTATTTCATAATTTTCAAAATCTAGGATAAATTCCATTCTAAATTCGAAATTTGTTTCATCGGTGCAAAAACCTTCACATATTGGATGTATTGTCTTGAGTATTCTTTTTAGGAATAGAGATTGGGGGTAAGCCTATGCCTGCATTCTTTTTATTAATAATTATAAAACCATTTCTTAGATCATTTCATAACAATGTTAGAAAGAGCCAAACTAACTTTCTAAGACTAGTTCTTTAGATCTTCGAAGTGTGAAATATTTAAAGCAAAGGATAAAAGAAACTGATATTTCAATAACTTTTGAGCACGCACATGTACTAGGCTATAATTATAAAGTGTGAGTTAACCGGGATTCTCTGCTATCATTCAATTTAGGCCATTTTACTTACCAAAAAAATGGAATCAACTAAAATTGGATTGAAAACAAATGGAAATCAGAATGTTACTTCTTTAATGTTGTTTATTTGGAGTTATCTGGAATCCAAATCGGTAACCCATGGTGATATGAAAACCCAAGAAGTTCTATAAATTAAGAATATTTTGTTCAACTTCTACGTCAAATTGAAATAAAATTTAAACTTCAAAAATAAAATTGTAATATTTTGAAACTCATAACTAAAATAAAATCAAACATAGAACTCAAGGGGTATTTGGTCGAAGGAGTTGGGAAGTAAGAATTGAGGGAGTGAAGTTGTGAACTCCACTCTTTATCTGGCCCAAAGAATTTGTGGATCCCGTAACTAAAAAAACATCAATTTGATATTTTAGGAAATTTGTACCAAATAATACAATCAGGAGGGAAAAAATTTGAAAATATTGTATATATTTAAAATATTTGCAAATATATAACATATTGACCAGTCAACTAGTAAATTTTTAAAAAATTCCAAGTCTGCCCTTCAGTGCACACATTTCCATCTTCATCACTTTTTCTTTTCATTTTCTTTCTCCTCGTATGAATTCTTTCCATTTCCCACCATCACTTTGTAAACGTTGTCGGAACCTCTTTTTTCGATTGGATTTTCATCTTTAATGGAATCGAAAATCTCGTCTTCTATGAATGTCATTACGTGGAACGATTTTAAATCCCATGATTCTTCTTTAAGGTTATGAAGCACCATAGCGTCACACTGAGAAGAATTAATCTGATAATGAAACCCCAGCGATGAAGGAATTTGTGTAGAGAATAAATTCTAAGCTAGATTAATGATACTCAATGAATTACATAAGCCAATCGTCTCAAGAATCGAATCGGAGAATTCATTCCCTTGCCGGCATCCAAGGCTTCGGTCGATGCAATGTTGAGAGTTGGGGTTACAAAATTAGGGACAAATTATCGATCAATGATAAAAACTATAATTGATAGCATGGTATCACTGATAGCAACTGATATCACATTTTTCAAATTGAAAGTTATCACTAATAGTGACTATTAGTGATATTCATCAAAAACATCATCACTAATAGTAGCTATAAGTGATAACAATTGATTTATTTCTCAAATTGAAAACTAATACTAACTATCAATCATATTCACTAATAGCAACTGTCAACGATATTCACGAATAGCAACTGATAGCACATTTCTCAAATTGAAAGTTATTACTGTTAACAACTATCGGTAATATGTTGAGGTTGGTGTCCTAAATCTCTTTAATATTCTCGTAGTTTGTAAACATTTTATAAACGAATTTTTATTAATAAAATAATTGTTATTTTATGAGCATACACTTAATCCAATAAACTAAGATCTTAGGTTATTTGATGTAATATAAACAAGTATGTAGAGACATACATGTGGATATTGTTTAAATAATAACCTAAATAGTTTGTAGTAGATGGATAATGTTAGGTACCTTATCATTGTGACACTACGGATACGGCTCGCTTTGTGGTTGTTACAAGTGTTGTAAAGTGCTACAAATGATCTAATCCTGATCATTCATGTGGAGACATGTGAGCAAGGGTATCTTATATAAAGAGTTTGTATAAGACCGGACCACGAAATGATTAGTCTCATTATATAACACCATTAATAATAAAGACTTACATTTTACTAGGATGACCATAGGTGACATGACCTGAATCTTGAGTGAGTTGTGAACTCCTGCTTATGAAGGCGATCTTTTGATTTGTATGGTGAGAGTGGTCAGATTGCCAACTCAATATGTCTACCATTTTGGGGATTCGTATAATTGGGGAGTTGGGAACATAGGTACACAAGACGGAATTTTGGCCCAACTATAGGTATTTATAGTAAATTTTAGATCTTATCAATGGTACTTAAGGAATTAGATGTAACTATAGAGGCAAAACGGTAATTTTGGCCTAACTACACTTACAAGCAATTTGTGAAGGGTTATCGAAGAGTGCAGCTGTTGGTCAATGACTAGCAGTTATGAATGTTGGGTAATTTAATTAAAAAGTTTAATTAATTATTCAAGTACTATTAAAGCTTTAATCTACAGGTCCATGAGGTCCCCTTTGTAACTCAACGGGGTTTATTGAGAATTAATTTTGGATTAATTTGGATTGTTCAAATTAATTGTGGGAATTAATTTTATATGATATAATTAATGAATTTAATTATATGCGATATAATTAATATAATGTATTTGATATATTTTGTTTGAGAGAAATTAAATATTTGAATACGATTCAAATATTAATTATATTGACGAGATTCATATAACTGAATTTAGTATAATGAGATTTCTATTAAATATCTTGATTAATTGAGAGAAATATAAACTATAGGTTATATTGTATTTGATACAATATAAAAACCATGGATTATGTGTTATATTTGATATAACGTATAGTTTAATATATTTTGTATGATAAGTTGGTTATCATATAATATAATATAATATATATTTTATTAAATTTTGAATTTAATAAAAGGGGAGTTATAACTCTCTTCTCCTTTTTTCTCTCAATAAAAACGTGTAAAGAGTTTACAATTTGATGATGTGGGTTCAATTTTTTTTTCTTACACACTGAGTGAACTCTCAGAATTCCTCTCCTTGAAAAACCTTTTTCTCTTAGCAGCGCCCGTACCTCCTACTAATCCTCAATCCCTAAAAAGAATACGAGAGGTTCATTTGTAGTGGTGTTCATTTGGATTTTCAATTTTGAAGATCGATATCTAGATCAAAGAATTTGTGATCCAGATCAAGGGAATTCACGAAGAAGATTGGCTTCAAGGGTAAGCGTTCTTCTTCCCTTCTTATTCTGTTTTTTTAGCATGTTGTAATTTAAATCTTATAATGCATAATTTTGTTATGTTCGGTAAAATTTTGTGATTCTGTGAAAAATGAAAAATTGGAATCGATCCCCACGCTTCCGCATAAGGACCTTCATCGGTTTCCCTTCATAACATTCACTGATAGCAGTATCACTAATAGCAATTATTAATGATAGCAACTGATAACACTTCTTAAATAGAAAACTATCACTAATAACAGCTATTAGTGTTAGCAACTAATAGTAGCTCTCAGCGATTATCACTGATAGCTGCTATCAATAATAGTTTTTAATTTGAGAAAACCTGGAAGAATTGCGCGAAATGGTGGCTGGACGTGGGATTTTTAGTCTTTTACCATTTTTGTTTTTTTTTTCAATATACAATTATTTTATTCTTGTACTACATATTCTATTATTTTGGGCTTAAATTTCATTTATGCAACTAGCTCTATATTTTATCAACCCGTAGGCCACAAGAGTTTACAACTCCCTAAACTTCATAAGAGTTCACTATTCCATTCTTTGCCCCCAAAGATCCCTTAAATGATTAAAAATATAACATTTTAAAATTTATAAACCAAATAAAAACAAAATCTAGAATCTAGAGCCAAAAAAATGTATACCTTATTAATTTCCATTATGTGCTTCAAATTTTTCATAAGAGAGCTTTTTTTATAAAGTTAATACAACTCTTTCTAACCGTCTTAATATTTTGCCGTTAGTCTAGTATATCTCAAAATTTGACTTTTTCGATTTAAGGATCTATTTTAAAAGAATTTTAATTTGGGAAAAATTCACAAATAAATGATATTATTATACTGTTTTAATTTATTTATTGCGAATGATTTCAACATTATTTAAAAATAATATGCAGTCCAGTAGCATTTAAGACAATAAATTATATAATGTTTACTGCTTAAAGCCTAAAGAAAGAAAATTCAAGTCTGGCCTAAAATGTGGAAAAGACATACTTTATTCGATTTATCCACCTCACATAATTAAATTAAATTTGAGTACCATTAAATTTTCAATAAATTTTAATAAAAAAAATTTGTTTTGATTTCTACATTTTCAAAATGTTTATTTGGTCATTGTACTTTTAACTTTAGATCATTTTAGTTATTAAACTCTAAAAAAATAACTATTTTGATCTCCTTAAAAATGAATAGTCTAGACCGTTCATTTTTTAAAAGTACAGAAACTAAAATAAACATTTTAAAAATATATTAAAAGAACTGAAGTAGTATTTTAAACCAATAAAACATTTTGGTCGTTCCTCAATTTTGCACTGGTTCTATTTTAAAGTTTAAATATATTCTTTATATTTTGAATCAATTTTAAAATTAGGTATCATCGATAATTTGAAAATTTTATTGAAATTAATAAACTAATAATATTTAGTACTACTTTTTAAATTTAAATCTCCCTACTTCACTCATGTAAAAAAAAATGTTTTAAAGAGAACTTTTAACATTGAAGACTAATTAAAATTGATTAAAGGTACCTAGACTAAATTTGATTGCTAAAAGTAAAAAAGTCCCTAAATATAATGATAAAAAAACAATATTTTAACAGAAAAATCAATTATTATGCATAAATGCTTGTGTAAATAGTACTAACTTGTCAAAATTGTGAAAATGAAAATATGACAAGATTATAAATTTAGTTCCAAGATTAGGAGATAGTTTTAATTTGATTAATATAGTAACACCTAAATGTTATAGGATTAGACAAGTTGTTTTGTGAGATTAATCGATATGTGTAAGTTGATTCAGACACTCACGGATATTAAAAAATAATTATTGATATAGTGTAAAGGATATCAATTGCATCGATATATGGGTCTGGTTTGTTTAATTTATTATCTCTAGTTTGAAAGCTTTTATTTAATCCCTATAATTTTCAATTTAATTAATGTTTCAGTCAACATTTATAAATCATCCCTATTTACTATATCGAGTTACCATTTATATTTGGCTAACTATGGTAGTTTATTTAAATTTATTATTTATTTATTCAGAAATATTATACCATATTTTAAACGAATAAATTATATATGTTTTAAAGATAAGTAATAAATAAAATAAAATAAAAGTACTAAAAAAAAAAGAGAGAATAAGATAGATAATTTTTTAAGTGGACTAAACATAATGTATAAAGAGAAACTTGTTTTCTTACTTTATATTTATAATTTGGTATCACTGTTTTCACGACTCTAGGTTTTTTTTTTAATTTTTTTTTTCCAAAGATGAATGTTTCAATTGCAAGTTTCTAATTTACAGAAATAATAATAAAACAAATGAAAAATAGAAAGTTTCTAATTATTTTATTTTATTTATTGGACTTTTTGGACTTTTACACTTCATTTATCAATTATATTTAAAAAAACAAATATTATAATTGATGAGATGAGTATAAAAGATCACGCTAAAATGAACATAACTCAATAAGCATTAACATATGTAATATCGTCTTGAAGTTAGAGGTTCAATATCCTCATCTTACATATCGTAAAAAATGAGTATAGAAGATAATGTTTCATTGAATCTCTCCCAATTTACTTATTTTTGCAGAATTATTTTCTTCATAAATTTTATTAACTATACACCTAACTAAAATATATATGCCTTTTTTACTATATTGTGATCTAGCAACAATTTTTTAAGGTGTGTTTTGTTTAACTTTTCAAGTGTTTAATATTGAAAATAAGTCATGTTCCGAAATCGAAAATTAAATAATACAGAAAAAACGTAAAAAGAATCAACACACATATATACGTGGTTCTCTAATAGTGTATTATCTACGTCCATGGGGCAAAGGGAGAACAATATTATTAGAAATAATGTTTTATGAATACACAAACGGAGCTTCTAGGGTTAGAGAATTTATATAGTGCACTACTCTAAACCCTAGGGTCATAATCGTAAATAACCACAAATAAGTAAATATTCTAAATACGAATTCTAAATAGGTTTCGGGGCGTTGTCCCCAAACTCCCACCAGGGTGCACCGCCCCTGGATCCCCATACTTGGTTGTTCGAAGCACCAGTTAACAAACTCAAGGTATTCCAACAAATCTCCACTTTGGCTTGCATTCTCTCTCATATAACATATGTACCAGATGCAACATACAACTTTACCAGACATACCTAGACTTCTTCCTCATGCCTCAAAGTGTCCCAAAAAGGGGACAACTAACAATTAAAAACATTCAACAAGTCCAAACAATGTTGGAACTCGCCTTATGGAATCGGTTTGATGAACACATCAACAGGGTTATTAGCAGTACCAATTTTCATCACTTTAACTCTCTAATCACCTCTTAAGAAGTAATATCTTATATCGTTGTGTTTAGTTCACTCATAATGAACTTCATCCTTGGTTAGGCATATTGCACTCAAACTATCACAATATACAATAACTTGGCCATGATACAAACCAGGATCACCAACTAACCCCTTCAGTCATATTCCCTCTTTAATGGTTTCTGTCACAGTCCTATACTCTGCTTTAGTAGTAGACAAAGTAACTATAGGCTACAACTAACAACAGAACCACCCAAAGTGAACACATAGCCAGTCATAAACCTTCTACTGTCAACATCTCCTACGTAGTCAGAATTAGAATAACCGATCACCAAACAGTGTCATTCCCATAAACGAGACCAACATCAAATGTACCTCTAAGGTAACGAAAAATCCTCTTAAAAACTTGTCAATTCTCCTTCCCAAGTTGACCGATGAACTTGCTGACAACACTAACAACATAAGCAAGATCAGGCAAAGCCCCCTGTACTTGGTTGTTCGAAGTGCCAACTAACAAATTCAAGGCATTCCAACAAGTCATTTTGAGAAAAATTGAATTGTTTCGCAAGTACTCAAAATAGCTTTTGAAACACTTTCAAAGCATATTTTAAATAGTTTATATATATATATATATAAAGGTTAAATAGAAATCACTTCTAATCAATCAAAACATGCTCTTAATATCTAATTCCGATATATTTGTTTTGTTCGAGTTTATTAGGTATAACTATACAACGTTCGAAATATCGATGTTGATAGAAATATCGAGGTCCCGATTTTATAAAAATATCGATGAGAATTTCGAAAAACTTTGATGGAAATTGATTAAATTTGTTTTAATGAGTTAATGAAACTTTAATTGTGGTTAAACTAAACTATAATTGACCATCTTTAATCATCATTTCTATAAAGTAAAACAACATTTAAATGTATATTGTAAGATATCTATGTAAATGTCCCTGTGAGAGCAAAAATTAAAATGGAAAAATGGAAAAATAATTACAAAATCATATCAAATATTAAGATTAATTACGCAATTAAAGAATATGAAATATATGCATATAAAATCATTGTAAATTGTATATTATAAAATAAAGTGGATACAAAAATGAAAAATCATAGCATTAAACTAACATAACATAATAAGAATAGAAAAACTATAACATTACATATAAGAGAGATGCAAAAACATACATTATATATAACACAACATAATAAAAAGAAAAAAAAGAACTCTAGAAGTAGATAGTGCTTGAGATAAAATAAGAGAAATATTAGAGAACTCACATCAATTTAAGTTTGATGTGAGTTGATGTGAAAATTTAATAGAAAAGATTTAAATGAAAATATGTGATTTCTTAGAAATAAAAAAAATATGATAAAAGATAAATAAAAATTTATATTAAACTAGCTAGCAAATTAAAAAAATAATAATAATAAAATAAAATTTTGAGACTATTGAAATCTCATAATTTTGATCAAAATATTGAGATTTCAACCGAAATTTTAAACTATATAACTACAAGTATAAGAGATATTTTGTTTAATGTTAGAAAAGATTATTGTTGATCTCAAAAAAAGGAAAAAGAAAAAGAAAAAAAAAAACCTATTGCTGAATGTGTTTTGTTTGGGTTAATTACGATGGTTTTATTGTTACATTTTCTTTTAAACCTAAAATTTGTGTTTTTAATTAGGTGTACAATTAATAGAATTGACGAAGCGATTAGTAAAATATGATTAGTTTGGAGAGATTCAATCCAACATAATATTAATATTATATATAATAGAGTAGGACCAATTGCAAATATAGCAATCAAATCTAAAATATTAGTAAATATGATATAATGTAAAAAATAATTATAGATATAATAAAATTTAGATTTAGTGGTAGACTCGTTAATTGTTGTTTATCAATAATAAAATCTATTTTATTATATTTGCAATTCTTTATAAATATTGTGATACACTCATTAGTTTTAAAAGTACTACTAATTAAAATTATCCTATATTATAATTAAGAATGATTAAAAAAAATCTAAAAAATTGAAAACCAACTTATCTAAGAAGCACAAACGCTGATACGGATACATGATACGAATACGATAAGATACAATGATACCCCCATTTCTAAAAAAATCAAGATATGGATACTTGAAGATATATATATACACACACACGACAATACCAATTAATTATTATAATACTCATTTTAGGTTACATAAAAGTAGATTTAAGAAGAGAGTGAGAAAAAAAATCCAACAATGTGTAGTGATGATTGAGCAACTAGAGTAGACCACGAGGAAGAAGTAAGTGATGGAAATTGAAGAATGAAGGGAGAGTGAGTATGAATCATGATCTATACAGCGAGAGAAAAAAGAAGAATGGAGATTTAATTACATTAGGATTTTTTCTTTTATCTTTTTTGGTTCTTATTATTTTATTTTGGATTGCTAGATTTAAGTGGACATTTAAATAAAATAGGTTTTGGGTTGAGTTTTTTCATGTGGTTGGGCTTAAATTTCAAAAAAAAAAAAAAAAAAAATGACCCAACGTATCCCCTTCACGTATTTGGAAGGGGATACACGTATCTAAAGGTTAATAAAAACTTAAAAAAAAATACTTCAAATCACGTATTAGACACGTATTTGCCATATATCTGGACATATCCGTATCAAATATGTTGGGTTGTATGTCCTAAAACTCGTAGTTTGTAATGTTAAATATATTCTATTATCAATAAAGATGTTATTGACGTTTATTCAATAAAATTGTTGTTGAATATATGGATTGAACTTGTAAAGACTAAATCCAATAAACTAAAGATCCACGACTATTGAATGAATATATGAACTTTATGTGGAGACATAAGAGTGGATCAAGTTCAGTAAATAAGCCAAAATGGTTTATAGTATACGAATAAGGCTAGGTACCTTATTCTGGTAACATTATTGGATGCGGCCTACTCTGTAGTTGTTACAATTTGTTGTAAAGTGCTACAAACGAAGTGATCTTGATTCGTTCATGTATTGACATGAGGAGCGGGGGCATCCTTTGCAACGAGTTTGCATAAGATCGGACCAACAAATAAGTCACTCTTACTTTATAACGTTGTTTACTGTTTAAGACTGACTATTTCAAAGCGATGAGCTAGGTAACTTGACCTTAATCCTAAGCTAATTATGAACTTATGTTTATTCGACATTATCCTTAGATTTACATGGGTGAGGATTGGCTCAACAGTCTCGGCTCAATAAGCCTCCTATTTCAGGGCTAAGACCAGTTAAATAGCTGGGGACATAGGGTGCAAGACGGAATTCACTCCTACCCACTTTTTGGGATAGTAGAGAGGTTGTTCTCTTAAGTGTTAGCTCCGAGTCTTGAACAATGGGCCCCACCCTCTCATTGGCCTGAGAAGGACTCGGTTTAGTGATTGGATCACAAACCAATTGTTCATTAGAGGATTAGTGGAACTCAAGGAGCAAGATGTAATTTCGTGGGTAAAACAACTTATGACCCAGCCATTATTACGAATAACCAGTGAAAGATTGACTTACTTATCATGGTTATATCAAATTGACACATGATATATCTACCGTGAGGGGAGTGCAACTACAGGATTTGTATGTCCATCGGGTCTTCTTGCTAGCTCACTACGACAAAAATTGAAGAACTAGGTGAAGTAAGAATTTGAAATGTTCAAATTCGGGCTTTAGGAAAAATTGTATTTTATATGAGATATAATTTACAATTAAATAATTTATTTATTAATTAATTATTTTTTAGAGTATTCTTGAATGTTGACATGAAAGTGTTTTTTTAAAACTTGATCAAGATTAATCAAAGTTAGGTGTCAAAAACAATTTAATATGTGATATTAAATTTGTTTTTAAGTATTTTCTAAAATATAAAAAAATATTTTCATAAAAAATTGATTTATTTATTTTTTAAATTAGTAAGTGGACTTTGAAATGACACTTCCAAAGTTTGACACCTAAAGATTACATGCTAGTGGAGTTTGAGGTGGAAGACATGCAAGATAGGATTTTGCATGTAATTTGTCTTTAAATAGTTTGGTTTTTGAAATGTGGAAAGACTAATGCTTCTTCGACCTTTGACCTTACTCTTCCACCAAAATCTCTTTACTCTTCACTTTACTAGAGTGAAGTTCCCTTTAGTTCATTAACAAAACGGTCCCACTATCGTGTTCTTCAACTGGAGAATAGCGAATATTTTCCGTTGGTGGTGTCGATCGAGCTCAGAGAGGAAGATTGCGGTGGATTCTACAATGGTTGTATTCTCTAACCCTTTTATGCATGCTTATTCTTTGTTTTTAATGTAATTAGAACGTTATCGATCTTTGTTACCGCTGTGCATGTTCTTTATATTCTATCAAGATACATATCTGATACTGATTCTTTGCACAATTAGAAGTATATGTGTTTCATAACAACGTACAAAATGACTACAGAGAAAGGAAGAAAATTAAAAAAATACAAATAATTAGAAATTCGTAGCTAAATATGTAGCATGCTATGCCCTAAGTACATTGATAAACACGTGAAAACTTTACTTAAATGATAATATGACCAATTAAAACTAGGAAACAATACCTTTTTAGTCCCTATTTTGGATCTAATTTTCATTTGGTGTCTAAGTTTTAAATTGTTACACTTTAGTCCTTAAATTTTGAGTTTGATTTCAATTTAGTCCTAAGTTTCACCCTTGAAATTTGAGTTTTGTTACAATTTAGTCCATAAGGTTTCAAGATTTACACTTTTAACTTCAATTTTTCACTAAATATCAAATTTTAGTATCTAGCGTTAATGTCGATTAATTAATTTAAAATAATTATGAAATAAAACTTTAAGATTAATTTTAATAGTAATGAAAAAGTTAGTGAACCTTAATTAATTATAATTTTTTAAGCCAATTAATAGACATTAACATTAAGGACTGAAAATTTTAGTGAAAATGAATATTAAAAGTGTAAATCTTGAAACAAATGGACCAAATTGAACTCTGGCGACCACCTTTGATGTTCGACTCTAACAACAACTGCCTCCAATGACATGTTTCGACAACTACCTCCCATAATCAAATTCCAACAACCACCTCCCATAACCAAACTCCAACAACCACCTTTGACGACTACCTCTAACGAAGACCAACTTCGACAATCATCTTTGGCGACCACCTTTACGTCCAACTCCATGCCACTACCAACTTTGGAGATCAACTTTGACCTTCAACTCCCTTTCTCCAACAACTAACTCTAACGACCAACTCATCGGATCATATACTAAAAAACAAATTTGATCGATAAAATTACTTTTTTAACTACAAAATTGAAAATAATAATTCATTATGTTTAATAGTTGTCTTATATATATATACCCTCATAGCTTTACTTTTTATTTCTCCCAAAGGACCTTAAATGATTGGTGATAGTTGTTCTCTCTTATATACTCAGCATCATTCCTTTATCTAGCTCATGTGAAGTGACCTAACTCATGTGAAGCTTTGGTCGCATTCTAAATACCAACATACTAGAATAGTAAACCCTAATCTACAATTTGACAAAGATGCATAAAAAGCCATAAACCCTTTGATGACCTACTACTTTTTGTAATGCATATTATATTCATACATTCTACTAATGTGAACGTATATTATAATATTGTTGTTTGTATGTGACACAAATATTTTGTCTACTTCAAGTATAATTATTATAAGTAAAAATTCTAAAATATATGTGAAGATTTTAAATTGACATCTCAATTGAGTGTTAAAATTTTAAAAAAAGATGTGTAATTAAAG
This sequence comes from Benincasa hispida, assembly GCF_027475165.1. Lineage (NCBI taxonomy): Eukaryota > Viridiplantae > Streptophyta > Magnoliopsida > Cucurbitales > Cucurbitaceae > Benincasa > Benincasa hispida. The sequence continues at coordinate 45,536,188 of NC_143478.1, read as the reverse complement.
GATTAAACAAAAAAAGAAATTAAACAAACATAAATAACCACAAATAAAATCAGACTTTTTTGGATTATAAAAAAACTAGATCCTATATAATTTAAACAAACTTCTTATCTTCACTAACATATTAACTTTAAAGTTGATAATTCAACCCAGGGTCCGGAAGAGTGTCTTAAAACTATTTTTACCTTAAAACTAAGTAGACTTAATAAGTTGAAGACAAACTGAAATTACAAGCTATTAGATGCCTAAAATTGTAATTTAACTAGTTCATATAAATTCACTTTAAAAAAAAAAGGAAAAAAAAGTTAACATGTGCATTTCACTTAACTCTAGAGCAAAAAGAAAAAGATGAAAAAAAAATTAAATTAGCTGTAATTACTGCACTCTCCAACTACTCAATGCCAGCTAAAAAGCCACACGCCTTCATCATTTTCCTTTGTCGGGAATAGAAAAATTTAAATTCCAATTTTTCCTTTTTAATTTTCCAAAAAAAAAAAGAAAAAAAGAAAAAAGAAAAAAAAAAAGAAAAAGCTCCCCGAACGGCGTCGTTTGCAGCGGTCGTCGCCCGTTTACCCTCTTCCACTATAAATGAAACTCACCTCCTATCTAACGATTTTCTCCCCTCCCGTGGCGGTGGCTCAAAGCTCCAGCTTTTCTTATCTCTTCCTTGGGTTCCTTCAGGTCTAATCTCCATCTCTATTTTTCCTTTCCATCAATCTTAATCTCTTCTTTCTCTATTTTTAACCATACCCACATCCATTTTTCTTTGAATTTTTGAGCTTTCCGGTCGTTTTTCTGTTTCTATTTCTTTGGCCGTTGTTTGCTTTTCCTATTTTTGGTCTAGATTTACAACCCCATCGTTTCGTTTTTCCCGGATCTGGAAGACTCTTAGCTGGTTTTCTCAGTTTACCAATTTTTTTTGTTTCCTTTGGGTCAAGACCCTTAATCCCAATTCTATATATCCCATGCTGTGGTCTTTGCTTAAGGTTTGTCCTCGTTAGGGAAAGGAGAGACCAACTTGCTTTTAGCTTGATTCTGAGAAAGGTTGCTTGAGATTTTTATAAGGATCTGCTCTTTGTTTGTTTGATGGGTATTTTTTTTTTTAGAAGGAAGATCCCATCTTGTTTTCTTGGTCTACATCTCAGATCTGTTGCTGGTTGGGGAGATTTTAGAAGATCTTGTTTGTATTTTGTCAAAACTGTTAGCTGAAATGTTATGAATTTGTGTTTTTGTTCATGCTCTGTTCTGGAAATGAGATACTTAGCTCAGATCTGTTGATTCTGAAGTTAGAGAGATTTGGATCTGTCGCTTGGCTATAAGGATCTGTTATTATTTGTTGCTACATGGGATTTTGAGCTTTGATAGAATGGATTATTTACTAGTTTTCCATTAGATCTGATTATTGATATAATTTGTTAACTATATAGGATTTTGATCTTGGATAGAATGAATTTTTGACCAGTTTTGCATCAGATCTGACTATGTTAAGAGTTATCTTGTGTCAATTGTCTCAACACTTTTTCAATCGTGATCTGTGCAGGCGTTCTTCTGTAGATCTGCCAGTTTCAAAGATGAATCATTTTATTGTTCAGCAGAACACCTTTATTTCATGTGAAGAGACTAGGGGCTTTGCCTCAATCTCTGATCTGAAGGACCCAGTTGTCTGCCCGAAGCCCAGGCGACTTGCAATTCTTGCTAACAATCACATTAAACAGCCCTTGAGATGGCAACAAGCTGAGGTTTGTGATTCAAAAGCTGGGGCAGATCTTCTTGACATCATTTTAAAGAAGGCAAGTTCTTTTTCCCCATATTGTTTCTGCCATTAGTTCAAGAAAACCGACATCTTTTGACCTTAACTGAGTATGATTTGGCATTGGATAGCCTTACAATTTATATTGTCACAGCTTTGGGCTGCAGTAAACTTAATACATAATTGAACTACAAGCATCCCCATTTGGGTATTGCATATGAAGAAAATCTTTTGCTATTTCATAGTCTTGGCCTGGTAAAAACTCTTATATAGATATATAATTGAAGTACAAACCATTCTCCTTTGGTGTTCCACATGTTTATTTACACAGTTTCTTATAGAAAGTCTTTTGTGTTTCACTTGCTCTATTGAAGCTGTGTCAAAATTTGAGGGTTTGTTGTCTAGATTTCAACCTTCTTTTCCCCTTCTTATTACAATATGATTGACTGCAACTTTGAATGTGATAGGGGTCAGAACAACCCAGCGGTCACGTGGCTTCATCACCCCCATTTTTTAGTGGGTCTCCGCCGAGCCGGGCTTCGAACCCATTAATTCAGGATGCCCGGTTTGGGGATGAGAAACTCAGTCCTATGCCAGCATTGCCTGCATATTCCCCATCAGGTCTCTCATCCCCATCCTCGGCATCGTCGACGCACAAAGGAGGAGGGTGTGCGAGGATGAAGTTCGGTCTAAAACCGGCTGCAGTTAGAGTAGAAGGATTTGATTGTCTTAGTAGGGACCGCCAGAATTCTAGGATCCCTGCAGTTGCTTAAAAAACCTCCATCAATGGAAAAGTGTAAATAGAGAATGGAGCAAAAGAGTGCAACAAACTTTTCAACCACAGGCAAGACTTCTTTTTAACAACCAGAGGAAAACAAAATTCAAATAGAGAATGCAAGAGAATTTGAGATCCCATCTGTAGTAGTGTAAATATAAGAAAATGTTTTTGCTGGTGATCATCCAAATCTGATTTTTTTTTTCTTTTGGTTTCTTTTAAAAAGGTAGCTTTGTGGGACAATGGGAAGGGGGAGGGTTGAGAGACAAACAAACCTTGTGTTGTAGAGAAAAAGGTTTGGGATTGGGAAGGGGATGGGTGAGTGAGCGAGTGGTTCATTTTGTAATGTATAAAGTTGGGTACTGTGTTTGGAGGGAAGAGAGAGGGAGTCAGTCTTGTATTTTTTTTTCTTTTTTTGATGATCACCATGAGTTTAATGTATAGAGTTTTTTGTTGTTTGGTTCTGGTCCATTTGCCATGTAAATGTATTCTGGTAATTATTTATCCTATCATCTTGGGTTTATATAATTCATGTCTCTACCCATTTTCTCCCTTTTAAATTCCCTTTTCCACATTGGGCTCTTATCTATTGTCTCAATTCTCTGGTTCTAAATATTAGGGTATTTTCAAAAATAGAAAAACAAGGAAATTATTTGACATTTTTTTTTTAATTTGTGAAAATTTTATGGTCACAAGTTGATTCTGAATTTGGCCTTCAATTTTAAATAAGTTAGTTGTGAAGTATTAGCGTAATGTAAAAGAATTTGTAGGGATAGCGATTATTGGGGATAGATTTTGCCGATAGTTTTACTATGGAAAATTGTCCCTAATAACCTTTTCAATTTTTCACATTACAAAATTAGGTTATTCTTGGATCATCTCGGTCGAGATAGCATTGCAGCTATTTAATTAGAATGTTGTAAATTCAAATAGAGTAATTGCATGAAAGGACGAAAAATATTGCGATGGTTCTTCACTAAAGAGTTCTTGTTTGAAATTTTTTCCATCTCCAATTTAATTTTTATTCGTTCGTTGTTGGTTCCCTTCATTGCAATAGAGGTATTTTAGTATTCTCTTTGTTTATTTAAATATTAAAGATTTGATTTTTAATTTTATGAGCTTTTTAGGGTTTAGAAGTTATCTGCTACATTTTTCCTGTGTTTTTGGGCACTTGTTTTTTTTGTTTATATCTCATCTGTATGCATTTCATTGTTGTACATTTAAGCGTCATCTCGTCCAAAATCACTTTGAATCTCAGTCAAGATCTGATGAATCTACCTCGAGATTGGATGAACATGCTTCGGGATTCATTCAATCTCTCCTTACATTCTGCGACATGTGTTGCTTGAGTTTGGCCTATTGTCTTAAATCTTGGTGCCCGTTCTCGGGTGAGATAGCCTCGTGATTTACAACAGTTTACATATTTTGGTTGATTTTGTGATTTCGCTTGTTTTTGCTAAGCCCGAGTTTATCTTTTGTGTCTATAGATAGCATTGGTATAAAAAAACCACACTTTGACTACTTTTTTTTTTGGCAAATTTGACATGTTCTCATATGGGGAAAATGATTTATGTCGTTGAGAGGAAGTTAATGCATATACGTGTTTAGGCAAACAATTTTTAGTCATTTTTTAGATTCGAAATTTGTTTTTAATGGGTCCCTCTCACTATATTCTTTTGGGAGAGGTGGAGGAGGATAGGCGATAGCATCGAAAATGTGTCATCTTGCTCCGCTTAATTCGAGGTTATTCCTAAATATTATGTGTTTATTTGATGATTTTATAGGTTTCAAGCATATGAGAGATAGAGTCAGGCATTAATGATGAAATGACGCTAAGACAAGCCAAAACGGAGCTCAAATGCATTAATCGGGAAAGAGAATGTCAAAGTATGACTTTGCCCTTGGTGCACGACACTATGCTCAACTCTTTTTCTCGAAACCCATGTCTCCATGAAGTGCAGTTGGCGTCGCAACACTTCGAACGTGAACGCGCGCGTATGTTTGTCAGCACTGCCATGCTGTGTCAATTGTTATAAAAAAAATACAGTTTGGCCGCTTAGGGTTTTTACATCTGATCCCAACCGATTTTCATCCAATTTCTCTATATTTCTTCTGCTTTTTGTTCGGTTGATGTATCAAAATGATTCCTCCTTGATCGACATGTTTCTCTCTATTTATGTACTTGTGAGTGTTTGAACAGAATTTAATTGTATTTGTTGGATTCAATTCTGATTTATTAGACTATGGTCATATTGTTGGATCATTGTGGATTCAATTCTGATTTTTGCTTAAGATTAACACATATAAGTGTATGTTAATCTGTAAGAAGCCATATGTTAGGTTAGCTTGTGAGTTGATAATGATAAGCATTGCTCTAATCAATCTAGGATTGAATCAAATGAATATTTAATTAGGCGCTTGAAAATTGAATATTCAACTTAACTTTACCTTGGATCTTAATGCAATTAGGACAATTTGGATTCACATGCTTTTCATCAATCCAATTTGGACAAGTTAGGCGATAGATTCCGCTGACCAATAGGGAAGACACCATGAGCTTTAAGTTGTTAGGAAGAAGGTATCTTTCGGATGAGAGGAGTTTGATATAGTGATGGGTTTGAGATATAGTTTGAGGCGTGTAGTTTAGTTTGATCGGATAGAGCTATTAGACTTAGGAGGTTGTACTTGGCTGACAGAGTTGACATGAATGGGATGGAGTTGGACACATTATTTCCAGACCTATGAGTTTGAGAGTGATGAGGATGCGGTAAAGATGATCATATTCTACTTCATTGACCTGGCTATGTCGGGTAAGGAAAGGAGGCAAGATGAAGAAGCAAAAGTTTAAGCCGTACAACCCGATGTCTAAGATACCAATCAAGTTTGAAAGCCAGTTCACATCTTTCATTGACAATCCAAAGACCGCCAGTCAGACTTGAATGATAGTCCAGTCCATGCGAAATAAACAATGATTCGAGAACTTGCTGAAGCTGAACATGTTCGTGGACGACGATGTTGTTGGCTTTTTGGCCCTTAATCTCAAATTTAATTAATTATTAATTAAGGTTTTGATGATTACAAACTTGCTTTTATTCATTAACAATTTGATTGTTTTGAAGTGTCCATTGTTGCTCTCTTCGAGCTTCAATTTTATTCTTTTCATCTTATTCTTGAGAGAGATTTATGTATTGTGAGGATTTGATTTGTTGTGAGTTTAACATTTGTAAATTTACTCTATTACGAGAGTTATAAGAGTGTTCTTTAACATTTACAATCTTTTTGTAAGAGTTGCTCTTGATCCTGGAAAAAGAGTTTCTCTAACGGTTTGATCCTCAACCATGGAAAGGATCGGGTTTGTTCTTGTGTTTAAAACCGACATTAAAGGGCTGTAATAACACTATCTTTAATGTCGATTGTCAACCAACATTAAACCCTTTTAATGTCGGTTTAAAACTGACATTAAAGCCCAAAATTCTTCTAATGGTAGTTTGCCATTTATTTAAATATTTAGTGTCCATTTATAATTTACATGCATTTATGTTACACATCAACATATTTGGCTTACAGACTATTGATACATTATTCCTATTTGTCTGTATGAAGATCATGGATAATGGCAGTTGACCCACATGTAGAAGAGCTTCACAACGACTGACAGGGTAGTAGTGGTTAGTATTCCGTTATTATATCCTTATATTATTTTTCCATTACTATATGCTCTGATCTAAGTAAGATGGTTTGTCGTCTACAGAATTTCTTTTGGCGTAGTCCCAGATTGTATGATGGATTAAATGAAGGTTAGTCTGTTGGATGTTATGTTGAAGGGCAACAACTAGGTTACACTACCCACTAGAAGATAGTTGACTACGTCTATATGGCAGACAACATCGGGGGTTGCCATTGGATAATGTTAGTGATCGACATGGTTGTTGGACAGATACTCGTCTGGGACTCATTGATCTCCCTTACCTCTGATGCCAAATTGGCGAAGGAGTTGGACAACATGTGGACAGTACTCCCAGCGCTATTAGAGAAATTAGGCGTCCTGACAGCGAGGCCAAATCTGCTTGTCACACCATGGAGGATATTTCAGGTCAACCTAACAAATGGGTGGAGGTGATTGTGTCATATCTTGTACAAAATACCTCAAATACGATGTTACACAGATGATGCAGGACAATATGACATTCTTTAGGCGTCAGTTGATCGTACAATTGTGGGCAAACAAAGCTTTTTTGTAATTTAATAACATAATTTCAGACCCTCTCAAATTTGTGTTACAGTTCTTTTTCAATTTCGAAATCATAAAACTATTTAATACTGAGGGTTGTATCAAACAAATGGTTTAAAATCCTATCTACCTATGTGATCATCGAATTTTTGTCTTTCTCTGAGTCAACAGGAATAACATTAAAGGGAATTAAATTCCGGCGGAAGCGTGTGATCGTATTCTTTGATTTCTTGAAAGAATTAAAAAGATAAAAATAAAGAGAAGGTTAAGCACCAACCTTTACAGATCTATAAATGTCGTAAAATCTTCTCATTGAACCGGTAGTCTTCTCCTTGTAGTCTTCATTTTTCACAAGATCTTTCTTGCTATGACTCAGGCAAGGATCCGACTTGTGGGAACCGCTTTTGAAAGATGATAGGATAGAAGAATTTTTAGAGAACACTTCTCTAAAAATTGGGAGAATTTTATTTTGTAGAATGTAAGAGTGTGTTCCATGCGGGCTCCCCAGGACCCTATTTATAAATCTCTATTGGGTCACTCCTCATCTTATTAGAATAATTCCTTTGTAGATATTTTAAATTAAATATTTATCTAATAAAAATATCTTTCTATTTAATATCATATATTAAAAGGTTTAAAATATTTAAGTCATATTTAAATATTTATCTTATGTAGATTCTCTTTAATTTGAATCTCATTCAAATTAATTAATTAATTGTTTGAGTCATATTCAAATAAATTAGTTCTCTCATTATCTATTTAATTCGAATCTTATTTAAATTAAATTATTTATTTATTGATATGGTTCTCATCCAAATAATTAATTAATTATTTGAATCATATTCAAATAAATTAATTCTCCATATTATAAAGTTATAATTTGAATCTCATTCAAATAAACTTTATAATAAATCATGTAATTAATTGTATCTAATACAATTAATATTTTCCCTTATAAATTTGAACATTTCAAACTTTCTTTCAACATATTTGATCTTTGTTGATCCGAGCTAGTAAGGGGACCTTATGAACCTATCGATTATAAGCTCTAATGATTCAAGATTAATTAATTAAACTCTTTAATTAAATTAACCTTCATTCATTAATTATAAAGCAAATCACTATAGACCCATAGTTGAACTCTTATACAGTGTAGGACATGTTGTGTCCACTAACTAATATAAGCAAGTTGATTCTTCCCGAGTTGTTCATAATTACAGTTGGATCAAAATGTTTTTTTCATCCTTGCAATTACATATTTTCCTAAAATACAACTGATTTAACTGATTTCTCTAATGAACAATTTTTTTCAATGATCCAACCATAAATTAAGTCCCTTCAGGCTAGTGAGAGGGTAGCGCTCCTTGTTCAAGACTCAAAATCAATACTTAAGAAAACTACTCATCTACTTACCCCATATGAGAAGGAGTGAATTTCATTTTTTGAAGTTATGTTTCCAACTTTCCATTTAGTCAAGTCATCAAAATAGTAGGCTTATTAGGTGACAACTCGGGCCACTCTCACCCATGCAAATTAAAGGACTGATCTCACAGACAGGAGTTCATAAATCACTCAGGATTAAGATCAAGTCGCACATGATCATCCTATGAAATATTAATCGCATCAATTAACAGATTTATAAAGAGAGGTTAAATATTTCACGGTTCATTCTTATACAAACTTTTTGTATAGGATATCTCCACTTACTGTCTCCACATGAACGGTTTGGATAAAACAATTTGTAATTATTACAAAGTGGGTTGTATCCATAGTGTCACAAAGATAAGACACCCTATCTTATCCATATACTATAGATCTTTAGGTTATTTCTTGAACATGATCCACCTTCTTCTCTAACATATCATGCCGCTAGACTTGTGGTAACCACATACTGTTCATGACTACATGTAATAACCTTGGATTTTTCTTTTAATGAATAAACTAATATAGCATCATTAGTAATTAAATTAATAAACTATAATTACAGGGCTTTAGGGCATAAGTCCCAACAACAACCATCTCAGATATATCCACATCCCCTACACTAATGTTGACATTAGAATCTATTGACATATTTACATTAAATACAAACTCCCTATTCAACAATCCACCCGCATCATCTTCAAAATACATTATCATTCCATGGACTTAATGATCGCACACTATTTGAACCCATATTGTATTCAGGAATAAAATTAAGGTGGGATGGAAATGAGGAAACATATTGGGCCAATGTTATTGGAAATGATGGTACCACACTTCTAGTTTTATGGACTACTATTTTTAGCTTGGATGCCAAAAGAGCCATTTGAGACACATCATCACTTGTTTAGAAAAGATGAAGGTCTTCTTGATTATTAATCACAAAAGAAAATACATTCGTCTTAGGAATCTATCTCATTTATTTTATATATTTGCTATAAAAATTCCTCATAAATTATTCCAACGTCTACAATCAAACCTTTCAACTAGTCCCCTACATATTCTTTTTCATTCTCCTTCCATTCGTTCCTGAAACAAACACACATACGAGACATCCTGAAAAAAGCTACATAGATATACAAAAAAGTTACTAAAAATCATTAAAGTCTTAGGGAGAATATGGAATCTCAGTAAAAAAATGTCAATATCTCGCCTGAGAGTTTAAACCCTACGATGAATCTTAGGGTAACTATCATCGATTGTGATCGAAATTATTGAACTTTGATTGATATTGCGTAAATGCCCACACAAACAATATTTTTTGAGCTCAACAACATACATGTAATAAGTCAAACACATTTAGAAAGGATAAGATCGAGATATATACCTTGTTTTTATTTTGTGCAAAGAGATGGATTGTGAGAGTTTCTAACACATGGGAAAAAAATTTTAGAACTAAAACTTGTAGAGCAAGCCAAATTTTGCATTTCTAAAACAATGATATAATAACAATATAATAATCTTATTACGGTGGGCACAATAGTAAAATTTAATTTCTAATAATGATTCATACACATGGGGAATTGTTTATTTTCAATTTTCTAACTAAATCTCAAGCGTGATCTGGGCCGAGATGATTCGAGAAAAATTATTCGAACTAGTATTAAAAGGGTGTTAATTTCGTAAGGTGAAAAGATGAAAAAGATTATTTTGGACAATTTTCCAATTGGATTGATCACCCTCTAATCCATAATGGGATTACATACCGTGATTACAATTTCCGTCATGGAGCCCAACATTCTTTACATTTATAGAATATTGGTAAACACCAAAAATCGTAATTAATTGGGCCCACTTTTTGAAACACCATTTATTGATTATGATTCCTTGTAGACAAATGTGGTCTAACTCATATAAATCCCCATCATTTAAAGTGCATTGGTTGGAGTGGGACACAATATTTCAGCTTAAGTTTGAATAACTTTTACTATAATAATTTTTATCATTTTGTTTTGGAGATGAATTTGGGAAATTTGTCAAAAATAACCCCTTCACATTTCAAAATTAGCAAACTTTTTAAAAACTTATTTAACTAGTTTTTCTCAATCCATGGTCAAGATCGACCATTGAGATTTAGTTTAATAAAATTAACTTTTTCATCTTATCGATTGTTATAGGCTTTGTCAATAGTATTAAATCGAGATTCTGCTATTTTTTTTTTTCAAATATTATCTAATCTTTCCAGATCTTATATTAAATTTTATATATTTTCAAAATTTCTCTTATCTTTATCAAATCTTGTTACCACAATTATTTGAATTTTCAAATTTTCAACATTTCAAATGAATTTACCAATTATTAAAATGATTTTTTTCAAATGAATTTTAGATCATCTGCACTGTAATTTCGAGAAAGATTAAATTTTACAAAAAAGTAAGTAAGATTTGAGAAATATATAGAATCCCAATATTAATCATGCTCGAGATATCACTAAGAAAGCCCAAATATATAGAATCTCAGTGTTTTTTTGCTAGGGATGAACATCGAGATTGACATATTCTTTTTCAGATATTATGCAATCTTTCCAAATCTTATACCAAGTACTACCTCTTCTCAAATTTTCTTGTGTAATATTTTCCAAATCTTATATTATCTTGCAAATTTTAAACTCATTTTATGTTTCCACAAATTTTCAAATTGATTTACCAAATATCTAAATGGATTTATCGATTATCTTTTAAAATTTCTCCAATTTAGTAATCTTTGGTGGTTAATTTTTAAGTATTGGAAAGATAAAAAAGATTAAGTAAGATTTGTCAAAACTATGTGGATCTTGGTCCTCGTCCTAGCCAAGATTTTATCGAAAAAGGCCAAAAGAATCGATAGTTTGGATATAAAATGAAAATGTTAACTTATTATACAAATCTCGGTGGTCGATCTCGATCGAGAAATACCTAAAAAACTAGTTTAACGAGTTAAAAAAACATACTAGTTTTGAAAAGTGAAACTTAAAAGGGTTATTTCTGACAATTTTCTAATCTGGTTACCATTGTTAATTACATACGACAACCCATTCCACTTTCGTATGAACCTTTGAGAATTCTTCACATTTTTCCCTCACATGCCATCCATCCATTTAATTTTCATTATGTTTAAATCAATATCAATATCAGTATATACTCGTATTGATTATAGATACATATGATACCAATATTGATCTAAATATGTGCGATATCAATACACTTTATACTACTTTTAATCATGCAGTGTCAATAACGATTGGTGTTGGTACCAATATGATTCTAAATGTCAATATCGATACATGTGTCATTCAAATACCTATATCCTACGGGAACACATATCTAAGCAAAGTAGTGATACTGACATAATAATTGGCCCATAGAGCAAAATAACAATGAAAGCAATGAAAGAACGATTGAGTAGATAACCAAAAACCCAAATACTAAACTTATCAAATATTAAACCGACAAAGAATGAAGGGTGTTTGTGAAGGAATCGAATTCCTCAGCGGAAGCTTGTATGTATGTGCCAATGAAATTCGTTTTGGAAAACTTGAGAAACAAAGAAAATACATAAACATGTACATGATGAACATTAGTTCTACAACATGCTATTAGGGAATGAGAAGAATACCTCTTGAAAACCTTCTTCAATACTTCCTTCTCTATAACCTCACAAATAGCCACAAACTAAGAAAATCTCTCTCAAACTCGAAGCTCCTTCCAAGAACACGAACCAGGGATACTACTACTCGAAAACCTTGCCATTCTCATAGTAAGGAATATGATGGTGGGATCCTTCTTGTTTTAGGAGATCAAAGAGAATGGTGTAGATATATTTTTTAGAGTGATTGTTTTGAGAGAAAATCATGTTCTATCCTTTTGTAATACTTACAGAATGAGAGTGATCATATTTTGTGTGAGAGAGATGGTAGATGGAGAGGGAGTTATAATTCCCCTCCATTATACGTAGAATAACTCCCAAGGGAGTTCTTCTAACTTTATATTATTTAATTAATATATTAAATCTAATTTAATATATAATTAAATAATAATATTAATTAATTAACAATGAATTAAATATCATATACTTAATTTAATTTGAATCATATTCAAATAACATCCTCTCACATATTCTATAGTTTTATATAAATCTCATTCATATTAATTTTAATCTATAGTTTTAATATAAATCTTATTCATATTAATTTAATATTTGAATATCTCTCATGTAACTTATAGTTTTAATATGAATCTTATTCATATTAATTATACCTATAGTAGTTATATGAATTTCATTCATATAACTAATATTTGAATCTCATTCAGATATATTACTCTCATATAATAAAATATAATTTTTTGAATGTCATTCAAAATTAACTTTATATATTATAATGTATCTTTATCTATTATATCAATTTGAATCTTATTCAAATATTTATCTCTCTCATATATATAATATTAATTATAAATCATATTTATAATTAACTATATACAATAATATATCAATATACATTATACTTTATATTAATCACATTAATATAAATCACACCTATATATCCTTTAAAAAATTGGAACAATTCAAATTATTCCAAAATAATTTGTTCCTTGTTTTTATCCTTAGTGAACTAGCAAGGGGATCCAATGGACCTACAGATTAGAAGCTCTAATAATACGAGATTAATTAATTGAACTCTTTAATTAAATTAATCAACATATAATTGGAGGTCACCCTACCAAAGACTCAAAACAAAACTCTTCGCACTATAGATATATTTCTGTGTCCATGGATATAACCAATCAACAGTAAGTCGACCCTATACAAATCATTCATAATTATAACTGGGTCAAATTACCGTTTTACTCGTAATTATAGCTAACTTCTTAAGTCTTATTGATCCTCTAATGAACAACTTGTTTATGGTCCTACCATAAATAAAACCCTCTCGAACCAGTGAGAAGAAGAGGACCCATTATTCATGGCTCAGAGTCAACACTTAAGGGAGTAATTCATCTACTTACCCTAAAGATGAGAATGAGTAAATTTCATCTTGCTTAGCTATGTTTCCAGCTTCCTATTCGGACAAATCCCTAAAATTATAGGCATATTAAGTCGGCGATGAAGTGATCGGATCTCGCAATGGAAGCATTGTGAACGCCTTGCATCCTTCAAATCGATTTTTACATAAACAAAAACAGTAAACTAAAACAAAATATACGTAGAACAAACATGTAAGTAGTATACTGTAGGGAAAAGATAGAACCATTCTTACCTTTGTAGATTCCCAAGCTCCTAGAATGATCCTCTCGCTGTTCCAACGAACGACTCCTTGAACGATCTTGAGCACGAACATCTCCTCGAACAATCTTGAACACGACCACGAGAGTAACCCTGTTATTTTCAAAGATTCTAATAGAAGGATAGGTGGTATCCAACTATTGGAAAAGGGTGAGGAGGAAAACTTTTTGGGAGAGTAGAGAGGATTTCTTTTCTGGCTTCGGAAAAAAATTGCACAATGAATGCTTGCAATTCTATTGTGTTCTGTGTATCCCCAAAAGGACCATAAGGAAGACTTTATATAGAGAAGGGTCAACCCCTTCTCCTAGTCTTTTTCCAATTTTTCCTTGTGCACAATTAATTAAATAACATTTATTTAATTAATTAGCACAACTAATTGAATAATACTTATTTAATTTGTTATTCAATTAATTAACACATTAATTAAATAACTATTTATACATTAAATTCAATATATATATATATATATATATATATATATATATATATATTTAATTATCATAAACATCATATGTATATGTGCAACACCTCTCTGTTAATTAATTATTTGTGAATCTAATTCACTTGAATTAATTATTTGAATCTTATTCAAATGTTTCTTTCTAATTTAATTTGAATTATAGATCATATGCATAATCAATTACATATTAATCATATTAATATACAATTTCCTCAAATTGATTTGAACAATTCAAATCATCTCTTTAACATTCTTTAGTAAGCTAACAAGGGGACCTGGTGGACCTGTAGATCAGAAGCTTCAACGATATGAGATTAATTAGCCAAACTCATTAACCAAATTAATCAGTATTCATTAACTATGGATACACTTCACTAAAGACCCACAGTTGTACTATTCTTATTACATATATATTTTTGGGTCCACCAATATAGACTAATAACAACAAGTTAGTCCTTTATGATTGTTTATAACTCCAATTGGGTCAAATTACTGTTTTACACGTGGGTTACCTCTGACTTCTTAATTACCAGTGCTCCTCTAATGGACTACCCATTTATGGTCCAACCAATAAACAGAAACCTCTCTCGGGCAAATGAGAGGGTAGGGGCCTTTGTTCAAGTCTTGGAGACACCACTTAAGAGAACACTTATCTACTTACTCTAAAGATGGAAAGGAGTGAATTCCATATTGTATTATTATGTTCCTAGCTCCCCACTCGGTCTTGTCCCCAAAATGGTAGGCATATTGAGTTGGTGAACTGACCACCCTCATCCATACAAATCAAAGGACAATCCCTCGTGAACAGAAGTTCATAATATACTCAGGATTAAGATTAAGTTGTCTAGGTCATCCTATTGAAAAAAGAACCTAACTAGTTAATGGTGTTATATCTAGTGGTTACTATTTCGCGGTCCAATCTTATGCAAACTCATTGCATAGGATACTCCCACTCGCGTGTCACCTACACGAACATTTTGGAATATTGCATTTGTATCAAATACAAAGTGGGTCATATCCATAGTGCCACTAAGATAAGGTACTCAGCCTTATCCTTATACTATAAACCCTTTACGCTATATCTTGAATATTGATCCCTGTATGTCTCCACATATAGTTCAAGACTCATAAGGTAGCCCTGGATGTTATTTTATTAGATTTAGAGTTATTAAAACAAAATAGAAAACAACACAACAACATTTATTAAATTAACATCTATAACTCTTTATTGATGACAGTCAATTAAAAACACTTACTATCTATGAGTAACCCAACAGACGAATTTGGACACTCTCATCCATATAGATCAATGGACTGCCTTCATAGACAGGAGTTCATAATTCACTTAGGATTAAGGTTGAGTCACCTATAGTCATCCTATGAAATGTTAATTTTTTCAGTCAATGGTGTTATAAAGAGAGATTAATCATTTCACAGTTCGGTCTTATACAAACTCCTTGTATAGGATAGCCCCAATCGCATGTATCCACATGAAAAATTAGGATTAAGTCATTTGTAACACTTTACAACTCTTGTAACAATTACAAAGTAGGCCACATCTATAGTGTCACCAGGATAAGACACCTAATCTACAAACCATTTAGGTTACTAGTTGAACATGATCCACTTGTATGTCTACCACATACTCTTCAAGTTTCATAAAATAGCATTGGATCTTTCTTTTATGGATAACTACTTATATAAAAAAAATCAACCATTAATTCAAATAACATGTTAATATTTAGGTTTTAGGGCATACATCCCAACAGTTTGAGCAAGGAGTTCCCAGAGAAAGACGCTTGAATATCCAAAATGGTTGAATGATTGAAAGTTTGGTGGTTATTTTAATTATACCTCAAGAGAATTTTAGTAATCACGACAACATCTATTACATTGCTAATGTTAACGACCTCAACGAAAACTAGCCTATGAAAAATAGGCTCAAAGGAATGCAGTTCTTTTTGTGAATGGGACTCACTAACACATGAATGAAATCAATTACAACTGGATCAATTATGATTAATGATGCGTAAATTCGGCCTTAGTTCAAATGGACTAATTTGTAATTTTTAAATATCTTTTTCCTTAAAAAATATGTGTTCATGCCAATCATACACATAAACTAAGAAGCACGGACACAGATACGGATACATGATACGGATACGATACGATACGACGATACGTTAATTTCTTAAAAACTAAGACAAGGATATGTTGAAGATACATACATATATATATATATATATATATTATATATATATATTATATATATATATATATATACTCATATATATATATTTATATATATATATTAATATCTAATTAATTGCTATAATACATATTTTAAGTTAGATTAGAATAGATTCAAGAAGAGATTGAAAACTTGAAAAAAAAATCTAGTAACGTCGAGTGATTGTTGAGTGACTAGAGTAGACGATAGGAAAGAAGTAGAAGATGAAGATTGAATAATGAATTTGAGGATGAAGGAGGTGTGAATCATGATTTAAATAGTGAGAGAGAAGGGAAGAATGAAGATTTAATTACGTTTTGGGTTTTTTTTAAAATTTCTTTATGTCTTATCATTTTTAATTTATTTTGTTTTGGATTGCTCAATTTAAGTGGACTTTTATGTTTGGAAGTAATTTTAAAATAGTTTAATTCACTTTTGTCATTTTCAAAATCACCATGAAACATGTTTAATTCTTCAAAACTAATTTTGATGATATGGAAATTGTATTTAAAAGTGTAAAATTGACAATTAAATTAATTTTGAGTAATTAAAATTGTGTTTTCGAGTGATTTTAAAAATGAAAAAAAAAAGTGATTTTTGATGATTTTAAAATCATACACATATAAGATATTTCAAATCACGTATCTCAACGTATCCGTATCTGATACCGATTCTCTGCACTGCACAATTAGAAGTATTTGTGCTTCCTAGCATATAAATAAAATCTAAAAAAAGAAAATCGGAAAAATAGTGGTACACAATTAATTCAATAAAAAAATTAAAATCCTTCAACATTTTAAAGAACAGGGACTTATAAAAGCAGCAATAGCTAAAGATTTTTTTTAATATATAAATAATGTTTGAGTTTGGAGATTAAATCTTAAACCTCGAGGTTTATAGTACATTTTCATGGGTGTTGAGCTATGCCCATCTTCATAATAACTAAAGACTTATTAATGAAAAAAAATAATAGAAAATAACAAACAAAAGATAAAAAGGGATAAGAAAGTATTATTAAAAAAACAATTAGGATGAAAGAGAGAGAAATAAGAGAGAAAAGGAGAACCAGGCAGGGAGATAAATGCGACTACATTTGTAAAAGTTAAATAGAAACAGAAAATGGGAGACTATTCTTGAAAATTTTCCCTTTTTGAAAATGTTTCGTAAGCTATGGAAATAAGAAACAAGAATTATTAGAAAATAATTATGGCGGATAGTGTTAGTGGAGCAAAAGTTGCTCGATCGGATATTTGCTTTCTGTGTTGTGAGTGTGGGCTTGGCATACGTCATATTCCTTCTTGGAATGTTGTTGCTGTCATGAAGTTACTGTGGCTTATTTTGATTAGTCCGGGATTCTTATTGGTTGCTTGAGTGGAGGCGTATACTTTGCAAGGTTGGAGTATTTGGGCAGATAGAGATTTTAGTTCTTCATTGTTGTGTTGGTAAGCTATTCTGCATGTTTGGCATAGGCTGAGGACCTTGATTCAATTTTCTATTGGATATGGGCTTTATTGTTCAGTTTGGTTTGACCTTTGTGTTAAAAGAGGGCTCAATCCTCTAACAATTTAGTATTGTAGTTGTTTTGGATGTAGATAGTTCCCTTCAATGAAGATGGGTGACTTTTTGCACCCTGTTGAATTAGAGACTGGACCTCTAATTCTAATGAGTTGGTGGTTTGTCTCAACATATTTCTCATCCATGATATCAATGAAAAAACTCATAATTTTCTTTGTTAATACAGAAGGGTTAGTGATATTATTGGGCTAAAGATTTTCCTTGAGTTGACAAACTTGACGGGCATGTTTAGGATTGTTTTTTCTTTTTTTTTTTTTTTAGCTTTTTTCAGACTGGAGATCCTGAGCCTTTTTTAGACCTTTTTTTTTTTCTTTCCATAAGAAGTAAATTGGTTTAGAATTGATATGACATGAACTAAGCCTAGTGTTCTTCTCCAATTTTGTAGCATGTTCAAATGGATAATATGTAGAAATACAAGTTATTGTCTCTTAAAGATCGGAACAATTAGGATTCTTTGTGATAAAAATGCATTCATCTAAAAAAAAAATGCATGAAATTCCTTAACATATCACCAACCCATACAAAAGTAGCATTCTTGTCAAATTTTCTTCATTAACGCATCTGATTGCAGGAACTCAAGAAATTTCACCAAGTGTTCCATACCAAGCTAATGCGAGGGCATGCATCCAAATATGTCCGATGCAGAAGAGATTCATTGGCTTGCGCTTTTTCTGTTAAATCACCACTTGTAGGTATGGGCACCTGACTGGCGGCATCTGAAAAGCTCTGAAATGGCAGACGACAGACTAGGGCATGGAATTTAATGTAAGTTTTGTCACAAGTTGTTGAGGGAAACGCCTACAAATAGGAGGCTTGCTGCCAAGAGAAAAGAGTTAGACACATTAGAAATTTTAGAGAATTCAGATAGCTAGGAACTCCACCGTTGCAAGAAAGAGATAGGAGGAAAAGGTTCATTGCCATTGTTGATTAAAAAGAGTGTATGAGACCAAGTTTGAAAGAGAATCCTTCATCACATCTTCACCAAGTTAGTTGCAATAGGCACTTAGATCAAGTCAAAGAGGACAAGAGATTGAACTCTGCGGCTTGACTTCTTTCTCTTCTATTACTTATCACTTTCATTTACTAGCAATCGATTAAACTAAGAATGTTGTAAACATATTTGCTATCCTTAAATTCAATCTTATATTTGATCGATCCATTCTTGATTCCTCTGGTACATTCAAATTTGTGTGTGACAACCATTCTTCTGAGTCATTGCATACTTGAATTCCATGCTTTAATCATCTTGATCACTTGATTGGAGTTATTTCTTAGTTAAACTATTTGAGAGAGGAGGTTAACTAAAGAGCGCTTTGAGTCAGACACATAGTAGGTTTAGAGATAAAACTACTTGCAATTACTTTTACTATTCTCTGTCTCCAACGCATGCACCCTAGAGATAGAGATACATGTGATGTTCACATTGAGAAATGCTGAACAACACGACTTAAGGATCAGAGACCTAACACATACACATACACTTGGTTTGTAAACAAACATCTATATCACCTTCATTCCCCTCTCACGCTCATGCACTTGTTCATCTAGCTTGGGACGACGCATAACCCCACAAACACTTAGCACCGTTCACCTATAGATTCCCTTTTTCCACTTGAACTCCTATGTTTTCTTGCATGCGTGCATTGAGGTTAGTATAAATAATATTCACTCTCGTTATTCTGGAACCCATCTACAATTGAGACAATGTGAGGACCACGTTAGACTATAAAAAATCCCCGTGTTTGACTCTGGACTTACCATAAAGCCTGAATCAGATTTATACTTGGGTTTGATTCAGGAAAGCTTGTACGCATTGTATGTAAACCACAATCACCTTAACGTATCACCTATTCTTCTCATATAGAGAAGTAGTTCATCAGTCATCACCATTCACCTAAGTTATCATCTTTCACCTTCATTCATAAGTGGTTTTAAGTATAAATCACGAGGCAAACAATACTCTAATTTAGAAAAATTCTACCATATTTGATGAAAGAGTTCGAGGTGAATATGATAGTAAATATATGTTTCTTTTGCAGCACTTCAGAATCAAGAATAAGAGATTGGTTAGATAGTTGAGATGTGAGGATTAAATGTTATGTCACATAAAAAAAGTGAAGACTAAAGGTTAAATACGTATATTAGAAACTAGAGTCAATGTTTTTTTTTATTTACTATAATGTAGTTTGAAGAACATGACGACTCAACAAAAAAAAAAATAGTTATTTATATTTGTGAAGTGTTGTAGTGATTGAAGCATCACATTATGAGTGATATATAAGTTTAAATTCTTAAAAATTTATTTTGATTACATTAAATGTTTATATAATTGAAGTTGATCTTACAATTACATTTATAACAATTTGTTACAGAAGGGATTGAATCCCATGTGGAAATGATTAACCACCTATGCTTTTAATTATTGTTTTGAAAAATAAAAAAAAAATACAAAGAAGATTAAACATCTAAACTAAGCATGCTTTTACTATGAAGAACTTCAAGAAAAAGAAAATTCCTTTGAAGAAAACTCTTCAATCTTCTCCAATTCTACAATGTGTTCATGGTTTTTTCAATCACGAACTTAGACACCACCACTAAGTCTTTCCCGCTATTCTCTAGCAAGGACTTGGTTTGTGGAAACCTATTTTAGAATACAAAGGGAAGAATTTGTCAAAGAAATTTTTTCTGTGTGATTTGTGAGTGATGAGAGATTGAGAGAGAATTGAGCGACTGATTGTGTGAATGAGAATTCTACAAACTCTCATCAAAATGAAAAAGTTAATCTCTACATATTGAGTGAGGGGAGTTAACTCCTCTCAACCCACTCCCTCCAACTTCTGTGTAACTGTAGAGAAGTTATTATTTAATTTATTAAATTAAATCAAACTTAATTTAATTGAATTAAATAATTATTAATTAATTAATTTTTATTCAATATAATGTATTTAATTAAATATTATATTTGAATCATATTCAAATATATTTTTCTCTCATAACTAATAGTTTTAATGTGTATTCCATTCACATTAAATTTAACTCAAAGTTTTAATATGAATCTTATTCATATTAAATTTAACATATAGTGTTGATATGAATTTCATTCATATTAAATTCAACATATAGTTTTTATAAGAATTTCATTCATATTATTTAATACTTATTCAAATACCCTATTCTCTCAAATTATATAGTTTAATTTTGAATGTCATTCAAAATTAACTTCATAATATAATGTATCACATACAATTAAAATATATTCCCTTATAATTTGAACAATTCAAATTCTTCCAAAACTAAATAATCCTTGTTTTATCCTTATTGAGCTAGCAAAGGAACCTAATAGACCTACAAATTAAAAACTCAAATGATTCAAGATTAATTAATTAAACTCTTTAATTAAATTAATCAACATTCATTAACTATGTGCCACTCCATTAAAGACCCATAGTTATATTGTCCGCACTGTTGAATATTTTTTGTGTCCATGGATATAACCATTATTAGTAACTCGATTTTTCAAGAGTCGTTCGTAATTACAATTGGGTCAAATTACCGTTTTACCAATTATATCTTGCTTCTTAAGTCTCATGATACTTTAATGAACAACCTATTGATAGTCCAACTATAAACAAAATTCCTCTCGGACTAATGAGAGGGAGAGATCCTATTGTTCAAGACCTAGAGTCAGCACTTAAAGGAACAACTCGTCTACTTATCTTAAAGGAGGGAAGGAGTGAATTTATCTTGTGTAGCTATGTTCCCAGCCCTCTATTTGGTCTTGTCCCCAAAATGGTAGGCCTATCGAGTTGGTGACTTGGACCACTTTCATCCATACAAGCAAAGGACAAGCCCTCACATTCAAGAGTTCATACCTCAATCAAGATTGAGATCGAGTTACATATGGTCTTCCTATGAAATATCAATCTCTTCAGTCAACAGTGTTGTAAAGAGATATTAATTACTTCGCGGTCCGGTCTTACACAAACTCTTTGTATAGGATACTCTTACTCGCATGTCTATACATGAATGAATTGGAATAAATCATTTGTAACACTTATAAAGTGGACGATTCCCATAGTGTTACTAGGATAAGACACCCAATCTTATCCATATATTATAGACCTTTTAGATTATTACTTGAATATGACCCACTTGTATGTCAACCATATACTGTTCAAGTTACATTAAATAACCTTGAATCTTAGTTTACTGGATTGAGTTACATAAGTCTAAATATCAAATAAAATAACTCCTTATTTTATTAAATAAATGAATTTTGTTTATACCTTATAAACCATGAGATTTAGGGCACAAACCCCACCGTTACTCATATTAATGCTATATAAATGATATACGACTTAATTAAAATTGGCTACCATGACAAGGTTTAAAATGCTATATATTTCTGTAGCATTTTTTTTACTGATTTAGAAAATGTTATTAAAAATCAATCATAACATTTTTTTCACAGATAGAAAAATGTCAAACTATTTATATGAATAGCAAAAAAAAAAAAAAAAAAAAAAAAAATCACTAATAGACACTAAAAGACAGAAATCAACGTTTATCACATAGTATTAGTGATAGACTTCTATCAGTTTCTATTACTGATAAACTTCTATCAACCTCTATTAAAGAAGATTAAATTTTACTATTTTGTGTAAATAGTTTCCTTTATTTTTCTATTTTTGAAAATCTCCCTTTTTTTACTACTATTAAAAGGAAATAATAGCATTAAAATTCTGGAATCGAAAATGAACTTTTTTTAGCTTTCTTTTTAGCATTGAAAAAAATATTACGAAAAGTCAGAGACTTTCAATAACATCGGCTATGATAGTGAGCTTAAAAACATTATAAATTTTTTTTTATAGCATTCTTTTATTGCTATAAAAAATGTTATAAAGGACAATCAATAACATTTTTGCCAATGCTATAAAAAAATTTCATAGCATTAAATTTACGGTATTGAAAGTAGATTTTATAGCATTTTTTATGCCATTAAAAAAAATACTATAGA
Source organism: Benincasa hispida (assembly GCF_027475165.1). Lineage (NCBI taxonomy): Eukaryota > Viridiplantae > Streptophyta > Magnoliopsida > Cucurbitales > Cucurbitaceae > Benincasa > Benincasa hispida. The sequence goes on along the minus strand of NC_143478.1, from coordinate 45,513,409 downwards.
AAGTCTAGGAATTTCAATAACATGGACTTTGACAACATTTCGAAAACACAATGGAACGTCTATGATAGCATTTTTTAACGTTGGTCTCTCCTCACAAGTTTATTTGATTGTGGTAGAGGTTGGTCGAGAGGATAATGTAACCTGACTCCCTTGTTGGTTGGAGTGTTCTCGGTCACTAGTGCCTGGGATTCATTACGCTCTAGACATCCTGTGGTGCTTTGGGTCAACCTCCTTTATTTGGAGGTAATATTCTCCACTATATTCATTCATTTCATGGCTTGTTATTTGAAATCAATAATAGATGTGGGATTGTATTTTTCGACGATGTTATGATATTTGTGATGACTTTTTTCTGTGTACTGGTGGAGTTGAGTCTGGAGATCATTTAATTTTTTTTTTTACTGTTTTTTAAGTAAAGTTATTTGGAGGGACATGCTTTTGTGGGGTTGGTGCTTCTAGAGGATCTCGCATTGGGATATAAAGCTTAATTAGATTTGTCACTTAGTGTCGATAATCGATTGAGACATAGGGTTTAGAGAGTTCCTTGGTGTGCTGTTATTTATCATGTTTGGTGCAAGCAAAATATGCATGTCCATGGTGCTACGTACATCCTCCCTAAGTGGTTAGTACGACTATTAAGTTTGCGGTTTTTATTAGTTGTTATAAGTAGTTTGAGGCTTTTGCTGTGGGATCCAAGATGGCTCTTATCTATAGACATCTTTTCTTGAGTTGTGTGTGCTTTTTGCTTGTGATTAGTTTTTATCTATGTTTGTTGTCTTGTTTTTATGGCCTTTGTTGGTGTCTTGACCTCTGACGGCAAGGTTCTTCTCTCTTTTCAAGAATTCAATACTTGAAAAAAAAGAAAAAAAAGAAAAATTAAAACTAAAACTAAAACAGAAAACAAGAAACTTGATAGTCATCAAACAACCTCCAAAGTTTCAAATTCTTAAACCTAACAAAGTTAGCTTGTTATTGATTAACTTGGTAGATCAGAAATTGGATATTAGGTGTGTCAGATTCTCATCACAGTGGGATTAAAATAGAATAAAATGAACTTAAAATAAAATATCTAAATTAATTTCAAATCTTCGTTTTGGATTGTTATGTTTGGTGAATTTAGGACAAAATGTAGAATCTAAGAATTGAAAATAAATAAATTTAAATTCAAGTCGAAGCTAATTGATTGTATTCAATTCAATAGAAGACATTTGGCTAATAGATAATGGCCACCAATGAACTTTATTCAATAACCCTTCTTTTTGAAAAATTAAAAATCTAAAAAATATTTAAAAGTTTCAAAATATTCTATAAAGTATAAATATTTTTATATTTAAAAAGACTCTTCTTTTTCTACTTCTGAAAAATTAACAAAATTAAGTTTTAGTCCCTAAACATTAGCATTAATTAAATTTAAAAATAGAAGAAAATTTGAATGTATTCCATGTGCACCAAATCTTTGTATAACAAATTCAAGTTTCTATACCAATTATAAAAGAAAATTCAAATGTCAAATTACAAATTGTCACATAAGAAAAGAATTTTTAGAATTTTGTTCTAAATATTTTCTCGTGCGTGAGAATGGATGTTGGGTTGCACCCACATATTAGGTTCAAAATATATCTTTTTATTCTCAAATTTTCAAATAAGTTTACAAGATGCTAAAATAATTTATTATTATTATTTTAAATATTTACATGACATTTTAAATTAAAATAACAATTAAACAACTGTTTTTTCTCTCTCCTTTTTATTTAATTTAATTTTTTTAAAGAAAATTGTAATGGGTGATAAACAAATTAAGAAAATTATATATGTATCTATGAAGTTTTACCATTTGTAGATATGGCAAAATAATCAAATTATACTTTTCATGTTTTTTATTCCACTTTATCCTTTAAACAAATGTAGAAAACACTTTTCCCCCTAATTTTTATATTGCTTTTTCTCATCAACTACCATTATCTTCTTTCATCACATCTGCACGTGTTAATGTACCAAGTTATTAGCAGTATAAACGAGTACATGATTAAAAAATTAATCAATAATAGATCGATCAAGTGCTTTATTATCAAGTATATCAATTATGTCACTCAATATATATTTGTAGTGTATCAAGTATATCAAATGCATATCGATAGTGAGAACATTTATGATGTTTTCGTATTTCATGTGGGTTGGACTTCATTTGTCATTTTTGTAAATAACATATATGTGAGCTATAGGTCTGATTAGTATAATTTATTTTGTCTTTTTCACAAATTTCTCCCATTTTTAATTTAAAATGTCACGACGACATGCAAATTTATTCTAAAAAATTCAATGACAAAAAAGAGTACATTTTAAAATCTCATATACTAAACACACCTATGGCTGAGAATAAGAGTCCAAACGTAATTTCTCTTTTTTTATATATATAAATTTTCTTTTTTTTCTGAGTGCCACGTGGAAAGTTCCATTATTATCCACGTGGTACATGGACAATAAAAAAACTTGAGATGATTGTTGTGTTTCTATAGGGAATCAATCCATATCCATCCAATTTAAAAAAGGCTTCCAAGATATTATTCTTCAACAAAATATTGTAAATGGGTTTATTACCAGATTCGATTTCCATAGTTTCAGTTTCAATTTTTTTTTTTTTAATTTTATTTTTACCAAAACGAACATAACTCAATTGATTTTCAAATGTGTTAGAAATTATGAAGTTCATATTTCGAATTCCCTACATCTATTTTATATTTAAAAAATCATTTTTTTTCTAAAAGGAGTTTCAATTTCATCTTTATTTCTTATCAATTTAAATTTATAATTAATAATGATACATTAAAATTAGTTAAAGATAATTAAATGCTCCATTATAATAAATATAATCATCATCGATTTATTTAAGAGCATTTGTAGTGAATGGAAAAACTAAGCAAAATATTAGTAAGTATTATACGATTATTATACATATGGTTTCCTTATATATTTAAATTTTTTGTAATTCCAATTTTATCTTTATCATAATCTATCATACTTTAATATTCATCTAAGATCTATCATTGATGGACTGAGTGTTAGACTATTACCGGTAAACTATGATATTTCTTTTTATTTTATATAAGAATATCATTATATCAGTGATAGATTTTTATCCAGTTAATAATTGACTTGTCATTAGTTTGTCATGTAAATTTATAAGTGATCCAAATAATATTATTCTCAATCATATCATTTTCATGCAATTTTTTTTTTTTTTTTTTTGAATTTTCAAACATCTAATAAAACCGTAATACAAACAACTATTCAAAGAATAAGAAAATAACTAAAAATAAATGGTTTCTCCAAAATTTGAGAGGCTTCATAGAATAGGTAAGTTTAATTTAATTCAAAAAATAATTGTTTTAAATGATAAAACTGCTAAAAATATTTTTAAATATAGTAAAGTATAATTGCCCATTAGTGATAGACAGTAATAGACATCTATTAGTATTAATGATAGATGTCTATTGGTGTCTATTAGACAATGATATTTTATTATATTTTTAAATAAATGTACTTATTTTATGTATTTGAAAATGAATAAAAAAACTTTAAATGATTTTGGTATTAGAGAACTACCCAAGAAAAGAAATTACATTTTAATTACCACCAACCAACATAAAGCTTCTTGTATAGTGTTCGAGAACATACTACCTTTCCGACTTATTCTATTTTAATCTTTACATTTTTTATAAATCTTTAAAACATTTCTTTTAATTTGATTCAATTCCATTTGACTTGGTAAAAGTAAAATAACCTCATCCAAGAAAGAGACCTAACGTGATGTAATAAGATTTGGATAAAGAGAAATTGTAATGGGTCGAAAAAATATACATGAATATTTGTAAATCTAATAATGATTTTCTAAAAGGGTAAATATAGCAACAAAAAAAAAAAAAAAAAAAAAAATTGATTTTCGTTCTTTTTATTATTCTAATTTTATTGTCATTTGTGCTATATCAATCCATTGATATATATATTACCAAATGGACTAATCTTGTAAATACCAAGATTAGTCTATTTGGTAATATATATATATATATTAAAAAGAGGTATGTAGGGATAATTTTTACATACTCCTTTTACCCTTATATTTTTCATAAATTCTCATATTGCCCTTTGTCGAGTCATTGTGAGTTTTCAAGTGTAGGTGTCCGTTTGAAAGACAATGGAGGTGATTTTTCCAATTTTTAGTTTATAAAATAAATTTATATATTTAAAAATAAAGTTTTAAGTCAAATAAGTGTAATTGATGTTGACGGGATGCAATTCTTTGAGGTAGGGTGCAATAGATGTCAATGGGTTGTATGTTCTAAAATTCACAGTTTTTAATGTCAAACATATTCTATAAAGATGTTATTGAAGTTTATTAAATAAAACTATCGTTGAATGTAAATTGCACTTGTAAAGACTAAATCCAATAAACTAAGATCTATGGTTATTATATGAGTACTTGGACTTTATGTGGAGAAATAAAATGGATCAACTTTAAGTAGATAGCCAAGACGATCTATAGTATATGAATAAGGTTGGGTACATTATTTTGGTAACACTATTAGATGCGCCCTACTTTGTATTTAGTACAAACGATGTGATCCTGAATCGTTTTTGTGGAGACATGTGAATGGGGGTGTCCTATGCAAAGAGTTTGTATAAGACCAGGACCAAGAAATAAGTCACTCTTATTTCATAATGTTGTTTACTGTTTAAGACTGATTATTTCAAATATATGTCCTAGGCAACCCGACCTTAATCTTAAGCTAACTATGAATTCCTATTTATTCGGGATTATCCTTAGATTTGCATGGGTGAGAGTTGGCTCAATAGCGCTGGCTCAATAAGCCTCCTATTTCAAGGTTAAGATTGGGTAGATAGCTGGGGACATAGGATGCAAGACGGAATTCACTCCTACCCACGTTTACTGTTAGTAGATAGGTTGTTCTCTAAGGTATTGATTTCAGATCTTGAACAAGAGGCCCCACCCTTTCATTGATCCGAGAGGGACTCGGTTTGGTGATTGGATCAAAAACCAATTATTCATTAGAGGATTAACGGGACTTAAGAAGCAAGATGTAATTTCGGGGGTAAAACAACATTTGACCCAACCGTTATTATGAACAACCGGTCGACTTACTGATTATGGTTAAATCAAGTAGACAGAAATATATCTACAGTGAGGGGAGTGCAACTATTGGGTTTTAGTAGAGTAACCCGATAGTTAATGAATGTTGATTAATTTGGTTTAAAGAGTTTAGCCGATTAATCTCGGATAGTTGGAGCCCATGATCTATAGATCCATTAGGTCCCTCTACTAGCTCACAAACGGAATAAACCTTAAAATAAAGTGATGAGTTTAATTTGAAACGTTCGAATTCAAATTAAGGGAATTAGTAATTATATATGATATAATTACACGTTTAATTATTAAATTAAACGAAATGAGAGAATTGAATAATATTTAAATACGATTTAAATAGAAGTTCATGATTGTGGAATTGATGTTTGATTAATTAATATAATTAATTAAATTGTTTAATTAGTTATTTAAAATTAATGAAATTTCATATTAATTATAGAATTAATATTAATTTTGAAAATAAGTTTCAAGATTAAAAGAGAACTCTTTTAATTAATTTTGATAATCAATTTAAAATTCAAATTTTTTTGTGAAAAGACCCATAAGTGAGTTTTTCCCCCACAAAACTCACAGTTTCACTCAATTACTCCAAGTAGGATCTGTCTACACTTGAGGAAATATAGTTGCATGATCAGTTTGCACAAAACTGAGTAGCCTTCAGCTCAGATGATGAGCCATGCAAACAATATTTCTCTGGTTTTTCATTGTGTTGAAGAATGGTTCTTCAATCTTGAAGAATAGCCAACTTTTCTCCTAATATTCCCTTCCATTTTCAAGCTCATTTTGGTTTCACAAGTTAATCTAAGATCCTAGAGAATGGTATGGAAGATCAAATGATGGTTTATATCCATTTGGAGTGAAGTATCAAACTGAAACTTGAAGAATTTTGTGTTTTCAAAGGTATGTTTCTGAAACCCTATTTTCTATCATGAGCATGCTATCTTAAATGCTAAAATTGATGAACTAGTGGGTTTATTGATTCTGATTTCTTCCGCTAATTGCATGCTAACTCCATCAAATTGGATGCATCTGTTCGGGGTAAAGGTGGTTACACGGATCGATGTTATGCATTGATTCTTTCGATATATATGTGAGATGTACGTGCAAAAGAAAAAAAATACTTGCATTTACATACTTAAAAAATAATTCCATGAGATCCAAAGTTTAGAGAAAATTAAAAAAAAAATAGAGGATTTAATTGAATAAAAGTATTAATTAATACAGTGAAACAATGCATCATTTCGAATAACTTCACAGTAAATATATAATAACACTATAAAAGAATTATTGCATTATATATATTACAATATTGGAATGTTACTATATTAATTTGATAATTTAATTACTAGAATAATTTTTCTCTTTGTACTCTATATATATATATGAAAAAGAATGATAATTTGAGAACATTAAAATAAACATTTTTACATTGTACTTTTAAATATTGATGGTAACTAAAACAAAATTGTCTGACATTTATTTATATATATTAAAAAAACCACTCTTCGACAAGATTTCACATACATTGCACATGTTTCTTGATTAGTATACATATACATACTTATACATACATATATACGTATTATATATATATATATACACATGTGCAATTGATATATATACCATAATTTTAATTGTGTCATGATGGAAATTGTTTTTATTTTTTGTTTCATTTTGATATGGAATTGTTTTCATTCAATTAGTTCGATTTCAATAGTCTGATTTAGGTTTTAGCTTTAGCTTTCTTATGTTTTCAAATTTGTTATATGATTTTGATGGTATATCTTTATTGCATTAATGTGTCAACTATATAACTAATATGAAGTATATCAAAATTTTGTTATATTTTCAATTTTTTTTTATATGATTTTGATGGCATGGAAGTTAGATTTAATTTGACTTATCAATTGTACAATGTATATAATTCATATTTCATATATGAATAGACTGATATACCACATTTAAATTGAAAGAGAAGTATATCAATCATATTATTGATATACCAAATACAAAGTATATCATTCAAATTATTCCTACATAAAGCATAAAATTGGTATTTCAATTTTATATTAGTAATAATTCAAAATACTTTTAAAGCATATCATTACTCTATCAATAATATGTCATCATACCTTCAAAAGCAATATTAAGTTTATATTCGTGTATTAGTAGTTTTTCAATACTCATGCAAAATTAATTTAAAAGTTAATGGGTGTATCATTAGTATATACTAGTCATAAAATTTATTTCAAATATATAATTGGTCTATCAATAGTATATCAATATTCATTCTAAATTCATTTCAAAATTAACATTGATGTATCAATAGTTATCAATTACATTCATTCTAAATTAAATTTCAATCATAACATTGATTACTAGTAGTAGATCAACGTCAACTTAAAATTCATTTTAAATATAATATTGGTGTATCATTAATATAGAAGTACTTATTGGAAATACATTTGTTTCAGATATCATTAATAGTAACCACCTATTCAAAATTCAATTTTAAGTGTAAGATTGGTATATCAATAGTTTATCAACATACATTTAAAACGGTTACCAATAGGACTAATTGAACCATTATAAGTTTGTGATAATGTACTAGAAAAAAAATACTTTGAAATTTATGAATAGAGATTCAGATTAAGTTCATGAATGGTAACTATTGCACAAACAATTATTGACTAATAAGATTAGTAAAATGAATGATAAATTCTGGTTTATCAATGTATAATTGACTAATCTACCAAACATAAAATATATCACTTGACCGATTTACCAAATATAAAGATATCAATTAACTGATACACTAAATATAAAGTATATAAATATATTGTTGATATATATGTTGATGCACTGAAAAGGATAAAATTAGAATAATAAAAAAGAAAAATCAAATCTGATATTTTTTTTTTTGCTATAGTTTTAAACTTTAAAAAAAAAAAAAAAAACAAAACAAAAACCACGTCTAGATTTATAATTTTAAAATATTTTTTTGCTACTCTTGCAACTTCTCCCTTGGATAAATTGGGTAAGTTAATATTCATCTTGGTTTAATCCTTGATTTCATATTTTTAATTTCTTATTTAGATTTTAATTCTCCTTGTAGTGACTTCCTTTTAAGATTCTATTTTGCTTTTAATTCTCTATCCTTTCTTATTCTACAACTTTTCATTCATTAAAAAGAAAAAAAATTCTCTCTTTAATAACAAAGGGGAAAGGTCTATGAAGATTTTTACTATCTATCTTAAAAAAAGCTATTAATTGGAGAATCATTTTTGGACAATTTTTACTATAATATTTAAAAGGTTCTCACTCTAAATAAATAAACAAACAAACTTGATTTTATGTTAAGGGTAGCATTTCAAAAGTCAAATGAGCAATAGCTTTGTTGATGCAGAATTTGGGACAAGGGAAATGCACCTGACCCTCACATGACACTAGCAACTGATTTGTAATTTGGAGAAGGGATGACTTGCAAAACAAAGAAAAAAGCCTTTAATGCCTAAATCAATAAGAGAATTGAATAGTAGATAAGAAGTCATAAGTTCTTAAATACCTCATATGGAACCATAATGGTGTATTTATAGGAGAATTGATACTAGGGTTTATCTTAATCTAACTAGAATTAGGATATGTGTTTCCTAATCCCAGATAGGTTATCTTTCAAGCTACATAGGCTGGGGTGTGCATTTGATATCCCTTATTCATCAAATTTCAAGGCTCGACCTCGACCAAGGATGGGACAAGGAGGTTGGTTTGGACTTTAGATCCAAACCATCATCTTTTTAATGCCCAAGTAGGCCATAGTAAGCTTTAGAGAAGGTCGACCTCAGCCTCATCATGGCCGAGGAGGTTAGCTTGGGCTTTTGACCCAAACCACCATCTTCCCAAGGCCAAAATAGGTCATAATGTGATTTGATCATCAAAGGGAGAAGGTTGGCCTTGGCCTCATCTTTGGCCAAGGCCGAGACCAATTGGGTTATTTTAGCTCCAATCAACCATTTTCCTTAAGCCCATTTTATCCTCTTGGTCCAGTTGCTTGTCTATTTGTTGTAGCTCTCTTGGTATAGTGATCTATTTTTCTTGTTACAATGCTTTTTCCCTTAATTCTAGAATCTACCTGTAACATTAGCCCTTACTCCCAAGTTAGGATTTGTGGTTTGTCTAGCTCTTCGCCGTGGCTTTTAATCTTAAGAACCTATCTTAGGTGTACAATCTTACTATTCTATTTTCATGCTACCCCGTTGCGAAACATAATTCTGACTTTTTAAGGGTTATTGGGCCTACCGAGCCGAACCTTTTTGAAATCTAACTAATTTCCCAATGCGCTTCTCCATCTCATGCTGAAGTTATGCCCTAAATTGTGCTAGGCCCACTTAAGGATAGGCTCGACAACTAGTCATTGCTCTTCTGACCTAAGGTGGACCCTAGGTCATGAAAAAATATGGAATATTATCTAACCAAACCTGTTACAGCTTAACCAGCTTCTTAATATCCTTTCCCATCTTGTGGGTAGAGTTATGGTTACTTCACCCATCATTTCCTCTGATTGGTCATCGCTTTTACTTTATCTTCCATAATCTTGTAGCTTGATCGTCAGCTCGTAGCCTCTTTGTTTATCTCCATTAGCTTGATCATTGGTCTCGTAGCTTCTTTACTTTATCACACCTAAGTGAGGTTAATCTGCCTATCTTTTGTGACAGATTTTAATATAACCCGTGGTTGTTCCCAAATTTTGGATTTTGAATTTGGTTAGTTGATTGTGGGATGGCCAGCCCCTAGTTTTTCACCAAATATCTTTACTCAAAAAATTATTTGAGTCCCAACTGGGTTTCTCCTAGCAACTTTCTCTTTTGTGAGTAATTAAGTCTTCTTTTGAGGTTCTTTAACTATCATTATAAAATCTTGCATCCAAATAATTATATGTAGTTGTATTACTTCCAAAATTCTTCACAAATATTTCTTTGAAAGTTATTTGTGATACTTTAATCAATAACTTGAGATATGTATAAAATAGTGTGAGAGTAAAACTTATCTTGTATTTTGCAATTCTTTAGACATTCTCTAGGATGTTACTTCGAAATTTTCTTTTGTTGTAAAGCTTCCATTGATGCAAAACGGGCAGTGAAGTACTCGGTCATCAAACCTTTTTAAGTAATGGTGATGTCTCGGATATGTGTGTATATGACATGTTGACCCATTCATTGTCTACCACAAATAGTATTGTTGGTAGGTGAGTTTTTCATCAAGGACTTTGAGTGAGTTTATGTATGTTTGCCAAATGCTAATTGGGAGTTATCGCCGAATGAAGTATGTTGCTAGTTGAAAATCGTTGCTCAAATGTTGCTAGTCGAAAATCGTTGCTCAAATAGAGTGGTCATCAAGCTACTTGTCACCACCGCGCATTGTCGCGTATAAAGTCATTGTTGTTGAAGATATCGCTCGATGTTGCCGTTGCCCAAAGTTTTGTGCTTTTTTCCATCATTGTTCGAAACCAACTAAGACTGGTTGATACCGTTGTTCAGGATTGACTGCGTACCACTGAAACCTGACGTCGTTGGGATTGGTGTCCTAATTTTTCGAAGTCTCATAGTTTGTAATTTATACACATTGTTATGAATAAAATAAGAGTTATTTTATCTGACATTTACTCATATCCAATGAAAAAATCTCCATGGTTATCGTATGTAAACTTAAGCATGTATATGAGATATATAAGTGGATCATGCCTTAAGTGATAACCTAAATAGGTCTGTAGTATAAGGATTAAGGAGGGATTCCTGATCCTGGTGACACTATGGATACGACCCGCTTTGTAGAGGTTTGCAAGTGTTGTGAACTACTACAGATGGTAGATCCTGACCATTTATGTGGAGACATGCGAGCGGGGATGTTCTATACAAAGAGTTTGTATAAGACCAGACCACGAGATGATTCGTCTCTGTATATAACGTCGTTGATACTGTAGACTTACATCTCACCTAAACGACCATAAGTGACATGACCTCAATCCTGAGTGTGTTAGGAACTCTTGCATTTGAGGATGGTCCTTTGATTAGTATGGGTGAAAGTGGTCAGATTGCCAACTCAACATGTCTACCTTTTAGGGACTTGTCTGATTTGGGAGCGAGAACTCAGTTACACAAGATGGAATTCATTCCTTCCCCGAAGCAGGGGTAAGTAGATAGATTGCTCCCTTAAGGGTTGATCCGGGGCTTGAACATAGTGGCCACAGCTTCTCTTTGGAAGAGAGAACTCAGTTATAGTAGGACTATGACTTATGTTCATTAGAGAGATCAATGGTACTTAATGAGTTAGATGTAACTACAGTGGCATAACGGTTATTGGCCCAGTTGTACTTACGAGCGATCTGTGAAGGGTTATCGCACTGTTGATTGATTGATATGAACACATAATATATCTGTGGTAAGGATAGTTCAGCTGTCCATCTTTAATGGGGTGCCTGACAGTTAACGGATGGTGGATCCCATGATTAAAGAGTTTAGTCAGTTATTCACGTACCATTGGAGTTTCGAGCTACAGGTCTATAAGGTCCTCTTGATAGCTCAATGAATTCAAGTTGAGGATCAGTTATTGGTGTTGATTTGAAATTTTCAAATTGACAAGAGGTAATTCGATTATATATGATATGATCGGTGTGGTGTATGAGATACATCAAGTGGAGGATTAATATAAATGAGATTTATATTAAGTACCATAAATTAGAAAAAGAGCTATGGTTTATAGTATGGTAAGTTGGTTATCATGTATATTAATAATTATATTAATTATTGAATAATTATGTCTTTTTCTCTAATAACCAATTGAGTAGGAGGTTATTGGTAGTTTCATGGTAACCGTGAGATAAAAGGAAAAACAATTCCTATTTTTAGTTATGTTTTTGTGAGAGATTCTATTCTTGGAAAGTTCTCATGGTGGCTGTCAAGTAAATGAGATTTACTAAACGATAGCTGAAGAGAGACTAGACGATCGTGCAGTATTTCTATACGATAATCACTCAACTGGCCAATTAGCTAAACGATCGCATAACTTTTGCTAAATGATTGCACAGCTTTTGTTAAATGATTGGGCATCATCTATACGATAGACATTTACCATCTCCCACTTGCTCAATTGTTTACACGATTGTTCTTCCTCCGTTCTCGTCCTCTAACCAAGTCCACACAGAGCCCACACTACCGAGAATATCAAGGTAGCCATTGTGGTAATATCGTACTCAACTCGACATAGTCAAGGTTTTGGGAGGCCGTTCGCTGTGTTTGTTGTCTTAGAGCTCGTTGAGTTTGTGGTCGTTGTGATCGTGCAGTGTAGCTGTTGTAGTACTCTTGCATTGGGGGTTGCAGTTTTGCTGATTGTTCGAGCGTTCGTGATCAAGGGTGTTGAAGATGAGTCTTCAAAGGTATGTGGAATTCTTCCCTTGATCATAGTAAAGCATGCTATAATTTTGTATTGTGCATAGCCTGTATGTTTTCGTTTGTGTACTGTAATTGTTAATGTTTATATAGAATGAAATTTGAAACGATCATTCCCCTGCTCATGGAAATCCTTATGTCTGATTTCCTTCAATTAGTATCAGAGCCAGATAGTTCTGATATTCCAAATTTCACTTTTGTTTTGAACTTCTTTTTATAGTCGTGGTGGGTTTTCTCCATTGCGTTTAATTGTCAAATGCATTTGTGAATGGCGGTGATGAATGTTTACGGGTTTAATTGCCTTTGTTTACAACTTTCTTTCAATTACAAAGTGTTAATTTATAAAGGCCCCTGTGTTTTTGGGCATAATTAACATGCAATCGAGTCTGTAATTCAAAGTGTTTGAGTTAGTCAAGTCGTTCGTGATGAAGTTTCAAAGCATGAAGATGCGATTCTCAGCGAAGAAGAAAACCAAGAGTTGGTCGTGTTGTGTAGTCTTAGGTAAACGATCGTTGGGATTTGGCTAAATGACCGTGTAGTATTTACTAAATGATCGTTTAGCTAATGCTTTTCGTATTGAAGCAGGGGTATGTTTACCAATAGACATGTCACTGTTCATTGCTCATCTCGTGTTGCTTCATCCATTTAATGTTGCTTTTCGTATACGCCATCTCTGTTTGGAGTTGCTTTAGGATAATTAGATAACCTTACAAGTTAAGGGGCATGCCTAACTTCATGTTTGGCTAAGGTTGGCCTTTGCCATGGCCGAGGCCGAACGTCTTCTTTTAGTCGTACTTTGGGCCTAAAATGATCTCTTAGGTTCGAGCATGTGTATAAAGCATGCCTTGTTAGGCATTTGGCAAAGGTCGGCCTAGGCTTAAGCCAATCCTCTTTTCCTAGGGCTACTTTTGTTCTTAGTTTCCACTTTCAACCTATATTCTGCTTCTTCTTGACTTTTTTCTTCCTATTTACGCTAGTTGTCAACTATCACGTTCGATCCAAAATCACCTATAACATTAGCCTACACTCTTTGGGTCTCAAGGTTTGACTATTTGTAGTTATGAGTTATACATTCTAGACCCCTCTTGAGTATACTTCTTCTAGCTTGTGCTGCTTTGTGATCCTGTTGATTGACTCGACCTCAACCTCAGTAGGTCAGCCTTAGCCCGACCTCAACCTCAACCTCGATCTTGGACACTTGGGATTTACACAACCTCTTAGTCGTTAGGAGAAGGTGATCTCTAACCCTTATGTGCTTAAGGTTAGCCTCGACCTCGGCCTTGGTTCGACCATCTTCCATAGTGCGCATGATGTATTTGGATGCGTTTGGATGGTGAAAATATTGTTCCTTGATACGCTTAGGGTCGACCTCGGTCAGTTCTCTGTGAAATTTTGATTATAACTTCACGCTTCATTAATGATTTTGAGTCTTAGCCTTGGTCTGAGCTCTTCGCCTCAGCTTGGTCTTCTCGGTCTTGGCATTGGTTGCCTTAACCTTACCTATTTGTTTTAACTTGGTCTTCTCAGCCTCAACATTGGGCAACGTGGGCTCTGCTTTGGATCTTTTCTTAAACTTGATCTCCTCAACTTTGTCACTGGTAGCTTAGGCCTTGACATTGGTAGTCCCAGTCTTGACCTTAGTCTCAGCTTCGACATTGGTGGCCTCAGCTTAAATCGTCTTGAACTCAACTTTAACTCTTCGACAGATTGGCTTCCTTAACTTTGTTCATGAAGATCTAATTCACCGATGGATTTCGCTTTCATAATTTTTTATTTAACATGGTTGTGGGAACTAAGTCATTATAGTCTTTATTAACTTAATTTTTCAAAGATTCTTGATCTTGTATTGGTAGATCACTCTTGTTCCCATAGATGGTGCCAAACCTGTTAATGAAAAATTTGGGATAGGGGAAAAGTAGCCGATCCTCACGTGACATCAACAGTTGAATTTGTAATTTATGAAAGAGATGACCTGCAACACAAAGAAAAAATGTTTTGATGCCGAAGTCAGTAAGAGAATTAATAGTAGAGAAGAAGTCAGAAGTTCTTATATATCTCATATGGAACCATAATAGTACAATTATAGGGGATTTGATATAGGGTTTATCTTAATCCAACTAGGATCAGGATATGAGTTTCCTAATTCTAGATAGGTTATCTTTCAAGCTAAATTGGCCAGGGTGTGCATTTGGCATGTCTTACATCAAATTTTGAGGCTTAGCCTCGGTCAAGGATGGGCCGAGGAGGTTGGTTTGAGCTTTTGACCCAAACCATTATCTTTTCAAGGCCCAAAGAAGCCATAGTAAGCTCTGAAGAAGGTCGATCTAAGTCTCATCATGGTCGAGGTCGAGGCTAAAAAAAGTCCAAACCAACATATTCCCAAGGTCCAAATAGACCATAATACGCTCTGGTCATCAAACGAAGAAGGTTGGCCTCGACCTCATTCTTGGCCGAGACCGAGGTCGATTGGGCTATTTTGGCTCGAAGTCCAATTAGCCCTTTTCCTTAAGCCCATTTTATCCTCTCGGCCAGTTGTTTATATATTTTTTATAGCTCTCTTGGCATAGTGATCTATTTTTTCTTGTTATGACACTTTTGTCGTTGATTCTAGAATCCACTTGTAACAAGCTTAATTTTCCTACAACACGTGTTAGTGACTAGAGGTCTATGGTTTGAATTTCTCCACCTCCATTGTACTAAAAAAATCATAACTAAAGAAAATAAATGAAATATTGTAATATAGAGCACTTAAATTCCAAACATTCAATGGTATATAATATTTAATAACCATACCATCAAGATCAAATAGCGAGAACAATAAGATAAAAAAAAATAATTTCTAAATCAAAATCAAATACTCCACATAGATATATAGATCTTTGAGTTATTTTTCATATGAACCTAGCTGAATCAAATTAAGGGTCTTAAACGAGTCCAATACATTCCAAGAAAAATGACCTACTTAAAAGAAATGAGTGCTTAGTCAGCCATGAAAATGCATTGATTAGTTAGGGGTAGATGCTAAAGAAATAGATTCCTAGGTAAATAATGAACAATAATATATAATCATGAATATGAATAGGGATCATTTCAATTTCAAATTCATAAAAAGGGTTTTTGGCTCACCAACATGAGTTGAGTTAAGTTGGTATAATATACCAACTCAATATTTGGCCCACCAACTTTAAATGTTGATGGATTTGAGTTGGTATATTTTACCAACTCTCCTTTCTTCCTAAGTTTTCAATGGCTACACCTATCGGTCACTATCGGTGGCTATTGCTGTCACACTACGGGAACCAACTTCAGGCTTTGGCAACCATCTTCAATAACAACTTCAGCGACCAACTCTGACGATCAATTTCGGACTCTGCAACCACCTCTGATAACAACTACAGTGACCCAACTTCGACAACCAATTTTGGGCTCCAACAACCACCTCAAACAATAAACTTTGATGACCAACTTCGACAACCATCTTCAATGACAAAACTCCGTCAAGCAATTCCAATTCCACCTTTATGCGTCTGAGCTCCAACAGCCACCTTCGACTACAAACTTCGACAAAAATCATCTTAGATGATCAACTTCGGTGACCACTTTCACACGACCAACTTCGGCCTCCGAAAACCACCTTCGATAACAAACTCCAATGCCATCTTTATGCAACCAACTTCATACTCTGACAGTCACTTCCGACTACAAACTCTAGCGAAAATCATCTTTGATAATCAACTTCAACAACTACTTTCAACTACTATAAAACCAATGACTGTTAAAGTATGTTGTAGGGTTGTTGGTTATATAAATAATAGTATTTTGTCTACATTAAGTGCAATATTTATACGTGGAAATTTGTAAAATAGATTTTTATTTAATTGAATTCATATATCAAACGAGTGTTAATAATATTTGGAAAAGTACGTATGTAGTTGAATAATATGTAACACATAACAAAAAGAAACCAAAAAATGGAGATTTTTTCTTGGAACATTTTCTGACAAAAAATGGTGAAAAATGGAAATTTTTTTTCTTCTGATAATCCTCCAAATTTGGAGGAATTGAAAGTGAAATTATTGAAGAAATGTGTTGGCATTCTATTGGGTGCTAAGATGGTAGGGAAGATTTAATTAAAAAAAAATCACAACAAAGTAAAAGTACAAAGCAACAATAGGATAAGAAGAAAAAGAAGATGATGATGAAATTCTTTGAGAAAAATTTGGAATAGAAAATCGGTATTCCTCTTGGATTTTCTATTTTATTTAACTATATCCATGCAAGAAATCTATTGGGTTAATTGTTGTTCATTACCAAAAAAAAAAAAAAAGAAAGAAAGAAAGAAAGATAGAAAAACTTTAAAAATTAAAAGAACAAAAATTGCAATCCATATTTTATTCAACACAAAGATGTGTAGAATTATTGAATAAAAAAGTTTCAAGAAAGAAATAATCATCATAAAAGCATATTATTTAGAGTTTAAAAAATTGCACCACATATCCCAGACATATGAATTTAACTTTGCACCTCATCAATGGACATATGAACTTAGACCAAATAACTCTGCATCCCAAACAAAGACAAATAAACATCACAAATATATGAACTCCACCGATATATGAATCCAAACATCATATCTCAACTCAATGTCCTAAACAACCCCACAAGGAGTTGTTGGAGTAATTTGATAAAATAGAATGTGGCTCAGTCTTTTCTTATACTACACCTTTTCTCTAATCACTATCGTCAATTCTCATACCAAAAAACCACTACCAAGATCCAAACTCGGTCTTTGTCATATGTGGGGTTGTGACCTATTGGAATTTATGCCTTAAAGCCTTGTAGTAATTAGTTATTTGATATAATAGTTGATTTTTTTAAATATGCAATAATGATTTATCCATTACGAGAAAAAGTCAAGGTTAGTTCATGTAACTTGAACGATATGTAATGGACATCTAAGTGGATAATGTTTAAGTAATAACTTAAAGGGTCTATAGTATAAGGAAGGTTAGGTGTCTTATCCTGGTAACACTATGTATACAACCCACTTTGTAAGTGTTACATACGATGTAATCCAAATCGTTCATATGGAGACATGCGAGTAAAAGTATCTTATATAATGAGATTGTATAAGACCAAACCGAAAATACTTAATCTTTCTTCGTAATACCATGGATTGAAGAGATTAATATTTCATAAGATAACCATGTAACTCGATCTCAAACTTAAGTGAGTTATGAACTCCTGTTTATGAGGGTAGTTCTGACCCAAGTCGCTGACTCAATAAGCCTACTATTTTGGGGACATATTCGAGTGAAGTTGGAAATATAACTACACAAGATGAAATTCACTCATTCCCACCTTTGGGGTAAGTAGATAAGTAGTTCCTTGAAATGCTTATTCCAAGTTTTGAACAAAGGGTACCCACCTTCTCACTGGCCAGAGAGGGACGCGGTTTATGGTAGGACCATAAACAAACGGTTCATTAGAGGAATCGGTGGTACTTAAGGAGTAAAAGGCAATTATAGGGGTAAAATGGTAATTTGACCCAACTTTATTTATGAACTACTCGTAAAGGGTTGACTTACTATAATGGTTAAATCTATGGACGTAGAAATATTCTATCGTGCGACGAATGCAGTTGTGGGTCTTTAGTGAAGTGACCCATGGTTAAATTTGTTAATGTCAAATCACTGGAGCTTATGATCTGTAGGTCCATTAGGTCCCCTACTAGTTCACAACGGGTAAACAAGGACCAAGAGTTTTGAAAGAATTTGAATTGTTCAAATTAAATAAGTAAATAATGTTAATTGTATATGGTATAACTAATATAATGTATATGGATACATTATAATATAAAGTTAATTTTGAATAAGATTCAAAATTAAATTTTATAATAAAAGGAGATTTATTATTTGAATATGATTCAAATAATTAATATGAATATGATTCATATTAAAACTATAAATTAGTAAATATGAATGAGATTCATATTAAATCGTAGGTTATGAGAGAGATGTGCTTTTAAATATGCTTTATACGTACATTTAATTAAATATAATATATTTAATATAAAATCAATTAATTAATTTGATTATTTATTTGTTTATATTAAATAAATTTCATTTCATTTTAATTAAATAAATAGAA
Organism: Benincasa hispida; assembly: GCF_027475165.1. Taxonomy (NCBI): domain Eukaryota; kingdom Viridiplantae; phylum Streptophyta; class Magnoliopsida; order Cucurbitales; family Cucurbitaceae; genus Benincasa; species Benincasa hispida. The sequence continues at coordinate 45,494,656 of NC_143478.1, read as the reverse complement.
GTGAGTGGTCTTTTGGGAGAATTTTTTTCTCATATAGAATTGATTATTGTAGAGAACCTCCTCCCACATCCATCAATCACCTCCTCCTATCTCCATCGATCTTCTGATCATCTCTCTCAATTTTTTTTAGAAACAATTTTCTATTAAAAAAATCTCTAAACAAGATTCCCTCTTTTTTTTTCAAAAGCTATTTCTCATAAATTGGTTATTGTTAAGAGAATAGCAGGGAAGACACCCTATGGTGGCTCAAAATACTATTCATAGAAGATCAGTTCGTTGAGGAATTGTGAATACCTGAAGAAGTTTGAAGAACAATTCTTCAGAGGTATGTTTCTTCTTCACTCTAATTTAATGCTTAACATACTACATATTGATGTATGTTTCTTATTTCCTGTATTGTAATTTTAAAACAAAACCGAAGTAAAGTAATCACTCTCTTTTATTGTGGGGTCCGATCCCTTCACGTCGAACCCCAAATTGAAAAAGTTTCTTAACCCAAAAATAAAAGAAAGAAAATTTCTTTAGTGGTTGGCATGTGTGCCTAGAACAAATAGAAAGTTGACAAAACTTTTTTCTCTTCATCAATTCCTCACCTCTTCATTTCTCTCTCCTCTTCAACCAAGAAAAACTCTTCCAGTTCCTCTTTTGTTAATTTCCATAGCTAAATTAAACATCAAAGCTTTTAATTTTACCTCTTATCATCTTAGAAATTCAATTTTAGTCGGTTATCATCTTAGAAACTCAATTGTTGATCAAGCTATTATTTCTCTTAATAGGAGATTTAAACAATACCAAGAATATGAAGAAAAAAAACTAACTTTTGTTTAGTTCTCATAAGTTGCAGTCACTAGATATTGTCCCATTGTACTTATTTTGAGTTTGCTCTTAAGAATAATAAAAAATTATATATTGATGGAAATGAATTGTATGGGGAGTTGAAGTTACTAAGAGAGTTCTTGCCTACCGAAAAATGAGGTTTGTGAAAGGTAATAAAAAGGTAATATTTTTCCTAAAGTTATTGTCAAATATAGAATTTTGTTGACCATTCCTGTGATAGTTGCATTCATTCTTTCCAAATTGAAATTGTTAAAGACTTATTATATACACTTTACAATGTCATAACAAATGCTTAATGAAGTAGCGTTGATAGCGATTGAGAATGATATTTTGGAGATAGTTGTCTATAAAAGTGGATTGACGATTTTGGTTTAAAGAAAATTCAGAGGATGACGTTTTTTCTAAAATATTATTGTTATATAATCGTTTTGTAACATTTTCTTAGTTTCACAAACACCCACAGACTTATTAAAAAATAATTGTAACAATGAAATTTGATATTTTACGATTCTATCTTTGTTATAAAATATTTTAGACCCTCGTTTTGAAAAGTATCACAGGTCTCATCTCATTTAGGATGCGCCTGTCGAGATCTTTCAAAAAAACGTTATGTGATGGTTTTTTTTTTCTATTTCCTAATTTTTATTAGTTCTTTTAATTTCTGTGTTGAGTTAAATTAAACAATGTTAGAATAAGAATGATTTTTTTTAATTTAAAAACTAGAAATGATTTAGTAGAGGAGAGGGAATGTCAAGTGTTGATGGTAGCCTAAAGCATCCCAAAAGTACACTTATGGATATGTGGTCCCCAAATGGAAAGTTAAAACCTAAGTATTGGATCAGTCAAGTTGTGAGCTCGTCTGTATCATCAAAGGGTAATATTCTAGCTCAAAGTCTCGAGTGTTAGGTCAATCAAGTTGAGTTTGGCCTCTATCACCAAAAGATTAATACCCGAGTTGAACTCGACGACAGAAAGCTAACTTAAAAGCCTACAACCTTGATGACTATACCTATGTTGATGTCATCGATATTACATACGTCCAAATGGATGTTAGACAAAACAAACACTATAAATAGTTTCATTCTACCACATCAAGGGGTAAACAATACTCTAAGTGCATAACTGAACTAAACATTTTTTGTACCAATTAGATATCAGAATGTGTTTGATTGGTACCACATCAATTTGAACTTTCAGGTCGGTCCAAACACATTCACAACCCCAAAGGAGCTTCATCCACAAGCCCAAGATTGCGATGAAATTTGGGATTTGGTAAATCTTATTTTTACATTTTTTTTAATATTAATTGGTCCTCGTAAATTTGATTTGATTGTTTACAAGGGGAAGCTTGTTGCACGTTTTTTTTCTAATGGTTTTGAATGATGAGGTTTTTTTTTTTTTTTTTTTTTTTTTTTTTTTTTTTTTTTTTTTTTTTTTTTTTTTTTTTTTTTTTTTTTTTCAAAGTTTGATATGAACCTTTTTGTTTGTTTTATCTAGAATATTTAGACGACTTATCTGTTAATTTAAAATTGAAAGTTAATAGTTATATCTTATAGATCTTTTTACCATGTTTGGTTGCCATACGTTCTATATTTTAAAATAGGTCTTGTTGGATATTTATAATGAAAGAAAGTGACATTTTTGTGAATATTTAAAATATAAAATATGAATTTAATTGTGTAGATTAAATTCATGATTAATTAGAAACTTCAAATTAGAGAGAAACCGTCAAATTAGATTATATTGTCGTACAAATTTAACATATATGAAAGTTAAATTCGTAGTTTCTTCAATTTGAATGACTTATATTTGATTTTGATCAAGTAACAACTCAATTGAGTTAAACTGGAGAAATCTTTCAGTTTTGTATTTATTTGATTTTATTTTGTATTTCGGAGAGTTACTAAGTTACTAGCATATAAATAGCAACTTTTTTTTTCATTTGTTGCATCTCATTCCAAATCAAAGATCTCTCCCCTTTCTTTTGTTCTTTCTTTCTTTCTTTCTTTTGATATTGAGTTGAGTTGAGAGAAAGTATTCAAGAGTTTTACCATATCCAAGTAGTTCGAAGTTGCAGTTTTATTGGAGTTAGTCGTTGTATCATGCTAAAATAATTTAGTATGCTTTCAACTTGTACAGAGAGAATAATTGTTTTCATGACAACACTTATTAAAAACATGTCTTGACTACCTATTAACATTTTCATAATATCTTGATATTCTTAGTTATTTTAGTTCACAAGCCTTGTTATAGGTTTGGACATTATTCTTTTATACAGTACGTGTATTGTATCTAATTGAGATGTAATCAGTTTGCTAGTGTATTCGATTTATATATATATGTCATTTTCCTCAACATGGCTATTATTGTATACTGAAAATTTAGATCTATATTTAAATTTAATAAATTGACATTTATCAAAGAAAAAAATTGTTTAGTTATTTGTCAAAATAACTATATTAATATAGCTATCTGTCCGATTGTCCCTTGGTAAATCAGAGAAGCCCAATACTATTGGCCCAGAAAGGGAAGACAGCCCACGTGAAATAGGCCCAATATACTACAAACAGGCCCAGGAAAAACAAAAACAATGCTCTCTTGCTCTCTCTCCGAAGAATACAAAAGATGAAATTTGTGTTTGGAATAGCTTTTGGGAAAAAATGCCTTTAAAATAAATTTGATTTTTCTAATAGAACATTTAAAAAACCATTAGTGATTTACCCCATGTTTAGTATAGTTTATCGAGTGATTTTAGATGATCAAAATATTTTTTTATAAAAAAATTGAATAAATAAAAAATGCTTAATTTAGATTAATTATAAAACCAAGCATTTCTAAAGAAACGAGAAATAGATACTTTAAAGTGATTATTTAAAATTTTTTCAAATATTTAGTAAGAAGAAAACATATTTATAATTCATCGAACCACTTTTGAATATAATGCAACCAACAAATTATTTATTTATTTATTTAGAGCATTTTAAGGAAATGTAATGTATGAAAATATATTCTTTTAAAATGCTTAAATTAGAAGGCATTTCAAAATCCCAGGAGGATGGTGTTTGAGAAATCCAACACTTTTTTTAGCTACTCCTAAAAAATATATTTTAATATTATAAAAAATTTAATAAATAAAAAAAATGCTTAAACAGAGATCTCACTCTATTTAAGCACTTTTCAAAAATGCTTTTGAAATAAAAACGATTTTTCTAATAGAAATTTAAAATAGGGTGAGAGAGAATTTGTGTGCCTTTGAAAAAAAAAACCCTCATATAATAATAGATGCAGAAAAATAATTGTTGATTATGGTTTTTTTCTCCTAAAAAAATATCTTAGAGTTGTTCGCAAAATATCAAAAACCAAAACTAGTTTAATTTTTAAAAACTACTTTTAATTTTTAAAATATTGTTTGATTTTTTAAAACACTGTACATAACAAAACACAAAACCAATAGAGGAAGGTAATGTCTATAAATATAAATTTAGATTTTGTTTGCAATTGTTATAACTTTTAAAATAATTGTTAGTAGTTATACTCTTAGAAAAATCAACTATTATAGGAAGCTAATTGGTGTTTGGTAAATTTCAATTTCGAACATAAAAAAGCAGATAACAGCTTGGTAAGTTTAAATTAGATTTGTTATAATTTAGTTATAATGATCGAGTTAGACATTATTTAATCATTTAATTATTATTTTTTAGTATATTAAATTGTCATGAGTTATTTATTTATAAATTTTAAAGTTTAATTTACAAACTATATTTTACCCCAAAAAGTTCAAACTATATATTGTTATTTCCTTAAATTATATGATAAAAAGTTTTAAAAAATAATTGTATAAAATAATTGTAATGAACAAATGTTACTTGAATTTAAGTACAGAAAAAATGTGACAAAAAAAAACTATGTTATCTATTTAACATAAAAATTTAAAAATTATATAATAGGATAAATCACTCAATAAACATTTGGATGACAAATGAGATAAGGAAAAAGAAAATGAAAATTGAAAAAGAAAAAGAATGATGACTGAACAAAAAAAAATTAAAATAAAATATGAACTAATTGTGATTGATCTTGAATTTGTTTCTGGTAGTTGTGATACTTTAATGGTGTTTTAGAAATGAATCAATAAATAAGAAAAAAAAAAGTTGATATAAAAAAGTGTGAAATTGATAGAAAATGAGAGATTATAGGGAAAAAAAAGTATTTATTGTTAAAAAGGCACCTGATTATTGAACAATCTAAAAAGAAAGCTAGTTTTCATTTTGGAAACCATAAGATTTAAAAAAGTGATTTTATATAAAATTTTAAAAAATCTAAATTACCAAACGTGTAAAGTGGTGAAGTTTTTTTCTAAATAGTTTTTTTTGAAGTAGCTAATATAATGTCAAACGTTGCCTTAATCTTCTGATCGTCAAACATGATCTTAGTATTTACTTTTGGTTTTGGTTTTTGTTTGTTTGTTTTTTTTGTTTTTTTTGTTTTTTTTTAACAAAACACAAACCACACGTATTTGGTAACTTTTTTTTTTAATATGTTCTATAACTACTTTTTATTTTATGTTTTTATACAAAGAAAGAGATATAAAGAGAAATCACACATATTTGGTAACTTTTTACTTTTTATTTTATTTTATTTTTTTTGTTTAACAAAACACAAACCACAAGTATAAAGTTAGACTTGTCGTAAAAGGTTCTAAACAAAAGGAAGATTTAGACTTCTTTGATATCTTTTCTCGAGTAGGGTTGGCAACGAGGTTGGGACGGGATGGGGAGGGTTCCCCGTCCACGTCCCTATCCCATCGGGGAGAATTTACCCTCATCTTTACCTCTGCCATTTGAAGGCGGGGACGGGGACGGAGATTCCCCGTCGAGTAAACGGGCCTTTATGGGGACTCATTCCCAGTTTCTTCTTTTGTTTCCCCACGGGGACCTTTTTTTAAAAAAAAAAAAATCCTAAAATTCTCTTTGGTTTGGGCTTGGACACTTTAGTTGGGCTTAGATTAGGCTAAATTAAACACGAGGCTAAATGTAAAAAGTTAAATACCTAATATATTTATATTCATATAGAAAAATATATTTAAAAATCTAATCGGGATGGGGTCGAGGTCGGGGTCGGGGATGGGGCGGGGATACCCTCCCATCCTCATTCTTGCTCTGATCAGGGTGGGGCCCCACGGTGATCCGATCCCGTGCGAAATTTTACTCAAATTACAAGAATTACATCCATTAGATTGTTAATTGCAATTGCTGCAATTCTTGGTATGAATATTCATCGAATAGATGTGAAACAACTTTTCTAAATAGTGATTTAGAAGATGAAATTTATATGAACCAACCTGAATGTTTTATAGAACCTAGACAAGATAACAAAGTGTGTAAACTTACTGAATCCCTATATGGCTTAAAGCAAGCTCCAAAGCAATGACATGAAAATTTTGATTCTTACATGCTAAATTAATGGTTATAAACTAGATGAATGTGATAAGTGCATCAACCATAAATCATGAAAAAGATTCTCATATTATTATTTTCTCATATGTTGATGGTTTACTGATTTTTTGCTCGAATAATTTTATCATAAATGAAACAAAAAAAAACTGTTGAGCAGTCATTTTGACACAAAAGATCTTGGTGAGGCTAATTTTATAGCAAGTATGAAAATAACGAAAAATTCATATGGATTTTTCTTGACCAATCACATTATATCGAGAAAATACTCATAACATACAATTATTTTGATTGTAAACAAGTATCTACTCCATTTGATTCAAGTGTTTACTTATTCTATTAAAAATGAAAGTGATGTAATTAATCAAAAGGAGTAGGGCAATGTGATTGGTAGCCTACGATATGCAACTAATTGTACTAAACCTGATATTGCATGTGCAGTAGGGAGTTATTAGCAGGTTTACAAATAAGCCAGGTAAAGAATATTGACATGCCATTGATTGTGTTGTGAAATATTTGTTGGGAATAAAAGATCATGGCTTACTCTATAAAAAATATCCTGTTGTTATTGAAGGATTTTCTGATGTTGACTAGAATACATTGTCAAATGATTCTCTATCTATTATAGGGTATATTTTTACATTGGGAGGTAGTGATATTTGTTGAAAATCTAAAAAACAAAAAATTATTGCCAACTCCATTATAGAAGCAGAGCTTATTGATTTAGCTTAAGCTAGGGAGGAAGCAAGTTGGTTAAGAGATTTATTATATGAAATTCCAATGTAGGAGAAACTAATACCTCATATCTTGATAAATTGTGATAGCGCTACCACAATTAGTAGAGTAAACAATTGTTTTTATAATGGTAAATTCAAACCAATAAGAAGAAAACACAGTATTATGAGATCTTATTTGAGTAATGGGATAATTAATGTGAGTTACATTAAATCTTGTGATAATCTTGCAGATCCATTAACAAAGGTCTTAACTAAAGAAATGGTTTGGAATATATCAAGGGGGATGGAGTTAAAACCTTATAATTGTCATGATCCATATATAGGGATACTCACCTAGTGAGTAGAGATTCTAAGAACTAGATTCAAAGGAAAAAATGAATTATAAGGTGGCCGAGAAGTGCACTATCTTTATATATTGATCTGTCCCTACGATGTGAGTGCATTATCCTACAACGATGTGGAGGTTTGAGTTTGTCAATAAACTCTTAATAAAATTGTAGCTCGTATGAATAGGATGTGTTATGTTATAGGAGCATTGATAAATTTTACTTATATAAGTGTGAGAGTGAGGTTGCTCTCTATGAGAATATATTCTCAAATACATTCATGAAATATTGGGATCAACATAAGGCCTTAAAGTGCTATCCAATAAAGCTCATGTCAAAACTTAGATAATTACATGTAGAACATAAGTATTCTATCTTTTTTAATGTTATAGTTCAAGTCAGAGATAACTATTAACGTTGGATAAGAGATTATTATTTTACTAGTAAAGGTTTAATGCAGAATTACACCTTTATGATGCATAATTATTTGTCTTTTGGCCAATTATACACTACAAGAAATAATGGTTATGATAGCTAATAAAAAAAAACTATAAAAGATTTTTTATAGTCTTTTCTAAAGTTCCTCTTAGCCCAAGTTATTAAAAGTCTGCAACTTTTTATAGCTTTTTTGTAGGGTTATAATAGATGCTATAGTAAAGTATGAAGATATAGCATGTATACATGACTATAAAAACATTCAATAGAATTAGTCATTAAAGCTATCTTTAACATATAATAGCTTACTCTCAATGCTATCTTTACTATATAATAGTTTTTTCTTAATGCTTTCTTTGACAAATGATAACTTTTTTTATAATGATATTATATATATATATATATATATATATATATATATATATTATATATATATATATATATATATATATATATATATATATCTTTAATTTTAAGCTATAACAAACAACATTGAAATTATGCTCATTTACATTACAAGCACTTGTATACATGAAATACTTCATAATGTATGCATTAAATAAAATAACTTCCCTTCATTATTGAAATTTAGTAATCAATTTACATTATAAACTAAAGAAACTATCCAATAATAGAAGAAATACATCAAATGTAATTTGCAAGTCTACAACATTCACAAAATACAATATTCATCAAATGTTGAGAATTGTAGCATCATGGAATTGAGCTTCCATCTTTGACTTTTTGTGTGTAAAGGTATCATTTCATTCACCTACATAAAAGGTGAATTACTATCAAATTGGTTTCCAAAACCACTTGAAAAGTGTCTAAGTATAACTTTAAATCTCAAAACTACGTAAAAAGTGCATAATTGTCATTTTGAGTTTCATTTTGACTCAAAACAACATAATAATGTGTGGTTAATTAATAATTGAAAATTTTACCGTAGAAAAATATATTAATAGACGGAACAATAAAACAAGAGATAGGGCAAGAAATCTAAATTTGAACCAGCTTCCAATTTAAAGAGCCTTATAGTCCAACCAATGGATTAGAACATTCAAAAGGCTTAAAATGTGAGAGGTTTTGATTCAATGTGGTGTTTTTAGAATTTTTTGTTATACATTTTTAAGCTACATGTATTCTTAGAACTCAAGGACACAAATATACAATGTATAGAATAGATCATTTGAAAACTAATATAAAAGAAAAAAGAAAAGTAATAAACTCAAAAAAGCATAAAATTTACCTAGGAAGAGTAGTTCATGTGGTGAAGCTTTAGAAGTATCCATCCTATTCAAGTTTGGTTTCTTCAACTTGTCGTCAGTCAAAGAGAGTTTCTTTAAGACACTACTGATTAGATATTGAATCAAAAGATACAAACGAAAAGAATATACATTCTTTCAACTGGAGAGTGGATATTGAATCAAAAACTACAAACGAAAAGAAAATACATTTTTGAACTAGAAAGTGAATATTGAATCAAGGTGAAATTGGACTGGAAGAAGAATGGAAACTAGCATACTTCAAGGTAAAGAAAGCAAGATATGTTCAAACAAAGAATCTTCTAAGTGATCACTACCCCACCTCTCCAAAACTACTTTAATTTAAAGTTTCTTAATTTGAAATTTCTCGCTTCAAGAATTCCAACTATACAATCTAACTGTTTCCAATTCTATGTTTGGACATGGTTGACAGAAAAGGAAAAAATTTTAAATCTCATAAACTTCCAAAATTAACTATATCAATACAACTTTCCATCTAAAGAATAATAAACAATACATAATAAACCACTTCTAAGTTGAAAGAACCATAATGATAAGATTATCTTATACAATGTAAGTTTAAAACCTAGAAGATTACAAATACTTCGCCAAATTGAATCTGCAATATCTATATGTCACCAACTCTACATACCACAATAGTGTAAAACATATTATATTGCCTTCTTTAATATACTTGCATACCATAATATACCAAATGAAAATATTAGAAGGAAAGAAAAATGGGAAAACAAAACAGAGGCCAACAATGAAGCTTAACCAAAGAAAGGAAGTTTCGACAACTTCTTGAAGAATACTGAAGAAAAGTGCTATAATAAAAAGACCACATAATTTAGACTAAGTTTCAATTCACTACAACAGTTCACTAAATGAATCTATAATCCAAAATCAAAGAGAACAAAAAAAAAATACTTATTATGTGTAAGTAGTTAGAGCAAAGAAGTGGCATCAATCACGTAAATTGAAGAAAAATGGTCCAAACATCAAAATTGGAACTTCATTACCAATGGCGGACTTAGGTTTAAGCATCAGATCAATCATATTCTCCATCAACTCTTACGATCGCAACTTCCAAAGACAACCAAAAAGAAAATGAAGTGCAAATGAAATACAAAGAGAGGGAGAGAAAGAAGAATGAGATTGGTAAGACAAAACAAAGCACCCAGAATTCAAGAAAATAAATTTTGAAATTAGTATAAAAGGTTCAAATAATTCTACAACAAAAGGTTAGTGCTTTAATGGGCTCTCTTCAATTAAGCCGTTGCCATATCTATGTTTGTCTTTTATCACTGAGAGTCTGTTGTCACCAGGTCACATATGTTGTTGGTCCCTACCCTCCATCCACCGTTGTGAATCTTCATATCCTATTATTTTAAAATGTACCCAAATTCTGATGCGAACGACGTGGGATCCCGTTTTCACATACGTAGAGGTCCACTGAAACAAGCATTTTTAGGTCTATAAGAAAATAGAGAGACCTAAGGAAGAGAAAGAAATGGAGAAGAGGGGGAAAGAGAGACAAAAAAAAAAAAAAAAGATGGGATGGCAAGAGGGACGGAGAAAGCAAAATGAAAAAGTAGCTTTAGATCCTCCTTTTACCTCTCTTTTTGCCGCATGCAAAAAAAAAAAAAAGAATTTTTTTTCCTTTCAATTCCATGGCTTATTTTTAAATATAGAAAAATGAATCAAAATATCTACAAAATTTAGTGATAGATGTTGATAGACATTGAAAGACACTGATAGAAGTCTATCCGTGTCTATAAGCGTTTATCATTAATAGTTCTAAAATTTTACTATATCTTGTAAATATTTTCAACAGTTTTACCATTTGAAATAAATTTTTTTTTGAAAAAGACTATATCCAAAGGTTATAGAAAAACCTTTTCTTGTAGTGCTATTTTGATGATTATTTTAAACATTAAAAATGAGTGGGGGGAATTGTTGTTACACTTTTAATATATTTTATGAGTTTTAAATTATACATGATAAAGTTAAAAAGTTAAAAGAGGTTTTCATATTAAGTTAGAGAGAAAAGTATTTGTTGTGGTTATTTAGAGAAATGTTAAGTAAATCTCATGAATTATATATTAAATATTTAGATCTAAAATTTACTATAAATACCTAGTGTTTCTTTCTCTAAATTACAACACAACACACCAATAAATAGTGAACATATCTTTCTTTCTTACTTTCTCTTATTAGCTCTTTTACAAGCAATAGGCCAAAAGAAGAATGTTTTAATTGTGGAGCTTTGAGCTCAACTTTTCAGTACAAAGTGGTTTAAGCTACACAAAATTTCAGTTAGGTGGTTATATCATGGAGGAGACAGGCCAAAGAATATTTGTTGCACCGGTGGTTGATATAAGAAATTCAATACACACCGCAAGGACTGGAATCTCCTTAAAAAGAGCGAGATATTCGTGTCTCAACCTAATTGTCAACATGTTTGTTTTCAATATTTACTTGATTTTCCTCCGATATTTATAAGTATCTCATCACCTTGTATTCGAGCCCGTTCATATTTTTCATTTAATTTATTATAGTTTGCATTTTTTTTTATATTTTTGTTCAAATTACACCCTAAAGTATATCAATTTGATTTTTTTTTTAATCTCATTCAATAGTTCTTCAAAGATCTACAACCAACAATTTCTAGAATGCATTTTAAGTCCTTGGGACAGAAATTTTTATAAGACAAATTACCTAAACAGCCCAATCAATACAACTTAATTATTTTCTAAAAATAGAAAAATTTTAAAACAAATTCTAACTTATCGCAAATTAATTACCATATCATTTATGTTCGATATTAATGGTAAAATGCTATATATTAATCATTTATGGAGAAAATTTGTTACAAGCATATTTCGTAATTCATTTAAAAAATATTATTCTCTTGAAGACTAACATGAAATTGTTTCAATTAATCTCCAAAGTTCCGAGTTTAAAATTAAAAAATATTTACTATTTATATTATATTTATTTTGACAATTTTTTGTTTACTTTTTATGTTTTATGGACTTGTTACGATATAATGAAAATATCGATCCACCTTTAATAAAAATTTCAAACTCATTAAAACATGGAAATATTGATGAAGTCGGCATGTCGACAAAAAATTAATACTATACTATTATCAAAATTCCATTTATCCTATCGCTATTATCACAATTTAAACTATCTTAATCAATAACAAAGCTATGTCAAAGTTGTAACACCTTAACCTTTGCAATATTCCTTAGGTTGAGAGAATAACTCATAATTAAAGTATTGGAAGGAAAAAGTTTAGCTAAGTCCCTAAACTATGCCTTGGAATTAAGAATACTTGATGGGAACCCAAGCGGAAAAATTTGAAAGCAAAAAATTTGGCTGAGTATTAGAACCATGCTTTGGAGGTGGCATCAAGTAGTCACCTTCAGTAGTCAAGAAAATGGCTAAGTATGGAGACCATGTGGTTGACATATGAATAAAGGAGGAGTTGGAGAAGGAAAGTTTAGCTAAGTGTTAAAGAATTCAAGAGTTGGAGGCATAGTAGGTTGGAAGGCAAAATTTTGGCTAAGTGTCAAAACTATGCTTTGAACCTAGAATTGACCTGGAAATGGAAGAAAAGAAATTGGCTAAGTGTTGGGGGACAAGGTAAACGCATAGGTCAAGGAAGAAAGAGGAAATTGGACTAAGTATTAAATATGAAATGAGTCATCTCTGAGTTAGAAACATAACTTGAAAAGGTAGGAACCTTGGACGCATAGGTTAAGGTAGGAAATTCCAATTCATTGCTGTAAAAGAATTGCAGTTACATTCATGGTGGGTGCAGCATGTCTACTCTCTATTTTAATTGTTAATCCGTTTGTGGATGTGTGGATTAGTGGAGTTTTTTGGGATGTAACCTCGGTTTGTTAAATTCTCAAGTTAATTGTAAAGGCCTCTGCATTTTTTTTGGCACAATTAATTGCTATCGAGTCTGTAAATTCAAAGTTAGTTTGAGTCTTGAGTCGTTCATGATGAAGTTCGGAGCAAGGGTTGTTTTTCTTCGTGGAAGAAGACGGTCAAGTGTTGGTCATGTCGTGTAGCTGATGAGGTAAACGATCGTTGAGTATCGATGCTCGGTTGTCGTTTAACATGCGCGCGCACTAGACGATTGTATAGCTCAGCAAGCCTCATCTCTTAGTTACTGACTATATGATCGCGGAGTAATTGCACGGTAAATCGTTTATCTTTCGCGTGCTAAGCGATCGTTTAGACGAGGCTTCGTGGCCTCATTGTTGTCTATGCGATCGTTTAGCTTTTATGCTACCGTCTAGTGTGCGCTACATGATCGTTTACCTGGAGGCGTTTACTAAACGATGGGAGCTTCGCCCAGTGGTTCAAGACTTGGTTCGCTTGTGAACCGGTTTGTTCAGCAAAATTATGTAAATAGATTATTTTCTCATTCCGGTTTTGTTTTGATTCATCCCAGTCCATTAGTCCATGGTTTTATACATGTGATGTATTTTTTTTTATGTCATATGGTATGCACATATAGATAAATCCCACCTTAGGTCATGTATATTCTTTTTATTATAAGTGTTATGATTTATTGAAGCATGATTTAATTTACATAAGTGCATGCTCATGTATCATATAATATAAGGGTTATATTTATGTATGCATTATTTATTTAACGTAATATTTATAAGCGTTATAAATATTTCATTATATGGCATGTATGTTTTAGTTGTTTATTTTATAAATGGTTATAAAATGAAATTAGAACTAAAATAATTAGTAAAAGATTAATATATAGCAAATCTATCTATAATAGACCTTTTGTCTAAGGTGGGTTCTGTCTAAGCTGGGGTATTTAACGTGACGGCAACGAACACCCCTACCTGGGAATCTACCTGGAAAGGTGTTTTAGATAGATTTGATGCATACATGCAAGTTAAGGCCAGTCCATTAAAGAATTTAATGTGACTACTTGGACTTGTTTTTTTATTTCAAAGACAAAAGTTGTTTTTTGAGCAAACTTAATAAATGACTTAAATTATAATCAGTAGCTGGATTATCTAGGTTAATAAACCCCTAGGTAGAACATTCAATGGGAGGTACTTAGGGCGTTTGATGCTTCATTTACATCTCTCGCGTTTCTCCCTCATAGTCCGTGAGATCTATCATCGGCCTCGTGACACCCTGGGAGTGTCCCTTTAAAGGATAGTGTTTGGGCAGATCAATATCAAAGTGGATGGAGAGAATGCTCATAGTAAGTGGGAGCGGGAAGTGCGACCACATATTCCACGGTCTCTCTCATTAGATTGAATAAAGTTTCTGCGCATCGCCTCATGGTACCCTGGGTGTGTCCCCATATAGGATGGTAGTTTTGTGCGTTTTTTTATTTGATCTCCTGTAAGAGGGTAAGGTTACTTAGTCCCTTGTCCTAATCTTCTTTTTCCTTACGGTGGGCGCATTAGGGCGGGACTCTGGGGTCGAAAATGAGAGGTTACACTTATGCGAAATTGTTAAGGGTTAACAGTTCTTAACTGAACAAATGGTGGCTATTAGGTTCAGTTCCAAGAGTACCTAATGGTTGAGAATGTCTCATCTTAGTGAAGGGACATTTGATCACCCCACCGGTGACGTTTGTCCTGCCTCGCTGGGGTATCATTGTGATGGAACACAAGACATATGCAGTGGAATAAGGATCTAATTACACTCTAATTGCTTTTAATTAAAAGGAAATTAGCATGCAAAAAAAAGGAAGACAGTAAATTAATTTGGATAGGATACAACCTTTGTAGCTTCTGAAAAACGCTTTTCCTCGCTGAATCTCGACTCGAATCTTTCGGACCACCACTAGAGCTCACCTACTATCCTCTGGACTCAGAATCAGGTTGTGGGGCCCGATAAATGAAGAACCCGAGAGAGAGAAAGAGATGGAATTAGAAGATAGATTTTGGGTTGGGTTTGGATTTTTATTTTTCAGCCCAATTTTGAAAAACTATTTTGGAAAAAGTGGCAAAAACTTTTAATCCAAATTGAAAAGCCCATATTTATAGAAAAAGACCATGCAAAATTGCATGAAACAAATTCATAAAAACCCAACACCTAGAATCCACTATCTAAGTGGGTTTAATGTCTCCACTATAAGCCAACACCTAGCCCACTATCTTGTTAGTGGAATTATCCAACAAATGTTTGGATTTTCCCACTAACTTTAGTCAAAGGGCAAAATAGTCATTTTGTCAAAGTCAAACTTTAACAAAAAAATCAACATTTTGACTTTTTATGATTTTTTTCGTATTGACTAATTTTGACCTCCCAAGCATGATTCCGCATTCATTTTCTCAAAATTCAAATCACATTTGAATATAAGGTCGGTCAAAGTTTGACTTTTGAAAGTCCAAAGTCAACTCTTTGACTTTTTACATCTTTGACCATTTCCATTATTTCTGAGCTTCCGAATATGAACATATTCATATTCTTGATATTTAAATCACATTTAAATATTAAAGTTGTATCTCTAAACTGAAAAATCGATCACTATATCACATATACTTGTCGGTTTCTCTCTCTTCACCTAATTCGAACAATTCGAATTATTCCATCATACTGTTTTAAGTTTATTCCATATGAGCTAGTAGGGGAACCTATGGACCTATAGATCATGGGCGCCAATGATCCGAGATTAGCTAGCTAAACTCTTTAGACGGAGCTAATCAACATTCGTTAACTCACAGGTCATTCCACTATAGTCCCGTAGTTACACTCCCCTCATTATAGATATATTTGTGTCCATTTGATATAACCATAATTAGTAAGTTAATCCTTCACAGGTTGTTCGTAATCTCGGTTGGGTCATAAAAATCGTTTTACCCCCAAGACTACATCTTGTTCCTTAAGCTCCACTGATCCTCTAATGAACAATTGGTTTAAGGTCCAACCTATAAATCATGATATGAATTCAACCATTGAACCATTGCATGTACCTAAAAGACCAATTACAAGAAGCAAGACAAAGAAGATTCAAGAGGCATTCACACTACATCTTAAAAAACTAGCAAATTCACAAGAACCGACAAATAATTTTCAGACCAAAGTTATATATAATGTTAGTTCAATGAGTTAAGAAGAGAATAACATGAAGATGGCATGGGAAAAGTCCTATAATTTGGAAGATGACATGGTGGTAAAAAAAAGTGCAGATTTTGTGAAGAAAATGTTGTCAAGTGTGCACTGCATGGGAAAATGTGATGTCAAACTTTGTCAAACGTGCATATCTACTTTGCCACCTTCTAGAGGAGATATTTAAGGCAATTGAAAGACTTTCTACATTCCTAGTTTTGCATTTGGACTTATAATTTAGTATGCAATTAAGTTTCAAGTTTCTAAGTGTTATTTTCTACAATTTGCAATTAATTGCATTTGAATGACTTTTGAGTTTCTTGCATCCACGACCATTTGGCCTATAAAATGGCTTGTAATTTTCTTCAAAACTCAGATTATCAATAGTAAAAAGCTTGTGCTTATTCAACTTTTTGGTGTTGTCTTTTTCTTTCAAATCTTACTTTAGATTTGATATTTAAATTAATTCATTGAATTAGTCTTGATCAAACTAATTCTGGAGTGAGTTGTCTTAGGATCTAATAGTGACCATCATATATTCTAAGTTCGATCTAAGTAGCTTTCTTTGTGAGTATTTGCAAGGATCCTAGAAGGACCTCTAGCTTTGCATCCAACAAGCATCACGGTCGCTTATCATTTGGTATCAGAGCATTTGTTCATTGTTCTTGGCCGACTGTAGAGGTGTTATCTTTACTTTGTTTCAATTTACTTTATTTCACTTTTTTTTCCATAGCAATTACTTACATCTTGTAACAAGACATACTACAACTTGTCTTCAAAACTTCTTCAAATCAGCTTAGATCTTAAAGAAAAAAAAAACATTAGAAAAAAAAAAGAAAAAAACAGTAACAAAAAAAAAAGAAAAAGAAAAGAAATCAAAGATCCAAAGCACATGAAAGTTTCTTGTCATTCATTTGAGGAAAAAAATCCAGATTTGTTTTTTTTTTAGCCTAAGTTTAGTTACTCTAGTCTTAGTTTGTGAGAGTTGATCATTTTGAATTGGTTTTTTTATCAAACTTTTGGTGAGATTGCACCAAAAATATAAGTCAACCCATACATCTTTGACCTAGTACCAAAAGCCTACCCTTAAGTGATAAACACGAGTGTTCTTGAGTGAAATTGGTGAGAAGTGTGGTGAGGTCCTTTTATTACTAACTTTAAAATGTCACGGGGTGAAAGAGTACCACAAGTACAAGATACTAATATGGCTATTCTTCAAGCCATTTAAGGCATGATGGAAATGATGAGGGAAGATAGGCAAGAAAGAAGGGCACAATAACAAAGAGTCTTACAAGAAGATGAAGGAGTAATTGACTTAGTTGAACAAGAAAGACAGATTGGAGGAAGAGGAAACATGAGAGGAAGAGGAAGAAATAATATGCACCCTAGACATGGAGAAAGAATCCATGAAGATAGAGATAGTGGAGTCAAGCTCAAAATTCCACCATTTTGTGGAATGTCGGATGCGAAGGCATACTTGAAATGGGAAAGGAAGATAGAACATGTGTTTGATTGCAACACATTAAGTGAGAATAAGAAGATGAGACTTGCCATTGCCGAATTCACTAATCATGCGGAAAATTGGTATCAACATCTCAAATCCAAGAGAAGGAGGAAAAAGGAGGATCCCATTGAAACTTGGGAAGAACTTAAAGAAGCCATGAGAAAGAGGTATGTTCCAAAATATTATGAAAGAGATTTGAGAACTAAATTGCAAGTTTTGAGATAGGGAACAAAAAGTTTAGCTGAATATTATCAAGAGATGGAAACTTTGATAGAAAGAGCAAATATTCAAGAAGAAGAAGAAGAAGAAGACACCATGTCTAGATTCCTTGGAGGTTTAAATCGAGAAATTGCTCATATCGTTGATAGATATCCTCAACTATACTTGGAAGATATATATCATTATGCAATCAAAATTGAAGAACAATTGAGAGAAGAAAAGGAACATTCCAAGAGGTATAATTCTAAAGCTAATACCTTTTCAAATTCTAATGTTTGGAACAAGGATGGTTTTGTGAATAGGGGTGAAGCAGAAGGGAAGTTTGTGGTTCCTAAACGAGTGGAAGCTGGGAGCACCTATACTAAAAAGAATGAAGCTTCAAAGGAGGAAAAAGAGAAATCTAGTTCCATTCAATATTTGAAGTGCAAAGGATTTGGGCACATAAGCAAAGATTGTGTCAATAAAAAAGTCATGGTCATAAGAAATGGAATTATTGATTCAGAAGATGAATGTGATGAACAAGGTGGCAGCCTTGAGGAAGAATCCGAAGCCTTTTATAATGAGTACATTGAAGAAGGTAACTCCATATCCTTAGTTGGAAGAAGAGTACTTAATGTACAAATCAAGGAGGAGAAATTTGAAGATCAAAGAGAGAACTTATTTCACACAAGGTGCTTGATTTAAAGAACCCTATGTAGCTTGGTGATTGATATTGGAAGTTGCACAAATGTTGTAAGTAGTTTTCTTGTAAAAAGACTCCAACTCACTACTCGTCCACATCCAAAACCATATAAACTTCAATGGTTAACAAACAAAGGAGAATTGCAGGTAAACTCCCAAGTTCTTATTTCTTTTACTTTGGGAAGATATAAGGATGAGGTTCTTTGCAATGTAGTACCTATGCATGCGGTTGATATGTTATTGGGCCGACCTTGGCAATATGATAGAGAAGTCACATATGATGGTTTGTTGAACAAGTACACATTTAATTTGAATGGGAAGAAGTTTACTTTGCTTCCATTATCTCCATATGAAGTACAATGCGATCAAGTGAAATTAGAAAAGAAAAGAAAAGAATTTGAGGATCAAGAGAGGAGAGAATAAAGTAAGTTAAAGGAGAAGAGCGAAAAAAAAAAAAAAAGAAAAAAGTAAGGGGCAAAAGATGAGTAAAAACCAAGAGAGAAAAAAGAGTGATTTTGAGGAAAAAAGAAAGAGTGTGAGTTTGGTTATGAGAAAGGGGGAAGAGAGGAATATGTTTTCATTCGAAGCACCAAACTCTGTACTTATGTGCAAAGGAATGTGTTTAGTAACTGAACCTAACTCTAATGATGGTTTGCTTAGTGCTTTTAAATCTCTTTTGTAGGAATTTAATGACATGTTTCCACATGAAGATGCACCTACGGGTCTATCTCCTTTAAGAGGAATTGAGCACAAAATTGACTTCATACCTGG
Source organism: Benincasa hispida (assembly GCF_027475165.1). Lineage (NCBI taxonomy): Eukaryota > Viridiplantae > Streptophyta > Magnoliopsida > Cucurbitales > Cucurbitaceae > Benincasa > Benincasa hispida. The sequence goes on along the minus strand of NC_143478.1, from coordinate 45,475,312 downwards.
GGCAACGCTTCCAAATATGGCGGCATACAGGACCAATCCAATCAAAGCCAAGGAAATTCAAAGACAAGTGGAAGAGCCATGGATAAAGGTTATGTTCGAGAAAGCATGAGTCCTTGTTCGGTTCCAGTCATTTTAGTGCCCAAAAAAGATGGAACATGGAGGATGTGTGTTGATTGTCGAGCCATTAACAAAATAACGGTAAAGTATCGACATCCTATTCCTAGATTGGACAACATGCTAGATGAATTACATGGTGCAAAATTGTTTTCAAAAATTGATCTTAAAAGTGGTTACCATCAAATTCGAATCATGTGGGAGATGAGTGGAAAACGGCTTTCAAAACAAAATTTGGTCTTTATGAGTGGCTTGTTATGCCATTTGGTCTGACCAATGCACCAAGTACTTTTATGAGGCTTATGAATCATATTTTGAGAGAATACATTGGAAAATTTGTTGTGGCATACTTTGATGATATTCTTGTTTACTCTAAAAATTTGAAGGAACATATGTTACATGTCAAGACAATTTTGCTTAAACTTAGAGAATAAAAGCTTTATGCCAATTTAAAAAAGTGTAGCTTTTATCTAGACCAAGACAATTTCTTAGGATTCATTGTTGGAAAGGATGGAGTGAAAGTTGATAAAGAAAAGGTCAAGGCTATTCGAGAGTGGCCAACACCCACCAATGCAACCGAGGTGAGATATTTTCATGGTTTGGCTAGTTTTTATAGAAGGTTTATTAAGGATTTCAGTAGCATAGCCTCACCGTTGAATGAACTTATTAAAAAGAATGTGAAATTTGAATGGAAAGAAAAGCAAGAAAATGCATTCAATGAATTGAAAAATAAATTGACTAATGCACCTTGTATTGCTTTACTAACTTTGACCAATCTTTTGAAATTAAATGTGATGCAAGTGGGATAGGGATTAGAGCTGTTTTGATGCAAGAAAAGAGGCCAATCATGTTCTTTAGTGAGAAGCTAAATGGAGCACAACTTAGCTACCCAACATATGATAAGGAATTACATGCACTTGTAAGGGCTTTGCAAGTTTGGCAACATTACTTGTGGCCAAAAGAGTGTCATCCACACGGATCATGAAAGCTTGAAGCACCTCAAAAGCCAAACAAAGTTGAACAAGAGGCATGCTAAATGGATAGAGTTCATAGAGACATTTCCATATGTCATTCATTACAAGAAAGGTAAGGATAATGTGGTGGCTGATGCATTATCAAGAAGGTATGCATTGTTTTCTTCCTTTAGTGCAAAAATTCTTGGTTTTAAACACATGATTTATTTGTACAAAGTAGAGGCATCTGAATTTCATGATATGTATATTCAATGTTTAGAAGGGAAAAACGTGCATGATTATATTGTGTTTGATGAAATGCTTTTTAGGAAAGGAAAATTTTGTATTCCTAAGTGTTCCATAAGAGAGTTGCTTGTGAAGGAAGCTCATGGAAGAGGACTAATGGAGCATTTTGAGGAATTTAAAAGATATAACATGTTGGCTGAACATTTTTATTGGTTAAAAATGAGAAAGGATGTGAATAAAGTGTGCAAACAATGTTTCAAATGTATGAAGGCTAAGTCTAAGACACAACCACATGGTCTTTACACACCTTTAGATGTTTCTAGTGAACCTTGGGTTGATATTACCATGGATTTTGTTTTAGGACTATCAAAGACTAGGAGACATCATGATAACATTTTTGTGGTAGTTGATAGGTTTAGTAAAATGACACATTTCATACCATGTAATAAAACAGATGATGCTACTAACATAGCTAATCTTTTCTTTAGGGAAGTGGTTAGATTGCATGGAATTCCTAAGACCATTGTTAGTGATAGAGATGCAAAATTTTTAAGTCATTTTTGGAAAGTTTTGTGGGGTAAGTTGGGAACTAAGCTTTTGTTTTCAACAACTTGTCACCCACAAACTGATGGCAAACTGAGGTGATTAATAGAACATTGGGAACTTTGCTTAGGTCATTAATGTCTAAAAATCTCAAGTCTTGGGAGGATACTCTACCTTTTGTAGAGTTTGCTTACAATAGAGCAATATATAGCACCACTCATTGTTCACCTTTTGAGGTTGTGTATGGCTTTAATCCATTAACTCCGTTAGATTTGTCACCCTTGCCACCTAATATGTTTACTAGTGTTGTAGCTGTTTCAAGAGCAGAATACATCAAAAATTTGCATAAAGAAGTCAAAGAAAGGTTTGAAAAGAAGAATAAAAAACTTGACAATAGCAAGAACCAAGGGAGAAAGAAAATGATTTTTAAAACCGGTGATTGGGTTTGGGTACATCTACAAAAGGAAAGGTTTCCAGATCAAAGGATGTCTAAACTTTAACCAAGAGGAGATGGTCCATTTCAAGTGATAGAGCGGATCAATAATAATGCCTACAAATTGGATCTTCGAGGTGAGTACAACGTAAGTTCTACTTTCAATGTGGTTGATTTGACTCCTTTTGATGTAGGGAATGAAGACCTTGATTTGAGGACAAATCCTTTTAAAGAAAGGGAGGATGATATGAATTCAACCATTGAACCATTCCATGTATTTAAAAGACTAATTACAAGAAGCAAGGCAAAGAAGATTCAAGAGGCATTCACACTACATCTTAAAAAACTAGCAAATTCACAAGAACCGACAAATAATTTTGAGACCAAAGTTATATATAATGTTAGTTCAATGAGTCAAGAAGAGAATGGCATGAAGATGGCATGGGAAAAGTCCTATAATTTGGAAGATGACATGGTGGTCAAAAGAAGCGTGCAGATTTTGTGAAGAAAATGTTGTCAAGTGTGCACTGCATGGAGAAATGTGATGTCAAACCTTGTCAAACGTGTATATCTACTTTGCCACCTTCTAGAGGAGATATTTAAGGCAATTGGAAGACTTTCTACGTTCCTAGTTTTGTATTTGGACTTATAATTTTGTATGCAATTAAGTTTCAAGTTTCTAGGTGTTATTTTCTACAATTTGCAATTAATTGTATTTGAATGACTTTTGAGTTTCTTGCATCCACGACCATTTGGCCTATAAAATGGCTTGTAATTTCTTCAAAACTCAGATTATCAATAGTAAAAAACTTGTGCTTATTCAACCTTTTGGTGTTGTCTTTTTCTTTCAAATCTTTCTTTAGATTTGATATTTAAATCAATTCATTGGATTAGCCTTGATCAAACTAATTATGGAGTGAGTTCTCTTAGGATCTAATAGTGACCATCATAGATTCTAAGTTCGATCTAAGTAGCTTTCTTTGTGAGTGTTTGTAAGGATCCTAGAAGGACCTCTAGCTTTGCATCCAACAAGCATCGCGGGCGCTTATCAAACCAAACCCCTCTCGAGCCAAGGAGAGGGTGGGGCCCCTTGTTCAAGACCTGGATTCAGTACTAAAGGGAACAACCTATCTACTATCCCTATAACAGGTAGGAGTGAATTTCGTCTTGTACCCTATGTTCCCAGCTATCCACATGATCTTACCCCTGAAATGGAAGGCTTATTGGGCCAGCGATAATGAGCTGTCCTCATCTATGTAGATCTAAGGATAATTCCAAGTGAACAGGAGTTCATAGTTAGCTCAGGATTAAGATTAAATTACCTATGTCATCAATTAACGAAATAGTCAGTTTTATACATAAAACGGCGTTTAGAACGTAAAAAGTGACTATTTCATGGTTCAGTCTTATGTAAACTTTTTACATAGGATGTCCCCACTTTCATGTCTCTACATGAATGATTTAGGATCATATCGTTTGTACTAACTACAAAATGGGCCGCATCCATAGTGTCCCTAGAATAATGCACCCAACCTTATTCACATACTATAGACCATTTTGGCTATATATTTGAACTTGATCCACATTTATGTCATTAGATAAAGTTCAAACTACATTAAATAGACTCAGGACCTTAGTTTATTGGATTCAAGATTACAATTTCAACAACAATTTTATCGAAAAACAAAACATAATATGTTTAGTAATTTACAAACTACGAGTTTTAGGACATAAAATCCAACAAACTCCCATTTGGACTAAAACTCCTAGTGGAGTATCACAATGTTGAATTTAATTGAGAAACATATGAGTATAATAAACATATGAATACAATAAAATAAGGCATATACCCAAAAGTTCTCCCACTTGTTCTAGTTTACAAACTTCGTAGACCTAGACTCTGTAGGTGACCTTCAAACACTTTAGCTGTGAGAGCCTTTGTAAAAGGATCAACAATGTTTTGTTCAGAAGATATATGGGTTACTACAACGTCTCCACGATATACAATCTCCCGGAACAGATGGTATTTGTGCTCAAGATGTTTGCCGCGCTTGTGGCTTCTTAGTTCTCTTGAATTTGCAACTACATCACTATTATCACAATATAGAGTGACAGATAGATGCATATTTGGAACGACTTCAAAATCTGTCAAGAATTTCCTTAACCATACTGCTTCCTTTGCTGCTTCAAATGCAGCTACGTATTCAACTTCCACTGTGGAGTCCGCAATACAGTTTTGCTTCACACTTCTCCACACTACTGCTCCTTCATTCAGAATGAACACTGATCCCAATGTAGATTTTCTTGTATCTCTATCGGTTTGAAAATCAGAGTTAGTGTATCCAGTAAGGATCAAATCCTTAGTACCATACACGAACATGTAGTACCTTGTTCTCTTAAAATACTTGAGGATATTTTTAACGGTAGTCCAATGATCATATCCACGATTGGATTGATACCTACTGACTATCCCTACTACGTAGCATATGTCAGGTCTAGTACATAACATTGCATACATCAGGCTCCCTACTGCGGAAGCATAGGAAATGCGTCTCATATCCTCAACCTCTTAAGGTGTCTTAGGACATTAATCCTTTGACAAATGAATTCCATATAAGTTGCTTGAGACATGGCTAGTGTTCTGTTCTTGTGGTTCTGAATAATCTGAATCCCGAGAACATACTGCACATTTCCCAAATCTTTCATTTGGAACTAAATTGCTAGCCATTTCTTGATGTCAGTTAGGTAACCTACTTCATTCCCAATGAGTAGAATATCGTCAACATATAAAACTAAAAACTCTATAGTAGAATTGACGATCTTCTTGTAAACACAAGGCTCGTCAACATTCTGTACAAAGCCATAAGATTTGATTGCAATATCAAATCTTATATTCCAAGACCTAGAAGCTTGTTTCAACCCATAAATGGATTTTTTAAGCATACAAACCTTTTGTTCTTGATCCTGTGCAATAAACCCCTCTGGTTCAGCCATATAGATACTCTCCTCAAGATTGCCATTTAGAAAGGTTGTCTTGACATCCATCTGCCAAATTTCATAGTCATAAAAGGCGGCAATGGATAAGAGTATTCTAATCGCTTAAGCATGGCAACGGGAGAGAAAGTTTCTTTATAGTCCACTCCCTCTCTCTAGTATAACCCTTTGCCACAAGTCGAGCCTTAAAAGTCTGTACTTTACTGACTTGGTCTCGTTTTCTCTTGTAGATCCACTTACAACCAATTGGTTTTACATCATTTGGTTGATCTACAAGTTTTCAGACAGAATTGAAGTACATAGACTCCATTTCGAGGTCCATGGCTTTGACCCACTGATCACAATCCACATCTTTCATCGCCCGTTTATAGGTCGATAGATCCTCTATGTCGTCATCAGGTATGATGACTTGTGTTTCTGTTAAACCCAAGTAATGGTCAGGCTGATGAACAACCCTCCCACTATGTCAAGGCATTCTCAACTCTTGAGAAGGATGTGACTGTCCAGATGAACTAGTTTTATCTACTACTTTAGTAGATGAACTAGCTCTATCTGTAACGTCTTTGAAAATTTCATTCAATACTAGTCTACTACGAGGTTGATGACTTCTTATGTGGTCTTCCTCTAAGAATGTGGCATTTGTCAATACAAATTCCTTATTCTCTTGAGGATCGTAAAATAGACCACCTTTTGTTTCTTTTGGATAATCTAGAAATAGGCATAGTTTTGAACGACGTTCCAATTTTTTAGGATTTTGCACCAACACGTGTGCCAGCATCCCCAAATCCTAAAGTGACGTAAACTGCCTTTACGCCTTTTCCATAGCTTATAAGGTGTTTCTGAAACACTTTTAGAGGGAACGTTATTCAAAATATAGACAGCAGTTTCTAATGCATGTCCCCAAAAAGAATCAGGTAACTCAACAAAGCTCATCATTGAGCGAACCATGTCCAACAAGGTTCTGTTTCTTCTTCCAGATTCACCGTTCTGCTGACGCATATTAAGTGTAGAGAGTTGTGACTTGATTCCGTATTCTATCATATAGTTATGGAATCTTAAGTCCATGTACTCCCCACCTCGATCTGATCGTAGTGTCTTAATTGTTTTACCTAACTGGTTCTCAACCTCAGCCTTATATTCTTTGAACTTTTCAAAAGAATCAGACTTGTGATGCATTAGGTAAATATGACCATACTTTTAATAATCATCAATAAAACTGATGAAATATTCATACCCACCTCGAGCTTTGACATTCATCGGTCCACAGAGGTCCGAATGTACGAGCTCTAAGGGTATTGTGGCTTTGAGACCTTTTCCAGTAAAAGATCTCTTAGTCATTTTCCTTCAAGACAAGACTCACATAGAGGTAAAGAATTGTCTTCTAACTGATTTAGGAGTCCATTTTTAATCAATCTCTCAATCCTTTTGAGATTTATGTGGTCAAGTCTTAAGTGCCATAAATAGGCATTAGAAGAAACTTTTTGTCTTTTATTCTGAGTTTCGACTGTTCTAAACATCTCAGTATTTAAGACAAATTTTTCTTTAGTTGGTCTTAACTTATATAAGTTGTTTTCAAGTATAGCAGAACAAATTTGAATACCTTTTCTGAAAATGAACGCTTCATTAACTTCAAAAGATATTTTATACATTTATTTTAATATACATGTGATAAATATTAAATTCCATCTCATTTTAGGAGCATACAAAACATCGTTAAGTATGATATATCTATTATTGAAAAACAACTTCAAGTCTCTCATTGCTTCGGCCGAGACAACCTCTCCTGTTCCAATCTTGAGGGTGATCTTGCCTTCTTCAAGCTTTTTCCAGGACTAGTGGCTCTTGAATCCAATATCCAGGTTGAGGTATCAAACTCCACTAAACATGTTTCAGCAACTAGTAAATCATATTTACCTTGTGCTTCTTTCGAGGCAGAGGCCTGAGGATATTCCTCAATTAAGACAAATCTCAGGTCATCTATTACTAGTGTTGAATTCAGATTTGTTTTCCATGTTGAGTAGTTGTCGCCGTTAAGTTTATCGGAAGTTAATAGTTGAACTAAAGAGCTAGTCATGCTGAAAAGAAAAACATGTCCTTTTTAGTAAAAATATTAATCTTTTAAATTCAATCAAGTTTCGAAAAAAAACTAATAATGTACCCTTCATTATTATATTTTGCAACGATATTTCAAAAGTTTAGAGTAACCTCCAACGAAGGGTAGTCGATTATTCCCCTTTTGAATCAAGAGAATCTTAACTAGATGCTAACCCCAGAATAACTCTTTATTCTTATAGCACTTTAGTTATCGCTACTTTGGTCAAGAATTTACTAACACTTAGTAATTCTCGTAAGTGTGACCTTCCATTTTCAGACCTCAAAGATTGGAATCATCATGCTCCCAAAGTTGGAAAGATAAGAATGAAAACGGACCTGAGAGACCCTATCAATTTCTAGAGTTCGGGGAGTTTTGAATCCTATAATACAGCCCTCCGATTGTGATAACGGGCAGAAATGCATGGTATTACAGTGCTAAGTTCTTAAACAATATTGGCTTATATTGATAAAATATGTTAGATTGCGTCCATAAAGCATTAAGTGTATAACATTGCGGTCACATGCGTTCATCGTATAGAAACAGTTAATTTTTGTATTTTTATGCAGAATATGCGTTGACGCAAGGTAAAAAGAATGATCACAAGAAATCAACGGTCGAGCGCAGCATTATCGCAAGGCTTTATGGTGATTTGTGCTCGCAAACATCTGCTCAAGAAGGATTGCCGCATACAGTCGCCGCAATTTGATGGGCGCATCTGGGTGAAAGGCATAATTAATCACGATGGGACAGAAAGCTGATGACAGTTTAATCTGAATTAATTTGACAAGCCGTTAACGATAACAACTACACTCAGCTTTTCAGTGACAAATATTTGGCGCATCAATCGGAGAATTAAAGCCATCCCATCTGTACAATCATAAGAGAGAAGCCGTCTTTCACCTCGAAGGCTCTATAAATAACGAAGGCATCCTTCAGAAAAGGAGTTCAACAGTTCATAGATTAGCTTTGTCCATAGTTTTCTTTTTTTTTATTTTAAGGCAGAGCAAGAAAAGAGCCGAGACACCGGAAGATTGCTCAGGGCAACGAAAGAACCCGAAGGCATAAAAGCAGAGAGCGGGCCGACTCTCGCGAGAGTGAGACTATCTTTTGAACACAAGTAGAAAAGACAGTGTAAAAGCCTGAGAAGCAAGAGATTTCTACCAGACTCTTTATTCTCTTCTTACATTGTTATTTTGTACTTCAACTTTATATTTATACAATGGAAGTTCTCATTCTACATTTGTTCACTCTTAGCACGCATGAGTAGCTAATCTAATCGAATGAGTTGAGAAGAACTAAGCTAACATTACCTAGGATCTTCATCGCATGCGATTATCTTGTTTTATATTGTGCCCAACACCCGTTTAGAGCTACTCGAGAGAGAGTCTAAAGAAAGAACCTAAAGACTCGAGAGAGCTAGGTTAGAATCTAGACTCAAGAGAATAAGATTATATCTACATAAGCAGGAGATAGGGACTTAGAGATAAGCTCTATTTGTCAACCTGCATCGCATGCACCCTAGAGTTAGGTATGATATTATGTAGTCGCCTTATTTGTGTGTGTATCATTTTGTCATCGCATAAATAAGAATAGAGGCTTATATGTAGGCCCTATAGACTTATCGCATATATCGCATGCGTTCTAGCATTAGAAGCCGTAGCATTCGCATCAAGAGGAAGTTTACTATTGTATGTGTGTTGCATGATCACATAGCATGAACACATCCTAGGAAGTGTTAGCCGAAACCTTTCTCAACCCGTTCGCCGCATATTCATCGTATTTTCCGTCTTATCAACTCTTTTCGAAACTCCGTCACATTTGTTTATTTTTATTACCGCAAACAACCATCACAACAACTATTGATTTATTTGGTGACCACAAAGTCTTCCGAAAATTACCACCACATATCGTTTTCCCAAGTCCCTGAGTTCGACCCTAGACTTACCAGGAAACTCAGTGGGGTTTACACTTGGATTCCATTGAGAAAACTTGAGTGCTCAACGCATTTCCATCACTGTATTTCATCCATAACTCCACATCATAAAATAACGCATCAAGTTTTTGGTGTCGTTGCCGAGGACTTCGGTAAATCAGTGTGCTAACGGTAATTTTTCTGATTTCTTTGCAGATCTCAATCTCCGGCGAACTACAACCTAGAGATTGAGAGAACTTTTCAATGCAGACTAAGAGACAACTGCCAACAACAAGAGAGAACACCAAGAATGGCAGAACAAACGTAAGCAAAGGCCGTAATGCGAACAATATAATGGCCAACCCCATCCTTCTAGCGAATGACCGCAATAAACCCATTCGGGACTATGCGTCGCTTAACCTTTATGATTTCTCTCCAGAAATCATTAGGTCGGTGTTAGATGGATCGAGGTTTGAAATGAAGCCGGTAATGTTGTCGATGATCCAGGCTGTTGGGCAGTTTGGAGGAAGGCGTGGCGAAGACCCGCACGCCCACCTCCTGAGCTTCATAGAAATCTGCAACACTTTTGTGTTCCCAAATATCTCTACCGAAGAAGTTCGACTAACTCTATTTCCATTTTCTTTGTGTGATTAGGCAAAAAAATGGGCATATTCTCTCGAACGTAGAGAGATAACGTCGTGGGAACAAGTCATCGAAAATTTTATGAAGAAATATTTTCCACCAACCGAGAATGCCAGGAGAAGGAAATTAATAACAAATTTTGAACAAGAAGATGACCAATCGTTCAGCGATGCCTGGGCGAGGTTTAAGCGGCTGGTAAGAGACTGTCCACATAATTGCTTACCAGACTGCCTGTAAATGGAGATCTTTTATCAAGGATTGAATCCTTCTTCGCAGACTGCTGGCAATGCGGCAGCCGCTGGTGGTCTACTTGACAAAACATATGAAGAGGCAAAGATTATACTTGATCGCATTTCCAAAAATCACGAGGATTGGCGGGAAAGCGATCAAAGATTAAGAATTAAAGATAATGACGCAAACAATGGGGCCATCACATCCCTGCATAACCAGATGACTGCGATGATGAGTATGATTCAAGGCATCACAATTAATAACATGGGAGCAAAGAAAGGGCAGGTCAACGCAATTGCCCAAACGACCGCAAGTTGTGTCATTTACGGAGACGCTTATTCGATGGAAGAATGCCCAGAAAACCCGCAGCCAGTATGCTTTATAAAGAAAAATCCGTATTCCGATACATATAACCCCGGGTGGAGAAACCACCCAAATTTTGCGTGGAAGAATCAGCAACAAAACTTCCAGCCAGTGGCGCAGAGAAAAGGGTCACTCGGATTTTTCCTATAAACAAACGGCCAATGCATAACTAAGCTAGCAGCTCACAAACACCGCAATCTTCGTCCTTAGAGAGCTTGTGGAAGCAGTACATATGATTTAGTGCTTCAGAATCATGCAACGTCCATTCGAAATCTCGAAATTCAGCTAGGACAAATTGCAGGCAAGCTGAAAAATAGACCGCAAAGAGCGTTGCCGAGCTCAACTGAGCTTTCTCACAACGCTGGGGGTACTAGGAAGGAACAATGCTTATCAGTCTCCACGCTAAACGACAACATGACTGCGGAAGTAACGGAGGAGCCCATCGCAACCAACTTGAATGCGGTGACAACCGAGGACCCGTTGACCTATAGTTCGGAAAAGGCCTAGAAAATGAACCCCGAAGTTGCGTCCTCTCTCAAGCCTTTAGAACATGAGACAGAAGAAGTCTAGCTACCACCAACTCCGCAAAGATTGAAGGAGAAACTAAATGATGAAGAAAAGATCGCAAAAGTGGCCGCAACGCAAAATGCTATGATCCCACATAAAATGGGCGACCCAGGAATCTTCACAATACCATGCTCCATCGGAGGGGCCTACAGTGGTCAAGCACTAAGCGATCTTGGGGCGAGTATAAACGTAATGCCGCTATCAATATTTAAACAATTGAATATTGCCATACTCACGCCCACAACAGAGACTCTCCTACTTGCGGATAGATTCCGAATATATCCTGAAGAAGAGTTGAAAAATGCCACAATCTCAATTGATAAATTCATCTTGCCGGCAGACGTCATCATTTTGGATTGTAAAGTGGACGAAGATGCGTCTATCATATTGGGATGACCATTCCTTTCAACTGGTCATGCTCAAATTGATGTACGCAAGGGGGAGATTGTAATGAACATTCATGGGAAAAACTCCGGATTAAGGCAGTCAACCTCCCAGAGGACAAAGAAAAAAGGGAAAACCCACCATAGACGTGAAAAGATCAGCTTGGAATAAGCAGTCCCTGAGTTATATAAACTCAACCTCATCAGGGACGCAACCCTTTTGAATATCCTTTTTCCTGCATCAATACTTCATGAACTTTCATCATACTCGTTATTATCCATTTTCGCAATTATTTTTTGTTATTGCTTATCTGTCTGCACTATTCAAAGAAATATATATATATATATATATATATATATATGCGATCGTGTTGAACAATGCGGTAACTGATTTTGTTTTGTTTAAAATAATTGACCCTCTCAATGTTTTTCTTGCAAACGATCGAGGCGAACGATTGCGGAGGCGCTACAAGACGAAGCAACTTATCTTATTCCGTCACTGCAATCCAAAAAAGAAGATCGCCGCAAAGCATGATGCATAAACAAATGATGCGAGCGACAACACAAATTTCGGGGTTGTATTCTTCCTCAACTTTATTCCAAATTTTGCACTCTCGTATCGCATTTTAATTTTGAAAGTTTTATCACTGCATCCTCTTTGATTACCGCAATCATTTAACACATGCTTCTATTTTCTTTATAAAGTTTTAACACATTCTTCCTCAACTTTATTCCAAATTTTGCACTCTTTGATTACTGCAATCATTTAACACATCCTCTTTGAAAGTTTTATCACTGCATCCTCTCCAAATTTAGTCAGTCGCCGCATGCTGTCTCTTTGCCAATTATGATTTCAATGATGAAACACATGCTTCTATTTTCTTTATATATTCTCGAGTCAACTTAATCTTAGAAAAGTCACCTCATGAAATATTTCTAGAAGTTAGAGGTCTGCTAGCTTTCTTTCAAATCCTCTTTACGTAGCTTCCTAAGAACATCGCATGACTTCTTTCAATCTTTTGGCAATAGGGACATTGCCGCATTTTAAATTTAGGGGTGAAGTATTTACTTTCGATCTTGCTATTTTTAGCCTTATTAGAAAAAAAAATTCTGAGAATAACAACTCCACTGTCAACGCAATTGGGAAACCCATGTTGATAAGAGTTAAGTTTTGAAGGGCACTTACCCGTAGTTGGATGTCCGCATGACACACGTGGGAGCAAGCCAAAACGAAAGTAAATCGCCAGGATCAATGCATAAATAAATGACCGCAACTCCGCTGAGATACGAGTTTAGTCTAAGAAAGAGGCACTTACCCGTAGTTGGATGTTCACATGACACACGTAGGGGCAAGCCAAAACGAAGGCAAGGCGCTTGGATCAGTGCAAGGTCAAAAAATAATAATAATATCAAGAAAAAATCATTTGACACCCTGGTGGAAAAGTTTTTTTCTTGAAATAAATCATGCGATGTCCCGAAATTTAGTGAAGTCCTTTTGAAGGTTAAGCTTGCGGTCCTTAGGTCTTAAAAATATTTTAAGAGGAGACTCGAATAAGACTTAAGAAAATTTTGGTCTATAGGATTTGAATGAAGTATCCTTAAGAAATCTAGGAAAAGAGATTTGCGGTCGACTTGCTAAAGGAAATCTTTAGCTTATGCTTGAGGACAAGCATTGTTTAAATTTGGGGGTGTGATAACGGGCAGAAATGCATGTTATTACAGTGTTAAGTTCTTAAACAATGCTGGCTTGTGTTGATAAAATATGTTAGATTGCGTCCATAAAGCATTAAGTTCATAACATTGTGGTCGCATGAATTCATCGCATAGAAACAGTTAATTTTTGTTTTTTTATGCAGAATATGCGTTGACACAAGGAGAAAAGCGTGATCACAAGAAATCAACGGTTGAGCACAACATTACCGCAAGGCTTTGCGGTGATTTGTGCTTGCAAACATCTACTCAAGAAGGATTGCCGCATTCAGTCGCCGCAACTTGGTGGGCGCATCTGGGTGAAAGGCATAATTAATCACGATGGGACAGAAAGCTGATGACAGTCGAATCCGAATTAAGTTGACAAGCCGCTAACGATAACAACTACACTCAGCTTTTCAGTGAAAAATATTCGGCGCATCAATCAGAGAATTAAAGCCATCCCATCTGTGCAATCATAAGAGAGAAACCGTCTTTCACCCCGAAGGCTCTATAAATACCGAAGGCATGCTTCAGAAAAGGAGTTCAACAGTTCATAGATTAGCTTTGTCCATATTTTTCTTTTTTTATTTTAAGGCAGAGCAAGAGAAGAGCCGAGACACCAGAAGATCGCTCAAGGCAACTCAAGATAGAACCCAGAGGCATAAAAGCAAAGAGCGAGCAGACTCTCGCGAAAGCGAGACTATCTTTTGAACACGAGTAGAAAAGACAAGTGTAAAAGCCTGGGAAGCAAGAGATTGCTACCAGGCTCTTTATTCTCTTCTTACATTGTTATTTTGTACTTCAACTTTATATTTATACAATGGAAGTTCTCGTTCTACATCTGTTCACTCTCTTAGCATGCATGAGTAGCTAAACTAATCGAATGGGTTGAGAAGAACTAAGCTAACATGACCTAGGATCTTCATCGCATGCGATTATCTTGTTTTATGTTATGCCCAACACCCGTTTAGACGAGAGAGAGTCTAAAGAAAGAACCTAAAGACACGAGAGAGCTAGGTTAGAGTCTAGACTCGAGAGAATAAGATTATATCTACATAAGCAAGAGATAGGGACTTAGAGATAAGTTCTGTTTTTCAACCTGCATTGCATGCACCCTAGAGATAGGTATGATATTATGTGGTCGCCTTATTTATGTGTGTGTCATTTTGTCATCGCATAAATAAGAATAGAGGCTTATGTGTAGGTTCTATAGACTCATCGCATATATCGTATGCGTTCTAGCATTAGAAGCTGTAGCATTCGCATCGAGAGGTGGTTTACTATTGTATGTGTGTTCCATGATTGCATAGCATGAACAAATCCTAGGAAGTGTTGGTCGAAGCCTTTCTCAACCCATTCGCCGCATACTCATCGCATTTTCCGTCTTATCAACTCTTTTCGAAACTCTGCCGCATTTGTTTATTTTTATTATCGTAAACAACAACCCAAAATAACTATTTGATTTCTTGGTTACCGCAAAGCCTTCTTGAAAATTACCACTGCATATCGTTTTCCCTAGTCCCTGAGTTCGACCCTAGACTTACCAGGAAACTCAGTTGAATTTATACTTAGATTCTTTTGAGAAAACTTGTTGTTCAACGCATTTCCATCACCGCATTTCATTCATTATTTCACCTCATAAAATAACGCAATAAGTTTTTGGCATCGTTGTCGGGGACTTCGACAAATCAGTGTGCTAACGATAATTTTTTCTGATTTCTTTGCAGCTCTCAATCTCTGGCGAATTACGACCCGGAGATTGAGAGGACGTTCAGACGAAGATTAAGAAACAGCCGCCAACCACAATAACCAGACAAAGACGATATGGCGAAGCAGCCTGGAAACGAAGCACCAATTGAAAACAATGTCATAGCGAATCCAATCCTACTAGCAAACGATCGTAATAGGCCCATTCGGGACTATGCATTGCCAAACCTCTACGATTTCTCTCCAAGAATCATGAGGTCTGCCCTTGATGGATCTCGATTTGAAATGAAACCGGTGATGTTGTAGATAATCCAGACTGCAGGACAATTCAGAGGAAGACATGGCGTGGACCCACACGCATACCTCCGGAGCTTCATAGAAATCTGCAACACTTTTGTGTTCCCGAATATCTCTACCGAAGAAGTTCGACTAACTTTATTTCCATTTTCTTTGTGTGATCAGGCAAGAAAATGGGCTTATTCTCTCGAACCGAGAGAGATAACTTGTGGGAACAAGTCGTCGAAAAGTTTATAAAGAAATATTTCCCACCAATCGAGAATGCCAGGCGAAGAAAATTAATAACAAATGTTGAATAAGAAATTGACGAATCGCTCAGTGATGCTTGGGCGAGGTTCAAGAGGCTGGTAAGAGACTGTCCACATAACGGCTTACCAGACTACTTGCAAATGGAGATCTTTTACCAAGGACTGAACCCTGCTTTGCAAACCGCTGCCAATGCGGCAGCAGCTGGTGGTCTGCTTCACAAAACATATGAGGAGGCCAAAAATATACTTGATCGCATTTCCAAAAATCACGAGGATTGGCGAGAAAGCAATCAAAGATTAAGAATTAAAGACAACGACGCAAACAACAGGGCCATCGCATCCCTTCAGAACCAAATGACTGCAATGATGAGTTTGATACAAGGCATCGCAATTAATAGCATGGGAGCGAACAAAGGGCAGGTCAACGCAATTGCTCAAACGACCGCAAGCTGTGTCATCTGCGAAGACGTGCATCCAATTGAAGAATGCCCATGAAATCCGCAGTCAGTATGCTTCATAAAGAATAATCCTTATTCTGACACATACAACCCCGGGTGGAGAAACCACCCCAATTTCGCATGGAAAAATCAACAACAAATCTATCAACCAGTGGTTCAAAAAGAAGGGCCACCTGGATTTTTCCCACAAACCAACGGTCCAACGCATAACCAAGCCAGTAGTTCGTAGACACCGCAATCTTCGTTCTTGGAAAGCTTGCTGAAGCAGTACATTGAGAAAAAAAATCAGTGCTTAAGAATCAAGCAACGTCCATCTGAAATCTCGAAATGCAACTAGGACAGATTGCGGGCGAACTTAAAAATAGACCGTAAAGAGCTTTGTCGAGCTCAACTGAGCTCCCTCGCAATGCTGGGGTACGGGGAAGAAACAATGCTTAGTAGTTTTCTTGCTAAGCAAGAAAGTGATTGCGGAAGCAGAGGAGGAACCCATCACGACCAACTTGAATGCGGTGACAACTGAGGACCCATTGATGTGTAATTTAGAAGAGCCCGAGCAGATGAAACCCGAAGTTGCGTCCACCCTTAAGCCTCTAGATCATGAGATAGAATAAGTCCAGCTACCACCATTTCCGCAAAGATTGAAAAAGAAACAGAATGATTAGGAAAAGTTCGCGACAATGGCAGCAACGCAAAATGCGATGATCCCACCAAAAATGTGTGACCCAGGAATCTTCACGATACCATGCTCCATTGGAGGGGACTACAGTGGCCAAGCACTATGCGATCTTGGGGCGAGTATAAACGTAATGCCGCTACCAATCTTCAAACGATTGAATATGGGCAACCTCACGCCCACGACGGAGACTCTCATACTTGCGGACAGATCCCGAATCCATCCTGAGGGAGAGTTGAAAAATGTTGCAATCTCAATTGATAAATTCATCTTGCTGGTAGTCTTCATCATTTTGGATTATAAAGCGGACGAAGATGCACCTATCATATTGGGACGACCATTCCTCTCTACCGGTCGCGCTCAAATTGATGTGTGCAAAGGGGAGATTGCGATGAACATTAACGGGGAAAGGCTCCGGATTAAGGCAGTCAAGATTTCAGAAGAGCAAGAAAAGAAGAAAAAGCCACTGTGGACGTCAAAAGCCCAGCTTGAAATAAGCAGTCCCTGAGTTACTATGTGACTCAACCTCATCAGGGACGCAAACCTTTTGAATATCCTTTTTCTACATCAATACTTCATGAACTTTCATCACTTTATTATTATCTGTTATCCATATTTACTTCTTTATCTAAAAAGAAAAAAAGAAAAACAATCGTGCTAAACGGTTGCGGTAAAGCGATTTTGTTAACTATGTTTTTTTTTTAATATTTAACCCTCTCGATGTTTTTCTTGCAACAATCGAGGCAAACGATTATGAAGGCGCTACACGAAGACGCGACTACTTTATTCCGTCACCGCAATCCAAAAGAAGAAGATGGTCGTAAAGCAGGATGCGTCAACAAACAATGCGGGCGACAGTGCAAATTTGGAGGTTGTATTCTTCCTTGACTTTATTCCAAATTCTGCACTATCGCACTACGTTTTAATTTTGAAAATTTTATCACCGCATCCTCTTTGATTACCGCAATCATTTAACATTGATAAATTTAGTAAGTCGCCACATGCTGTCTCTTTGCCAATTATTATTTCAATGATGAAATACATGCTTCTATTTTTTTCGTATATACTAGAGTCAACTTAATTTTAGGACAGTTGATGCATTATTTATGTTGTGGAATTATGGATGAAATACGTTGATGGAGTTGCGTTGAGCACTCAAGTTTTCTCAGCGGAATCCAAGTGTAAACCCCACTGAGTTTCCTGGTAAGTCCAGGGTCGCACTCAGGGACTTAGGAAAATAAATTGTGGTGGTAATTTTTAGGAAAACTTTGTGGTAACCAAATAAATCAATAGGTTGTTGTGATTATTGTTTGCGGTAATGGAAATAAAAAAAAAATGCGGTGGAGTTTGAAAAGAGTTGATAAAACGGAAGATGCGATGAGTATGCGGGGAACGGGTTGAGAAAATTTTCGGCTAACACTTCCTAGGATACGTTCATGCTATGCGATCATGCAACATGCATACAACAATAAACCACTTCTCGGTGCGAATACCACGGCTTCTAAGGCTAGAACGCATGCGATATATGCGATAAGTCTACAGGGCCTACACATAAGTCTCTAATCCTATTTATACGATGACAAAATGACATCAACACAAATATGCGACCACATAATATCATACCTATCTCTAGGGTGCATGCGATGCAGTGTTGACAAACAATGCTTATCTCTAAGTCCCTATCTCTTGCTTATGTCGATCTAATCTCACTCTCTCGAGTCTAGATTTTAACCTAACTCTCTCAAATCATTAGGTTCTTTCTTTAGACTCTCTCTCGAGTAGCTCTAAAGGGGTATTGGGCACAACATAAAACAAGACAATCGCATGCATTGAAGATCCTAGGTCATGTTAGCTTAGTTCTTCTCAACCCATTCGACTAGTTTAGCCATCCCATCTGTGCAATCATAAGAGAGAAACCGTCTTTCACCCCGAAGGCTCTATAAATACCGAGGACATCCTTCAGAAAAGGAGTTCAGCAGTTCATAGATTAACTTTATCCATAGTTTTCTATTTTTATTTTAAGGTGGAGAAAAGAAAAGCCAAGACACCAGAAGATCGCTCAGGGCAACTTGAGATAGAACCCGGAGGCGTAAAAGTAGAAAGCGGGCCGACTCTCGCGAGAGCGAGACTATCTTTTGAACACTAGTAGAAAAGACAGTGTAAAAGCCTGGGAAGCAAGAGATTGCTACTAGGCTCTTTATTCTCTTCTTGCATTGTTATTTTGTACTTCAACTTTATATTTATACAATGGAAGTTCTCATTCTACATTTGTTCACTCTCTTAGCACGCATGAGTAGTCAAACTAATCGAATGGGTTGAGAAGAACTAAGCTAACATGACCTAGGATCTTCATTGCATGCGATTATCTTGTTTTATGTTGTGCCCAATACCCCTTTAGAGCTACTCGAGAAAGAGTCTAAATAAATAACCTAAAGACTCGAGAGAGCTAGGTTAGAATCTAGACTCGAGAGAGCAAGATTCATCTACATATGCAGGAGATAGGGACTTACAGATAAGCTCTGTTTGTCAACATGCATCGCATGCACTCTAGAGATAGGTATGATATTATGTGGTCACCTTTTTTGTGTGTGTGTCATTTTGTCATCGCATAAATAAGAATAGAGGCTTATGTGTAGGTCCTATAAACTCATCGCATATATCGCATGCGTTCTAGTATTAGAAGTTGTAGCATTCGCATCGAGAGATGGTTTGCTATTGTATGTGTGTTGCATGATCACACAACATGAACACATCCTAGGAAATGTTAGTCGAACCCCTTCTCAACCCGTTCACCGCATACTCATCACATCTTCCGTATTATCAACTCTTTTTGCAACTCCGCCGCATTTGTTTATTTTATTATCACAAACAACAACCCAAAACAACTATTTGATTTCTTGGTTATCGCAAAGCCTTCTAGAAAATTACCACCGCATATCGTTCTCCCTAGTCCCTGAGTTCGACCTTGAACTTACCAGGAAACTCAGTGGAATTTATACTTGGATTCTGCTGAGAAAACTTGTTGCTCAACTCATTTCCATCACCGCATTTCATTCATTAATTCACCTCATAAAATAACGCATCAATAAGCACCGGGCACATCATCTCAACTGTGGCAGTAGAAGGCATCCAGTTAACTTTACAGAATAGGTTTTTCATATTAAAAGATGTCTTTGTAGTTCCTAAACTAAAAAGGAACCTTATTTCTGTAAAGTGTCTATTACAATGCAATTACACTCTTTCTTTTAAATTGAATAAAGCGTTTATTCATAAGGATAGTGTTGAAATTTGTACGGCTAAACTAGAAAATAACTTGTATGTGCTAAGATTGTTAGCCTTAAGTTCCCTTCATAACATAGAGATGTTTAAATCTTTCGTAACTCAATCTAAACGTCAACGAGTTTCTCCAAAAGAAAATGCCCAACTTTGGCACTTTTGATTAAGGCACAAAAATCTCAATAGGATTGAGAGATTGGTGAAGAATGACCTTCTAAGCGAGTTAGAAGAAAATTCTTTACCAGTGTACGAATCTTGCCTTGAAGGTAAGATGACTAAAAGACCTTTTACTAGAAAAAGTTATCAAGCTAAAGAGCCTATTGAATTAGTACATTCTGACTTTTGTGGTCCTATGAATGTACGAGCTCGAGGAGGCTATGAGTACTTTATCAATTTTACTGATGATTACTCGAGATATGGGTATGTCTATCTGATGTAACGAAAGTCACAATCTTTTGAAAAGTTCAAATTATTTAAGGCTGAAGTTGAGAATGCTTTGGATAGACGAATTAAAACACTTCGATTAGATCGAGGTAGAAAGTTTTTGGATTCTGAGTTCCAGAACTATTTATTAGAACATGGAATCGTTTCTCAACTCTCGGCACCGAGAACACCTCAGTGGTGTAGCAGAGAGGAGAAACGGAACCTTGTTGGACATGGTTCGTTCGATGATGAGTTATGCTTCCTTACCGGACTCGTTTTGGGGTTTGGCAGTGGAGGCTACAGTATACATTCTCAACTGTGTTCCTTCTAGAAGTGTTGCGAGAACACCTCTGGAGTTATGGAACAGGCGTAAAGCTAGTTTACGACACTTCTGCATATGAGGTTGCCTAGCACATCTGCTTGAGGCAAATCCTAAGAAATTGGAATCACGATCGAGGTTGTGCCTCTTTGTAGGCTACCCCAAAAGTACACGAGGAGGTTACTTTTATGATCCGTCTGAAAACAAGGTGTTTGTTTCCATGAACGCTACTTTTCTAGAGGATGATCATATCAGGGAGCACAGTCCACGTAGTAAAGTTGTATTAAGTGAGCTTTCCAAAGAAACTACTGAAACTTCAAAAAGAATTATTGAAGAACTTGTTTCATCAACCAGAGTTGTTGATGATAGTTCATCTGGTAGGACGGTTCCACCTCAAGAGTTGAGGAAACCTCGATGCAGTGGGAGGGTTACGAACCCGCCTGATTGCTATCTGGGTTTCACGGAAATCCTAGCTATAGTGGTAGATGGCGACATTGGGGATCCGTTGTCCTATCAAAAGGAAATGGAGGATGTTGACCGAGATGAATGGGTCAAAGTCATGAATCTCGAGATGGAGTTGATGTAATTCAACTCGGTATGGGATCTTGTAGATCAGCCTGATGGTGTAAGACATATAGGTTGTAAATTGATCTACAAGTGCAAACGAGGTGTTGATGGGAAGGTGAAAACCTTCAAAGCTCGACTTGTGGCAAAGGATTATACCCAAGTGGAGGGAGTCGACTATGAGGAGACTTTCTCACCTGTTGCCATGTTAAAGTCGATCTGCATCCTCCTGTCCATTGCAGCTTATTATGATTATGAGATTTGGCAAATGGATGTCAAGATGGCTTTTCTGAATGGCAATCTTAAGGAGATCATTTACATGGTGCAACCTAAAGGATTCATTGCCCAAGGTCAAGAGCAAAATGCTTGCAAACTGAATCGGTCCATTTATGGCCTGAAGCAGGCGTCTCGAACTTGGAATATTCGGTTTGATGTTGCGATCAAATCGTATAGCTTTGACCAAAACGTTGATGAACCTTGTGTTTACAAGAAAATAGTCAACGGCTCAGTAGCTTTCTTAGTATTGTATGTAGACGATATACTACTCATTGGGAATGATGTAGTTCTACTGACTACAGTTAAGAACTGGCTAGCGACCTAATTCCAAATGAAAGATTTGGGAGAGGCTCAGTTTGTTCTGGGTATACAGATCTTTCGGGATCGTAAGAACAAAGTGCTAATGCTGTCTCAGGCATCGTATATTGAAAAATATTGCTCAAGAACTCGATGCAGAACTCCAAAAGGGGCCTACTACCATTCAGGCATAGAGTCATTTTGTCTAAGGACATGTGTCCGAAGATGCCTCAAGAGGTTGAGGACATGAGACGGGCCCCATATGCATCTGTTGTTGCCAGTTTAATGTTTGCGATGCTCTGCACTAGGCTAGACATCTGCTATGCAGTGGGAATAATCAGTAGGTATCAGTCTAACCCAGGCCAGGGTCACTGGATCGTAATTAAGAATATCCTCAAGTATCTTTGGAGAACGAGGGACTACATGCTCGTGTATGGGTCGAGGGATTTGATCCTTACACAGATTCTGACTTTCAGACTGATAAGGACTCTCGGAAGTCCATTTTAGGGTTAGTATTTACTCTTAACGGAGGAGCTGTAGTGTGGTGGAGCACTAAGTAGAGGTGCATCACCGACTCCATGATGGAGGCCGAGTACGTAGCGGCTTGTGAAGCTACTAAAGAGGCCGTCTGGCTCAGAAAGTTCTTGATAGAGCTGGAAGTTGTTCCAGATATGTCTAAGCCGATCACCCTCTATTGTGACAATAGCGGTGTTGTGGCGAACCTTAAGGAGCCCAGGAGTCACAGGCGTGGCAAACACATAGAGTGGAAGTATCATCTGATCTATGAGATAGTGCATCGAGGAGACGTGATCATCACAAAGATTGCCTTAGAGCAAAACGTTGTTGATCCATTTACGAAGGCTCTCACGGCTACAGTATTTGAGGGTCACCTTCAGAGCATGGGTCCACGAGACCGCCCGCGGCTGGACTAAGGCAAGTGGGAGATTTTGTTGTACTGGGTTTTTGGCCCTAGTTTATTGTTTTGTACCTGTTTGTTTGTACTCCCCGCTTCGCTTTAGGACAAGTGGAAGATTGTTAGGGTTTGTACCCTAAAGTCTCGTGTCCTATAGTTTGTAAACAACTTTGTAAGAACACTTGTGATGTATAATGTATATGATATTTACCTCACTTCTTGACTTTGCACATTTAGATGTTTTTTTATTTTACCACAAACCAATAAATTTAATATCCCTAGTTGTATTTATGTAACTTAAGCATGTATGTAGTGACATACAAGTGGATCATGTCTTAAGTGACAACCAAAATAGTTTGTAGTATATGGATATAGCAAGGAAACCTTATCCTGGTAACACTACGGACGCAGCCCACTTTGTGGAATTGTTACAAGTGTTGTGACTTGTCACAGATGGTCTGATCCTGATCATTCGTGTAGTGAACATGCGAACGGGGGCATCCTATATAAAGAGTTTGTATAAGACTTAACTTCGAACTGTTAATGTCTCGTCATATAACTTCGTTCATGACTGAGAATTCACTTCACTAGAATGACCATAGGTAATATGACCTCAATCCTGAGTGAGTTGAGAACTCCTGCCATTGAGGGCGGTCCTTTGATTTGCATGAGTACGAGTGGCCAGAGCGCCGACTCAAACCTTCCACTTTGAGGATTCGTCTGATTAAGGAGCTGGAAACTTAGCTTCACAAGATGGAGTTCACTCCTTCTCCAAAGCAGGGGTAAGTAGATAGATTGCTCTCTTAAGGGTTGATCCCCAGGCTTGAACGATGTGGCGCCACGCACCTTCTCATGGCCCAAGAGGTGTTCACACATAGTAGGACTATGTTGTATTGTTCATTAGAGGGATTAGTGGTACTTAAGGAGAAAGATGTAATTACAGGGGCAAAACGGTAAATTGGTCTACTTTAATTACGAGCATCTGTGAAGGGTCATCGTACTAATGATTAGTTATATCCAATGGACATATATATCTATGGCAAGAAGAGTTCAACTGTCGGTCTTTAGTGGAATGCCTGGTAATTAACGAATGGTGGATATCATGACTAAAGAGTTTAGTTAGCTATTCACGTACCGTTGGAGCTTCGAGCCATATGTCCATAGGTCCCCTTGGTAGCTTGGATACAAGTTGAGAGTCAGTTTTTGGGTCAGTTTGAAATGTTCAAATTGACATGAGGGAGTTCGATTATATATGATGTAATTGAACTAGTTAATTATATATGATATAATTAACTTTATATATGAGATACATTAGTTTGAAGGAAATTGGATATAAATATGATTTATATCTAGCAGAGAAAAATACTATAATTAATATATGATATTAATTCATATGTTATGAATATGATGAGATCACATTCATTGGACGATTAAAAGGGAAATGGGATGGCGTCTCTTCTGTTTTAATAAGGAATGAGTGAGTTGAAAGATCACTTTGAGATGCATAAGTAGCTCACGGTGTGTTAAACATGAGATGGGCGGACATTGTGTTAAAAAGTGTGTCATTGCTTAGAAAATCAGTGCCTATACGATAGTGCCTGCACGATCACTTACCTATACAATATTGCTAAGCGATCGCTTAATAATTACACTCGCGCACGCTATTTATTAAACGATCGTTTACCTTTTCCTAAGCGATCGTTTAGCTCCCGATATTTACTAAACGATCGTATCGACGATCGCTTAGTTTTTTCTACACAATCATTTAGACAATCGCTTACCTTTTCCTACATGATCGTTTAGACGATCGCTTACCTTTTTCGTACACGATCGTACATTTCACCTAAACGATCAAGCATTTTGTCTATACGATAGACGAGCTCATCTCCCACTTGTTTAGTCGTTGTATACGATCTCTCTTCCTCTTTCCCTCTACCAAATCTGAATAAAGCCCACCCTTTGGATTCTCACACCAAGAATACTGAAGGCTCTGAGTGGTGGTGTCATCTCTGTTTTCTTCTATTTGTGGAGACTGTTCGAGGTAGACGATTGGGTTTTAGATTTGCTGTGAAGAAGACGTCTTCAACCGGTATGATCTCTCGATCTCTTTAGCATTATGAATGCATTTTAGTATGTTTGAATGTATATGTGGTAATTATGTCACAATTAATTGGAAAGATCCGCTTCCGTTCGTAGGTACTCTTGAATAAGAGTTCCTTTAGTACCAAGTTGAGAGCTCTACATACACGTATGACGAGTGTTATGCGTTAAGTTGGTTTCACATTAGCACTAAGACCGAGTTTTTGAGTCGGTTCCACTTCAGTAAATGAAGGTGTGAGTATGGTTCCACCTCATTACCTGGGAGTATGGAGTTGGTCTATCCCAGGGAAGCTTGAGTACAAGTTTGGTGTATGATTTATTATGCACTCAGTAAGTTTATTGAAAAGCTTTGCTATATAGTTTTGCTTAGTTTTCTTTAAAAGTTTGTTTATAAAATGTCACTCACTGGGCTTCCCAACTCATGTTTTCCAAAATGTTTTCCCTAGATAGCGAAAGAAATGAGCTCCAGGGTGTTGCTAAGGTCAAGATCTGCCACACTACAACCGCACTTCCAAGCTTAAGTTGTTGTTATGAGTTTTTTAGTTAAGTGCCTATAATTACTTAGTTGAGTTATGGATTGTATAAACTTTTTATTGTTGTAATAAAATAAGTTTAGTTAAAAGTTGTTGTTATATTTACTTGGCTCAACAGTGAAGAAGAGTTTAGGTGAGATGGGCAGTAGGTATCACAAAAGGGTGGTATCTACCATCCTCACGATTTGATCCCGTGAGGGGGTGTGACAAAAGTGAGTTTAACTCAACTAGTATTTGTTAAGGATCGAGAAGTGTTTGGTTCAAAATCCCTCACCCTATATTGTACTAAAAAACCATTGACAAAGTTATGATAACAAGAGACTATTCTAAACTTGGGAGGGTATGTGAGTATAACAACCCATAATTTGTTAGATATTAATAACATTGTGAAGAAAGTGAAAAAATGGATGGATTTAATAAGTAGATTAAATTCATTTGTGAAACTTTCAAATTAGATAATGTTTCAACTTTCAACTACAAATTTAACATAGATGAAAGTTAAATGTGTAGTTAACCATTTGATGACTTTTGTGTTAAATTAGTCAATTAACAACTCAATTGAATTATATTTGACATATGTTTCAGTTATTGTTTTTATTTATTTTATTTTGTATTTTAGAGAGTTACTAGCCTATAAATAGCAACTTGTTTCTTCATATAGAGCATCACATTCCAATTTGAAGAGTTCTCTTATTTCTTTCTTTCTTTTGATTTTGAGTTTAGTTAAAAGCAAGCATCCAAGAGTTCTACCTAAGTACCTGATTCAAGTTTTTCGAGATTGTTGTAGCGGCATTAATCGTTTTCTCCTATTAAGACAATCACTGTAGTTTGCTTGCAACTCGTGTAGAGTGAATAATTGTCATCAAGATAACGTTTGTTAGAGGTATATGTCTTGACTACCTTGAGGTTTTGTACATTTGTGGTTATCTCAGCTTATGGCATTATTTCAAGGACAAAAATATCAATATCGATGTAGATATCGGTAACTTAGATTTATGGATATGGATATTTAAATATTGATGGACATTTCAAGAAAAGTTATGGATATGACGAAAATTTGTAAAAATATTGAGAATTTATAGTGAACTTTAAGAACAAACTTATTTAACTAATAAACTTGACTTTAAGCATATAAATCAATAATTAGAAGCTAAATATGATTAGTAATGGAATAATAGTTAATAGTGAAGTCCGAAAAATTATGAATAGGAAATGAATGTCATTGACAAAGTTTTAGTCATAAAGATGAAGATTAAATACAATGTTCAATAGTAAGATGATGACCTAGAAAATACTAGCCCAACATTAGCGTAATTTATTTGATAGTGGCGATACTTCTCCTAAGTCATAATATATTCAAAATTTGTAACATAATTCGACTTATTTCATGCATGGATATCAATGTCGTGTTAGAGTTTATTTAAATTTAATATTATCATTAATGTGGCCCATGTACATTATCTATTCTTTTATCTTTTAGACCTATTATTTTATTAGGCCAATTATGTAAAAGATAATTCCTAAATTAAGTAAGAAACAACTAAAAGTAATTCCCTAATTAAACATCCTAATGGAAGGTGTCTATATAAATATAAAACCTTAGAGATTGGTCCTTTCTATCTCATTAAGTAGTTATTTTCTCCTTATCAAGAAACCTACTTAAGTTATAAAAGAAGGCTAAGAGAGAGAAGCTCTGTAATGACCCGACCCCCTAGCACTTAAGTTAGGCCGAAAAATACTTCTCATAGAAATGCTCCTTGAACTGCTCCCAGGTTGCAAGCTTCCCACCAGTATCAATCATTTTCTTTGCTGAATGCCACCAGATTTTCGCGTTACCAATCAACATGAAAACTGCGCATTGAAGCTTGTGCTCTTCCAAACACCTCATAAAACGGAATACTGTCTCAATAGATGACAACCACATCTCTGCTTTGGTGGGTCCCCCAACGATCCATCAAAGGAGCTGCCGGGATGGATGCAACAGCTTTACTAATTCTGGCTTCCATTGCCTTTTCATCAATTTGGGTCATAGGCGGATTTGGAGCTGCCGGGACAGTTTGGCTATTCTCAGCTTCCTCTGCTTGCACTTCTTCTCTAACTGTCTTTCTTGCTCTAGGTTTAGATGTCATGTCCTATCATGAACTCATACATTAACTATCTATCTCTAGGTCTTCCTTAGAAATCATACATTTAAAACACTACATCACTATTCTCATATATGCATTGAAACTTTCATTAGTAGGACGTACCTGGCGATGACGAGGGATCCGTTATTGGGCCACAGGGACTATCTAGACTTACGTAGTAAGTCAGTCTACAGAACCCAAAACATGGGCTTTGATACCAACTGTAACGATCCGACCCCCTAGAACTTAAGTTAGGCCGTTACTAAACACATGCATACATAGAACTTAAAACGATACTCTATATGGTGAAATAAATGCTAATTAAATAAGATAAATTTAAAAAATTTTGCATTAAATTTCAAATATTAAAAACAACGGTAGGGTACCCATAAATCATAAATGATAATAAATAAATCTGGAAGCGATTCTTAATAGTAAGTTTTAAACATCAACACTGAAAGCTAAGAAAAACATGAAAAGAAGTTTAAATCTCATGAGCGGAAGCATAAAACTGGTCCCAGTGGCTCGATCACGAATTCCACTTGTCATTCGTCAGCGCGTCCCTACTCTTATCTGAAACATAAACATGAGAAAGGGTGAGTATAAAATATTCAGTAAGTAACCTCACTACTGGGGTTAGGCTAGGCATCTATGTCCTCTAGATACCAACCTCTAGTGGAACATATAAACTGCTCTAGTCCTCATGGGACACATACATACATGAAAAACTTATTTCTGTCTTAATGTAGTTAAGTATGTCCATTACCTCTAGTAAGTCCCGTCGGACCCACAACCTCTGGTGACTCCCAAAGGAAACACAATCTCTTACATACGCATGGTTATGCATCTTTCGTATACACATAACCCACTTAATGTGTACCTCTTTCGTACACATGGTTACGTATACACCTCTTTTGTATACACATAACCTACTGAATGTGTACCTCTTTCGTACACCTGGTTAAGTATGCACCTCTTTCGTATACACATAACTCACTGAGTATGTACCTCTTTCGTACACCCCAGATCCTCTCTATAAATGTAGGGATGCGTACCTCTTTCGTACACCTGGTTATGTATACACCTCTTTCGTATATACATAACCCACTGAGTGTGTACCTCTTTCGTACACCCCAGATCCTCTCTATGAATATAGGGATGCATACCTCTTTCGTACACATGGTTATGTATACACCTCTTTTGTATACACATAACCCACTGAGCGCGCACCTCTTATGTACACCCCAGTACCCTCTAGGTATGTATCACTTTCATACACACCAGCCCTAGTACATCTCTTTCATGTACTAGCATCACTTTCATACATCTCTTTCATGTACTAGCATCACTTTCATGCAGTCACATAGTCCGGAAAGGAAAAGAGATTACATCTAACTTCATATTACATATAACATTCACATCATCATGAGTCCTCTAAAATCTCCTCGTCAAGGTCATGTTAATTAATCTCAACATACGTAATTAATCTAGTATTAATGGATCAACTCTAGTACATCACTTTCATGCACTAACTCATGTAAATAATCAAGCGTTCGAAATTTCATAATACATCATATAGCCTACACACTTTCATAATAAATCACATAGATATGTACATCAACAAATGCTCCAACTTTCACCTAACTTTAAGACATTTCAGTAGTAGTGTCGCTTAACTCATAAGTTAGAGTCATGCTCAATCATCCTTTTAATATGTCTCATAAGATTCTAAATCATATTCATACATTAACATACTTCAGACATCATCACATGCTCATATATCTTTTCTAAATAGTCCATTAAATCTCATAAAGTCAGAATTATCCTTATAACTAGTCTTAAAATCCTCATAATAAATCATAATTTTATCACCGGCACAAAGGCGGTTCCAATAGTAAGATTACCTTTTGCATAAACTTGAATTCATCCAGGGAAAATTTACCACAATTTAACTATCTTTACCAAAATGGTCTTGAATTTGATGGGTCACCTCAAAACTTCCAACCTCCCCCAAAAGGGTTTCGACCCAAACACCGGCTGAAAGGTAGTAGGTGATGTCGGATGGCCGAACTGACACGTGGCGGTGACCAACGGTGTCGACGATGTCTCAACATGCAAATGGGCGGAGCGACGGAGACGGCTGGAGCTTGCGGCGACTTGGGGCGGTCCGACGTCAGACGGATCTGACGCGCGTGGTAGATAGGCGAGCGGCGGACGAACAGTGCGGCGTGAGCGACGGCTTCTGCTTGGGCGACACCCTACCGACGGTCAACCATCAGTGAGGACGAGCGGCGGCTGGCGAGGCGGGGGAGGCTAATGGCGAGTTTTGGAAAGGGGAGGGGCGCGTGCGAAAAAGAAAGGGGAAGACTCTTCGATTGTCGTGCCAGAGGGGAAGAGAAGAGATAAAATAATCAATTAAATAAATAAACAAATAAAACTTTAATAAAATAATCAATTAAATAAATAAACAAATAAAACTTTCTTTATTTTATACTAAATTATTTTTATCTTATCATTTTCTTCCATATATATATATATGTGAATTTATATATATTCTTAAAACTCTTTCTTTTTTCTCTTCAAATTCCAAAAATCAAAACAATTTTCTTCAGATTTAAATTCCATTCTCGATATTAACTTAAATTAAATTACTTAAAATTAAATTAATGAGACATAGATCCAAATCTTTCCTTTAAACAAATCTGAATTTCAAAAATTAACAAAATTGTCCTCAAATTTTACGAAAATACAAAATTTGAATTATGAAAAACTCGGGATGCTACAAGCTCAATCCCTTACTAGATCAATATCATAGATCAAGGTAGTTGTTGACTTTGTTAACTACCCACAAGAAGAAAAAATTAATGATCAAATACCACATAATGATATTATAATGAATCAACCTATAATTGAGGATCCACAAAAAATAGAATTAAGAAGATCTGTAAGACAAAGAAGATTGGCTATTTCTAATGATTATGTAGTTTATTTGCATGAGTCAGAATTTGACTTAAGTATTGATAATGATCTAGTTTCGTCTTCAAAAGCCGCTAGAAGTGATACTTTTACCAAATCGTTAGATGCCATGAAAGAAAAGTTAAAATCAACGGGTTACAATGAGGTTTGGGACCTTGTACAATTGCCTACAGGAAGTAAAAAAGTATGGTATAAATGAGTCTCTAAGACCAGACATGACTCAAATGACAGTATAGAACTATAAAAGGCTAGAGTCGGTACCAAAGGTTGTATTTAGGAATATGGTATTGACTATAGAGAGACTTTTTCTCCATTCTCTGAAAAGATTCATTAAGAATTATTATGGCTTTCGTTGTTCATTGTGACTTAGAGATTCATCATATGGATGTGAAAACTGTTTTTCTAAATGAGAATTAGATAAATAAGTTTTCATGGATCAACCAGAAGATTTTATGGTTGAAGGAAATGAACATATGGTGTGTAAGCTAAAGAGGTCAATATGTGGACTTAAATAAGCTTCCTGACAATGGTATCTGAAGTTTAATAATGATACTATCACATCTTTTGGATTTAAAGAAAATATCATTGATCAATGTATATATCTAAACATTAGTGGGAGAGGGTTTATAATTCTTATTCTGTATGTTGATGACACACTGTCTATTATTGACTTTGGTTTATTATGTCAAACCAAAGAATTTCTCTTTAAAACTTTGAAATGAAAGATATGGAAGAAGCATCTTACGTGATAGGAATTGAAATATTCTGTGATTGAGCAATAGATTATTACGATTGTCTCAAAAGAATATATTGATAAAGTTTTAGAGAGATTTAAGATGGATAATGCTCTTCGAGAATAGTTCCAGTAGTTTAGTCTCATGCAATATCCAAAGAATGAATTGGAACGAAATCAAATGGAAACCATTCCTTATACTTCTATTGTCAGAAGCTTAATGTATGCACAAACTTGTACTAGACTAGATATCAATTTTGCTATCTCGATATGTTGAACAAATATCAAAGTAATCTAGAAATGGATTGTTGGGTTGCAAAGAAAGTGTTAAGGTGTCTATCTACAAGGAACGAAGGATTTTATGCTTACTTACAGAAGATTTGATCATCTTGAGGTGATCGAATTTTCAGATTTAGATTTTTTTTGGATATGTGGATATATGAAAATCCACATTTTCCTATTTGTTCCTATTATGTGGAGGAACAATTTAATGGAAGAATGCGAAGCAGTTTATCATCGTTGCATCCACTATGAAAATTGAATTTGTAGCATGCTTTGAGGCTACAGTTAATTGTTTATAGCTACAAAACTTTATTTCAGGACTTAGAATTGCTGACAGTATTGTCAAGCCACTGAAAATTTATTATGATAATTCTGCAACAATCTTCTTTTAAAAAGTAAAAAGTATTAAAAAGGTGCTAAATAAATAGAATTAAAATATTGTCCTTAAAGAAGAAATTCGGAAACAAAGGGTGTCAATTGAACACATTAACACTAATTTTATGATTGTGGATCCAATTACTAAAGGATTGTCACCAAAGACATTCAATGAACATGTCAAACTTACAGGCATTAATGGATACCATGATTGATATTATGATTATGTTGTTTGACACTTTGAACTCATGTATTCATTGTTTCTGATTTTATCTTACGATATGGTTTCTTATGATTGGTATATACATAAATGAATTACGTAAATCAAACAAGACAATGTCCTTGATAACGACACTTATTGTTAGACCGTTATTGATTATCTTTATTATTAGATCATGTTAGATGAAGAACTATTTCTGTTATACATGGAAAGGAGTATGTTAATGCAATGATATGTGACCACCAAGATCATTTAGTAGTTTCTTTGACTTGACATTGATTTCATGATATGAAGATAATTTTTTTTTTTTAATTCTTCTCCACGCGTTATGTTTATGAACTTATATAGCAAATATTGTCAAATGGGCCAAGTGGAAGAATGTTAGATTTTAGGGGAATTGGAGAGTAGGAAAAATTTTAGGGTTTCGTTCTGAAAAATAGCAAAATCAACCAATAATAAGATTTATGACAACTCATGTAAAATGCACATGACCACAAATTTCTAAATATCTAATTTGCCCTTGTTTGGTTCGTAACTGTTATTATTGATAAAACTACAAATACATGGTAAGTGTAGAATCATAATCAAGATCGAGTTCTGTATACAGGGTTATTATTGATGAAATTACAAATACACGTAATCTACATATTTTATTATTTATTTAGATTCTGTTTAACTACTTTTCGAATTAATCTTACTTTAATTAAATGTCTAGATTTTTCTACCAAATTTTATATTTTAAATTTTCATAAATGATCAAATTTCAAATTTATTCTAATCTTCGAATTGTTTTTCATAATTTTATACATATTCTTAATAAATTAGCTGAATATTTCTCATATCCTTGAAGGTTTAATTTTTTTTTATATTATTGAATTTTTATATTATTTTAACCATTTGGGAAAAAAATATATCTATCACTATCGTAAAAAAAAAGACCATCACTTTTGTTATTCACACAAAGTTATCGATTTAGGTTTTCTTATAATTTTTTTCACAAGCTATTGTTTTTGCTATGGCTTTACAACTACTGGTTAGACTTCTCTTTTCCTCTTTTTCCTCTTTTCCTCTTTCCATCGATTTATCGATTTTCCTCTTTTCCTCTTCATTTGTTATTGTATGATGATTCAATCTTCTTTTGTTTCATTATTATATTCAACTTTCTTTGTTTTTCAGCCAAAGAAGATGAAATCTTGTCCATCGGAGAGAATCAAAGTTAGACACTACAATAAATCGAAAATTTCACGGTTGCAGGGAACGCCAGAGAATTGGAGTTATGATTTTTGTGTGGTGGTTGACTATTTTCTAATGTACCTGTGAATCTTGCAAATACACTATACATTTGAATAATAATTCACTAGAAACAGAACCTTCTCTTCAATTTGCTGAGCATATTATTATCAATTTTGGTTTATCTAACTATTTTTCAATTGGTTTAACTTTTTGTTACCAGATTTAACTTTATCTAAATCTTATTTTTATTAGTTTAAACATGTTGTTATCAACTTCAAAATGTAATATAAAGTTAAACGTATTTCCAGTTTTCCCTTAATGGGTTTTGAAAATTAACTAATATACATTTACAGATGTAATTGTAATATGAAGTTACGAGATTAACTAATCTACACTTACACATACAATGTAATTGTAATATGAAATTATGCGATTTTAATCTTCATTTTTTGTGTTTCTAGATTTAAATTATAGATTTTCCTAATTTTTCTCCAACAATATCTATTTGAATCTATCTTTTCTTATCAATTATGTTTTATCTTTTTTTTATTATTTGTTTATATATTTTGTTATTATATTAATTTTGTATGTGTATATTATTACCATTTATATATCTATTTATTATTTTGATAAGATTTTTTTTTATATTGTTTCATTTAAAAAAAAAACACTAACCCTTATTTCCAAAGTTTCAATATATTATAATTTTTGTGGAAATAAAATTAAGCACTTTCTTCCCTACATATTTAAAAATATATATATTTTTTAAAAAAATACTCATTCTACTTTACCTCCCTCTTATCCCATCCTTTTATTTCTCTCTTTCCTATTTCCCATTTGCAACAAGTTTGTAGTCATAACATCTTTACAAACTCTCCTTTAAAATCTATGCTAGCATATCCTCCTCACCACGTCGCATCTTAGGTCACCTTCTTTAGAACCTTCCATTATTTCTTCTCTCACCATCACCCTCTCTGCTACATTTTGGTTTGCATGACTGTCAAATCTTGTTTTGCTCATTATCGACTTGTTCTCTAAGCAGCCGCATGCCACCAGCGGTGACCATCACACCACAAACATACCATCGTGGTCGTCCATTGAAGAAGCAGCCACCAATTGTTTCTCAGTGAGACCTATATTGATGAGTTTTTTAGTTTTTGGTTGAGATTGTAATTTTTTTGCTTCTAGAAGTTTAGATGGAGTGTAATTGTAGTTTTTGAGTTTTTTTAAGCATTGTCTATTTGTACTCAATTTGTTAGTCTTTGGGGTAGTTTGGTCATTTACCTATTTTTATTTTCTATATTTAAATTCGTTTTGCTATTTTTACAATGTTGAAACCTTTTTGCCATTTTTTTAAATGAAACTTTAAATTTTGTTATTTCTCTTGTCAACCTTAGATTTTATTTAAATTTAATATTATCATTAATTTGACCCATGTGCATTATCTACTATTTTATCTTTTAAGCCTATTATTTTATTAGGTCAATTAAGTAAAAGATAATTCCTAAATTAAGTAAGAGATAATTAAAAATAATTTTCTAATTTATAAATCCTTGATGGGAGGTGTCTATATAAAGATAAAACCCTAGGATTGCTCCTCTCTTGGCCTTTTCTCCTCATCAGGAAACCTAATTAAGTTATAAAGGAAGGCCAAGAGAGAGAAACTCAATGCCTTACTAAATCAGTATCATGGATCAAAGTATGTTGTTCTAACTTATATTGTTTGTGAAAATCATCTAGTTCAAAGATCTTGACATTTATTGTTTTATACAATGTTAGGATTTTATTGTATAATCATGAAGTTAAAACTTACATCTCGGTCACAATAATACTAATAGGAGGACACCTTCGATCAAACCATGTTATATCTAAATGAGGATGCTCTAAAGAATGTAGATAAAATATAGATGTTTTGATCCATGTGTATAGATTGATCTGTTATGCCTATGTCCGTTAGAGGTAGAGAAACCATCCATGAAATCTTCTAATTACTTGGAGAGGTAAACTTAGGCAATAAAAAGAGGACTTTGCAAGCCTAATTGACGAGGATCTATCATTTTCGTTGCATCTTTGTATTCAATCCAAATCTTTATCTATCTCCCACTAGTCAAATCACTATAACCATAAGAATTGTAGTCACTCGACTGTCTATAGTTACCATTGCAATAATCACAACTACGGTTGTTATAGGCATATTGTTCATTTCCATATTGACTATCCAAACTCATTCCCTCCATATTTAAGATAAGTGAATCTATATCAACTTGAGCATCATCATTCATGGATCTTCTACTGATGAAATGCTTTCCTATTGCTCCAATTCTTAGTCCAACTCTATGACCATGATCAGATTGCCTTGAGTACTGTCGAGATGTGCAGGCCTAACCTATATATAGATTGGAAAATTTTCTTTATCACTTAGCTCAACCAAAATCTCAAGCAAATCCAAATAGTCACTAGTTTCCTCGACTTAGTTTGCTTCACCTTGCATATATCTTATTTTCAACTTCATATTATATGAGTAGAAAAGTATGAAAAGAAGCAAAACACTCACTTCAATTCAAGTTTGAGTTGAAATGAAGTAAAATTTCAATGGGAAAAAAATTAAATGAAGTTAAATATAGGTTCTTTTTTTATATTTTATTTTTTGAAAATGAAAGTTTTGTATGATAAAAAGAAAAAAAAAAAAAGCAAAATTCATACCAATTAAATTTTGAGATAAAATAAAGTGAAAATTCAATAGAAAGGATTTAGATGATATTAACACATAAAATATGGGTTTTTCTTTCAAATTTTATTTCTTGAAAATTAAAGTTTTAGATTGGAAATGAAGTAAAACTCAAATAATTTCAAAAAGTGCTTTTTTTTTTTTTTTTTTCCAAATTCAATCTTGGAAATGAAGATTTTTTATTGAAGTTAGGATGAAAAAAAGTTAAATTTGGAAATTCGAAACAGTTAGAAATTGAAAATGCTGAAAATTGAAAATTAAATCTAGTGATACTTGGACTATATATATCTGCTATATTTGGGAGATATATCCATGATATTTTAGCAACTTATCCACGATAGTTTGACAGTATTTCCATATTTTTGTAAAGATGTCATATTGGCAATATTTCGTGAATGTTTGAGAAAAAAGATGTTACTCTCCTCATATCTCTATCGGTACCATGAATTTAATGATATTTTGACAATAAATATCATGATTTTTTCACTCTCCATAGTATTTTTATTCTATGTCACTTACTTTTAAAAATTCTTGTTGTCTACAATGTCTACGTGTTTATACTATGATTCTTTGTATCCAGTTGAATTGTAATAAGCTTGTTAATATTAAGTTTTTTATACATCATTTCTTTCAACACGATGAAAGGTAGTTTTATATATATATATATATATATATATATATCATTTAATTTTATATAATTAATTGTTTTCTTATGTAATTGGTTGCATCTCAAAACATTTGTAAAATACTCTAAATCCATTAAACTCAATCCTCATCGACGGTCTTAATTTTTACTTGACCATATTACGCCATAATTAAAATTGTTCAATCATAATAGATTTTTATTATTCATAATTTACATAATATTATTAATTAATTTTTTAAAACGTATTTAAATGAATTCCACTTTTTATATTACGATTAATTGATTACGTTTATCGAAAATGACGTGATTTTAAATTAATCTTTTTACCTAATAATTTTTATTGAGGTATTGTCCTCGACTCATTTATTGATTATTAAACTTAAGTCGTACTTAGATAACAATATTCACCCTTATAGATGGAAATGTCTTTTTTTTTCCCTTTTATCATTTTAAATGAAGTGGCCAAAATTGACACATATGAATGATTGGTATTGAATGGAGAAGAAGGCTAAATAATTTTAAAACAAATAAATAATAAATATAATAATTAAAAAGGAAAAAAGGAGTAAAATATAAATGAGAGATTAGTTGAATAAAAATAGTTGGTACTGTTAGTTGGGTAAGGTTAGGGTAAGGGAGGCGCCCATAGTCACAAAGCAAAACCGGAAACCGGAAACTAAAAACCGGAAATGGTATTCAAAACTGGACTTCCCAAAAACCAGGAGCCCAATTAAGATGACGTTTTTCCACGATAATCTGGGAGCGTCAGCTCCACGCGCTCTACTTTCACCTTTCTGGAAACATCCCCTGCATGAACGGCACATTTCTTTCTTCTTCTTCCATTTTTCTGCCACGTGTCCTTCCTTTTCCTGCTCCATCCACCACTTGCTTATTTTACTAAAACTAAATTAAATAAATACATTTTTTTTTTTACATTCATTTTTCAATCAAATTAGTTTTTTAAAAATATATTCTGTGAAAAAGTATTCATGTGTTTTTAATAACTCATAAAATATGGAAATGGTACAAAATTAATAAGATTTTAGAGATAAAATGATTGATAGAACTTTGATGAAATTTGTGATTTTTTTTTTTTTAATGTAGTTGAAGGTAGGAGAATTCGAATCACATCACTCGTGGTTTTTAGTACATTCATATATATGTTCGACGTAGCAAGATTTATTTAACAAATCATTATATATCCTTGTTTTGAAATATAGAGTGATTTACCATCTATGATTAATCATCAAAATATGTTATTATTTTTCTCATTTATTTTAAATATTTAAGTAAAAAATACAAAAAAATATATCAAATTGGTCTAAAAATTAATTTATGAATTTGATTTCAATTTGAAATATAACAACATATTGGCAAAAATATAATTAATAAAAAAATAATAATTAAAAAAATATGAGTATTGACGAATGTGAGCATAATTAAATTAACCTAAATTATATAATATTATCAAGAAATCAAATATTTATATCTCTCCCATGAACTAAGAAAATAGACGAAGGCTATTTTTTAAAGGAATATATTTATTCA
This sequence comes from Benincasa hispida, assembly GCF_027475165.1. Classification (NCBI taxonomy): domain Eukaryota; kingdom Viridiplantae; phylum Streptophyta; class Magnoliopsida; order Cucurbitales; family Cucurbitaceae; genus Benincasa; species Benincasa hispida. The sequence goes on along the minus strand of NC_143478.1, from coordinate 45,437,193 downwards.
AATTTTGATTCTAAGCGGTAATAATTTATATATATTTTTTAAAATAAAAAAGCCTAGATTCTATTTTCAATTGAAAGTGTAAATTGACATTAGTAATTAGAGCAATTTTTAGAAGTACATAAGTATTAGAGATCCATTTCAAATACATAAATATTAGAGATCCAAATATGGTTAAAGGAAGCATTAATTTATGACCCATTTGGATTGACATTTTAACGATTTATAAATGCTTTTTTCCACTTATAAATATTTAAAAAATCAATCATACTATAAATATGATAATTATATAGATGCATAACTTCTATAGGTTAAAACTCATTTGTAGGTTAAATATCTACTTAATAATGGATTGATACTCATATTATTGAGATTGGAGGTTTAAATTTACAGGACCAAATATTACTATAACTATTTTCAAAGTTTATCATTTTCTTTTCTAAGTTGATTGTTTTATGAGTTTTGAGAGAGCACTTGTGTTATATATTTTTCTTTAAACAAATATTACATATTTTTAAATAATTATTAATAATGATTTTTTTAAAGTATTGATGTCAATATTTAATTTAGACTTAATAAAATTTAAATAATTATGTACCTATTTAATAAGTTTTTAATTAAATTGAGTTTTTGGTATAAATTTTTTATTAAATTGAATGATTTAAGTTTCCGTATCACTTTTAATTAATTAATGTCTTAATCTAAACATATATTTATTTATTTATTGATTAAATAGTCGATCAATTAGTTAATATAACCATATATTAAATGACATTAATTTTAATTTATGATCACATTCACTTCACCTATTTACAGTTATTAATTTATTTAAACATTAAATAGAATTCTCGTTACAAAAAATAGTAAAACAAACCGATTATTTGATTTTCAAACATTAATTATTTTATATCTCTATAAAATATATGTGTATATATATTCGGATCATAAATATTTAGGGTCTATTTTGTAGAGAATCTAAAAACAAAAAATTAAAAATAATGATTAACGAAAATAGAGTTGTATTTCATGTTTTCAGATATGTGTTTGGTAGCAGAATTTAAAAATTAATTCTAATTTAAATAATCATAAACTAGATGTAGTTTTCCACTAAATAGTAGTTGACAATAAATTATTATTAATTTATTTATAAACATGTTTATGTAAAAAATTGTATAATTATTATTGTGTAATATTATATAATTTATAAAAATTTCCCTATAATTTATAGAATAAATTCAAATTTTGGTCCCTATGGTTTGGAGGAAATTAAAATTTAAGTACTATGGGTTATAATTAGTATTTATCCCATAGTTTAAACTTTATCGACCAAATTTGGAATTTAACCTAATTTAATTTATTATACACTATATAATACATATTTTAATTTTTAAAAAATGAATTGAGTTTATAACATGACATATTATATTTCTAAATGTTTTTAATCTTTATTTAATATGATTCTGTATTTTAAATTTTAGAATTCAAATTTTGGATATAATGAAAACATTAAATTGTTGTTTTTAGAATTTATACTGTTTGGATCACAGAATTCTAAAACAATTGTCAAAAATATAATTCGGATTGTCTTCAAACATAATTTGCTGGACTCAATGAATATGTTGAATTGCGAACCAAATAGGCCCTTAATATTTCACACACTTTTTTAATGTACAAAATATTTAGAGATTTATCGCTTATGCATTCATATATACGCTATGATCGCTTTGACAATGTCCCACACATTTAAACTTTTGACATTTAATTCTAAAATATTTAATATCCACATACATAATATGAAACTTGTGATCTGAGGCGTTATAGATTATAACAAAATATCCTAAATTTTGGAGTATGTTTCAATTAAACTTTGATTTTTTTTTTTTTTTTAAGTTTAAAAATTGAAACTTGTTTTAAAGAATGATGCCCTTAAATGTTGAAATTGTTTTAAAATATAAACTTTTAGTTAAAATGAATGACGATGAAAATTAATGTGACAATAAATGTGTATAAATTAGAAAGTATATATATATGATATTATTGGTTTCAATTATATCGTTACGATAAGAGGAAAATTAACTCTCCCACGTTTTTTTAAATGAATTTAAAAGTTAAAGATAAAAATAACAATTTTAAAATTTAGAGGTATAAATAAAATATCCTCTAAAGTTTAGAATATTATGCATGATTTAACCTATTTTCGTTTAAACTTTCGGTAAATATTGGGAACTTCTATTACTGTTTTTACGGCAAGTACATTAATTTGTTTAACACATCAATATGTATATTTACTTAATTGTTTTGCATTATTTTATATGTCCAATACATTTAAAATATTTAAAATCCATGAGCATTAAAAAAGACTTTTCAAACAATCAAATAAGTTGATGGTGGATAAATCAGGAGAGATCTATACTAATTAAACATTTTTGTTTTTTTGTTGATCATTTATTAATTCCATGTTATTAATGTCATGATATTAAATAAATATTAAATTATACAAATTCGACGGTTTGTTTGTTTGTTTCAATTTATTTGATTTAATTTAGTTGCAACTTTCTTTTGGGGTTTATTTTAATTTATTTAATACAATTTTAAAGTGTAAAAACATAATTGAATTAAATAACAAAAGTTCAGTCTTTTGTATATAATATTTTTTTTAGAATAGGTGATATTATTATATAACAACAAGAGGATTCCACAGGCCGGGATCAAGGCATCAAAACAACAAAATACGAGTAAAGACAGGACAACAAAACAAAACAAGGCCAACAGGATAAGATCAGAACAAAACCAACACATAAATGCAAACTCGCAAACCACCCGGAAGAAAATAGAGAAAAGAATCCAAAACCCAACAAACTATGAGCTACAACAAAACAGAGAACAATGTGAAGTTCAAAAGGAAAAAACATCCGTACACACACTAGATAAGACCAATAAGGTCAATCCGTCAGGAAGTAGCACGAGCACGAACCGTAGAGCCATAAGGTGAACCAGAGCAGACACCGACCTCGGTCGACCTCCATGCAGCTGCCGATTACGTTCCTGCCAGATGTAGTATATAGATGCTAATTGTGTATATTTATTACATTTATCGATGCTAAAATTCATACAAGATTGAATAGTTTTTTTTTTTTTTTTTTTTTTTTTTATGACGATAATGGTAAGTTATTTAAATTTGTATTAAGGAAAAGAATACAATCTTACAGTGAGATCTTCACACTTTGATGCTTAACTTCATAAGTTGATAGGTGAAGCTTCTAAGGAAAAGTCAACTTACCTCTTTTAATATCATTTCAATTATAATAACTATAACCCTAGGTTCTACTATGATATCAATTTATTCTAATATTACTCATAGCAATATTATTTTATTTTATTAATATAATAATATTTTATAATTCAATTTGTTTTGGTCATGTTTTTGTTTTTGTTAAAAATTGTTAATAAATATATTTGATTTATGTTTATATAGGAAAACTACTAAAAATATTTTTAAATATAGTAAAATATCGTTGTCTATCCGTGGTGAAAAGTGATAGACAATAAAATTTTCTATATTTATAAATCAATTGACTCATATTCCTATATTTGAAAGAGCCTAAAAAAAAATATATCATAACACATCATTTTTAAAAAAGTATTTTCAAGTATTTAAAACAAGTCATTTTAAAAGAAGACAGAGTGTTTGACAACCACTCAAAATAGTTTTTCAAGTATATTTTAATCAATTTTTAACAAAAGTGTTTAAATAAAAGTGAGTTTTTTGAAAATCATTTTTTTCTTAAGTCCATCCAAACGCTCTAAATTGGGTTTCAATTTTTAAATTACTTATCTTACCAAATATAGGTATCCGGTTGGGAATACAACCAGAGTTACACATTTGCTAGAAGTGAAGTATTTCCAGGTGAAACAAAAAACAAAGACATGGAGGTTTATGGTCGAAGTAAACAATATCATATCATTATAGAGATATATGGAGAATTCTTTGTTTTCAAATCAACCTAACAAACATCTTCTAGAACTTTTTTTTTTTTAAAAAAAAAAAATTATGCTCTACTAAATTTAAATTGGAAACATGGTTGTTAAAATATATATTACACACATTTAATACTTAACTTTTGAGTTTAATTTCAATTTAGTCCTTAAGTTTCAAAATGTTACTATCTTACCCTTGAGATTTGAGTTTAATTTCAATTTCGTCTCTATAGTTTGATATTTATACTTTTAATCTTGACTTTTACTAAATACCCACTTTTCATTTTTAGAGTGAATATCTATAAATAATTACTTTAAAAGGATTAAAAGAATTATAGTTAATAAAGTTTTAATATTTTTCATTCCTGTAAAAATTTTATTTAAAATTTTACTTAATAATCATTTAAAATTAATCCATAGATATTAACCATGAAAAATGAATATTTAATTAAAATGTCGAGGTTAAAGGGTAAATTTTGAAACCTATGGATCAAATTGAAATAAAACTCAATTTTACCGTAAAGTTGTAATATTTTTGAAATATAAGCATTAAATTGTAATATTTTGAAATATAGGGAACTTAATTGAAACCAAACTTAAAGTTTAAGAACTAAATGTGTGTAATATTTTGAATCTTAGGGACCAAATAGAAACTAGATAAAAAAAATAATTTTTTTTTTTTTCATTTTTTCCGGTATTCATCGATATTATAACCTTAATATCCACAATATTTTGTAGGGTTTCTTCGTTTCTTCTTTCCTACTACCAACACATGCTTTGGATTCTCCCACTTCAAAATTAAAGTTGTGGCATTAGTTTTTGAATTAGGACAATAATTTATGGTTAGAAAATCATACTCATATGTATTATTATCAAATGATGATTTAGTTTTGCATGGACATTTTCTGTTGATTTACGAATTAATCACATTTTTATTCATGTATTCACATACACATTATTTTATTTTAATTTCATATATAAAAAAAATTGTATAAGTCAATGATATCTATGTTTAAAATGATTGTTTCAGTTTGTAAGAGAGAGATTGTTTAAGAACTAAATAAGTTTTCTTCAATCTCTTCTTCTCTCTTTTTGACAATCTATTATTATTATTTGAAAAGAAACAGACTATTACCTTTGGAAAAAAAAAAAAAAAGAGTTTTCTTCGATCTTTAATTATGAAATTTAAAAAATACTTAACCAAAATTTGGGATATCAGTGATTTTTATTTGTATCCGTAAAGAGGTTTTTTTAAAAGAAAGAATATAGGTAAATTTGAGTCATTTTTAATTATTTTATTTTCTGTTAAAAAAAAAGCTAAAGTTGAGTTTATTTTTTTTAAATTTTTTATATAATGGGATGGGAGATTTTGAACCACATAGTTTTTGGTTCTAAGCCAACATTGATGTTGGTTGAGCTAAACTCTTTTTGACACATAAATTTCTGTTATATATTATATGGATGTTGAAAATTTTTAAGAGTTAGTTTTATCGAATTTTTTACTATAAGTAAAAATCTCCAATCAATTTATAAGATTAGTGTTTTTTTTAATATTTACTGTAAATTAGAGTTGAATTTCAAGATTTAAAAATAATGTGGATGAAAATGTTAACCTCTCTGGTTTTATAAAAATATTGACGAAAATATTCATCGAAAATACATATTTAAAAAATTGTAAGAAAATGAAAAAAACTGTTTAAATTATATTTAGTGAAATTTTATTCCTTAACTTTTGTAACATTTTTAATGATAATGTTTATTTACTCTTTCATGTTAATGTTCAACTCTTACAAATATAACAATAATCAACCAAAAAATGTCAACCAAACTTTTCTACTATAGTTAGATTGTGCATCAACTGATATTCTTAGTCTATGCACAACCATAGACTTTTTAATTTAATTTATTTTAAAATGGCAAAACCTTATCAACAAATGAGTAAGCAAAAAATAATAATAATAATAAAAAAGAAAATATCTAGGTTTATTAATAAATACAATTTAACATCGAAAGATTCCCTCCAAAATTTACCAAACACAAAATTAGAAATATCATTTTAAAATTCATTAAAGAAAAAAATGGTGTCTTTGTTAAGCGTGTTCACGTGAACGCCAGAATTAACAAAATCCGAAACTATTGCTAAGAGAAATAATGATAATATTTTGATGATAAATTGGAAATTAATTAAAAAATAGAAATTAGAAAAAGCAACACGACTCTTTTGTTTTTTTAATTAATTAAAAGAAAAAATAAAAAAGGAAATTCGAAACCGTTGGCTAGTCTATAAGCGCCCACAGTCCCGAAAAATCCCACAAAACCAGCTACCGGTTTTGGTTTTTCATCCAATCCTGGTTTTTTTAATTTAAAAAATGAAAATAAAAAATTCAAAACCACTTTTCTGTAATCTTCCTGAAAACCAGGAGATTTTTCTAACCTTTAAAAGATATTTATTTTATTGAGTAATTTTAAATACCGGGTTTGTGGGACCCAATTTATTCCACGTTATGTGGCAATTCGACCTTATTTCTGATAGCATGAACGTGGTTGCCACGCGCCTTCTTTGTTTTTTCTTTTGGATTTTTTTGCATGTTGTCCTCTTTCTCTTTTATTTCCACCTGTCAGCTTCTAGAGTATTTTATTGTAATTACTATCTTGCCCTCCTGATCTTCTATGCCACTTGCTTGCTGAGTTTCGTTATCTGTGGCGCGTCGGGCGAGGGCAATTTAGAGAGTTCAAAAAAGAAAAAAAAAAAAAAAAAGATTATCGAAACCAGTTTTTACGTTCTAACGACCATCTCTTTTGGACGTTGCTCTCACGCGCCTTTGTTCTCATCTCTTTTAACATTGAATTTTGTTAGATTTAGATTTTTTTAAAGAAAAAAATTTAGTTTAGATTAAAAAAAAAAATCCTAATTTTATCATCAACCTTAAATTTTGTTCTATTTTGATTTTTGAACTTTTAAAACGTCTCTTTTAGCCCTAAATTTTTAAAATATGTCCATTAGGACTATTCCCTCCAAATAGACAATTGGAAATTGCAAAAACCTTTTTTTCTACAATGAAAAGAATGAGAGAAGAACACTTAAATAAAATTCACCTCTTTCCCGACAACAAATCATCCACATGAATATTATATATGTATATATATTAAACTAGATGCCACATTATCAATTTGTTGACTAATTAATAGAGAATTGACAATAATGGATACATTTTAAAAATTTAGGGACTAAAATAGATATTTTACAAGTTAGGAACCAAAATAGACAAAACTCATAATTCATTAACAAAGTAGGATTTAAACAAAAAAAAAAAAAGTTTAGATTTTCATTAATTATACTAATATTATTCAATAACAAAAAATTTATCAAGATCAACGTTTTATAGATGTTTTTATGGGCATTTCGTAAAAATAAAATTTGGACATTCTAAATATTAATAATGTTAAGATAACTTTTCTGATGTTTATTCCAATTTCATTTTATTTGAATGAAAATTCAATTAATGTATTTTTTAAACTATAAGTTGAATTAGTTAAAACTTTAAATTAGACATGATAGCTATTTATGCATCAAAATTTCTCAAGTCAAATTATACTTTTCTCAAAATCCTATCAACATTGTCACATAATTATTTACAATACATAAAAAGGAGAGGAATAAGAGAAAATGAAAAAAAAAATCAAATTATATGAAAAATCTTACTATTTGCTAAATTCAGACCATTCATTCTCAATATGAATAGATTTAATTCACTTTTGGTTTGTATTTGAAATTTAAACTTAGTTTTATTTTTAAAATTCAAGCAAAAAATTGATGTAGTTTCAAATTTGGTTATTTGACTAAAAATCCATACAAAAATGTGAAGAAATTATAAGAATTTGACTTAAAATTAAAAAAAAAGCAAACAAACTAAAATTTAAATAGTTATGGAAATGAACCCTAATGTTTTGATTAGTATGATGGAAGAGCGTTCATAGTATTGAAATATATATATATATATGCATACAAGGTAGTTTTTGTAAAAGAATAATATGTAAAGAAACAGTAGTATTTGTTGTAATTATAATCAAGAATGTAAAATAATATTAAGAAGTGAAAATGGATAGAGCGAGTGGAAGACACGCAGAAGTAAAGCGAGTGAAAGAGACGGAATCATCATAATTAAAATAGAAGACGTATTTGGGTGATGGTATGGAAAAGTGGGTTAAAAAATGGAACCTCCACAAGTACGGAAAAAAGCAGTGTTTTTTTTTTTTTTTTTTTAAAAAAAGTAATTTAAAATTAAAATTAGAAATTAGAATAATGAAAATTAATAATAATTTGAAACTGCGTGCTCCCATTTTCCCTGAAAACCCAATGGCTCCCACCTCCCAGATTATATATATTACTTTCCTTCTTTTCCCCCTTAAATATCCCTTTGTACTTCCTCTCTTTATATCCTCAATCAAATACCCTTTTTCCCCCAAATTTCTCTCTCATTTTATGCTTCCATTCTGCCATTGCTGTTCTTGCTCAAAATGCGGATGAGTTGTAATGGTTGCAGAGTACTTCGCAAAGGTTGCAGTGAGAATTGCAGTATTCGACCTTGTTTACAGTGGATCAAGACTCCTGAATCTCAGGCTAACGCTACCGTTTTTCTCGCTAAGTTCTATGGCCGTGCTGGACTCATGAATCTCATCAACGCTGGTCCTGATCATCTCCGCCCTGGTTAGTTCTCTTCTCTTTTGGTTTTTGGTTTTTCATCTTTGATTCTTTTGCATTTTCATTCAGTTTTGATTTTCGTTTTCATTTTACAGCGATTTTTAGATCTCTTCTCTACGAGGCTTGTGGACGGATTGTCAATCCGATTTACGGATCGGTTGGATTATTGTGGTCTGGTAGTTGGCAGCTCTGTCAGGCGGCTGTTGAAGCCGTACTTAAAGGTGCTCCGATCACGCCGATCAACTCCGAAACGGCAGCTACTGCCGACGGACCGCCGTTGAAGGCTTACGACATTCGTCACGTTTCCAAGGATGAAAACTCCGTTGCGTCCAACGATACCGAAGCCAATCGGCGAGTTAAGACTCGGTGCCGGTTCAAGCGGTCGGCTGTGAAAGGGAAAGCGAGTAAAGGAATTGCCTCCACTGTTGATGAATCGACTCGGCGACTCTGCTCTACCGAGTTGAATAGGTCGTCGAGTGGTGAGTCGTCGTTGAGTCACCAATCCGACTCGCGGCATCTCGAGAACGAGAGTAAAGAAACCGAGAGCATTATTTCAGTTGGAACAGCGGAGGATTCTCCTCCTCCGGTGCCGTCGGTTTTTTCCCGATCGGAATCCACGGGCCACGACGGCGGCGCAGTGCCAATTCCGCAAAGTGAATTAGCTCTAGAACTAACCCTGGGGATGGAGCCGGTGTTACGTGCACAGCACGTGATTCCAATGAAGAAGCGAAAGATAGAGGCCGACGTCGGGTTCAGGCCCAATAACGAGACGTGCAATACTGTTTTAGGCCTTGATTTTTCAGCCTGAAATAGAGGCCCAATAATGAGCCCACGCACACAACGACGGCAATAATAATAGTAATAATAAAAATAATAAGATAAAAAAGTAAGAATAAAAGAGAGTACAATTTTGACGGCGGGGATTGGCTATCTTCGGTGGCATAGAAGAGATCCGGACCATTCGTTTAGTTCGTTCCTTTGTTTTGACGTTTAGTTTTTATTGTAATTTACTGTTTTAACCCTGTCCCCTTTTGTAACTTGAAGCGATGTGTATATATTAAAAAAAAAAAAGTGGTCGCAATGTGTATAGGAAAGGAATATAATGTAAAAATGCAACAGGAGGCGAAAAGGTTCTTAGGTTTTTTTAAATCTCCATTTTCTTTATAAATTTTCTTAAAATATTTTAAGTTTGGTATCAAACAAGGGGCATGGCATGTTCCCTTCAGTTCAGAATTAATTTAAGCTCGTTTAAAATGAATATATATATATATATATCAATATTATAGTCAAAATTTTAAATATGTGTATATGGTTGAACCCATAGAATAAGGAAGTCAATATGGTCGTTGGGGTTCATTGGATTTGGCCGCCGACAAAGTTGAAAGCAAATGACTTTTATGTTGAATCCATATTCTTTAGGAGCCGCTTGTAAAAGTAATTATTTTTTCTCTAAAAATTAAATAAAGCCAGTCTATTGCATGAATCATTTATTCCTTTTCTCGAAAATCGTTTTTGGAGGATCAACTAAAGTGAAAAAAAAAGGAAAAATACAAAAATCCAAGATCTAACGGTTTATATGTTTCTGTTGTTAACTTGAGTTTATAATTAGATGGGATAAGGTTCTGTTGAAGTTAAGACTTGGAATAAAAAAAAGTTTACATGGTGAAATTTTTTTAGTACTATGATAATATCTAATTCATAATTTGATAAGTCAGCAAATGATTCTGCATAATTCTATAATAACTATTATTACTATTATTATTGATTCAAAGTTTCTCATTAAACAAATACAAACAACTATTACTATATATATATATATATATATATATATATATATATATGAAAATCTAGAAGAGTAAAATTGAAATAACTAGAAGATAAAAGAAAAAAAAAAAAAATCCAAACTCTGTTGCTATATTTACATGTGACAATTGTTTGGAAATTTGCAATTGTGAGGCGTCATATCGTTATGATGTATGATGTAAATTTTATTCGAGTATATGGCCTACATCAAGAATGTGTTGTTTAGTTCATCCATGTCATAGATATTTTCATTTCTTCAATGATTATGTTATTATTTTTTCGTTAACTAGAGTAAAAAGGAAAAAAAAAATACAAATATCAATCAATATATTTATTATACCCTTCCTATTTTAATATTGATGTAATAAAAAAGGACTTCTTGTAGATTTAGTTCCGACTTATTACTTTTGTAAAATATCAGAAAATAAGCTCAACCCATATATACTTGATACATCTAATATAGTCGATACATTTGATATGCTATTGATATATACTTGATATTCTTCATACACTTGATCCACTATGTGGTTGAATATGACTAATAATTTAAGTTTTTTTTTTAAAAATTTTTTTCTATAGTTATTCTAAACATGCCTAAATTGTCAAAATAAGTATACTAAACTTAGTGTCAGTGAGCTTTAGGTTGAATCTCCCTAGATTTGTACTTAAAATGAAAGAAACAACATCATTTGAAAAGAAAACAAAAACTAAAAAGGGATTAAAAAAATGTAGTAGATACAAAAATCAAAGTGAGTAATAACTCATATTGCTGCAAACAAAAAAAAAAATATAAAGTGTAAATCAGTGAAAAAATACAAATTTGATATAATTTAAATGTGGTATATTAGTTGACTGATATATCAAAAAATTAAAAGGGCAAAAATGAAGTACAAAATAAATGAAAATTTAAATTTGAGATTTTTGCCAAATCTATAATTTTCCATATATCGAAAGCATATCTCTAATTATATATTTTGGATTTCCACCCATTACAAATTTCCTAAAATGAAAAATATTGATCAATAACATATTTTTGTACTGGTTGACACATGGATGAGTTGTAATTATCGTCCTATTAATGATTATAGAAAATAATGAATGAATATTATAGTCAACGAGAATAACAAAAATGTGTTTGATATAAAGATGATTAGAGTAAATGTAATATCTCTCATATTATTGACGAATAATCTCACAGATATTTATAGTACAATGAGAGAATACTAGGAGAGTGAAAGATTATTAAGGATATCAAACCATATTAGCAACAAACTAATAGAATTAAAACAACTCAGCATTAACCCATACTCATACACTAATATCCCTTTGCTTAATTGTAAAGAAGCTCAAGTGTAAATCACGAGCTGCAACTTTCTCTTTAACAAAGTGAAAATCGATCTCAACATGTTTTGTTCGACCATGAAAAACAGAATTACGGGCAAGTTGAATAGTAGATTCAATGCCATGATATAACAAGCATGAAGTAGAAAAACAAATAAACCACATAATATTTATCAAATCCATGAAATCTCAGCTGCAGTAGTGAGTCCGAAGAAGTAGATAAAGCAAAAGACCATTTTTGAAACAAAATACAAGCAACCAAACATTTTTTTTTCCTGAAGTGTCTCATTTTTTTCTTATTAGGAAGACCTACGGTCACATGGTTAATTCTTTTCCAAAAATAAAATAAATAAGAGAAGAAAGATTTAAACAATCAACCTACTTCACCATTGATATTTCATAAATAGCCTAAACTCAAACAATATTTCATAAATCAATTTCTTAAATATTTTGGACAAATTTAACCTTATAGCACATTCTCTTTCTTATTTAATTATGGTAATATTTTATAATTAAAATACTAAAGAAAATCAAAATGAATTTAATATTTATTATTTGAAGAATTTTTTTATTTTTATTAATCATTAATTGCAATTGCGAAATATATCCTAATTAATGCGTGTTTTTCATTTAATTGTTTATTATTTTATTAGTTAACAAATATGTTATATATACCTAAATCTTAGGGAATATGTTATGGTGCTTATGTTTCCCAAAACTATTTAACTGCTATGACACTTCTTCAATCAAGATGAAAATTGCAATAATTACCATATTTTAACGATCAATTTTGTAATTTGCCCTAACATTATTATTATATAATATGTGGCACATATCTGTAAAATGACTAAATATACATGGATAGATGTGACAAAGTAAGGGAAATATTATCTAAATAGAAACGAGACTTATAACAATCTAAAATCTATATTTGTTCTAAATATATTTAAAATAAACGTTATATATATGTGTAATAATGTTGTATATATTTGAAATAAACTTGCTGCCTATAAAAAAACAAAACCTAGATGAAAACAAAGATTTGGTACTATAATTATGTATTAAATGTAATCTACCAAATTCAAAGATTCTGAATTTTAAATCAAAATTCAATATTTGTAAGACAAATTAGGGAAGAATAAAATCTCCTGAATTTAATAGAAATGGAAATTTCCTTTTGTGATTGGTTTTGAAAATTTTGGGAAAAAAACTATTTAAGGCATATGATTTCTATATTTGTGTCTTTTCATTTTTTTAATAAAAGACTAGAAATTAATGGGTGTATTATGGACTTTTGGATTTGATTTTTATGTAATATTGTAACATATTAAGTTATTCATGAAAAAAATAATGAATTTAAGTCATTCTTGTAATTTGATCTATTTAATTAGGTTATTAGTATAGAAAGCTCGTTAGACAAACAAGGAAAATTTACTAAGGGCTTGCTTGGAATGACTTAGAAAATGTTTTTCAAAAATCCATTTTCATTTAAACATTTTTTTTAATAAAAACTCCCTAAAATAAAAACACACCTCATGATTACCAATTTTTTCTCAAAAGTGTTTTTATATACAAGTTTGTTTGGCTTGTTATATAATAAAAATGGTTTTGTTAATGTCAAATTATTGTAAAGATTTTTTTTTTCACATCTATGGTTGCCGGAGGCCATTGTCGGAAGTGGTAGTTGAAAGTAGCTCTGGTGGCGATCTCTGGATGTTGGCCTATAGCGGTCGCTGGAGGTGGTGGTCAGATGTTGGCCATCGATAGTCGCTGGAGGTGGTAACTGGAGTTGGTCGACAATGGTCACGAGCTGTCGCCAATAGTAGTGGTCGAAGTTTCTCATATAAATTAGAAAACACGTGTGAGATAAAGCACATGGACAAACATAAGGGGGGAATCAGAAAACTTCCATGATTTGGGCGTGTGCAGAGGTTGAGCATGCCATACAACTTGAAATATGTGAGTTCATTAGTAAAAAAAAAAAAACCATATAAATCCCCCAATCAATTGGAACCTAACAAAAAAGAAAAAAAAGAAAAACTAGAAATGAAAGAAAGCAGTAAATTTAAACGCCTGGCTACTCCTAGGAAACACAAATGTTTAATGTCAATTGCTCAATGGTTGGCAAACGAGGCTCAGGTGTATGAGGGAATCACTAGACCTATAATTGAGGAATATGGTCAACCTCCCATTCATTAAAGAGCATCAAATGGTGCCCGTTCACGTTGAAAAGCTTTCCTATTTTCAAACTCTTGATTTCCACTGCACGATGGGAGAAGATATTAGTAAACTCAAAGGGACCTAACCAGCTAGAATGTAACTTACCTGGAATGTTGAGGCGAGAGTTGTAAAGGAGGACTTTTTGACCAACTTGAAAATCCTTCCTTATTAATACACAATCATGGAGGAGTTTTGTTTTCTCCTTGTAAATACGGGCACTCTCATAGGTCCCCATTCTTAACTCCTCCAACTCTTGTAGCTGTAACAATATCGACTTTCCAGCTTTTTCTAACTCCACGCTGCACTTCTTAACTACCTAATAAGCCTTGTGCTTAATTTCAACAAGGAGATGGCATGTGTTTCCATAGACAAGCCTAAATGGAGTGGTCCCAATAGGCGTTTTAAAAGTATTTTTATACGCCTATAAGGCATCATTTAAGCGTAAACTCCAACCTTTACGCCCTAGACTGATCGTCTTCTCCAAGATACTTTTCACCTCATGATTTGAAATCTCTGCCTTACCATTTGTTAGGGGATGATATAGTGTTGCTACATGATGGTGGATATTATATTTCTTCAAAAACGATTCAATCGTTCTATTGCAAAAGCGCATGCCTTGATCGCTAATAATGGCCCGAGGGACTCCAAACCTGCTAAATATGTTAGACTTGATAAAACTTGAAACCACAACAACAATATTGGTCCTTATGGAGATTGCCTCCACCCACTTTGGCAATAATCTACAGCAATGAGAACATATAAATAACCAGTAGAGGAGGGAAAGGGGCTCATAAAATCCATATTTCAAACATTGAATATTTCACAAATTAAATTAAGGGGCATCTTATTCTTTTTTTTGACAAGGACCCAAACTTTTGACATTTCACATAGAATTTGTAAAAAGCATAAGCATTAGCAAATAGGATAGTCTAGAAAAGACCACTATCAAGCAACTTGCGGGCTATCCTCTTAGGACTAAAATGGCCTCCACAAGCATAATCATGACAAAAAGATAAGATAAATGCAAAATCATGCTCAAGAGCGCATCTCTTAATTATTTGGTCAGTAAAAAAATTCCATAGATATGATTCATTTCAAACATAATATTTAGAGCCATTCTTGCTTTTTGTCCTTCTAGAACTACTACTCATATGTAGAGGAAACTTGCCCATGATCAGGTAGTTCATCATGTCAACATACCATGGTTCAAAGCTAGATACCCTAAAAACGTCCTCACTTGGGAAGTCCTTTTTGATCAGTTGACTATCTTTCTCTTGAATGATTTTGCTCAATTGGTCTGCAGCTAAGTTTTCACTTCCCTTCCTATCTCCAATTATTAGGTTAAACTCTTGGAGAAGAACTATCCACCTCACAAGTATAGGTTTTGACTCTTTCTTCCTCATAAGGTGTCTAAGCACTGCATGATTAGTGAAAACAATTATTTTTCAACTAAGAACATAGGAACAGAATTTATCTAAGGAAAAAACAATCGCAAGTAGCTTCTTTTCTGTGGTAGTATAATTGTTCTAAGTCGAATTAAGTGTCCTGGATGCAAAGCAAATGACGTGGTTTCTCCTGTCAATCCTTCATCCAATAACAGCTACCACTACCAGATTCCTGGCGTCACACATGATCTCAAAAAGGTAAATCGAATCGAGGAGACTATAAGATTGGAATACTTGTTAGCTTTTCCTTGAAAAAGTTAAAAGCTCGCCTGCAATCATTGTCAAATACAACAGGAGCGTCTTTCTGCAAAAGAGAAGATAAAGGCAAGGCATCCTGAAAAAATTCTTAGTAAAACAATGATAAAAACCGATGCTACAAAGAGAAGACTAGACTTCCTTCAGGTTAGTAGGTTATGAATGATTAACAATAACATCTACCTTTGCTTGCTTTTGGGAAAAGGGGCCTTAGGAACAATTGAATCAGAAGAAGATGGAGAATTGGTATTTACCTGAGTGATTTGGGCATCTTCACTATTATATACCTCAATCGGGTTTTCCACAAAAAGAGAAACTGAAGTAGCAACTGGTGGTGGGGTCATAGAGGGAAGCACCTTACCACTTCTCAAGGTAATGACACTTATGTTGTGATGGTCAGGTTGAGTTGAAAGCTTACCTGAAGACAATCTACATTTTGTTGATTGTAGTTGCAAGCTGGGTGATTTATAGACCAAGGTTATTCAACCCCGTCCTGGTTTCTTGCTGAAATTGAATGGAATCCTTCTACAACTGATGGATTTCCTATTGAAATTTCAGAGCATTATCAGCAAAGGATTTAACTATGTCTTCAAGGGACATACTTGAAGATGAGGATAACTGCTGATTATGATTTCTGTTGTCATTTCCCCTTGACTGCCCCATTTGAAGTTAGGATGGTCTTTCTACTCTGAATTATACGTATTTTTGCAAGGGTCATATTTCCTTTGAAATACTCATATAATGTTTGAAGGAAATCGGATATGAGGATTTCCATGAGCAGCGACATGATCATTCCAAATTTCATTCGTATTTGAACATAAACAATTACAATTAACAAACAGAAACATACAAACTATGCATAAAACGAAATTAAACATGCTTTATATAAGATCAAAGGATAGAATTTACATACCTTTGAAGACTCATCTTCAACACCCTTGATCACGAATGCTTGTCCAACCAGTAAGACAGAAAACCCGAATGCTTGAACACTAAGACCGCAACACAGCACGATCACAATAATCACGAACACAACAAACTCCAAGACCATGAACACAACGAACAAACTCAAAAAACCTCAAACATGTCGAGTTGAGTACGACACCACCACAATGGCTACCTGGGTATTCTCGGTGTGAGAATCCAGAAGTGTGGGCTGTGTGGATTTAGTTAGAGGACGAGACCAGAGGAACAACAATCGTGTAAACGATTGAGCAAGTGGGAGAAGACAGAGGTCTATCGCATAAACGATGCCTAATCGTTTAGAAGAAGCTTCGCGATCGTTTAGCAAAAGCTTCGCGATCATTTAGCAAAATCTCCGTGATCATTTAGCTATCGGCTAGCTGAGTGAACTATCGTATAATGTTGCTCCATGATCGTCTAGTCTCTCTTTAACTATTGTTTAGTAAATCTCATTCACTTGACAACATCTACATGAGATCTTTCCCAGAATAAAAATCTCAATTCAACAACTACTAAATTTAGGAAATCATTTTTTCTTTTATCTCACGGTTACCATGAAACTACCAATAACCTCTCACTCAATTGGTTATTAGAGAAAAAGAGATAATTATCCAAATAATTAATATTATTATAAATATGTATGATAACTAGCTTATCATATTATATTTATAACCTATAGCTTTAATATTTCACCTCATGAAACATATAAACCATAGCTCCTTTTCTATTTCATGGTACTTAAGATAAATATCATTTACATTAATCCTTCACTTGATGTATCTCATACATTACACCGATCATATCATATATAATCGAATTACCTCTTTTCAATTTGAACATTTCAAATCAACACTAAGAACTGATTCTCAACTTGAATACATTGAGCTACTAAGGGGATCTTATGGACCTGTAGCTCAAAGCTCCAATGGTACGTGAGTAACTAACTAAACTCTTTAGTCACGGGATCCACCATCCGTTAACTATCAGACACTCTAGTAAAGACCGACAATTGAACTCTCTTTACCACAAATATATTATTTGTCCATATAAACCAATCAACAATGTGATATCCCTTCACAGAAGCTGGGCCAATAACCGTTATGCCTTATAGTTACATCTAACTCCTTAAGTACCACTAATCCCTCTAATGAACATAAGTCATAGTCCTACTATGACTGAGTCCTCTCTTCCAAAGAAAAGCTGTGGCCACTATGTTCATGCCCCTGAATCAGCCTTTAAGGGAGCAATCTATCTACTTACCCCTGCTTCGGGGAAGGAGTGAATTCCATCTTGTGTAACTGAGTTGCCAGCTCCCAAATCAGAAAAATCCCCCAAAAGGTAGGCATGTTGAGTTGGCAATCTGGCCACTCTCACCTATACTAATCAAAGGACCGCCTTCAAAGGTAGAAGTTCCCAAAACACTCAGTATTGAGGTCATGTCACCTATGGTCGTTTAGGTGAGATGTAAGTCTCCACTATCAAGAACATTATATACAAAGACTAGTCATCTTATGGTGTGGTCTTATACAAACTCTTTGTATAGTACACCCCCGCTCACATGTCTCTATATGAATGGTCAGGATTTACCATCTACAGTAGTTCACAACACTTGCAAACCTCTATAAAGTGGGTCGTATTCGTAGTGTCACCAGGATCAGGTATCCCTCATTAATCCTCATACTACAGACCTATTTAAGTTATTACTTAAGGCATGATCCACTTGTATATCTCATATACATGCTTAAGTTTATATACAATAACCATGGAGCTTTGTTTATTGGATATGAGTAAATGCTAGATAAAATAGCCCTTATTTTATTCATAACAATGTGTATAAATTACAAACTATGAGACTTCGGAAGAATTAAGACACCAATCCCAACAATCTCCTACTTGTTCTAATGTCTCGGGAGACTAATGTACAATACAAGATAAATACATGTATAATATACAATAAACTAGAACATATCCCAGTACCATCTCTCATTTGCCCTAGACAATATGCCGCATGTCCCGCAGACCCAGACTCTTTAAGTGACCCTCGAACACTTTAGCCGTGAGAGCCTTTGTAAATGGATCAGCAATGTTATGCTCCGATGCGATCTTCATGACTATCACATCACCGCGATGCACAATCTCCTTGATCAAGTGGTATTTCCACTATATATGCTTGCCTCGACGATGACTCTGAGGTTCCTTCGAATTTGCCACAGCCCCGCTGTTATCACAATAAAGAGTGATTGGCAAATCCATATTTGGAACAACTTCCAAATCTGTAAGAAATTTCCTCAGCCAAATAGCCTTCTTAGTTGCTTCACAAACTGCTATGTATTTGGCTTCCATAGTGGAGTCTGCGATGCATCTTTGCTTGATGTTTCGCCACACTACAGCTCCTCCATTCAGAGCGAACACTAAACCCGATGTCGATTTACGAGAATCTCTATTGGTTTGAAAGTCAGAGTCTGTTTATCTTGTAAGGATCAAATTCTTATCTCCATACACGAGCATGTAGTTCCTCGTTCTTCAAAGATACTTGAGGATTGTCTTGACTGTCGTCCAGTGATCAAATCCTGGATTGGACTTATATCGACTGACAATCCCTACTGCATAGCAAATGTCGGGTCTGGTACAAACATTGCATACATTAAGCTTCCAACAGCTGAAACATTGGGAACCGGTTCATCTCTTCAACTTCTTGAGGTGTCTTAAGAAATTGATCCTTAGACAAAACGATCCAATGCCTGAAAGGTAACAAACCCTTATTGGAATCTTGCATCCTGCACCTGATAAACATTTGATCGATGTACGATGCCTGAAACAAGGCTAACCACTTGTTCTTACGATCTCAAATGATCTGGATCCCTAGAACATACTATGCCTCACCCAAATCTTTCATTTGGAACTGGGTAGCTAGCCACTTTTTAATGTCAGTAAAAAATCCTACATCATTCCCAATGAGTAGGATATCATCCACATACGTACCAGGAAAGCTACTGAGTGGTTGATGATCTTCTTGTAAACACAAAGTTCATCAACGTTCTGATCAAAGCCAAATGACTTGACCGCATTGCCAAATCTAATGTTCCATGATCTAGACGCTTGTTTCAGCCCATAAATGGACTTATTAAGCTTATAAACTTTATTCTCTTGATCTAGAACTACGACTCTGGTTGAGTCATGTAGATGGTGTCCTCAAGATTACCATCAAGAAAGGCAGTCTTGACGTCCATTTTCCATATCTCATAATCATAAAATGTGGCTATGGACAGGAGTATCTTGATAGACTTGAGCATAACAATAGGTGAGAAAGTTTCCTCACAGTCCACTCCCTCAACCTGAGTATAACCCTTTTCCATGAATCTAACCTTAAAGGTTTGCACCTTTCCATCTACACCTCGCTTTCACTTATAGATCTACTTACACCCTATAGGTCTTACCAGTCAGGTGGATCCACAAGCTCTCAGACGTTATTGAAGTACATAGACTCCATCTCCAGGTTCATAGCTTTAATCTATTCATCCTTGTCAACATCCTTCATTGCTTTCTTAAAAGACAATGGATCCTCGACCCCATCATTAGAAATGACGTTTTGGGCTTTAGTCAATCTCATGTAGCGATTTGGTAGGTTCATAACCCTCCTACTACGTCGAGGTAGTTTCAACTCTTGAGTTGGTTGACTAGATGCACCGACCTCAACAACTCTTGTTGATCTATCGACCTGTTCAATAACTCTTGTTGAACCCTCAGTAGTCTCAGTCTCACTAGAAATCTCACGTAAAACAAGTTTACTTCTTGGCTTATGATCCTAGATGTGGTCTTCTTCAAAGAAGATAAAATTTGTAGAAATAAACACTTTGTTCTCACTCGGATCATAGAAGTATCCACCCCTTGTTTCCATGGAGTAGCCTACAAATAGGCAAACTTTTGAACGCGGTTCCAACTTCTTCGGGTTAGTCATAAGCACATGTGCTAGACACCCCTAAATCCTGAAGTGGTGTAAACTACCTTTACGGCCTCTCCACAACTCAAAAGGTGTTTCAGTAACACTTTTCAAGGGAACGTTGTTCAGAATGTAGCATGCAGTCTCCACTGCAAAACCCCAAAACGTGTTTGGAAGATGAGCATAACTCATTATAGACTGAACCATGTCCAACAAGGTTCTGTTTCTTTTTTCTGATACACCATTTTTCTGAGGTGTACCAGGGGCCGAGAGTTGGGACGCAATCCTATGTTCTATCATATAATTCTGGAATTGGAGGTCCATATACTCTCCACCACAATCAAATTGTAGTGCTTTATCTTCTTACCTAATAAGTTTTCTACTTCAGCCTTATACTCCTTGAACTTGTCAAGGGCTTCAGACTTACGTTGCATTAGGTAGAGATACTCGTACCTTGAATAATCATCTATGAAAGAGATGAAATATTCATGCCCACCTTAAGCCCTAACATTCATCAGACCATAGAGGTCAGAATGTATAAGCTCTAAGGCTTCCTTGGCCCTGTAATCTTTTTCAGTAAAAGGTCATTTGGTTATCTTGCCTTCGAGGCATGATTAACACATCTACAAGGAGTTTTCTTCTAACTTTTCACCAATTGCTCAATCCTATTGAGGTTGATGTGACATAACCTTAGATGCCAAAGATAAGCGTTTTCCTTAGGAGAAACCTTTGGTCTTTTAGCTGTTGTTGCTGTACTGAATATTTTAGTGTGAAACAAGGCTTTTATGACTAACAGCCTTAGTACATACAAGTTACTTTCCATTGAACCAAAACCAATCTCCATTCTATTCTTGAAAATAAACACTTTATTCTCAGAAAAGAAATAGTATAACCTTGTTCAATGATACAAGAAACTGAGATTAAGTTCCTCTTAATATGAGGAACTATGATAACATTATCTAGTAACAGATAACATTTCTTGTCAAAAAATAACTTTAGCCTGCCTACAGCAACAACTGAAACAACCTCACCAGTACCGACTCATAGAGTCAACTCTCCCTCTGGCAACGTTTGCCAGGAACTGAATCCTTGGTAAGAGGAACTGACATGGTTGGTAGCACTTGAATCAAGGATCCAGGCAGAATCATCATTCTCTACCAAACACATCTCCAAGAACAATAAATCACACTTACTGTCTTTAGACATCCTTCTCTTTTGGAGAGTAGTGGGATCAGTATCAGAACCTAAATAAACTCCAAGTTCCATGTTAGAGAACATTTCTCTTCTATGAATTGTAACAGAGTCAACAACACTTGCTTCCTCTTCCTGGAGTTTAACTTAGGAACTAACACTACTTGTTTTGTCATCCATCCCCTTGTGCTCAAAAAGTAAGAAATGACGTTCAAACAAATCTTGCAATGAGTCCATGATCTTGCGTGCAATGACCATGTTCTCAACCCTTTTGGCCAAAACATCAGGTATGCTAGCCAATATGTGAAGTCAGACCAATGAATTAGCTTTCATCCACGCCTCATATGCATTACGAACACTTCGGATACATCAAGGGTCCGGACTTAAGAACATTCCTCAACCATGACAAATTCGAGGTCGTTTACCACGAAATACGTTTTACAAGACTCTTTCCACTGTATGTAATCGGTCAAATTAGAGGCATTAAATGGAAATACAAACACGTTACTGAAAACAAAAAACACATTGACAGACGTTAGGTTTTAAGCAAATACCCGTTGAAAAATATATAACATCTAATACGGTTTAGCAAAACTAACATGAACCCCGTGTGACATCTAGTTTTGCAATGACGCTTCAAAGGTTTAGAACAAAAGCCTTTGAAGGGAGGTCAATTATTCCTCCTCTGAATTTAGAAATTCTCAACCACCCATTAATACTATAACAACTCTTGCTCCTATAACAACTAGCCACCATTGATTTGGTCAAGAAATCATTAACTTACTTAACAATTTCCCGTAAATGTGACCCGCCATTTTAGGCCCTTGAGTTATGCCCCAAGCAGCCAATCCGAAGGAAAAAAATCTAACTAGGGCAAAAACTAAAGCGACCTTATCTATTTCTGGAGTTCACCTTGATCTTGACCAACTGCATAAAACCCATCCGAAGGGGGACGCTCTTAGGGCGCCACGAGTGAGTACAAAATGATCTCACGGTGCGAACCAATGACAGAGACCATAGGATGTGTTGACACACACCCTTCACCCACTTACTATAAACACTCTCTCTGTCCATCTTGATCTTGACCAACTGCACAAAACCCATCCGAAGGGGGACGCTCTTAGGACACCACGAGGGAGTATAGAATGATCTCACAGTGCAAACCAATGACAGAGCACGTAGGACGTGTTGACACACACCCTTCACCCACTTACTATAAACACTCTCTCCATCCACCTTGATATTGACTCATGCAAACACCATCCGAAGGGGGATGCTCCCAGGGTACCACGAGGCCAAGCATGAATCTTAGGGTATGAACATTCAGAGAGAAACATGAGTGGAATCATTAACATATTAGGTGCATCTCTTCCTCCCACTGAGTATTTTATAACCTAGGGTTTAGTTTACTCAGAAAAAACACGGCTAAGAATTTTAACTAAGTGACTTCTTAGGTTTGCCCAAGATTAACTTTTACCTTGGATAGTTGAACAACTTTTGATCATCATCCATTAAACTCTTTAACGGAGTCTTTGACCAACTGTCGTATGCTTGCAGAAAATCTATCTAATTCACCTTTCCAAGTAGGTTCCCAGGTAGGGGTGTTCTGTTTCCGTCAGCTTAAGTACCCGAGCCTAGACAGAACCCGCCTTAGACAAAAGGTCCCTTATAGATAGATCTAATACAATTTTAATCTTTTTTGCCAATCAATTTAATCCCATTAAATCGATTTAAAAAGATAAACTAGGTTGTTAATTTCATTATAACCTTGAACTTAGGTTTATCTCAATCCAATTTTAAAACCCTTTTAAAACATGAATTCATCCTCAGTTTGCATGCAACTCTTTCTTATTGATTTTAGTTCTAATTTCTTTTATAACACTTATAACAGCAACAACAAAAACATTCACAACGCAAAGCAAACACATGAAAGGCATTCATAACTTTTATAAACAGCCTAAATGTCGTGCTCCACGCATTGTTCATTCATTGTAGCCTTTTTATATAACACTTATACAAAATAGCAACTAACCAAGCAAAACTTGCTTCCATTCACCCTTATACTATAATGCTTATAATATAAAGATGATGCATGAATATGCTTACATGCATAAATATAACTCTTATATTTTCATGATGCATGCACATGCTTTCTTGTAATTTCTTCATGCCATATTATAACACTCATAATATATGATGCATGAATAATTGCACAACCTAAGGTGGATTTCAAAACTATATGTCAAACACTTTGCCATATAAACCACATACATGTCATGTATAATAAAGTTGATGAACCGGAAAAAATTGCCTCAAATCCTCAAAACTAAAAGCTAACTATTACAAATGCAAAGAGTCTCCGGTTCAACAGGCGAATCGGGTCTTAAACCGTCTAGGCAAAGCAACACGTCTCCACTGATCGTGTACTAAACTTCCCTGCGATCGTCTACACGAAAGAGTAAACGCTTTACTCAGAACTAAACGATCGTTTAGAAACGATTTTGTACCTTTTACTATGCGATGAAGCATGAGGTACGTGATCGTGTAGCGCGCTCCACAATACAAGCCTTATACGATCATCTAAATGACTACGATGCGGTGAAGACAATCGTTTAAACGATCACTGAGCAAGTGCCTTCATATCATATACCATATGATCGTGTAGTTAGTGACTATGCGATGAGCATGCTAACTACAAGATCGTTTAGCGCTCACCTTTTTCTAAATGATGAGCATCATATGCTCCCACTCGATCGTTTACCTCCAGCGTCTATGCGATCAGGCAACCAAAGCTACGCGATAGAGTAAACGATTTCCCCCATCGTTTAGCATTAGCTAAACGATTGTTTAGTAAATACTACAAGATCGCATAGAAAAATCTACATGATTGTTTAGTCAAATCCTAACGATCGTTTACCTGAGGCTACACAACACAACCAACTCTTGGTTTTCTTCTTCGTTGAGAACCGCATCTTCATGCTTCAAAAATTCATCACGAACGACTCAACCAACTCAAACACTTTGAATTACAGACTCGATTGCATGTTAATTATGCCAAAAAACACAGGGACCCTTACAAATTAACATTTTGTAATTTAAAGAAAGCTTTAAATAGAGGCAATTAACTGGTAAACATTCATCAATGCCATCCATAAATACATTTAACAATTAAACGCAATGCAAAAAACCCACCACGACTGTAAAAGAAGTTCAACACAGAAGTGAAATTTAGAATATTAGAACACCTTGGCTCTGATACCAATTGAAGGAAATCGGATATGAGGATTTCCATGAGCAACAAAATGATCATTCCAAATTTCGTTCCTATTTGAACATAAACAATTACAATCAATAAACAGAAACATACAGGCTATGCATAAAACAAAATTATAGCATGCTTTACATAAGATCAAGGGATAGAATTTTACATACCTTTGAAGACTCATCTTCAACACCCTTGATCACAAACGCTCATCCAACTAGCAAGACAACAAACCTGAACACTCGAACACTATGACCGCAACACAACACGATCGCAACAATCACAAACACAATGAACTACAAAACCACAAACACAGCGAACGACCTTCAAAAACCTTGAACATGTCGAGTTGAGTACGATACCACCACAATGGCTACCTTGGTATTCTCAGTGTGAAAATCCAGAAGTGTGGGCTCTGTGTGGACTTAGTTAGAGGACGAGACTGGAGGAACAACAATCTTGTAAACGATTGAGCAAGTGGGAGATGACAGAGATCTATCGCATAGACGATGCCCAATCGTTTAGAAGAAGCTCCACGATCGTGTAGCAAAAGCTCCACGATCTTTTAGCTATCGATCAGTTGAGTGAGCTATCGTATAATGTCACTCGAAGATCGTCTAGTCTCCCTTCAGCTGTCTTTTAGTGAATCTCATTCACTTGACAACATCTGCGTGAGATCTTTCCCAGAATAGAAATCTTAATTCAACAACTACTAAATTTAGGAAATCATTTTTTCTTTTATCTCACAGTTACTATGAAATTACCAATAACCTCCCACTCAATTGGTTATTAGAGAAAAAGAGATAATTATCCAAATAATTAATATTATTATAAATATGTATGATAACTAGCTTACCATATTATATTTATAACCTATAGCTTTAATATTTCACTTCATGAAACATATAAACCATAGCTTTTTTTTTTCTTTCTATTTCATGGTACTTAAGGTAAATCCCATTTACATTAATCCTCCACTTGATGTATCTCATACATCACACCAATCATATCATATATAATCAAATTACCTATTGTCAATTTGAACATTTCAAATCACACTAGAAGAAATTCAGGTTTTAATGTCGGTTGGAAAAAGTGAAATCAGATGTATAATGTTGGTTTTTTGTTTTTTAAAAAATAACAGATCTTTAATGTTGGATTTAAACCGACATTAAAGATGGGCTTTAATTTCAGTTTAAAACCGACATTAAAGGTGTAATGTTTTGTTTCTTATTTTATTAAATAATATAATTCTAAATCGCGACTCCTTCTCTTCTTTACCTTTCGCACCGACACTAAATAATATAACCCTAAATCGCCGTCGCTCTTTCCCTTCGTTATCAGCTTTCTTTCCTTGCCATCCGTCGATTGTTCTTCACGTCGTCCGTCGATCGTTCTTCACTCCGTCCGTCGATCATTCTTCATGTCGTCGATCGTTCACGTGATTTAGGTATTTTGATATTTTTCTTTAAAACTTCGTGGATAGATATCATCTTTGTTAGTATAGTGACGACATTAGCAGTCAACGGTGATAAATTCTTTTTCAACATTATTTAGGACTCTCACAGTAGCTTACAACAAAGTTTTCCTTCTATTGGTCAAGGATTAAGCAAATTCGGACACTAACTAGCAAGGATTTTGGTTCTTTTGGATTCAGAATAGTTTCAAAGCTCTTCGAATACTTTTCAGCAAGAATTGAGACTGTTTTGTTTAGACTTGATTCAAAGTGTCCGAATTGAGATTTAAAATTGCTTTGGGAGTCTTTCAAATAGTTTAAAAGTTCTTTTATACGCGTTGTGCAATTGGAATTCTACTTCTGGAGTCTATTTGTTGTGTGTTAGCATGTTTCGGGCTTCTATTGTAATTTATATATTATTTATGGCTACATATTGATCATCTTGAATCATGTGTTTTGGCTAAATAATAGCATGTTGTGATGTCATGTAGTAGTGTAATAGCTTATGTGTAAATGAGTTATTAAGTGATATGGTGCATATGACTTTATTGACTTGTTGAGAATGTTTGGTTGTGCATATGATTATGTTGGAGGCATGTTGTTACTTTATGTGTTTTGACATGAGATATGGTTTAGGATTATATGGTAAAAATCATGCATTGGTGAGATTTTGTGAGAAGGAGGTTAAAAACCTTGTGAACTTGTAAAGAAAATGTTTCAATGTTGGAGGCATGTTGTTACTTTATGTGTTTTGGCATGAAATTTTTGTTCTTATGTTATGCTTCTCAACTGTTTGTGTAAATGTCTCAATGAAAGCCAGCTATGGTTTCACTCCAATATGTCTCTCTGCTCCTAAATTTTGGCCTTTTTATGTGTCTATGGCCTTTGAAATTCGATTTGATTAATGGTTTTGTTGTATATAATACATTTGTTGAATTACTTGAAGTTCTAGTGCATAATTACTTGCTACCTTTTGTGATAACATCCTTAAGAAAAGTAGGAGTGAGAAGCTGAATGATGAAGCAATTAAGGAGACACTTAAGAAGGTAATTTTTACTGTGATTTGATGTATATCATTTGGATGTGTTTTTACTATGTACTGGAAGTTTGTTGCTGTAGTTAGGAGAAATCTAGCAATTTGGATGTGGGTAGTTGTTAGTCTAAGCACTGGAAAATAATAAGTGTTATCTCCTGGACTGTGGTACTGAAATATTTGTTTGGGTTGGAAGAGTGACGCAAGTAGAGGAGCGAAAAGCAACAATTCAAGTAGCTGAGGTAACTAACGTAATTAAAGTTATGGACATGATTTATCAAACAATACTTTATATTCAGGAATTTATTGCCAGCCAGAATAGGCCAAAGGCAACTCGTGTGACTCGGGTTATACAAGGCTATGAAACACATTATTTTAAGTCCAACTTCGAGTCCTGGCTAGTTGGATCAGTGACTACAGGTGCTGAGAAAGGAAGAGGAAAGTAGCTAGTAGTTACCATATCTAATTGATAAAATGAGTTTTTTATTCTGCTTGCTTTAATTATTATTCAAAATGGTACTCTTTTGTAAACAGCTCTATTGAAACAACAAGGTCTATATTGCAAGGGATTAACAAAAAGTGCACCAGTGAATGAGGAAGTTGCTGGAGGGAGGCGGGAAAAATGGAGGTTTAGATGATACAAGTTTTGGTTGTTTGAAATGGTTAGATTAGTTTTGATTGTTTAATCGAGGTCCTGATGGTTTTCATTCTTTAGGTATGGTGAATCAATGGTAGTACCAAAACTCCATTGCTTGTAGAGGATATTGGTAAAATTTAAAGTGGAGATTGCTACATCATTCTTTACACCTATCACTCTGGTGAGAGGAAAGAAGATTATTTCTTGTGCTCTTGGTTTGGAAAGGATAGCATCAAGGTTAGTTAATATTTAGGGTTTATTTTGAGAAAATCTAATATTGTAAGTTACATACTTAAACTTGGAATGTGGTGGTACACTTGCCAATTCAATTGAATAACTAGTGCTGATTCTCTAAGAAAGAGAATAATGGAAGATGGTTTCCTTGATCTAATGAAAGTACTCTTGATTCCTGTAAAATAATAATTGCTTGTAAACAAGTGTAGAGATGTTTTCTCATTCTTTACATTTTCATATCATGGCATATTTAAGTGCATTTGTACATAAACATATGTGTTTATTACTGTTAAACCATTTTCTATTATTTCAAACCTCAGGAAGATCAAAGGATGGCTACACGGTTGACGAATACAATGTCCAACTCGCTGAAAGGGTCATGAAAATTACAAGATCAAAAGATGGCACACAAGTAAAGAAATAATGTTATAACATTGTCATTGGGTCATGTTTCATGTTTATGCTGAAAGCCTGTACTAATTCTAGCCATTGCAAGTCTTATGGTAACGTCTCAACTTATGATTATCTAGGTTGCAACCTCACTGAACTCTACCGAGTGTTTTGTCCAGCAATCCGGCTCTTCTGTTTTCTCTTGGCATGGAAACCAAAGTACATTCGAGCAGCAACAGTTAGCTGGCAAAAGTTGTAGAGTTTCTAAGGGTAAGGCCTCAAACATTTTATCTATTTATATCTATCAAACATTTTATCCACACACACACACACACACACACACACACATATATATATATATATATATTTGAATGGATACAATCTTCCGTTGCATGTGTTACGTTTACGCCCAAACCTTCATTGTTTGTGATCCTTTGAACAACAGTGGTCAGACAAAGATGCATATAACTAGATACTGTTGAAGCTGGGGGGGTCTGTTATCCTTGTTTTTAATGAAAGTACACACGAGCCCATATATTTAAAAAATTATGTTGTGTTATATTGCTTCTTTGCTTTTGATCCTTTTCTTTGATCATGCTGGTATCTACTTTCCTGTGATCCTATCAAAGTTAATTAAATTATTATCATGTGGTGAAATGAAAATTATGTTGCTTGTAAATTTACAGGAAGTAGGTGGATGGGGATGGTCAACCGTTGTTGCAGCAGCAACAGCAATAGTAACAGATGGTTCCATTATAAGATACTTACATGCAGAGTAGAGCTGAAGCTCTTCAAAATGTTGAATCCACCATTCATGAATTGAGCAATATCTTCAACTAGCTGGCAACTCTGGTTTCTGAACAAGGAGAGATTGCTATCAGGTTCTACCCTTATGCACCTATTTCAGAATTGCTGATGATATAATTACTTTTCTGTTACAAACAAAGTATGAAAGGTATATGGTTACAGTATGTCCATTACATTCAGGTTGATCTTGAACCTTAAAGAGTTTAATGTGCTACACAAGATTAAATGAGTCTAAATATAACCTTCATTAAAACTGGATAAGTAGTTAACCTGCCATAGCTTCTAGATGTATTGGGTTTATTTACCATATATTTTTTTAGAAATGTATGATTCGATGGTTGTTGTGATTGTGAAACTTGGTTCCATCTGATGATGACTTTTCTAAGGGGTTTCCCCCAAGCATGCTTCTATTAGAAAATTGGCTTATGAGATTTCACTTCTGTTATTAACTTGCTATGGTTTAAATTTTCCATTTTTGTTTTGTATATGCGTTTATGTTTTTCTTTTATAAGAAATGAAAGATGTCATTGAAAGAATACTCAAATAAAGAGAGATATCATTGACAGAGGACTCAAAAAAAGAAAAATTTGTAGGCTTTGGGGATGAGGAATCGTGAATCCCCAAGCCTAAAAAGAGGAGTAAAACAAGTTCTCCAACCTAAATTATTGATTTCTGTAAAAGAAAAAAATCAATTTAAAAAAAGTCAATAAAATAGACAGAAGAGAGTAGCCTGGCAAAGATATTACACTTCTTGTGCTTAGTAATAAATGGGAGGAACAAGCTCCTGACGTTACTTTTATATTTTGATACGGAGAAATAGGATGAAAATGTTGGATATTCTTGCTACTTTTTGTTCATTTTTCTTTATGATTGTTAAAACTGGAGCACAAGAGATGAGGCTTTATTAGTTGTATATTTCTGATGAATAATTTGGTAATCTGCTGGTATGGTGTATCAGAATAACCGATGGATCTGGAAACTGGAAAGTACATATAGGCATTTCCATCTTAAAACTAAAACTGAAACTGAAACTTTAATTTTGATTAATGAAAATTACAAGAGAGAGAGAAATAATGTTATAACATTGTCATTGGGTCATGTTTCATGTTTATGCTGAAAGCCTGTACTAATTTCAGCCATTGCAAGTCTTATGGTAACGTCTCAACTTATGATTATCTAGGTTGCAACCTCAATGAACTCTACTGAATGTTTTGTCCTGCAATCCGACTTTTCTGTTTTCTCTTGGCATGGAAACTAAATTACATTCGAGCAGCAACAATTAGCTGGCAAAATTTGCAGAGTTTCTAAGAGTAAGGTCTCAAACATTTTATCCGTTTATATCTATATATATTATATATATATATATATTTGAATGGATACAATCTTTCGTTGCATGTGTTACGCTTACGCCCAAACCTTTATTGTTTGTGATCCTTTGAACAACAGTGGTCAGATAAAGATGCCTATAACCAAACACTACTGAAGCTGGAAGGTCTGTTCAAGAAGAATTATGAAGGGATCCATACTTACCAAGTGGGGAGGGACAGTAAACTCATAATGTTTGTAAAATCATAATATTTCTATTACTTGTGTGTTTTCAAAGCCTGAATTATTGTACGCTTTTTAAATTATAATTCTATAGTAGAATTTTCGGATTAAATGTAATAGATTTACAATCCATACATAAATAATATGTCATAGCCATAGCATTCGATGATAATGTGTCATGTTATACTTTTTTACCGAAAAATGGATTTGGCAAGGGAACTTTAAAAAACGGACAATAGTTGATAAAACGAACAGATTTGGGCTTCAATGTTGGCTAAGAATTAAAAAAAAACAGGCTTTAATGTCGGTTGCAACCAACAGGCTTTAATCACTGAAGACCTTTAATGTCGGTTGCAACCGATATTGAAGGTTGTGTTATTGGTGTTATTGAAGCCCTTTAATGTTGGTTTAAAACCAATATTAAAGGCAACCGACATTAAAGGGCTTTAATAACTCTATCTTTAATGTCGGTTGCCAACCGACATTAAAGCCCGAATTTCTTCTAGTGCCAACACTAAAAACTGATTCTCAACTTGAATACATTGAGATACCAAGAGGATCTTATGGACCTATAGCTCGAAGCTCCAACGGTACGTGAATAACTGACTAAACTCTTTAGTCACGGGATTACCATCCATTAACTGTCAGGCATTCTACTAAAGACCGACAATTGAACTCTTCTTATCACAGATATATTATTTGTCCATATAAACCAATCATAGTGTAATATCTCTTCATCCATAGTGTCACAAGGATTAGGTATCCGTAGTGTCACCAGGATTAGGTATCCGACAATTGGATCTATCATCTATAGTAGTTCACAACACTTACAAACCTCTACAAAGCGAGCCGTATCCGTAGTGTCACCAGGATTAGGTATCCCTCTTTAATCCTTATATTACAGACCTATTTAGTCTATCACTTAAGGCATGATCCACTTGTATATCTCATATACATGCTTAAGTTTACATACAATAACTATGGAGCTTTATTTATTGGATATGAGTAAATGCCAGATAAAATAACTCTTATTTTATTCATAACAATGTGCCTTCCCCCGCTGAATCAATCGAACTCCTATCATTATAAAGAAAACCAAAATAAAAAAATGACTAAGTAGTTGATAAGATATTTGGTGATGGGGAAAACTCGCACAAAGTTTCTTGTAACGTTTACAATACTCGAACAATGATTCTCCCACGTCTTGTTTAATTCTGTGGATATCTTTTTAATGGAATGAGCTATTATTTTCTAGAAATTTTTTCTTTAGATTGTTCTATGTTGTGATAGATTCAGTAGGTAGATAATACAATCAATCTTTGGCCCCATCCTTAAGTGAAAAAGGAAAGACCCTCAAATTAAGTTGTTCTTCAATGACACCATGTGGGCTCATCCCATTACAAACCATGTGGAAATCATTGATGTGTTTGTGGGGATCTTCTCTGAGACTCCCTTTTGAATATGAAAAAGATGTGAATTAGCTGGTTTAAGCTCAAATGGAATGGTGGTTTCCAAATATACAATACATAATGGTTGTTGTGTCATGTCTGGTTTGACAAGTTCCCTCAGTGTTCTTTCTCATACTTTTCCCATATTTACTTCTTGTAACTCCATTTCCTCTTTTCTTTGATTCTCAACTTCTTGTTGATTCTCCTCCAAATGGTCTTGACCCTCCTCAATAATTTCTCTTCTTTGTCCCCTTTGGATTTTGCGTTCTTCTTTGTTCCCTTATATAAGATTGGGTCATAAACCAACTCAAACTCATACACACTGAATAAATTTAAAAGTTGACCAAGTAAGTTGCAAGATTCCCTAGCAATAGTGCCAATTTGATCGGTGGATGCCAGGTCCAAGAACAAATAAATATGCACCATCCTTACGAGCTTGTAGCAAGTGGGAGTAGGTTGTCTCTACTAGGAATCAATAACAAACTCAGAACAATTAATAAATTCAAGGTAACACGGGAAGAAATTTAAATAGAACAAGATTGCTTGTGAAAATTTTATTTTGACAAAATCCACAAAGGGATAGGAATGGATTAGTTTATTTCTTATCAATGGAACAAAAGTAATTGAGCCATTATTTGTGAACACATGACCATAATCCAATTAATCTCTAGATGTCTCTAGTTAATAATTGGTGAGATTTCTTAATTAAACTAAACCACATTAATTACTTTGGAAAGAAAGCTCCCTTAGGAATCACCATGGTTTGCATTACGTGCCTTGGAAAATTACCATGACGTATGAAAGACTAGCTAGCCTAAATGTAGTTACTAATGATTTTCATTGATTCAAGAACATTAAGCTGAGATCTAGCCTATAAGTGGATATTCTCTACCCAATGGTGCCACAAAATTCATTCAATTACAAGGCAAATACTCTTGACATACATAATTAATAATTCAATAAGCGTCATTTCTATCAATATCAATCAAAGTAAATTTAATAAAAAAAATCAATAGAGTTTACAGCAACAACCCATAAACGAGCTCAATCCTTAATGAAATTAAACATGAATCCTATCCCTAAGTTGAGTAATTACCTTAGCCACTCACATATTCATGATAAATCTTCAATACTATGTGGAAAGATACAAAGAAATAATGGAGGATGAGTGAGAGAGAGATTAGAAGGTGGAAAATAGCAGAAGAATATCGTGGAGGCTAGAAAAATCAGACTTCGGATTCCTCTTGCCCTAAAATAATCACGCAGATATTTATAAAAATTTGCCAAGCGCAGCAGCACTATTAGGAGTTATGTAGTGCTGGTCTCGAGCGTAGTTGTGATCCTAGATGCGCTCTCTAAGTGTAAACGTGCATGCACGAGGCCGTCTTTCTTCGTCAAAGTTCGGAGTGCCATGACATTCTCCTACAGCGTTGAGTCCTACATGAAGTGGTCTAAGGCTGAGCTGAATGCAGGGCAGAGCGCTAAAAACACCAGTTACTTCCTTTGAACTCTAAGCAGGGCACCAAGGTAGGACAGCTGCACTCCTCATGGAATTTTCATAATTCTTTGCCTCTTCGTTCAGTTGATGGTTTCGAAGTTTCGTTTGGACGTGTTTTGGCCTCAAATCAACTCCAATTGTCCGCTCTACCTTCTTAACACTCAAGGCCAATAAAACAAATAAATAAACCAATAAAATCGTGGAACGAACATGAATTAGGCCGAAAAAGATAACTCTTTTGGGAGCTATAAATGATTCTTCATATTTTCATAGAGCGAATTTTTCCTTTCGTTTTTTCCTCGTTTCCTCTGTCCTCATTTTCTCACTTCCATAATTCTTCTTCTATAGTTTTGAATATTGAAATTTGGTTGGCTCATAAAAAATCGATTAAAAGACAAATTACATTACAAGAAATCCATGACATAAGAAAACTGTAGTAACTAATTTTTGCAATTTTTTTGCGAGTTGTTGGATCAACCATAAATTGGAGATGACAACAACAAGAATTTTATAAATCCTTAGCTAAATAAAATCAACCATGTCTGCATCTTTCAAGAAAAAAAAAATATATAAAAATGTGACAATATTCCTAAATCTAAGGGTAGCAACAATTTGAAAATCATACTAATACACCTCTAAGTAAACAAGGGGTGGGAGCATTAGATGAAGGGTAAAATAGGAAGAAATGACCCAAAAATATTTATAAATTAAAAATCAGTTTAGTCATGTTTCACTATATATTTTGGGGTTATTTATCAAAACCTCAATTTGTAGGTCTATTCCTCATAATTTCCCAAAATAGTTTAGAGGAGGCAATAAGAAAGTAAGATAATTTTGGGCCTTAGAAAGAGGCTCACCCCAATCCCAAGCCTAATGAATCAAGTCCAAGCCCACCAAAAGAAAGCTTACACCCAGCCCACGAGTGATCGCCTAGCCCTACTGAAAGTCCCAATATGGATTTAAATATTAAAATAATAATAATAATAATAATATAAATTGAAACAAACTCTCAAATATAAAATCGTATAGCAAATCAATTATAACTGTTTAAATTTAGATGATTGAACGGAAAAGATTTAGGGTGAAAATAAGATGGAAGTCGAATATCCTATTTCATGATTATATTTTTAGATTCATTTGAAGACAATATTTTAAGCTCTTCAATCGTTATATTTAAAATACATAAATGAGATTATTATTTTTAGAATGTTAAGGACCCGTTTGATAATATTATCGTTTCCTGTTTTCGGGTTATGTTTCTCTTTTTCAGGAAATTGACATGTTTAATCATTGTTCTTATTTTTTGTTCCTAAAATTTGAGAAACGTTCCTAATAATGAAGCCAAAATTGAGGAACAACAAAGTAGTTTCTTTTGTTTTATTTCTATTTTATTTAAAGTTGTTTAGAGTTGACTAGTTTGCGAGGAAGCTTGTCAAAGACATTTTTTTTTAACTTTAATCTTAACTTTATAGTCTTGAGATCAAATTTCAAATGAGACTTATTTTATTTTATTTTTCTTTCTTTCTTTTGATATTTCTTTTTTTTTTCTTCTATATATTAAGAATTTCCCATATATATATATATATATATTATAATTATTTCTTTCTTTTATTTGTATTTATTTTCTTTATTATTATTTTTATATCTATATGTTAATTTAATTTTAAATTTTCAAATATTTAGATTTATATATTATTTTGATTTTCAAATTTTAAATTTTCATTAGGTTGTTTTCAAGTATAAGAAAATGAACCAAAATATTTATAAATATAACAAAGTTTCACTGTCTATCTATTCTAGATCACGATAGACTAGTATTTGTGTCTATCTATGTCATGATAGACACAGACTATAGACACAGATATTAGTCTATCACAAATAACTATGATATTTTGCTATTATTTGTAAATATTTTAAGCAGTTTTGTTGTTTAAAATAATTTATCTTTTCAATTTTTATATATAAATATTTTTTGAATTTTGAATTTTAAATTTTGCAATATGAATTTTTATATATTTTTTAAATTTATTTATTTTTCTTACATATGAAACTAATTATAATTTTACAATATAATAAATTTTGTTTACTAAGATTTTCATTTATGTTCATATTAATATTTACGACATTTTCATAATAATATAATTGATTTAGATTTGAGTCTATTTCATTTAAAATTTAAAAAGATGACTTGAGTGAGAAATAATATTGTACATAAAATTTTAGCATATTGTTATTAATTTTACATAAAAATTTATGTGTATTTAATAATTATTTTTTATATTTTAATGCATGGCATATATATTTTTTTTATTTTATATAATTAAATTATATTTAAACTACAAAATATGGAAAAAAAATGTAAAGAAAAAAAATACAAGAAAAGAAAAACAAGAATGGTTATCAAACAAGTTTATGTTCTTGTTTCTTTTTTTCAAGAAAGAGGAAACATAAATAGTTATCAAACATATTCCTGTTTCTTGTTCTAAAAAAGAGGAAACAAAAAACAAGTAATAGGGAATAAGGAATAGAAAACAGTCAACAGAAATATTATCAAATGAACCCTACATAAACAATAAGTTAAAAATCACTTTTAGTTCCTTAACTTTCATAAAAGTAACAATTTAGTTTCTGAACTTTGGTTTATAACATTTAGTCACTAAACTTTTAATTTTGTAACAATTTAGTCCCTAAACATTACTATGTAACAATTTAGTCTTTATATTTTCAAATTTGTAATAAT
Organism: Benincasa hispida; assembly: GCF_027475165.1. Taxonomy (NCBI): domain Eukaryota; kingdom Viridiplantae; phylum Streptophyta; class Magnoliopsida; order Cucurbitales; family Cucurbitaceae; genus Benincasa; species Benincasa hispida. The sequence continues at coordinate 45,400,305 of NC_143478.1, read as the reverse complement.
TTAGTCTTGAAATTATTGTTAAGATGTAATGAGATTTTTTATAGAAACTATTGCATAAATTATTGTTAACAATTTAGTCTTTATATCTTCAAATTTGTAACAATTTAGTTTGTATTGCAGAAATTATTGTTAATATTTAATGAGATTTCTTGAATAAATAAATCAATAAATTAATTAGAGATTCAATTTTTTTAGAAAATACAAAGTCTACATCATAAAATAATAAAAATTAACATCAGACTTTAATAAATTTTCTTATGTTAGGGACTAAGTTGTTACAAATTTCAATGTATGGGGACTAAATTGTTACAAAATTGAAAGTACAATGACTAAATCGTTATCAAGTAAAGTTTAGGGACTAAATTGCTACTTTCATAAAAGTTTATGGACCAAAAGTGTTTTTTAACCTAAATAATACTAATGCAAAAGTGCGATTAACTTAGTGGTATTGACATTACCTTTCATTGTTATAAAAAAAACAAAGGCAATTAATACAATATTTGAGTAATATCTTAAAAAATGAGAAAATATTTTTTTTTTTGGTTGAAGAAAGATAACAAATAACCAGTATTATTATTAAATTTGAATTATCCTTAGGTTCTTGACCTTTTATTTCTATTTCTTTCTCTATTTCTTTCTATTTCTTTCTATTTCTTTCTCTATTTCTTTAATAACTATGCATTTAAATTTACATGATTGCCTATGACAATGCATAGGGATATATAAAAGAAAATGATAAAATATAATTAACTTAAGAAAATGTTGGAATTTCATTAATTAATTTAACATCTTTAGTTTATGTTATATCATAATTTTCGATTTCCTAAAATGCAATTTTTGTAGTTGATGAAAATTCTATAATCATTTTTTTAGTAGATCAAATAAGTGGTGTATCTGACAATTAACACTAAATTATAATATTTGACAAGAATAACTTCATACTTCTAAGCATTAAGTTCAAGAATAATGTAATTTTTAAAAGTAATGACAAAAATAGTATATATAAGAAAGAAATTACAAAGCTAAGGTAGAAGAGAAACGTATTGATAAAAATAGGGTAACAAGATCGTGTACTTAGTTCACCATTATTGTTGTGGCCACCATGTCAGCTTATAACTTGGTCAATGAAGAACAAACTCGTCGGTATCCGTGGATCCGTCCACGATTTTACAACCCTATTTTTGTGAATACTTTCAAATCAACTCTATTTTTGTCAATAAATATTAAAATAATATTATTTTTTTACAAAAATTCTAATTGGGATGATTTGGGCTTTTGGCCCTTTGCAAAAACCCACATGAAAAAGTTGAAAATTGTCCTACATTAAAAGATTTGATGTGGCTATTCTTCAAACTGAGTTCTTCACAATCCTTATTTTCAATTCTTTGTTCTTCTTCTACTAGTCTGTAATGTGATCTAACACACAATTTCTACTTGATTCCAATCCTTATCTAACAAGTGTTCGATTAAAAAGAGTGTTATGTTAAACTTAGAGAGCAACCAACATGAAATGATTTAACGTTGAGGTTGTGGTAAAACTACTTTCAAAATAGTGATTCTTGTACGACACAACGATCTATTTTTTTTTCCAATCTGATCAACATGAATTAGAACCTATAGAATTGTTGTGGACATTGATATCTCACTTCTTGATGCTAAGTCACAATCCATATAATTTGTGTATTTTTTTTTTCTTAATTTTGTGTTTGGGACAAGTTGAATAAAAACATGTTTTTTGGTTTCCTCTTTTTTTTTTTTTTTTGGTTGAGAACATGCTTATTGTATCAATATGATATGAAGATATGAAAACAAGGGTGCCAAAACAAAGGAAGAAACACAAAAGACAGTTGGGAATGGGGGACAAATGCATGCTATGTAATTTATGAACAAGGTCTACAATGTTGAAATCTCAAATTTATGAAAATATAGATATAAATATCTATTAAATATCAATGTTGATGAATATTTCATAAAAAAAAAAAAACAAAAAACATATATTTAACTAAATTAATATTATACAAATTCATGAACATGTAGATAAATGATGAAAAAGATTATTCTCAAGCGTACCACAAAGTTTTGTTATTCGCTCAATTTGGAAAATTCTAAAACTATTTAAAAATACTTCTAGAGAAACGGTTGATTAATGTTTTCTTAAGACTAGTTTTGAGAATATTGTTTTTCATTTGAAACAATTTTCTAAACTTTTGAAGGGAGCACTAATTAAGTGCTGCCTTCTTTAAATAAATGCTTTGGAATGCTTTTAGGATTAAAATCACTTTTAATTTCATTAATCTGAACTTTCAAGATCTTTAATTCACGAATCTACTTAAATACAAAATTAAAAATTAAAGAGTTTCATTAAAAATAAAATTTAAATTTAATTGATCAATTAAGTTTAAAACTTTTTTTAATTAAATTAAGTTTAAAATTTTTGAAGTTGATAGGACCTACCATTAAACACAAGATTGAATATTCAAGAATCATCTAAATATTCTTTAAAGTTTATGGACCAAAATAGACACTAACCTCAAAATTTATTTTCGTTTTCTGGGAATCCAATATTTCTATGAAATGGACATCTCAGTAATGTAAGATGTCCAGACATCTATAGATGTCCTTATAGGAACATTTCAAGAATTCTAGATGCGCTCTTACAACATGGGTTATCGAGACTCTCACCCAGAGGACATATTTTATTCTATTTTACTTCTTTTCCTTCCTTTTTTTTCTTCCTTTTTTATATGTATATAGTTTCACTCTTCTTTCTTTGCATTTTATGACTAAAATAAATACCTTGGTAATAGTATAATAGTTGTCTTTATCTTTTTAGAAATATATTAAAATTCAAATCAAATCAATTTTTATTTTTATAGAAAACTCAAATTAAAATAAATTAATTTGTTGGGCATAATAACATATCGAAATAATATAAACTATGTTAATTTAAAAATTTCAAATTATTAAAAAGCAAATATATTATACAAATTCAAAATATATTGAATTAATTATAAATGAATGAATAACTCTAAGGGATTCTTGGAGTTTATATAAATTTCTTACCTTTCTAAATAGGAATTTATGAAACAAACATAGTTATCTAGGTAATATTATTACAAAACAGACATGATTATATCTAAAGATGTCCGATTTCTAAAATTTTTAAACATTTATCATTTACGACATCTAAAGATTCAAATTATCGGTTTTACTTGAAAAACAAAGGATCCCTCAAACAACAATTTTCTTGCCTTAGAATAAAACCCTAAGTAGGGATTGGATCTAGAGAGGTATAAAATAACATAAACGATTATCCCAGATATTATCCAAATAAAAATGTGTGTTTTTTTCTTAAATATTGGTCAACTTAAATCCTTGGATATTCATTACAATCATCTTTAAACTAAAATTCAATTACTATGAATTATTCTTTCATCCATCTATTAGGTTTATGGGGGCTGACAATATTTGTTTAAGTTGTACTGTGGTTCTTCTATAGGTATTGAGCAAAATATCTTAACACTCATATTTTTTAGAAGTCTATGTCCTCTCAAGATGCGGTGTCTGTGATAATTTGTTTCCTTAGGGAAGATTTTGGAAATTGTGTTTCCTTTTTTGCTAAAATCAGAATTGTTTTAGGGTTTTCTTTTAACATTTAGCTGCATATTTAAGGGCCGTAATACTATTTGATAGGGTTGGAAATTTTTGATATCCTTTGATGATTGTTGCTGCCACGTGTGAAGGGAGTTCATATTTCCGTATCCTTCAAGGAGAAGGTTGTGTGTCGATTACTTGAATGTTTTCACATAAAGAATATTGTTCAAGTTTTCATATTGGAATCGAAAGTAATTCTTTAATTTAGGGGAACCTAAATTCTTAGCGTGAAGTGGTTTTCACTTGAAGCAAGAAAGATAAACAATGCATTAAGAATGTGTCTCTCATTTCAGAGGAGCCTGATTGTTTATCCACTATTATACTAGTTCTTAGGAGAAGCCTATATAATATTGAGAGGGAATCTCACATTTAGGGGAGCCTAAGTATTGTTGAAAGTGTAGAGCTTGACACTTGTCTCTATTATTATTTGTAGTCTCAACAGATAAGTACAACATTGTAATTGTTTTACTTTATATTAATAGATTTATCTTTTTTGAACATACTATCCTAAAAAAATAGGTAATTTTCATGAACTGGTTCACAATTTCTATGTTAGTTCTCTTAGCTTTATTCTTATTTATACTAGGATGTTCTACTAAGTGTTATAGCATCGCATTTAACATCCTTGATTAGTATTGTTTTTACCTTCCTAATTTTTCACAATCCATTTTTTATCTACCAAAGAGTTAGAAATGAATTCGTTTGGAATTTATCTCATTGTCATTCTTAGATTTAAAGATCACATTTACCAATTGGTAACGAAAGTCGGTATAATTGTAATAGGATTCCATTGATAATTTAATTGTAATGGTTCACAATCGCAAACGTAATTGGATTGCTTTTGATCACATGTTCTTAGAATTATGAATTTATCACATTTACTATTCCGTTACTATTACCGTTATCATTTAGGGTCTAAAGGTAACAGTAACGGTAACAGTAAATGTGATAAATTCATAACTCTCATGCTGTAATACTAACAATAATGATAACAGTAATGATATTGGCGTAATTTCAAAATGCAATTGGATTGAACACTCTCCACTCATCAATCAGTTTGTGTTTTTTGATTAAGATTTGGAAGTGGGTCTCAAATATAAGTATGGATACGAAATACAATAAACAACACCATACGTAATTAAATGGAACTTACGTTTTGGTTTATCATGATTTATTATATTTCCCTAAAGTAAATGTGGCCAAAGTTTTATCCTAAAATTTTTGACTTGGTGTAGAAACCTATAGTTTACACTTTACACTATTATCAGCTATTGGAATATTGTCATGTCAATAGTTAAAAATTCTCCGACATCAATAATTAAGTGCCTTAACTAGCCATGCATATACATATTATGGCTATAAAAAGCTTCTCTCTCCAATATATTTAGCTATTGCAAGGCAAATATAAAAACTTAAATTTAGGTGTACTTTTGAATATTTCATCTTAATGATGGGAAACAAGTGATCCTCACCAACCAGATGGTTTGTTTTTCTTTAGTGCAAAATTGATGTGACTTACTTTGCTTAATTTATATCAACAGATAAACATTCCCCACCTCCATTTTTTCCCATTATAATTTTTGTTCCAAAAAGTGGCCATAAACATTTTAGAATGTATTAATAATTAACATTAGCACATGCATATTTATATATTGCATAAGATTTGGACCATTTAATTATTTTATATGAATAGTACATTATTTATTTGATGCATGTTGTTAAATAGTTTTGAAGTCTGTTTTGATTATTTAGACTAAAATATAATAATGTAGTGGTTTTAATATTAATTTTTCATGGTTGATAAAAGGGTTTCATTTTGTCACTAAGAGAGAGCATTTCTGTTTCCTTTAAAACTTGTAGATTATGAAATATTTATTTTACCATTTAAATACTTCTTAGCCATTGTATTGTTTTGGCTTTGGTTCATATTTCTTCTTGTAGTTTCGAAAGGCTAATCTTATTCAACTTTGATTTATTTCAATTCTTATATTTTTAACTATTTTGATCTCTCGTACTTCTAAAAAGTCACCATTATAATCTTTTTATTGTCATTTTTAATGGACCAAAATAGTTACATTTAGATTAACAACTAGCATTTAACATAAATATAAATTATCGGTTAAACTATAAAAAATGTCATTGAACTTTGTATTTTGTATAAAAAAATACTCCTGAACTTTCAAAAATTTGAAAAATATCCTTAAACTTTCGAAAAAAGAGTTTTAAAAAATACCTTTACCATTAGTGTTTTGTTTCAAAATACCCAAACCTTTTGAAATTATAAAAAATACCCTTACTTTTTTAGTATATGAACAAAACTGTTTTACTTTGTTGTAAAAAATAACTATAAAATTTAAAAAAAATAAAGTTTAAAAATGCTCCTACCATTAGTATAGTGATCAATTTGTTTGAAGTTTTCTTGAGTTCAAAAAGAACCAAATTTAAAAAGTTATTTAGATATCCACATTTTTTTCCATATAGATACGGGTGTACATGGATTGGGTTGGGGGGATTTTTTTTTGGACAAACCCGAAAATTCGGGTCGATCAAATTGACTACCCAAAAGACCCAAACAATGTCTTTAACCCAACCCAAAGGTTGGATTATTGGGTTATTGTCTTATTTTTTTTTTAATTAATTTAAAATGTTTAAATTTATCTACATAATATGACAAATAACTAAAATTTTATAAAAAGTAAATGTTAAATACCAAATATCCATGATATCTATTACAAAGTTTAAACAAAGACGAACATCGTAACAATGCTAAAAGAAAAACATTAATAATTCAACCTAAAGCTAAATGATCGGAGCGGATTTCATTGTCCAAATCTGGACCAAATAATTTTATTGTATCATCACCCCAAACTATTATAGTAATGGCAGTACGAGTCGAACTCAGGGAGTCATCGAATTTCTCAATTAAACAGTTTGCAGTTCGACGATAACCAAAATGGGAGTTTTGAAGTTGTTTTGTTGCAAATAAATTTAAATGCATAAAATAAAAGCAGAAAGTAAAGTGTTGAAAGTCTATGTGAGAAAGCCTAGCTTGGGTTATGATGGAATTCTCCTATTTATGTATTTGAACATAGAATTTTCATTCCCAGAATCAGGTAATTATTTATACCTAACCAAATTAATTGAAAAAAAGCCAATTAATTCGCCAAAATCAACTAATTAGTCTAATTCAAATTGATGATGAATGTGCAAATTCAATTTAGCCTAATTGTAGTAAGGTCTAGGGAAAAATTAGATTGAATATCTAACAAGAAAAGCCTTAATTAAATATTAGTTTGTTCAATTCTAAGTTGGTTAGAATAATACTCATCCAAATTGATTCACAAGCTAACCTAACTTATTGCTTCTAGGTGATTAACACAAGATTATATGTCACGTATCAAAAATTATAATTATAAATTTCCAAATGTCCAATAATATAATCATAATCAATAAGGAACAAAATTGAATATGACAATTACAATAATTTAGATAAAAAACTTACAAATACATCGAAATAGGGAAAAATCCTAGAACCTAAGCTAGAAAAAGAATACCTTAGACCATAATATTCATGAATAACACCAAGAAATCGTTTTGATGCATTCTCAGATTAAAAGAGAAAAAAAGAGGAGAGAAATCAGTGTGGGAATCGGTTGGAATCGACAGATCGATGGAACTTCTGACCTAAGCGGTTAAAATTAGTATTTATAAAATCGTTGTAGCATCGCGACACTGACAGAAATCCTCAAGCATCTGAATTCGGAGCGCCGTGGTGCTGCACTAAATTCAGTGCTAATGGAAAAAGCATCGGGTGCTAGCACGCTGCACTGTGCACTTGCGCCTCCAAGGGCATTTTGGTCATTTTGTCATCATATTTTCTGATTGATGCAATTAAGCTTTGTTTTGGTCCAACCTGAAAAAAAATGTATTCAACCTGAGACCCAACCCAACCAGATAAAATAGAAAACATTTAACCCAACCTAACCAATAAACAAACTAACACAATCTAACCTTTAGAGTTTAGATTGAATAATCCAATTGTTTGGGTTACCGAGTCATTTGAACACCCCTAATAGATACTCTCATTTATCCTTAACTATTAAGGTACAACATTGTTATAACATTTAGGTCCTAAGCTCTCTTGATGCTTCAATTATTCTTTTTGTTCTCATTATATAGTCTATATACGTTAATCGAAGTTTGGGAGTTTTATTTACTTATTTATTTATTTGAGATAAAAAAAATGTAAATTAGTTAAAAATAAAAGAGGAGTGAGGGAGGATTGAAGAAGAGAGGAGAGGAAAAAGAGGGGAAATAGAAAAATAAGAGGACATTAACCGTTTTTGTTTATATAATAACAGTAAGAGTATTTTTGAATATTTTTTTAAGTTTAAGGGTATTTTTGATATTAAACATTAACGAGGTCCATCTAAAACTAATGGTAAAGGACTTCTACACATTTTTTTGGAAGTTTAAGGCTATTTTTAAAACTTTTGAATGTTGGAAGATATTTTTGACATAAAGTATAAAATTTAGGAGTATTTTGTATAATTTAACCAAAAATATATTATGGAGAAAATCCAAGATCAGTTAAATTTGTATCTTAACGATGAGTTTGATGAGTCCCATGGTTGTGTGTAGGTTGCCTAGTTGGAAAGCCAAGCAAGTTAAGTTTCATGGTGCCCCCTCGATTTAATGAGTAGAAATGGAACATCGATGCTTCTTAGAATCCTGCGAAGCAATGCGGCGGCGGGAGGTGGGTAATTCGTGATTCCATTGGATCTTTTATTTGTGTTGGACTCCTAAAGTCTTCTCAACAGTGATCTGTCAAGTTGTTGGAAGCTCAAGCTGTCATTTTGGATTTAAAATCACCTCTCTTCTCTTCTTTCTCCCCTCCCGAGTGCTATTGAGGTTGAATCTGGCTCATGGGAGGTGGTTAATTTGATTATCAATAGCTCCTCAAATTTCACTGAGATGAAGAATGGTATTGATGAGATTGTGTTCTTGGTTGGGCAATTAGAAATGTCTCTTTCTCTTTTTGTCTTCGTGTCTAGAATCAGGCTTCTCATTATATTGCTTGTTATGGCATCGAGTTTCTATTTGATTTTGGTTTTTTTTCTCTCTTCCACTTCGGAAGTGATCGGAGGTGTTGGAACTCTTGTTTTCCTAGTTAGATTTTGGATGTAATTAACCACGGCTCTCTTTCTCATTTACCCCTTTGAGTTAGGTGTTTAATGATTTTTTTTAAAAGAAAAATGGCAAGAATAAAGGGATTCCGTACATGTATAATGGAGTGGGGCCGAAAAGGGAGAGTGATGGAAATGAGAGACAAGGTGATGGGGAAAGTTGATTTTGAAAGAGTAGTCATTTTCATATTTTTGGTATATCATTTTTCTTGACAGACAGAATTTGACATGTTTGGAAGGAAGGGGAAAGCCGACTATATATATCATATGGGTACCTTTTAATTAATTAATTTCATTTAATAAATCTAACGATAACCACGAACAAGTTGGTCCTTTTTTTTCTTTTTCTTCTTCTTGGTTTTAGGGTTATTTTGCTTCATCATCATGGATGTTTTTGGAGGTTTTGGAAAAGGAGGGGTTGGTTGTCTTGTGTTGGCTCAACATAGGGGTCCATTTCAAATCTATATGTGGATCCATTTTGTGTGTAATATATGATTGATATTTTGGTATTTGGAATGACACATATCTCAATATGCTCTCCTTTCGTATCTATCATAATCTATCTCCATGATATGAACTTGTTTTGGTTTTAAATGTTCTTGTGCTAATGTTTACTTATGGAATATGGTTGCGTTAATTAGCTCTCAAATTTTTAAAATTTTGAAATTTGTATTTATTTGGTCCATAAAATTTTAAAAGTGACTAGTTTAGTGATTTTTAAACTTTCTAGTTTACGTGTAACAAGTCTCTGATTAATTCAACTTTTTTTTTTTTTACTGACAAGATCATTTTTCGGGCAATGGGTATACTCGCAGAATTCCATTAGTTATGTATCAACGTTCTAACAAAAAGACTTGTATGTAGCAAAAATCCCAGGTTCACCAGCGAAGGCCTTTCTCCTTCGAAAGGAGATCCGGGAAAGAAAGAGCTATATTAAAGAACCCTAAACTTTTATGTGTTTAGTTGATTTGTGATTTTTCTTTTAAATCTTCAAAGTTTAAGTATCGAAAATGAACAAAAATTTTCAATTTCAGGACTAGATTTGTATTTTAACCTTGCTGATACCATTACATTACACGAATAAAAAAGGTCTTACAAGTAAATATGGTTTTTTATACTCATGCCTTCAAAATTTTCCTTGCCTAGTGTTGCTAGATTTTAAACCATGCAAAACCGAGCTAGTATACGATAGTCAAGTTTTAATATAGTGACCGAGTGTTGAGTATCACTTTCCATACTAGGTTTCAAGTTCGAATGTTTACTATGAAATACTAACCCTAAAGAAACAAAAATCAAGTGATGGGAAAATAACAACTATGAGAATAAACTAACTATAAACTTGAAGAAGAGAAAACCTATGGAGTTGATTTCACCAATGAACTACCATTTTACTTCATTATTGGATGTTCATACAAAATCATAATTAAGCGAGGAAATCTAATTCATCATTAATCTCTTTTTCAAGCGAAGTTGATTCGCTCATGCAAGTTATAGATTTAACATCCATGGTTAATTTTTAATTAAGAACATGCATGAACTTAAGCAACTTCTTTTAAAAACCTCTAAATTAAGGAGCGATAATCATTTCCAATGTCAAAGCAACCCTTAGTACATAATCTATTCATACAATTATTCTAATCTTTAATCTAAATCATACTTACACAAGCACATGATCCAAACCAAGAGAGAGCCAAAAAAGTACGATCATTTATAGTTTTCTTATTTAAAAAAAATAAAAATAAATTCTTGGTTCAATTAAATACTATAGAGTTCAACAGCTACATCAATTTCTCTAAGTACAGAGTTCGCTACTCAACATCACTAAAATAAAATCTAGGCCTGATAGAAAGTCCACAAAAGAAAATTACAAAATTAGAGAGGAGTAAGACATAACCATTATAGCACATTGATCCTCATTCCATAGTGATCTCCATGTTCTTGAGTCCTAAAATCACTTCTTTGGCCCCTCCAAAAGTTCCCAACCTCTTCAAATTATGTAGAAACCAGTGGTAGAATTATTCTCTCCAATGGCCCCCTCAAAACGATTGGAAAAATATGGTTATATACAAAATAGTGACAACATCGAGACGCTAGACACAATATCTCAACATTATACTCTAACCACATAATATTTTTGGACAATTTTGACAGCATCGAGATACCAGAAATTGTGTCTCGATGCTATAAATGAAAAATTCAAGGACATCTTTACTTTTGAATGTTGAATTTTGTTGAGTGAAAATTCGTGGCATTGAGTGAGACGTGATTCATTTAAGTCGTAACGTCGAGACGTTACACATGACAACATTGAGACATTGTGTTGCAAAAAAAAATTACTTGCTTCCACTTGATTTTTTTTCACTTTGCATTTTTAGCTTCTTTTTAACCCCAATTGTCCTCAAACGCTTCTTTTGTTTCCATATCTCGAAATCTACATATCAAACAAAACAATGTCATGAAATTAACTATTTTAACCTCAAAACTAGCATAAATTAAGGCATAGGATTAACACATTATTTGAGCTATTACCCTAGCAACATGAAATAGATTTCTTGAGATGTTCATAGAAAAATTATCACTAATTTTCAAAAGTGAGAAACAAAAAGTAAGGTGATAAAGACGTCCTTTAGTAATATCATCATGATTTTTAGTGTCATGCGTGATAGCAATTATAAACCAAATATAACGAGTAGTGGAGTCCTAAGCTAAGTCAGGACTAAACTTTAAAAATATTAGGTGTCATAATGTCTTTCAAATCATTTTAGTCATTATTCGATTATAATAATTATCGCCAGAAAGAATGATCTAGTTGTTGACAATTCCACCCAAGTAATAGGTTACTTCTATAGCACATCTGTGCACGATATTGAAGAATTAATGGATGAGTTATGATTAGGGGTATAATGCCACATTCAAATCTAGAGCTAGCTAGTTCTCTCTAAATGCGTTGCAGAATAGCAGTTGACTAGATGTCTAGGAGTAAAAACATGTTTTTCATGTAGGCCACACGATCAAAGTGTGACCAAATTTAATCAAATTAACCCTCTAAATATACTCATTGTGATTTTAATATATTATAAAAAGTTAAAATTTGATCAATGAAACGTGTGAAGATAAGCTTCATTGTCGAGAGGGAACAACCTATAAATTTTGACATAAAATGCTACTTGGACTTACAAGTGATGACATATGAGAGAATAGCTTGCCTAACTAGATGAAATAAGCATGATTGGGCAGTAAAAAAGTTTGGTTTAAAATGTATTCCACGAGCTCGCTTCTTTGATTTTCTTAAAGTAAAAACTATTAATGAAATTCAAGCTTGTATTCTAGGTCTCATTTTCTATTAGTCTCTCCTATATTTTCAAAGTTTCAAATTTATTGACGACGACGATGACGACGATGATGCTGATGATCATCTTCATATAAAATTATGACACAATAGTATAAATATATATTTCCAAAATTTATAGAGGAAAAGTCTAATAAAGACATTTTTTTAGTAATAAAAAATTAACAATAAATTAATAGTGTAGATACTACATTTAAAATTTTCTAAAAACACTTAGACTACATTTGAAAGTGTAGGAACTGAGAACAAATATAAGTATAGGTTTTCAGAATTGATAACCATGATTTTATTATTTTTAATTATGAAATCCTTTATATATTTAAATTTTAAATCTAGACTATTGTAGACTATAAATTAGGATGTTGGGACTGAAAACAAATTATTTATTTTCCAATATATCAAATACTTGTTTGGTTTTAATTTAAAAACTTTAAATATCAATTCAAAAATTTAAAATTATGTTTGATTGTAAATTTGAAAATAGAAGAAAAAGATAAATATATGTTCGAAGAAACTTTATTTTCAAAGGTTTAAAGATAGGACCACACTAGCAAATTAGGGGAACTCTTTGGTTATGTGACCATATATCTTCTAACATGCAAAATTTGATCTATCAAACTTTGAAGATTTAAAAAGTGGTGCATTTTATCGCGGCAAGTTTGAAGGGTTTTAGTCTAAGGGCATATTTAGAGTGTTTTTAAAAATAGTAATTTTAACAAAATTGATCTATTAACAAAGTAATTTGTTAAAAAGTGATTTTCATACCATCATTTTAATGTTTGGTTTTACACTTTTAAAATTAATTTTGTATAATTAAAATTAAAACTCATTTTTAATGATTTAAGGTAATGTCTGCAGTTAATTTTTAGAATAAGTGCTAAGGGTGATATGCTTCCTTATTAAATAAAATGAAGATTTATTGGGAAAATGCTTCCCATCAAACAAAAAATACAACATTTCTAAGGCAAACATCAAATGAACTTCATAAGATGATTTCAAATCTGACAGAAAGTTTGGGGTTGCCAAGACAAATCAGCCAAAACCAACTTCACCCAGAGAATTATGAAAGGAAGTAACGACAAACCACTAGACAAATTTGGGTGGCAGAGGTCGAGTGTAGGAGTTATGGCCGAGGCTGATAAATGTCTTACTTATGCATTTTTAACTTCTCACTTTGTTACTTTTCTCAAGTAAAAGAGTCATTTATCTTGATATTTTGATCTATATGTTACATCCCTCTCTAGATTATCCTTTTAATTCGAAGAGATGTGTAAAGATAGCAATTGCCAACCCTCTTATAACAATTACCACCAACGTACTCATGAAAACCTGTATCCTTAATACCTATTAAACCTGATTAGTAATTTATAATTTTCTAAAACTCAATACATAATTCCAACAACCACTTTAAACATATATGTTATTGCTAACTAGAAATATCAACATAAACATACACGACAGATTTAGAAACCAAACTTATATACAACACCATCTCCACTATGTTCTCCCCCCCTAACATGGATATTAAATTTAAATAGAATGTTATGAGCCACCTAAACTGCAATCTTCTTGAGGGTCTAAGGAGTGACTGACTGGTAGAACTGTTAGTCCTTGGGATGTCGACCGCTACCTGAGGAGGAAATTTTTTTAAAGAGTGAGCTGGAAAGCCCATGAGTGACTATCTTATGTAAAACATACATTAAATCATAACCATAAACACGCCTATCAAGAAAAACATTTATAAAATCGTAATTAGGGTTTTGGAAATGGAACTGAAATAGTAAAATACATCATGTAAAACCCTGTAATAAAACCCATTAAAATCATTCTGAAAAACTCCATTACTCTACTTCCTGAACATGTGGGAGAGCCCTTTTGCTCAATCCTTAATCACCTTAATTGAGAGAGAGTTCTTTTGCTTGATCTTATTAACGTCAATAATATAGTCATACGTGCACACAGAGCTGAATTGAGTCTTGACAACCTTACCATACCTTCGGTATCAAGGATCCCTAACATCATTGAAATCTAGGTACCTTACGATACCTTCAGTACCAACAATGGAGTAAGGTTTGTACAAGGCATAAACATTTAAGCATTTAAGAACATACACAGAATATGTATATTGGAAATATTCATACCTCATGGTTTCATATCAACACATAGTGCCTTGTAAAAATGGAGTATACTTGATCAATTTCATCATGTGATAAAACATGACATAGGCTACTGGAAGATGCATGCTAAACTCTTAAATAATTTGATCATTTTAAAAAGATAGATCATGCGATCAACATTTTTTTTAAGGCATGTTTGGAGAAAATTGTAATATAATAGCTTCATATAAAATGCCTATGCGTTGGAAATCATTCATAAAACTTGTTTTAGAAAATATTTATTAAAACTTGTCACTCACTGTCTTAAGCTATTTATCCAAGAGGTTCTACGCCTCGACTATTTGCATTTGCCCTAAAAAGGAAAGGCCCCTTGGTTAGTATACTTGGCTCCCTTTTGAGCTTAATGCACAATTTAACTTTCTCACATACTAAATGGTTATCACATCATAGCTAAGTTTGACACATAAAAAATAATCTTTAATGCATCGATTATTCCGTAGCCATCTTACTTTATAACTTAAATGAAAATTGGGAATCCCTTCTCAGTATGTTCGGGTAAGCATTGAAATACTACTCAGCCTATGCGACGTACATCCACTATGCGATGTACTCAAATTGACTTCATTGTGGATTTGCTATGATGTATGCGTTAATGCATAACCTCATTGAGTCAGCTACTTACTTATTCTTCGTATACAGCTACCTACTTATTCATCTACAACATCATCTCAAAATCAAACTTCCAGATTTCATAACTTTAATCCCAACATTCATTTAACTAAACTCCTTTTAAAGAAAAATGCTCATAAACATCTTAACTTTTTCTTACCTTAGAATTTGAGCATTATTCCCTCTAGAATCGATCGAAAATCCCTCAAATTCTCCTTTAGTTAGTCGAAAGTTCTTCAACTTTCAAAATCTTCAGATGATAACAACACTTCCTTACTTAAGCGTCAGAAAATTTTTGGCAAAATAGTCTCCTTTTTGGTTAAGCCTATTGTTGGGCCTGCACACTTGATTTTATGAATTGTGAAAGTCCAAATGATGAAATTTTGGCCCTGTTTGCTGATCCAAATCGTGATCCACCAAGTTATTTTGCCCCAAATTAAATTGGTTGGTAGAAAACTTGGTCCTCCTTCTTCCACGATCTTTCAGCTGATGTGCACCACATGGAATAACCCACTATCTTTTGCCTGATGGAAGAGAATGACTATTCTTTTTTCTGATGGGATTTTTCAGAATAATTAATTTCTTTCTCTCTCTCGTTCTCTCTATCGTTTTGTAGAATACTTGATAACCCTTTTTTTTTTTTAATTGTTTTGAGGGATTTCCTTGTGAATGAAGAAGATGAAGAACATGGAATCTTGTAAAAGAAAAGAGAAGGAAGAGATCTACAAGATGATATACGTGGTTCGACAAAGGATGCCTACATCTACAGGAAGGGGAAGAGTATTTATTCAAGAGCTAAGTCACACTTTTTCTTTACAGATTTCTAGCTTTCTTGTAATCTTTTGTATGTGGTTTCAATAAATTGTAAATGATGCTTATTTATACATTTATCTTATACAAGTAGTTACAATAATAGACTGTAAAGAAAAAGAAATGTAAACGGCTGTTGAATATATGGTTTAAAATTTGAGCTTATTTTACTTCAAATCTCCACCTTAAGCTCAACATGTAAGCTCTTCTCCTTCCAGATTTGACATATCTTCACCTTTTTTCAAGAAGCTGGAAGCCAATCTGACCAATACAGTTTACTAGCTTGAGCTTCGACACTGGTTTGGTAAGCAAATCAACGAAATTCTCGCTGGTATGAACTTTTAACACTTTGCCTTCACCTTTTTCTATTCCGTCTCTTACAAAGTGATATTTAATATCTATGTGTTTGGTCCTTGAATGGTATTGAGAGTTTTTGGAAAGATGAATGGCACTTTGGTTATCACAGTAGATCTTTACTACTGTTTGATTAATACCAAAGTCCTTCATCAACCCCTTTGACCACAATGCTTCTTTTATTGCTTCTGATAAAGCCATGTATTATGCTTTTGTGGTTGATAATGCTGGGATTGACTGCAAATTTGCTTTCCAACATAATAGATTTAGATCATATAAGAATAGATAACCTGTTAATGATCTTCTTTTGTCTTGGTCACCTGCAAAATCTGAATCAACATATCCATATAGCTCTAAATCTGTTTCTTTTGTACTTTGATATGATAATTTTGACTGTTTAGACCAAATTAAGTATCTTAAAATCAATTTTGTTGCTTCCTAGTGCCTTTTTCTTGGGTTAGACATGTATCTACTGATAAGACTAGTGCTGTATGATAGGTCTGGTCTAATAGATATCATTAGATACGTTAGACTACCTACTGCTTGATTGTATGGAATTAATTGCATTTGAGTAAAATGTTCTATGTCTGTTTCCTTTGGTGAGTTTTCTGAAGAAAGTTTAAAATGACTAGCAATAGGCATAGTGACAGGTTTTGCATTAGACATATTAAATCTGTTAATAACTTTTTCACAGTAGCTTAATTGACTAATGGTTAGAATAGAGGAAGCCCTGTCTCTTTTTATTTCAATCCTAAGAATCTTATTAGACTGACCCAAATCCTTCATGTCAAACTCTCTCTTGAGAAGATCTTTGACATGTTTTAAATCCTCCTTAGATTTCTTTGCAAGTAACATATCATCAACATAGAGTAGTAGATAGACTTTGTCCTTATAGGTTGTTGAATTAATATAAGAACAAATGTCATAAGAACCTCTTTGAAATCCAATGCTCTCTATGTAATCATTAAATCTTTTGTACCAGCATCTGGGGGATTGTTTAAAACTATATATAGATTTGTTTAAGAGACAGTAAAGGTCTTCCTTCCCTCTTTCTCCAAACCCTTTAGGTTGAACCATATAGATAACCACTTCTAGATTTTTATGAAGGAAAGCTGTTTTAACATCTAGTTGATCTAGTTCAAGGTTGTACTGAGCAACTAGAGATAAAAGAAGTCTGATAGAGGTTTGTTTTACTACTAGTGAAATTTTTTTAGAGTAGTCTATGCCTTCCTTTTGGATAAACCCCTTAGCCACTAACCTAGCCTTGTACCTAGGCCTTTATTCTTTGGTACAACCCTCTTTTAGTATATATATCCACTTAGAAGCTATAGGTTTGCATCCTTTAGGAAGAGGAGCTAGGGACCAAGTATTATTGACAGTGAGTGATTCCATTTCTTCACACATAGCTTGAATCCAAGACCTAGCATTAGGACAGTTTACTGCCTCTTCAAAAGTAGCTGGTTCTTGGTCATTAGGAGCTATTATGGAATTTAGGACTAGGTTCATGTAATTAGTTTCAGTATACCTAACCAGAGGAACTATCACTCTTCTTTGTCTATCTCTAGCCAATGAATACTGACTTAAATCAGGTATAAATTCAGTATTCTCAGTATGCTCATTTGAGTTTTCCTCTTATTTTTCTTCAGTTTCATTAGAAGGGTTATGACTAGTGGAAGAATCTTTAGGTGTCTCCACCTTAATCCTAGCAGTATTAGGGCTTTTAGAAACTTCATAAGTTGTCTTTTCTTTTTGCATAAATATCTCTTTTTCTCTAAAAGTGACATCCCTGCTTATGACAAACCTTTTTTCAATAGGATTTCATATCTTAAAGCCTTTAACACCTTATGAGAACCCAACAAACATACACTTTACTGCCCTAGACTTTAGTTTCCCTTGACTTTGGTGAATATAGCCAACACATCTAAATACCCTTAGATTTTCTAGGTTAGGTGGATGTTTTGTCCATTTTTCTTCAGGAGTTAGAAAGTTTAGGGAGAAATGAGGAAACTTATTTAAGGAGTAAACAATGTAGCTTGCTGCTTCTGCCCAATACTTTTCAGTTAGGATTGTATCTGAAAGAAGACATCTAACCCTTTCCATGATTGTTCTATTAAGTCTTTCAGTAACTCCATTCTGTTGAGGAGTAAATCTAATAGTCCTATACCTAGTTATTCCTGTTTCTTTACAAAACTTATTAAACTCTTCACTACAAAATTCCAGTCCATGGTTAGTTCTTAGGTATTTAATTTCTTTAGAAGTTTGCTTCTCTATCATGAGTTTTCACTCCTTAAACCTATCAAACGCTTGGTCCTTAGTTTTAAGGAAGTAGACCCAACTTTTTCTAGAGAAGTTATCAGTAAAAGAAAGTAAATACTTTGAGCCACTTAGGCTAGGTGTAGAAGCTGGACCCCATAGGTCAGAGTGAATATAATCTAAGATAGCTATTATAGTGTGTTGTGCTTTAGTGAAACTTTTCCTTGTGGCCTTTCCTAAAACATAGTGTTCATAAAAAGTTAGATTTTTTGAGAGACCTTTAGGTAGAATCCCTTGTTTAGATAGAACTTCTAGGCCTTTAACACTAATGTGAGACAATCTCTTGTGCCAAACATCAACCTCTGTGATCTCATTTGTGGTGGCAACATATGCCCTTGTCATCATTTCAACTCCTTTGACCACAAATAAGGTATTTATCTTTTCCCCAACTAGTATTACCTTGGAATCTTTTAGCACCTCAAGGGTTCCTCCTTTACCCCTGTATTCACACCCAATTGTATCAAGCATACCTAAGGAGATTAGGTTTCTCTTAAGAAGTGGAACATATCTCACATTCCTAAGAAGTTTAATAGTTCTATCCTTAAGTTTCATAGAAACAGAGTCAATGCCTTTTATCCTACAACCTTGGTTGTTTCCCATATAAACCATTTCTCCTTCACTTTCTTTAAAGGTGTTGAACCATAGTCTCATTGAGGTCATGTGGTAGGTGCATCCAGAATCTAAGACCCAATCATGTTTTCCTAGAGGATTTACATGGTTGGATTTGTCTAAGGTTAAGGCTAAAGCATCTGAGTAGATAAAGGAACCTTCTACAACAAATGCTTCGGGCTGTTTGCCTTTGGAGTCCTTTTCTTTCTCTTGGTTCTTTCTCTTTAAAATAAAAGAGTCTTTGATTATATGTCCTTTCTTTTTGCAATACTTACATTTTAATTTCTGTTTAGACTTATTATCTTCTGATTTATGTGGTTTTCTGTCCTTTGAGTGATTTGGTTTAAAGTTTTCTTTAGCAAATAACCCTTCACCACTAGGATGATACTTTTTATCAATCTGTAACTCTAGCTCTCTAGTTCTTAGGGCTGATATTATAGTATCAGTACTTATACTATCCCTTCCATATTTTAGAGCATTTTTAATTTTCTTATAGGGTTCAGGCAAAAAATTAAGAAGCACATAGGCCTCATTCTCATCACCAAGTTTTTCTCTTAAGGTTTTGAATTCAGCAAAAATTTTCTTGAACTCATCTAAATTATCAGTTAAAGATTTTGATGAATTCATTTTAAATGTAAAAAATTTCTCCTTAAGGTACGTTTTACTAGGAAGATCTTTGGTAGTATATAATTCTTCCAGTTTAGTCCATATCCTATAGGTTGTTTCTTGATTTAAAACTTGTCTTAAAACATTATCACTAAGGTTTAGGACCAACGTACCATAAGCTACCAGCTCCTAGTCTTCTTTTTCTTGAGTTGTCACTGTGGCTGGGAGAGTTGATGTGTCAAGGATGAGCCTTCTGTTGGCTGAGAATTGCCTTGATTTTGGCCTTCCATAGGCCAAAATCTCCTTTGCCATCAAACTTCTCTACTTCGAATCTTGCTATTGACATCTTGGAGTGAAAAAACTTGAATCTTGAATCTTCAAGAACTGCAATTTTGTAAGTCTTTTGCTCTGATACCACTTTTTTGGGCCTGCACACTTGATATTATGAATTGTGAAAGCCCAAATGATGAAATATTGGCCCTGTTTGCTGACCCAAATCGTGATCCATCAAATTGTTTTGCCCTAAATTGAATTGGTTGGTAGAAAACTTGGTCCTCCTTCTTCCACGATCTTCCAACTGATGTGCACCACGTGGAATAACCCACTATCTTCTGCCCGATTGAAGTGAATGACTATTCTTGTTTCTGATGGGATTTTCAGAACAATTAATTTCTTTCTCTCTCTCGTTCTCTCTATCGTTTTGTAGAATACTTGCTAACCCTTTCTTTCTTTTTGATTGTTTCGAGCGGTTGTGTTAACCTCGTACTCCATTTTTCCTACATAAGTGAGTAACAAGTGTGTTAGTGAGTAACAAGTGTGTTAAGTAAAATTATGAAAGGAGGTAAAGAAGGTAGGCCGATGGAGGAAGAAAATTCTAAGTGTTAGAAATACTTAGTCAAGGGTTAGTTTTAGATAATATAACAAGTGAAAATTTGCTAAGTATGGAAGCAAAGTATAGGCATGCGTTGATGGAGAAGTATGGACGCATGGGGTTGCGTGTGTAGCAACCAAGGCTTGTAGAGGTTAAGTGTTGAAGGCAAGGGTAAACTATGTGTTGGTACTAAGGATGAACGCATGGGTTGAAAGGCATAATGTGTTGATAAGGCTTGCGGCAGCCTCAAGTGTGTGTGAGCAAAGGTGCTGGACGATCGTGTAGCAGATGAGCGACGCTATACGATTAAGTAAACGATCGTCTAGTAAGTGAACGACACTACATGGTGAGGTAGGTGATCATGTACGCGGGCGCTGGGCGATCGTATAGTAAATGCGCGGAGAGCTAAGCGATGCAGTATGCGATTGTGTAGTAATTGCGCGGAGCTGAACGATGCGCTAGACGATGCGAAGGATCCTGCTAAATGATGAAGCTACGCGTTAGATGATAGTGTAAGCGGCACTACACGATCGACATCAACGCGAAACGATGAGCTGCACGACAAGTGCTAGACGATAGACGTTGGGCGCTAGACGATAGATGCTGGGTGCTAGACGATAGGCGCTGGGCACTAGATGATAGGCGCTGGGCACTCGACAATGGAGTATGCGATGCACGCTAAATTTATATTATGAAGAGAAGGCCTAACGTGGGTTATGAAGAAAGGGAAGGAAAAAAAAATTAATTGAAGAAACTCAATAATGAGAATTGGCCGGAAGCACTAAGTGCTGGATGAGGTGGCGAGTTGACCATTGAACAAGGAAGGCGGAAGGAAGTATAAAAGGGAGAGAAAATTCAGAAGCTCGATTTTGGAAAATGATTTGAGAAAATTAGATGAGATCAATGCTATTTGAAATCTGAGAGGATCTAGTTTTTGAGGTTGTTTTTCTGGAGAAAGATCTCACACGGAGAATAGCAAAAAGTGAAGAATTTGCAGAAGGAGCAGATTGTCGAATTAATCAAAGCCTTGAGTGAAGATTAGAAGCTCCAGGACAAACTACAAGGAATTTTCGGCTGATATTTTAAAAATAAGAAATTTAACTCAATTCTAAACAAGTTTGTAGAAGGAAGTTTCTTAAAAAGAGTTCTAGATTTTGAGTTATGAATTTTTTAAATTGAAATAGGGAATCGGTGCATAAGTAGGCAGCTTCTTGGGAAGATTAAGCAGGCAGCTCACCATTGTAAGCGTGAGCGAGAGCGAGATAAGAAAATGAGTGAGAGGGAGAGTGAGTTAAGAAAGAGGAGGATCTCGCTAAGGATGAAAATCTCACTGGTTTTGCGCTGAATCTCGCTAGAAGTCACAAATCTCGCTGAAAAAGTCACAAAACTCGCTGGAAAGTTACAAATCTTGCTGGAAAAGTCACAAATCTCGCTAGAAGTGGTAATTCTCGCTCATGAGGGTGATCTCGCTCATAATGATCATCTTACTAGTAATGTTGTTTTGTTGGTGAAAGTTTCATTAGTAAGTGAGCTACCTGAAGCTTTTTGCTGAGAATTCTAAGGAATCTAACTAGGGATTATATTCCTTCAGGCCAAGAAGAGCTAGGGGAGGCATATAAACGGTTTAAGAGCCTTGACGAGCTGTGAATGACTATAAATGATTTATAAATGGTTTATAAATATTTTAATAATCCATGCTTTATTGAAAGTTAACTTTATGTTGGTTATTTTACAAGCTGTTCCAAGCAACGCATTTCTCTAAAGTTTATAAACGCATGCTAGTTACAAAGTTTATGAAATATGCTTTGGTACAATGGTTGAACCATGGTAGTTTCCAAAAGGAGATTCTATGACATGTTTATGTTACAAGTATTTGAGCATGTGTTTGCAAATGATGTTCTTGTGAAAACTATGATTTATGAGATCAAGCTTTTAGTAAGCATGTTTTATGAAAATGTTTTCTTATCAGGTATTTTCAGCTCAATACTGAAGTACAAAGAGAAGGTATCCAAGCTGTACTACCTAGTTTCAGTTATGTTATGATTCTGATGCTGAAGTACATAGAGAAGATATCAGAAGAATTCACTCAGTTTAGTGATAAGCAGTGGTACCTTGCCTCAGTTATGATCCTTGACATCAGAATCCAGTTTGCTCTATGTTCACGTATGACAGTTAATCAGTTCAGTAAGATTGAATCACGAGGGTTCTTTTCTAGCATTGGCTGTAAGGTGCTGAACAAAAGGGTTCTCACCCCAGCCCAGGCTTATGTTTGAGAGATCGAACAAAAGGGTTCTCTCTTAAACGTGATACCCAATGATAAGATTGAACCAAGAGGGTTCTTTCCAAGCATTGGCTGTAAGGTACTGAACAAAAGGGTTCTCACCCCAGCCCAGGCTTATGTTTGAGAGATCGAACAAAAGGGTTCTCTCTTAAACATGATACCCAACGATAAAATTGAACCATGAGGGTTCTTTCCTAGCATTGGCTAGAAGGTGTTGAACAAAAGGGTTCTCACCCTAGGCCAGGCTAATGTTTGAGAGATTGAACAAAAGGATTATCTCTTGAACATGATATCCGACATTGAGATTGAACCATGAGGGTTTTCTCTCAATCGGGAATCAGTTTAGCTATGTTTTCAGATACAATGGTTTTAAAAGTTTTATGTACACGTTTGCTTGGCATGTTTTAGTTCCAGTATTATGTTTTCTAGATTTCAGTTTAAGCATGAGATTTATGTTTTTATTAAGTCACTCACTAGGCGAGTAGCTCATTCTTTCAAATGTTTTTCTTTTCCCAGGTAGTGGTCATCTCCCCAGAGGTTAGCTGTCATCCTGCTCTACCACTCAAGGACTCCAGTTAAAAGTCCAAAATCTAGAGAGAAGTTTTAGGTGTTACTATGTAAATGTCTATACATATGTGTTGCTCATATTAGGGACTAGTAAAGTATATTGGGACCGCTGAACTCTGTATGTGTTAATATGATGTAATTATGTTATTGTTGATCCCTGGTGTTCTAAGGTTATTTTTAAAGTTTCATTAGTTTGGTGAACGTTATATATGTATTCCAGGGATCTAAGCAGGTTAAGGATGTTAGTTAGGTAGTAAGTGCCACAAAAGGGTTGGTAACTACTGTCGTCACATTCACTTATGGATTCAGAAGGGTAATTTAGGAGAGGATGTGACAGATTGCCTTGTGAATGAAGAAGATGAAGAAGATGCAATCTTGTAAAAGAAAAGAGAAGGAAAAGATCTACACGATGATATACGTGGTTCGGAAAACGATGCCTACATCCACGGGAAGGGGAAGAGTATTTATTTAAGAGCTAAGTCACACTTTTTCTTTACAGATTTCTAGCTTTCTTGTAAGCTTTTATATGTTGTTTCTACAAATTGTAAATTATGGTTATTTATATATTTGTCTGATACAAGTAGTTACAATAACAGACTGTAAAGAAAAAGAAATGTAAACGGCTATTGAATATATGGTTGAATGTTTGAGCTTATTTTACTTCACCTATTTATACTTGAGTTTGCATGAAGAGTTTGCTTACTTAATCGTCACCTGGAAAGCTTATCCCTTTATTGACATCTGAAAGACTGCCATCTGACTTACTTACTCGTTAGTTAAGCTGAATTCCCCAGCTTAAGCTTAATCTATGGCCTTGCGACGACCCAGGACTTCTCCCTTCAACGCATGATCATCTGTCGCATTCTTCGTCAGCTTAGCCCTCAGTAATGGCATACAAAGTTGGTCACATAAGCCCTACATACCACTTACTATACTTAGCCACAATGCCATCCTTGGGCCTCTGGCCGCATCATTCACCAAGTTGGTTGCATGACGCCTACCAGTTCCAGCACATAGAACCCTCTTCTTTGTTTAGGTGTTAACTTGTTCCTACTTCACCTAAGAACCCAACGTTCCATACTTAACATATTTTCTTACCCTTTTCTAGTTTACCATTTATAGACTTCTCTAAGTCTCTACATGTCTACCGTGTTACAACCTGACTGCATATAATCACCACATTGCTTACTCGATGTGTCCGCATCGTGCCCTAGATTGAGTTAGTGCTTCTTGCAATCCTTCAACGCTTTCTAGTTCTGTGATCTTCAGTCATTTTTTAGCCATAATTTTGAATAATGTTGTTAGAGGCATTCAATCTCCACCCAACCATCTTGGCTTATAAATTTCAAAGAAGTCTTCAATGATCTACAATCCTTGCCCTTTGAAAGGAAACCGACGAAAATCATCCAGAAACTCTTTAAGAATGAAAGTTCCTCTGAAGAGTGTAGTTCTTTAGGTCATTCTGACATGTGAGGACGTGTGTAGAGTAAGAATTCACCTTGAAAAAGATTGAATCCACCCTAGAGAGTACCCTTAGTAGTTGGTTTGATTCAAGAATTTTTATGTACTATTTTTCTAAAATTCTTTCTTTATTGTTTTCAAATTTTTCTCTCTATTTCTCAAACGTTCTTGGAATTGACACTTTGTAATTCATAACATTTAAATTAATGAACTTTATTCATTCTCATTTACTTATGAGCTGATTTTTGTTAGAGATTTGGTCATGTGGATACGCCAAGGATAATATGACTTAAGCCAATGAACCATCACATTGTCCCTACCTTTCGATTTTTTTTTCTTATTGAATGAATGATACCTTGTTAAGTTGAATTGACCATTTGAATCAACATGTTAGTGGAGTCTTAATATTAAGAAGGTTAGGACATTAGCGAAACTCACAAAAGAATATGAGACTAGTAATCTAGACATAGATTGTCATGTAATCTGGGACATAAGGTGCACCATAAAAGTTAAGAGTTTTAGTAAATTCACCTAAAATTTAGTTAGTTATAGAGATGATTATCTACATAGCCTCCTAAAAGAACTTTTAAATTAATAATAAATAGGGGTTGTTCTTTATTCATAGTCTGCGATACGATTGTGATTCGATTGCATAGGCTAAGACAAATTGTCTGTGGGTTGAAACCTGACCTTTAATCCTTATAGTGATCTATTGTTTACCTTTATTATTAGCAACCAACCACAAATTCGCCTATTTTTATCGGTCACCATTTGTTTGCATTGAAAGTATTATTTAAAAAAGAAGTGAAATTCTTACTAATCTCGTGGAATATGATACATAGAATAAAACCTAGATTACTGCTCGTAATAATATATGCTTGCACTAGATCTTACAAATTTATTACTATATAATCCATACATATTTTTGGACATCAGAGGCTGAGATAAAAGTTAACTCATCTTCTTTAGAAGTTGCATATAGAGAGGTTAAAGTGTTTTGGTTGCAACTCGAGAAATCATCATTGACAAAGAAACGCAAATCATTAGACAAATTTTAACTGAAGCTTAGATTGAAGAGGTCGGGTAAACCTCAACCAAAATTCTCCTGTTGCTAGCATGTGATGTTTGATTGGTCGCTTGATGATTCTATTTGAGAAGTGGGACCCCTTGACCTTTGATGGGTCATCTGATGATTCCATTGAAGCATAGATTTGGTTGTCTACGATGGAATACATCTTCCAGAATATGCGACACTCGTACGTAAACACGTTAAGTAATAATATAGTTAAAATAGTTGAGAAATTGTATATCGTCTCTAGGAGATTAGTAATTCAATTCTCTTAGCTATCAGGAAATCCTTCTACTTTTACTTGTGGATGGAAATTTTGATGGTGATATTAATTATAACTTAAAAACCCAAATAGATAAGTCTAATTGGAATAAACACCTAGTTAAGAATGTTTTAGGGCTTCAAATGCATTCAATAGGTATGTGGAATATAATTTTTTTCGTTACATCAATTCAATCATTAACTTAGCCTCAAAAGCCTAATATCCAAGTTTCTTCTATCGAGCTCAACCATTTCTAATACCTAATCATTAATCTTATTTCATGTAATCAATAAATTAAGTACAACCTTAAGACTCTTCATGACTGATCTCCACTATTTACCTGTCGTTCGCATGAACAAACCACCATTAGTCTAAAATATGCTAGTTCAAGCCTAAACTCTCTCGTTCAATCAAGATTAAAAACCTAACAACAATCAAATGATGATCAAACATCAAATTGATTAAGCACAAACATGATTGAAAGTCAATGTCATAAATATAATCCATCTAATTTAGACAAAATATCTACATACCAAAGAATTCAATCTAACCCTAGAACTACAAGTAAAATTAGCCATTCATGTTCAGAAAAAACATCACAAACATGTTGTACACACTAAAGAAAATAAATAGAGAAAATGAGAGGCTAGTAGTTGATCTCGCTCTATTGTTGGGATCACATCAATATCTCTCTCTCTATGTAGCACCAATCAATTCCAGGGATCAAGCTCTAAATAATCCTCTAAACAAAACTCTCTCAGTCTCGGTTCAAACCCTAATTGAACTTCTTTTTAATTTATGATGAATGGGAATCAAATAACCCATTTTTTCGATGGCTCCATGTTTCTATACTTTTTCCCTTCAGCGCATCGCCATGCTGTGGAGTTGCGGCTAAAAAACTTCATAAGGCATCGCGACGCTAGGTTACAGTATCGCAGTGCTACCCTTTTTCACAGTCTTGAGTTTAGAGCGTCGAGCTCAGTGCCGTTAGGCTCTTAACACTTATAGGATGGTTAGCCCCTCAACACTTATAGGATGCCTTTTTCTGCTTATTTTTCTCTTTTATCAAGCCTTAGGTCAAACTTTGACCTTTCTAAGTCTATAGGTCATTTTTCATTCTGTTTAGCCCGTTTGAATCCCAAGTCTCAGTTTCTACATTTCCAATAAAATAAACCATCAACGAAAATAATAGACAACAAAATCAACCAAAATCTAAGCCTTAAAAGGCACTTTTTGAGTGTTTTCCATACGAATGGCCCAAAAGCTCTCAAGGCATGGTGCGACAACTTTGTGTTAAAATAAGACACTTATATATGGTGGAAAACCACTAGATGAGCCTGCCAATAGTGAGCCATTTACCTGGATCCAGTTTAGAGAAGCATTCTTTAGAAAGTACTTCAAATCGGTTGTTGCACATCTAAAGCTAAGAGTGTTTTTTTTTTCCCTATAGCAAGGCGACTGGTCTATGATAGCTTTTGAGAGAGAGTTCACCTGACTTTCTCATTTATTTCACGGGTTTTACAAAAGCAGAATAAAAGAAAGGTGGACTTCTTTGTGATGGGCCTAAGGTAAAAAAAATTCAGGATGTAGTGTCTGCTCATAGGCCATCAAACTATGCTACAACTATACAATTGGAAGAGTTACTAGATAATCAGGCTCTGCTTGAGGCTAAGATGTCTGTTGGAGTTGGTATGTCTACTGATTAGAATAGAAGGTTTGACTAGATACACTTGAGTTCTAAGCATGGTTAGCAAACCAAGACAAGACGAGTCAACAGGATGATGAATGAAAGAGCCTTCTATGCAAGAACTGTGGGAAGGATTGATAACACACATGCACACATGTCAATTTATATTATTGTTAAAATGGTATTGGTCGAGTATCATGCTTAGGGAATCAGTTATCAATTCTTTTAGCTATATTAGAGATCATTTCAAGTTTATTTAGAGGACCAACTTGTTATGCAAATAACTAAAACTAAACTAACAAAAAAGCAAATAAAATGGTCAAGTATGAGGAATTTACTAAAAGACGTCATAGAGTATTAATTTTTTCAATGGACCTGCTAACCTCGATTGCTTAAACTCTTCAATCAATTAACTCATTAAGTTTCTTCGACATCAATCTCTATTGCTATCCTAATATGCTAGTATATTGATCGAACCAAAAGGGCATCGTAAACCTTTCAATCCAAATAAAATAATATTTTCGTGCCTACACAAACTTAGTAGAATAGTGTAGTATGGGTTGAACCACAGAGAGCCATATGAATTCCTTAATTAAAGAGCTTATAGTATGATAACTGAAAGGGGATTGTTGATTAGAGTTGTTTGAAACAAAAAGTAAATTTGCATAAAAATTAAATGAGAGTAAGAGAGAGAATTGTGAAATTAATTATAAAAAGATAGCTCAGGTTTGATGTGATGTTTTCCATTTAGTTTAATTGATCACTGAACTCTAGATCAAACATATTGCTTAAGCTTAGCCAAGATGATTAGAATCCTAATTGATCGTCCTAATTATCTAATTAATCAATATGAGAAGATGAATCCACTCTAAACACATTAACTAATTAAATTAAGCTTAAGGGAATATTTTAGAATGAAGAACCAATTTACAGTCACCTAATTAATTCATTCAATACGATTTTACATCATGTTTGATTAATGTATTACTTATTACCGGTTGACTTCACAACAATCAAGTTAATCTAACCCTTTTCTTCCTATGATTTATTACCTTAATCAAGGATAAATTTAAGCTTAGAATTCCTCATTTTTGATTGTCAATCAAATACATGAAAGTATCATTCATAATTAGAGAATTTAGAGTAAAATTGTAAAAAATACTTTTTGAATAATCTACAATGAAGAACAAGTCTCACAAATAATATAAAGAGGACAAAACTATCAAACCCAAGCTAGAAATGTTACCTCTAGCTCTAATCATCCTTAAAACGCTAAGATAATCAAGATGATAAATTCCTAATTTAGTAAACTTAGTTAATACAATAGATAAGAGAAGAAGATAGAGATAATTTGAAACATTAGCGTGATCCCAGTGGAATCAACTGATTTGTTTTATTTAAAGGAATGCACAAGCGCCACGATGCTAGGGTGTAGCGCCGTGGTGCCAAGGGACTGGGAACCCCTCTTATTGACGCTTCTGTGCAATGCCTTAGTGCTTCGCACATACACGTTATTTTCATCAGACTTCTTAGTATCGTAGCACTCTCCTAATTTGTCAAAAGAGACCTCTTGAAAAAAGCGTCAAGCATGGCACTGCTGCACTGTTGCCCAGCGCTCCCTTAGAGGCAATTCTAAATATTTTTTTATAGTTCTTTCTTCCTTTCTGCATTTGATCTTCTATTTGGTCCATTTTAGCACCATTTGCTTATAATGCTCTGTTCTACCTCTTAGAACCTCGAGATCTAATAAAATCACCAAATATGTCCAGGTCCCAGTGGTATGAGTCCCTAATATATGTATTATTAATTAGGTAAAGATGCCAAGACAAAGTGGCAGACGAAGCCAACAGATGGTGGATGGGAATATTGACCTTACCAACCGTGATCCTGAGGTCAAGAGGAATTCAATGGTGAATGAAAGAAAGATTAGAGAACCTATGAATCAGGAAGCGACTTCTGAGGGAGAGTTGAGCACTCTTTAGGCCAGAGTAGATCCTCAATTAGAGGACAGAGTGTTTAACAAAATTGCCCAAAGATTAGCGACCAACGTGAATTCAATACAGGCTGACCCAGAAAAGAAGTATGGCATTGAGAGGCTTAGAGCCCTAGGTGCTGTGGCCTTTGAGGAAACTGCTGACCCCGCAGAGGCGGAAGTATGATTAGACCTAATAGAGAAATGTTTTAATGTGATGGGATGTCCAGAAGACCATAAAGTCGGTTTAGCGGAAGAAAAGAACAGGTGTAGAAGTTCACTGAACTATCATTATACGCTCTTCCAATTATAGCGGAAGAAAAGAACAGGTGTAGAAGGTTCGAAAATGGGTTGAGGAAGAAGATTAGTACACCAGTAACTTCTACAGCTGATTGGCTAGACTTTAACCAGCTAGTGGAGACTGCTATTCGAGTTGAGCGGAGTTTGGAAGATGATGAACAAATATAGAAGGACCAAGTTATGTTTGTGGAGCCGAGAGATAGAGGATTCCAACCCTTAGTTGCAGGCCAGTCAAGTATGGGTAAGTTCAGAGGTGTGGATTGACAGAAGGCCAGGAGAAGAAGATCTCAACCCTCGGCTAGTACAACTAGTTGGCTAGATGTAGCATATTCTGGTGAGTCAGTCATCAGCATGAACTGGAAGCCCATGTGCTAGAACTGTGGTAAGAGGCACTTTAGGGTATGCTA
Source organism: Benincasa hispida (assembly GCF_027475165.1). Taxonomy (NCBI): domain Eukaryota; kingdom Viridiplantae; phylum Streptophyta; class Magnoliopsida; order Cucurbitales; family Cucurbitaceae; genus Benincasa; species Benincasa hispida. The sequence goes on along the minus strand of NC_143478.1, from coordinate 45,369,761 downwards.
CAGCGGGAGTGGTGTTTTCTTCTAATGTGGGCAAGTAGGACACTTCAAGAGGGAATGTCCCTAGTTAACCCGAGGGGCATAGGCAGTGCAGCAGGTGACATCTTAGACTGTTAACTAGTCGAGAGTTGCTGAGAACAGAGGAGAAGGATTAAGTGGTTCAAAGCTGAAGGGTGTAATAGATTGATCTCAGTAGCAGGGGCGTGTGTATGCAGTTATGCACAAGGAAGCTGCAGAAGCTTCAGATGTGGTGACTGGTAATGTGACTTTATGTAAACAGTCTGCTTATGTTTTATTTGATCCTGGTGCCACACATTCCTTTGTATTTAGCATATTGCATCACATTTAGATAGGTTGCCAAAGGTTATGTCAGAAGATTTGTATATCTCTACTCCTATGGGAGATGTAGTAGTAGTAAGTGAATGTGATAGAAGTTGTGATTTGTTGATTGAAGGCCAGGATTTCTATGTCAACTTAGTTCCCTTAGACTTTCTTGAGTTTGATGCAATTTTGGGAATGGATTTCCTGGGCAAGTATCATGCTATTATTGATTGTTAAAAAAGGGAGGTGGCCTTCAAGAAGCTAGGTAAGCAGAAAGTAGTTCTTGTAGGATGCAGAGGGTTAACTTTAGGTAGTCTTATTTCAGCTGTAAAAGCCAGGAAGTTGATAGGAAAAGAATGTGAAGCTTATCTGGCTCATGTAGTGATTTCTCAGGATGAAAAGTAGAAACCTGAAGATGTACCAGTAGTTCAAGAGTTTCTGGATGTATTCTCTGAAGAGTTATCAGGCTTGCCACCTGATAAGGAAGTAGAATTCTCCATTAACCCGATTTCAGGCATGACCCCTATATCGCAAGCTCCATGTAGAATGGTGCCTGCTAAATTAAAGGAACTGAAGGTGCAGTTACAAGAATGGTTGATAAGGGTTATGTTAGACTCAACGTATCGCCCTGGGGAGCTCCAGTTCTATTTGAAAGAAGAAAGATTGTACCTTTAGACTATATATCAATTATAGGCAGCTAAATAAGGTAACGATCAGGAACAAATATCCGTTACCACGTATTGATGATCTCTTTGACTAGTTGAAGGGAGCTGCAGTATTTTTGAAGGTAGATCTGAGATCGGGGTACCATCAGCTGAAAGTGAAAGAGACGGATTTCCTTAAGACTGCATTCAGAACCTAGTATTTTGAGTTTCTATTGATGCCATTTGGCCTAACAAATGCTTCTGCTGTGTTTATGAACTTGATGAATAGGATATTCCACCCTTATTTGGACCAGTTTGTCATAGTCTTTATTGATGATATCCTAGTATATTCAGGTAACAAGGAGGATCATGTTAACCATCTGATAATAGTATTGTGAACATTGCGAGAAAAGTAGTTGTACGCCAAATTTAGCAAGTGTGACTTCTGGCTAGATTAGATAGCATTTTTTAGGCATGTAGTTTCTGCAGCTGGAGTTATTGTGGACCCTCAAAAGACGGTTTGACGTATATAGCAAATTGGGAAAGACCAACCAATGTGTTTGAGTTACGTAGCTTCTTGGGCCTAGCAGGTTATTATAGGCGCTTTGTGGAGGGTTTCTCAAAGATAACCCTTCCACTATCAAACCTGACCAGGAAGGATGTAAAATTTGAATGGTCCTCAAACTGTGAACGGAGTTTCTAAGAGTTGAAGCAAAGGCTAGTTTCAGCACCCATACTTATGCTACCCACTCTGGGTGAAGAATTTGTAATTTACTGTGATGCATCCCGATAGGGACTAGGTTGCATGTTAATGCAGAATGGGAAGGTGGTAGCTTATGCTTCTTGATAGTTGAAGAAGCATGAATGTAACTATCCCACTCATGACTTGGAGTTAGTGGCAATTGTCTTAGCCTTAAAGTTGTGGAGGCATTATTTTTTCGGGGAGCTTTTCCATATTTTCACTGAGCATAAGAGTTTGAAGTACATTTTCGAGTAGAAGAAGCTAAGCTTGAGGCAAAGAAGATGGATCGAACTGATAAAAGACTATGACTGTTTGATTGAATACCACCCTAGTAAGGCCAATGTAGTGGTTGATGCCTTAATTAGGAAGTCAACAGGTTCTAAAGCAACTAGTAAGAGTAACGTTGATCCAATAATTTAGAGCAACTCTAGCCGTCGAACAAATAGGTGGATTATTGGCCTCATTCCAGGTATGACCCACCCTAATGGATGAAATTGTACGCAAATAGTTGAAGGACCTTAACCTCCAGAAGATGGCAGAAGAGGCAGGTAAAGGATTAAGAACCAATTTTCATGTAATGGCAGATGGTGCTTTATTGAAGGAAGGTAGATTCTGTGTGTCGAATGTGTTGCAGCTCAAGTAGGCCATACTACAAAAGGCGCACAGTTCAGCTTATGCCATGCGTCCATAAAGTCCAAAAATGTATAGAACTTTGAGGACATTCGTATTGGTGGCCTGGGATGAAGAAAAAAATAGCCGAATACGTAGACTGATGTCTAATATGTCAATAGGTGAAACTTGAGAGAGACAGAGACCTGAAGGATTACTCAACCCGCTCCCAGTACCTGAGTGGAAGTGGGAACATGTAACGATAGATTTCTTATTTGGATTACTTAGTATGCCCTCAGGATATGATGGAATCTGTGTAATAGTTGACAGGCTAACCAAGATGGCTAAGTTTATACCAGTAAAAGTTACCTTTACCTTAGATCGGTTAGTTAAGATGTTCGTGGACGATAGTCAGCCAGTTCAGAGCTCTAGTGTCGATAGTATCAGATCGGGATCCAGGTTTACTTCAAAGTTTTGGGCTAGTTTGCAGAAGTCTTTGGGTACCGAGCTACATTTTAGTACGGCTTTTCATCCACAAATGGATGGTTAGTCAGAATGGACAATACAGACACTGGAAGACATTATGAGAACATGTGTTCTCAGTTTAAAGGAAGTTGGGATGCACAACTACCATTGGTTGAGTTTGTGTATAACAATAGTTATCACGTGAGCATAGGCATGGCTTCGTACGAAGCATTATGTGGCAGACCCTACAGGACCCCAGTATGTTGGAATGAAGTTGGAGTACGAAAACTGTTGGGTCCAGGATTGGTGCAGCAAATGTCAAATACCATGAAACTTATTAGGGAAAACTTGAAGACAGCTCGAGACAGGAAGAAAAATTATGCTGATAGGCAAATGAGAGATTTAGAGTTTGAGGTTGAAGACCAAGTATTCCTTCGGTTATCTCCATGGAAAGAAGTAATCAAGTTTGAAAGAAAAGGAAAACTGAGTCCCCAATACATCGGACCTTATGAGATTATAGAACGAATTGGCCCCGCAGCGTATAAATTATAGTTACCTTCGAAGCTAACACGCATTCACAATGTGTTCCATGTATTGATGCCGAAGAAGTATATACCTGATCCTACACACGTGCTAGTGGAACAACCGATTCAACTCAAGGAAAATTTGTCGTATGAAGAAGAGCCGGTTCAGATTTTAGACAGGAAGGACAAGGTACTCAAGAAAAAAACCATACCATTGGGGAAGGTATTCTGGAACAACCATGGAGTTGAAGAAGCAACGTGGGAATTCGAGGAGAAAGTAAAAAAGAAGTATCCTCAACTTTTTATCTAATTTCTATAGGTAAATTTTGAGGACGAAATTTCTTTTAAGGGGTGGTAGGTTGTAAAGCCCACACCTTACTTTCCTTTTTTTTTTTTTCCCTCTTTTAATTATGTTTATTGATTGAGTTTAGCAAAGTAATGGGGTTAAATATTCAAATTAGATTGGAATTGTGGGTTTGGGTTAAAGGATAAGTTTTGAAGAAGGAAAATGTCTAAGTATGGGAAACTTAGCTCTCGGATACTTATTAAACTAGCCTTGCAAAAAGAAATTATGGCTAAGTGTTAGTCGTAATGAGTGATGGCTGAGCATCGAGTAAGCATAAGGCAGACATCAAGTAAATGCCGTCGAGCATCGAGTATAAGCGATCGAGGAAGGGTTGAGCTTCGAGTCTAAAAGATCGAGGAATGGTCGAGCATTGAGTATCCCATCGAGCATCGAGTTCTTTCCATCGAGTATTTAGTAGAGAACCATCGAAATTTCCATTGATTAATGACCCTTTTCCATCGAGTTTTTCCATCGAGGATTGAGTTTTCTCAAAACATTCAGCTTTAAACTTTTCTTTTAATTATCCGGACAAATGGCTTAATCTGGGCCCTTAATCTCCATTAGTGGGTGAGGTGGCTTAAGGATATTTCATGCAAAAGGGCTAGACAGTAGTATAAAAGGGAAGAGAACTTCAAGAGCTTTTTTGGACGATTCCTTCGAGAAAATTAAACGAACTTCGTACCATTGGAAAGCTCTATGACTTCTCGTTGGAAAGAGGGTTGGAGAAGGAAGGAAGAGACGAAGGGTCGTTTTTGGGCATTTCCAGGCACTCGACAAAGAATCGTAGATCAAGATCAAACCACTTGGAATTCAAAGCTGAAAGTTTAAGGTAATATTGTTGTCACCATTTCAAGTAAGTTTGTGGAAGGAATTTTTGCAAGATAAGATAAGATCTTGGGGTTGAGTTACATATTTCGAAAGTTAAACCTAGAATCTTTGATCAAGCAGGGAGTTGCGGTTTAGGGCCATCAAGAAAGATTTAAAGGCACAGGTCAAACCACAAGGAGTTTTATGCTGCAATTTTGAGATAACATTGTTAACAAAATTCTTAGAATGTTTGAAAAAGGAACTTTCTTAAAATGAGTTCTAGTTTTCGAATTATCGACGTTAGAAGCTGAATCTGGAATTTGTGGACAAACAGGCAATTTCTTACTAAGTGTGAGCTTGGTTTTAAAAGAGTAGTCTCGAAAGGGAGACCAAAGTAGTAACTAAAATTCTTATTCTTATGTGTAGGAGCAATGCCCAAGCCTACAAAGCCTAGGAAAAACAAGCCTAAAGACCCCTAAGTGACTAAATGTCTTTTTAAATTGATATATAAAAGGGACATGCATTCCAATTGAATTTCATGCTAAGGTTTATGGGTTTTTCAAACAACTAAAATCTATACTGATGATTTTTAAAGATTTCATAGTATTTCTTAAGCGTTATGTTTTAAGCTATTTAAATAAACTTTACTAATTCTAGCGCATGTCAAGGTTGAATGCTAAAGTATCTTAAAACTAAATGCTTATAATTCGTGAAGTATGCGTGTTGAATTGTGATAATGCCCCTATGGTGAAAGCTAGGTAAATGCTATGCCTAAAGCTTATTGTACTCATATCTTCTATGAATGTTACGATTCTAGTAAACTGGATGCCGAAGGTATAGAAGATATCCGAGGAAGTACCTAAGGCATTGAGGGTACTTAGTATACTCCACGTGCTCATAGGTAGTTCTGAATGAGAGGCCAAAGTATGGGTCTCCTAGCCACAGTCATTATAGTGGGACCAAAGTATGGGTCTCATGACCATGAATGGATGTTGGGAGCTCAAGCTACGAATGCTCGTTCTCAACTAAGGTTTGATAGTATGTTTGATTATGATTATATGTTTAATATAATATGTGTATGAAAGGCTTGAGACAAACTATTTTTCTATGAGTCAGTCACTGGGTAACCAGCTCACCGTTTCAAATGTTTTCCTTTTTTCGGTAGCGGTCAGATTCCCCCTGGTTGAACCCACTGCTACTTTCCACTCAAAAACTCGGCTAGGAAGGAGGAAGCTTAGGTTAAACTTATTTTGATGTACACATGTTTTGAGAGAAGTTTGGGACTTGTGGATTTTATTTTAGGACACATGTTTTCGTTCTTACGTTGTTTTGTTGGACATATGTTTGTCGCCATTTCTGAATTGTAATTAAGTTGCTTTGCTAGTTAAAGTCATAGTTCTTTTACCGCTAAGTCGTATTTGCATATCAAGGTTTTAAGTAGGTTTTACTTAAGTTAGGCAATAAATGCTGGCATGTAGGTCGGTAACTACTGCCGTTATATTCCCTTTCAGTTTTAAAGGGTAAACTGGGTGGGGGTGTGACAGTTTACATCCTCAACTATGTCTTTTTCATTTTAAAGGATTTTTGTCTTAGGAACCCACTGGTCTACCATGCTTCTAGCGTGTTCTAGACTCATTAGTGACAGCTTGTTGTGTTTGGATATCAATTTTTGATGGAACATTTGTAGCTTGTATATGTGACTTAGTTACTTTCTTTACATCTATAAATGCATCTGGTAATTGATTTGCTATATTTTGCAAATGAATTATTTTCTGAACTTCAATTTCACATTGGTCTTTTCGGGGATCTAAATAGGACAATAAAAAGGCATTCCATGTAACGTCCTTTTCTAATTTCTTAATTCCCCCCCTAGTATTGGAAATTTTGTCTCATTAAAATGACAATCAACAAATCGTGCAACAAATACATCATCCATCTGGGGTTCATGATATTCAATAATTGATGGGGAATCATATTCAACATATATTCGTCTTTGAGGACCCATCTTATTGCGTTATTGTGGAGCAATTGGAACAGATACTACACACCCAAATATTCTCAGATGGGAAATATTTGGCTCATGACCATAAGCTAACTGCAATGGCGAGTACTTATGATAAGCTATTGGCCAAATGCGTACAAGTGACGCTGCATGCAAAATAGCATGTCTTCATACAAAGGAAGAAAGCTTAGCTCTCATAAGTAATGGTCTTGCAATTAATTCCAAGCATTTTATAAATGATTATATTAAATCATTTTGTGTATTAACATGAGGTACAGGATGTTCAACACTTATCCTTATTGACATACAATAAATATCAAAATCTTGGGATGTAAATTCACAAACATTATCAAGACGAGTGGTCTTAATTGTATAATCGGGAAATTGTGCTCTTAACTTATTTATTTGAGCAAGTAATCTTGCAAATATAAGATTTCGACTTGATAAAAAACACACGTGTGACCATCTACTGGATGCATATATTAATACCATAAAATATCTAAATGGTCCACTTGGTAGGTTAATAGGTCCACATATATTACCATGAATTCGTTCTAAAAAGGCAGGTGATTCAGTCCCCACTTTAGCTGGTGATTGTCTAATTATTAATTTGCCTTGACAAGAAGCATCACATGATAATTCATTAGATTGAAGAATCTTCTGGTTCTTCAATGGGTGTCCATTTGAATTCTCAATAATTCTCCTCATCATTATAGATCTGGATGATCCAATCGGTCATGCCAAATTGTAAATATATCTGGATTCATGAACTTCAGGTTCATTATTGCATATGTTTCAATTACTCATATATAAGTATAATACAATCCAGAAGATAAAGTAGACAATTTTTTCAATATACGTTTTTCATTTGAAACAGTAGAGATAATATATAAATATTTCACATTATTCTTACTACCAGTCTCAATATGATAATCATCCCAACGTATATCTTTATAACTTAAAAGATTTCTCTTTAATTGACTAGAGAACAATGCATTGTCAATTGTAAATTTTGTTCCTCTAGGCAAAATAATATTTACTTTTCCAAAACTTTCGATCAAATTTGCAGAACCTGATATTGTATTTACTTTTGCTTTCAACATCGTCAATTTAGAAAAATATTTTTTATTTGTAAGTATTGTGTGTGTAGTTGCACTGTTTGCTAGACATAAATCTTCTTTGCTCATTTTTTAAACATCCAACTTATGAAAATGATCCATGTTTCTTCATTAAGAAAATAATTATAATAAGAAAAATAACAATTAAAATATAAAAAAGTTACTAAAAAAAATGAAGATAGATAAAAGAAAACAACAACATTAAGTCTAGATATTCCATCAATTGCACCTATCCTTCAGGAGATTCAAAGAAGTCCGCCACATCAAAATTTGTCATATGAGATGGGTTAAATATATCATTACCCTGGTATGTAAAATCTGCTTTTACATTTTTCCCTTTTTTCTTCAAGGAAGCTTGATAGAGGCCAACTAAGCTTTTTTGACGTATGACAGGTACGTGACCAATGCCTAGTCATTCCACATCGGAAGCTTTTATTTTCAACAGTTTTTGAACTCTTATCTCGTGGAGATTTTCCTTTGTGATCATCATTTTGTGTAGTTCGTTCGAAATTTGAATAATTAAAATGACCACCACGAAAAAAATAATTATTTCTCCTTCTACCAGGATCATGACCTTGACCGCAACCACGTCCTCGAACAGGATTATTATTAAAATTCACAGCATTCACTTCAGGGAGTGGTGTCATTTTGGTTGGTCGAGATTCATGATTTTTCATCAATAAATCGTTATTTTGTTCAACCACGATAAGATATGAAATTAATTCAGAGTACTATTTAAAATCTTTCTCTCGATATTACTACTGCAAGAGCATATTCAAGACATGAAATGTAGAAAATGTCTTTTTTAACATATCAGCATCAGTAATTTTTTCTCTGCATAACAACAATTTTGAATTGATTTTAAATAATGCAGAACTGTAATCACTTACTAATTTAAAATCTTATAACCTTAAATGCATCTACTCATAACGGACTTTAGGAAAAATAACTCTTTTTTTATGATCATACTTTTCTTTCAAATTTTTCCAAGAGATACAGAGATATTTTATTGTAAGATACTCAATTTTTAATCCTTCATGGAGATAATGAAGAAGGAAAATAATAGTTTTTGTATTGTCCTGGCTGGATGTCGTATTTACTTCTTTAATTGTTTCTCCCAAGTTCATAGCATCTAGTTGAATTTTAGCATCGAACAACCATGACAAATAATTATTGTCATTAATGTCAAGAGTTGCGAATTCTAATTTTGTAAGGTTTATCATGGGAACATTATCACAAAATATTGTATTTATATTAGAAATTTAATATGTACTAAATATGCAAAATAACATTTAATTTATTAATTATAATAAAGAGGAAAAAAATCGGCCTATCTTTCGGACCTACTGTCAGCGATGGAAGCAATAGAAGCTCATGCTGATAATGTGTTGTGAAATTGAGGAGCATAATGGAGCACAACGAATATTGAGAAAATATAATATATATAATAATAATAAATATAATAATAATAAAACAATAAAATATAACTAAACTTATAAATAACTAAATTAAAAATAATTAAAATTATAATTTTATGAAAATATGAATAATACAAATAGAAAATATGATTTTATGAAAATAGGTAATATATGAAAAACTTTTTTTATTCTCACCAATGTGCATAATTTTAAGATTTAGCAAATGCCACTATTTAGAGACAAAGTGGCAAGTAGAATGTGGACTTACATGGACACCAAACATGAATTATTACAAGCGACATGAACAACATGAAAAATGACATATGACTTTTAAGACACTAAATATTAGACATCTATTTTTATGATTTTTATAATAAAGGATGATTTAAACCATTTTAGGCTATTGGATTTTATTAGATTGAAAGTGGGATCAACAAGAAAAATAGCTAAAGTTAAATAGTTCAACTTTAAAAATAGCTAATTATATTAGATTTTGCAAATATGGATAAACACAATTTTTATGAAATCTACAAATTATATTAGGAGAAAAATACCCCTAGTAGATATTCTACACAATTATTCAGCCTAAAAGTTAACTAAAAATCCCTTAGTTAAGGAAGATACGTTAAATTAATTCATATAACTAATTTTGTTAAATTATTTAAAACACGTAATTGAGACAAATTCAAATTTGGTATTGATGGTTGCCCTATTTTGATTGAAGATAAAGGGCTATTTTTGAAGGTAGAAAAATAAACTAAAATATTTATAAATATAGCAAAATTTCATTATCTATCTACGATAAATCGCGATAGATTTTGATAGACTACTATCCGTTCATGACAGAGACTTCACTTCACTAGAATGACCATAGGTAACATGACCTTAATCCTTAGTGAGTTGGGAACTCATGCCATTGAGGGTGGTCCTTTGATTTGCATGGGTGCGAGTGGCCAGGCCGCCGACCCAAACCTACCACTTTGGGAATTTGTCTGATTTGGGAGCTGAGAACTCAGCTACACAAGATGGAATTCACTCCTTCTCCGAAGTAGGTGTAAGTAGATAGATAGCTCCCTTAAGGGCTAATTCAAAGGCTTGAACGATGTGGCGCCACACACTTTCTCATGGCCTGAGAGGTGTTCACATATACTAGGACTATGTTGTATTGTTCATTAGAGGGATCAGTGGTACTTAAAGAGTTAGATGTAACTACAGGGGCAAAACGGTAAATTGGCCCAGCTGTACTTACGGGCATCTGTGAAAGATTATCGTACTCATGATTGGTTATATCCAATGGACACAGAAATATATCTGTGGTAAGAAGAGTTCAGCTGCCGGTCTTTAGTGGAATGTCTGGCAGTTAACGGATGGTGGATCTCATGGCTAAAGAGTTTAGTCAGCTATTCACGTACCGTTGGAGCTTTGAGCCATAGGTCCATAAGGTCCCCTTGGTAGCTTGGATACAAGTTGAGAATCAGTTTTTGGGTTAGTTTGAGATGTTAAAATCGAAAAGAGGGAGTTCGACTATATATGATATAATTGAACTGATCAATTATATATAATATGATTGACTAAATGTATGAGATACATTAATTTGGAGGAAATTGGATATAAATATGATTTATATCAAGTAGAGGAGAAAACACTATGGTTGATATATGATATCAAACTAAAGATTATGAATATAATATGATTATATTTATTAATTTATTAATTGGATGGTTATGAGTAATTGACCACCATTTTCTCCGAATTCATGCGTTAGTAGGAAGTTCAATTCAATTTTAGTAACTGAAGAATAAAATGAAAATGATTTTCATTTTGCAAGACACACGCATAATTGCTCACGGTATGATAAGTATTCTATCGCTTAGTGTTTGCGGTGTCTATACGATAGCGCTAGCTTACTAAACGATTGCACACTCGAGCCCGCATTTTCCTAAACGACCGCGTACCATTTCATAGACGATCGCTTAGTGCCTGAGCGTACTAAATGATCGTATAGACGATCACTTAGCTTTTACTACACGATCATGTACCACCCACTAAACGATCAAGCACCCGACTATACGATAGTCTTTCCATTCACCCATTTGCTTGATCTTAGTACACGATAGTCTTTCCTCCTTACCTCTACCAATTCCATCAAAGGCCACCCCTTGGATTCTCGCTCCAAGAATACTGAGGGTTCAGAGTGGTGGTGTCGTCTCCATTTCCTGTTGTTCGAGTGAAGCTATTTGTGTAGACGACCGGGGTGTGCTGGACGATTACTTGCTTGTTTAGCGAGAGAGAGAGGAAGTTCGTGGAGAGAGCGAGATTTCAAGTGAAGAAAGTCTTCAACTAGTATGTTCTCTCGATCTCTTGTTTATTTATCCTTTATGCATGCCAATAATTTAGCGTTATCAATGCATATCTGTATGTGTGAATGTATATGTGGAAATTCTGTCACAATGAGTTGGAAAGATCCGCTTCTGCTCATAGGTACTCATGTATAAGAGTTCCTTCAGTGTATGCCTTAGTTTATTGTATTAATGTACATTATTGATTGTAATTGTTATTTTTATTGTTTTGTACACCGCACTAGCTTTAGGACAAGTGAGAGATTTTTGGGGATTGTGCCATAAGTCCCATGGTTTGTAATGTATAAAAAATATCAATTTATTTAATTAAATGAGAAGTTATTTTCTTTGACATTTAGATTTATATAACAATAAATAAGATCCGAGTTTATTTAATGTAACTTAAACATGTATGTGGTTGGCAAACAAGTGGATTATAGTAATAACCTAAATGATCTGTATGAAGGGATCAAATCCCAAGTGGAAGTGTATGATCGACTTGAATTTTGTTTTTGATTTTACATAAACAAAATACGTACTAAAATAATAACATGATAGATAAACAATCAAGATTAACATGCATTTAAGAGAAGAAAAGAGGGAAGAGCTAAAACATACCTTTGTAGATTTCCAATCTTCACGATTCCCTCCGTGTTTTCTCCAGAACGTCCCTTCAATGATCAAGGGACACCATCGTAAGTAAAACCTTGTTATTCTCTAGGATCCCAAGAAATGGATGTGTAGTCTCCAAGACTTGGAAGTGGATGACCCCCTTCTCCTAGTCTTTCCTATTCATTTTCTACTTCTAATTTAATTAAATAACTTTTATTTAATTAATTAGTCTAATAATTAAATAACCATATATCTTAAATTCAAATTATATATATATATATATATAATAACTATCACATGTTTATTTATCTCTTTTTCTAAAAAATTAATTAATTAATTAATTAATCAATTAAACGACTATATTAAATCATATTTAATATATAATTAATCAACATAATTATCATATATTTATATGTATACATCTTTTTAATATTTGAATCTTATCCAAATATTTTTCTCTCTAAATTATAGATCACATCTATAATTAATCATATTATATTAATCTCATTAATATGAAAAATAATTCAAACCATTCCTCTTATATATCGTGTAGTGAGCTAACAAATGGACCTATAAATTAGAAGCTTCAATGATATAGGATTAATTAATTTAACACCTTAATTAAATTAATTGATGTTCATTAACTATCGATCACTCCACTATAGACCGATAACTACACTCTTCACATTGTAGATTTATTTATGTGTCCACGGATAAAACTAATTAACAGTGAGTCGACCTTGCACAAATTGCTTAGAACTATAGCTAGGTCAAAATATCGTTTTACCTCTGTAGTTACATCTAACTCCTTAAATACCACTGATCCCTCTAAGGAATAAATAATTTATAGTTCAACTATAAACTAACACCTCTCGAGCAAGTTAAAGGTTGAGGCCTCAATGTTCAAGAACCGAAATCAGCTATTAAGGGCAAAATTTATCTACTTTTCTTAAGGTCGGGAAATGAGTGAATTCCATCTTGTGTAGTTGTGTTCCTAGCTCTCTATTCGGCTAACAAGGCCACTCTCATATAAATCAAAGAAATGCCCTCATAGATAGGAGTTCACAACTCATTCAGGATTAAGGTCAAGTCACCTATGGTCATCCTAGTGAAGTGTAAGTCTCTTTTAGCAATGGTGTTATATAGAGAGACTATTTATTTCACGGTCCGGTCTTATACAAACTCTTTGTACAGAATACCCCTACTCGCATGTCTCCACATGAACGATCAGGATCAGATCATTTGTAGAACTTTACAATTGTAATATCTATAAAGTAGGTCATATTCATAATGTCATCAGGATAAGGTACCCAGCCTTATCCATCTACTACAGACCGTTTAGGTTACCACTTAAACGTGATCCACCTATATGTCTCCACATACATGTTTAAGTTTCATAAGATAACGTTGGATCTTAGTTTATTGGGTTGATATAATGCAGTCTAAACATTAATAAAATACCTCTTATTTTATTAGATATATAATTTGTCTTTACAAACTACAAGATACGCTCGATTTAGGACATTAACTCCAACAATCTTCCACTTGTCCTAAAACGAGTGGGATGTCCCTCATCAAATACAATACAATGAATAAGTTGAGTATAAAGTATTAAATATAAAAAAAGTGATGTAAAGTATCAAATAGAATACAATAAACTAGGGCATACAATATACCCAACAAAATCTCTTACTTGCCCTAGATTAAGTGACTCATATCTTGTAGACACATGCTTTCTAGGTGACCCTAAAAAACTTTTGTCGTGAGAGCCTTTGTAAATAGATCAATAACGTTGTGCTCTGAATGTGATAATCCCATCTTCTCATTGCACAATCTCCCTAATAAGATGATACTTGCACTCTATATGCTTTCCACGTTTGTGGTTATGAGGCTCATTAGAGTTTGCCACTGTACCACTGTTCTCACAATAAAGGGTGATAAGCAAAGTCATGTTTGGAACAACTTCCAAATCTACTAGAAAATTTTTGAGCCACACAACATCCTTAGCAGCTACATATTCTGCCTCCATGTGGAATCTGCAATGCATCCTTGCTTGATGCTTCGCCATACTATAGCTCCTCCATTCAGAGTGAACACTGGTCCTAATGTGGATTTCTTGGAATCCTTATCAGTCTGAAAACCAGAATCGGTATATCTTGTAAGGATTCAATCCTTAACACCGTGCACAATTATATAGTTTCTCATTCTGCTACGATACTTGAGAATGACTTTAACTGATGTTCAGTGATCAAATCTAGATTGGACTGATATCTACTAACTACTCCCACTGCATGGACAATATCAGGCCTAGTACACAACATGACATATATAAGGCTATCTACTGTAGATGTATAAGGAATCCGTCTCATCTTCTCAATCTCTTGAGGTATCTTAGCATATTGTTGCTTAGAAAGAAAAATTCCATTCTTAAAAGGTAGTAAACCTTTTTTGGAATTATGCATCAAATACTCGGCAAGAATTTTGTTAATATACGATGCCTGAGGCAAGGATAGCGTTTTGTTCTTACGATCTCTTATAATTTTGATCCCTAGAACATACTGAGCTTCACCCAAACCTTTCATTTGGAATTGAACAACTAACCATTCCTTAATTTTGGTTAAAAAACCTACACCATTCCCAATGAGTAGGATATCATCCACATACACCACCAAGAAAGCTATTAAATTGTTAATGATTTTCTTGTAACACAAGATTCATCAACATTTTGATTAAAGCCATAGGTTATGGTCGCAACATCAAATCTCATGTTCCAAGATCTAGATGTCTATTTCAATCCATAGATGGACCAATTGAGCTTGCAAACTCTTTACTCTTGACCTTGTATGAATTTTTCTGGTTGAATCATTAGATTATCTCTTCAAGATTATCATAAAAAAGGCAGTCTTGACGTCCATTTGTCATATTTCATATTCATAATATATGGCAATAGAAAAAAGAATCCAATATATTTTATAATAGCAACAGAAGAGAAGGTTTCTTCATAGTCCACCCCCTCACCCTGGGTATAACCCTTTGCTACTATTCTAGCCTTGAAGGTTTGCATCTTTCCATCTACACCTTTTTTCCTCTTCTAGATCCACTTGCAAACTATAGGTTTTACCCTATTAGGTTGGTCTACAAGTTTTTAGATAGAATTGGTGGAGTACATAGACTCCATTTCTAGATTCATGGCCTTAATCCATTCATCTTTATCAACATTTTCCATTGTCTTCTTGTAAGACAAGATCCTCAACATCATCGTTAATGATGTTTTAGGCTTTTGTTAAACCCACATAGTGAATAGGTAGTTCACAACCCTCCCACTACTCGAGGAAATCTCAATTCTTGAGATGGATTAGTTTGACTAGACGAACCGACATCAACAACTCTTGTTGATGTACTAGCCTCTTCAACAACTCTTGTTGAAGTGTCAGTGGTATTTTCAGAATATTTTCTTAAAAATTTTTTTGCTTCGTGGTTTCTGGTCCCTCACGTGGTCTTTTTAAAAAATATAGCATTTCTCGATACAAACACTTTATTTTCACTTGGATCAAAGAAAGTACCCACCTCTCATTTCTTTGGGATAGCCTACAAATAGGCATACTTTTGAACGAGGTTCCAACTTTTTGGGATTTGTCATAAGCACATGGGCTAGATATCCCCAAATTCTGAAGTGGTATAAACTACCTTTATGACCCCTTCACAACTCTAAAGGTATTTTGAAAACACTCTTTGATTGAACATTGTTCAAAATGTAAACGGTAGTCTCCATTACAAATCCTCAAAACGAGTCAGGAAGTTGAGTATAACTCATCATAGACTGAACCATGTCCAACAAAGTTCTATTTCTCCTTTTTTATACACCATGCTGCTGAGGTGTACCAGGGGCTGAGAGTTGGGACATTATTTTATATTCTATCACATAGTTATGGAATCTTAAGTCCATATACTCTCCACCAGAATCTTATATTCGTTAAGCTTTTCAAGTTCTTCAGACTTATGTTGTATTAGGTATAGATCCCGTATCTTGAATAATCAACTATAAAAGAAATGAAATATTCATACCCTTCTCTTGCTTCTACATTCATCAGACTACAGAGGTCTAAATATATAAGTTCCAAGGCTTCTTTTCCAGTAAAGGTCGTTTTGTCATCTTGCCTTTAGGGCATGATTCACATATAGGTAAAAAAATTTCTTCTAGACTATTTAGAAGTCCATTTTTCACCAATCTCTTAATCCTATTGAGATTAGTCTGACATAATCTTAGATGCCAAAGGTGGATATTTTCTTTAGGACAAATCCTTAGTCTCTTAGCAGTTGTTGCCGTTATGAACATTTCAGTATTTAGAAAAACCTTTGTAACCGACGACCTTAGTACATATAAGTTATTTTATTTTTAAGCAAATTCTATCTCCATTCCGTTTTTTAAAATAAACACTTTACTTTAAGAGAAGGAGAGAGAATAATTTTTTTTAATCAAACAAGAAACAAAGATTAAATTCCTCTTTATATTAAGAACTACATATACGTCATCTAATAATATATTTCGTTTATTGTCCAAAAGTAACTTAAGCCTGCCTATGACAACAGCTGAAACGATCTCACTAGTACCAATGTGAAGAGTCATATCCCCAACTTCTAATTGTCTCCAGGAATTAAACCCCTAGTAGGAAGAACATACGTATTTAGTAGTTCCTACATAAATTATCTAGTTAGAATAATTATTCTCTACTAAGCACGACTCTAGGACAAATAAATCATATTTATTGTCATTGGATCTTTTCCTATTCTTGAGAGCAGTGGGATCAACTTGAACACCCTTATTATGAATTCCATGTTTTTCCTTTGAGGTCAAACCTCTTTGATAAATTTCGCTGGAGTTAGCAACTTTTGCCTTCTCTATTTGTCCCTTGACATTCAATACGGACTAGAGTTCAAATAAGGAGCTGACATTACTGTTTCGTCTATATCAACCTTATCCTGCTTAAATTATGAGGACACTCGCTCAAACAACTCTTGCATTGATTGCATGATCTAAAGTGAGTGACCATGCTCTCAAGCAGAAGCGTGTGATCGCCTTGCAATTTTTTTTTCACTTTTACATTAAAAAAAATACGTTATAAAAGCAATAATATAATGGATAAACAATCAAGATTAGCATGTATTTAAGAGAAGAAAAGGAGGAAGAGCTAAAATTTACCTTTGTAGATTCCCAAATTCTTGTTATTCTCCAGAATGTCTCTTCAATGATCAAAGGACATCACCGGAAGAGAAATCTTGTTATTCTTTAGGATCCCAAGAATTGGATGTGTGTCCTCCAAGACTTGGAAGAGGAAGAAGAAGTAGTAGAGAAAAGAAGAGAGATGTTGAGAGAAGTAGTAGGAGAGTAGGATTCAGGATTCCCAATTCAACTGTGTCATAAACATGGGTTATGAAGAACTATTTATAGAGAGAAGGGGTAACCCCCTTCTCCTGGTCTGTCTCGTTTCTACTCTAGTTCTAATTTAGTTAAATAACTTTTATTTAATTAATCAGTCCAATAATTAAATAACCATATATATTAAATCCAATTTAATATATATAATTAATTGATAAATAAATATAAATCACATGTTTATTTATCTTTACTTCTAAAAAATTAGTTAATTAATTAATCAATTAAACGACTATATTAAATCATATTTAATATATAATTAATCAACATATAATTATCACATATTTATATGTATACATCTTTTTAATATTTGAATCTTATTCAAATATTTTCTCTCTGAATTATATATCACATCAATAATTAACCATATTACATTAATCTTATTAATAAGGGAAAGTAGATGAATTTCTTCTTAAAGGGATTATTCAGAGTCTTGAACAATGAGACACTTCACCCACTTACTTATCAGACAGGGATCTAGTTTATAGTTGGACTAATTGTTCATTAGAGGGATCAGTGGTACTTAAGCAGTTAGATGTAACTACAAGGATAAAACGGTAATTTGATCTAGTTGTAGTTACGAACAATTTATTATTGATTGGTTATATCCATGGATACGAAAATATATCTACAATCTGAAGAGTGCAACTGTCGTTCTTTAGTGGAGTGACATTTGACAGTTAATGAATGTTGATTAATTTAATTAAAGAGTTTAATTAATTAATCTTGAATCAATGGAGTTTATAATTTATAGGTCTATAAGGTTTCCTTGCTAGTTAATATAAAGTATAATATTATTAATATAAAGTATAATGTATATTGATATATTATAGTATATAGTTAATTATAAATATAATTTATAAATAAAGCCATATAAAATGTGAGAGATATATATTTGACTAAGATTCAAATATTATTTATATGAATAAGATTCATATAAATACTAAGTTAAAAATAATATGAATAAGATTCATATTAAAACTCTTGGTTATAAGGGAAAGTTGCCTTTTAATATGATTAAGGTGCATAATATATAGTTCATTGACTAATGTTTAATTAATCAACCATATATTATAAATAATATTGGATTATTTAATATTATATTGGGAATATGATATTAGTATAATATTAATCCAATAACTCCTCACTTTAAGGAAGTTATTCTGTATCATGTTGATGCTCTTCCCTTTTTGATATATTGTTGTTAAAGCTATAAAAGTACTATTTCTTAGGCTTAATTTAGGCTCTTTAATAGATTTTTAATTTTAATTATCCTATTTTATAGGTATTGAGCACCAAAGAGGTGGAATCAAGCTTAAGAAATAAAACGATGTTAATTTGAAGCAATTTGGAGGCAATTTGAGCATCTAGGTTTCAAAGGAGGAGAAATGACCAAAATACTCCTGATCAGAGCATTTCAACCCTCCCTCAATGCTATAATACAACGCTATAAGGTAGAATGTATGGATGCAGGATCAGTGTTGCAACACTATCTGCAGCATTGTAACGCTATGAATTTTGATTGATAAGTGCTAAAATCCACGTGCACCTCTAATTTGCATTAGAGTTACAAGGCTGTCTCAACCCTACCCCAATGATCGAGGGTTAGATTAGCAAGAGCGTTACAATGCTCATACTAGCGTTTCAATGCTATGAATATCATATAAAAGTGTTAATTATAATATTCGTCAAGTAAAATTATCTGTATGATACGTAATCCATGATCCTTCTAGGCTTCGCTGGACGACATGACGTTCTCGTTCAAATATAGGCCGGTCGTACTTGTGATGGTTTCCAAGGATCCAATATGAGAGTAAAGAGTAGTTGAGGCATTTTATAGAATTTGAAAGTGGGAACTCCTTTATTTGATGTAACTACTTAGTAATTACTAAAGATAGGCTAAGGTAATTACCAAGTTAATCTTTCCTTTCTTAAGTAGAATAACTCAGGTTGGGAGAGAGTTTAAATAATACCTAGTATCATAAGACTAGTAGGGCACTGACTAACTTTAGAGCCTATTGGGTTTGCTTTTATATTTTGAAATATTGTATCGAGTAAGGAGTTAGAACAAGCCGAGCCTTAACCAGGCCCTATTAGAAAGAGGAAGCGCTTTAGCTATTTCATTTTTTCTTGCTTTTCATTGTTGGCTTTCTTTTATGAAGAGCTGGTTTCGGGGTCTCTCTTTATTGAGATAGTCAAATTAGACTCTCTTTTCATCATCCTTGAGTGAAGGATTCTAACCTAGCTCAATAACCCCTCTGTGAAGTTGTAGTCCTTTCTGCTTACAGTTCTGATAGTTCCGTGTCTCCAGCCTCTCATGCCTACCTGTTTTTCGACAAACTTGCTTGCTAAGATTTCAATCTCAAAAATTTTACAAACCCTAGGATTGTTGACTTTTAGTCGTCAAGAGGACTTAGTCAAGGTCTTAGTATATTTGTTTGATCGAATTCGGCTAAGGCTAAGGTGAAAATGCCTTTTGTTTCCTTGAGACTTCTTACCAGCTAACCCGCAGTAATCTCCTTTTCTTTTCCACGACTTAGACTAATGTAAGTGAAAGTGGGGGAATGTGTCTTGTTGTGACTCAGCGCTCTAGTAATTGAATTCTCCTTCTTTTTTGAATCGTATTACTGACATTTAATTAGATTGTATAGCTCTTTAATAAATTGTGCTATGTCTTTCTAAGTGAGGAAATCTTTCTCATTTTGGATGCGCATCCCTGTAGAACTGAGGCTTTTGATCAAGTCTCTCGATCTTCAGTTTTAATCCTATCTCTTTCCGTTATACCTTATATAATGTCTTCTTCCTAAGAGTCTGTTTCTTTGTTAAGTAAGAAATTTCATACATAAAGGAATCTTTCTATAAACCGGTTTGTAGCTGGGTTGAAGCCTAATTATAGAGAGCAAAACTATCCCTTCTGATTTTTTTTTTGTCCTGTCAGATAGAAAGAAAATGAGACCTCAAAAAGCCTTATTTACCACTTTAGCGGGTGGGGTTGAAGAGGGGGTTTACATACAACCGAGGCAAAGTGGTTTATGATTAAATCTCAGAGGCATTCTTATCATTTGGTAGATCCAAGTCCATGGCTTATTTTGGGTCATGACTGAATGTTGTTCAAAAGCACACTTCTCCTTCTTCATTTACAATTCATTCTCCTTGAGTACTTGGAAAACTCATCGTAGGTGCTTTTTTTACCTCGAAAGTTTTACTATGCACCACAATATCATCCAAGTATACTACGAAAAACTTGTCCAATCTCAATTTGTGGAAAGCCTTCGATGGTTTCCTTATGAAAACATCAATTTTTATTTGGGTATAGACGGTATCTCATTATTCTTTGTGATATTGACCACATTTCTGATCCCTATTTGCATTTTAGTGGGTTGGTCTGGTATGAGAAGTTATAAGAATGAATATATTACAACATCTATAGTTCGTGAATTTCTGATGATTGTCGTGTTCCACATGGTGGATCCTCTACTATTGTATGTTCTTCCCGATATATCTAGAAGCTTCTAGTAAACTCTTACTCTTTCTCTTTGCCTCTATCTTTCTTCGGGCTCTTTCCTAAATAGAACTACTTTATGTCTTACATAGAACATATATTTTTTTTTTATTTTTATACCAGCCGTGGTAACTCTTTCTTTGATTTTAAGCAGTGAGAAAGTTGGAAAGCCTAAGACTGGAGTTTACATCAGTGCATTTTCCAGTAGTTCCAATTTCTAGTAAGATTGCCCCTACAGCCATTGGATGTTCTTTTGGTTCCAAGCTAGTTGAAATTGATCCAATTGTAGGGCTATTGATTCGATGATTCCTATTGGACTTGGTCAGTGAGAATTAATTATTGGGGGAACCTTGGTCATCCTTTGGACTTTAGTTAGCATCGAGCCAGAAGAATAGGAAAGAAAAGAGTTTCAATATTGAAACAACATTGGATAAAGGAAGTCTTCAATCATTCAACAGATCTACCGACCGGTCTAGGCTCTTCGGGAGCAAAGTTCCAAATTAGGTAAAAGGAGAGAGGAGAGTTAGGCCATCTTAGAAAGCAAGTTGCTCGATTTTGGCCATTCCAAGCCAAAGCTTAAGAGAATTCATTTGATTTTGAGTTTTAATTGTGAATCTTGGCATCGTGAGTCAGATTTGATGAATGATTGAAAGCCAGGATGTTGGTTCTTGAGGTCTATAGGAATTTTGTTGAATTCTTTGAGGTTTGTTACAAATTTTTATTCGATGTTTTTGTTTCTTTGTGATTTCTATTCTTTGATTCAAATTCTAGCACAAGCATGTAGGATTGATGAATTGACGACTAAAATTTCTTGTGTGTTTATCTTTGCTATGTGTGTTTTTGATGTTCGTAATTGCATTGAAAGCATGTTCAATTAAGTAGTAATAGGTTTTAGTTCGAATTATGGCATTATTTGTAGGCTATCTACGATCACCTAATTGATAACAAAACCTAAAGATTGGAGATGTATTAGAATAGAATTAGTCATTCTTTCTTAATGTCTTAATCAATTCAAGAACACAATGCAATTAACTAAGTAAATTACCTTTGTTACGAGCGTAGGTAATTTATGGATTAGGGAGTTTATATAGGCTATCCCTACATTCGATTAGGTTCAAGAAATAGCTAATTCAAGATTGGTTTCCTAATTAATCGATGATTAGATTCATAGAAAATCCTACGATCTCTAAATCGGCGAAGGTAATCTTATGTTCGATCTCTCTCTTTCTCAATCTTTCTTACTTTTTTGCACTTTAATTTCCGCATTTAGTTTTTCCTATTAAGCAAACAAAACCCCTTCCATTTTTACTACTTTCCACGGTCAAAGTTAGCTTAGGAGAGATTTAATTTGTGATCTCTCTATGGTTTGACCCCGTGCTCACCACTTATACTACCTGGTAGAGTAAGTAGTGGTTCGGTGATCTAGAAATAATTTCTTTTTGTTGGGGCTAGTGATGTGAATTCAACCATTGAACCATTGCATGTATCTAAAGGACTAATTACAAGAAGCAAGACGAAGAGGATTCAAGAGGCATTCACACTACATCTTTAAAAACTAGCAAATTCACAAGAACCGACAAATAATTTTGAGACTAAAATTTTATATAATGTTAGTTCAATGAGTCAAGAAGAGAATGACATGAAGATGGTATGGGAAAAATCATATAGTTTGGAAGATGACACGTTGGTCAAGAAAAGTGTGCAAATTTTGTGAAGAAAATGCTGTTAAGTGTGCACTGCATGGGAAAATATGATGTCAAACCTTGTCAAACGTACATATCTACTTTCCCACCTTCTAGAGGAGATATTTTAGGTAATTTGAAGACTTTCTACATTCCTAATTTTGCATTTTGACTTATAATTTAGTATGCAATTAAGTGTCAAGTTTCTAGGTTTTATTTTCTACAATTTGCAATTAATTGTATTTGAATGACTTTTGAGTTTCTTGGTTTATCCATGACTATTTGGTCTATAAAATGGCTAGTAATATTCTTCAAAAGGCAGATTATCCATAGTAAAAAAAGCTTGTGCTTATTCAACCCTTTGGTGTTGTCTTTTCTTTCAAACCTTGCTTTAGATTTGATGTTTAAATCAATTCATTTGATTAGTCTTGATCAAGCTAATTCTGGAGTGAGTTGTCTTAGAACCTAAGAGTGACCATCATCGATTCTAAATTCGATCTAAGTTAGTTTTCTTTGTGAGTGTTTGCAAGAATCCTAGAAGGACCTCTAGCTTTACATCCAACAAGCATTGCGGGCACATAAACATTTTCAAAGGAGGTTTTTCTATTCCCTTGTTTTATTTTTCATTGAGCTTAACTAAAGATAAATTGAGCACAATGTATCAACTTAAGTTGGTGGTGAGATATTCATTAGGTAGTGTTTAGATATTAGCCTAGGGTTATTGAGCACCGTGCTCGGATAATGTTGTGTGCTTAATTGTTTTGTTTGCTTTGTTGTTTAGTTTGTTATGATAATAGTTTATGATGCACTATTCTTGTGATAAAATTTTGCATGAAATAATGTTAAGAGAGCATGATCATGATTTTTAACCCAATTTTAAAAAAAAATTCTTGTCTTTCATGCATCTTTAGGTCATTGCTCTTGCTAAATTAAAGTCTTGCATGCTTAGAATTGTATTATCTAGTTTGTATTTCTATTGTCATCCTGAAAGGCCCACTTTTGACTTCGGAGTAATCCTACTTGTTTTAGAGCAAAACTAGATAAAGTGGATAAATAAAAAAGGGCCAAATGTGAGTAAAGAGAGAGAGAGAGAGAAAATTAGTTGCTAAGTATATATATATATATACAGGCAATTGCTAGCTTGCCTGCAAAATAAAATAAAATAGTGTGTTTGTACATGGATAAAGGTAAAAAACTACCTCCATCGTGTCCAGTTAGTGTCTCGCGAGAAAAGAGTGGATAGGTTCCCGGCGATTGGGTGTGAAAGCTAGCCCTCTAGGTAAAACAATTTCCTTCTATGTTTTGTGTGTTGGAGTTTTGGTACCCTTGTCTTAGTATTACCACTTTTTCGCAAGTTTTGTATATCCAGGATAGATAACCGAGCCAGAGTAGGAGAATATAGATTGAGAACTTTATAAAACCTTTTCGGGCTGTGCAAAGTTAACTAGCAAGGCTCTAGGCTCACTCATGCATGAATGAATTTAGAATCAAACTTAAAATATGCTTTATTGATTGGTTGTAAGCAAATTTCATTCTTGATTACAAATTTTTATACTATTTGACTGTTGAGACTAGAGTAACAACCTTAGCAATTTGAGCGAGCATGTCTTTGTGAGAATGAATATATTTGCTTGAAGGTATGATTTTACTTTGTTCAGGACGAGGAAGAATTAAGTTGAGGGTATTTGTTAGAGCTATAAAATTACTATTTCGTTGGGCTTAATTTAGGCTCATTAATGGATTTTTAATATTATTATTCTATTTTGTAGGTATTGAGCAGTGAAGAGGTAGAATTGAGCTTAAGATTTCAAATGGGTTTAATTTGAAGCAATTTAGAGTTAATTTGTGAATTCGGGCTTTAAAGAAGGAGAAATGGCCGAAATACCCCTGATTGGAGCATTGCAACTCTCACTTGACATTATAATGCAACGCTGTAAGGCAAAATATGTGGATGCAAGATCAACATTAAAACGCTATGAATTTTGATAGAAAAGGGCTAAAATCCTTATGTGCCTCAAGTTTCCACCAGAGTTGCAACTCTGTCTCAACCCTATCCCAACGCTCGACGGCTGGATGGACAAGAGCGTTGCAGCACTCCTACTAGCATTGCAACTTGACGACTATAATATAAAAGTTTTCTTTCTGAATTAGGTAAAAGGAGAAAGGAGAGTTAGGGTATCTTAGAGAGCAAGTTGCTCAGTTTTGGCCATTACATGCCAAAACCCATGAGAATTCCTTTGATTTTGAGTTGTAATTGTAGGGATTTTCTTGAATTCTTTGAGGTTCGTTATGAATTTTTGATTGGATGTTTCTGTTTCTTTGTGATTTCCATTCTTTGATTCAAATTCTAGCATAAACATATAGGATTGATGAATTGATGACTCAAATTTCTTGTATGTTTGTCTTTGGTATTTGTTTTCTTGATGTCCGTAATTGCATTGAAATAATGCTCGATTCAGTAGCAATAGGTTTTAGTTTGAATTATGGTATGATTTCTAGATTATCTAGGATCTCTAATTGATAATAAAACCTAAAGATTGGAAATGCATTAGGATAGAATTGGCCATTCTTGCTTAATGTCTTAATTAATCCAAGAGCATAATGCAATGAACTAAGTAAATTGCTTTGGTAATGAGCTTAGTTAATATAGGGATTAACAACATGTTGATTCTCATTAAGAGTTTGTATGGGCTGTCTCTACATTCGATTAGGTTTAAAAAATAGTTAATTTAAGTTTGGTTTCATAATTAATCAATGATTAGATTCATAGAAAACCCTATTATCTCTAAAACAACAAAAGTAATCTTGTGTTTGATGCGTCTCTTTCTCAATCTATCTTACCTTTCTGCACTTTAATTTCCCTATTTAGTTTTTTCTGTCAAGCAAACAACAACCCCCCACCTATTTTTACTGCTTTCTACAGTCAAATTTAACTTAGAAGAGATTTAATTCTTGGCTTCTCTATGGTTCAACCTTCTTTTAGCTACTTGTGCTACCTAGTAGTATAAGTAGTACGATTATTTTATAAATATTTTTTGTTTAGGTTAGAGGTCATGGGCGACGATGAATCTTTCGGTCCTAACAATTGTCTAAATCAAAAAACAAAAAAGGTAGTGATCATAATGTGAAAATTGGCAGAAGAATTCTGTCCCAAGAACTCTCACTATCTCTTAATCCTTATGCATTTCTCTTCTCCCAAAAGCAAAAGGGAGACCATATTTCCTATCTCTTACCTGATAATAGCAAGATAACTTCGTGATGGTGTCCAAAGTTTGTTGTTGCAGTATTCGTGTTCATTGGAAAACTTCCAATGTTCGTGCTATATTGAGTTCGAGGCTTAGAGAGGATTTACTTGAAGAAAAAAATTTCTATAAGGGTGAGTAATACTTTTCTTCCTCTCAAATTAGAAAACATGCTTATAGGATTAATTTTGATGTTTATCCTATGTAATTTTGTATGTATGTCTTTTTTATTTTCATGGTTTCAGATTGAATTATGATTGCATGAAGTTCACACGATTCCACAAAGGAATTCCATTCATTCATTTTTAAGGTCATGCTTAAGCATACAATGTAATAAGTGAAGGAATGGAATTCCTTTGTAGAAGCTGTGATCACTTTGCCCGAATTTTGTTACAACAATTAAACATACAAAACATAACAAAAATATGATTAAACATGCTTTTACAGAAGAATATAGAGAGAAGTATAATTTTACCTTTGAAGAAATAAAACTTCAGATCTTCTTTTGAACTTGTTAATTGAACACAACATGTATAGTAAGAAACACTACCAAAGGGTCTTCTCTGTTATTCTCTTTGGACAAGATGGTTTATGGAAACCTCTGTTTTGAAATCAAGAAGGAAAAAGGATGAACACAGAGAGAACACATAGAGACCTTTTATAAACTCTCAACTCACTTTGAGGAGAGTTATCAAAATAACTTTCCACTGCGCTGTAACTGTGGGGGAGTTAATGTGAGTTATTCCATTTTCTTTTATTTATTTGAACTGAATTAATAATATATACATAATCCATTTATTTAAATATAAACATTTGAATCATATTCTAATGTTCATCTCTTTCATAACCTATATTTTTAATATGAATCTTATTCACATTATTTTTAACCTATGATAGGTCTGGAAAAGAACTACATTTTAGTATATAACTCTCTCAATTTTATATTATTAATTTGCCTTATATGTCAAATTTATATATAAAATCAAATCCCGACACTTTTAGAGTCCTTAGAAGAAATTTGGAGCTAAAAAGAGTTAAAATGAGCAAAGAATCAACTAAGAAGAAGAAACCATGAAAAATTACACTTTCCCGCTCAGTTGAAACAAATCTACGTGCCTCAACTCAAAATCGCAGAGTTGCAACACTCATGCTATGCCTACACCCAACACTTGCCTAATGCTAAAAGGTAGAATGTTGATATACAGGGTAGTGCCGCAATTCTCTCATTCAGCGTTGCAACATATGGACATTGACTGAAAAATAAAAGTTCATGCAGCGCGCTTTTTCACAAGAGAGCGAAAAAATAAATTTTGTATTGTAATATAACTATATACATTATATTAATTGTATCATGTACAATTAATATTAGTTTCTTTAAAATCATTTACATCTTTCATTACATAAGTTAAATTTTTGGCCCTTAAGGCATAATAAAAGGGGGAAATTGTAACTTTAATACAAAATAAATTAAAAATTTGGAGCGTGTTCCTAGTTTTTTCTTTTTTGCAAATATGAAAAATCTCACTCATGCCGGCATGATTCACTGACTTCAGCCTGAAATTTTGATTGCTATCTGATTTCTATGTGATTGTTATGTGACTACTATCTGATTTTCATTTGATATTTATTATTTTATGATTATTATCTTACTACTATATGATATACTAATTGTCAATGATATTGATTATCTGACTACTGTTGGATTGCTATTTGATACTGATTGTTATCTAATTGTTATTTTATATTGATTTTCTATCTAATACTGATTGTCAATGATACAGATTGCTATATTATAATGATTTTCAAATTGTCAATGATACTAATTGTTACCTGATTGTTGTCTGATTACAATAATCAAATAGCAATCAGTGATACTGGTTGCTATTTGATTTCTATTTGATTGTTATCTAATTGCTATTTGATACTAAGTACTTTGTGATTGCTATTTGATTATCATGAAATTTATGTTTGATGTTTTGAGCCATAATTGAGATAATTGATAAAATTATTATTTGACGTAGTTTGATATGAGATTTGATAATTGAGGTTTTGGAGAAGTTGAAAGATTTGGAATTTAGAAATTTAGAATTGAATTAGGAAATTTTGATTATTGGTTTTAATATGAATTTTGAAGTTTGAAACAATAAATAAATAAATAAATGAATAAATAATTATATATATATATATATATATATATATATATATAAACACATGTTTAGAATTGATACACTTGGAATATCATGAGTATAAAATAAAACACACATGTTTTATTTTAAAATAAGTTATTGATTGAATGTTGATTGATATTAAATTTATTGTCGACACACTTGAAATGTTGATTATTGTAAGATATACTATTAATATACCACATTTTTCACTCTAAGAGAATGTGATGAAAGCTAGTTTGCAAATACATTTAGCAGGAAGAGATGAAGGAATCAAGAAGCAAATCATCAATAGGCTAACAATAGCCATACTACCAATCTAAGCCTTTTTAATCTAAATTAGAAGCTTTAAAAATACCAGAATTTTAATGCTAAGCTTACCTATTAATTTGATAGTATTATTTTTTCTTAGTTTTTTTAAACAAAATTATTCACTTAAAAGGCTAAAACCACATCTCAAATATCTATCTCAAATTACACTGTAATTTTTAAAAACTGGAATTGCTTGATATTAGTCAATTAACCCACAAATATTTACACAGCAACAAAAACAAAAATCCAATTGACCAACAATTTTTTATAGTAAACTTTCTAAAAGATGAAAAACCAAGAAGAATGGATCGAAAAGACCGAAAACTACCTTGCAAATATGATAGAAGAGAAAAAAAGTGGGAGAAAAATGGGAATATGATAGAAGAGAAAAAGTCAAATTCAAGGATTTTTCCCTATCTCTAAATTTTCCATATATCAATGACACACATGCAATTACACCATCTAAATTTGTCATCCATTATAATTTCCATAAAGTGACTACGAGGTTTTATTTTAAAAAAAAAATTCCTTTAAAATAATTTAAATCCTTGTTTAATCCATTTGTGAGCTAGCAGAGAGACCTAATGTCACACTCCCTCTCAGATTACCCTTTAAACTTGCAAGGAGATGTGATCGCAGTAATTACCAACTCTCTTGCTGGTACTTATTGTCCACTAACCTACTTAATCTGACTTAGAACCTTGAACTGCATATATAATCAACCATCAACTTAAGATAATGACAATCATTACCAGAGTTCTACATTACTCTTCAATAATACAACTTATACACTTTACATAAGCAGTGAGCCCAACACACTCAACTAGTCCCTACATGACATAATACATACGTACTACTTTATACATAACCCACACTTAGACTTTCTAACATTTTGGTCTTGAGTGGCAGAGCAACAACAGAGTCATCTTCTGGGGAGTGATCGCTATCTATGGAGAAGACATTTAGATAGGGTGAGGTAGAAGCCCAGTGAGTGACTAACCTTTGAAATGTAAAAGATATACATATCAATCATGCTTTACAAGAGATCATGAACTGAAAAGTGTAGCTAAAAACTGAGAAATTAGTCAAGCAAGTAGTTACATAAAAAATTCTCTACTAGTAATTAAACATAACATAGGCATTATAGACATCAGCTCTGGGAGATCCTTAGGCCTCAGCTTCAACATTAAATATCTTTACAAGAGAGCGATTCCTCTAGTCTACTCTTGAGCATAACCTTATTGAACTAAAGCTTGGTTGGGGGAGGGATCCTCCGGCCCACCTTCCATTATAACCTTAGTCGAGGTGTGTCACTTCTGACCATTACTTATGTCTTTAGCTGTAACTCATCGAACAGCTTCCATAACACTTGAAGCATAAAACATAATAACATTCGGTGAATACTTCCTGAATCTTAGTTGAGAACGAGCATTCATCGCTCAAGCTCCCAACGTCTGTATTAAACCAAGAGGCCCATACTTCGGCCTGAAGTTACTGAAATATGGCCTAGGAGACCCATACTTCGACCTCTCAAATATAGCCTAAGAGACTCATACTTCGGCCTTTTCTTTAGAACTTTCTACGTGCACGTGGAGTTACTAAGTACCGTTAATACCTTAGGTACTTCCTGGACACATTCTATGCTTCAGTATCCAACTTACTAAAAACATATCATGCTTTAAAATCATATTGAAGGATTCTCATAAAACTGAGATCATGTGAACGGAAGCGGATCGTTCCAAATTTCATTGTTAAAGAACTCAAATAATTACAGTCTAAATGGAAACAATTATGCAGATACTATAAATTACAACATGCTTCTTTAAATGAACAAACAAGGGATAGAGTATGCAAAAATTTGAAGAACCTTTCTTTAAGTATCCATCGATCGTTCAACAACTCGTTCAATAGCACAAACTCGAATGCAACGAATGACTGGATGAACCTCGATCACAATCAAGTCCAACTCGATCCTTGACCCTCAAATGGAATAAGAACACCACCACAAGGGTTACCTTGGAATTCTCAGTATGAGAATCCAGGAGTTGTGAGCTTTGTGTGATTTTGGAAAGAGAAAAGGAGGAACAAAATGACAGAGTAGACAACAGAAGAAGGAACAAGCCTATCGTATAGACTTGATACTCGATCATGTAGAAGAAGAAGCCTATCGTATAGACTTGCACTCGATTGTGTAGTATCGAGTAACTATCGTATAATAAACTCGATACTTGATCATTTATGTTGTGAGACACTATCGTTTAGTAAAACGCTTTTACTCGATATTTAATTCTTTTGTGAAACGATACGGATGAACAATCAACCTCTGATTTGGAAAACAATTTTCATTTTATCTCACAATTACCATAACCATGCATAACCTCCCACTCAAGTTGGTTATTAAAGAAAAAGATTAATTCATTATCATATAATTAATATATTATAAAGAAATATGATAAATAACTTATCATATTATATTTATGACCTATAGTTTTAATATTTCATCATATGAAACATATAAACCATAGTACTTTTTCTATATTATGGTATTTAATATAAATCATATTTATATTAATTCCTCCAATTAATGTATCTAATACATCAAATCAATTATATCCCATATAATTGAATTAATTGAATTATATTACATATAATCAAATTTTCTCTTGTTAATTTGAACACTTCAAATTAACCCAAACCTGATTCTCAACTTGAACCCATTGAGCTACCAAGGACTTGTAGCTTGAAGCTCCAACGGTACATGAATAACTAACTAAACTGTTTAATCACGAGATCCACCATCTGTTAACTGTTGGTCACTCCACTAAAGATTGCCAGCTGCAGTCTTCGCATTACAGATATATTTCTGTGTCCATTGGATATAACCAGTCAATAGTGCTATGACTCTTCACAAATTGCTCGTAAGTACAGCTGAACCAATTTATCTTTTTGTCCCTGTAGTTACATCTAACTCCTTAAGTACCACTGATTCCTTTAATGAGCAATAAGTCATAGTCCTACTATGATTGAGTCCTCTCTTCCCAAGAGAGGGTGTGGCTGCTATGTTCAAGACCCGCAATCAGTCTTTAAGGGAGCAATTTATCTACTTACCTCTGCTTCGGGGAAGAAGTGAAATCCATCGTGTGTAACTGAGTTCCCAACTCCCCAATCAGACGAATCCCCAAAATAGTAGGCTTGTTGAGTTGGCAGTCTGGCCACTCTCACCCATACATATCAAAGGACTGCCCTCATGAACAGGAGTTCCTAACTCAATCAGGATTAAGGTCATGTCATCTATGGTCGTCCTAGTGAAATGTAAGTCTCAATTATCAATTGCGTTATATAAAGAAACTAATCATTTCGTTTTCCGATCTTATACAAACTATTTGTATAGGATACCCCCGCTCGTATGTCTCCACATGAATGGTCAGGATCAGACCATTTGTAGCACTTTACAATACTTGTAACATCTATAAAGCGGGCCGTATCCGTAGTGTCACCAGGATAAGGTATCCCTTCTATATCCTTATACTACAAACCATATAGGTTATTACTTAAGGCATGATCCACTTGTATGTCTCCACATACATGCTTAAGTTACATAAAATAACCTCGGATCTTAGTTTATTGGATTGAGTAAATGCTTATAAAATAACAGTTATTTTATAAATAATAATATGTTTATAAAGTGTTTACAAACTAACGAGACTACCAGGAGAATTAGGACACCAATCCCAACAATCTCCCACTTGTCCTAAAGCATTGGTAGACTTATGTATAATACAAAACAGTACAATATACAATAAACTAGTGCCTACTCTATACCCCAATATCATCTCTGTTGGGATTGGTGTCCTAATTCTCCCGGAGTCTCGTTGTTTTGTAAAGATACACATTGTTTAATGAATAAAATAAGTGTTATTTAATTTTGACATTTACTCATATCCAATAAACAAAGCTCCTTGGTTATCTTATATGAACTTAAACATATATATATGATATACAAGTGGATAATGCCTTAAGTGATAATCTAAATAGGTCTGTAGTATAAGGATTAAGGTGGTATACTTGATCCTGGTGACACTACGGATACGACCCGCTTTGTAGAGGTTAGCAAGTGTTGTAAACTATTACAGATGGTAGATCCTGACCATTCATGTAGAGACGTACGAGCAGAGGTGTTCTATACAAAGATTTTGTATAAGACCTGAACCATGAGATGACTAGACTATGTATATAACGTCGTTGATACTAGAGACTTGCATCTTACCTAAACGACCATAGGTGACACGACCTCAATCCTGAGTGTTTTAGAAACTTCTACCTTTAAGGGCGGTCCTTTGATTAGTATGGATGAAAGTAGCCAGATTGCCAACTCAATATGCTTACCTTTTTAGGGGACTTGTCTGATATAGGAGCTGGGAACTCAATCCACAAGATGGAATTCACTTCTTTCCCAAAGTAGAGATATGTAGAGAGATTGCTCCCTTAAGGGCTGATTCGGGGTTTGAACATAGTGACCACAACTTCTCTTTGGAAGAGAAGACTCAGTCATAGTAGAAATATGACTTATGTTTATTAGAGGGATCAGTGGTACTTAAGGAGATAGATGTAATTATAGGGGCATAACGGTTATTGGCTCAGCTGTACTTACGAGCGATCTGTGAAAGGTTGTTGCACTTCTGATTGGTTAAGATGGACACATAATATATCTGTGGTAAGGAGAGTTCAACTGTCAGTCTTTAGTGGAGTGCCTGGCAGTTAACGGATGGTGGATCCCGTGACTAAAGAGTTTAGTCAATTATTCACGTACCATTGGAGCTTCGAGCTACAGGTTCATAAGGTTCCCTTGGTAGCTTAATGGATTCAGTTGAGGATCAGTTCTTGGTGTTGATTTGAAATGTTCAAATTGACAAGAGGTATTTTGATTATATATGATATAATCGGTTTGATGTATGAGATACATCTAGTGGAGAATTGATGTAAATGAGATTTACATTTAGTACCATGGAATAGAAAAAGAACTATGGTCTATATGTTTCATAAGATGAAATATTAAAACTATAGGTTATAAATATAGTATGATAAGTTGGTTATCATTTATATTTATAATAATATTAATTATTGGATAATTAATTCTTTTTCTTTAATAACCAAGTGAGTGGGTGGTTATTGGATTTTCATGGTAACCTTGAGATAAAAGAAAAATGGTTTTCCTAATTTTAGTAACTATTGAAAAGTTTTTCATAAAAGTTTTTTGAGATTTCTCTCGGCAAAAAGAATCTCAAGGAGTTGTCAAGTAAATACAGATTTATTAAACAACAGTAGGGTGAGATAAATGATTGTTCAGTGGCGAGCTAAACGAACGTACAATATTTAGCAAATGATCGCATAGCTTTTGGTAAATGATCGCTTGTCCAAAGTAAACGATCATGGAGTGTCTGTAGACGACAAACCGAGCTAAACGATGAGCTAAACTATCGCATAGCTTTTGCTAGACGATCGCATAGCTTTAGCTAAACGATTGAGCATTGACCTATACGATAGGTCTCCGCTATCTCCCACTTACCTCTTCGGTGACTTTGAGGTTCCTTAGATTTTGCCACAACCCCACTATGATCACAATAGAGTGTGATAGGTAAAGACATATTTGGAACAATTTCCAAATCAGTAAGGAACTTCCTAGCCAAACTACCTCTTTAGCAGCTTCACAAGCGACTACGTATTCGGCTTCCATAGTGGAGTCTCCAATACATCCTTGCTTGATGCTTCGCCAAACTATAGCCCCTTCATTCAAAGTGAACACTAATTCTGATGTCAATTTTGGAGAATCTCTATCAGTCTTACAGTTAGAGTCTGTGTATCCTGTAAGGATCAAATCCTTATCTCCATACACGAGCATATAGTCCCTCGTTCTCTGAAGATACTTGAGGATCATTTTGATCGTTGTCCAGTGATCTAATCCTGGATTAGACTGATATTGACTGAAAATCCTTACTGCATAGCAAATATCAGGTCTAGTACATAACATTGCATACATGAGGCTACCAACAGTCGATGCATAGGGAATCCGTCTCATTTTCTAAACCTCTTGAGGTGTCTTAGGACACCATTCCTTATAAAAAAAAATTCCATCTCTGAAAGGTATTAAACCCCTCTTGGAATTCTGCATCGAGTACTTGATCAACATCTTGTCAATGTACGATGCCTGAGACAAGGCCAACCTTTTGTTTTTACGATCCCTTATGATCTGGATTCCCAAAACAAACTGCACCTCTCCCAAATCTTTCACTTGGAATTGGGTGGCTAGCCATTTCTTAATGTCAGTCAGAAAACCCACATCATTCCCAATGAGTATGATATCGTCCATATACAGTACAAGGCTCATCAACATTCTGATCAAAGCCAAATGATTTGATCGCAGTATCAAATCTAATATTCCAAGATCTATATGCTTATTTCAATCCATAAATGGACCTATTAAGCTTGCAAACCTTTTACTCTTGATCTGGATTAATGAATCCTTCTGGTTGAGCCATGTAGACAGTCTCCTCAAGATTACCATTAAAAAAGGTAGTCTTGACGTCCATTTTCCATATCTCATAATCATAAAATGTGGCTATGGACAAGAGAATCCTGATAGACTTCAACATGACAACAGGTGAGAAAGTTTCTTTATAGTCCACTCCCTTGACCTAGGTGTAACCCTTTGCCCCAAGTCAAGCCTTAAAGGTCTGCACATTTCCATCTACACCTCTTTTTCTCTTGTAGATCCACTAACAACCTATAAGTGTTATACCATTAAGTTGATCTACAAGTTCCCAGACGGAATTTAAGTACATAGACTCCATTTCTTGATTCATGGCTTTAATCCACTCATCTTTGTCAACATCCTCCATTGCTTACTTATAAGACAATGGATCCTCAACTCCATCATCATATATGATGTTTTGGGCTTCTGTCAAACCCATGTAGTGTTCTGGTGGGTCACAACCGTCCTACTACGTCGAGGTAGTTTCAACTCTTGAAATGGTTGACTAGATGAACCAGCATCAACAACTCTTGTTGATCTATCAGCCTGTTCAACAACTCTTGTTGAACTCTTAGTAGTCTCACTAGAAATCTAATTTATAACAAGCTTACTTCGTGGTTTATGATCCCTTATGTGATCTTCTTCCAAAAAGATAGCATTTATCGATACAAACACCTTGTTCTCACTTGGATCATAGAAGTATCCACCCCTCGTTTCTTTAGGGTAACCTACAAATAGGTAAACTCTCGAACGAGGTTCTAACTTTTTGGGGTTAACCACAAGCACGTGGGCTAGACATCCCCAAATCTGAAGCACGTGGGCTAGAATATAATATGATTATTCTCATTAATTAATTAATTAGGCGGTTAGCAGATAATTGGCCGAGAATTTCTCTGGAATCGAGCGAAAGTGGGAAGATTGAATTCAGTTCTTGTAACTGAAGAATAAAATGAAATTTTTTTTCATTTTATAAGAGATCGAAAATTCACTCACGGTGTGAAAACTTTACGATCGCTTTGCGTTGAGAGCCTATGCGATAGCACCTATCATCCTAAACGATTGCACACCTGCGCACTAAACCATTGCACGTGACTAAATGATTGCTTACCTTTTCTAAATGATCGCTTAGCGTACTGAGTAGACCTAAACGATCGCTTACTATTTGCTAAAGGATCGTTTAATAAAACCTACACGATCATGTACCTTTTCTTAAACGATAAGCACTCGACTATACGATAGTCATCTACTATCTTCCATTTGCTTGTTCGTACTACACGATCGTCTTTTCCTCATCCCTCTACCAATTGCATCAAAGTCTACCCTTTGAATTCTTACCTCGAGAATACCGAGGGCTTCGAGTAATGGTGTCGTCCCCAGTTGCTATTGGTTCATGTGCTGCCGATCATGTAGACGATTGTGGTGCTGTTAGGCGACTGTTTACTAGGTGATAAGAAGTGTAGAGGAGTTTGCTTTCACTGGACTGAGTTTGAGTGAAGATTGTCTTCAACTGGTACATTTACTTAGTCTTTTGTTTTGTAATTGTTAAAGCATTCCTACAATTAGTGTTACAATGCATATCTGTTTATGAGAATGTATGTGTGGTAATTCTGTCACAATGAAATCGGAAAGATCCGCATCTGCTCTTGGATACACTTGTTTAAGAGTTCCTTCGCATAATGCCTGAACCATACCTATCCATACTCTATAAGTTATTAACCTATCAAGCATTCCTAACATCAGTAAAGTAAATAGCTAAGTAACCGTTTAAGGCGACTATCAATAAGTAACTTTCATAAAAGCATGACTTGTTAAATCATTCATAAACGTTTGTAAACATTAGAGTCACTTACAGTATTTGGAAAATCCTTTTAAGATTGATGAGCTTCTCCTACTAATGTCAACCATGTGAACATAACAAATTACTTTAGTTATTAGCCATGGTTCCCCTTTTAGACTCGGAATTAAGCTCACAATTATTCATTTTGCTTTCAAATCTTCGTAACTTACCATAGGGCGTTGGGTACTTAGTCGAATTTAAAAGGACTTAAACGTCAGCTGGTCGCCTCCTTTCTGACACCCACAACCAGTACTTAGTAGGATTTTTCGGGTGCAAAACCCACATATAGCAAGTAGTTACCTGTTAACCTAACAAATTCTAGATTCAGCTTCTAATGTCAATAACTCGAAATCCATAAATTATTTTAAGAAAATTCCTTCTTCAAACATACCCATAATTATGTTAATGTTACCTTGAAATTGCACCATAAAAATGTTCATTGTTTGATTTGGAGCTTTATATCTTCTCGAGTGGCCCTAGACTGTGGAGTTGCTTGCTTCTTTAACACTATCTAGTTTTAGATTCCAAAATATATAACTCAAACCCCATACCCTATCTTGCAAAAGTTCCTTCTATAAACTTACTCGTAAAGGTGATAACAATATTACCTTAAATTTTCAGCTTGAAATTTCACGTGGTTTGGCCTAGATATTAATTTCTTCGTCGACGGCCCAAATTCACCCAAAAATGAAACCCATCGTTACTTCATTTTCCGACCTCCTTCATGCGAAACTTCCTTCAATGGCTTGGCTTCAGAAACTAGAGTCATAGAGCTTTCCAGGTACCAATTTCATCTTATTTGCTTGAAGGAATCGTCCAAGACGAGCTCTTGAAGTTCTCTTCCCTTTTTATTCCACCATCCAGCCCTTATGCATGAAATCGCTTTAAGCCATCTCACCCACTAGTGGAGATGGAAGGCCCAGATTAAGCCATCATTTTAAAACTAATGTTTCGAGCAAACTCAATCCTCGATGGAAAAACTTAATGGAAAAGGGTCATTACTCGATGGAAATTTCGATGGTTCTCTGAATACTCGATGGGAAGAAGTCGATGCTTGACCCTTCCTCGATTGCTCATACTTGATGCTCGGTGGCATTTACTTGATGCCTACCTTATGCTTACTCGACGCTCGACTACCACTCATCATGACTAACACTTAGCCAGAATTTCATTTTGCAAGGCTTGTTGAATGAGTATTCAAGAGCCAAGTTTCTCATACTTAAACGTTTCCCTCTTCATTTCCTTATCCTTAAACATACTTAAGTGAGGTAATTAAAACTCAGGTTTTAAACCTAATGAATCTACAATTATAAACTCCGTTGATACAAAATTACTTAATTAAACTCTTTTATTGAATTAATCAACATTCATTAACTATGTGGCACTCCACTAAAGACCCATAGTGCACTCTTAGGAATTGTAGACTATTTTTGTGCTCATTGATTTTAACATTTTACATAAGTCAACCCATTGATTTGACCATTTTGCGTAAGTAAATCCTTCATAATTTGTTCATAATGATAGCTGGGTTAAATTACTCTTTTACCCCTATAATCATCTTTTGCACATTAAGTACCACTGATCCTCTAGTGAACAATTTTATTTATGGTCCTACCATAAACAAAAGTCCATCTCGAGCCAGTGAGAAAGTGAGGCCTCATTGTCCAAGTCCCGGGTCAGCACTTAAGGGAACAACCTTTCTATCTTGTGTAGCTATGTTCCCAGTTCCCCACTTGGTGTCCCCAAAATGGTAGGCATATTGAGTCAACAACTAAAGTCATTCTCATTCATACAAATCAAAGAATGACCCTCATGAGAAGGAGTTCATAACTCACT
Organism: Benincasa hispida; assembly: GCF_027475165.1. Taxonomy (NCBI): domain Eukaryota; kingdom Viridiplantae; phylum Streptophyta; class Magnoliopsida; order Cucurbitales; family Cucurbitaceae; genus Benincasa; species Benincasa hispida. The sequence continues at coordinate 45,331,278 of NC_143478.1, read as the reverse complement.
CAGGATTGAGATTAAGTTACATGGTTATCGTTTGAAATATTAATCTATTCAGTAAGCAGTGTTACAAAGAGAGATTATATATTTCATGGTCCAGTCTTATACAAATTCATTGTATTGGATACCCTCCACTTACATGTGTCTACATGAACAATTTGAATCAAATCATTTGTAACACTTACAAAGTGGGTCATATCCATAGTGTTACCAGGATAAGGTACCTAAACTTATCCATGTACTATAGACCTTTTAGGTTATTACTTGAACATGATCCATTTATATATCAATCACATACTGTTTAAGCTATGTTAAATAACCTTAGATCTTAGTTTTTATGATTTGAGTTATTCAAATAATGAATAACACTTTATTTATTTCAAAATAATACTTTATTTATTCAATAATTTGTTAACAAATTTACAAACTACGAGATTTAGGACATAAATCTCAATAATAAGTAGTAAAAAGGAAGCATTTGATAACTTATATTTATACAAGTTATTGTCTTTTGGAGTTAGAATATCTAAAATTATTAATGAGAAACATTAAGATCACAAAAAATAGGGTAAAATTTCATTTCATGCATTCATTGAATTCAAATATAGAGTTTATCAAATTTACATCACTAATAAGTTGAATGTGTAGGAACACATATAAAACAAAGAAAGAAAGAACTATGAGTTGAAGGCATCATGCAGTAGAAGAAGTAGTTCCGGCGAAGGAATATCAAACACATATGAGGTGATCACGAGGAATTGCAACAACCAACGTGAAAAATTTGTCTAACGTTTCCTGCTATAATCCTGAGTGCCAGAATGGTCCCCACGTTGAGGCTTATATACATATGAAAAGTAAAAAGAAGACTCAAAATTAGAAAAATCAGAAAAATATTTACAAGGCTCATGATATGTAAGGAAAGAATCAACAAAAATTGGAGAATTTTCTAGGAATAAAGAATTTGACTTTTGAATCTCAAACTTTATCTCTTGAAAATATTCATCTAGATTAGGCATCAATTCTTCTTCATTCTCATAAACCAACTCCTTGGTTGACTCTACTTGACAAGATTCAAACAAAGAGAAGGATCAATGATGGGAAGACTCTCTAGAGATGGTACAATAGGTATTTCAACCTCAAACTTAATCTCTTGGGCCTCTTCATAAAAATTCAGTACAACTTCACTATCGATCTCACTTACGAGCAATTTGTGAAGGGTCATCACACTATTGACTGTTTATATCCAATGGACACAGAAATATATTTATAGTGCGAAGAGTGCAACTGTCGGTCTTTGGTGAAGTTTTCGACAGTTAATGGATATTGAATAATTTAATTAAAGGAGTTTAATTAATGATTCAAATACCATTGGAGCTTCAATCTATAGGTCCATGAGGTCCTCTCTATAGCACAACAAGGATTTAATGAAAATCAATTTTGGATTAATTTGAATTGTTCAAATTATATAATATAAATAATATAATGTATTTGATATATTATAATATTATGTTTATTTGAGAGGAAATAAATATTTGAATGTGATTCAAATATTAGTTATGTGAATTGGATTTATATGATTGAATTAAATATAAATAGGATTTATATTAAATACCATTGATGAGAGAATTAAAACTGTATGTTATATTGTATATGATACAATATTAAACCATATGTTATATGTTATATATGATATAACGTATAGTTGTGTATGTATATATATATATATATATAAGTTAATTGTTATATATATATGTATATAATGGTTTTATTTTAAATTAAATTAATTGATTAATTATATTAATTTTAATTTTGAATTTTAGGGAGGGAAATAACTTCCCTCCCATGATCTCTCTCAACTCACGTAACTAGTGGGAGGTTATGTGAGATTTGGCGTGACATTTTTCTTTTACAGAGAAGTGTTCTCTGAGAGTTTTTTTCCTGAGAAAAACCCAATTCATATCCCCCTCCTCTCAATCTCTCCCTCTCTTCCAATTTTTCCAAGAGCCCACAACTCCTTGGATTCTCATCCCAGAGAATACAAAAGGCTCTAATTGGTGGTGGCCATTTGGATCGTTTGAGGTTTCGAGTTTGTTACAATATGTGACCAATTTTGGAGAAGAGGAAATTCGTGAAGAAGATCGGATTATGTTTAAGTGATAACCTAAATAGTTTGTAATAGATGGATAAGGCTGGATACTTTATCCTAGTGAGACTACGAGTATGACCAATTTTGTACATGTTACAAATGTTGTAAAGTGCTACAAATAATCTGATCCTAATCATTGATGTGGAGACATGTGAGCGGGGCTATTATGTATAAAGGAGTTTATATAAGACCATACCAAGAAATTTCTAGTCTCATTATGTTAAGACTTACATTTCACCAGGATGACTATAGGTGACATGACCTGAATTCTGAGTGAGTTGTGAACTCCTGCCTATGAAGGCAGTCCTTTAATTTGTATGGGTGAGAGTTTTCAGATCACCGACTCAATAAGCTTACTATTTTGGAGATTCTCACTTTAGGGAGTTGGGAACACAGCTATACAAGACGAAATTTACTCCTTCCCTGACATCGGGTTTAGTAGTTAAATTACTCCCTTAAATGCTAATTTCGAGACTTGAATGATATGACTCCACACCCTCTCTCGGCCCGAAGGGGATTTAGTCATAGTTGGACTGTAACTTATTGTTCATTAGAGGGATTAGTGGTACTTAAGGAGATAAATGTAACTACAAGGGTAAAACGGTAATTTTGGCCTAGCTGTACTTACGAGCAATTTATGAAGGGTCATCGTACTGTTGATTGGTTATATCCAATGGACACATAAATTTATCTGTAGTGAGTGCGGCTGTCGGTCTTTAGTGGGGTGTTCGACAATTAATGGATGTTGAATAATTTAATTAAAGGAGTTTAATTAATTATTCAAGTACCATTGAAGCTTCAAGCTACATGTCCATGAGGTCCCCTATGTAGCTCAACAGGGATTAAATGAGAATCAATGTTGAATTAATTTGAATTTTTCAAATTATTTGAGTGAATTAATTATATGTGATATAATAAATTTTATTTAATTATATATTATATAATTACTATAATGTATATGATAAATTATAATATAAAGTTTATTTGAGAGGAAATAAATATTTGAATATGATTCAAATATTAATTATATGAATTTGGTTCATATAATTAAATTTAATATAAATGAGATTTATATTAAATACGATTGATGAGAGAAGTAAAACTATAGGTTATATTGTATGGGATACAATATTAAACCATAGGTTATATGTTTTATGTCATGTAACCTATATATATATATATATATATATAATAAGGTAGTTATTATATAAATATAATAGTTTTATTTAAATTTAAATTAATTTATTTTTAATTTTAATTTTAATTTTGAATTAATGAGGGGAAATAACTTCCCTCCCTTGATTTCTCTCAACTAACGTAATGATTGGGAGGTTACGTGAAATTTTATGAGTGGTTTTCCTTTTACAGAGGGAATGATACAGAGAATTAGATGTAGGATTCTCTGGAAAAAAAAAAACCTTAATAGTGAATTAGATAGATTTGTTACAAGTATGCAATGGTTGATTGAGGTTTATTGAAGTGTTTAATAAACATTAATCAAAGTTGTTTAACCATCCAAAGTAAGTGTTACTTTTGGGAAAATTTAAACAACCATTTAATTAAAATCCGTAACCGGATTTTCCTAAGTTAAATAACCCTAGGTAAAACACTCAGTGGGAGGAAAATGGGGTATATGATACATCATTTTACTTTTTTACGTTTCTCCCTAAAATTTCACATTGTGAGATCTATACTCGGCCTCAAGACACATTTGCTTATGTTCCCCTGCGGATGTAGTTTGTATAAGTCAATATCAAGGTGAAGGAAGGAAGTATTTATAGTAAGTGGGAGCGAGATGTGTGTCAACACATCCCACAGTTTCTCTCATTAGTTTGTAATAAAGTTTTATACTTGCCCTCGAGGCACCTTTGCCTGTGTCCCCATACGGATGATATTTGCATGATTTTTTTACTTCAAACTTCAAAAATGGATGGGGTTTCTTTAGTTTTTTCCCACAATCGGTTCTTCCCTACGATTGGCTCATTGGGGTGGAACTCTAGAATCTAAAATGAGGAGTTACACTTACAAGAAAATGTTAATCGAGTTTAACAATTTTTGGACCGAACAATGATGACTGATAGTTACAGTAACAAGGAGTTATTCTATCTATTGGTTGAGATAGTCTCATTTCAGTGAAGGGGAACTTGATCACCTTACAATGGCTTTTGTCCCGTTTCACCGAAACATCATTGCAAAATAGATGTTACTTAGGGTGCATTAGATTATTTTGCTAAATTTGATTGGTTTTTGCAAATGGGTTAATGCATAGAGTACTGATATAAATAAATTGTATGGTTTCAGAAAATTACATAATGACTTCCGCGACATTAAACTTGTTGTCTACAAACTTACCGGTGAAAATTATACTACGTGGAAAAATACAATCAACACAATTTTAATCATCAATGACCTTAGATTTGTCCTTATAGAGGATTGTTCTCCTGTACCAGCTCAAAATGTCAGTCGAAACATTCGAGAGGTATATGAGCGTTGGATACAAGCAAGAAGCATATGCCCATGATCATTTCCTGTGAGATCATGAAGTCCCTGTGGGGAATGTTCAGACAACCGTACGCAAAAATCAAGCATGAAACTCTAAAACACATCTTTAATGCCCGTATGCAAGAGGAGATATCTGTTAGAGAACACGTTCTCAATATGATGGTCCACTACAACGTGGCAGAAATGAATGAGTCTGTCATCATCGTCAGTCATGTTAGCTTCATCTTGGAATATTTTCTTGCAAGTTTCCTACAGTTCCGGAGCAATGCTACTATGAATAGTATTGACTACAACTTGACCACTTTGCTCAATGAGCTACAGACTTTCCAGTCCTTGATGAAAAGCAAGGAATAAAAAGGATAGACAAATGTTGCCTTGTCCTCTAAGAAGTTATATAGAGGTTCGTCCTCTGGAACTAAATTTGTGCCTTTTTCTTCTGGCATCAGAAAGTGGAAGAAGAAGAAAGGTGGAAAGGGAAAAGCTAACCCACCAGCTGCTGCCAGAAGGGTAAGAAAGCCAAGGCTGCAAATAAAATCTGTTTCTATTGCAATCATGAGAGACATTGGAAAAGGAACCGTCCCAAATACTTGATAGAAAAGAAGAAGTCCAAGCAAGGTAAATGTGATTTTCTTGTATTGGAGACTTGTTTAGTGGAGAATGATGATTCTGCTTTGGATAATTGATTCAGACATTACTAACCATGTTTATTCTTGATTTCAGGGAATTAGTTCTTTGTGGCAACTGGAAGCTGGGGAGATGATGATGCGTGTTGGAATTGACCAAGTCGTCTCGGCTGTGGCAGTGTGAGGACTTTGGCTTACTCTACAGAATAGATATATTTTATTAGAAAATATATTTGTTGTTCTTGAATTAAAGAGAAACTTAATTTCTGTAAAATGTTTGATTGAACAAAACTATTATGTGCATTTCTCTGTAGATAAAGCGTTTATTTCAAAGAATGGTATAGATCTTTATTCTGCTAAACTGGAATTTATTTTATATGTGCTAAGACCCTTAGCAACTAAAGTCTTCCTAAACACTGAAATGTTTAAAACTGCGGTAACTCAAAATAAAGGACTTAAAATTTCTCTTAAAGAAAATACCCGTATTTGGCACCTAAGGTTTGGACACATTAACCTCAATAGGATTGAGAGAATTGTTAAGAATGGACTTCTAAACAAGTTAGAAGAAAATTCTTTAAATGTGTGTGAATCATGCCTTGAAGGCAAAATGACTAAAAGATCTTTTACTGGAAAAGGTCATAGGGCCAAAGAACCCTTAGAAATTGTACATTTAAACATTTGTGGTCCAATGAATGTTAGAGCAAGAGGAGGGTTTGAATATTTCATCACTTTTACCGATGAATATTCATGATATGGGTCTGTTTATTTAATGCAACAAAAGTCTGAAACTTTTAAAAAATTTCAAGAGTTTAAGGCTGAAGTTGAAAATGCATTAAATAAAATAATTAAGACATTTTGTCTAATCGAGATGGAGAGTTTTTGGATCTTACATACATAACTATTTGATAGAACATAGAATTACATCCCAACTCTTAGCACTTGGTACACCTCAGCAGAATGGTATATCAAAAAGGAGAAATCGAATCCTATTAGACATGGTTCAGTCTATGATGAGTTATGCTTCCCTACCAAACTCGTTTTGTGGTTATGCAGTTAGGTTGCAACTTATATTTTGAACTATGTTCCGTCCAAGAGTGTTATGAGAACACTTTTGGAATTATGGAATGGTCGTAAAGCTAGTTTATGCTATTTCAGAATCTAGGGTTGTCTGACATATGTGCTTGAGAAAAATCCTAAGAAATTGGAACCTCATTCAAAATTATGCCTATTTGTAGGTTACCCTAAATGAATGAAAGGTGGTTACTTCTACAATCCTAAAGAAAATAAAGTGTTTGTATCAACAAATGCTACATTTTTAGAAGAGGATCACATGAGGGAGCATAAACCCCACGGTAAGATTGTGTTGAATGACTTTCCAAGAAAACTACTGAACCTTCAACAAGAGTTGGTCATGAACACAACAACTCAACAAGAGTTGTTGAAGTTGGTTAATCTAGTATGTCAAATCCACCTCAAGTGTTAAGGAAACCTCGATGTAGTTGGAGGGTTACGAATCTATTTATCTTTTATATGCGGTTAACAAAAATCTTAGCTATAGTAGCTGTTAGAGATGTTGAGGATCTGTTGTCTTACAAGAAGGCAATGGAGGTTGTTTACAAGGACGAGTGGAACAAAGATATGGATCTCTAAATGGATTCAATGTGATAATAATGGTGTTGGGGCTAAAACAATGTAGTGCCACACACTCTCTTGGTTCGAGAGGGGTTTGGCCATAGTTGGACTATCACTTATTTTTCATTAGAGTGATCGGTGGTACTTAAGAAGTTAGATGTAACTATAGGGAAAAATGGTAATTTTGCTAGCTATACTTACAAGCAATTTGTGAAGGGTCATCGTACTGTTGACTGCTTATATCTAATAAACACAGAAATATATCTGTAGTGCGGAGAGTGCAGCTGTCGATCTTTAGTGAAGTGTGATAACGGGCAGAAATGCACGTTATCATAGTGTTAAGTTCTTAAACAATGTTGGCTTGCATTGATAAAATGTGTTAGATTGCATCCAAAAAGTATTAAGTTTATTACATTGCAGTTACATGTGTTAATTGTATAGGAACAGTTGATTTTTGTATTTTTATGCAGATTATGCGTTGATGCAATGCAAAAATTGCGATCATAGGAAATCATTGGTCGAGCGCAACTTCACTGCAAGGCTTTGCGGTGATTGTGTTCGCAAACATTCGCTCAAGAAGGATTGCCGCAACTTGGTCAACTCAACATGGTGGGCGCATCTGGGTGAAAGACTAATTAATCGCGATGGGACAGAAAGCTGATGACAGTCGAATCTGAATTAAGTTGACAGCCGCTAACGATAACAAGTACATCCAACTTTTCGGTGAGAAATATTCGGCACATCATTCAGGAAATTAAAGCCGTCCCATCTGAGCAATCATGAGAGAGAAGCCACCGTTCACCCTAGAAGTTCTATAAATACCAAAGGCATCCTTTAGAAAAGGGGTTTCACGAGTTCACGAGTTCACCATCTTACGAGTTTAGCCTGGTTCATAGATTTTCTTTTACTTCAAGGACAGAGAGAGGGCCAACGCCTGTGGAAGCAGGAACATCTTTGGAACCGATGAGAGATTTACAGTGTAAAAGCCTCGGTCAGCAAGGAATTGCTACTAGGCTCTTTACCTTTAACTTCCTTTGTTATTTTGTACTCCACTCATTTATCGAAATGGAATCTACTTCTCTATATCTGTTCATTCTCTATTATTTACGCATGAGTAGCTAAATTAGTTGAATGGACTGAGAAGCATTTAGATAGCACAACTAGGAAATCTTCATTCTATGCGATTATCTTGTATTATGTATGCTTCATTCGTCCATTAGAGATACTCGGGAGGGTAATCTAAGACTATGATCTAGGCTTGGGAAGGTCAGGTTAGAATCTAGGTTCGGGAAAGCCAGATTAGAATTCATAATTAAGAGATAGGAGCTTAGGAATAAGCACTATTCGCTATTAACGCATCGCATGTATCCAAGAGATAGGATATGATTGTATGCGGTCACCTTGCCTTTATGCATTTTGCATCATCGCATAGAAAAAGAGTAGAGACTTAGGAATAAGCTCTATAGACACTTTTGCATTCAACACATGCGTCCTAGACTTAGAAGCATCACATTTGCATTGGAAAATGACTTACTGTGCATGGTTGTAGCATGATCGCATAGTCTGACGCATTCCCAAGTAACGCTAGCTAAAGACCTTCTCAACCCGTTCATCCACATACTCAGTGCATCTATCACACAACTGACTTTTCTCAAATCCACTGCATTTGTTTATTTTTTTCATTAATGGAATCAACAACAAACCAATAATTAATTAAGTTACCGGTTATCGCAAGGTTTACATAAAAATTACCATCGTAATATGTTTTCCCAAGTCCCTGCGTTTGACCTTGGACTTACCAGGAAACTCAGTGGGGTTTACACTTGGTTTTAACTAAGGAAACTTGAGTGCTCAATGAAATCTCATCATCGCATATCATCCATAATCCACATCACAAAATCAAGCATCAGGGTGTTCGACAATTAATGGATGTTGAATAATTTAATTAAAGAAGTTTAATTAATTATTCAACTACCATTAGAGCTTCAAGTTACAGATTCACGAGGTCCCCTCTGTAGCTCAATAGGGATTAAATGAGAATCAATTTTGGATTAATTTGAATCGTTCAAATTCTTTGAGCGAATTAATTATATGTTATATAATAAATTTTATTTAATCATATATCATATAATTACAACCTCACATGTACCCAGTGTATCAAATTAACTTATGGAAGACTGAATACACAAACTAAAGAGAGTTTTAGTTAAGAAGAAATTTGACATAAGGGTGGACATAAGAGGGACTCGGTTTTGTGATTGGATCACAAAACAATTGTTCATTAGGGGATCAGTGGGGACTTAAGGAACAAAAGGTAAATTCGGGGGTAAAACAGAGATTTGACCCAACCACCAGTCTTGATTTTTGAGTAAAAAATTGTTGATTATTTTGTAGGTTTGGCTTCATGTTGTGGGGATAGATGGAAAACCATTTTTCCACCACATTTTTTATGATACATTATAATATAATGTTTATTTGAGAGAAAATAAATATTTGAATATGATTCAAATATTAATTATATGAATTTGATTCATATAATTAAATTTAATATAAATGGGATTTATATTAAATACCATTGATGAGAGAAGTAAAATTATAGGTTATATTTTATGTTATACAATATTAAATTATAGGTTATATGTTTTATGTCATGTAATCTATAGTGTTGTGGTTAATGCCCTAAATCTTGTAAGGTCTTGTAGTTTGTAAACACGTGTATGAACAAACATTTGTGATGTAATAATATGAGATATTTTCTTCACTATTGTCTATGAAATATGAGATATTTTAGTTGTATTAACCACAAACTAATAAACTAAGATCCCCGGTTATCGTTATAACTTAAGCAAGTATGTGGAGACATACAAGTAGATCATGTCTTAAGTGTTAATCTAAATGGTCTATTGTATATGGATAAAGGAGTGAAACCTTATCTTGGTGACACTACAGATACGGCCCGCTTTGTAGATGTTACAAGTGTTGTAAAATGCTACAGATGGTCTAATCCTTATCATTCATGTGGAGACATGCGAGCGAGGGTATCCTATATAAAAGAGTTTGTATAAGACCGGACCAGGAAATGTTTGGTCTTATTATATAACGTTGTTCATGACAGAGATTTTCATTTTACTAGAATGACCATAGGTAACATGACCTTAATCCTAAGTGAGTTGGGAATTCCTGCCTATGAGAGCGGTCCTTCGATTTGCATGGGGCAAAACGATAAATTGGCTCAACTTTACTTACGAACGATCTGTGAAGGGTTATTGTACTGTTGATTGGTTATATTCAAAGGACACAGAAATATATATGTAGTGAGAAGAGTGCAGCTGTCTATCTTTAGTGGAGTGTCCGACATTTAACGGATGGTGGATCTCGTGATTAAAGAGTTTAGTTAGTTATTCACGTACCGTTAGAGCTTCAAGCTACAGGTCCATAAGGTCCCCTTGGTAGCTCAATGAATTCAAGTTGAGAATCAGTTTTTGGGTTAGTTTGAAGTATTCAAATTAATAAGAGGGAATTTGATTATATATGGTATAATTAAATTGGTTCAATTATATGTGATATAATTGATTTGATGTATTAGATACATTAATTGGAGGAAATGATATAAATATGATTTATATTAAACAAAGGAGAAAAGAATATTACGTATGATGTGATATTACAACTATAGGTTATAAATATAATATGATAAGTTAGTTATTATATTTATTTATAATTAAAACAATTATGAGATAATTGTTTGGTTGGTTATTTCTTTTCTTTATTAACCGCGAAGTGGGAGGTTATTTTTAGTTTTTGATAACTGAAGAATAAAAATGAAAAGAGTTTTCATTTTTGTGAGAATCGCTTCATTACTTATCGATCGCTCATGAGAGACTATACGATAGTTTCGAGAGACTAAACGATCGAGCGAGAGATTGCTAGACGATTGCTAGCGAGAGAGAGGGATTATTAAACGATCGAGTACCTACTGTCTATACGATAGACTAAACCATTATCCCACTTACTCGATAGTGTAGCTCGATCATATACATCCTCCTTCCCTCTACTAAATTCATATAGAACCCTCACCTCCTAGATTCTCACTCCGAAAATACCAAGGAAATCAAATGGTAGTGTCGAGGGTTGCTGTTCGAGGATCAGATAGTTCGTGATTACATTGGGTGTTTGTTGTGTTCGTGATCATGTAGACTTTGTTGGGATGCTAAACCAGTGAAAAATTAGGGAATCCGTGAAGAAGAGTTCTTCATAGGTATGTTTCTTGATTCCCTGCATTTTATTAAGATAGCATACTATAATTTTCTCTAAGTTGCATAACTGGTCCTGTATGTTTGTGAATGTGTTATTCTTTCATAATGAGCCTGGAAAGATCTTGCTTCTACTCACTTGTTCTCTTTGAATAAGAGTTCTTTCAATTGGTATCAGAGCCAGATTGTTCTGATATTTTTTTGGGCATATTAACTTGCTATCGAGTCTGTAATTCAAAGAGTTTGAGTCTATAAGAGTCGCTCATGATGAAGCTTCAAGGCATGGAGATGCATTGTTCTTCGAGGAAGAAGAAGGCCAAGAGTTGGTCAGATCGTGTAGCCTAGGCTAAATGATCGTTTAGATTTGGCTAAACAACTGAGTAGAAAAGTTCTAACTTGATTGTGTAGCATTTAGTAAACGATCATATGGCTGATGCTAAATGAACAAGTAAAGTGTTTACTCAATCTGTTTGCATTGGCTACTCAATCTTGTAAACAATGGGGGTAAATGATTGTTGAGTATGGGATACTTGTTGCATGGTACGCGCGCGCACTAAACGATCGTGTAGGCCAGCATGCTTCATCGTATAGTCACTGGCTACACGATCACTCAGTAAATGTTACACGACACTTGCTTCTCGATCTTCTAGACGATTATGCTTCATGGCATAGTTGTCTTCTACACGATTGTTTAGGCTTGCATTTAAACTTGGTGCGCTGCACGATCAAGTAGCCTTCATGCTTCATCGCATAGTCAAAGGTACTCAATCGTTGCTATACGATCGTGGTTACTCAACAAATTTTACTAGCGAATCACAAGGAAAAGCTACACGATCAGGAGCGAGGCTTCACTAGAGCGGTTCAAGACTTGATTCACCCGTTTGAACTGGTTTACTCGATGTTTTAATGTAATAGATAGATTTAATTCTGGTTTTTTAGACAAATCATCCTGGTCCATTAATTTTAGTGAATGTACATGAGATGTATATTTATTTTATATGTTATATGGTATGCCATATAGTTTTAAATCCCGCCATAGGTTATGCATTTGTCATGCATCATTTCTATATTGTAAGAGTTATGATATAGTACCTTGCGTGATGAAATTACTTCAAAAGCATGCTCATAAATCATATAATATAAGAGTTGTATTTATGCATGCATTAAGCATATTCATGCATCATCTTTATATTATAAATGTTATAGTATAAGCGCGTATGGAAACATGTATGCTCAGTTCATTACATTTTTTATAAGAGTTATATATAGTAATGAATGGACATTGCATGAAGCATGACACATAGATTAAATTTATAAGAGTTATAAATACCTAGAATAGCTTAGCAATGTGGATGATTTTGGTTGTTTCCTTTAATATGTATTATAATGGAAATTAGAACTAAAATCAACAAGAAAGATATGTATGCAAACTTAGGCTTTCATAAGTGTTTAATGAGTTTAGAAACCTAAGTTATTCTTTTTATCAGTTTAATAGGATTAAATTAAATTGACTAATAAAAGATTAAAAATGTACCACATCTATCTATAAGGGACCTTTTGTCTAAGGTAGGTTTTGTCCAGACTGGGGTACTTAAGCGGGCGGAAACGGAATACCCCTACCTGGGAACCTACCTGGAAAGGTGAATTAGATAGATTTGTTACATGCATGCAAATTTGATGATAGTCTGTTAAAGTGTTTAATGGGACTTGATTTGAACTTGTTTAATTATCAAAAGCAAGAGTTGGTTTTTAGAAAATTAAACTCACTTAGATAAAATCAGTAGCCGGATTGTTTAAGTTAATGAATCCCTAGGTAGAATATTTAGTGGGAGGTACTTGGGGTATATGATACTTCACTTAACCTCTTCATGTTTTCCCTTAAATGTTCACACTGTGAGATCTATCCTCGGCCACAAGGCACCCTGGGAGTGTCCCCCTAAAGGATGGTATTTGGGTAGGTCAATACCAAGGTGAAGGGAGATAATATTCATAGTACATGGGAGCGGGACGTGTGACAACATATCCCACGGTCTCTCTCATTAGGTTAGATAACGTTTTCATGCATCGTCTCGAGGCACCTTAAGAGTGTCCCCCTAAAGGATGGTAGTTTTGCACGACTCTTTATCTGATCTCCTATGTGGGATAAGGTCACTTTATTCTCTTATTCTAATCTGCTTTTTCCCTATGATGGACACATTAGGGTGGGAGTCTAGGGCCTAAAATGAGGGATTACACTTATGCGAAATTGTTAAAGGTTAACAGTTCTGGACCGAAAAATGATGACTGTTAGAGTTAGTTACAAGAGTTATTTCTATCTAATGGTTGAGAATGTCTCATCCTAGTGAATGGGCAATTGATCACTCCACTTGTGACTTTTGTCCTGCCTTGCTGGGGGATAGGGTACATTAGAACTATTTTGCTAAAACTAAAATTGGTGTTAAAAGTGGTAATGCATAGACTTATTAAGTTTGTTCATGTTTTTCAGCAACTTTAAAATGCATATCGTCATGTTAGCTCTATGAAGTGCCGACAAACTAACTGGCGAAAACTACGCTAGTTGGAAAAACATGATAAATACCATTCTTATAATCGATGACCTGAGGTTTGTCCTTATGGAGGAGTGTCCTTCTATTCCAACTCAGACCACCACTCGAAATGTTCAAGAGGCATAGGAGAAATGGACACGGGTGAATGAGAAGGCCTGAGCTTACATCTTGGCCAGTCTGAATGACATTTTGGCCAAGAAGCATGAGCCTATGGTCTCTGCGCATGAGATCATGAAGTCCTTGCGGGGAATGTTGGGATAACCATCTGGATGGCTCAAGCATGAAGCTCTGAAATGCATCTTCAACTCCAAAATGGAGGAGGGTACATCTATTCGAGAACATGTTCTGAACATGATGGTTCACTTCAATGTGGCAGAGATGAATGGGGCCTGCATCAATGAGGGTAGCCAGGTTAGCATCATTTTGCAAACATTGCCGAAAAGCTTCCTACACTTTGTCAGCAATACTGTGCTGAACAAAGTTGATTATTCCCTTATAACCCTCCTCAACGAGTTGTAGACATTCCAATCCTTACTGAAAAGCAAGGAGAAGAAGGAAGGTGAGGTAAATGTTGCTTCATCTTCTAAGAAGTTCCATCGAGGTTCGACCTCAGGAACTAGGTCTGCATCTTTACTTCTAACACTACCAAGTGAAAGAAGAAGAACGGTGGTAAGGGGAAAGGGAAAGCACCTGCTAACCCACAACCCGCGACATAGTGGGGTAAGTGACTAATGCCGGTTGAAAAAGGAAAATGTTTCCATTACAACCAGAATGGCCACTAGAAGCAGAACTGTCCTCGCTAGCTGAAGGAAAAGAATAAGGCTAAGGCCAAGGCAAAACAAGGTAAATATGATTTACTAGTTTTTAAAATTTGTTTAGTGAAGAATGATGATTCCGCCTGGATTATAGACTCTGGGGCCACTAATCATGTTTGATCTTATTTTTAGGGGATTAGATCCTGACGGTAACTTGAAGATGGTGAGATGATGATGCGAGTAGGGACCGGGCACGTCGTCTCAGCTATGGCAGTGGAAGAGCTCCAGTTGAATTTACAGAATAAATTTATCATTCTAAATGATGTACATGTTGTTCCCGAGTTAAAGTGGAACTTAGTTTCTTTAAAGTATTTGATTGAATGTAAATATACTCTCAACTTTTCGGTGAATAAAGTGTTTATTCTGAAAGATAGTGTTGAGATTTGTTAAAAAAAACTGGAAAATAATTTGTATGTGCTAAGGTCATTAGCAACAAATTCCCTCCATAACATAGAGATGTTTAAAATTGCCATAACTCAAAATAAACGACTTAAAGTTTCTCCTAAGGAAAATGCCCAACTTTAGCACCTTCGATTAAGACACATCAATCTCTATAGGATTGAGAGGTTGGTAAAGAATGAACTTCTAAGCGAGTTACAGGAAAATTCTTTACCTATGTGCGAGGCATGCCTTGAAGGCAAGATGACTAAAAGAATTTTTACTGGAAAAGGTTATCGAGCCGAAGAGCCTCTAGAGTTAATGCATTCCGACCTTTGTGGTCTGATGAATATGTGAGCCAGGGGAGGTTACGAGTATTTCATCACTTTTATTGATGATTACTCACTGTATGAGTATGTTTATTTGATGCAACAAAAGTCAGAATTCTTTGAAAAGTTCAAAGAGTTCAAGGCTAAAGTTGAAAACGTATTAGATAAACGGATTAAAACACTTCGATCAGATTGGGGTGGAAAGTCTTTGGATTTTGAGTTCCAAAACTATATGATAGAACATGGAATCGTTTCCCAACTCTCACCGCTTGGTATACCTCAACAAAATGGTGTATAGGAGAGGAGAAACAGAACCCTGTTGGACATGGTTCGGTCGATGATAAGTTACGCTTCCTTACCAGACTTGTTTTGGGGTTTTGCAGTAGAGACTGCAACTTATATCCTCAACTGTGTTCCTTCCAAGAGTGTTGTAAGAACAGCTTTGGAGTTCTGTAACAGGCGTAAGGCTAGTTTGCGTCACTTTCGCATCTGGGGTTGCCCAACCTACGTGTTTAAGGCTAATCCTAAGAATCTGGAACCATGTTCGAGGCTGCCTATTTGTAGACTACCTCAAAGGGACACGAGGAGGTTACTTTTATGATTCATAGGAAAACAAGATGTTTGTGTCGAAAAATGCTACCTTCCTTGAGGTTGATCATATGAGAGAGCATAGTCCACGTAGTACAATCGTGTTGCGTGAACTTTCCAATGAAACTACTGAAACCTCAACAAGAGTTGTTAAGGGTCTGTTGCATCAATAAGAGTTGTTGCTGGAAGTTCATCTAGTAAGTCCAATCGACACAAGAGTTAAGGGAACCTCGACATACTGGGAGGGTTGCAAACCCACCTGTTTGCTATATGGGTTTCACTGAAATCCTGGCTATGGTAGTCGATGGTGAGGTTGAGGATCCGTTGTCTTACCAGAAGGCAATGGAGGATGTTGATCGAGATGAATGGGTTAAAGCTATGGATCTTGAGATGGAGTCTATGTACATCAACTTAGTATGAGATCTTGTTGATCAACCTGATGGGGTCAAACCTATAGGTTGTAAATGTATCTACAAGTGGAAATGGGTGCTGATGGGAAGTTGCAAACCTTCAAGGCTAGACTTGTGGCAAAGGGTTATACCCAGGTGGAGGGAGTTGACTATGAGGAGAGTTTCTCGCCTGTTGCCATGCTTAAGTCTACCCACATCCTCCTGTCCATTGCCTCATATTATGACTATGAGATATGACAAATGGATGTCAAGATCGCCTTTTTGAATTGTAATCTTGAGGAGACCATTTATATGGTACAGCCCGAGGGATTCATAGCCCAAGGTCAAGAGCAAAAGGTTTACAAACTGAATCGGTCCATTTATAGACTGAAATAGAAGTCTCGATGTTTGAATTTAAGGTCTGATAATGCGATCAAATCTTACGACTTTGACCAAAATGTTGATAAGCCTTGTGTCTACAAGAAAATCATCAATAGTTTAGTAGTTTTTCTAGTATTGTATGTAGACGATATCCTACTCATTGGGAATGATGTAGATTTACTGACTTCAATTAAGAACTGGCTAGCGATCCAATTCCAAATGAAAAATTTGGGAGAGGTTCAGTTTGTTCTTGGTATTCAGATCTTTCGGGATTGAAAGAACAAAGTGTTAACGCTATCTCAGGCATCATACATTGACAAGATGTTGATCAAGTACTTGATGCAGAACTCCAAAAGGGGCCTACTGCCTTTTTGGCATGAAGTTACATTGTGTAAGGAATAATGTCCTAAGACACCGAAAGAGGTTGAGGAAATGAGATGGGTCCCCTATCCATCTTTTGTTGGCAGTTTTATGTATGTGATGTTATGTACTAGACCTGACATCTGCTATGCTATGGGGATAGTAAGTAGATATCAGTCTAATCCAGGACAGGGTCACTGGACTGCCATTAAGAACATCTTCAAGTATCTTTGGAGAACGAGGGACTACATGCTTGTGTATGGATCTAAGGATTTAATCCTCAAGCATCGCTAACTCCATGATGGAGGTCGAGTATGTAGCGGCTTTTGAAGCTGGTAAGAAAGCCGTTTGGCTTAGGAAGTTTCTGGCTGATTTGTAAGTCGTTCCAGACATGTCTAGGCTCATCACCATTTATTGTGATAATAGTGGTATTGTGGCAAACTCCAGGAAACCTAGGAGTCACAAGCATGACAAACATATAGAGCGAAAGTATCATCTCATCCGCGAGATTTTGCATCGAGGGGACATGATAGTCACAAAGATAGCGTCAGAGCACAATGTTGCTGACCCATTTATAAAGACTCTCACGGCTACAGTTTTTTAGGGTCACCTTTAGAGCATGGGTCTATGGAACCATCTGTGGATGGACTCGGGCAAGTGGGAGATTTTGTACTGGGCCTTAGTGCCCTAATTTATTGTTTTGTACTTGTATTTATCTTTACACCCACTCACTTTAGGATAAATGGGAGATTGTTGGGGTTGATGCCCTAAATCTCATAGAGTCCTGTAGTATGTAAACATGTGTATAAACAAACATTTGTGATGTAATAATATGAGATAATTTCTTCACTATTGTCTATGAAATATGGGATATTTTAGTTGCATTAACCACAAACCAGTAAACTAAGATCCCTGGTTATCGTTGTAACTTAAGCATACATGTGGAGACATACAAGTGGATCATGTCTTAAGTGATAACCTAAATGGTCTGTAGTATATGGATAAAAGAGGGAAACCTTATCCTGGTGACACTACGGATACGACCTTTATAGATGTTACAAGTGTTGTAAAGTGCTACAGATGGTCTGATGAAGAAATGAATGTTGGGTTCTTTCTTTCACTACTTGACCATTCATGTGAAGATATGTGAGCGAGGGTATCCTATACAAAGGAGTTTGTATAAGACTGGACCAGGAAATGTTTGGTCTTGTTATATAACGACGTTCATGACAGAGACTTTCGTTTCACTAGAATGACCATAGGTAACATGACCTTAATCCTAAGTGAGTTGGGAACTCCTGCCTATGAGAGCGGTCCTTCAATTTGCATGGGTGCGAATGGCCAGAATGCGATTCAAAACTTCCATTTTGGGGGTTTGTTTGATTGGGGAGATGGGAACTCAGCTACATGAAATGAAATTCACTCCTTCTCCAAAGCAGGGGTAAGCAGATAGATTGCTCCCTTAAGGGTTGATTTCAAGGCTTGAACGATGTGACACCACACACTTTCTCATGGTTCGAGAGATATTCACTCATGGTAGTACTATGATGTATTGTTCATTAGAGGAATCAGTGGTACTTAAGGAGTTAGATGTAACTACAGGGGAAAAAGGGTAAATTAGCTCAACTGTACTTACGAACGATCTATGAAGGGTTATCGTACTGTTGATTGGTTATATTCAAAGGACACAGAAATATATATGTAGTGAGAAGAGTGCAACTCTTTATCTTTAGTGGAGTGCCTGACATTTAACGGATGGTGGATCTCGTGATTAAAGAATTTAGTCAGTTATTCATGTACCGTTGAAACTTCAAGCTACAGGTCCATAAGGTCCCCTTGGTAGCTCAATGGATTCAAGTTGAGAATTATTTTTTGGGTTAGTTTGAAGTATTCAAAATAACAAGAGGGAATTTGATTATATATGGTATAATTAAATTGGTTCAATTATATGTGATATAATTGATTTGATGTATTAGATACATTAATTGGAGGAAATGATATAAATATGATCTATATTAAACAAAGGAGAAACGAATATTACGTATGATGTGATATTACAACTATAGGTTATAAATATAATATGATAAGTTAGTTATTATATTTATTTATAATTAAAAAAATTATGAGATAATTGTTTGGTTGGTTATTTCTTTTCTTCATTAACCGTGAAATGGGAGGTTATTTTCAATTTTTGATAACTGAAGAATAAAAATGAAAAGAGTTTTCATTTTTGTGAGAATCGCTTCATTACTTATCGATCGGTCACAGAGAATATACAATAGTTTTGAGAGACTAAATGATCGAGCGCGAGACCTAATCGATCGAGCGAGAGATTGCTAGATGATTGCTACACGATTGCTAGCGAGAGCGAGAGATTGCTAAACGATCGAGTACCTACTATCTATACGATAGACTAAACCATTCTCCCACTTACTCGATCGTATACATCCTCATTCCTTCTACCAAATTCATATAGAGCCCATACCTCCTGCATTTTCACTCCGAGAATACCAAGGAAATGGAGTGGTAGTGTCGAGCTTTTCCATTCGAGGATCAGATAGTTCTTGATTACATTGGGTGTTTGTTGTGTTCGTGATCATGTAGACTTTGCTGGGATCCGAACCAGTGTAGATCGAGGGAATCCGTGAAGAAGAGTTCGTCAAAGGTATGTTTCTTGATTCCCTGCATTTTATTAAGATAGCATGCTATAATTTTCTCTAAGTTGCATAACTGTTCTTGTATGTTTGTGAATACGTTTATTCTTTCACAATGGGCTTGGAAAGATCTTGCTTCCAATCATTGGTTCTCTTTGAATAATAGTTCCTTCATATATATACATATATATATATATATATAAAATAAGGTAGTTATTATATGTATATAATAGTTTTATTTAAATCAAAATTAATTATTTTTTTATTTTAATTTTAATTTTGAATTAATTGGGGGAAATAACTTTCTTCCCCTGATCTCTCCCAACTAACGTAATGAGTGGGATTTTACGTGAAATTTTATGAGTGGCTTTCTTTTTATAGAGGGAATCATACAGAGAACTAGATAGTAGGATTCTTTGGAAAACATTCCGCAGATTGCTTTCCCTTTCCTCTCAATCTCCTATAAATCTCTCTTTCTCTCTTCCAAATATCTAAGAGCCCACAAACTCCATAGTGATTCTCATCCCAATAGAGAATACAGAAGGTTCTAATTTGTGGTGCCTAATTTGGTTTGTTTGCGTTTTATTCATGACCAATTCCGGAGAAGAGGATTCAAGAAGAAAAGGTTCTTCAAATGTAAGGGTTTCTTCAGACCCTAATTTATTTTTTATTTAATTTTCTTTTATGGCATGTTGCAAATTGTTGATTCTATGCATATTTTCTTCTATAAAATTTTGGTATTATGTGGAAACAAAATTTTGACCGATCCACATTTCTGCTCAGGGCTTTCACAAGTTTCTACACTCACAACCTTCATCTTGAATTGACTCGCTTCCCTCCAATTCATCCTCATCATCAAAGTAAATAATCCTAGGTTCCCCTACCTTGGTGGCACCAGAAGTATTCTCCTCATTCAAGGCTTAAAGTGCATAAACTATTAGACTAAGTTGATTAACAATCTACTTTAGAGTGGCCTCATTCTCTACCACTTGAGGTCCTAGCTAACCTTTCTCTCTCTTCTCTAATAAAACTCTCCACCTTATATTTGAAAAAATACTCTTTTAACACATCTTTTAGGGAAGGTTTCTTCTCTATTGGGGTTGGATTATAACTTTCATACTCAGAGGAAGGATAACTCAAAGGGTAAGAGTTAGGATTGAAAGGTTGTAGTGGTAGTGTTGAACCAAGGTTGGGTTGAAACCCCCATATAACCATTCAATATTAAAATAAGCATTAAGAACGATCATGCAAGAAAGCGTAAATGCAAACTGTCATTCAATAAGCAAAATTGTTTTACAATTAAATCTAAGAATTCATCTACCCTTAAAACAATGAGAAATTTGGCCCAACATGACTTCCGTAAATATAACCATATCAAGAATGCACAAATACAAAAGCAAATTAAAGAAGCAAAAGGGAAAGAAGACGTTATCCGACTTCCAATTGCATCTCTGGAATAGATTTAGCCCTCGAACAATCTTCAATCTCTCTGGCATCAAGAACACTTCATACTCTGCTCTAAACCCTCTCTCTAAGCCTAAAAACTCTAAATATTAATGTGGTGGCCGGCCAAAAATCCTAGACTAAATAGGCAATGTTTTTCTAAAATTCATATTGTTTTCCAAAAATAACCTAGCGTTGTTGTACTCTTAGAGAGCATCATTGCACTACAATATTTTTCCGTAGCGTACAACTATGCTTTAAGGAACGCAACTACACTACACTAAAAATTCCCCTCTCGGGTCTGAAGTGCCACTACGCTTTACGCTGCATTGTCCTATTATTTTGCAACTTGTATATTCTTCATTTTTTTTCTTCCCTCTTTTCGATGTATAGCTCAGGGTTTACTTCTTTTGGCATATTTAGGCTCTTTTTTTACTCATTTTGACATTTAATTGATATCTCGAACATAACCTTAAAATCTAACAAAATTATCTTAAAAACTATCCTAAATCAAGAGTAATAAACGCACATTTCAGGTGCATTTCATCAAGTGTCAAACATTTATTGCTTTCCTTTATTTTCTATTTTTAGTATAGCTTATTCTTTTTTTTCTCTCTGTTTAACTTATCTAGCAAAATTTTGTTTGTTGGGCATCCATTTGAGGTTGAATTTCAAAGCAAGCTCAACCCTTTTTTCAGCATGCACCAAATTCAGGGGAGTTTCTCTGTTCCTCTTTAATTTGTCCCCTACTTATTGATTTTGATTTGATACATTGAGGACAATGTATGCTCTGAAATTTGGGGGTGGTTTAGATATTACTTACTTTGTGTTTATGCATATCTGTAGTCCTCGAGCATCTGAGCTTGAACTTAGGTGATTTGAATGCTTGTTTGTTTTGTTGCTTGTGTTGTCATTATGACTGTTGATAATACACCCATTTAGGATTTTGCATGTTTGAGATAATATAGGAAGAAAAAAATTATTTTTTTGCCTTTTTCTTTTTTTTAAAAAAATTCTTCCTATTTTCATGCATATTTGAGTACTTTGTCTACCTATTCTATGTCTGCATGCTTAGAGTTGCTTTATGGGGCCTTTATTTTTGTTGTCACCCCCGAAAGGGCTTAGGAATATAATTAGATTGTCCCAAACTTCAACTTAGTAATACACGCATAAGGAAAAAACCAACCAATTGTCTCAATTATCAAAAAAAAAAAAAAAAAAAGAGAGAAAAATAAGAAGTGATAGGGAAAAACTATATCTAATGAAGAGAGGTTTACTCCACTTTCTTAGAGGCATGAATAACCTAGGGAGGCTATGACACCCGTATTTTCACTCTAAGCTAAAATATTCCTGAGAAATGAGTAGCTTAGGCACCTTTAAAGGAACTCGACCCGTTGTTTGATGTCTTTCACGTGACCAGTGTGGGCAAGCCAAAACCAAAGTAAATTTTCTAGAAAAGGTCTCCTCTCTATTTGCTTAAAAAAGAAAAAAAAAGATAACAAGAAAGGAGGTTGGTTTTCCCTTTTTGTATGTTATTACCACTTTGGTATCTAGGAAGTTTAATTTTTGACCTTTCGAGCTAGAGTAGGGGGAAAACGAATTGAGGGTCTTATAAATCTATTTCGGGTTTTACTTAAGCTTAGGTAGGAGGGCTTTGAATGCACTTATACATGAATAGATTGGAAGAAACTTTCTTAAATTGCATCATTTTATTGTTTGTTTTTGGATTACATTATTGATTGCATGCATGATCTTATTAGACTGTTAAAACAAAAGAACCAACCTTACAATTAATCAAACATATCTTTATGCATGATTGTGTGTTTCTGCCTTGCTCGAGACGAATAAGAATTAAGTTGGGGTGATGTTACCACTCAGAAAGTACTAATTTTCTTAACTTAATTCTGGATCGTTATTAGATTTTATGTGTTTATTATGCTATTTTTTAGGTATTGAGTAATTAAGGGGTAAAATCGACAACTGGAGCTGAACTGGGATAGAAATAGACCAAAATGGAGCTTCAGAGCATCAATCATGAAGAGAGAGAAAAATGACCAGATTACCCCTGGCGCCAGCGTAGCAATGCCATGCGCGACGTTGTGTGCTGCAATTGAAGGCAGTAGGCGTGACTTTGGGGAGCGTCACAACGATACCCTAGAGCATTGTGACACTTCAAATTTTGATGGAAGGCCAACATGCCTACATGCGCACGAGCTCCATTGCATGAACATCCATGCTATGACAACTAAAGCCAGTGTCGTGATGTTGATCCTTTTTATAAAAGGGATTTTTCCCAATTTAGATCATTCCATGCTTAATTTGGACGTCTTCAACTCCTTTTTCTTTTTTTTTTTTCTTCTTTTCAGCCAAACTTCTAGTAGTTTTTCATTTATATCTACATTTGGACTTCGTCCTAAAACTTGGGTGGCTAAGGTAAGTTCTTCTAGCTTTGGCTTAGGAGGAAACTCATTTTGATTTGGACATGAGAAATTGTGATTAATGGTTTACTACTGTTTTCTATGAGTTCTTGATATATTTTACTATCTATGCTTGGAGATTAATTTGGCTTGATCATTCATCGTCTTTTCTTTGCTTAGATAGAGAGATGCATCTATGTGTGTGAATCTTAATAGGACACAAATTAAGGCATACTTGTATGCAAATTGTTGGTTGTCTAAGATAATCCTTTTGCTATATTGCCTGACTAATTGTTCAAGAATCACATCATTAGTAATTTAAGGCCATTCCCAGTTGCTAATAAGCTTAGCTAGATTACAGAGGCTTAATGTGGTGTTTTAATTGATTATGCATCTAAAGGAACCGATTAATTAATCATCTAAACTAATTAAGAAGTTGATTAGTTCAATAGGGCATTAGTTTTTATCATTAGTCAACCGAAAAAGCCAAGAATAGAATTGAGCATGCAAACAATCTTTTGAGTTCGATGAGTAGCCAAACTAATGAATGGATTCTGAAATTCCTAAGCTAGCTTTTTAAGAAATCGAGTCATCCTTTTGATTACGCTTTTACATTCATGTCATTTACATGCAATTTTAAGCTAAACGTCCAACATTTTCACTCGAATTCATCAATTAGCTTAAACATCTTAAGATTCCCTATGGAAACGACCCAGTTTTACCACTTATACTACATTGTAGTGTAGTATTGGTTTTATGTCCTAAAACTAATGGTTTATAAATAATAAACTTATTTTGTTAATCAATATAGATATTATTGAAGTTTGATACAATAAAGTTGTTATTGAATGTTTAAATTGCTCAATTCGTTTTAGAAATAACCTAAATCCAATAAACTAAGATCTATAGCTATTACATGAATATTTGAACATTATGTAGAGACATAAGAGTGGATCGAGTTCGAGTAAATAGTCAAAATGGTCTACTGTATACAGATAAGGCTGGGTACCTTATTCTGGGGATACTATTGGATGCGTCCCACTTTGTAGATGTTACAATTGTTGTAAAGTGCTATAAATGAAGTGATCATAATTCGTTCATGTGGAGACATGCGAGTAGGGACTTCCTATGCAAAGAGTTTTCATAAGATAAAATCAAGAAATTAGTCATTCTTACTTTATAATGTTGTTTATTGTTTAAGACTGACTATTTCAAAGCGATGACCTAGGTTACTTGACCTTAATCCTGACTTAACTATGAGCTCTTGTTTATCCAGGATTATCCTTAGATTTTCATGTGTGAGAGTTGGCTCAACAGCGTTGGCTCAATAAGCCTCCCATTTCAGGAGTAAGACCGAATAAATAGTTGGGGACATAGGATACAAGATGGAATTCACTCCTACCTGCTTTTAGGGATAATAGAGAGATTGTTCCATTAAGTGCTGACTCTGGGTCTTAAACAAGAGGCCTCACACTCTCGTTGGCCTGAGAGGGACTCGATTTAGTGATTGGATCACAAACTAATTATTCATTAGAGGATCAGTGGGACTTAAGAAACAAGCTGTATTCTCGGGGTAAAACAGCTTTTGACCCAGCCGTTATTATGAACAACCTGTGAAGGGTCAACTTATTGACTATGGTTGTATCGAGTAGACAGAAATGTTAAGATTGGTGTCCCAAATCTCTTGTATTCTTGTAGTTTGTAAATATTGTATAAAAAATTATTATAAAGTGCTACAAATGATCTGATCTTGATCATTCATGTGGAGACATGTGAACGAAGGTATCCTATACAAAGAGTTTGTATAAGACCGAACCATAAAATGGTTAGTCTCATGATATAACACAGTTAATAATAAAGAATTACATTTCACCAGAATGACCATAGGTGACATGACCAGAATTGTGAATGAGTTGTGAACTCCTGCTCATGGAGGCGGTCCTATGATTTGTATGGGTGAGAGTGAACAGATTACCAACTCAATAAGCCTACTATTTTAAGGATTCGTCTGATTGGGGAGCTGGGAACACAGCTACATAAGGCGAAATTCACTCATTCCCTGATGTTGAGATAAGTAGATAAACTACTCCTTTAAGGGTTGATTCTGGTGCTTGAACAATGTGGCCATACCCTCTCCTCGCCCGACTTGGTCATAGTTGGACTATAACTTATTGTTCATTAGAGGAATTAGAGGTACTTAAGGAGTTAGATGTAACTACAGGGGCAAAATGGTAATTTTGGCCCAGTTGTACTTACGAGCAATTTGTGAAGGGTATCATACTGTTGATTGGTTATATCCAATAGACATAGAAATATATTTGTCGTGCGAAGAGTGCAGTTGTCGGTCTTTAGTAGAGTGTCAACAGTTAATCGAAGTATGGTAATTCAATTAAAGAGATCGATTAATTATTCAAGTACCATTAGAGCTTTAATCTACAGGTCCATGACGTCCCCTCTATAGCTCAACAAAGTTTTAATTGAGAATTAATTTTTGATTAATTTGAAGTTTCTAAATTAATTGAGAGAATTAATTATATATGATATAACTAATTAAATTAATTATATGTGATGTAATTAATATAATGTATTTTGTACATTATATTATGAAGTATTTTGAAAGGAATTTGAATATGATTCAAATACTAATCATATGAATGAGATTCATATAATGCGATTTAATATAAATGTGATTTATACTAAATAAATAGTTAAGAGGAATTAAATATTTGAATATGATTCGAATATTAATTATATGGATGAGATTCATATAATTGAATTTAGTATAAATGTTATTTATATTAAATTTCATGCTTTGTTGAGAGAAAATAAAACTATAGGTTATATTGTATTTGATACAATATAAAACTATAGTTTATGTGTTATATTTGATATATATGTATATATATATATATATATATATATAAGATTGTTATTAGATATATGTATATAATAAATATTATTAATTTAATTTAATTTAATTAAAGAGAGGAAGTTATAACTCCCTCCCTCTAATTTCTCTCGGTGAAAACGTGCAGGGGTTAGGGAAGTTCAGGCTTTTTCTTCTACCAATTAAGGAACTGAAAAAATAATCTCATTTTGCTCTCCAAAAAATTCACAGAGAAGAGATTCTTCTTTTTTCCCTCTCAATCTCTCCTCCCTCTTCCAAATCTAGGGCAGAGCCCACCACTCCTGCATATTCTCAATCCTAAGGAGTATACAGAATGTTTGTTTCGTGGTGTTATCCTGATTGAAGAAAAGAAAGTAAAGAAAGTGTTCTTCAAAGGTAATTTATTTTTCTCTCAATTTTTCTTCAATTGCATGCTGTAAATTTAGATTTATTAATGCATAATTGTTTATGTTTTGTAATTTCTAAAATTCCGTGAAAATAAAAATTTGGGAACGATCCCCGCTTCCGCATATATCTACAGTGAGGGGAGTGCAACTACTGGACTTTAGTGGAGTGACCTGGTAGTTAACAAATATTGGCTAATTAGGTAAAAAAGTTTTGCCGGTTAATCTCAAGTCGTTGGAACCCATGATATGTAGATCCATTAGATCCTACTACTAGCTCACAAACGGATCAAACATTGGAATATCATAATGAGAGAATTTGAAATGTTCAAATTCAAATTGATGGAATTAGTAATTATATACGACATAATTACACGTTTAATTATCGAATTAAACGAAATTAGAGAATCAGTTAATATTTAAATATGATTTAAATATTAAAATTGCATGAATGAGGATTCATGTTTGTGGAATTAGTGGTGTAATAATTTAATATTGGATATTAAATTATTTTAATTAATTTTATTTAGAAAAATTGAAAATTTAATTTTATGAAAATTCAAAATAATAAAATCAATTTTATTTTCAATTTTGAAAATTTAAATTAAAAATTAGAAAATTGATTTCTCAAATTAAAAAAATTGAAAATCCCAATTTAGTAAGTTTTCCAATTTTTAGCACCTTACCACTAAGGTCCCACTCAATTCTTGAAGTAGGATTTTCATCTTCATGGCAATTAGGATTCCATGAAGAAGGTGATCAAAACCTGTTTCATTTGGTTGAGAAAAGAACATGCAAATTGATTTATGGTTTGCTGAGTTTTTTGAAGAAGAGTTCTTCAACCCTTGTACACAAAAACCAGAAAACTCCATAAAGATTCCCAAAAATTTCAGATCATTTTGAATCTCACAATTCAATCTAAGGTCCTAGAGAATAGTAGGGAAGATCCAGTGGTGGTCCATAAGATTTTCGAGTGAAAATTGGAGCTGAATTCGTAGATTGAAGAAGGTCTTCAAAGATATATCAGAGACCTTCTTCTTTATTCTTTTGACCATGCTTTCTTAATTGCTAAAATTATTGAATTGGAGTGTTTAATGATTCTGTTTGCTTCCACAAATTGCATGTTAACTCCAACATATAGGTAGTATAGATTAGACTTATAAATTTATTAGATTAGTGGTGTTTTGGGAGTGACACCAAAAGGTTGCTATAACATATGCTAATGTTTGAGTTTTATGAGTAACTGTCTCCCAAGATAGAATTGAATACCATTCATATGGAAACAACATCTCGTCCACACGGTTCAACAATCTATACTTTTTTGAAATCAACCGAACTTGAACAAATTTATAAGAAGGAGAATAGTTTTATGGGAGAAAGATGCTTAAAAAAGATGAAATACAATTTAAAGAAGAGACATATTTACAGATTAATTCGTGGCCATTCGAATAGTTTTGTTCATCTTCAATTTGTTTATTTATGAAAATACATATATTCATAAAACAATGCAACTCATGCATGGAAATGAAATGTGCAACCTTAAATGAATAGTCACATACCATTTATTCTAACAATCCCCCTATAAATGGAAATGACTGAGATCGTTCGAAATTGGCTCTCAATTCCTTCATCCCTCTATCTGTGCCTTGAGTAGATGTCGAACTCGATGAGCTACTACTCCTTCTTGACGATATCTATTTTTTGTTAATAGATGTCGTTCTACGATATCTATTTTTTCCCAAATTGAATTCATACAATTCTTGCATGGACATCTTATACGTCCGAAATCATTAACATGAGACTTCGCCATATCTAAAATCAAGAATACTCCTTCTCTATACTCCACTGATAACTTATTCCTTAGTTTAACCATTTTTTATTCATCCTTAAGAATAAATCTTTTCTGACCAACTTGTAATCCAAAACAATAACCTAGATTAGAAGACAAAGTTCAAAGTCTTTGTTAAGCATGAATTTTGATTAATTTAATAAACAATTCCAAGTTTATTGATTTTTTTGCCCCTAAACTAAGTCCAAAATTAAATAATAAGTGAAAGTAGTCCAGTTTTTTCTCCTTGAAAACCAAAGTGTTTTTAGGGGTATAGAGTTTAAGGATATAAACATCATAGTAAATTAACAATAACATCCATAATATTAATTACATGTAACATCCATATTCCATAATTCACAATAACATCCACAGTCCACAATAATATCCACAATCCACCAAATTGTAGAAATTGTAACGTAAAAACAACAAATGAGATAGATGCTAAATGACAATAATCTACCAAATTGCATAAATTGTAACATCCATAATCCACAATTCACAATAATCCACCAAATTGCAGAAATTATAATATCTATTATAGTAAATTAAGTAATCCATAACCTTAAAAATTAAAAGGGAAAAAAAAAACTCAATCCACAATCCATAATTAATAATTCATATTAGATTACCAACATACTAGAAATAAAACATTACCAACATTACCAACATGATAGAAATTAAAAACAATGGCTTAAATTAATATACAACATAAGAGAAAATAAATGAAATGGATGTGTGCGAACCTTGTTGAAAGCTTGAAAATAAATAACAAATTCGCAAGCAATGAAGGGGGAAGGCAGCAGCGGATGACGGGCGAAGAGGGAAGGGCAGGTGCCGGCACGGGCGAAGGGGTAGCGGCGCGGGAGTGAAGGGAGGCGGCATAGGGAAGAAGGAAAATGGGGGGCGACGCGGTGGGCGTGAAGGGGGATAAGGGGAAAAAAGAATGGATTACAAGTTGAACGGGGAGCGGCGGGGGAGGGCAAGTGTGAAGAGGGTGTGCGGCTAGGGTTTTGTGATAGAGAAGAAGGGGAAAAAATGAAGGAGAAGGAGATCTGGTTTTTACCAGATCCAATCTCCCGACGCCGCTCGACAGGCATCGGGAGAACCGTCGGGACTTCCTTAGTAACTCCCGACGCCTCTTTTAATCGTCCAGAGTTCCTTAGGAACTCCCAACGGTCCCTTACAGCATCGAGAGTTCATAAAGAACTCCTCACGGTGCTTTATGGCATCGGGAGACACCTTGTCTCTTGACGATCGAGCTTCCGACGATCGATTTAGGCGTCGGAGGAGCTCATTTTTCTTGTAGTGAGATAAAAGATAAAAGAAAGTGTTTGATATTTCCTAACGAAGAATCTACATCAAGATAAGCATTAAAAACTTTGAACTTACCCTAGTGAACATCAATCGAGTTTACTTAGTTAATTAGTGGACTTTATGTCTTGAACTGTCAACCATTCTAGGGAAAACAAAGACAACTGAAGTTTTACTGTTTCTCATTATAACAAAGTTTGTTCTCATAACTATGTTCATTTTGGTCTTGAATATCGCCTGGTCTCATAAGTATTTTAGAGATTTCATCTTAAAATTCTTATAGAGCAACTCATTCACACTCATATAGGTGATAGATATAAAGAATATCGTATATGCTCATTTCATAAATAATTATTCGATCACTTATAGAAATCATTAAAAGCATACTGCTTACCCTAAAATCCAAACTTGTATTGTGGTATATGTCACGAAATGCATGTTTTTGGGTGATATTTTGATACTTTTACTTAGTGAAAATAGTCAATTTCATGAGTTTTACCCCAATTTGTGATCTTAAATGGATAAATTAGTCATGTGATTGTCCTTTAAGTATTAGATGTTGGTTTATTATTAACTCAGCATCATAGCCCTAATTTTTGGAATTCTACCCAATCATCCCTAGTTGCTATTCTTTAGGTCTAGAGTCATTTTTTTAGCACCATAATTGCTTGGTAAACCCCTGGAACACCATTTTTTTACCTCCACTCAACCAATTTGAGCCTATAAAAGAATGGGAAGCTTCCTTCTTTCAGCATATCTGAAATTTAGCCACCTTTGGATGTGATCTCTTCTTCCAAGCTAGAAAATCTCCAAGACCGAAAGCTCCTCTGAAGAACATTAGCTCTAGGTCATCCCTACCCCATGAAAACATGCAGAGAGATAGGATTCATCCTTGAGAAAGGAGAACCCACCTTAGGAGAGATTAGAAGAGTTAGAAATTGCTCCAAGGAGTTCTTTACTATATTTTCCAGCATTGTCTAGTTTATTTGTACACTTTTCCATTTTCATCTTTTATTCTTTTGAACCTTTATCTTGTAATCACGATTTAGGATCTAATGAAATTCATTTATTTATTATTAATCATTAACTAAAATCTTTAAGTGATTCAGTTTTGTGGATGAATTTATAGAATAAAAGTGTTAAGTTAAATCAACTACTTAATTTATTAATCTAGGGGAATTTTAATACTTAGAAAGTTAGGATATAAACTGATGTCACAAAGAAGTATGAGATAAAAACCTAGAAATATGATTGTCACGTAGCCTTAGAAATAAGGTACACCATAAGATACAAAAATTGCATGAAATTGATCTATGATCCAGCTAACCATAGAAATATAGGCATTAGTTGCTTAGAGCTCCTAAAAGAACTTGATACAAGACCAAATAGGGAGAGTTCTCTATCTATGACTAAGTCACTATCTAGGTATGATACAACCAGATTGCCCAAGGCACATTGCCCGATTGGTTGAGATATAGTTGCATCCCCGTTCAACCATCCTTGTTTACTATTTTTAATAAACATTCCGCTTATTCATTATCTATTCACACAACCTAGTTACTTTTGGTTACATTATTTCCATTGCCTTAAAAGAATTCAAATTGGAACTAGTCTCCGGGGATTCGAAACTTGGAATACTTCTAGTTTTATTACTTCATTGATAGTGTATACTTGTATTTAGACCATATCTACTTTTATTTTTAACACCCATATACAATTGGTCGATCACACTGTTTCATCATCCTAGAATGGGTTAGAGATAAAAATTTCAATGCAATGCTCATTAAGTTTTCCAAAGGTAGGTTTGTTTGTTGAACCTAGATCTTGGGATCTTTAATCAACTAGGCTGGGTTGGCTCTTTGGTTAACATTTAAAAATTATAGGTTATAATCTCATTCTCCTTGATAAACTTTCAACCAACTCTCTAGTTAGGCCTTTTACAAATCCAATATTATCTTTTGACCTTACAAAGTCAATTGTGGTAATTCTACTAGAAAGTAATTGTCTGATTGTATCACGTCTTCATCATATATATCGAGACTTATTATTATTCACTAAAGGGACACAGGTTGTATCCATCCTTTAGAAATATCCATCAAAATTTTGTAGCTAACTCAAATATACCTCAATCTGTTTCAAAATAATTTTCCAAAGTTCTAAACTTGGATTATAATATTGGGAATAGCCACTTCTTCTAAATACCCACACACTAATATAAAAATTTAAGAAAGTTTCAACCTGTCCATAATTCACAAGGAATTTTCTATGTTTTCTTATTTAAAATTCCATAAAAAAAAAGATATAATGAACCTTCAAACATATGTGACATATTCACGAAATATGTCTTTGGAATCAATCCTTTTATAAATTAAGAAAAAAAAATCTGACTATAAATTTGATTGTTATGACATCTTCTATCTTAAATATATTATTTTTCTCATAATTTCTTTAAAGTTTTGACAAATCCACCACTATGCACATTATATAGTGAAATCTTGTTCATTCAAAATATATTTTTTTATATAAATAGTTTTCATGTTTTTATGCCTCAAGTACAAGCAACTTTTCTTTCTCGGCTTCTCCTTTATATTACAATAGCATTTTTTCCGAAAAACTTACCATATTCAAAGTTGTGAGGCATAATAGAATGTCTTCTTGCCATCGTTGGAAATCATTACAGATAAATTTCTCATAATTTTTGTCTATGATTTTTACTAATATGTGGTACAACAATTTGACATCGTTGATGACATTTATGTGAAATCGATTCACCAAATATTTTTAAAGCAAAATAAATAATTTTACCGAATAAGTTCTCACAAAATAAAATCAGTAAAACAACAAATAGACTTGAGACGTTATTATTAGTTTTTCAATGTAAAACAAGAGAGCGTATATTATGCTTGAAACTAAGAATGACAGGAAAACATTATGGTTTGTAACCATTATGCATAATAGTAAAAACATATCAAAATAAATTGAAGAAAACAATAATAGAAATAGTGCAATACTCAAAGCTTAAATCACTATTGTCGTATATATAACTGTAGAAAAGCAAAATTAGTTCAAAACATAATATAATAATCCACTGCATATATGCCAAACAATGAACTTCATCCCAATAGAAATAAAATAAAAGTAGAATCATATCTTATAAAGTAGAACACTCTCAACACTAAAAAAATTATGCGCAAACAAAATAAAAAAAATTAGCTTCTAGAACCCAATCAATTCAAATGAAGAGATTTAATTCACAATCAATCAATTTCAAATCATCAAACTCACTTCCAATAAAAAAAAAATCACAATAATTCAATCATTCAAGTTTATAAAACAAAACTCTTGAACAAATAAAAATAAACAACACACTTATATCTCATGTATGCAAAACGTTTCTTTGAAAAACGAACTTAATACAAATATCATTTGCAAACAAAAAAATAAAATAAAATAACAGTTGCATTTCCACAAAACTTTTCCAAGAAAAAAAAATATCAATAAGAAAAAAGAAACATGCATTGGAATACTGATGACGACGAGTGGTGTAGAGATCAAATTTTAAACTTCCTCTCGAACAATATAAGATTTTATAAAACCATTTGGATTATCCTTTTTGGCAATAAATAGAACCCACCATACACAATTAAATTGGTTTAAGATGGTTATATAAACAATATCACCAAAAATATCATAAAATACATAATCTTCTATATAAGAGAATCGGAGTCCAATGACTTCACATTACCTTTTTAAGATAAAATTTTACTTGTTCTAATGCCTTAGTTTCATGAGTAATTATCTCCAGGGATAGAACATATTACCTTTCTTATAGAAGCAACACCTCGTCCACTACATCCAACGAATTATACTTTGTTGAAATCAACCGAACTTAAACCATTTATAAAAGGGAGAGAAGTACTTAAAAAAAAGGTAATCTGCAATTTGAAGAAGAGACATATTTATAGATTAATTTGTGTTCATTTGAATAGTCATGCCCTTCTTCGGTTTGGTTATTTATGAAAAGACATACATTTATAAAATAACGCAACTTATAGAAATGAAATGATGCAAACAAACACGAATAATCACATACCATTTATTCAATCAAAGATTAGGGCAAGATAGAAGTTTGATGAGTGTAAAATGTTAAATTTAATATTATCATTAATGTGGCCTATGTGCATTATCTACTATTTTATCTTTTGGACTATTATTTTATTGGGTCAATTAAGTAAAAAATAATTTTCTAATAAATACCCCGATAGGAGGTGTTTATATAAAGATAAAATTGAGATTGGTCCTCTCTCTGCTTCATAAGTAGTTCTTTTCTCTCCATGAGGAAACTTAATCATGTTCTAAAGGATGGTCAAGAGAGAGAAACTCAATCTCTTACTAGATCAAAATTATGGATCAAGGTATGTTACTCTAATTTATGTTATCGTGAAAATCATCTAGCTTAAAGATATTCACATTTACTATTTTATACAATGTTAGAGTTTTATTGTATAATCATGAAGTTAAAATCATGTGATATCAAAGATTTGATTGAAAACTTGTGATTTTTCATTGATGTTTAATATATAAATTCATGTTTCCGCTACGCATGATTAAACTTATTTTCTGTGGTAGATTCTTTAAATTATAGTTAAAAAAAATTAAAAGATTAAGGTTATATTAATGGACAAACTATGTGTGGTAACCTTGAGGCGACAATAAATTGAGGAAATTTTGCTCTGAGGTTTAATGTATTTTTTAATACTTGTGTGATCTTGGTTGTTTCTATGTTGTTTTTTTTAAAAAAAAACATTATCATTACTGACTTCCATTTATATTATTTTTATGGTAAAATATCTTTTGATCCCTATATTTTCAGTTGTAACACATTTCGTCCTTAAATTTTGAGTTTTGTTTTAACTTAGTCCTTAAGTTTTAAAATGTTAAAATTTTACCCTTGAGATTAGGATTTCGTTTCAATTTGATCCTTAGGTTTCAAGATTTTATGTTTTTAACCTCAGTTTTTTATTAAATACTCATTTTCAATCATTAACTTCAATTTCTAATAATTAATTAAAAATAATTATAAAGTAAAAATTTGAATTTAATTTTAAAAGTGAGAAAAAATAGCAAAACTTAATTGATTATAATTCTTTTAATGATTTTTAATTTCTTAACATAAATTAATATTAAAGACAAAAAATAAGTATTTAGTTAATAAATGAGTTTAAAAAGGTAAATCTTGAAACATAGAGACCAAATTGAAGTAAAACTCAAATGTCAAGCGTAAAATGATAACATTTTGGAACTTTGTGGACTATGTTGATACCAAACTCAAAACTTAAGGACTAAATGTGTAATATTTTGAAATATAGGGACATTCTTCCCATACTTTTAAGTTGAGTATTCATGTTTTAAGTTCAAATTTTGATGTTTCTATATTTTTGAAAAGCACTTAAAAATGATTTTTTTAGGCTTAGATTTTGGTTAGTTATACTTCATAAATGAGTAGTTTGATGCTCTATTTGTTTATTTGGTAGGAAACAAGCATTTTGGACCAAAACAGAGCACTTAGGTGTAGACTAGAGCAACAGAGCTTAAAATACTAACGAAATGACCAAACTAACCCTATGGGCTAACGCCATGGCACTGCGCGGGATTGCACACTAAATGTGAAGAAAAAATGCTATGGCACCACGGCGGTGTCGCGCTGCTAAAAAACGCAATTTTGTAATTAAGGCATAACTTTTGAATCAAGTAGTCGTTTTAGATAAATGACCATTCCTTTTCTTCGTTCTTTTTAATCTTCTATCCAAATATGGTATTACTTTGGAGCTTTAAAATCACTTTTTGATGCTAAAATACATTTGAGCATTTTCAACCTTGGCCACATTATCATGGCGTGTTGTCGAGGGGAGAGTTTGATTGGGGATCACTTAGGGTTTTCCACAAAGGTTGAGAGGCTGTCATTCAGAGAGATTCTCAGAGGTTAATCATGAGACTGATTTAAGTTTTATTGAAAATAGAACGTTGATATGGTGTAGACGATAGATCGGATCTATGAGTAGCTCGCTTTTCTCTTCGATCTCTCTTTTTATGTCTTTGTATAGCATGATTATGGTTTGTATTCTGAACCAGAGTTACCAAGTTATTTGTATTTCTAGGGTTTGATTAAGTTCAATATTGTTTGTGGTTGAATTTTTATTACTATGATTAATTGAGTTATACTTCATTTTTATCATGCTTGTGGTGTTCTAATTGAATGCTTGGTCACCATTTGATTGATTTAAAGTTTTTATTTTTGCTTGAGAGAAAGATTTATAAATCGGTACTAGCATGTTAAACAAACAATGAATTATGCATGAGAGTGATAAGAAATTGTTAGAGGGAATGAAGAATCTTAATGCTATGTCTACTAGTGTCAATTGGATGAAAATAGAATTGACTTTTAGATATTAGAAAAGGTTGAGATTGAGAGAAGAAACCTGGATTATAGACCTCTAGATCTAAGTAAATGATTAAACTGATTGAATGAAAATTATTTGAATCGATTAATTTTGTTGAATGAGATCAGTATCCTAGGATGTTTTAACTAAATAAATTTCTGAATCGAACGTTTATTTGTTTTCTTTAATCGTATTTGCGAAACCACCATTTTTTTATTCCCTAGATAAAGTTGAGAAGATTTCTTGATAGCTAGTTGAATTGAGTGGCAAATTCCAAAAGGACGATACTTGATCTAGATTGTTTTAAACTATACTAAACTTGACACGTGCACGTGCACGTGTCAATTATGCAAATTAAAATTTCATTATGTTTAGAAAATAAATTATGCTTTTGTTCTATGTATTATATACGGACAAAATGTTTAATATCATAAATTATGTATTTGTTTTATTCCTATGTATTAGGTACATCATTTGAATTGTTTAAAGTATGCATTCATCTTTGTGATCTCAATTACACAATTTTGGAGGTATGAGTTTATCTTTCATACATATTCTATTAATAATATTTTTCAAATTGTTTCATGTAAATTACTTAGAATTATATTATTAATAAGGTGATATTTATATGTTATGAATAATTTATAAGTCATCAAAGTAGCCAAAATAGTAAGTTCTACATAGATATCAAATTAAAGTTAATTTAGTCACTCATGTTTATGTGATGCTAAAGAATGAGATGATCTTATGAAATACTAAAGATTTTTATCATGAGTATAATGGTGTTCATTATTATAAAATAGTTTGAATCACCCAACAATTGATTAGTAGTTTTACAATTTTGAATTTTATTGTGGCTAATTGAGGTTAATAATTACGTGTGATTATTTTATTATGACATCTATGTTATGAATAATTTGTTAGTCACCAATATGACTAAATTATTCAGTCTTATAGATATTAAATTAAAGTTAATTCAATTACTCATGTTTTTGTGTAATGCTAATGAATGAGATGATATTATGAAACATTATATATTTTATCGTATGTTAATGTTTGTTATTATAAAACATATTGAATCGTCGAAAGACTGATTTTAAACCTTGTTTTGGTTAATTGATAGGTATGGTTAGATATTTTTAGTATATTCAATGATAACTAATGTATATAATTTAAAGCATTTTAATTACCAATTATGCGAAATTAACTTTAGCATCAATTCTATATGAATGTTGTATAATGAATATTGTATATTATTGTATCTTTCAAAGAAGAACTTCAATATATGAATAATGATTATTTAATGTTATATCAATATAAATTATATATTTAAATTTATTTCTCAAAGAAATAATATACAAACATATTTATTATGTACTTGCAAGTATCTGCTTTCGTTTCTCTTCATTCGCAAGCTATATTTATAATCAAGTTTAATGAGCTTAATTTTTTGGATTAGTGCGAAAAAAATTGATTTTATGTGTTTTGGATCTTGATTTAACACTCTTAAGTTAGAAACATGTTAAACTTACTAATGCTAGAAGTGCTTAGGAAAGATCATTCTATAAAATTTGGAAAATATCAAATAGATTGAGCCTACTGTTTATGCGAATGACTGTAGAAAACAATATCAGGTCCACAATTACAAAAAACTTAAAATGCTGAAGAATTTATGAAAAATTGTGGAAAATTGTTCTCAGTTTGATATTTGTGGGCTTTTTAATGTTCCACCTTTTGATAAAGAAAAGTATTTCATTACCTTTATTTATGCTTTTTCACGCTAGGTATATATCTACTTGTTGCATGAAAACTCTCCAAGGATAGATGTCTTCAATGTATTTATCAATGAAGTTGAAAGGCAATTAGATAGAAAGGTGAATATCTTTAGGTTCAATAGAGGTAGTGAACATTATGGAAAACATGATGTGAATGGACAGTATCATGGTCCATTTTCTAAATTCCTAGTCATGATATATATATGCTCAATCCATAATACTAGAAACTCCACAACAAAATGATGTTACAGAAAATATGTAATCATACATTAGTGAACATGGTTAGGAGTATGTTAATTATTTCATTTTTACCTGCTTTAAGAACCACTCAATACTTATTAAATAGGGTTCCTAATAAGTCAGTTTTAAAGATACCTTTCAATATATGGACAGGAAGGGAACCAGGTTTAAGGCACCTATATATTTAGGGTTTCCATGTGACAAGCACCTAAAAAGTGCTTTTATTTACCTTTCATTTAAAATGAATTTTATTTGGTTTTATTAGATTTGATGTCATTTGTTAGTGATTTCAATGGATTGTGTTCAAGATCGAGATTTGGAGATAAAAATGGGTAAACAATCCAACCTTTGCATAATCGAGACAAATCGGGAACAATTATACGAAGTAGGGAAAAAAGAGGGAGAAAAAGACCAAACTGCCTAAAACAAGGCAATGCCGCAATTCTCTACTACTCTAGACCTTGTAAGAGAGACAGAACACTTGAAAAGACTATAGTGTTATGGCACTATCAGGGAATGACGCGACGCCGGGGCCATTTAGTAATTCCATGGATGAAGTTTATTCCCTAGAATATATCTTTGTTGATAGTCTTCATACTTGATCACTATATTTGCTTTCTCAGTTTAGTTTAGATTACTTTCATCACAAGTTGTTTTTTATAAAATTGGAACGATCTCTGAATAGCTAAAAGATTATCAATCTAATTCTCTAAGGAAGATACTTGATTTGCACTTGCGTTAAACCAAGTTATTAGCATCACCATGCAAAAGCAAGAATTTATAACATACACAAAAGAAAACTGGATTCAAGAATATCCCATGGTTTCTTTTCATTGGTTATCCAAAAAAGTCACAAGGATAAAATTTTTTTTGTCCTAACCACAGTACGAGAATAGTTGAAACTCAATATGCAAGGTTCATTGAAGATGACAAAATTAGTGGGAGTTTGGAATCACGTAAAGTGAAAATTCAAGAAGTTAGGATATAAATTCCTTCATTTATAACTTCTTCTCAAGTTGTTGTTCTTGTAGTTGTTGACTTTGTTAACAATCCATAAGAAAAACAAATTAATGACCAAACACCACAATGATATTATGATGTATGAACCTATTATTCACGAACCACAAGAAATAGAGTTAAATTAGGCAAAGAAGATTAGTTATTTATGATGATCATGTTGTTTATTTGCATGAGTCATAATTTGAATTAGGGATTGATAATGATCTAGTTTCGTTTTCACAAGCCCTTAAAAGTGATAATTTTGCCAAGTGGTTATATGCCAAAAAAGAAGAGTTAAAATCAATAGATTACAACGAGGTTTGGGATCTTGTAGAATTTCCTAAAGAAAGTAAAAAAAGTCGAGTTGAAATGGGTCTTTAATTCAAATGACAATATCGAATGACATAAGGCTAGACTCAATGCCAAAGGTTATACTGAGAAATATGGTATTGATTATAAGGAGACTTTTTCTCCTATCTAGAAAAGATTCAATAAATTTTTTTATTACTTTTAGTTGCTCAATATTAGAGCTTTATCAAGTGAATGGGAAAAGTGCTTTTCTAAATGAAAATCTAGATGAAGAAATGTTCATGGATTCTTCATGGATCAACTAGAAGGTTTTGTAGTTGAAAGAAAGAAACATATGGTGTGTAAGCGAAAGTGGTCAATATATATATATTTATATAAGATTCTCAACAATGGTATCTTAAGTTTAATTATACCGTTGCATATCTTAGATTTAAAGAAAATGCCGTTGATCGATTTATATATCTAAAAGATCAGTGGGAGTCAGTTTATAATTCTTGTTTTGTATATTGATCACATGTTGTTAGCTACTAATGACTTTGATTTATTATGTGAAACCAAAGAATTTTTCTCTAGAAACTTCGAAATGAAAAATATGGGAGAGGCATCCTATTTGAAATGTTATATGATCAAGCACATGAATTGTTAATATGATCTTAAAAAACATATATTAATAAAATTTTGAGAG
Organism: Benincasa hispida; assembly: GCF_027475165.1. Lineage (NCBI taxonomy): Eukaryota > Viridiplantae > Streptophyta > Magnoliopsida > Cucurbitales > Cucurbitaceae > Benincasa > Benincasa hispida. The sequence goes on along the minus strand of NC_143478.1, from coordinate 45,290,947 downwards.
AATTAAGATGGATAAATCCTTTTTAAGCATAGTTCCAATTCAGAAGAGAGATGGTTTTAGTCTCATGCAATGTCCAAAAAATGAATTAGCATGAAATCAAATAAAAATCATTCCTTATGCATCTATTGTTGAAAGCTTAATGTAATTTTGACATTATAGACATTTTTTTTTTAATTTTAGCACCTACTGTTTTAAAATCTCTGTCCTTGTTGTTGCAAGTGAAATTATTATACAAACGAAATAATTCATGCACATTTCTCAACTAAAACAATGTATTAATCTAATCTAAATTCATACTTTTGAATTGATGTAGCCTACCAAACTCTACACAATTTAAACAAAATATTATTGGGAATAACTTTGGACCAAGACACATGGCAAAAGGAAAAAGCTAATTTTGAGGAAAAGGAAGGGGTTTTGTCCCACACATGGAAAGATTTAGCATTGCCAAAGAAGTATATATATAGACATGTTAAGGAGCTTTCAAATTGTGGTTGTGGTGAAAGTAGAAACTTTCCCCACATGCGTGCATCGTAGTTGCCTTCTATCCAATTGAACTGGCAAAACTAACTTTCGATTTAAAATTTCATCGTTTTATTTAAAAATTTCCATTAAATTAAGATCCATAATCTTTTTTTTTTTATCTAATTTAATTCTTAACCCATCTATTTTTCATCTTATCAGATTCATCAATTTCTTTTTTCTCTTCTTCAAATATAAAGGGTTTCTTTTCCAAAATTGATATTATTTTTCGAGTTTTTCTTCTTCTTCTCTTTGTACTATTACGAGGAAATCTTTTCTTGGATTTCATTCCTTTCTCCGACGAGTACATGTCTGAGCCATGAGGTTCTATAAACTTTAGGGAGAAATAAAAAAAAATATTTTCTTTTTCAAATGTCGATCAAATCTAGAAAGGTCTTCTCTGGTCTGTCAAAGTAGAGTTGCTTGACAAAGCAAATTAGTGCCACTTGTCCTAGAAGTTGTTGATCTTTTTTGAGCAGTTGGAGGATGATTACGTACTTACCACCGAATGTCCTACTAAGATGATATATGTTGCTATTGATCTAGAATCATTAAAAGATGTTATTGTCGATTCTATCCAGTCAAGGAAAAGTTCTAATATTGATCCCGACATGTTCGAGAAAGATAACAAGACGAAGTGGCCATCTGCTCAACCATATGATAGATTCGTTATTCGATTTGTTCATGGTCCAAAAGTCTGCAACGTTAATATGGAACACTCTAGAGTGCAAATATGAAGGAGACGATGAACGACATAAGAAGTATGTTATTAGAAAATGACTACAATTCTAGATGATGGGTGAAAATCAGTTAAAGATCAAGCTCGTGAGTAAGAGAATCTGGTGGCAAATGTTTTGAAAGATAAGATGATTTCCAAACTTTAAGTTATGAAGATGTATGATATTCTCTAAGTGAATGTGCTTCTTGAGAAATTTCCTCCCTCCTTGAGAAACATAAGAACATGATTGAGCTCTATAGGAATTAATTAGTCGCATGTGCACTAAAAAGCCAATCGATAGAAAGATAAGATGATTTCCAAACTTTAAATTGAATTAATGCTCACTTGATTGAATCTTTTGTAGCCAATAAAGATATACGTAAAAATAAAGGAAAACAGAGTACCAAAAATATATAGAAGAAAGGACATCTATAAACCCCTAACCCTATTTTACTACCTAATTACATTTAAGTTCCTTTAATTATGTGTTAATTATTCTAATTATGTGTATAAGTTCTTGTAAGTATGTGATTATAATGTTTGTAGTAGTTAAAAAATGATGGAAATTATAATGAGTATGCGTGTGAGGTAGAGATGGAAAATTATTTATAAATCTTGAGATGAGGTGCTTCCGGGTAGCAAAGAGCAACCAACACTCACATGAATTTTGAGAAAGTTAAGATAAGTGAGGAACCATGGACGTTTGTGGGCTTAAGACCCTAAGGGTGGAAAATTGACTAAGTGTAATAGAAGGTATGCATCAAGGGCTTAGATGTCAGTGAAGGCCTAGGATGGATAGTATGTGGGATGTTGCCTTAGGAAACACATGGTAGTCGAGGAATGTTGAGGTGTGCTAGGTAAGGTATGCGTCGTTAGCCGTTATATGCATTGGTTAAGGCAGAAGGCAAGCTGGAACGCAAGTTTGGGTGTTGGTAAGAGACTTAAGCATTAAGTTTAAACAGTTAATTAGTAGGCTACGTGGCATGCATAGAGACCCTAAAGATAGGTTAAGTGTGTCAGTTGTCTTATATAAGAAGCTTAATAACCATACAGCCTTAGTATAAAAGGAGAGTTTGAATGGAGGTGCTTGGTTTTAGAATTTTACGTGAGCTAAGGGAGGAGAGTTTCTGCCAACTTAAGCTTAAAGTCTGAAGGAGTTGAGACAAGGTTTCAAGAGAGGAATTTCCATGGAGATGAGCTATAATTTGAAGAATTTCTTCAAGTAGTCGAGCATCTAAGGCCACGCAAATGAGTTTTAAAAATTGGAGAATTCTAAGCTCGAGAAAAGGAATCAGAAGTTCGAATTCTAAGGTAAAGTAGTTAAGATGTTTAGGAATAAGTTCTTAGAAGGAAGTTTCATGAGATTGTATTTAGAATTTAAGTTATGCAAGCTGGAAGTGAAATCTAAAATTTTGATTGGATAAACAAGTTGGTAGCTACCACCCACGCATAAGCAAGCAACTGATCAGCAGACGTTAAGTGTGGACAAGTCATTGTCGTATAGGTGAAACTAGCATATTTTGATGCATAGAAGTATCTTGTGCGAGCTGCCACACACACTAGTTGATTGCAAGGTAATAATTTGCTTAAGTGTGGTTATGTGCTAAATATATTATATTAAGGATGCATCAAGTAGGAAAAGAAATGAAACGATACGTCGAACTAGATTTAAGGCTCATTGTACGTTACCTTGAATAATAAGTTAAGCTCGAGAGGAAGCTAAGGCGTTAACCAAGGACTCTTATTATTCTTATGAGGTAGACGCATATGAGGCCTACAATTCTTTAAGGAAGTAACCTAAAGACAATAAGTGACTAGTTTTCAAAATATTTGCAAAGTATTATATTTTATGAACTTCCACTGCATAGTCAGATTTATCTTGATCTTTTCAATGCATTGTTATTTTAATCGTGATGTTTCAACGCATGTTTTAAGTTAATGGAGTCGAGCATGAACGCATGTTAATAATTGAAAGACAGTTTTTTACATGTAATTTCCATGCATTCCACTCAAGTTTTATATCATGACTTAGCATCTAAAATAAGCTATTTACCGATTCCCTTAAGCATGATAATGACTATGATGTTTATGATGTTAATGTGAATATTTGCTAAATAAAACCTACTTCTGAGCATTTGGTATCGAAGGTATGGTAAGGTAAGCGGGATCATATCTAGTTCTACATACACGTAAGATCTATATTATTGACATTGATGAGATCAAGCAAAAGGACTCTCTCTCAACTAAGGTTATAAGGGATCGAGAAAAAGGGCTCTCTTGCATGTTTAGACAAGGGTGTAGAAGAATTTTATAAGAATGTCGATGAGTTTTAGTCCAAGGTTTACATGCTATGATTTCACATTTTTAAATTCTTATTTTCGAACCCTGGAATGTGAATGTAAATATTTTATTATAAACATGTTTATATCATGAGTTAATGGAGGAATGTTTTCTTTAAGGAAGTCACTCACTGGGCATTTAGAGCTCACCCTTTTTAATGTTTTTCTCCCCAGGTAGGAGTCAATGTCCCGAAGCCTAGCCGTTCTGCCGATCAATCACTACTCAAAAATCATAAAGGACTTGAATTTTAGGTGGTTCCATAATTCCTGCTAAAACCCTAATTTTATATGTACATTCCATGTAGAACATGATAGAACTTGTGTGGAACTGTTGTTGGAAATGAGTTTGGTTTTTTGAGGACTATTTCGTATGTTGGAGTTAATATTCTGATTAGTAATAGTCTATGTGCCTTGAGTTGTTGCTATGATTATGTGTTAAGTTTTGGATAATTATAAACTACTAATCAGGTTTAACAGAAGTCAAGGTCACATATTTATAGGAAAATGTTAGGCAGTTTTTGTCATAAGAGGGTTGACAACTACTGTCTTCACATCTCTTCTCAGATTAAGAGGGTAATCTGAGAAGGGGTATGACAAATTGGTATCAGAGCATAAGATTTTGGGAAAGAGAGTCATGCATTAGACTAAGAACATGTGAATGATGTTATGAGCCTAATAATGTATATGTTATAGGAACCAACCCTCGAGAAGGTGATGACTGACTTGGCAGATGGTTGAAACGGATTTTGACCCTACTAGAGATTCCATAGCTCAAAGGGTTCTAGATATGATTAGAGAACTGATAGTACAGGAAGCCACATCTAAGGGAGAGTCTAGTACCCCTCAGGTGAGAGCAGATTCTCAAATGGAGGATAATATATGAAGATTGGCAGCTAGCATAGGATATGTACAGACAGATCCCGAGAAGAAGTATGGCATTGAAAGGATAAAGGCATTGCGCATTACTAGATTTGAGGGTATTACTAACCTTGCAGATGCTGAGGCAGGGTTGATTCAGATAGAAAAATGTTTCCAAGTAATAGGATGTCCTGAGGACTAAAAGGTTAAGTTAGCGGTGTTTTTGTTACAGAAAAGAGCAAAGCAGTTGTGGAGAGTGATTGACTCTAGAAGGAATAGATCAGAGGAGATGACATGGGATGAGTTCAAGAGGATCTTTGAAGACAAATGTTATCCTACTTCATATCGTGAGGAAAAAAGGAACGAGTTCCTGAAGCTCATCCAAGGTGATATAATAGTTGCTGAATATGAGCAAAAATATACAAAATTATCCAGATATGCTTCTACGATCATAACTGAAGAAAAAGACAGATATAGATGTTTTTAGAGTGGGTTGAGAAAGGAGATACGAATTTTTGTTACTGCTATAGCTAACTAGATGGATTTCTCCCAGTTAGTGGAGACTGCAAAGCAAGTGGAGAAAAGCCTAATAGGGGACAGGCAAGATAGAGAATCCTTTAGAGGAGAAAAGAGGAAGTTCACTGCAAAAGAATCAGGTAAGAGAGATTTTAAGCTCCGTTTCAGTGGGCCAGTGACCTCTCAGGGTAATACAGTAGGCAGTCAGTAGAGAAAAGGTAGGTAGTGATCCAGCCAGACAGTTAGGGGATCTAGATCAGGACGTACAGGACAGCCAGTGGCAAGAACAGGTAGGAAGCCTAGGTGTACCAGATGTGGTAAATATCATTTAGGACAATGTTATGACAGACAGAATGTTTGTTACCAGTGTCGATAGCCTGGCATTATAGGAGAAAATATCCTCAGTTAGTCCAGGAGCACAAACTAAGTAGAAGGTAGCATCCAAGACAGTGATGTAGCCTAAGGTGGGTATAGCAAACAATGGGGGCAGTAGTAATGCCAAAGAGTACGGTGTAGTAGGACGACCACGTCAGTAGGGTAAGGTTTACACCATGATCCAGCAAGAGGCTGAAGATACACCAGATGTTGTTATTGATATGGTCTTTGTTCATGATAGACCTACTCAAGTATTATTTGATTTAGGGGAGACCCATTAATTTATTTCTAGCATGTTTGCATTGAATATTGATAGGTAGCTAGAAACTATGCCTGAAATGTTAGTTATTTCTACCCTTGTTTGTGATGTGTTGATAGTTAATAACTATTATAGAGACTGTGTAATCATAATAGAGGAACAGAGCATGGTTATAGATTTGATGCCTTAGAACTACTAGAGTTTGATGCTATTATAGTGTTGGATTTCTTGTTTAAATACCATGCAATTATTAACTATCATAAGAAGGAAGTGATATTTGAATTACTAGGTCAAACAGAGGTTTTGTTTGTAAGAGAAAGGAAAATGTTCCTTACTTGTCTAATTTCAGTAGTGAAGGCTAGAAAGTTGTTGAGTAAAGGTTGTGCAGTGTACTTAGCCCATGTAACAGTTTCATAGTTGAAGAAGTTTGGACCAGAGGATGTTCCTGTAGTGTTGGAGTTCATTGATGTATTTCCTGAGGAGTTACCAGGATTACCACCAGATAAAGAGGTGGAGTTTACTATAGATGTGATTCTAGAGACCGCACCCATCTCCCTGGCACTTTACCGGATGGCATTAGCTGAGCTAAAGGAATTGAAAATTCACTTGCATGAATTGATAGACAGGGGCTATATCAGGCCTAATGTGTCGCCTTGGGGAGCGCTAGTTCTATTTGTGAAGAATATAGAAGACACAGTCAGGTTATGTATTGACTACAGGAAGTTGAACAATGTAACTACACGAAATAAGTATCTGTTACCTCATATTGATGACCTGTTTGATTAGTTAAAGGAATTTTCTAAAATCGATATGAGATCAGCAATTGAAGGATAGAGAGTCAAATATCCCTAAGACAACCTTACGGGCTAGATATGGGCATTCTGAGTTCATAGTTATGCCATTTGGCCTGACTAATGCCCCAGCTATATGGATTTGATGAACAGGATATTTCATTCATATTTAGATCAGTTTGTAATTTTTTTCATAGATGATATCCTCGTTTGTTTAGGTAGTAAAGAAGAACATACAAAGCATAGGATAGTGTAGGGTAGTGTAGCAAACACTACGTGAAAAAAAGTTATATACTAAGATCAGCAAATGCGAGTTTTGGCTCAACCAGGTGGTGTTTTTAGAACACATGGTGTCTACAGCAGGAGTCAGCATTGATCCTCAAAAGATTAAAGTTGTAGTTAGATGGAGCGACCTACCTTAGTAACAGAGGTACATAGTTTTCTTGGTTTGGCAGGGTACTATAGGAGGTTTGTAGAGGGCTTCTAAAAAACAGCTCTCCCATTAACCAGTCTAACTAGAAAGGATGCAAAGTTTGACTGGTGGATAGTTGTGAACGAATTTTCAAGCTGCTCTAGAGATGTGTTGAGTTCTTTAAGGGGAAGGCTCTTGTAAGAGTTTAGGGGAGCTAATGCAACATTGATAGTAGGTCATTTGAGGGAAATGAAACCTCATTTTTAGGGAAGGTCCACATTAGTAGATGATATCATCATAACTCAAATAGCATACCCTAATTTTAGTAAGTTGATTAACAATGTTAATCAGCAGCAGAGATCAGATTCTATTTTGAGACATGATGGAGCTTTGATGAAGGAAGACAGGTTATATGTTCGTGATAATGAAACGCTAAAAAATGTAATGCAGGTAGAAGCTCATAGTTCAGCCTATGCCATGCACCCAAGTAGCACCATGATGTATAGGACGTTAAAAAAATCTTACTGGTGGTCAGGACTGAAGAAAGAAATAGCCAGTTATATAGATAGATGTTTGATTTGTCAGTAGGTTAAGCTAGAAGGTCAAAGGCCTACAGTTTGCTGAACCCACTTTCAATGCCTTAATGGAAATGGGAGCATGTGGCTATAGACTTTCTGTTTGGCTTACCCAAGTCACCCACTGGCTATGATGACATTTGGGTAATAGTTGAAAGGATGTCAAAGTCTGCAAAATTTTTACTGGTCAAAGCCATATCTACTCTTGATCATCTGGCTAAGATGTATGTTGATCGAATTATGAGCCAATTTGGAGCTCCATTACCCATTGTGTCAGAGAGAGATCGAAGGTTTACCTCGAAGTTCTGGCCCAGTTTACAAAAGGTGCTAGGTACTAAGTTACATTTCAGTACAACCTTTCATCCACATGAAGCTTTGTATGAAAGAGCCTATAGTAAAGTCTGCTTATAATAATAGTTAAGAGCGATCAAGACCCTGGAGGATATGTTGAGAGCCTGTGTGTTATAGTTTAAGGGTAACTGGGATACACACTTGCCATTAGTAAAGTTTGCTTATAATAATAGTTATCACTCCAATATTGGCATGGCTCCATATGAAGCTTTGTATGAAAGAGCCTATAGAACACTAGTTTGCTGGAATAAGGTTAGTGAAAGACATCTAATAGGACCAAAGTTGGTTCTGACGACATCAGTGAATGTTAAATTGATAAGAGAAAATCTAAAGATGGCTCGTGACAGACAGAAGAGCTATGCATATAAGAGAAGAAGAGAGTTAGAGTTTGAAATCATAGATAAAATATTGCTAAAGTTATCTCCGTGGAAAGGGATACTCAGATTTGGCAGGAAAGGTAAGTTGAGCCTAAGATATATAGGACTCTACGAGATAATTGAACATGGTGGGCTAGAAGCTTACATGTTAGCTTTACCTACTAAGTTATCCAAGATACATGATGTTTTCCATGTGTTTATGTTAAGAAAAATATGTTCCTGATCCTACCCATATTCTCCAAGATCGGCCAGTACAACTGAAGGAGAATTTATCGTATGAAGAAGAACCAAATCAGATTTTAGATAAAAAAGAGCAAGTGCTAAGAAACAAGACTATTCCGCTAGTTAAAGTCTTGCGAAAAAACCATGGAGTAGAGGAAGCTACGTGAGAAGCTAAGGAGCATATGAGAAATAGATATCCACCACTGTTCACATGATGAGTTTAGAACAAATTTCGAGGACGAAATTTCTTTAAGGGAAAGGTAAATTGTAAACCCCTCACCCTATTATACTAGTTAATTACATTTAAGTTCTTATAATTATGTGTTAGTTATCCTAGTTATATGTATAAGTTCTTGTAAGTATGTGATTATAATGTTTGTAGTAGTTGAAAAATAATGGAAATTATAATGAGTATGCGTGTGAAGTAGAGAAGGGAAAAATTTTCTAAGTCTTGAGATGAGGTGCTCTCGGGTAACAAAGAGCAACCAACACTTAGACAACTTTTGGGAATGCTAAGACAAGTGCCAAATGCATGGGTGTTTGTGGGCTTAAGGACCTAAGGGAGGAAAATTGACTAAGTGTAACAAGAGAAATACGTCAAGGAATTAGAGGTTAGTGAAAGCCTAGGATGGACGGTGTGCGAGCAATTAAGGTTGCCTACGTGGTACCCGAGGAGTGTTGATGCGTGCTAGAGGTAAGGGATGTAACGTTAGTTGTGGTATACGTTGGCCGAGGCAGAAAGCTAGTAGTAATGCAAGCTTGGGCATTGGTAAGAGACTTAAACATTCAATTTAAACAGTTAATTTGTAGGCTACGTGGTGTGCTTAGAGGCCATAAAGATGGGTTAATTGTGCCAGCTGTCTTTTTAAGAAGCTTAATAACCATGCAACCTTAGTATAAAAGAAAAGTTCAAATGGAGGTGCTTGGTTTTGGAATTTTACGTAAGCTAAGAGAGGAGAATTTCTACCATTTAAGCTTCGAGTCTGAAGGAGTTTAGACATGGTTGCCATAAAGGAATTTCCATGGAGTTGAGCTATAAGTTGAAGAATTTCTTCAAGTGATCAGGCATCTAAGGCCACACACACAAGTTGTCAAGATTGGAGAATTCTAAGCTTAGGGAAAGGAATCAGAAGTTTGAATTCGAAGGTAAGATAGTTGAGATGTTTAGGAATAAGTTCTTATAAGGAAGTTTCATGAGATTGTATTTGGAATTTAAGTTATGCAAGCTGGAAGTTTTATGTGTTCTTTGATTTCTTCAAAGAATTAAAAATACAAATACTAGAAGAAAAGATTACGCAACGGACCTTTACTGATCTACATCTACAGCAAAATCTTCTCCTCGAACTGCTAGTCTTCTCCTGATTAATATCTCATATTAAAGGGTTATAAATATTTAAATCATATTTAAATACTTGTTCTCTATATTATCTTCAGAGGATAGACACACAAAATAATCAAAGTTCTTGTATTTTCTTTCTCAATCACAATTCTTTTCTACATTTTTCGAGTATAGTTTGGAAGGGTGTGAGCATTTTCGATGATTTCGGTGCAGTTCTAATCGAGACAAATTTAATCAAGGCTGTTTTATTCTGGGGAGGACGTGGCTTTCTTTCCGAATTGCTTGCATAAATGGCAGAGCCACGAAACGTCTTAAAGAGAGCGTGATCTGCAACTTAACCTTTCATAGGTTTCTATTTTGCAGGTTCTATATGCTGCCAAGTTTCTAAGCTTCCATTCTCATCACTTCTCACCGGGTACCGTTCCAACAATTTTAAGATGTTGCAATCTTCCACTCTTAGTGATGTTTGTATTAACACAGAACGACATTCTGTCCATCGACCTCAACCACCCTTTCCGATTTAAAAAAGCATACTTCAAATGTTCAAAGTAGAAGATGTTGTTCTTTCTTACTGTGAAGAAAGTTGTTGATGCTTGTACCACGGAGAAGCCAATTATCCTACAAACAGATCCGACCAAACAACAGATCAAAGATGCTATTGTTCGGGAAGAAAATTATTTTCTCTGCAAAAATTTTATTTTAAATAGTTTGGCTGATGGTTTGTATTACTATTACAGCACGATGACCACAACAAAAGAAGTTTGGAACGTCGTGCAGAAAAATACGATACCAAAGAGGTTAGTTCAAAAAAGTATATTGTCAGCCATTATTTGCAGTTCCAAATGACGAACGGAAAATCTGCGGAGGCTGAATCCTATGTATTATAGAAGATTACTCATGAAATCATTAGCAAAGGTATGCCCCTAAATGAGTAATTTTAAGTTTCTATTATTATTGGTGAATTATCCCCTTTGTGGAAGGATTTTAAAAATACACTAAGGCATAAAACCAAGGAATTTTCCTTGGAAAGTTTGATAACACATCTGAGGATTAAAGAGGAAGCTTGAAAACAGACCAGAGGGTGGAGGAAAACATCATACCAAAAAAATCCACCTCTGCTATTCAGAAACTTGGACTAAAGCCAAAGGGAAACAGGATGAAAGTTCAAAATCATTGATTCAGCAACCAGAAGAATCAAAAGATTAAAAAAAAAATCCCAGAAGAAACGGTACAATTTCTTTGCTTTAATTGTAACAAGTCGGGCCATATAGCCAAGAATTGTAGGAACAAGCATCGTCTTATTGTGCAGATGAACTTGACTGGAGAAGAATTAGTAACCATGATGTAAAGCTCCGAGTTTAGGAGGGAGACATGAATGAACCGAGATCACATTTGAATAAGAGGGATCCTGAAAACATGAAAGTATGGTTAAGAAAGGCTTAAAATAAAGTCACTACCTATACTAGAAGGTGCACCTTCCTTCTCAATGGTTATATCATAGGAACTATAAAGTTAAGTATGCTTAGCTTGGAGCAATTCTATGTTGAGTGACCTCCTGAAAATTTTCCTAGAATGCATGTGAGTGAGGATAAAGTATGCTAAAAGGACCACTATTGGTTTGTGGGGATAGTCTTCAATCTTGGAAGTATAAGAGGATAACATGTCAAGTTGTAGGGGATGCAAGAGAATGTTGGGACAAATAAGGTGTCGAGTCTGGATTCTGAGTCCTGATTCGAATCCTGGACCTGAGGCATTACAAATTGTATCAGAGTGAGAACCTCTCCCAATAAGATGTGGTTCGAGGATGAACCAAGTGGAAGCTGGTGGGCATATAATGCCCCAGGTTTAGGAAGGGGAGATGAATGAACCAAGATCACATCTAAATGAGAGAGATTTTGAGGACATGAAAGTATGGTTAAGAAAGGCTTAAACAAATTGAAAATCACTACCTATACTAAGAAGGTACATCTTTCTTTCGATGGCTCAATCATAGGAACTCCAAAGTTAAGCATGCTTAGCTTGGAGCAATCCTATATTGGTGACCTCTTGGGAATTTTCCTAGGATGCATGTGAGTGAAGACAACATGTTGAAAGAACCAGTGTTGGTTTGTGGGGATAGTCTTCAATCTTGGACGTACAAGAGGATAACGTATCAAGTTGTAGGGGATGTAAGATAGGGAAAATAAGGTGTTGAGTTTGTATTTCCAATCCTAATCCAAATCTTGGACCTGGGATGTTACACACGATCACATAAGTAAATGTGATCAAGGGTTCTAAAGGGTGATGTCTAAACACTGGCACTATGCACCATGTTTGTCATGACCGTGATTTATTTAAATCTTATTCTGAAACTAAAGATAGAAATATATTGTTGGGGATCATCAATCAACAATAGTTGTTGGAATCAGTGAGGTAGAGTTGAAGTTTACCTCTACAAATACTGTCATTCTGAAGGAAGTTCTACACACTCTGAAAATAAGAAAGAAACTGGTCTTGGTCTATCCCCTCTACAAGATTGGCTTCACTCAAACCATAGAGGCTGACTTATATACCTTCACCGAAAATAATGTCTTCGTAGGTAAGGGATATGCAACTGATGGGATGTTCAAACTAAACCTTGATATGAATAAAGCTCAATCTTCTACTTATATCTTGTGTTCTTTTAATTTTTGGCATGCTAGGTTTTGTCATGTTAATAAATGAATAATTCGTAACATACATAAGTTGGAAATGATTCCTAAATTATCCATGAATGACTTTGATAAATGCGAATATTGTAGTGGGGCTAAAATAAATAAGACTTCGCATAAATCTGTATTTAAGGAATCTGAACCTCTAGATTTGATTCATTCAGACTTTTGTGAATTTGATAGTGTCTTGACTAGGGATAATAAAAGATACTTTATTACTTTTATTGATAAATGCTCAGACTTTACATTCGTATATCTGCTGAAAAATAAAAGTGATGCTTTTGACCTGTCCAAATTCTTTGTGACTGAAATAGAAAGCTAGTTTAATAGAACAGTTAAGAGACTTCGTAGTGATTGAGGAACTGAATACAATTCAGTTGTTTTTTAAAATTTTCTATAACTCGCATGGAATAATTCATGAAGAGACTACACCTTATTCTTCTAAAATGAATGGAAAAGCTTAAAGGAAAAATAGAACTCTATTTGAATTAATAGTTTCTATTTTACTAATTTAAGAGCTGCATTTTATTTGTGTGGTGAAATTATCCTAACTATTTGTTATGTACTTAATAGAATACCAAAGTCTAAAAACACAATTTCACCCTGTAAAGTCCTTAAGAATAAGAAGCCGAGTTTTTTATATATCAGAACTTGGGGGTGTCTAGCCTATATAAGAATACTTTATCCTAAAAGAAGGAAGCTTGTTATAGAGCCTATGAATGTATCTTTATAGGATATGCAGTAAATAGTAAATCCTTTAGGTTTTATGCCATAACAAATCAAGTAATTATAGAATCAAATGATGTCGACTTCTTTAAGGATAGATTTTCCTTTAAATCAAGGAAAGATGGGGCTCGAGATCTAATAGTCTACTATTAATTAGAAATCAAACTTCAAATGAGGAAGCAGACCTAGAACCCATAAGAAACAAAAGAACTCGTAATATCATGAACTTTGGGGATGACTTCCAAACATCAATGTAGAAGAAGATTCGAAGAATCTAAAAGATGCATTATTCTCAATAGATGCCAATTTATGGCAAGGAGCAATAAACGATGAAATAGACTCTTTTGAGTCAAATAAGACTTGGCAGTTCGTAGACCTAGCCCTAGTTGCAAGACAATAAGATGCAAATGGATCCTAAGGAAGAAACTCAAATCTGATGGAACAATTGACAATTATAAAGTCAGACTGTAGCAAGGGTTTCAGACAAAGAGAAAACATAGACTTCTTTGACACCTTCTCCCCTGTAACTAAAATTACCTCAATTTGTGTGTTGTTTTCCCTTGTTGCCCTAAAATATCTTATAGTACATTAGATGGACGTAAAGACTGCATTCCTGAATGGTAAACTTGAAGAAGAGATTTACATAGAACAATCTGAAGCCTTTATAGTCCATGGTCAAGAGAACATGGTATGCAAATTAGATAAATCTTTTTATGGCCTGAAACAAACTCCTAAACAATGGGATGAAAATTTTGATAATCTAGTCACATATCTATAGGATTCAAAGTAAACGAAAGTGAGAAATGCATCTACTATAAGTTTGAAAATAATCTATACACTATCATATGTTTTTATGTAGATGATTTGTTAATTTTTTGGTCAAACTTGCACGTTATAAATGATGTGAAATCCATGTTTTGTGCAAACTTTGATATGAATGACTTTGAAGAAGCAAATGTAATCTTAGGCATAAAAGTAACTAGGTCTTAAAAGAAAATTTTGTTGGATCAATCTCATTATATTGAAAAGATTCTAAAGAAATATAATTACTTTAAATGTAAACCAACATGTACTCCTTATGATCCTAATGTTAAGTTGTTCAAGAACACAGCTGTCGGTGTAATCAATCTAAGTATGCGAGCATTATAAGCAATCTCAAATATGTTGCTGATTGCACTAGGCCTAATATAGCTTATGTTGTAGGATTACTATGTAGGTTTACAAGCAAACATATTATAGAGCATTCGAATGCTGTAGAGAGGGTTATGAGGTACTTGAAGAAAATCCAGAACCTAGGATTACATTAGCAGAAGTTTTCCACTATCTGGAAAGGGTACAACAATGCTGATTCGAACTCCCTCTCATATGACTTAAAGCATACTAGTGGCTATGTTTTTAATATAGCAAGTATAGCTATTTCATGGAAGTCTAAGAAATAGACTATTTTAGCCTAGTCAACGATAGAGTAGAAAATGATAGCACTAGCAAAAATTAGTGAAGAATTTAGTTGGCTTAGAAGTTTGCTATCAGAGATTCCCTTATGGGAAAAACTGATACCAGCCATATTGATCCATTGTGATAGTACTGCAGTAATTGAAAAAGTTTAGAACCATTATTATACCGGAAAGAAATGACAAAGACGTCATAAGCACATTACCATTAGAGAGTTCCTTACCATTGGTGCAGTTAGAGTGGATCACATATGGACTGATGAAAGCTTGGCATATCCTTTGACGAAAGAAGAGCCAGAGGAAATATTTTTAAAACCTTAAAAAGAATAGGACTCATGCCTATAGAAAGATGAATCACCGGTGAGGAAAACCCAACCTATAGACTGGATACCGAATGGTAAACCATGGGTATGGGATGCCCTAGTTTATTGTATTTATCTATAAAACTCAGAAACTCAGTCTTATATATTGGATATATAAGTTACCACTGGAGTTTTATGTCCTAAGTGGGAGTATGTTGGGTTTTATGTCCAAAAACTCGTGGTATGTAAACAATAGAACTTATTTTGAAATTCAATATGGTGTGATTGAATAGATGTTTTGCTTAATATAAATCCAATAAATCTAAAAGTCCCTTGACTATTAGATGAGTACTTGAACATTATGTGGAGACATAAAAGTGGATCAGGTTCAAGTAAATAGCCAAAATTATCTATAATATATGAATAAGGTTGGGTACCTTATTCTGGTAACATATTGGATGCGGCCTACTCTGTAGTTGTTGCAAAGAGTTGTAAAGTGCTACAAACGAAATGATCCTAATTCGTTCATGTTGGGACATGAAGAGTGAAGGTATCCTTATGCAAAAGGGTTTGTACAAGATCAGACCACGAAATCAGTCACTCTTACTTTATAGCGTTGTTTACTATTTTAGATTGACTATTTCAAAGTGATGACCTAGGTAACTTGACCTTAATCCTAAGCAACTATGAACTCCTATTTATTCGGGATTATTCTTAGATTTACATAGGTGAAGGTTGGCTTAACATCGCCAGTTCAATAACCCCCCATTTCAGGGCTAAGACCGAATAGATAGTTGGGTCTTGGACAATGGGCCCCGCCCTCTCATTGGCCTGAGACGGACTTGATTTGTTGATTGAATCATAAAATAATTGTTCATTAGGGGATCAGTGGGACTTAAGGAACAAGAGGTAATTTCAGGGGTAAAACAGAGATTCGACCCAGCCATTATTACGAACAACCTGTGAAAGGTTAACTTACTAATCATGGTTATATCGAGTGGACATAATATATATATAGTGAGGGGAGTTCAACTATGGGCTTTATTAGAGTGATCCATTAGTTAACGAATGGGGGTTAGTTTGGTCTAATGAGTTTAGCTGATTAATCTCGGATCGTTGGAACCCATGATCCGTAGGTTCACGAGGTTCCCCTACTAGCTTGGAAATGGATTAGCTCTAAAGTAGCATGAATTTGAAACGTTCAAATTAGAATCAAACGGGATTAGAGAATTTATATTTAAATATGATTTAAATATATGAAGATGGAAATGTGTAAAATTAACTTAATATTGGATATTAAATTAATTAGAATTATATAAATTGTTTAATAATTATTTATTAATTTTATTAGAAAAATAATTTATGAAATTAATTTGTAAAATTAATAAATTTTGATTTTTGAATCAAATGTTATTTTAAAATCAAATTTGGATTTTTTGAAATAGAAGAAAAACACAAATAGAAAAAATGAGTTTTTCCATCTTCATCTTCAAGTAGTTCACACTAAACCCATCATCTTTAGCTTCAATTACTCCAAGCATGAGCTGCATCTCATGGAGACATTCTCATTGCATCATGGTCTGTATTGAAGAGATTAGAGTGAATTTGAGGCAATGCAATCATAAGAATTTTTGTTGAAAATTTTGGTTGAAGAAGGAGTTCTTCATTGGGTTGCTGCTGTGAGCTATTCTCCAAGTTTCCTTGATTCCAGCTTATTTTGGGTCCCACAACTCAATCTAGAGCACCAAGAGAATAGTGGGAAAGATCTTGTGGTGGTCTGCACAAAGATATGGAGAGTTTTTGCAGCTGGAAATCGAGATTTCAAGAGTTCTTCAAAGGTGTGACTTGAAACCCATTAATTTTTGCTATAGCATGCTTTCGTGTTCTGCCAAAATTAATGAATTAGAGTACTTATCGATCCTCGTCGCTTCCGCTAGATATTGATACAATCCAACATCCATGTTTTGAATAAGGGACCCCACCCTCTCATTGGCCAAAGAGGGACTCGGTTTGTTGATTGGATCTCAAAGAAATTGTTCATTAGAGGATCAGTGGGATTTAAGGTACAAAAGGTAATCTTAGGGGTAAAATATATATTTGACCCAACTATTATTACGAACAACCTGTGAAGAGTTAACTTACTAATCATGGTTATATCGAGTGGACATAATATATCTACAGTGAGGGGAGTTCAACTATAGGTTTTAGTGGAGTGACCCATTAGTTAACGAATGGGGTTAATTAAGTATAATGAGTTTAGCCAATTAAACTCGGATTGTTGAAGCCCATGATCTGTAGGTCTGTGAGGTCCCCCTACTAGTTCCTATATGGATTAGCTTTAGAGTAGCATGATAAGTTAATTTGAAATGTTCAAATTAGAATTAAAGGAATTAGTAATTATATGAGATATAATTACACGTTTAGTTTTAAGAATTAAACGGAATTGGAGAATTATTTAAGTATGATTTGAATATATGAAGGTGGATTTGTGTAAAATTAATTTAATATTTAATATTAAATTAATTAGAATTATTTAAATTGTTTAAATAATTATTTATTAATTTTATTAAAAAAACTAATTTATGAAATTATTTTTGTGAAATTAATAATATTTTCAATTTTATAAAACAAACTGATTTTTTAAATAAGTTGAAAAATTGAAAAAGATTAAATAACACAAAATGGATTTATGGGATTTTTCATTTACCTTCAAAGTAGCTCACACAAAACCCAGTTCTTTAGGCTTTAATAACTCTAAGCATGAGTTACATCTCATGCAGCCATCTTCTTTGCATGATAGTCTGCAATATATTGAGAAGATTGGAATGAAATTAAGACATGCAATCGATAGAATTTTTGTTGAAAAATTCGTGTTGAAGACGGTGTTCTTCAAGTGGGTTGTTAGTGTGAGTTCTACACCAAGTTCTCTTCATACAAGCTTATTTTAAGTCCCACAACTCAATCTAGAGCTTCAAGAGAATAGTGGAGAAGATCTTGATGTAGTCTACAACAAGATTTGGAGAAATCTGCAACTGGAATCAAGCTTTAAAGAAGTTCTACAAAAGTATGACTTGAAACCCACTTGTTTGCAAGTGCATGCTTTAGTTTCTTCCAAAATTAATGAATTAGAGAGCTTATTGATCATTGTTACTTTCGCTACGTGTTGATACACTCCAACAAATAGTTCAAGACTACATATACCTCAGATTTATAGTCAATGGAATTCAATATTGCATATTTAATAATTAAATCAATCCACTAATTAATTACGAGAGGCGTTAGGGCACAAATCCCAACAGGGAATGACTTTGGGCCAAGGCCCATAGCAAAAAAAAAAAAAGTTAATTTTGAGCGAAAGGAAGAGGTTTTTCCTACATTGGAAGATTTAGCATTGCCAAAGGGATATATATATATATATATAAAGACTCGCAAGGGAGCTTTCAAATTGTGGTTTATAGTGGAAGTAAAAACTTTTCCCACTTACATAGGAAACAAATTAATAACTTTTTACTACCTTTCCATTCAATATTTTACCATTCTATTAAAACATTTTTATTAAACTCAGATCCATAATTTTTTTTTTTATCTAATTTAATTTCTTAACCTAAGATTCAACAATTTCTTCTTCTTCCTCCCCATATACAAACGGTTTTTTTCAAATCCGATATTGTATTTCAAGCTTTTCTTCTTCTTCTCTTTGATATACTATTATGAGCAAGTTTTTCCTTCGTTCCATTCCTTTCTCTAACAGGTGCACGTCTTAGATTGGAGATTGTGTAAACCTGAAGGAGCAACAGATGATCATAATTTAGTATCGAGGTCGTATCAATTGTTGCTTTCAATACAATAGATCTTCCACAGCACAATAATGATCTGCATTCAAAATTACAAAGATTAACCAAACGCTATTAAACTTAACCATCTATCCCATTTATATTTGATATATTCTTGAATCAAAAGATAGAGATCATCACTATCATTATTTCTAAAATACTATCCTATAGTGTTTTAAAATAATCAAATTTAACCAATTATTTTCTACCTAATTTCCTTTGAGAAGATATAATATTGGGAAAATAAAATGTTGTATTAATATTGATGATGAAGAGATAAAATAATCCTACATTGTTGAAGAACTATAAAGATCATTAAATGTAGACTAAGATGATTTGTTTAATGCATATTTGAACATTAAGAATGAGGATGTTGAAGATGTTTAAGCAAAAAGATTGTGATGCCGACTTTGTTAAAGATCTTCCTCGAATGATGTAATAGAAGATCAGGCCATAATTAATCTCACCAACCAATTTGACTAATCTCCCCATTAAGATTTTGCCAAGAAAAAGAAAAAAGTTTGAAGATTTGTGAACAATTTGAAGTCATATGCCCTATTAAATATTAATGTATTTGGTCTTATAATATAGTTTTGAAAAAATAAATTAAAGAATATCAACTTTTTTATTCTTTGGAGATCTTGAAGGATTCTCCAACCTCATTTCTTTTCAACTAATAGACTGTCTTTGAATCTAGATTAGGCTTTTTATTTTATTTTATGTGAATTTCTTAATTAATTTTAAATTAGGTTGTTATATATATAGTATATATGTGTGTGGTACAATTCTTGGGATAAACTTGGCATAATAGGAGCCATTCAAATGTGATTATTGATTATAATTAAGCTGGATAAATAAAAGAATAGTGTGTCCTTTCTAAGAAAATAACAATAATACATTCATCCTACCTCATTTTGTTGTACTAAAAAAATAAATAATAATACAATCATCCTTGTATCTAACTTAACTAATGAAGTAACCTTAGTTCAATTAATACGAAATATATGCTAATGATTAAGAGGTTCATATTTAAATCTTACCTTCTTCCTCTTATTTTACTTTAAAAAAAGGGAAAAAAAACATAATTGGTATAGAAAGCCTAGTGAAAAAAAAAAACTCATCTAGGGTTGATAAGCATTTTTTTAAAAAAAAATAATAATAGAAAAATTAGTCCATACTTTTAAATCTCCATACTTTCACTTGTATTCAAAATAACAGTAATAATAATAATCCACAATTGATAAATATTTTAAAGACATGTATTTCGTTCTTGAAATTAGAAGTTCAAGTCTCCATGCCTTTAATTTTTGTACTCTAAATAACAATGCTAACAAATAATAATAAATATTTTCTATCTAAGAGATTTGATTATAAATGATACTTTTGTAAAAGTTTTCAATTATTAATTATTTTAATATTCGTTCCACGCTTGTAAAATAGTTTTTTTTGTAATTAAAAGCATTTTTATTATCAATGTTTGTTTTTCAAAATAATTTTAAAATTATAAATTAAAAAAAGAAAAGGATTATCAAATTACTTAAATGGGATTATATATTTGAGAAAAAAAATGCGAAAAAAAAAGTTTAATTTATATTCCAAAACTTTAGGATATCATAATTGTATCACTTTAAACCTTCAAACTAATTATGGTAACCATTCCTAAAATGTTAGGAGTGAATCAATTTTGACAATTTAAAATCAATTCAAAATCACTTATTTATTTTAGATCTACAAAGTAGAAAAATAAAATTATTGCATATTCATCCTAAATAAGTTGAGAAAACAAAGAGAGATGTATTCATATTAATTTAAAAACCACTACAATTTATATTTGATCTCAACATTTCTCTATAATATTGTGTTAATTGCATTTAAAGATGTCTTATAGACATGTGAAAATGATATATTAATAATTCTAAAATAGAATCCTACATGTGGTCTAAGGTAATTGTTTTAAATGATAAAATTATTGAAAATACTTTTAAGTATAGCAAAATATTATTGTCTATCATGATAGACCATGATAGACCTCGGTTGACTTATATCACTTGACACTAATAGAAATCTATCACAGTCTAACGAGGTTTTTCACTAATAGATAATGACATTTTACTATATTTGTAAATAAATTGGTTCATTTTTTTAATTTTCAAATAGCGTTTTGGACTAATTAATTTATTCTATGCAAAAATTTGAGATTTAAATTAATTTCATTTTTTTAAAACAAAATAGAGGGTGGTAAAAAAATTATAGAAAGTAGAAAAAATTAGGCGGAACATAGAAATTGAAGAGAATATTAGACAGAGGAGGGATGGATTAAAATTTTATTGGTTAAAATTTCATTTTGATCCTTAAACTTTGAAATTTATTCAATTTTAGTCCCTATACTTTCAAATGTCTAATTTTAATCAATGTACTCTCAACAAATCTTAAATTTAGTTCCTACTACTAGTTTATTTTAGATATTTACATTAATTTTTTATTTTTTATTAGATTTTCACTATAAATTTTGAAAACATTTTCACATATGTATTTCTTTACATGAAAATTATTGTGATTATTTAATCAATTTTGATAAAAATTAGCTTTGAGAGACTAAATTTATGGTTTACTAAAAGTTCAAGGACTAAAATTAGACATTTAAAAATACAAAAACTAAAATTGAACAATTTCTAAAGTACAGGAATCAAAATGATATTTTAACCAAGTCTATGGAGACCTAATTAAAACATTTTTCTAATGATAAAAGTTCAAATATAAATAAATTGTAAAGTTAAAAGAAGCATACTCAAAAATCAAAATGTAGGAAGAAAACTTTAGGTCAAGAGAGAGAAAAGAAAAGTTTGGGACAAAAAAAAAAATTGAATAGTCAAAATTTAGAAAGCACAAAAAAAAAGAAAAAAAGGAAAAAAAAACTTTTCATCTATAACAACCCACATTGTTGAGTTTGTATATGACATTGTATCTAACATCCAAAATTTTAGTAATTGTGAAAGATAAGGAATTATAACTACCAACACAAACTAGTGGGAGGTTTGCTCACCTTTCCAAAGTCAATGCATAACCTTAAGCCACCCTCTTTATACATATTTGAAGCAACAAGGCCTCTTTTTTTTTTTTTGCCTAAAATAACCTTGAGCCAATATTGGGATGAGAAGAAAAAATCTAAAGTGTAATTCCTACCCAAGTTCACCACTTACCATATTCACTTTTTCAAAGCCTATGTAGGTCATATATTTTCCAAAGATACATCTAATCTACCCTCTAAAAGTTGATTTGAATATTGTTACGAGAAAGTTGACTAAAAGTCTTTTCTTTTAATAGGACAGAGATCGAGACATATAATAAATTTTCATCGTGTAGTCATTATATATAAGTTCATATTCCATCATATTCAACTCTCGATAATTTGTTTTGTGTAAATATCTAATAGAAATAGATACTTCGAATATTATTAGTGATGAATTTAGGAAAAACTTTTGTTAAATGTGGGAGATGAAATTAAAAAAAAAAAGTGATGTGGATTAAAAAAAAAAATTGTATCTGTATCACCCCATATTTAAATTATAATACTAAATTGATTGTTTAATTTAGCCAAAATGATATATAGTTTATATTCAATTTAAATTACTATAATTTTTTTTAGTATTTCTTTTTATAGATTTCTACTAGTATCTCTTTTTGATAATAAGTCACCATTACTAGCTGTTATGGTAACCTAGTGGGAAAGAATCACTAAATTGTATTTTTCACCTTTTTTTTTTTTTTTTTTTGCCTAATTCCATTTTAAAAAGTTGAATATACATGTCCTTTATCATCCTTAAAGGTACCGTACGTCTCTTCTTACTTTTATCTTTAATATTTAAATTTATTTGTTTTCTACTCTAGTTAAGAAAGGAAAATTTTTCAATCAAATTCACACTAAATAATTTCGTTACTTTTAGCTCTTATTGAGAGAATTACTTATTTGAGTGGATTCGTTTGTTTATTTGTTTAGTTTTATAAATTAAAATGTGAATATTTGACTTCTGAAACTTCTTTTAATATTAAATTATATCTCTGAACTATCAAGTTTGATTTCAATTATATCTCAGAAGATTATAAAGTTTCATTTTAATTATGGAACGTTTTAAGTTTATTTTAAAACAATCTTAGTAGACTTTTGTTATTAAATTTAGAGATTGAACCATTTGTATTTGTTTATGTGAACAAATCCAAATACATCTACATTAAAAAAAAAAAAATGAAGACACACGAGACATTTGTGAATCATATTAATTATGCTTTTTCCTCTATTCAACCCCACACATTATCCTAGTTTTCTATTCTTTTTTTTTCCCTTGCTAACCATAACCTCTAAATTTACTTACCCATGTATTTAGATTTGTTCACTTAAACAACACATAAGTAGAAAGACACAAACTTTTCCGTCCATGAACTTGACGGGAAAAAAATATTTCAAGAATTGTATTGAAAAAGAAAGTTAAAATAAAACTATTCAAATTTTGAGAGTATAATTGAAATGAACTCCAAAGATTTGTGGTTGTTGATACCAAATTTTGGACAGAGGTGAACACACCTAACCTTCACGTGCCACCAGTAGTGACTTTATTTGTAGTGGAGAAGAATGTAGCCTACAAAAGATAAAATCTGCACATCGTATAGTGCTTGTCACATGCACTCTGATACTTAAGTTCGAGAGTGAAAGAATCTGGAAGCTAGAAAGTTTGAGAGTAGTACCCAAGTTACCTAATATGAAGCTATCATGATGTATTGATAGAGAAAGTTAACCTAAGGTGTTTCCTAAGATTTTCAAGCCACTTTACGATAAGTGAATAACCTACCGAGCCAAGGGGCAGGCTTGGTTTCGTGTTTGGCTATGGTCGGCCCCGGCCCGAGCGTCTTTCTTAGGCCATATCCTAGGCTAAAAATGTTACTTTGGGTTATGGCATGTGTAAAACATGCCCCGGATGGAATTAGTCTCGACCCGGTCACTGGTTTAGGCCAGGCCCAAGCTAGGCTCCTTCTCCTATGTCTATTTTGGTCTCTAGTTGCCATTTTCAGCCCGTATCACGCTTATCCTTGACTTTTTCATTTCTAAATGTCAATTATATTCTTCAGTACAAAATCAACCATAATAATAGCCCCCACTCTCATGTTAGATCTTGAGGTTTGGCTCTTGGAGTTTAATTGATATTATGGGCCCAACTTGGAGTATAATTTCTTCTAACTTGCACTATTTTAATAACCCTATCGGTCGGCTCTCAGTAAGGTTAAGCTTCTCACTAGTGTCCAAGTGAGGTACCCATAGATTGACCAATGAAACATATCAAGTAGATATTAGGTCCTTCTCTCAATCTTGTTAGAAAGATGAAAAATGATTTCTTTAAGATTTGTGCACCGTCTCGAGAAAAATGAAAATCGATTTCTGAGAGGTGAGAGGGCAATCTTCTCAGAAATATGAAAATCGATTTCTTTAATATTTGTGCATCATTTCGAGAATGATGAAAATTCATTTATGAGAGATAAGGAGATAATCTTTTCAGAAAATGAAAATTGATTTCTAAGAGTTGAGGTGGCAATCTTGTCAAAAAGATGAAAATCATTTTCCTTAAGATTTGAACATTGTATCGAGAAAGATGAATATAAGTTTTTTAGAGGTGAGGAGGCAATCTTGTCAGAAAGATGAAAATCAATTTCTTTAAGATGTTTATACCATCTCAAAAAGATGGAAATTGATTTTAGAGGTGAGGTGGCAATCTTATCGGAAAGATGAAAATCGATTTCCTTAAGATTTGTGCACCGTCTTGAGAATGATAGAAATTGATTTCTAAGAGGTAATGAGGTAATCTTATCAAAATGATGAAAATCGATTTGTTTAAGATTTGTGCACAATCTCGAGAAAAATAAAAAATCAATTTCTGAAAGGTGA
Organism: Benincasa hispida; assembly: GCF_027475165.1. NCBI lineage: Eukaryota > Viridiplantae > Streptophyta > Magnoliopsida > Cucurbitales > Cucurbitaceae > Benincasa > Benincasa hispida. The sequence goes on along the minus strand of NC_143478.1, from coordinate 45,266,359 downwards.
AGTGGCAATCTTGTCAGAAAAATAAAATTTGATTTCCTTAAGTTCTATGCATTGTCTTGAAAAAAAATGAAAATCGATTTCTAAGAGGCTATGTGACTTCCATTTAATTATCCTTGGTTTCAACTATAGGTGGCCAGCATTTATTTATCCTTGGTTTCAACTGTGGGTGGCCAACCTCTAGTTTCTATCATGTAATTATTCAACTCAAAAAATTGTGTAGGTTTTGATAGCAATAGTATTTTTTGTGAATAATTAATGTTGGAAGTTCTTCAGCTAACTTGTCATTTATTTAAAATTTCTATATAGATATTCTAAATTAATGCTTCAAAATTGTTTTGGAGATCTTTACTTTTTTACTTAATAGGGAAATAGATACATGTATACACTTAAATTTTGATAGACAATATATTATTAATATTTTTTTTCATTGGATGACTATGGACTATATTATTACTTTTACTTTTAATATTTTACTTACTATGGTGCATGCATGTTTATTATTTAAAAAACACACAATTATTATTTTCTAAAAGAAAAGAAACAAAAACACCCAATTTTAATCTAAAAAAAAAGGTCAATTTTTAATTTTTATAAAAATGACGAAGACCAATTGGACCCAAAATCGAAAACCAAAACAAACATGGATTGGGAGGTTATCTCTTTGCATGTTTCAACAGTAAGTGAACAGTCGGGGTTTGGTACTTTGAAAAATGGGGTTTGTATTAGGGTTGGCAAAATTTTCCGCGAGAATTTAGTAGGGAATCCTCATGGGGAAACGGGCAATGGGACCCTGCGGGGACCCCATTCCCCGATGGGGTATCCCCGCCCCCATCTCTGCCTTCAAATGGTGGGGACAAGGGCAGGGATGAGGTGAATTTCTCCCACGAGGCCGGGGACGGGGGGAAGCCCCCCTGCCCCACCCTGGCCCCATTGCTAACTCTAGTCTGTATTTAGTTAACAGTAGATATCAAACAGCTCGATTGCATGGTTGTAAATTTCCTTCATCTAGTGACAATGGGTGGATTTTTTGGTTGAAGAGGTTGTGGAATGTGAAAATTCTTGCGAAGGTTAAACATTTTGTGTGGAGTGTTGATTTTTTATGACTCACCCCTCCTCACATAATTTGTGACTTCCCTTCGGATCATTTTTACCATGGTTAATTGAAGTTTGTTATCTAACTATAGTGAGTTAGTTTGTTTTAACCTGAGTTTAGGGATTGGTTGAATCACTCTTTGATAGCATCGAAAATGTGTTATCCGGTTGCACTTTACTTGGGATTGTTCTTTGTTTTTATGTGTTTATTTGGTTGTTTTGCAAGTTTCCAAGGGTAGAACTGGGCATTAGTAATAGAATAGAGCTAAAACAGACTAAAATAGAGCTTAATTACATAAACTGGGAAAGAGAAGGCCAAAAAGACAAGTTTTGCCCTTACTTACATAACACCATGGCACTTTATGGCACCATGCTCAGCATTGAAAAAGAAAAATGCCCAGTTTTCTTGCAAAGCATACAACACCGCGGTGCTGCCTTAAAGCGTTGTGGTGCTCTAATGTTTCTTTCGCGCAGATTTCATCAGCGCTGCAACACTATTTCGATTTTATAAATACCATTTTTTGCGGCCTAAGTCAAAAGATTTCGAACTCTAGCCGAATCAACCACAATTTCTCTATATTTTCTTCATGTTTTGGGTCTGTTCATGTATCTAAACATTATTTTGATGTCCATCATTTTGATTACGAGCTAAAGATAACATTTTCTAGCTTAGGCATTGAGTAGATTTCCCCATAATTGCCCACTTGTGAGGTTTTTATCTAATGTCTTATGAATTTCTATATTGTTGAAAATATCTTCTCAGTTTATGAATGATCAATGATTATATATTTTTGCTTATGTTATGTAATCAATAGCTATGGTTTAATTTGCAACGTGTAACACTAAATTGCAAATTAATCCAACGTAGATAGGTTACATTAGCTTATAGGTTGTAAGTCTATCTAAACTAACATTGCTTAATTAACCTAAGGAAGAACTAAAGTGAATATTTGATTTGACTTTTCTAATTGAATGTTCAACTTAGTAATTTCCTCGATATCAATGTGGTTAGCTAAATTAGTAGGGTACGTTACATATATTGATTTGGTTAATTTGATAATTTGGACTCTCGCCTAATTTTTCTAGGTGAGGTGGCTAAGCTAGACAATATAGGAATAATTTGATGGATTTGTGATCAAGTTGTAATTTAGGAGATCAACTCAAGGGCCTAGACTAGATATTTTGATTGTTCGAATTTAATCTCAATTTATTTTACTTTATGCTATTTAGATTCTCTTGCAATAAACAACTTTAAACCCCATTCCCCTTCCACCACCGATTACCCTGGGGTTATAAATTGTTTGATTGAGAAATTTGATGGTTCCCTATGTTCAACCTGTTCTACCACTACTACATTTTAATGAATACAATTAAATTATTTGAAATGGAATTGAGTGACGAGTTTCGTCTTCCAAATTGAGTCATTCTTGGAGAACCAAGAATTTTTTTTTTTTTAAAGTGTTTACAGTTCTTTGTTCGTTCTTAAGTTCTTCTTTTTTTTTATGACCTGAAACTCCCAGGATCGAAATTCTTTGTTATATTTTGCAAAGCTTGGCAGGGACGAGAGGAGACAAAGGAGAGAAATAAGAGAACAAAGACCTAAAGAATAGCAAATATATGTGGAAGGCACATTGAAAGAAGAGCAAATCCATGCAGAAGGCACATTGGAAGAAGAGCATTTAGAAGAAAAAGAGGAGGCGAGTGGCTCAACCAAAGCCAGAACGTAAATTAAGGACCTTGCTACCCCTAATGTTGACCAACAAATCCTCTGCATCAAATATCCTAAGACTACAAGTAACTTTCAGCTTATGTTTGGACTGATTCACTTATTACCTGCTTTCTAGGGTTTGGCAGGAGATGACCCACACAAGCACTTAAAGGAGTTTCATATTATGTGCGACGGTGTGAGACTTCATGGCATTATAGAGGAGTAGATGAATCTGAGGGCATTCTCATTCTCTCTCAAGGATACTACCTTCCTGCTGGATCAGTGACCTCTTAGGCTAAGATGAATATGTAGTTCCTGGAAAAATCCTTCCCTATCTCCAAAGTTGCAAGGATAAGAAAAGAGATTTATGGCATCACCTAGTTTTGAAGGGAGATCTTGTATGAGTATTAAGAGCACTTTAAACGCCTATGTGGTAGCTTTACACATCATCAGATCCCTAATGTGCTCTTGATACAGTATTTCTATGAAGGGCTTGTCTTTAATGATTTAAGTACCATTGATACAGCTATAAGAGGAGCCTAAGTTAATAAGACCCCTTCAGAGGCTATAACACTCATCTCCATCATGGCAGCAAATGCCCAGCAGTTCAAACACGTGATCGGATCTCTCAGTCTTCTATATCTTCACAAGAGGTAAGTGAACTTAGTGCTAAAATTGTTGAACTATCTACTTTTGTGAAACAGGTTTGTTCTGAAAAAGCTCAGCAAGCTCAGGAGCCAACAGCTGAGATGAACTATGTTGGGAATCAATAAGGTGAATGGATGTACAAGTACAACCATTGGGACCCCAAGGGAACCATGGCTAGAGCAACTCTACTTTTCCCTTGAAGGACATGGTGAAAAGCCTAGCGAAGTGCACCTTGCAAATCAAGTACAGCCGAAGTAGTTCCAACATACCAATACCACTCAAATGCAGAGTATGACCACACAAATCTCTCAGCTAGCTAACACAATCAGTGTTGAGGTTGATGCCCTAGATCTCGTAGGATTTTGTAGTTTGTAATTGTATTGTACAAATATTTTATTTATTTTATAAAACATTATATGTTTTATTTGACATTTAGTAGCATTAAACTTACAAAGCAATAAACTAACATCCAAGGTTATCATCTGTAGCTTAAACATGTATCTAGAGACATACAAGGGGATCATGTTTAAGTGATAACCTAAATGGTCTGTAGTAGATGGATAAGACTAGATACCTTATCCTGGTAACACTACAAATACAACGTGCTTTGTAGATGTTACAATTATTGTAAAGTGTTACAAATGATCTCAATCACTTATGTGGAGACATGTGAGCGGAGATAATTTATACAAAGGATTTTGCATAAGATTAAACCACAAAAGGACTAGTCTCATTATATTACGCCGTTTATAATAGAGACTTACATTTCATCGGGATGACCATAAGTGACATGACCTGAATCCTGAGTGAGTTGTGAAATCCTGCCTATGAAGGCAGTTCTTTGATTTGTATGGGTGAGAGTGGCCATATTTTCGATTCAATAAGCCTACCATTTTAAGGATTCGTCTAATTGGAGAGCTAGGAACACAACTACACAAGAAGAAATTCACTCATTTCCTAAGGTTAGGGTAAGTAGATAAATTACTCCCTTAAAGGCTGATTCCCAGGCTTGAAAAATATGACCCTACACCCTTTCTTGGTCCAAGAGGGATTTGGTCATAGTTGGACTATGACTTATTATTCATTAGAGGGATCAGTGGTACTTAAAGAGTTAGATGTAACTACAAGGGAGAAAACGGTAATTTTGGCCTAGCTGTTTTTATTAGCAATTTGTGAAAGGTCATTGCACTGTTGACTAGTTATGTAAAAATCGATTTTTAATTACCTCACTTAAGTATGTTTAAGGATAAGGAAGTGGAGAGGGAAACATTTAAGTATGAGAATCTTGGCTCTCAGGTGTTTAATAAGCTAGCCTTGCAAAAAAAAATTTTGGCTAAGTGTTGGCCGTTGAAATGGTGGTTGAGCATCGAGTGGGCACAAGTCAGGCATTGAGTAAATGTTGTCAAGCGTCGAGTATAAGTGATCGAGGAAGGGTCGAGCATCGAGTAAAAGGGATCGAGGAAAAGGTCGAGTGTCGAGGGTGAGCGAAGAAGAGTCGCGCGTCGAGTATGAGCGATCGAGTAAGGAGTGTGCATCGAGCGAGCTTCTAGCGTCGAGTTTTCCACCGAGTATCAAGTCCTTCCTATTGAATATTTAACAGAGAGCCATGAAATTTCCCATTGAGTAAGGACCATCGAGTTTTCCCAGCGAGGATCAAGTTACTAGAAATGCTCAGTTTTAAACGCCTAGTTTTAAACCTTTCTTTTCGTTACCTAGACAGATGGCTTAATCTCGACCCTTAATCTCCACTAGTGGGTGAGGTGGCTGGTGGAGATTTCGTGCAAAGGGCTGGATGGTAGTATAAAAAGGGAAGAGGACTTCAAGGGCTCGTTTTAGGCGATTTACTCGAGCAAACTAGACGAACTTAGTACCATTGGAAAGCTCTGTGAGTCTAGTTTTTGAAATCGAGTCTATAGAAGGGATTTCTCGCCAAAAAAATGGCCAGAGAAGGAAGGAAGAGTCAAAGGTTCATTTTCGAGCGTTTCTGGGCACTCGACGAAAGAACATAGATCTAGATCGAACCACTTAGATTTTCTTGTTGAAACTTTAAGGTATTTTCATGAACACTAGTAAGTTTGTAGAAGGAAATTTTGGCAAGAAAAGGTCTAGAGTTGAAGTTACATATTTTGGAAGTTAAACCTAAAATCTTTGCGCAAGCAGGGAGATGCAGTTAGGGCTTTCGAGAAAGATTTAAAGCTCCATATCAAACCACGAAGTGTTTTACTCTGAAATTTTGAGGTAACATTTCTAACACAATTTTGAGCATGTTTGAAGAAGGAATTTTCTTAAAATGAGTTCTGGATTTCGAGTTATTGACTTTAGAAATTGAATCTGGAATTTATTAAGCGAACAAGTAACTACTTGCTAAACGTGGGTTTGGCATCCCAAAAATCCTACTAAGTACTGGGTGTGGGTGTTAGAAAGGAGGCGACCAGCTGAAGTTTAAACCCTTTCAAATTCAATTAAGTACCCAACACCCTAAGGTAAGTTACGAATAATGGAAAGCGAAAGAATTAAATGTGAGCTTAATTCTGAGAGTAAGTCTAAAAAGGGAAACCACGTTTAGTAACTAAAGTATTTTGATATGTTCACAGGGTTGACATTAGTAGGAGAAGCTCATCAATCTTAAAAGGAGTTCCCAAAGACTGTAAGTGACTCTAGTGTTTACAAATGTTTACGAATGATTTAGCAGGTCATGCTTTTATGAAAGTTATTTAGTGATCGCCAGCCTCAAACATTTGCCAAGCGATTTTCTTTATTGATGGTTACGAATGTTTGATAGATTAATGACTTATAAATTATGGATAGGTATGGTCCAGTCATGATGTACTTAAGTGATTAATGTCTAGTGCTTGTGATGAATGTGCCCTAGACAAAGCCTAATTGGTTAGCGCATGCTATTAGGGAAAGCTAAGTCTATAAGATAAAGCTAAGTGTGAGGTCTATGTGAAGGACTCTTAGTAAAGTATGTTTAGCTCAATACCTCGAAGTGGTAGTCGAGCATAGAGATGGTTGATGATAGGATCCTAGCTACGTACACGTAAGGCCAGTGGGACTGGAAAGGTGAAGACAGAGGAGCCATGTCTCAAGAGATAAAGTCGAGTTTCAGAACTCATTAATGAAGAATGTTATGCGTTCAGTTGGTTCTGCATTAGCAAAAACTAGGAAGAATGATAAACTATGTGATTTCAATGATAATTATTGATAAGTTTGTATGTTTTCAAGCAATTGAGCTCCATGAGATTGCTTAGCATTTTCCTCAAGCATATACGTGTTTTATCGCGTTCTAAAGTAGGTAAGTTTCTACAAATGCTAAGCTTAAAGCTATGTCTTGAAATGATTCATAATATATATGATTTTAAAGCATGATATGTTTTTAGTAAGCTAGATACCGAAAGCAAGGAAGGTGTCCAGGAAGTACCTAAGGTGTTGACAGTACTTAATGACTTCACGTGCACGTAGAAAGTTCTAAAGAAGAGGCTGAAGTATGGGTTTCTTAGGCCATATTTGAGAGGCTGAAGCATGGGTCTGTTAGGCCATATTTGAGAGGCCAAAGTATGGGTCTCTTGGCGTGATACATACGTTGGGAGCTTGAGCGATGAATGCTCGTCCTCAACTAAGATTCAGGAAGTATTCACATAACGTTATTATGTTTTATGCTTCAAATGTTATGGAAGTTGTTCGATGAGTTATAGATAAAGACCTAATTAATAGTTAGAAGTGACACACACCGACTAAGGTTATAGTGGAAGTTGGGCTGGAGGGTCCCTCCCCCAACCAAGATTTAGTTCAGTAAGCTTATGCTCAAGAGCAGACCAGAGGAGTCGCTCTCTTGTAAAATTATTTAATGTGAAAGTTGAGGCCTAAAGGCCTCCCAGAGCTGATATCTATGATGCCTTTGATATGTTTAATTACTAGTAGAGAAGTTTTATGTAATTACTTGACTAATTTCTCAGTTTTCAGCCATGCTTTTTAGTTCATGATGTCCTATTATGTATGTTTGATATGTATGTCTTTTATGTTTCAAAGGTTTTTTCTTGAGATTTTTGTAATAGCTAAGATTAATGGAGTTTCAAATGATGTAATTAAACTAAGACTGTTTCCTTTTTCTTTGCAGGATAGGGCTAAGAATTTGCTAGAGTCCATACCATCAAAGAGCATCACCACTTGGGTGGAGCTAGCTCAAACATTCTTGAATAAATACTTTCCTCCTATCAAATCTTATAAATTGAGGTCTGAAATTATTTCATTTTCTCGACAACCAGATGAACAATTATTTGAAAGTTGGGAACCATACGACGATCTCCTTAGAAAGCGTCCACATCATGGATACCCTAGTTGATTGCAAATACAATTCTTCTATGATGGGTTGAACGGAAACACCAAAGCAATTCTAGATGTTACTGTTGGATGATCTCGTTTTTCTAAAACTGCTACAGAAGCTTACACTATTCTCGAGGACATGATCACTACAAGCTATAATTGGCCAAGTGAAAGGTCCTCTACTAACAAAGTAGTAGGAATTTATGAGGTTGATGAAGTAAGTGCTATTAAAGCTCAATTGACCACAATTACTAATGCTTTGAATAAAGTGACTATAGGTGGTCAAGCATAGAAGTCATTATCCATAGCGTCTCTAGCAACTAACCCAGCTGAAACTCAACAAATTTGGGACTCACATGATACTAAGACAGCTAACTATGTGGATTGAGGGCAATATAGAGGCCAATAACAACTTTCCACATACTACCACCCAGGTTTGAGAAATCATGAAAAATTTTCTTATGCAAATTGATAACTTGTAGAAATACAAGTTATCGTAGCCTTTTACATAGAATAATGATAGTAAATAGGCAAATCATGCATCAATAATGCTAGAATTCATGCTAAAACTAATACTTGCGCTGAAGTGCACAAAAAAATCCTATTTCCGCATATCATGAGTTAACATGCGTTAAAGTGTATATTTTGACGTTATTGTAAGAGTTGATTGCATGTGTCCATCCTAATGAAGAAATATTGATCGCATGCCTGGGGATCTCTAATCCTGTTCCAGTGGGTCTTACTACAACTTTAGAGTGATGACCATGATAGCAGCGCTGACTTTCTCACCTACCTTGTCAGGGATGGTGACTATCCATTGCGGGATCCCCAAGGTCATCAGAGGGTGGCTCTATAATTAGAGCCTTGACATCAATGGCAAAGTATCAAGGAACTCTACCTTAGGCAGAATCTTGTGATCATAGGTGAGAGCACACTCAAAAGTTTTGCTGAGAGTTCTTCACATCCATAGATCACCTTTGATTGACGACCGGAACTATGCTGGAGCAAGTGTCTGAGAGGGCCTTCTCCACTTCACACTACCATTCCATCACCAGCAGTCTCAACACACATCTATTGGAAACAAGAGATTGTTAAAAACTAGTCATCCATCTTTCTATCTTATCTTTGCTATTGTATTAAATTTTGGCTTAAGACATTAATAGATCTTGTAATCAACACATTTATCTCTATATCAGCATGTCTACCTTCATTATCTTACTTATCTTGAATATATTCATAAATGAGATGTTATATTGAATGATAAGGATAAGTTACATGATAAATTTTACTGGAAATGTTAACTTAAATGATGAATGTTTTTGTGAAAGTCGGTGTTGGAGAAAACTTTTAATTCCAAGATGTTCTAGGAATGACATGACGAAACCACCTTGGGATCCGACATGAATGATAAGCCTCGTCTAGCTAAAAGACATTAAACCAAACGCTTATTGGGAGGCACCTCAATTTTTTAATTGTTTTCTTTATATTTCCCATGTTTAGTTTAGTTCTTTATTTTTCTTTTTAAAAATAATGGAGTTATACATAGCTTTCATAGTTCTTCACCGTGTGCTTTTGATGTGGATTTCCAATGATAAAACTTGAATATGCGTGTTGAATGACTTATAGTGGAAATAGGATAGCAATATCTTGAAGTATGATTTATTTATGTCCCTCTTTGAGTTTTCCATATCATGAGCACTTAGTCACTTTAATTTAGAAACTTTAACTAATAGTAAGATTAAGTTAAGTGTATTTGGTTGTCACTTCGAAAGGTCCCACCAATTAGAGGGTTGATATGCATGATCATTTGTAATATTAGACTACGAAGAAAGAAAAGAATGATGTTTTTGCCTTTGGAAAAAAAAAAAAAAAAAAAGAAAGAATGTACATTCGTTAACAAGTGCTATAAAAGAAATATCTTTTTATTGTATAAACTTGTAATGTGTATGCATGGATGGGGGGTAAAACGAGTTGTCTTTGTTGTGATCAACTAGAACATCGAGAATTGAGCAGGTACGGTTCCTTATAGCGAATGTGTGAAAGTTAGTGCTCCTAGGTAAAATGATGCAAGTTTAGGGTCACTTATTGTTATAACCAAGACACCTTAGTAGACATATTACTTTCTTGAAATGTGTAGATGCTTGATGATTGGTGCATGAGCCAGAGTAGGGAAAAAATGAAGAAGCTTTCCTAAATATAACTTTTGTTCTTGTGTTTTGAATTAAATATGATTAGCAAATACACACATGGGAGATGATTAGATTTTTCAATGAATGAGCATAATGATAGACATGTTTGAATGTTTCTACTTGAGTTTTTAGCTAGCTATTCTTTCAGGTGTGAGTCATTATCACATTTATTTTGAACTTTTCTATAATCTTGTCTTATCTTTGCTCAAGACCACAAAAATTGTAAGTTTGGAATGGTGAAGTGCACACAAAATACATTATTTGTCTTAGATTTAGGATGGTTTTTAATGCTATTTTATGAGGTTTGATGTGTTTCCTAGTGGTTTTCAAAGTTTATGATTGAGAATTGAAATTATAGTCAAAATGAGCCAAAATGGACCAAAATCATGTATAAATAAGTCAAAACCGAGCAATGAATTGAAGAGAGTGGAAAAAAGAGATGAAGAAGGCCAAAATTCAAAAGGTACGACAACGTAACACATAGTTTAGCTATGTTGCCCCGCTACGTCGTAGACCTGAGAGCAAGGTTTTAAAGAGTGTTCCAATGCTTTAATTGGGTGTAGCTACACTAGGCCAGCATTGCAATGCTACCTTAGAGCGTTGCATTACACTGCGCAAACATCATACCAGTGTTCCAACGTTGTGATAGAGCGTTGCGATGCTCGACTTTCCAAAATTAAAACTTCTGCATTTTTGGTAATATATGGATCCCAAGTTTTGATCCTTTATATATTTGGATGTTCTTCAACACTCAAGGCACAAAAATCAGACCTAATTTAAGACCTAAAAAAGTGAGTTCCTACCTTAGAATAAGAGAGTGAAGACTTATTTTGAAGATCGTTCAAGATCCCGAGATGCCAATCGAGAAGAGATTGACGACTTCTTTTAAAGAAGAAGTATCACAAGAGAGTCTTCTTTAGTTCTTTACTTACTTTAACTTTATGCTATCAAATTTGTATGCAAATATATATTTGTGGGCAATGAATGGCAAAACTCTAAAGTTTTAGGGTGTTGATAGATATACTTATGGATTTGGGTTAATATTTAGTGATTTCTTGGATATTGTAGAACCTTATGCTTTTCAATGTTATTGTATTTAATTTATCTTGATCTTTCAATGAATGTTAGATTAAATTTTCAATTCGATACATTTCATGTTTAATCGGATCTATAACATTGGATTGTTATTAACCTTTCATGCAAATAGTTAGGGGAGTAGTAAAAAGCTTTGTGACAATGCTTAATGCCATGATTCTTAATTTGGTTTCAAGATATAGTTGTCATTTAAGATTGTATGAGAAAAGATTATTTTTTAAAGAAAATAATCCAGCTCTTAGTTTAGAGACTTAGGCTTATTGTTCATGCAAATATCCATGATTATTTTAAATATTATCTAATGAAATTTGTGATGAAATCAACACCCATAATGATTTTATTATGAAATTTACATTTTGTTTGTCAAGTTCATTTTTTTTTTACAATTACAATAACTTAAACTCGATTTTGATTCCTTAGCTAAACTTGACACTATTCCGAGATAACTAAACAATAACTGTTAAGTTGATCCTTGAGGATGATACTCGACCCCTAAAGTCATTTTATTATATTATAACTTGACCATGTACACTTACCTGCACATAAACCTAACATTAGTGGCTAGGCAAGACAATATAAGAAAAATTTGATGAACCTATGATCAAGTTGTGATTTGGGGAATCAACTCAAGAACCTAGGCTAGATATTTTAATTATTCAACTTTAATCTCAATTTAGATTCTCTTGCAACAAACAACTCCAAAACCCCCCTCCACTATCGATTACCCTCGGTCTGTAAACTGTTTCATTAAGAAATTTGACAATTTCCTGTGTTTAACCTGTGCTATCACTACTACATTTTAGTGGATACGGTTGAATTATTTAAACAGAATTGGATAACGAGTTCTGTCTTCCACTCTTCTTATGACAGTGACGAAGGTGTAAATTTTGTATAGGGAAACAGTGTTGTGAGGTTTGGGAAATTCTCCATCTTAGGAATTGATTTTCTCTTCTTCTTCTTAATTTCAATTGAATGAAAAGTTGTTGCTCTCTGTTTCAAAGTGGATGTAGACTTTTATAGTCGAACCACTATAATTCACTATGTTCCTCTTCTTCTCTTTCTCTTCATCTTTACTTTCTGATTTGTGATTTGGCTTTTTTTCATTTCTTTCTTTCATTGGTATATGAATTGTTTTCAACAATTAGTATCAGAGCTTCGTTAGAGAATTCTTGTCAGTCAAGCCCGCTCTCACCTGCCTCTGTTTTATTTATTCGTGGTTTTTCCTGCTCAATGTATTATTGGTGACATTTACGAATTCATGATCACCTCTCAGTTTTTTCATTCTCGAGGTCTTATTCAGCATCTTGCTGATTAAAGCTGCTTAGATAGCGGCAAGATTTGAAATTGAACATTTTGATGGAAAATAAGACTTCAGTCTTTGGAAGAAGAAGATGAAAGCTTTTCTCGTCTAACAAAAGGTAATGAAAGCACTGAAGGAACTCTTATTCAAGAGTACCTACGAGCAGAAGCGGATCTTTCCAATTCTTTATGACAGAATTACCGCATATACATTCAAACATACTTTCATAATGCTAAAGAGATCAAGAAATCATACCAGATGAAGATTTCTTCTTCACAGCGAGTCTGAAGCTCAACCGTCTACCTCAAACAATCACCACTCGAGCAGAAGGAAACGGAGAAGACATCACCACTCAGAGCCCTCAGTATTCATGGAGTGAGAATTCAAAGTGTGAGCTTTGTTTGGATTTGTAGAGGGAAGGAGGAAGAGAGACCGTACACAATGATCAAGCAAGTGGGAAATGCGTTCGTATATCGCATAGATAATATACTTGATCATTTAGGTGAAGTATACGATCATGTAGTAAAAGTAAGCGATCATCTAAACGATCGTGTAGGAAAAGGGTGAGCGATCGTCCAAACGATCACGTAGGAAAAACTAAGCAATCGTCTATACGATCGTTTAGTAAATATCAAGAGTTAAACGATCGCTTAGGAAAAAGGTAACGATTGTTTAGATAATAGCGCGCGACGGTGTAATCGGTACGCGATTGCTTAGCAATATCGTATATGTAAGTGATCGTGCAATCACTATCGTATAGGCACTGATTTTCTAAACGATTACACTATCTTTTTCATAATATCCGCACACCCCGAGATCAACACACCGTCTACTATTTAATACACTCATCCGTTATTTAGAACGAAGAGGCACCTTCCCATTTCCTTTATAACCATCCAATGAATGTAATCATCACATTCATAACTTATAAATTAATATCATATATTAATTATAATATTTTTCCTCTACTAGATATAAATCATATTTATATCCAATTTTCTCCAAATTAATGTATCTCATACATAAAGTTAATTATATCATATTTAATTAACTCGTTCAATTATATCATATATAATCGAACTCCCTCTTGGCAATTTGAACATTTCAAATTGACCCAAAAACTGACTCTCAACTTGTATCCAAACTACCAAGGGGATCTTATGAACCTATGGCTCGAAGCTCCAACAGTACGTTAATAGCTGACTAAACTCTTTAGTCATGATATCCACCATTCATTAATTGCCAGGCATTCCACTAAAGATCGATAGTTGGACTCTTCTTGCCATAGATATATTTCTATGTTCATTGGACATAACCAATCATCAGTATGATGACCCTTCACAGATGCTCGTAATTACAGCAGGCCATTTTACCATTTTGCCCCTATAATTACATCTTCCTCCTTAAGTATCATTGATCCCTCTAATAAACAATACAACATAGTCCTACTATGTGTGAACACCTCTCAGGCCATGAGAAGGTACGTGGCGCCACATCGCTCAAGCCCTGGAATCAGCCCTTAAGGGAGCTATCTATCTACTTACCCCTGCTTCAGGGAAGGAGTGAATTCCATCTTGTGTAGCTGAGTTCCCAGCTCCCAAATCAGACGAATCACCAAAATGGTAGGTTTGAGTCGGCGTTCTGGCCACTCGCACCCATGCAAATCAAAGGATCGCCTTCAATGGCAGGAGTTCTCAACTCACTCAGGATTGAGGTCATGTTACCGATGGTCATCCTAGTGAAGTGAAGTCTCGGTTATGAATGGTGTTATATAAAGAGACGTTAACACTTCGTGCTCAGGTCTTATACAAACTCTTTGTATAAGACGCCCCCACTCGCATGTCCTCTACACGAATGATCAGGATCAGACCATCTGTGACAAGTCACAACACTTGTGACCATTTCACAAAACAGGCCACATCTGTAGCGTTACCAGGATAATATTTCCCTCCTATATCTATATACTACAAACCATTTTGGTTATCACTCAAGACATAATCCACTTGTATGTCACCACATACATGCTTAAGTTACATACAGATAACTAGGGATGTTAAGTTTATTGGTTTGTGGTAAAATCTAAATGTGCAAAGTCAAGTAGTGAAGTAAATATCATTTATATTATACATCACAAGTATTCATACAAAGTTGTTTACAAACTACTGAACACGAGACTTTAGGGCACAAACCCCAACAATCTCCCACTTGTCCTAAAGCGAAGTGGGGAGTACAAGTAAACAGGCACAAAACAATAAACTAAAGCATAAAAATCCAGTGCAACAAAATCTCTCACTTGCCCTAGTCCAGCCACGGGCGGTCCCGTAGACCCATGCTCTAAAGGTGACCCTCAAACACTATAGCCGTGAGAGCCTTCGTAAACAAATTAGCAACATTTTTCTCCAAGGCGATCTTCGTGACAATCACGTCACCTCGATCCACTATCATGCAGATTGACTTTAACATGGCAACAGGTGAGAAAGTCTCCTCATAGTTGACTCCCTCCACCTGGGTATAATCCTTTGCCACAAGTCGAGCCTTGAAGGTTTGCACCTTCCCATCAGTACCCCATTTACGCTTGTAGATCCATTTACAACCTACAGGTCTTACCTCATCAGGCTGATCTACAAGAACTCATATCGAGTTGAAGTACATTGACTTCATCTCAAAATTCATGGCTTTCACCCATTCATCCTGGTCAACATCCTCCATTGCCTTTTTATAGGATAACAGATCCTCAACGTCGCCATCTGTCACTATAGCTAGGATTTCTGTGAAACCAAGATAGTGATCAGATGGGTTCGTAGCCCTCCCACTGCATCGAGGTTCCCTGGTGGAACCGACCTACCAGATGAACTATCATCAACAATTCTAGTTGATGAAGTAGGTTCTTCAACAACTCTTGTTGAAGCTTCAGTAGTTTCTTTGGAAAGCTCACTTAACACGAGTTTACTACGTGGACTGTACTCCCTGATATGATCCTCCTCCAGGAAATTAACATTCATGGAAACAAACACCTTATTTTCGGACGGATCATAAAAGTAACCTCCTCGTGTACCTTATGGGTGGCGTACAAAGAGGCACAACCTCGATCGTGATTCCAACTTCTTGGGATTTTCCTTAAGCACATGTGTTGGGCAACCCCATAAGCGGAAGCGATGTAAACTAGCTTTACGCCCATACCACAACTCCAAAGGTGTTCTTGCAATAGTGTGAGAAGGAACACAGTTGAGAATGTATACCGCAGTCTCCACTGCGAAACCCCAAAGCGAATCCAGTAAAGAAGCGTAATTATCATCGAACGAACCATGTCCAACAAGGTTCTGGAGAAATCCATTGGCATTTAGATTGAGTTACGGAAGATTTAATCATCTCTATGTTATGAAAGGAACTTACGGCTAAAGGTCTTAGCACATACAAGTTATTTTCCAATTTAGTTGTACAAATTTCAACACCATTCTTACGAATAAACACTTTATTCAATTTAAAAGAAATAGTGTAATTATACCGTAACATACAGTTTACAGAAATAAGGTTTCTTTATAGTTCAAGAACTTAAAAGACATCTTTTAATATAAGAAACCTATTCTGTATAGTAAACTGGATGTCTCCCACTATCATAACTGAGATGACATGCCCAGTACTTACTCGCAACGTCATCTCACTAGCCTCCAACTGTCCTCAGGATCTAATCCCCTTTTTCTGCCATGGCTTTAGCCTTGACAGCCTTCTTTTCCTCCAGATAACGAGGATAATTCTTCTTCTAGTGTCTGTCCTGATTATAGTGGAAACATTTTTCTTTTCCAACCAATGGTGGACGCTTCTTCTGGGCAATAAGTGGCGAGTTAGCAGGCGCATTCCCTTTCCCTTTATCACCCTTCTTTTTCTTCCCCTTTTCAGAGTTAGAAGTGGAAGGTGTAGACTTTGTTCCTAAGGTCGAACCTCGATAAAACTTTTAAGAGGATGAGACAACATTTACCTCACCTCCCTTTTTCTCCTTATTTTTCAGCAAGGATTGGTAAGTTTGCAACTCGTTGAGGAAAGTGGTAAGGGAGTATTCCACTTTGTTAATAATCGTATTACTAACAAAGTGGAGGAAGCTCTCCGGTAATGAATGCAAGATAATGCTAACCTGACTACCCTCATCAATTTTAGACCCATTCATCTCCGCCACGTAAAAGTGGACCATCATATTCAGCACATGTTCATGAATAGGGGTGCCTTCCTTCATTTTGGAACTGAATATGTGTTTCAGAGCGTCATGCTTGAGCTATCCAGACGGTTGTCCGAACGTTCCCCGCAGGGATTCCATGATCTCACGAGCTAAGACCATGCACTCGTGTTTCTTGGCCAATATGTCACTAAGACTGGCTAGAATATAGGCTCGGTCCTTCTCATTTATCCGTGTCCAATGCTTGTATGTTGCCCGAACATATCAATTAGCATCTTGAGGTGGAATAGGAGGACATTCTTCCGTAAGGACAAACTTCAGATCCTCGATGATGAGTATCGTCGTGAGCATATGTTTCCAACTTGAATATTTTTGGCCATTTAGTTTTTCGACGCTAAGCAAATTTATAGTGGCTGATGCCATTAAAAACTGTTGCTGAAAAAAAAAACGAATAACCCTTATAAGACTTTGCAAAAACTCATTTTAATAACCAATTAATTTTTAGCAAAATAGATTCCAAGTACCCTAAGTGAAAAGACTTCTATTTTGCAATGATGCCCCAGTAAGGCAGGACAAACGTCACCGATGGGGTGATCGGATGGCCCTTCACTAGGATGAGACATTCTCAACCATTAATCAGAACCAACTCTTGGAACTAAACCGAATAGCCACCATTTGTTCGGTCTAGAATAGTTAACCCTTAACAATCCTGCGTAAGTGTAACCCCTTGTTTTCAGCTCCAGAGTCCCGCCCTAATGCACTCACTGTAGGGAAAAGACAAATTAGGATAAGAGAGTAAGTGACCTTATCATCTTACAGGAGATCAAATAAAGAAACATGCAAAACATCCATCATATAGGGGGACATACCCAGGGTGCCACGACGCGATGCACAGAAACTTTATTCAATCCAATGAGGGAGACTGAGGGATATGCTGTCGCACTTCCCGCTCCCACTTACTATGAACACTCTCTCCATCCACCTTGATATTGACCTACTCAAACACCATCTGTTGGGGGGACATGCCAAAGGTGCCTCGAGGCCGAGGGTAGATCTCACGGTGTGGACTATGAGGGAGAAACGCGATAGGTGCAAATGAGGTATCAAATGCCCTAAGAACCTCCCACTGAATGTTCTACCTAGGGTTTTATTAACCTAGAAAATCCGGCTACTGATTATGAGTTAAGTCATTTATAAAGTTTGTTTAAAAACAAATTTTGTCTTTGAAAAAAAAAAAAACAAATCCAAGTAGTCATATTAAACTCTTTAATGGACTAGCCTTAGTTTGCATGCATGCATCAAATCTATCTAAATTACCTTTCCAGGTAGGTTTCTAGGTAGGGGTGTTCCATTGCCTTCATCTTAAATACCCCAGTCTAGAAAGAACCCGCCTTCAACAAAAGGTCTACTATAGATAGACTTGCTACATATTAATCTTTTACTAATTATTTTAGTTCTAATTTCATTTTATAACCATTTATAAAATAAACAACTAAAACACTCATCCCACATAACGAAGCATTTATAACGCTTATAAATATAACATTAAAAAAAAAATAAAGCATACATAAATATAACCCTTATATGATATGATGCCTGAGCATGCATTTATGTAAATTAAAATGTGCTTCTCTAAATTATAACACTTATAATAAAGAGAATATGCATGACCTAAGGTGGGATTTATCCATATGTGCATACCATATGACATATTAAAAACATACATCACATGTAATAAATAAAAGATTAATGGACCGGGATGAGCCTTTACAAAACCGGAATGAAATAACCCTATCTATTAATTTTTTCATCGAGCAAACTGGTTCACAAACGAACCGGGTCTTGAACTGCCAAGAGGACTCTATCGTGTAGTAAATGCCGTAGGTAGACAATCGTCCAGCGCGAACTAGATGATAGGAGCAAAATTAAATGATCGCGTAGACGACAACAAGGCAATGAAGCCTAATCGTCACTCAACGGGATGACAGGTAAACGATTTACCTTGCGTTACTAAGCGATCATTTAGTCAGTTACTAAGTGATGAAGCTTGCTAACCAAAACGATCGTCTAGTGCGATCACTTAAAGTGGCATCAGGTAAACGATTTACCTTGCATTACTAAGCGATCATTTAGTCAGTTACTAAGTGATAAAGCTTGCTGACCAAAACGATCGTCTATGCGACCACTTAATGTGGCATTAGGTAAACGATTTACCATGTATTACTAAGCGATCGTTTAGTTAGTTACTAAGCAATGAAGCTTGCTAACTAAAACGATTGTCCAGCGCGCGCACGCATTAAGCGATACGCAAGCATCACATCGTCTATACGACTTGATACTCGGTGATCGCGTAACCAATCTTCGACATGATGCGATCAACCCTTGGTCGCTTACCTAATCGCTTACACAATGCGATCATCTGCGATCGCGTACCTCATCGGCTGCATGATGCAATCAACACTTGATCGCATACCCCATCGTTTAATCGATACAATCAACAGCGATTACGTACTCCATCATCTGCACGATGCGATCAACCCTTGATCGTCTCCTTCCTCGAAGAACCACAACGCTTGCTCCGATCTTCTTAACGAACGACTCAAAACTCAAACAGACTTTGAATATAGACTCGATAATGAATATTAATGCCCAAAAAACGCAAGGGCCTTTACAAAAAACCGCAAATGTAAAAGCATTAAATCAAACCGAGGCTAACATCCACGAAAACATCCATAAATCTACACATCCACAGCAATTCAACGATTAAATAGTGTAGAAATGCACCCACCAAGAACATATTTGCAATTCTTTTGCAGCAAAGAATTGAATATCAAAAAACCTAGTGCTCTGATACCAATTGAAGGAACGCTTATTCAAGAGTACCTACGAGCGGAAGCGGATCTTTTCAATTCATTGTGACAGAATTACCGCATGTACATTCAAACATACTTTCATGATACTAAAGAGATCAAGAAATCATACCAGATGAAGATTTCTTCTTCACAGCGAGTCTGAAGTCCAACCATCTACCTCAAACAATCACCACTCGGACAGATGGGAACGGAGAAGACATCACCACTCAAAGTCCCCAATATTCTTGGAGTGAGAACCAAAGTTTGGCCTTTGTTAGGATTTGGTAGAGGGAAGGAGGAAAAGAGATCGTACACAATGATCAAGCAAGTGGAAGATGCAGTCGTCCATCGCATAGACAATATGCTTGATTGTTTAGGTGAAGTATACGATCGTGTAGTAAAAGTAAGCAATCGTCTAAACGATTGTGTAGGAAAAGGTAAACGATCGTGTAGGAAAACGGTGAGCGATCGTCCAAACGAACACGTAGGAAAAACTAAGCGATCGTCTATACAATCGTTTAGTAAATATTAGGGGCTAAACGATCGCTTAGGATAAAGGTAAATGATTGTTTAGATAATAGCGCGCAATGGTGTAATCGGTATGTGATCGCTTAACAATATCGTATATGTAAGCGATCGTGCAGTCACTATCGTATAGGCACTGATTTTCTAAATGATGACAATATAATTTTCACAATATCCACGCACCCCAAGATCAACACACCGTCCGCTATTTATAATGCACTCATCCATTATTTAGAACGAAGAGGTGCCTTCCAATTTCCTTTATAACCGTCCAATGAATGTGATCTTAAAAAATTCATAACTTATAAATTAATATCATATATTAATTACAATATTTTTCCTTTACTAGCTATAAATCATATTTATATCCAATTTCCTCCAAATTAATGTATCTCATACATAAAGTTAATTATATCATATTTAATTAACTCGTTCAATTATATCATATATAATCGAAATCCCTCTTGTCAATTTGAATATTTCAAATTGACCCAAAAACTGACTCTTAACTTGTATCCAAGCCATCAAGGGGACCTTATGGACCTATGGCTCGAAGCTTCAACGGTACGTGAATAGTTGACTAAACTCTTTAGTCACGATATCCACCATTCGTTAAATGCTAAGCATTCCACTAAAGACCGACAGTTGAACTCTTCTTGCCATAGATATATTTTTATGTCCATTGAATATAACCAATCATCAGTACGATGACCCTTCAAAGATGCTCGTAATTACAGCAGGCCAATTTATCGTTTTGCCCCTGTAATTACATCTTCCTCCTTAAGTATCACTAATCCTTCTAATGAACAATACAACATAGTCCTACCATGAGAAGGTGCGTGGCGCCACATCGTTGCCCTGGAATCAGCCCTTAAGGGAGCTATCTATCTACTTACCCCTACCTCGAGGAAGGAGTGAATTCCATCTTGTGTAGTTGAGTTCTCAGCTCCTAAATCAGACGAATCCCCAAAATGGTAGATTTGAGTCAGAATTCTGGCCACTTGCACCCATGCAAATCAAAGGACATCCTTCAATGGCAGGAGTTCCCAACTCACTCAGGATTGAAGTCATGTTACCTATGGTCATTCTTGTCACACCCCCTCTCAGATTACCCTTTTATTCTCGATGAGGATATGAACGTGATAGTTACTAGCCCTACTGCCAGCACTCATCACCCAAGCCTTCTAATCTAAATACCAACCTGTTTGAGACATTAGTAATATACAAAAACATCAAACCTCCCTTAAGGTTCTACAAAGATTCCATAAATACATGCATACAGCTAAGACATTACATTTATAGAAAAAAATTCACAAGTGACCCAAACATTCCTACAAAAGCCCTAGTCTCTCTCAAAACATGTGTACATAAAAAGATCATCAACCTAAGTCTTTTAATAAGCCGAGTCTTTCAGTGGCAAGCAGCAGCAGGATCAATCTTGAGGAAATTGACCGCTACCTGAAAAGGGAAAATACAGAAATTCTGTGAGCTAAAAGTCCAATGAGTGACTATAGAATCGTAAAGCAACAATCATAGAACCACTATAAACATGTAAATATACCAATGAGTAAACTCAAGCAATTGTCTCTAGATGTAGCTCTAAACCATTCTCAGACATCATTAAACATTATTATTCCCTAGTTTAGAACGAGCCTAAACGCTCTAGCTCCCAAACATTTATTACCGGCCAAGAGACCCATACTTCGGTCTCTCATTCATAACTGTCTATGTGCACGTGGTCATACTAAGTACTATCATATTTTAGGTACTTCTGCTTAGATACCTTCTCAAATTTGTCCTTCGGTATCGAGCTACTATGATACCTTCTCATATGTCCTTCGGTATCAAATTGACCAGATACCTTCTCAAATGTCCTTCGTATCAAATTGGCCAGGTACATTCTCAAATGTCCTTCGGTACCAAATTGGTTAGATACCTTCTCAAACATCCTTCGGTATCAAATGTGTATTTTGTAACATCAAATTAAGTTCCATTGCCTAGTATTTACACACGAACTCATTCTCTCAAAGCCTTCCCCTAGAAAGCATATATCAAAAGCAGAAACATAGCTTTTGTAATGGTTGCACGACATACCTTGGCCTGTGTTACGCACATACAAGCCGGGAAGCATGCGTTAAGTTATTCTCCAACCATTTGTTGCTTGAGGAAGTATAAATTCATCATTAATGTCACTATGTTTTACTTGATCATATATGCATGAGTATTGAAAACCTTAAGTTTACTTAGTCACTCACCATTCGTCAGGCTCTTAATAGTTTATACGTTTCCCCTAGCTCTTCTTGGCCTGAAAAGATATAATTCCCAATTAAACTACTTAGAATTTCTAGTAAAATACCTCAAATAATTCATTTATTAAAGGAACTTCCATCAACACAGACAACCTTACTAACGAGATCCCTATGAGAAAGATCCTCATGAGCGAGATCCCCCTCATGAGTGAGATCCTCATGGGCGAGATCACGAGGTCCCCTAGAGCAAAATCAGCGACATCCTCTAGAGCGAGATCAAGCTTTTCCTGTCAAATTTTCACCTTAGCGATACTCACCTTACCAGCAATAATCAGCCCAATTCCTAGCAAGATTTCCCCCTAGAGTGAGATCCTCCTTAGAAAATTAGCGAGATTTCTTTTATAAGCGAGATCCCCATGCCCACATCTCGCTATAATTCTCCACGATGAATTGCTTGCTTGTTCTTCACAAGCTGCTGTCTGCTTATGCACCAATTCCCTGTTATAACTTCAAAAATTCATAACTCAAAATCCAAAGCTCTTTTCAAGAAACTTCCTTCTATAAACTTGTTTAGAATTGATTAATTCCTTACCTTAAAATTTCAGCCCAGAATTCCTCATATCTTAGCTTGGAACTTCCAATCTTCACCTCAGCCCTGCTTAAATCTAAGATTCTGCCTTCTCTTTATTTTCTTCACTCCTTGTTCTTCTCCTCCTAAAATCCTCCTCGGAAAGACAATCTCGCAACCTAGATTCTCTAAGCTTTTGAATGGCACCGAATTCACTAAAATTTTTCATGTCAACTGTCGAAACCAAACTTTTGAAGCTCTTCTTCCATAAAAAACTTCCCACCGCCTCCCAAGTTCAAGGATTAACCGCCACGTTATCCCCACCTAATATGTTTTTCCTTCTCTTTCATCATATTTCCTATAAATAACCATGAATTACTACTTTAACAAAAATAAGAAAGAAAATATATAATATAACATTCCTTTGGCTAAACATGCTTATCTAGGAACCTAGAGTTCGGGGTTTACAATCATCCCTTCCTTAAAAGAAATTTCGTCCTCAAAATTTACCTGATATGTCATTTGAAAAGTTGAGGATATCCCTTCCTCATTTGCTCTTCAGGTTCACAGGTAGCTTCCTCGATTCCATGATTACGCCATAGCACCTTCACTCAAGGAATCGTCTTATTTCTAAGTACCTGGTCTTTCCTGTCCAAGATCTTAATGGCCTCCTCCTCATAAGATAAATCTTCTCTGAGTTGTACCGGTTGTGTTGCTAGTATGTGCATGGAATCAGGCACGTATTTCCTTAACATTGACACATGAAATACGTCGTGAATACGAGCTAGCTTCACCGGCAATTGCAACCTATAAGCTACTGGACCAACCCGTTCCACAATTTCATATGGTCCAATGTAACGTGGACTTAACTTCCCTTTTCTCCCAAACCGGAGAATTCCTTTCCATGGGGATAGCCGAAGAAATACCCGTTCTCCGACTTCAAATTCTAGTTCTCTTCTTCGCTTATCAGCGTAGCTCTTCTGTCTATCGCGAGCCGCCTTAAGATTATCCCTGATAAGTTTCACATTCTCTGTTGTTTGTTGAACTAATTCTTGACCCAATAATTGTCGTTCTCCGACTTCATTCCAGCATACTGGGGTTCTACATGGTCGGTCGTACAATGCTTCATAGGGAGCCATTTCGATACTAGAATGGTAGCTATTGTTGTAGGTAAATTCAGTCAACGATAAGTGTGTATCCCAACTTCCTTTAAATTGTAGTACACATGCTCTTAACATATCTTCCAGTGTTGTATAGTTCTTTCCAACTGTCCATCTGTTTGCGGATGAAAAGCTGTACTGAAATGCAATTTAGTGCCCATAGCCTTTTGTAAACTAGTCCAAAATTTTGAAGTGAACCTCAAGTCCTGATCCGACACTATCAACACTGGGGTTCCATATTGGCTGATTATCCTATCCACATAAATCTTAGCTGGACGATCTAGTGTAAAAGTAACTTTTACTGGTATGAACTTGGCCATCTTAGTTAGTCTATCAACTATTACCCAAATACCATCAAATCTTGAGGGTGTCTTAGGCAATCTAAATAAAAAGTCCATTGTCACATGCTCTCACTTCCACTCAGGCACTGGCGATGGATTGAGTAATCCTGTTGGTCTTTGTCTCTCAAGTTTTACTTGTTGACAGATTATGCATCGATCCAGATATTCTGCTATGTCTCTCTTTATTCCAGGCCACTAGTAAGATTTCATCAAAGTTCTATACATCTTAGTGCTACCTGAATGCATAGCATAAGCGGAACTATGTGCTCCCTCTAGAATGGCTTGTTTAAGCTGTAACTTGTTAGGCACACACATTCTCCCCTCCTTTTCTAGCACATTGTCTGCTCCTAGTTGAAAGTCACCCCTAATGCCCTTACTTACATCATCAGTAATCTTTTGAAGATCAGGGTCTTTCAACTAATCCCATTTAAGGTTTTCTACTAAGGTAGGCCTCATCTGGAAAGTAGCTATCATCCCTCCTGACGATTCCACTGATAAGGCGGTTCTAGAATTCCTGAACTCCTGCAACAGTCGTAATCTTTAATCAATTCAATCCATCTTCATTGTCTTAGATTCAACTTCTTTTGATCAAAGATATATTTTAAGCTTTTGTGATCTGTAAATATCCTGCAGTGCTCTCCAAATAAGTAATGTCTCCACAACTTCAGAGCCAAAACAACTGCTGCCAACTCCAGATCATGCGTGGGACAAATGCCCTCATGTTTCTTAAGTTGACGAGAGGTATATGCAATCATCTTCCCATCCTGCATCAACATACATCCTTGTAGGGATGCGTCGCAATAAATCTCAAATTCCTTACCTGGAATAGGCAAGTAAGCATTGGTGCTGATGCTAGCTTCTGTTTCAACTCCTGGAAACTATGTTCACACTCCAACGACCATTCAAACCTTACGCCTTTCTTCGTTAGGTTCGTCAATGGAAGAGCTATCTTAGAGAAACTCTCCACAAACCTCCGATAATAACCTGCCAACCCTAGGAAACTGCGTATTTCTGAAACGGTTGTGGGTCGTTCCCAATTAACTATTGCTTCCGTCTTCTAGGTATCTACACTAATGCCCTCTACTGAAACAACATGCCCAAGAAATACTACCCGATCTAACCAAAAATCGCATTTACTGAATTTAGCATACAACTGCCCATCTCGCAATGTTTGCAATACTATCCTCAGGTGGGTAATATGATCCTCCCTACTACCAGAATACACCAGTATATCATCAATGAATACTATCATGAACTGGTCCAAGTAGGGATGAAATATCCTATTCATGAGATCCATGAATACCGCAGGGGCATTTGTCAATCCGAATGGTATTACTAAAAATTCATAATGTCCATATCTCGTTCTAAATGCGGTTTTAGAAATATCGGTTTCCCTCACTCCCAGTTGATGATAACCCGATCTCAAGTCTATCTTTGAAAACACTGTGGCTTCTCTTGATCAAATAAATCATCAATGCGGGGTAACAGATATCTTTTCTTAATCGTTATCTTATCCAACTGTCTATAGTCGATACATAATCTAAGTGTATCATCCTTTTTCCTCACAAATAATACCAGAGCTCCCCAAGGCGATACACTAGGTCGAATGTATCCCTTGTCAATTAACTCTTGCAGTTGAACCTTTAATTCTTTCAACTCGGCTAGCGCCATTTAATACGGTGCCTGTGATATAGGAGTTGTTCCCAAAATTAAGTCAATAGTAAACTCCACCTCCCTGTCGGGTGGTAATCCCGATAGTTCGTCAGGAAATACATCCTGAAACTTATTTACCACTGGGACATCTTCTGGGTTCAACTCTTTCCCTTAAGCAACCACTACATGAGCCAGATAGGCTTTACATCCCTTCCTTAACAGCTTCTGAGCTTTCACTACCGATATCAAATTCCTTGCGACTAATCATTTGCTTCCTGTCAGCATTGCATCCTGGCCATTTGATTTTCTGAGTACTAACTCTTTCTTGTAACAGTCTACTGAAGCATGATACTTACTTAGAAAATCCATCCCCAGGATAGCATCAAACTCCAACAGTTCTAAGGGAAGTAAATCAGCATAGAAGTTCTGACAATTGATTAGTACCTCACAATGATTATAGCATTTATCTACTACTATCACATCCCCCAAAGGAGTAGAGATAAATAACTCTTTAGGCATAGGTTCAACCAACCTATCTATACTAGGTGTATACATGCTAGATATAAATGAATGTGTGGCACCAGGATCAAATAAAACATAAGTAGACTGCCCACATAACATAACATTACCGGTCACAACATCTGGAGACTCTGCTGCCTCCTGGTGCGTCACGACATACACTCGCCCCTGCCGCTGGGATCGACCTACGACATTCTTCTGCTTGGCACCACTTGACCCCCCACCCCGATTTCCAGCACTCTTTGGTTTGTTAACTGTCTGGGAGGTCGGCTGTTGTGCTGTTGGGATGTCTCTGTTCATCTGAGGACAATCCCTCTTGAAATGCCATGTTTGTCCACACTGGAAGCATGCACCTCTGCCACTATAGCATGCCCCAAAATGCCTCTTGCCACAACTAGGGCACGTTGGTCTCTTGTCTGTGCTGGCTATCAACTCACCAGCTCGTGGCATCCCTGGTCAGCTAACTGCCCTGGC
This sequence comes from Benincasa hispida, assembly GCF_027475165.1. Classification (NCBI taxonomy): domain Eukaryota; kingdom Viridiplantae; phylum Streptophyta; class Magnoliopsida; order Cucurbitales; family Cucurbitaceae; genus Benincasa; species Benincasa hispida. The sequence goes on along the minus strand of NC_143478.1, from coordinate 45,239,495 downwards.
TGAGGGTCTCGTTTTCCTTTTCTTGGATCATTGCCAACTGGTTCCCTTAAAATGGCTTCCACTAGTCTGGGTTGCAACTGGAAATCGGAATCCCTTGTTTCTAGGCCCTACTACGACCTCACTGGCTCTTGGCAACTGCTCAACATCAGCCAAACTCCGCTCGACTCATGTTGCTGTTTCTACTAACTGGTTAAAATCTAGCCAATTAGCCGTAGACGTCACCAGAGTTCTGATTTCCTTCCGTAAACCTTGTTCAAATTTCCTGCATCTATCTCTTTCCTCAGCAATAATTGGCAGAGCATATTGTGATAACTCTGTAAATTTCTGCTCATATTCCGCCATTGATATCGTTCCCTGTGTTAATCTGAGGAACTCATCCCTTTTTGCATCCCGGAACGAGCTAGGGTAATACTTGTCCTCAAAGGCCTTCCTGAACCCAGGCCATAACATCACATTTATACTGGCTCGTCTAGCGGATATCACTTTCCACCATTTCTCTACTTCTTTCTGTAGTAGAAAGGTGGCTAACCCTACTTTCCTGTCCTCTGGACAACTCATAACTTTGAAACATTTTTTAACTACATTCAGCCATAACTCAGCTTCAACTGGATCTGTTGTACCTTCAAAAGTCACAGCTTCTAAGGCTTTAAACCTCTCAATACAATATTTTTTCTCTGGGTCGGCTCGTACAGAGCCCATATTAGCTGCTAACCTCTGCACTATCCTGTCAAAAACTATATGTTCTAGCTGAGAATCTACCCTTGTCTGGGGGGTACTAGACTCTCCCTCAGACATCATTTCCTGACCCACTAGATCATTCACCTTCTTTTTGCCACCCGGTGGGTTTTCTCCAACCTCCGAGCCCCTATTGGTAGGGTCAGTGTTCCTGCCACCTGTCTGCTTACTCGGTCTGCCACATTGCCTCCACATTTCACCTAATATAATGTACACCTATTAGGGACTCACACTTAAGGACTTAGACTTATGCATAAACTTCCCTCTCATTCCCAAAACCTTATGCTGTGATACCAACTTATCACACCTTCTCCAGATAACCCTTTTATTCTAAAAGAGGATATGATCGTGGTAGTTACTAGCCCTACTACTAGCACTCATCACCCAAGCCTTCTAATCTAAATACCAACTTGTTTGAGACATTAGTAATATACGCAAACAGCAAACCTCCCTTAAGGTTCTACAAAGATTCCATAAATACATGCATACATCCAAGACATTACATTTATAGAAAAATATTAACAGGTGACCCAAACATTCCTACAGAAGCCCTAGTCCCTCTCAAAACATGTGTACATAAATAGATCATCAACCTAAGTCTTTTAATAAGCCGAGTCTTTCGATGGCAAGCAGCAGCAGGATCAATTTTAAGGAAACTGACCGCTACCTGAAAAGGGAAAACACATAAATTTTGTGAGCTAAAAACCTAGTGAGTGATTATAGAATCGTAAAGCAACAAGCATAGCGCCACTATAAACATGTAAATATACCAATGAGTAAACTCAAACAATTGTCTAGATGTAGCTTTAAACCATTCTCAGATATCATTAAACATTATTATTCCTTAGTTGAGAACGAGCCTAAACGCTCTAGCTTCCAAACGTTTATTACCGACCAAGAGATCCATATTTCGGTCTCTCATTCATAATTGCCTACGTGCACGTGGCCATACTAAGTACCATCATATTTTAAGTACTTCTGCTCAGATACCTTCTCAAATTTGTTCTTCAGTATCGAGCTATTATGAAACCTTCTCATATGTCCTTCGATATCAAATTGGCCAGATACCTTCTCAAATGTCCTTTGGTATCAAATTGGCCAGGTACCTTTTCAAATGTCCTTCAGTACCAAATTGGTTAGATACCTTCTCAAACGCCCTTCGGTATCAAATGTGTATTTTGTAACATCAAATTAAGTTCCATTGCCTAGTATTTACACACGAACTCATTATCTCAAAGCCATCCCCTAGGAAGCATATATCAAAAGCAGAAACATAGCTTTTGTAATGGTTGCACAACATACCTTGGCCTGTGTTACACACATACAAGCCGGGAAACATGCGTTAAGTTATTCTCCAACCATTTGTTGCTTGAGGAAGTATAAATTCATCATTAATGTCATTGTGCTTTACTTGATCATATACGCATGAGTATTGGAAACCTTAAGTTTACTTAGTCACTTACCGTTCATCAGACTCTTAATGGTTTATACGCTTCCCCTAGCTCTTCTTAGCCTGAAAAGATATAATTCCTGATTAAACTACTTAGAATTTCTAGTAAAATACCTCAAATAATTCATTTATTAAAGGAACTTCCATCAACACAGATAGCCTTACTAGCGAGATCCCCATGAGCAAGATCCTCATGAGCAAGATCCCCCTTATGAGCGAGATCCTCATGAGCAAGATCCTCATGGGCAAGATCAGCGAGATCCCCTAGAGTGAGATCAACGAGATCCCCTAGAGCGAGATCAGCGAGATCCTCTAGAGCGAGATCAAGCTTTTCCTGTCAAATTTTCACCTTAGCGATACTCACCTTACCAGCGATACTCAGCCCAATTCCTAGCGAGATTTCCTCCTAGAGCGATATCCTCCTTAGAAAATCAGCGAGATTTCCTTTATAAGCGAGATCCTCATGCCCACATCTCGCTATAATTTTCCACGATGAACTGCTTGCTTGTTCTTCACAAGCAGCTGTCTGCTTATGCACCAATTCCCTGTTATAATTTCAAAAATTCATCACTCAAAATCTAGAGCTCTTTTCAAGAAACTTCCTTCTACAAACTTGTTTAGAATTGAGTTACTTCCTTACCTTAAAATTTCATCCCAGAATTTCTTATAGTTTGGCTTGGAACTTCCAATCTTCACCTCGACCCTTCTTAAATCCGAGATTCTGCCTTCTCTTTATTTTCTTCACTCCTTGTTCTTCTCCTCCTAAAATCCTCCTCCGGCAAGAAAATCTCGCAACCTAGATTCTCTCAGTTTTTTAATGGCACCGAATTTACTAAAATTTTTCATGTGAACTGCCGAAACCAAGCTTTTGAAATTCTTCTTCGAAAAAACACTTCCCACCACCTCCCAAGTTCAAGGATTAACCGCCACGTTACCCCAACCTAATATGTTTTTCTTTCCCTTCCATCATATTTCCTATAAATAACCATGAATTACTACTTTAATAAAAATAAGGAAAATATATAATATAACATTCCTTTGGCTAAACATACTTATCTAGGAACCTAGAGTTCGGGGTTTACAATCCTAATGAAATGAAGACTTAGTTATGAACGGTGTTATATAATGAGACATTAACACTTCATGGTCAGGTCTTATGCAAACTCTTTGTATAGGATGTGCCCCCTCGCATGTCCTCTACACGAATGATCAGGATCAGACCATCTGTGACAAGTCACAACACTTGTGACCATTCTACAAAGCAGGCCACATCCGTAGTGTTACCAGGATAAGGTTTCCCTCCTATATCCATATACTACAGACCACTTTGGTTATCACTCAAGACATGATCCACTTGTATGTCACCATATACATGCTTAAGTTACATATAGATAACAAGGGATATTAAGTTTATTGGTTTGTGGTAAAATCTAAATGTGCAAAGTCAAGCAGTGAAGTAAATATCATTTATATTATACATCACAAGTGTTCGTACAAAGTAGTTTACAAACTACTGGACATGAGACTTTAGGGCACAAACCCCAATAAGCACTTCTAGATCCAAGTTAGCTACCTGCTATTGAAGATTAGAAATCTTAAATGCATGAAATAGCGTATAGCACTAGAATTTATATCTCTCTGACAATATTCTTAGAAGAGTTGCTGAGATAGAAAATGTTTCTAACTTATGGAAGAAATTAGATGAAATATTTATGTCAAAATCAGTAACTAATAAAATCTATTTGCAAGAAAAACGGTTTGGCTATAAGATGAATCTGGCCAAAGGTCTTGAAGAAAATCTTGATGGATTTAATGAGATTCGTCTAGCAGTCACGAACATGGGGGAAAAGATTTCTGGTGAGAATTAGGTAGTAATTCTTCTTAACTCAATAACTGAAAAATATAAAGAAATGAAAGTCGCTAATGAAAGCTGTTATTAAATGTAGAAGAAAGACACTTACTCTTGATATTGTATTGGATTCACTACGCTCAAAAGAGCTTGAAATCAAATCTAAGAAGAATGAGTTTAATGCATATTTTTCTGAAGGGAATTGAAGAAACAACATAAAAAATCCTCTAAAAATCAAGGCAAAAATGGGAATAAACTTGCAAGTAAGGAGAAGAAGAAAACTACATGCAATTATTGCAGGAATGAAGGCCATACTATATATGAATGCCTTGTATTAAGACACAAGTGCAAATTACCTGTGATAGGTGAAAATAAAGCGTCAGCTAATGTTGAAGGTTATGACTCAGCTGAAGTTCTTATGGTTTCTCAATATGAGATTGTTGATGAATGGATTATGGACTTTGGCTGCATTTTCCACATGACCTCTCACAAAGGATATTTTACTGAATTAAGTGAATTTGATGGTGGAGAAGTTATGGTTGGTGGTAATTGTTGTAATTTAAAATGCCACCGCAAAAATGATATGCGATGTCTTAATCATGCCACCCGGTAATATATGCAATGCTACAAAATTCACTGTAGAATGCCAATTAATGCGTTCATATAGTTTATGCATGTCACAAGTTTTCTTGCGATGAAACCCAGTATAATTCCACCGCAAGTTTCTTAGAATGATCCAAGGTCGAACACGGGGATTTGCGATGCTAATGCGACAATGATGTGATATATGCAACCGTAAACAAATTAAGATTGTGAGGTGCTGAAGAGTAAAATGCGATGATAAATGAACAAATAGGTAAATAAATCTGAAGTTATGCAAAGTGTGTATGAGAGAATGCGATGGCAAGTCTTGTGGATAGAATCAGAGTGAGAACGGGTCTGGGGAAAAGAACATCGCAAGTTTGTCGATCCTGTTGAAGACGCAACTAAGGTTCTGTCTTCCCTTGGCTTACACCTCATGGTGATCGCCTGCGTCACCATATTTCTATAATGATCAGGGACGAACGTTTCAAAACGCAAAGTTGTTTCTATCTCTAGAAACACTTCTTGCTTTAGTTAATGCATTCTATCAACATTCTTTCGAGAGGTGGATTAACATCTTCACTTATGCTCTCACAAGTGAAGATGTCATTGAGCATACGTTAAATAAACTTAGTTGACTTCTTCAACATGGATTGACTTACTTGCTCAATCCTTCCTCCACACCTTGGAGGTTTAGTAACTCGTGGTGAGAGAAATGGAAGATGAATGTGTTATGGTGAACAAAGAGATGAACATGAACATGATAATGATATTAACTAGTAAAGATAAAGTGTTTGTTACAGAGATATGAATGAAAGACAGGAAATGAACAACAATCGATGAACGGAAAGTAAGAATAGTTGAGAGCAGCGTGTTAATGTCTTGGCACGAATCCCAATCTGAGCTATTTTCTTGCCGGCGTGATGGAGGAATGAGGTGGAGAAAATCCTTCTCAGGAGAGTTCTCGAGGTAAGAATGTCCCTTTCACAGAACTTCTTTTTGTATCTTTTTCCGTGTGTTTTTCTTTTTTGTGCTGAGTGTTATTGTTGCTATTTATAGACTTTAGCACCTCTTGTGTCAATGGTCCCACTCTGCAAAGATACTTTTTCCTATCGAGACTTGGTGGGAATGTCCGCTCTGCTCCACGTTCAATTTGTCAAGTCGTACATCAAAAAAGCTGTACAATTTCAGAAATCCTCGAGAATGCGTTGATCTTTTAGTCCACGAGAAATCGTCACATGTGGTGATACCTGTTACCTGCAATACAAAGATTTGGATATCCTTTTTTTGCCATCGCAATGTGGTCAGCGAGTGTGTTTTCGATACTTTTACAATCTTTGCGTTTCTAAGCCAATTTTAATATGTTTGACGCAACTTTTTCTTCCTATTTCCGCATATTCTAAGTAAAATGATATATATAACTTGTATTTCTACCAGTTATCAATAACCATCTATGCAAAATCAAAGCGATAGACTCAATTACTGTAAAGTTGGGTAATGGTTCTTTAAAAATCCTTAACTCGGTGAGATTTGTACCAAGTCTCAGGTACTCTTGGAACTTTTGACAAAGCTAGTTATACTTGTAACACTGAAAAAGGTGTCATGTCTATTTACAAGGCATCAACTCTAAAAATGATAGGTACTAAAAAGGTGGGTTGTATGTGCTATCAAGGAACATTTTTTTTGTTAGAATCAAACCTTCCATAAACCTGAGAACAATACTTAACTATGGCATGAGATATTAGCACACATCAGTCTTACATGTTTAAATCATCTGCACAAGTAAGGCTTTCTGGATAAAAGACAGTTGACAAATCTGAAGTTTTTTGGTCATTGTGTTACAGGAAAAGCTACAAGACAAAGTTTTACCAAGTCAAAGTAGAAAACAATTGATAGACTCGACTATATTCCTCTGATCTGTAGGGATCAGCTCGAGTTTCAACTCATGGAGGTGCTAGATATTTTTTAACCCTTATCGACTTCTCAAGGAAAGTTTTGGTCTATCTTCTTAAGACTAAGGATCAAGTCGATGAGAAGTTTGTTGAGTAGAAGAAATACATTGAAAATTAGTGTGGCAAGAAGATAAAACTGTTTAAAAGTGACAATGACTTGGAATACTTGAACAACCATTTTCAAGATTTGTGCAAAACCTCGAGTATTAGAAGACATTTGACAGTATCATGTACCCCACAACAAAATGGCCTAGCTAAAAGGTACAATAGGACCCTCCTTGAAAAGGTGAGGTGTATGCTTTCAAGTGCAAAATTACCCGAAGTGTTTTGGGTTAAAAAATAGATCTTTGCTTCAAAACTCCTCAAGAACTATGGACTTATAAACCATCAAGCCTAAGTCACTTGAGGATCTTTGATTCTGCAGCCTTTGCTCATATAAAACGAGGGAAGCTAGAACCTAGAGCAAAAAGGTGTATTTTACTTGGCTACCCTCATGGAACCAAAGGGTATATAGACTATGGTCTCTTGAACTTGGAGATCAAAAAGCATTATGCGCAGGGATGTAACCTTCAATGAAGTCCTAATGCCTTGGATGAACCAGCCTTCTAGTAAGGAAGATGGTCTTTCAGAGACTTTCGATATTGAGCTTGCTTCAGGTAGCTCTAGTGTTGAGAATAACACTGAATCAACTCTTGTTCCCATTCAAGATTAAATCAACCCCAACTAAATTTAGACTCACACCCTCGATCTGAGACTGGAGAAGAGGGTGTTTCATCATCCTCAAACCATTCTCAAAACATAGATCATCATATTGATAACTATCATCTAACAAGAGACGGGGTGAGAAGGACAATTAGACCTCTCTCTCGTTATGAATGCTCAAATTTTGCTGGTTTTGCTTTGAATTGTGTAGAATTTGGGAACATCACAACACCTAATATATATAAAGAAGCTCTAAAGTCTGAGAATTCTGCAAAGTAATCTGAAGCAATGCATCGTGAAATTGACTCTCTACATAAAAATGAAACATGGGTAGTTGACAAACCTTTAAATTAGAAGATTATTGATTGCAAGTGGATCTTCAAATTAAAGCAAGGAGTTAAGACCACAGATCAATCTAGATATAAGGCTAGGTTGGTAGCCAAGGGATATGCTCAAGAAGAGGTTGTTGATCACAATGAAATATTCTCCCTAAAGGTAAGACATACATCTATTAGAATTTTATTATCAATTGTAACCCATTATCAACTTGAACTTGAACCGATGGATGTCACCACTGCTTTCTTATATGGCTCTCTAGAAGAAGATATTTACATGAAACAACCTTTAGGATTTAAAGCAGGGGGTAAAGAAGACCAGGTTTGCCACCTAAAAAGATCCATCTTTGGACTCAAACAATCTCCGAGACAGGAGAACAAACGGTGTGGTAACTTCCCCACCTCTAATGGCTTTGATAAGTGTAAATTTGTAGTTGTGTATATAGAAAATCAGTTGGATTAGACATGTTAGTTCTACTGCTATTATATGTTGACGATATCCTAATAGCATCTCAAAGTCCTTAGGAAATTTATAAGCTCAAGAATCTCCTTGGAAGTGAATTTGAGATGAAGGACTTGGGAAATGCTAAGAAGATTCTTATTATGGAGTTATATAGAGATAAAGCAGAAGTGTTCTAACTATTTCTCAATTAGAATATTTCTCAAAGGCTCTATTTGGGTTTAACATGGAATCATCCAAGCCAGTAAAGACACCTTTAGCACAACATTTCAAATTGTCTTCATCTCAATGTCCACAAACTCCTGAAGACATAGAAGCTACGAGGTCAGTACCATATGGCTATTTAGTTGGAAGTCTAATGTATGGTATGATTTGTTGCAGACCCAACTTAGCTCATTCCATGAGTGTAACCCATCTTCAAAGTTGGTATTAAGGTACCTAAAAGGTACTACTAATCTTGGTTTGATCTATACTTCTTCTGAAGAGAAGCCTCCTTTAGTTGGTTACGTTGATTCAGATTATGTTGTTGATCCAAATAGAAGAAGATCCTTGAGATGGTATGTTTTTTTACTCTTTTTGGAAATGTTGTCAACTAGAAATCATTGTTGCAGTCAGTGGTTGCCTTATCCTCAACAGATGCAGAGTACATTGCTTTATCTGACTTAGTAAAGGAAGGATTATGACTTAAAGGACTTGTTTCTTAAATGATTGTCATTGACTATGATGTCTCCATAAATTGTGGTAGCCAAAGTGATCTCTCTTTATCAAAGAATCCTATCTTTCACAATAAGACTAAACACATTGATGTGAGGTTCCATTTTGTGAAAGACACTATCAATGAAGGTACGATTTCTCTTGCCAAAGTTCACACTTAGATAATCCAGCAGACATGTTAACAAAGGTTTTGAGTGGAAATAGGTTCAACTATCTTTGTGATCTATTGAAGCTTGGTGTTGGCTAGCAATATTTGTTAGTTTGTTGATTCAGAGGTGTAGTTGTTCTTCTTCAATTGATTGAGTTTGTCTAGAGGGTGATATGTTGATTTTTTGTGACTCACCCCTCTTCACATAATTGTGACTTCCCTTCAACTCATTTTTACCATGGTTAATTGAAGTTTGTTATCTAACTACAATGAGTTATTTGTTTTAAACTGAGTTTAGGGACTGGTTCAATCACTTTTCTAATGAGAGTGACGAAGCCGTGAATATTGTATAGGAAAAGAGTGTTGTGAGGTCTAGGAAATTCTCTCTCTCACAAATTGATCTTCTTTTCTTCCTTTTTATTTCAGTTGAATGAAAAGGTGTTGCTCTCTATTTCAAAGTTGATGTAAACATTTATATTCGAACCCTTGTACTTCACCGTGTTCCTATTCTTCTCTTTCTTCTTATTTGTGATCTAGCTTTTTTCATTTCTTGCTTCCGCTGATATACGAATTATTTTCAACATGGATAGCATTTCATACTTTCTCCCGAGATGTAATGCCCTTCAGTGAGGATAGATTGAGGTTTTTTCATATTGCCCTATGTGTGGACATGTAGTGCCCCAAGCCCAAGATTCGAATTAGGATTCAGAATTCGGATTCAACACCTTATTTTCCCTGACATTCCCTTGCATCCCCAGCAACCTGACATGTTATCCTCTTATACTTTTGAGATTGAAAACTATCCCTATAAATCAATACTGGTCCTTTCAATATGTTTTGTTCTCACTCACATGCATCCTAGAAAAATTTCAAGGAGGTGACCCAACATGGGATTGCTCTAATCTAAGCACGCTTAACTTTGGAGTTCCTAGATTGAGCCACCGAAAAGGAAGGTGCATCTTATTGGTATAGGTAGTGACTTTCAATTCTTTTAAACCTTTCTTGACCATACTTTCATGTCTTCAGGATCCCTCTCATTCAGATATGATCTCGGTTTATTCATGTCTCCCTCCTAAACTTAGGGCATTATAGAAGAGGTTGTTTAGTGTACAGAGTATGTGTTATTTGGGTGTGATCATGCATGATTGGCCTACAAGGGTCTTATTTTGATATAGAGACAGAAGGATTTTTAGCACATTGAAAACATATCGTGGGTAACTGAATTTATGTAGTTGTCATCCATGGAGTTCGCATTGAGACCTATGATATTTGAGCTGATTGAAATAAGGTTCTTAACCATGAACCTTGTCTTTCAGTCGTGTTTCACTGTGAGTAGGTGTTTGACTATCTCTGTTCTTTTTCTTCTTCGGTGATTCTTCGGTCTGAGATTGGCTATGGAAGGTCGTTATTGAGCTTGTTCGTTATGTATTATAGGGTCTTCAATGATGTATGTGGATGGTTCTTGTTGAGGACTGAATTTTCCAAGTTTTGGGGTGGTGATATTAGATGAGGTTGGATTAAGGTTGTTGCGTATGGTTTCAATAATTCCTATTTGTCTTTGATTTGTGTTGAAGCACAAGTGATTGTAGAGGGGTTGTCTCTAGTGCCCAGATGGGTATTAGAATGCCTTAAATCCTAAACCTAATTAGAACTGGGACTTTTTAGAATGTCTTGAATCCTAAATCTAATTATAATTAGTATTTGATATATTTAATTATCTAATTAATTTCCTTCTCCAGATAGAGTTTAAAGAAGTACACCATATAAACTCTTTAACCCTATAGCCATTATTTGGCAGATTCAATATTTTTCGTAACATTCACTCTAATAAAATTGTTCTCTCTCTACCCTATGGATGTAATTAACATATTGTTTGTGAATCACGTAAATTTTTGTGTTGATATTCTCTATTTTTTTAATTTTTTTTACATTATTTAATTGTCAATTTCATAACAAACTGGAGCCTATTCGTTAGGATTTTAAAATTCCACATTTGTTCAAAAATTAGACGTATGGCATAAACATACAAATCGAAAAATTCACAGGGAGAGCAGTGCAATTTGATTTTTCAGGGACAGTTTCACAAAGTTGTCAATTGCCAAAGTTTTTGCTATTGGATCATTCTGATTTTTTGTCAGCATTTTGGGGACATATAGAACCTTGTTGGGTTGGATCGTCATTTGGAACTCTGGTTTTTTTCATAGTCACTTTTGAACAGAATCTTTACAACTCCAGTGTAGTTTGGACTTTTCAGATACAATTTCCACAAAGTTGTCGTTTCTAGAGTTTCAACCGTTGGATTCTGCTACATTTTAGTCCACCTGTTGAGGACATATAGATTCTCATTTGGAACGGTTAGATCGTTGTGTAGAGCCCAAGTTTTATTCATAGTTGCTACTAAATAGAATTTGTAATACTACAGTATAGTTCAATTTTTCAAGGACAATTTTTACAAAGTTGTCAATTATTGAAGTTTCAACCATTAGATCGTGCTAAATCTTGATCGATCTGTTTGAGACACATAAAGTCTTGTTTTGAACAGTTCGATCGTCGTTTTGAGCATTGGATTTGTTTGCAATTACTACTGAATAGAATCTGTAAAATTATAGTGTAGTTTCGTTTTAAGGGACAACTTTCACAAATTTTGTCGATTGCGCTGACGTTTCAACCATTGGATCGTGTTGAAGTTTGATCCACTTATGGGGGACACATAGGGTCTTAATTTGAACGGTTGGATCGTTGTTTTAGTTTTTGGTTTGTCCATAGAGTCACTACTAAACAAAATCTGTAAAATTGCTTTGTAATAGGGTTTTCAGGGATAACTTCTACAAAGTTGCTAACTGCCGGAGTTTGAACCATTGGATCTACTAAATTCATTCTAGGGTTTCTTTATTCACAAGCTCAAGTTGTAACCACTTTGATTTGAGGGATAAATTTGAGTAGGTTTGGTAATATACTTATATTGTCCAGATCTGTTGATTTGATTCGAAAGTTTCTTTTCTTCGTAAACTCAAGTTGTTCATCATTCTTCCACCTTGAGTTTGAGGGAGAAGTCTGAGTACATTTGGCAATATTTCTATATTACATTTGGTACATATGTAGTTTTTTAGTTCACAGTCTAGATTTGCTTATTTGATTCGGAAAATTTGTCTTCACAAACTTAAGTTGTTTGTCATTCTACCACCTTGAGTTTGCGAGAGAAGTCTAAGTACATTTGTCAATATATTTTATGTTGTATCTGGTATGTTTGTTATCTGCGAGAGAATTCAAGATAAGGTGGAGATTTGTTGGAATACCTTACTTAATGTTTTTGAATGGTTAGTGGTTCCTTATGGGATATTTTGAGGCATGAGGGAGATGTCTGAGTATATTTGACAATTGTTTTAATTGCATCTAATACATTTGTTATTCTCCCTCTGTCCCGTGAACGTAATTACATATTATTAGTGAATCACGTAAATATGTGTGTAGATACTCTCTATTCTTTTTACATTCTTTTGTATTCTGTAATTGTCGATTTCGTAACAGTGGGGGTGGACTCCGTCACAGTTTTATCTAATTATAAGCTACTTATGGATATGCTTAATCAATAATTGAACCTTTCTTGGAAGTTTGATATCTCGTTATGGACATTTGGTCATTGACTGGCTCTTTCAATTCTATTCAATTATGGCTTATGCACCCATATTGGAATAAAACATCTCACATGTTGGCTCGTCTTGGTTTGTCTATTAGGGGATTTTTTAAAAATAGAAAAATAAGGAAAACTATTTACATAAAATAGAAAAATTTAATCATCTTCCCCTTCTTCGTCTTCCCTCCTCCTCTTCTTCTTCTTCTTCTTCTTCTTCCTCTTCTTCTTCTTCTTCTTCTTCTTCTTCTTCTTCTTTGGTTCGATCTCGATCTCTCTCTTTAACCTGTAAGTCTTGGTGTTAAAATGGATTTACCCATGAAGTTGGATGCTATATTTGAGTTTTGTTGCTCTTAGATAGTTGTGATAGACATTGTTGTCAATGTCTAGATAGACTCTAATAGAAGTCTATCAACGTCTATCAGTGATAGAAACTGATACAAGTTTATCACTGATGGATGCTGATAAAAGTCTATCAGTGTCTATCAATGATACAAACTAATATAAGTCTACCATTGATAGAGACTAACAGAAGTCTATCAGTATCTATCAGTGATAGAAATTGATAAAAGTTTATCATTGATACTATCGGTAATAGAAACTTATACACGTCTATTACTGATAGAGGTTGATAGAAGTCTATCAGTGTTGATCAGTAATAGAAACAGATAGAAGTAGATCACTGATAGACATTGTTAGAAGTCTATCAATATTTTTTTTGTTATTTTTGTAAATAGTTTGACATTTTGCTATATTTATAAATAAATTGGCTCATTTTCCTATATTTGAAAGCAACCAATAATTTAATTAGTTATTCTTACAAGTACACTTTATCAATAATCAACAACGTAGGTTCGTAATGATAGAATTATATCAATTACCATAACTAATGTTTATGAACTATTGTGACCTTATTTGAACATGATTCGTTCAATAGGTTTTACAACCATGTCCTTGAATTTTACAAAGTTACTAAATTATTGTCAGATCGAGCATAATTTGATGAATAAGATACCACTATCTTAAAAGTCGATAGGTTAATTCTATAATTGCTAGACTAAAACAGAAAAGTTAACAAATTATTTATAAAATTAAAAAAAATGCTATATTAGCTAATATTTTTTAGGAAAGCCATGTTTATAATTAGTTTTGAAATAATACAGGTAAGAAGTGAAAAAAGAAAAATTACTTTTATAGTCTCCGACTTTTGAAGAATATATATTTGGTTCTATGAATTTTTAAAAATATTTTAAAAAATTATCTCTTCTCCCTAACTTTTTCTAATTAAAAGTGTCATATAATTATTTAAATTAATAAAAAAAAATATATCAATATTCTTATTCTTAAAATTTTCGAGATTAAAAAGGTAAATTTAATTTAAAAATGTACAGATCAAACACATATATTCTGAAAAATATAGGAACAAAAAAGATATATTTAGAAAATTTAAGACCAAACATACATGTTCTTCTAAACTTATATACTAAAAAGTTAATTTTCTCAACATGAAAAGTTAGTTTCCATTTAAACTTTCAAAAAAAAAAATGGTCAAAAGGCACTATGGAAATTTGAAAATCGACTACTAATTTTTATTTATAAGGTAAGGTTTGCAACTTGCACGAGGTATCAATTAATTAAGACAATGCATTACAATGATGGTTAGTCACTCCAACCTTAAAATAAGCAGCTATATATAAATCAATTATCCATTCGATTGTTTGAATGTTATATTTGTTTAAATCTTGGTATTAATTCTTTACAAAAAAAAATAATTTTTATTTTTATCTTGAAAAGGTATTAGAAAGATTGCTTTTTGAAAATAATAATAATTACCCTAAATTTATGTATTTTCTCAAATATAAATTGGTTTGTTTTGTTAATTTGATGGTTATGGCCACTACAACTTTTCTTTTGTTTTTTTCCCCTAAAAACATTCCAATAACAAAATCTTACTATATATGCTACTATTTTCAAATAATGCTTTTTGTAAAATGAGCTCATATGTTTTTAAAAATAATGAAATGAGTGGGAAGGAAAGTTGTGGGGTTGGTGTGGAAGGAAAATGGAGCATAATATTTAAGCAAAATAGTCAAAGGTCTCTTTGGATAATTATTTAATTTTTTTAATTTTAAATTTTAAAAATTAAGTCTACGAATATTATTCTATCTTTTATTTTTATTTTAGTATTTACGTTTTATCAATATTTTCAAAAACTAAATCAAATTTTTGAAAACTAAAATTAATAATTTTTAAAAACGTGCTTTTGTTTTTTAAATTTAGTTAAGAGATTAACTTTTAAACGATGATAAAAAATGTGAGTAGATAGATTTAATTTTAAAAAATAAAAATTCAAATGATTATTAAACGAGGTCTAAAATATTTATTGTTTTTTTTCTTTTTGAAGAAGATAAATTTTATCGGTTTCAATAGTGTATATAAAGATGTTTTCACGGTGAAGTTAAAAAAATCACATCTTCGTTTCGTCCTCGCATTTCATTTAAATATATGTTCCTGCAAAATTCACCATTTAATTTTGTGAAAATCAAGATAGAGAATTTGTGAGATCAAGTTCTTTGCAAAAATTACATCATATTTTGAAGAAAAAATAATTAAAATCAAATATATTGATTTTTTTTTTTTTGAAAAATCATATGTTATAATGAATTTTTTAATACAAATTTCATTTTAAAAAATCTTGAATATCCGTTGAAAAATAATAATATTTCATATGCCAAAATATAGTTATAGTATTCGCCCGTAATTTATAAATGTTTAAATTTCAATATTACAATAATTTTTCAATTTAAATATTACAAAATATAGTCTCAATTTGTTCTTAAGTCTTCGATTCAAGTATAACATTTTAGGGAAATTATTTTTTTAGTCATCGAACTTTGAAGAATAGGGTATGTTTGGTCCGTAAGAACCCGTTTGATAACGTTTTTGTTTTTCATTTCTCGTTTACTGTTCTCATTTCGTGTTTCTCGTTTCTTGTTTCTTCTTTTATTTAGAACAAGAAACAAGAATAAGTTTGATAACTATTTCTGTTTCCTATTTCTTGAAAAAATAATTAAGAACAAAGACTTGTTTGATAACTATTCTTAGTTTCTCGTTTCTTATATTTTTTTCTTTACATTTGTTTCCATATTTTATAGTTTAAATATAATCTAATTATATAAAATAAAAATATATATATAGCCATTAAAAATAATGATCATATGTTTAAATTATCAAATACACATAAGTCTCGATGTAAAATTAATAAAAATAATACAATTATTTCTATCATTCATATGTTGTTAAAATTGATTTACAATATTATTTCTCACTCAAGTCATTTCTTTTAAATTTTAAATAATGTAGACTCAAATCTAACTCAATTATATTATTATGTAAATGTCATGGTTGTAAAAATATTATAATGAACCTAAATGAATATCTTAGTAAACAAAATTTATATATTGTAAAATTATAATTGGGTTCATATGTAAGCAAAATAAAAAAAATAAGAAAAAGATATAAAAATTCATATTGCAAAATTAAAAATTCAAAATTCAAAAATATTTATATATATACATTGAAAAGGAAAATTATTTTAAACCACAAAATTGTTGAAAGTATTTACAAATAATAGCAAAGTATCGCAGTTATCCTACTATATGTATCTATTATGAAACAGATAGACATAAATACTAGTCTATCACGATCTATCGCAGACAAACGGTGAAATTTTGATATATTTGTAAATATTTTGGTTCATTTTTTTATATATGAAAACAACTCTATTGAAAATTTAAAATTTTTAAATCAAAATAATATATAAATCTAAATATTTGAAAACTCAAAATTAAATTTGCTATATTTATAAATATTTTGGTCCCTGTATTTGAAAACAACTCTATTGAAAATTTGAAATTTGAAAATTAAAATAATATATAAATCTAAATATTTGAAAATTAAAAATTGAAAATTAAATTAACCTATAGATATAAAAATAATAATAAAGAAAATAAACACAAATAAAAGAATGAAATAACTATAAAAGAAATACAAAAAAATATATAGAGAAATGAAATAAAAAAAAAGTAAAATAAAATAAAAAAGTCTCACGTGAGATTTAATCCCAAGACCATGAAAAGTTAAAGAATGTTTTAGGAAGCTTTCTCACCGACTAACCAAATCTACATTTTAAAACATTTAAAACCAACTTTAATAAAATAGAAATGAAAAGAAGAAACTTCCTTTTGTAGTTCCTTAATTTTGACCCCATTTTCAGGAATGTTTTTCAAATTTTAGGAAAAAGAAACAAGAATGATTATCAAATAGGTCAGTTTCTTAAAAAATAAGAAATAAAAAATAGGAAACAACATTATCAAAAGGACCCTAAGTTTTCAAAACATACTTTTTTTAGTCCGTAAATTTTCAAAAGTAGGTGGATTTAGTCATTGAGTTTGATATGTACCATTTTAACTCCAAATTTTTAAGAATAGGTTTAATAGATCCCTTAAGTAATTGTTTTTTAAATATATATATATATATAGGACATTTTGAATTTAAAAATAAGTTACAAAATAATTTTAGAGACAAAAGTTCATTGTTTTTTTAATTATTTTTCTAATTTAAGATAATAATAATACTAAATTATTGCAAGGACATTTTTAATCTATTTTAAAAATTCAGGAACTAAAAAGACACATTTAAAAAAAAAAAAAAATTAGAGATCAAATGGGCCTTTTTAACTTCTCACTCCCTCCCCACTCCTCTTTGTAAATAAGGAGTAAATAGACATCCCTAATTGTATCTATTATATTTCATAAGTTTTTAATGTAAACCAAATTTGTGTGTATATATATTTAACTAACCTAATATTCTTTTTTTACCATAATTATAGAGTGAACATCGAACTATCAATATTTATTTTATGATAATTTTTTTAATACAATAATTAATGAGATCAAATTTTCGACTTCTTAAAAGCACATGTCAATACCATGAGTTAAATTCATTTTAACTATATTATGGTAATTATGATAACATAAAGCAATTAATATATTTATAGAACATTCCCATTCGATAAACTTTATACTAAATTTACATGAAGGAAACATAGAACTTAACAAATGAATATAAGATTAGGGAAAAATACTTTTTTTGTCCTTAGATTTTGGGTATAAATTTTTATTTAGTCACTAGGTTTCAAAATGTTACACATTTAGTCTTTAAATTTTGAGTTTGGTTTCAATATGCCTAAGTTTCAAAGTGTTATAATTTTATCTTAGTATTTGAGTTTTGCTTCGATTTGGTCCTTATATTTCTAGATTTACACTCTTAAACTCGATTATTCATTAAATACTCATTTTCCATATTGAGTATTAATTTATGTTAATAAATTAAAAATCATTAAAAGAATTATAATTAATTAAGTTTCACTAGTTTTTATCACATTTAAAATTAAATTCAAGATTTCACTTCATTACTATTTTTTAATTAATTAATAGAAATTAGCGTCAATGATTGAAAATGAGTATTTAATGAAAGATTAAGGTTAAAAATGTAAAATCTTGAAACCTAAGGACAAAATTGAAATGAAACCCCAATATCAACGGTAAAATTATAACATTTTGAAATTTAGGGACAAAGTTGAAACAAAACTCAAAACTTAAGGACCAAATGTGTAATATTTGAAAACCTAGGGACCAAATAGAAATTACTCCCAAAACTTAGGGACCAAAAAGATATTTTACCTTAAAAATTATTAAATAGTGTTAATGTTAGAAAAAGCTGAACAGTAGCACAAACCAAAATTTAAAGGGGCGTTTGGCGCGAAGATTTGGAATCTTAAGCCTGGGAATGTTAAGCTCGAGGATTAGGCTGGGAGGTTTAGTTGGCCTGGATTTAAGAAAACTATGTTTGGAGCGCAGGTTTTGGAAGTCTGGGTTTATGAAGCTTATGTTTAGAGTATAGACTTAAGTAGCCTGAGAATGATGTAGATTTATTAATCTTTAGGTGAAATATTTTCTTGTGTTTAATAATTAGTTAGATTTTAGATTAGTTTAAATTTTCATCTTAATTATTTTAATATGGTTAAGTTTAAAATAACCTAAAAAATTTAAAGGAATATTTTTAGAAATTTTTTGAAGTAGAGATTATGACTAAAGAAATAATTGTATTTAATCTATTGTTTTAATAATTTGATATTTTAATTTTATTAGATTTTGAAATAAAATTTTATAGACTTTTGTCACTTTAACTAATTTGAAAATAGCATTTTTTACTATAATATGCTAACTTAAAATTGAAATAAACTAGTATTTTAATATTAAATTCATTATTGAAAAACTATACTTTTTTTATTAAATTAAATTTGAGGAATAAAAAATCATAAATTTTGAGTTTTATTTTTATTTGGTCGCTAAGTTGTTTTAAGCATTTTAAACCTTTAGGTTTAGAAAAATATTGTAAGTCTTCGAGCTAGTTAAATTAACAAATGAAAATAATAAAAATTTTATTAAATGAAATTTGGGTTTTATACACATATAGTCTAAATAAATATACATATACAATTGTAGTCTAATGGCGAATGGCCTAAAAAAATATCTTTCAAAAATTCATTTTTATTTAAACACTTTTGATAAAAAAAAAAAAAAAAAAAAAAACTCATTAAAATTAAAAAAAAAAAATACATATATTGCAATTATTTCTTAAAAGTGTTTTTATATACAAATTGGTCTAATTTGTTATATATAAGAGTATTTTTATTAATGTTTTTCAAGGTTGGCTGGTGGTAGGAGGGTTGGTGGCTGAAGTTGGCTGGCGACGTTCATCGGAGGTAGCGGCCAGAGTTGGGCAACGATGGTCGTCGAAGGTGATGTCCGGTGGTTGACGGATGTACTTCCTAGATTAATTTTTTTAAAAAAAATGGAGGTAACCCATGGATTTGAATAGTGTTTACTATTCAAATTTATGGGAAAAATATGTAGGAAGCCAATATTTCCTAAATCTATGTCCCAAACAAGGATTTGATTTAAGATGTCTAACTTATCCAATCCCAATCCTTAAAATAAATATCCTAAAGATGTGTGTTCACGATATTTTAAAATCCAAAAATTTATGTAGACACAATTTTCAAACAGCAATGCAAAAAGTACCTAAAAGATCAACAAAAGGTATGTGAGCGTCAAAAAAAAAAAAAATATGTCAGTAACAATGTCGATATAAGATTATTGGAAGAAAGGTTCTCTCGACACAAATAAAATCTGAACTAAATTTTCCTAAAAAGCTAGGAATTTTTACCTTCTAACTTAAATTTTATTTTAGTCTATATAATTTAAAAAAAGTTCCGTTTCAATTTTTTTACATTTTAATTTAAAATATTATTTTAGTATATATCATTTTAAATAAAAAAAAATCAATTTTAATTTATATGTTGTATCTAATTTTAGTTCATATACTTTTAATAAATTTTATATTTAGTCACTCCAAATTAATTTCTATAAAATTGATTAAATAATTTCATGCAATAAAATTTGTTTAGGAATATGTTTCCAAAATTTATATAAAAATGGTAATAGATAGTTTTTTTTTTAAATCAACAATAAACTAACCATAGGGTCTAATTAAAATTTAGTTAAAGCACATGACAAAATTGGACATTTGAAAATAAATGGATTAAAATTGAATAAATTTCAAAATATATTAATTAAAATAATATTTTAACCATTTATTTAATTAATAGCAGATTGATTGATGAAAAGTATATATATAATCTTACTTCTAATCATGTTAATATTCCTATTGGTTTGATATCATTTCTGTTATTATATTTTGTGAAAAAATATTTGAAACATACCAAAATAAGTAATAAAATGATATTAATATGAATATAAAATAAATAATAATCATTTTAACTGGTTTAAAAGTGTAAAATATTTATTTATTGATTTAAACAATTTTTAATTTTTAATTTTTGTCTTTTTAAAAATATCTATTAAATTAACATCATCAATATTTTAGTAATATTTCTTTCGACATTTTCATAGAATTTAAAACATGACAATTTTTTTATACATTTATTTTTAATACGCATTTTTTTACACATTTTAAACATTGTTTCTAATATAATATTTTAATATAAAACTAACAACGTGTTGTCGGCTCCGTCTTGATCATATTATGTGGAAAACCATCTGATATCTTTTATTTTTCTTTTTTCTTTTTTCTATTTTTTTTTTAGTATTTTTTCATTAGTGTGAAACCCCACCACTTTTTTCCCTTTCATTTTCTCTTTAAATCTATTATTTATTTTGGATATACTAAATCCCACTCGTGCTAAGTTGTTAGGGAAAAAAGTAATTAAATTGTTATAATCATCGGATAATGCTATTATTAAAGTCACCTTTTTTCCAAATCTCTTATGAGTGCCTTGTGTGAAGTTTTATATTAATATAATTGATATTTATTGGTAAGTTTACTATATATTATTTTTAAGCATACATGAAACTGAAAATCGTATGGCTGTAAGTTTTTATTTTTAATTTTTTTTAAAAAAATTATACTTGTTCTCTCAAAATTTCTTATTCATAATTTTCATATTTCTTAAGGAAACTTCTGAATTCTTAGCAAATTTCTAAAAATAAAAACAAATTCTTAAAATTATTTTTTTAGTTTTAAAAATTTGACTTTGATTTTGAAAAAACCTTTTAAAATGTAGAAAGTATAACAAAAATATCAATAGATTAAAGTTATTTTTATATGCTTAGTTTTTAAAAACAGAAGTCCAAAAACTAAATGATTGGTAAGGGGACCTTAATTTTCAATTGAAAAATGACAAAGTGACATAGATCAACAGGAACCAATATGTACTATTTCTTCTAAAATTAGAGATTCAAATCCTCGCATATCCCTATACTAAACAAAATTGAGATTTTGAGGAGAAAAAATCATATTTAATTATACCTAAGTAGTTCGAGTTAAGTTGAGTCCATTTTAAGTTTATTAATCAAAGAAACCCTCTTTTGTTTATGGTAGAGTTAGTGTACTTCCAAAATCATACTGTTGTTGTGTTGTGGAAGATCTACTGCCTTTGAAACAAAATTTGGTGCGACTTTGGTACTAAATTGTAATTGACGGTTTCTCTCGAGGTTTACACAACCTTCGATCAATCTCAGACGTGCACTCATCGGAAAAAGGAATGGAATCAAAAATAATTTTTGCTCAGTAATATAGAAGAAAAAGAATGCTCAGATCTGGAATAATTTTTGTTTAGTAACATAGAAGAAAAAGAATGCCTAGGTCTAGAATAATTTTTGCTCAATAACATAGAAAGCTCAAATTTGGAAAAAACCATCAGCATATGTGAAGAAGATAAAGAACACAACAGATGGAAGAAGATGATGAAACAAACTAAGGATCTGCAATGTTGGATATTTGTTGGTTAGCTCTAAATTTTTTCTAAGCAACCTGTGGTAGTTCTTATTGTTGCCTAAGATGAAATCTTAACACCTGTCTTAAACAATACTATATTCTACATAATATTTTTTTCTTTCTTAATCTAAAAATTATATGCAGAATATTTTTCTTTCCTATTCTGAAAAGTCTCAGCAGAAGTATATTGCCCGATATTTTCCTTATTTATGGGGCAACTTATTTTGGCTAAAGGAAAAATATTTTACGAAAATTCTTTCCTTAATTGGCCACGATTTTTAAAAGGAGAATAACGACTTTCATTTAGGATGGCCACATTTATTCATAGTGAGAGTATGTCTTTGTTCTTGGTGGCCGAATTGTGCAACATGATTTTTTTTTTTTTTTTTATCTTTGCACACTATTTCGCTGCTTGAATAGTTCAAGAACTTGAAGATAACTTTTGCCTTAGAGAGAGCCTAAGGCATCGCTGAAAAGAAGGGATTCTCGATCTTAGACGAAGCCTAAAACTTCATTCTTGAGAAGGATTTTTCAATCTTAGGGAGGACATAAGATTCATCAGTGAAGGGAGTTCATTGAATTACAAGAAAGATAATCAAGTGGAGAAAATTTTCACACTCTGTCGGAAGTTGAAGTGTTTAACACTAATATTATCACACTTAGAAGGAGTCTAAGTACAATTGAAAGGGAATCTCACATCTAGGGGGAGCCTAGGTGAGTTGTGAGTTGGGCTCTACATGAGTCACTATAGTAATCATTGAATTACAAAAGTACTACGTTGCAATTGTTTGTCTCTTTAATATTAGTGTATTATCTTTTTTTAACACATTGACCTCTAGACATAGGTAGTTTATTGACAAACTAGATTACCGACTCCTGTGTGCCTTTACTTGCGTTCTTATAACTACTTTTGTTTGTTGTTACAGTGTTTATCTATGTTTTCTGTTTAACATCTGAATTTCAAGTGACGAATCATCTTATAGCTTTTTCAATTGGTATCAAAGTGAGTCACCTTTATCTCAGGTTCTTCGATCATGAATGAGATCAAAGAAGATGCTTCTACCACTCATCCTCCAGTTCTAGATTGAACAAACTATTCATACTGGAAAGCTCGAATGACTACCTTTCTGAAGTCAGTTGATGGTAAAACATGGAAGGTTGTAGCTACTGGTTGGTCTCATCAAACCACCAAACCTGATAATGGAAAGGCAATATTGAAACCTAAATTACAGAGGTCTGAAGCTGAAGATGAAGCATCATTAGGGAATTCTCGAGCACTAAATGCGATATTTAATGGTGTTGATCGCAACATATTTAGACTGATTAATATGTGCTATGTTAAGGAGGCATGGGATATTTTATCCGTTGCTCATGAAGGAAATTCAAAAGTTAAAGTGTTAAGGTTGCAGTTGTTGATTTCAAAGTTTGAGAATCTTAAAATGCACAATGATGAATCAATTTTTGAATCCAATGTTTGATTACTAGACATTACAAATGAGTCGTTTGCTTTGGGAGAGAAAATTTCTAAAGAAAGACTTGTTTGGAAAGTGCTTAAGTTTTTATCTAAAAAATCTAACATGAAAGTTACTGTTATCGAGGAAGCTCAAGAGATAACATCATTGAAAGTAGATTAATTATTTGGCTCTTTGCTCACATTTGAGATGTCTTTGGATGGTAAACCTGAGAAGAAGAATAAGAAAATTACATTGCAATCCTTAATTAAAGAAGAGCATTGTTGAATCTATTTCATTGCTTTAAAAAAAATTCAATCGTGTTCTCAAACGATTTGGAAAGAAGCCTAGCGATTTTAATTCTAAAAACAATAAGACCGGTGGCTCTCTTCATCTCAAACAATTTAGAACTCAAAGTAGTAAGAAAGAAGCTGACAAGTCAAGTGCTTTAAATTTTCAAAAAAAATAGTCTTTTAAATGCAAAAAATGTGAAGGCTATGGACACTTTTAAGCAGAATGTCCTAATTTTTTAAAGAAGTAGGGTAAAAGTTATGTCTTAACTTTGTCTGGTGATGAGTCCGTAGATAGTTGTGACTCAGAGGAAGATCTCAAAGCTCTTGTTAGTAACATCTCATTTGACACCTCATCATGTGGGATTTCAAAATATGATGTGTATGTAGAAAATGTTCACAACACTATCAAACATGTGTCTATTGATCCTTCTTATCAAGACCTCTTTATTAAATGAAAGATGATCTTAAAATCCTTGATGTGCAGAAAGAAATAATTGAGACTTTGATGGCTGACAATCACAGGTTTATGTCTACTACTGTCTACTACTGTAGATTTTAAGCAAGAACTTACTCAAGTTAGAACTGAAAAGGATTCGGTTTGTAAAAATGTCAGAATGCTGAACATTGGTACTCAGTCTTTAGAGAAAATATTGACAAAAGGAAAGACAGTCGGTGATAATTCTGGGCCAAGTTTTTGAAAAAGTGTAAGTCAGCATAATAGACAGCCTCATCTCAAAAGGAAGCAAAAGATTGAGTTTGTCAGAGCTCAGAATCTAGAGTCTTATGGATTTACAGAACATCCCCCAAAAATGCAAAATGGGAAGCCAACAGAAATGACAAACCAAGATGGATATGTCACCATTGTGGAAGAGTGAGCCGCAAACGCCCATTTTACTATTAGTTGTTGAAAACTCTTCATAGATCTACAAACTCAAGTAAGGCACCTCACTTCTCTCGAAATAGATATCAAAGAGAGTCAAAATTAAAACAAGTTTGGAGAGTGAAGAATGTTAAAAAAAGATGATGGAAATTTGGTTGTATTGACTTTCCTCAGATCTTCTGCTAAAAAAGAATGGTATTTTGGTAATGGGAGTTTTAGACATATGATTGGTGAAAGAACTATTTGTCTGATCTCAAATCTGTCAGCTCAGGAAAGGTCACATTTGGAGATGATGCTTCAGGCAAGATCATTAAGAAATGCAAACTTAATTACCTAGGTCTTCCCTTCTTAAATGATGTAATGCTGGTTGAATGGCTCACTGTCAATCTTATTAGCATCAGTCAGCTATGTGATCAAGGTTTGAACATGAGTCTTACAAAAGACCAGTATATTGTCATAGACAATGTTAAAGCTCTTGTTATGATAGGATGCATTCATCTGATAATATTTATATGTGGAATCTTGACAATGCTTCATAGGTTTGTCATCTCTCGTGACAAGATGAAGCAAGCCTATGACATAAACGCCTAGGCCATGTGAGCATGAAGACTCTTTAAAAAGCACTAGCCAAAAATGCTATATCTGGACTTCCATCTTTATATTCTTAGACTGACATTATTTGTGGAGATTATCAATCAGATAAACAAATTCATACTCCACAAAAAAATATCTCACTCTAGTTCAACACGTATCCTAGAACTTCTCCACCTAGATCTTATGGGTCCTATCCAATCAGAAAATTTCAGAGGTAAATAGTATATTTTAGTTGTTGTTGATGACTTCTCTAGATACGCTTGGGTCCGTTTATTTCAGGAAAAGTCAGAAGCATTTATGCCTTCTCAAGCTCTTTGTCTCCCATTACAACGTGAGAAAGAGTTGAATGTGATACGAATCAAGAGCGGTCATATTAGGGAGATTGAGAATTCTCATTTTTTTCATGTTTTGTAGTTTAGTTGGGATTGGAAACATCAGGAGATGGCTCGCGCGATGTTACATACTAAACACCTACCATTTCATTTTTGGGCAAAAGCTCTAAACAAACATGTCATATTCATAATAGAATTGTTTTACGACCAAGTACCTCGAGCACAATTTATGAAATATGGAGAGTGAGAAAACAAAATGTTAAATACTTCCATGTTTTTCAGCAATACTTGTTACATTCTGGTTTATAGGGAAGTCAGATGAAAATGGAATCCAAATAAGATGAAGACATATTTCTTGGGTATTCCACAAATATTCGTGCATATTGTGTATAATAAACGAACCCGATGTTATGAATCTATCAGTTTCTACTGTTAAGGAAGAAGAAGATTTGAACGTCCTTCCACTTTTCAATATAGATATCTTTAACATCTCCTCTGACATGTCATCTAACATGAATTCTGAAACACTAGCTGAGGATAACTAGTCAACTTCTAAACAGACTGAAACAAGTAACAAGCACCCATCCAACAGAGTTTGTAAAAGTCATCCCCCTAGCACTAGGTAAAAAGATAAAGTTGATTATCTAGAGATGATC
This sequence comes from Benincasa hispida, assembly GCF_027475165.1. Taxonomy (NCBI): domain Eukaryota; kingdom Viridiplantae; phylum Streptophyta; class Magnoliopsida; order Cucurbitales; family Cucurbitaceae; genus Benincasa; species Benincasa hispida. The sequence continues at coordinate 45,213,308 of NC_143478.1, read as the reverse complement.
AGTAATATTTGCTTCAACTTTTCTGTTGAGCGAAGAAATGTCAAAGAAGCTCTTGAGAATGAATATGAGTGCCATGCATGAAAAGCTTGGATAATTTGTGAAAAATAATGTCTGGACTCTTGTCCTTTGGCCAGAGTCTGTTAATGTGATTGGCACGAAGCAAATGTTAAAAAACAAGTCTGATGAGAATGACAATGTCACTAGAAATAAAGGTAGATTAGTTGCTTAGAGGTATACTCGAATAGAAGATGTGAATTTTGATGAAATATTTGCCCCAGTTGCTTGTCTAGAGGCTATCAAATTGTTGTTTGAAACATTTTGCCTCCTGAAATTCAAATCATGTCAAATGGATGTGAAGAGTGCATTCCTAAATGGTTTCTTGAATGATGAAGTGCATGGTGAGTAGCCCAAAGGATTTTTGGATCCTTCTCATCCTAATCATATGTATAAACTCAACAAGGCCCTTTATGGGCTCAAATAGGCTCCCAGAGCCTAGTACGAACACTTGACCTAATTCCTTGTAAACAATAGGTACATTCGAGGAGGAGTTTATAAAACTCTGATTGTTAAAAAATCTCAAGAAAAATTTGTGATTGTCTAGATTTATGTTGCCGACATTGTCTTTGAAGGGATGTTACAAGAGATGGTAGAACTCTTTGTGAAACAAATTAGGAAGGAAATTGAAATGAACATGTTAGGAGAACTGTTCTATTTTCTAGAGTTTTAGATCAAACAACTGAATGAGAGAATTTTTATTTCTTAGAGTAAATATGCCAAGAATATTTTCAAAAAGTTTGACCTCGATAAGGCCAGTGATAAACCCCTACTCCCACTCATGTTAAAATTTCCAAAGACTCAAGAGAAACTCAAGTTGATGAGAGTCTATACAGAAGTATTATTGGTAGTTTGTTATATCTAACAGCCACAGACCTAATATTGCATTTGCAGTTGGTGTTTGTGTCAGATATAAGTCCTATCCCAAAACCAGTCACCTACTTAGTGCTAAAAGAATAATCAAGTACATCAGTGGCACGAGTGATTATGGTTTGTTATGCATTTTTTATACAAGTAGCTCCCTAGTTGGCTATTGTGATGCTGATTGGGTTGAGAGCTCTAAAGACAGGAAAAGCACATCTTGAGGTTGCTTCTTTCTAGGCAAAAACTTGATTTCGTGGTTTAGCAAGAAACAAAATTGTGTTTCTTTGTCAACAACTGAAGTTGAATACATTGTTGAAGAGAGTAACTGCATTCAATTGATATGAATGAAGCAAATGCTACAAGAATATGATATCCTACAAGATGTCATGACTCTTTACTGTGACAACATGAATGTGATCGATATATCTAAAAATCCGGTTTAGCACAATTATAATAAACATATTGACATATGACACCACTTTATTCATGACCTAGTTGAGAGTAAACAAATTATGTTACACATCATCACAAAAAATCAGACAGCAAACATTTTACAAGGCTTTGGATGTTGTCCATTTCGAGGTCCTAAGAGCAACTTTGGGGCTGTGTGTTCTGAAGGCATAACAATTAATCCAGTGGGCCAGTTTGCGGTGAAACTTAGCCCATCATTCGTGCAAGCCCACGTGGAGAAACATCTTTATAACTGAAGGATCTGTTGAAGGAAACTTTGAGCGCAAGTGGGTCGTCCTAATTTCCATTTTTTACAGAACTAAATTTTACCAAAACAAAACAAAAAATTATGCATTTACAAAACTAATTTAGCATGCTTTTAGAAACAAAAAAAAAAAAAACATAGGGTTTAAACCCTTATCTTTGTAGACTTATATTCAAGAATCCCTCGATCAGTAATTGGCACTACCACGATGAAGACCTCATTATCCTCAGGCAGAGAACCCGGGAATGGTGAGGCTCTGACTATTTTGGAAGGAGAGAGATAGGATTGTGAGAGGAGAGGAAGGGAAGAAACAAAATTTCTGTATATTCTCTTTTCTTGCAGGATGATCGTATTTTTATTCCAGGGGACAACCTCCCAAAAAAATAACCAATCAAAACAAAAACCACCACGTAGAGGGGAAGGAGTTATAACTCCCTCCCTTAATTAATTAAATTAATTTATTAATATATATATATGATAACTGATTTATCATATGATATATAAATTAAACTATATGTTATATCAAATATAACATATAATCTATAATTTTAATATTGTATCATATACAATATAATCTATAGTTTCTTTTCTCTCATATATGGCATTAAATATAAATCACATTTATAAAAAATATGAATCCAATTCATATGATTAATATTTGAACATATTCAAATATTTATTTCCTCTTACAAATGTATCAAATACATAATAATTATATCACACATAATTAAAATAACTTAATTATATCATATATAATTAAATCTCTCATTTAATTTGAACAATTCAAATTAATCCAAAAACTTATTCTCATTTAATCCTATTGAGCTACCAAGGGAACCTCATAGACTTGTAGATTGAAGTTCCAACAATACACGAATAATTAATCAAACTCTTTAATTAAATTATTCACCATCCGTTAAATGTCGAGCGGTCCACTAAAGACCGATATCTCCACTCTTCGCACTACAGATATATTTCTGTGTCCATTAGATACAACCAATCAATAATACGATGACCTTTCACAAATTGCTCGTAAGTACAGTTGGGCCAAAATTATCGTTTTGCTCCTGTAGTTATATCTAACTTCTTAAGTACCAATGATTCCTCTAATGAACAATAAATAATAGTCTAACTATGACTAAACCCCTCTTGGGCCAGCAGAAGGTATGGCGTCACATTGTTCAAGCCCTAGAACCAGCCTTTAAGGGAAAAATTTATCTACTTACCCCGACCTCGGGAAAGAAGTGAATTCCATCTTGTGTAGCAGCGTTCCCAACTCCCCAATCAGACGAATCCCTATGACTAGTGTTTCTGAATATGTTGTTGTGAAAATTGAAAGAAATATTTCTAATAAGCCTATGCAACCTAGTGAAGAGGGTGTTAATGCTCTTCCTAAGACTACTATCATGACTGAACAAAGAAATGTGAATGATGATCTTGTTAGTGACATTATGGCTATTGGAAATTATGAGAATCTAAATGTTGCAGTCTTGTCTGATATTGAACCTAAAACTAGTGAATAGAAATCTGAAAAAGCCCCTGGCTCTGCAAAAGTTTCTGATAAAGATATTGATGAGAACACTCCTCTAGCTGAGCTTCATTCAAAGAGAAAGAAGGATGTTGATGCTTCTCCCGAGACATTAGAAAATGTTTCTAAAAAGTATCCTTTAGAGGAAGATTCCAACTGGTGCTTACGAAGTAGTTTTGATAATGAGGACTCCAAAAATATTCGTGTCACTCGTGCTATTGTAAAAGCCAAAGGAAAATAGACTATCAAGATAAGGTGTCATTCCATACTGAAGACAATGCTAATTTATGGAAGTATGTGGTGAAGAAAAACATTATTGATGAAAAGAAGTTGCTGAAGCACACTCAGGCTTGATCTGATGGAGTTATTTCTTGATGAAGGTTTAGAAAAAACAGTTTTCAATTTGAGGCCTTATTATCCCTAGCTTGTACGAGAGTTTAATGTGAATTTGACCTCAGAATTTTCTAATCCTACCAGTTTAGATTTCCAGAAAGTTCATATTAGACGAATCCTTTTGTCATATCTCCTGCCTTAATCAACCAATTCCTACATAGAATGTGCCTGAAAACATGACAAAACAGCATCCATCCTTGAAGAACTTAGTGTTTGAGTTAACAGGTGGTGCCTATTCTTCGTGGCCTAGGGAAAGTTGTCAATTGTCGTGCTAATCATGAAATATGCCCTTCTTCACATTTGGAATCTCAAACTAATGCCCATCATTACATAAGTCAGACCTCTCTATTTCTCTTGCTACTTTGATTTACCAAATTGGGGCTTGGGCTCAGTTCTATGGGGTGTTTTTTATGAATAAGATAAAGTGCCACATTAGGTTAAAAGCCCTTTGATTACCATTTTCTACCCTCGGTTGATCTGGCATTTTATTATCTCAAAAACCTAACTTGATTACACCTACTAAACTCATTGGTTCTCTTCCTAGTCTTTTCCCTATTCATTCGAATCTCTTGCAAAGTCATCATGTACCTAAATTGACACCACAACCATGACTCCACATCTTGATGGCCCCAACCAAGCTTTAATTGAATCTTTATTTGGCAATCATATTCTTCAACTATTATCAAATGAATCTCGTGATATTCATACCATTATGCAGAGATTTCAGGAATGTAAGACTGTTGCAGGTGATGTGGGCAATTCTATCTAGGATTGGTGGATGTTCCACCTTTCAAAGGCGAGATTGATTTTTTTAAGCTAGAAAGGGGGAGACAATGAAGGAAGCTGGGGATGGAGACCTAGAGGAAAGCTTGATTTTATTTTTTGCTGTTGGTTTTGTTAGTTATGTATTTGACTCTGGTTTTGGTAGTTTGGTGGATTGGTCATGATTAGATTGTGTTTTGCTGGTTGAATGACTTTGTTTATTTGCTTTCTATTGTAAAGACTTTTGCACTTTCAGTTGTACTGTTGTTGTTTAGACTTTATTTCTGACAACTTTTTTTTTTTTTTTTATTGATTGGTTGTTGCATGATTACTCTACCTTAAAAAAACCTCAGCCAAAGGAGGAGCTTGTTGGAGATTTATTGGTTGGCTTCATATTTTTTCTAAGGCAACTTGTGGTGGTTCCTGCTATTGTCTCAAATGAAGTCTTAACATCTATCTCAAATAATACTATTTCCTGCATAATATTTTTTCTTTCTTAATTTGGAAATTATATGTGGATATTTTTCTTTCATAATATGAAAGATCTCAATGGATGTATATTGCTCGATATTTTCCTTATTTATGGCATAACTTATTTTGGCTAAATGGAAAATATTTTACGAAACTTCATTGCTTAGTTAACAATAGTTTTTAAAAGGAGAATAACGACTTTCATTTAGGGTGGATGCATTTGTTCATAGTAAGAGTGTGTCTTTGTTCTTGGTGGTCCTATTGTGCAACATGATGTTTTGATCTTTGCTCACTATATTCCACTGTGCAAATTCATTGCTTGAATATTTCAAGAACTTGAAGTAACTTTTGTCTTCGTGGGAGCCTAAGGCATTGTTGAAGAGAAGCGATTATCGGTCTTAGGGGGAGCCTAAGAATTCATTCTCAAGAAGAATTTCTCCATCTTAGGGAAGACTTAACATTCCTCAGTGAAGGGAGTTTACTAAATTACAAGGAAGATAATCAAGTGGAGAGGAGTCTCACATACTGTTGGAAGCCAAAGTGTTCAAGGCTAATATTATTACACTTAAGGGGAGCGTAAATACAATTGAAAGGGAGTCTCACATCCAAGGGGAGCCTAGGTGACTTTTGAGTTGAGCTCTACGTTGATCATTATAGTAGTCATTATATTATAAATAAGTACTACGTTGTAATTAGACTCTTTAATATTAGTGAATTATCTTTCCTGGGCACACTACCTAGATGTAGGTTGTTTATCGTTGAACTAGGTTACCAACTCTATGTGCCTTTACTTGCTTTCTTGCGATTAGTTTCGTTTGTTATTGTAATGCTTGTTTGTATTTTCTGTTTAACATCCGTGTTTCAAGTGACGAATCATTTTATAGCTTTTTCATGCAATTTAATAAACATTTTAATAAAACAGTAAAATTATAAACGATAACGTTGTCAAAAGTTAGTTCTTTCTTCACGCGATTACCTGAATTCGTGCACCCACTTGTCCATCCATCCAACTTAGCCAAAATGAGTATTTAGTGAAAAATCAAAGTTAGAAGGGTAAATATTGAAACATAAGGACTAAATTGAAACAAAAACTCAAATCATAGAAGCCTTAAAACCTAACCCCTCTAAGTAAATTTGACTTGGATAGGAATAATATACTAAAGGACCTAAAAGTTTATACCTAGGATTAAAGATAAGAATTCGATTAAAAGCTAAATGGGAAAAGTTGGAATTGACCTATGTAGCATGTATTATCAACTCATCAACCTTGAGAAGTATCCATTTAGGGAGTGTGTACAACTCATTCTCCCTTAAAGAGTTTATCTTATTTCCATAGGTTTAAATATTGGCCACAAGCTCTAAGAAAGTAAGCATGAAACATCTAAAGAGTCAACGTATGCCTCATCTTTTGGACGAGAATATTGGAGATTGGAAAATTGACAAATTGTTAGTAGGAGAAAGGGTAAGGCTCAACCCTTGTTGAGATAATGAGTAATTCATAAACAAAATCAACTCATCATCCCTAGTCATTTCCTTGAAAATTGGATGTATATTAAGGTCACTTTCGGCACATGGTTGGACAAGAGAAAGTACATAGGATGGATACCCCAAGGGAGGTGAGAGCTTAACCAAGAATAGTAGTTTGGACGCATAAGGGAGAAAACATATTTGGAGACCAACTTATCATTCCTTGGATGCATAACCATAAGAAGTTAGATTTGGTGGTGTACTTTGGGAAAAGGATGTGTGGGATACATAACTTAAGAAGGCCCTTTTGAATACATAACTTGAGGGAGGGATCTTAACCAACTAAGCATGCTAGACGCATCTTAGGAGAGTTGCATTGGGCACATAACTTAGGAAATATGACATTGAATGACTACCTTAAAAGGTGACTGAATGCAAGTGTTCAAAAGGAGAAGGTCAGATTATCTTGGACGTATGAAGCTGGATAATGTGTTTAGCAAGGGAGAGATGCGTTCATATGGAGATTACTTAAGGAGGAAGGTTAAGTGGACAATTGGTGCCAAGTAAGGTTTGAAAGTAGGAGGTGGCAATATAAAAAGGAAATTTGACTAAGTTCAAATAAGAGGTGGCAAATTATGGGGCAAGTTAGGAGTAAAATAAGTTTTATTTAGCCACCTCAAAGGAGGGTTAAGTGTGGCTTAATTTGTGAATGTCATTTAGTCAAGAGACCAAGAAGAAGGTGGCAATATAGGAAAGATTTCACTAAGTGTAGAAGAAGTACGTGGCAAGCTTTAAGGTGAAGAAACTTTGGAGATTGACACTTAGACAAGTTCAGAAAGTTGACATATGCATGCTTAGGACATGCAAGGGTGGGGGAAAGGAGGAGCTAGCATATGAAATTTTAATTTGGGCAAGTAGGGGAACTTAGTTTTTCAAAATCACTTAGGTAAATCATAAATTCTTAAGTCAAATTAAAGATAATTGAGTGTGGAAAGGACCCTGGGCTTCCATGAAGATTTGAGGCTAGGAAAGTTGGAAAAAACTTGAAGGAAATCGAAAGAGATCAGTGAAGAGGGACATGTTGATCAGCCATGTTGCATAGACCATGCATGCCCTGCCCTACTGCTTATGATCGCGTGAGCATCACACGCTACGTCTAGCTACCGTGCATCCTTACCAACGCATAGCACGCACGCCCTGTCTGTCATGTCCCTGCCATGTGCCCTACATCCATGCATACTCAATGCATCAGCAACTTCCACTCGTCAAAATGCCCGCACGTGCCTCATGCTCAGCAACCCCGCCCATGCTCAACCCAAAACGTCTACGCCCTGCCTCACACCTACACCCCCAACACCTATCAACCATGCTTGTTGCGTGTCTTCTACCCATCTGTGGTGCTAACACGCCTCAGTAGGCCCATTGCACGCAACTAGAACTCATTTGATGCCCATTGAGTTTCAAGGGCCTAGTTTGCATCATTTTGAGTTAGTGAGTGGAAGTTAGGGCCAAGTAGGTATTTTTAAGGATATTCTAGCCCTAAATAAAATAAATATGGGAATCTAAGTTAAATCTTGAATAATTCAGGACAAGTTGGAAATTGGGAAGAATTTGGAGATAAGGAAAATTTTGGGGAAGCTTGGAGGTAAATGATTCCCTATCGATAAGTATAAGTGGTTTATTTTCAAATTTTTTGATTAAGATTCCATATATATATATAGAAAGGGTATTATAGTAAATATGGTTTAGAAATATGGCATTATCTATTTTATATGTTTTCTGCTGGTTTGAACTCTGGATTTAGATGAATATGTTTTATCTCTGGATTTGCAAGGAAACATATTTTATGTCAGATTTTACGCACTATTTCTATGTAAATTTATGGAAATGATTTTTTTTTTTTGGAATTTTTGGTTTTGGTTGATTGAAAAATCCTATTTTGATGGATTGGCTAGAAACGAATTTAAACCATTAGTTTGCCAAAATATACTTAATTTCCTTATGCTTTGTACCAAGGATGATGGATTCTCATACTTAAGGATAGAAGAAGGTATTTGGAAAATCTAGAAAATAAATATGGAACAGGTCTTTGGGGCCCACCTTGGCACACGTATAGGCTTCGAGTAGTGTGTAGGGGTGTCTAGCCCTTTGGGGTTATGGCTGCATGCACGTAAAATGAGATATTGACATTGGTATATTGAGTTATTCTGCATCAACTAAGGCTATCTACGTTCGGTATATTGAGCTCTCTACCTCAACTAAGGTTTTATTTTGGGTACAAGCATTATACAAGATTTTTTAATATTGAAAGTTTAAGCATGATATACTATGTCTCAAGTTTTTCCTGATATTCCTGATTTTGATATGTTTTATCTGAAGAATTGGATGATCATGCCAGTTTACTATTTTGCTATGTGTTATCTGTTAATGCTCATGCTTTGGAATATAATTGAATATTTAGCATGTTGTAGTTGGTTTATACTTGTTTAAAATGACTTCTAAAATGCTGCCAAAGGAAAAATTCTATGTTCGTATTAAACTCACCACTCACTAGCCTTCCCAACTTATTCTTTCTATTTTGTTTTTTCCCTAGGTAGCAGAAGAGTTTTGAGTGCCACACGAAGTTGAGGTCTGCCACACTACAAGATTGGTCTTCTGCCTTAGTATTGTTTCAGAATTTTAGGTTCTGGTTGTATATAATTGAGTCAGCGTTTGTAATAAAAATTGTGTGAACATTTAAGTAGGTTGAGACAATCTAAATTATGTTTTTGGTTAATCTGAATCATATTAGATATGGTGTCAATAAATTCCAATTCAATCAAGTTATGAATGTTGTTGCTTAACTAGTTATAAAAGTAGTAAGATAAAACAGGCTAAGACGGATAGTAAGTATCACAAAATAGTGGTATTTGCTTTCTTCATGCCTCCGTCCAGATGAAAGAGGTAAATCTAGGAGGGGGTGTGACAAATTGCAAAGGTAAAATTATAACATTTTGAAACTTAAGGATTAAATTAAAATCAAACTCAAAACTTAAAGACTAAAAATATAACATTTTGAAATTTATGAACCAAATGGAAGTTAGATCCAAAATTTAGGAACCAGAAAGATTTTTTTTCCTTTCTCTAATATCTTCAAAATTTGATCAATTAAGCTTAAAACTACCCCTTCCCCCTTCCCCCTTCTCCCTTCCCCCTTCCCCTATAATATATGTAGAGTAGGGAGATCGAACCTCACACATTAAAATTAATAGTATAATCAATTGAGTTATCATCATGTTAGTAGTCTAAAACTACCCATACTTAAAAGATGTGTGTGGGTGTTTAATTAACATATATAATTGGCATGTGACAACTGTAGATTGTGTTTCTTTTATTATGAAAAGGAAAGTTAATTAATAGAGAAGAGTGATGGCACCATCATTGCTAAGTTTATGGAGCATGAAACCCAACGAAGAAGACCCATCCCCCTCCTTGAATAATTTCATTTTCTTAAGATGATATATAATTGAATTGAATGAAAGGTTATTTTTATTTTTATTTATATTGTCACTTTGAATAATTTATTTATTTCTATGATTATTTAAATTTAAAGGGGGAGTTAGAAGTCCACTATTGAGAATTTTGTAGGTAAAGAATTCACCTAGGAATCCATTGGATATATAATTTGTTCAAATCAAAAGATACTTTTACGTAATATTATATTATATATTACAAATATATGGGAGATAAGATATACGACTCCTAAGGAAAAGGAGATAAAATTAAAGATTTTTTTAAAAAAATATCTAGTTAAGGGGAAAGAAGGCCATTGGGTCTTTCATAGCTAAAACAATGATTACTAGTTTCATCCTTTAATTGAGGTCCATTTCGGTAGCACATCTTTGTGCTCTACTAAATTATTAATTTAATTTATAATTTGACCTGTGACAATTTATTCTTATTTATTTTTTAAAAATATTTTAATTTATTTTTTATGTGTGATGAAAAAGGACAAAAATACAGGTAACACTTACCTGTAAGATATTAACTCGGCTTAAAAGAAAATTTATTGTAGTAAATTACTGCTTTGAAATGTTAAAATAGCATAATTCTATTAACATATATATATATATATATAAATAAGAATGTACTAACTACAAAATTAGAGAGTTTTTTCCTCCCTTCCCATATTCGTCAGAAGAAAAAAAAACATTGCTTTGAAATACTTTGGTACACTAAGGTAATAAATGTGGCATCTCAATTTTATGAAAACGTGGACAGAAAAAAGATGCAGATAGATATATATATATGGAAAAATTATACTATAAATATGGTTGGTTTCAAATAAAGGAAATTTAATCAATTTATTTATAAATATAATAAAATATCACTATCTATCACTAATAGACTACGATAGGTATATATCAGTGTTTAATAGGTATCTATCACGGTCTATCACTAATAAACAATGACATTTTGTTATACTTAAAAATATTTTCGACAGTTTTACTATTTAAAATAATTACCTATAAATATAGAAATTTGTTAAAAATATTTAAAGCAACATTTTTTTAAAATAAATTTAAATTTGTGCTATTTTCAAATATAAGAAACTAACTATATTATTTACAAATATAGAAAAATTTCATTGTCGATATTTTGCTATATATGAAAATATGTTCAACAATTTTGGCATTTAAAATAATTACTCTTTAAATTTCTTATCATTAGTATTAGGTCAATGTTAGTGATATTTTGTGGATATTTTTACCATGTTCAATTGAATTTTTTTTATAATATAATGAAAATATTAAATCACTTATATGTCGGATGTCAATACGATATAAACATATAAAAATATTAATGAAAATATCGACATGTCAATAGAAATGATAACGAAGTTAGAATTTTCCCAATTTCGTACCATTATATGTGTATAAAATATAATATTGTATTAAGAAGAGATGAAGAATAAAGGGTTTAGGGTTCTAAGAATTGATTGGAGTCAAATAAACTTGAACTCCATACTTAGGCTGTATGGTGAGAACACTAACAGGAGCATGGCGATAAGAATCTGAAATAGTAAAGCTAAACTTTGAGATAAACATAGCCAAGATGATCTTAGCTTCCATCAATGCAAAACCTTGGCCAATGCAGTTTCTTGGTCCAGATGCAAATGGAATGAAACGTCCACCACTAAATGGTTTTGAGGCAAATCTTTCTGGTTTGAACTCGTTAGCATCTTCTCCCCACAGCTCTTCACTATGATGAATTGCAAGCACTGGAATCCATATTGATAACCCTTTTGGGATCTCTAAATCTCCTACCTTTATGTCCTCGAATGCCATTCTCGGAAGCACCGTCGCCGGTGGGTAAAGCCTTAGCGATTCGTTTATCACCATGTTTAGCTGAAAAAACACAATATCAAATGCTCGTTTAAACTTCATTGACATCAGTTAAGTAAACATTCTATCTCAAAACTCATGAGCTCATATATCTAGGGTTAAGCAAAAAAATTATTTTTTGAGAATTCAACCAATATATCATAACTAAACCCTAAGGGGGTATTTGGATCCCACGGCTAGCTCCAGTTATAATAGATTTTGAACAACCAATTCAGTGTTCCAAACACGTCCTAAAAGTTTAATGTTTTACGACGTGTATATCCTGTGAATAGATTATAATTAAACTCGTGATTAAATTACCACTGGACCCTAAAAGGCGAAGTGCGAGACGGGGAGGGTGGAAAATTGCAGTTTACTTACCAAAGTGAGCTTAGAGAGATGCTCAACAGAGGGAGATCCACCATTATTGCAAACTTGGTTGACTTCATGACGAACCTTGTGTTGCCAATCCGGGTTGGTGGCAAGCAACATGATGGTCCAAGTGAGCAAAAGGGCAGTGGTTTCATGGCCAGCAAAGAAGAAAGTTTTGCATTCATCCATTATGAGTTGCAAGTTCAAACTGAAACCATTATCCTCTCTTTTCCTTTGCATTTCATTCAATAGCATTCCCAATAAATCACTTCCATAGCAAGTACTTCTTCCAATCTCCACACCATCTTTTCTGCTCTGAATAATCTCCATTAACAACCTCTCTACCTCCATTTTCAGTGACTTTATTTCTCTGTTGTATTTACTTGGAAAAAACCTGCACCCAAATTAAATAACCAATACACAACTCCATCACCCACCTTCAAAATAATAATAATTATTATTAATATTAATGATGGAATAGCCCTGATTTTCGTTTAAAAATATGTATCAGGATAGACTTATAATTTAATTTTCTTTTAAGTTGTTTAAAGTAGATAGATTGATGAAAGTTTGTTTGATAACACAACTTTGAATTAATATAATTTGTCAAATAAGTCGAACTCAACTAACATATAGTATGGATTAGTAATCACGAGTTCAATAAATATGAAATCATAAACAAGAACGATGAAAGGAAAGGGTCGAAGCTATCCACTTTAATTAGTCTTAGATTAACAAAAAATTATATAAAGTAGAAGTAATTTTTAGTTAAGTTTTTTTTTTTATGAGTTGTTTTCAAATAAAGAAAAATGAGTCAACTTATTTATAAAAGTAACAAAATATCACTGTTTATCCATCACTAGACTTTGATTAGTGATTGATAGAAGTCTATTACGATTTATCACTTAGTGATAGAAGTTTATCATGGTTTATCACTGATAGACAGTGACATTTTGTTATACTTGAAAGTATTTTCAGCAATTTTATTATTTAAAATAATTACACTTTTTATTTGTAATTTGACCAAAAATTCAAATAATTATTTAAAAAAGATAAAATTCATGATCAAGAAATTAGAAAATTAAATACAAGATGTTTCCATCAAGAATTTAACTAAGAATTGAAACATTTTTTTTTTTTTCAAAAAGAGAAAAAAAAAAACTATGATTAAAAAACTGTTGAATTTTAAAAAGAGAAAACTGAAAACGAAATTTTTAGGTAAAAAAATGGATACACGGTCTGAAGTTGACATAAAGTGCGGAGGAGGGAAACGGAAAGGTTACCGGCTACCGGGGAGGCAGAGGTGGCGGCTGGCTTGGGCGCAGAGGCGCTGGAGAAGAGTGAGCAAATGGAAGATTTCTTTGCCCTTGTCGGAGTTGGCATCGAACTCGGTCCGAGAAATGATGTCGGCGGTGAGTTGTTTCATATAATCGGCGATCTCAAACTCGGTCCGGCCCGAGTCAAACTCGGTCTCTAGTGATTGGATCATTTTCTTAGTGCATTCCACCATCAATCCCGCATAGCTCTTTCCATGTCATTACAAATTTCATATAACAATTCCAATTATATAATTACAAATATGAAAAAATTATTTAAACATATGATAAAATCAAAATTCCCTGTCCCTAAATTAATAATTAATAATAAATATTGTTTTATACACAATATTATATATGGGTCCTATCTTCTCTCTTTTTAACAAACAAAAAGGTACAACAGAACAATTTTGATTTGAACTTTCTCATTTCAACAGTCATTCTCTGTGTACGGCATGCTATGTGTTCTTCAGTCTATTTTTAGATTTTACTTTCATTTTTTTTTGTAAATTATTCTAAATGCGAAAATTTGAACCACCAACCTCGTTGAAATAAGTATAAGTGAGTTGTATTTTTTAAATTTTAATTTTTCTGATATATACATAGATATTTGAAAATATATAAAATAAGGATATGAAAATTTGAACCACCAACCCAAAAATTCCCATCCCTTGGAAAAAAAAACTTGTAATATTTTGTTTTTAATTTATTTTCAAAGTATAATTCAATTTTTTAAAATTAAAGTTTTAGGAACATAAAATTTTTATAAAAGAAACAAAAATAACGCCTACTTTTTTCAATTAACAACATAAAAAAATTAATAATTATCAAACCTCTTTCCATACTTGCCTTTTATTTCTAATGATGGAAAAAACATACAAAAAAAAAGGAAACCACAAACTTACCAAACAAGATAAAGGAAGATAAACTTGTAACATAAAATTCAATATGAGAAACATTTAGGTCCTGTAATTATTTAGCCTCTACTCTTTGTTTTCGTTTTTGAAAATTAATCCATGAACATTAATTCTATTTCCAAATTTTTTTTTCAAAAAGTTGTTTTGTTTCTGAAATTTAACTGAGAATTCAATTATTATAGTTTTAAAAAGTGCAAAAATAAGGATGAAATAGGCTTAATTTTTAGAAACAAAAACAAAAACAAAAAACCAAATGGTTACCAAATAAACCTTTGTTTTCAGTTTTTTGTTTTTGAAAATTAAGTTTATAGATATTATTTTCACCTCCAAATTTTTTTCATTTGTTATCTACTTTTTACTACTTGCTTTTAAATTTTTTTTTTTTGTTTTTGAAAATTAGTTAAGAATTCAACCATTGTATTTAAGAAAGGTGCAAATCATTATAACTTAATTTTCAAAGACCAAAAACTAAAAACGAAACAGTTATACCAAACGATACTTCCCAATTGTTGAATCATGATCACTCGACGTTCTTTTTTTTTTAATTATTTTTTATTTTTATATTTGGTTATATGGTTACCTTGAGTTTATCCCCCATAAACGCAGGTGCAACGATGTGACGTTGATGATACCAATCTTCCCCATTTGCCATCAACAATCCTTTCCCAATGAAATGTTTGGTTCCCTGTCTTTGCAGCCATGATTTTCCACACACATTGCTGTTTTTACTCAATACTTCTTTTATCAATTCCGTCTCTGCCAAACACAGCCTCGGCTCCGTCCCGTTCCAGTATATGAACCTCTTTCCTGTATCATCGTAACTCAAAAGCTTAAGTTGATAAGTTATAATATATTTTCAATCAAAGTTGAACAAATCTTATTTTAGAAAACCGTATTATATTTTTATAATTAATATAATCCAATGGGAGAGATTTGAAACTCAAACTTTTTTTCTTTTTTATCGATGATATATGCATGGCATACCGTATTGCTTTGTCCAAGTGGTGTAATGAGGCAATAGACGGCCGACGATGTTGTGATCAATCGACTTCATGTCGTTGGCCGTGGATTTCGCCACAAGCGCCGCTACGTCGAGGATATTTCCAAGTAGCGGCCGGGGATCGGGGCCACAAACACCTTGTTTCTCCATCTTCTTCCTGATTCTTCTTGGGGTCAACCAGTAGCATGAGATTGTATCATATGCAATCTTTGCAAGTGATGAAATAAAAATCACCAAAATTGTTGTTAGAAAAATCACAATCGCCATAGGAGATGAGAGGAAAGTCTTTGTAGAGAGAGAAAATAGAAGAGAGAGAGAGTGGTGGGTTTCTATGGTTGAACGAAGAGCGAATTTATAATGGCCAATTCACAGTGTCACCTTTTAAAAAAAATCTTTTATTTTTCTACTTTCCTTTTGTGTGAATGAAATATAGCAATTTGGTGTCGCATCTATCTTGTATAGTCCATTCTAATTAAATGAACCAAAAAATATTTAAATATTTTCTAGACAAAATATGTGAAATCTTTTTAAAATATTTTCTAGAAAATAAAAAAAAAAAAATTGTCACGTAATAAACTAAAAAATAAAAAGAGTTCATGTGAAATTAGACTTTTTAGACAAATAAATAAATGGTACACTTAAATATTTTTCAATAAAATATGATGTAGAAATTAGACTTTCTAAGAATTTAATTCCATGATTTTCTTGTGCTATTATTTCTTTGCATGTGATATGATTTTTTTTTTGGGGGGGAAGGGGGCTGGAAGAGGGGAAAAAATTATTTATGAATTTTTTTTGGTAAGGAATTTAATGGCAAAGGGTTAGAAACAGAGGGGAAAATAATGCTTGTTTCATGGTTTTCCTCACAAATACATATGCATATGATGTCATTGAAATAAAATACATATTACAAAAATAATTAATGGATAAAATCACCAATCAGGTTTAAGGCATCATAATTTTTTTAGATTTTTTCAGATATGTATTTTGCAGTAGATTAAAAAAAATACATTTCAATTTTAATCATGGTTCAAATTTCTCTTTAAAAAAATAGAAAAAAATGTATTATGGGTGGTTTTGGATCCAAGTGATATACTCGAGATACCACAAGAACGAAGGCAATCGAACCAAGAAAATGGCATGATTCGGACTATCAACAATGTACCTAAAGACAGAATGGGCACCGGAAGAGGAAAGTTGGCTTGGCCAAGGCCGAGGCAAGACC
Source organism: Benincasa hispida (assembly GCF_027475165.1). Classification (NCBI taxonomy): domain Eukaryota; kingdom Viridiplantae; phylum Streptophyta; class Magnoliopsida; order Cucurbitales; family Cucurbitaceae; genus Benincasa; species Benincasa hispida. The sequence continues at coordinate 45,196,861 of NC_143478.1, read as the reverse complement.
CATCAAACCGATTGGAGGGGTGTGATTCTCATGTGCTTAGGTTCAATAAGAGAGAAAGGGAACTCGAGAGTAAGGAAAAAACCTAGATGAAAAGGATGTTGGTCATCGATGACGATATATATAAATACACTAGTATAACAACATAAGAGAGAATTTGAATCTCCACTAGAAAAGCTATAACAAGTCTCACCTATGCTCTCTTTTTAACTTTAACGTCAGAGTGGCAAATTCTATACCAGTGTGCAGATCTTTATGTCCTGTAGGTCATGTTCTTCCCTTGACCAATGTGTTTTTTCTCCTATCAGAATTTTGACATCAACAACATATTTATAAATCATAAAACTAGTCGGAGTTACCCATTAAATTTTAGATTGAATATAAACTATTATTAATTGAATTATTAACATATTTTAGGTTAAATTTGTATAATTATTATTTTGTAATATCATATTATTTATAGTAGAGTTGATACATGCATTTTAATTTGTGAAAAAAAATACATATTTTAATTCAACAAAAAAAAAAATATTTTTAACATTAAATACTATATTGGTTAATGTTTTCATTTTAATTTTTTTAAAATATAATTTTGCATGTTATACTTTCAAATTAAATTCTAGATATACCTTTTTTTTTAGTAACAATGATGTGGAAAATTTGAACCATGGACCTTTTGGTCCTCAATATATCCTGATTTCACCCGAGCTAAGCTCTTTTTGTCCAAAATTTAGATATAGAAATATAAAAATATTTTCCCCATAATTTACACTATTTGAATCATAGAATCTAAATACAGTTTTCAAAAACTAAATCTAGATTGTCTATCAAACCTGTATTTGTTAAACTCATTGAATCTAACATTAAACAAAATCAAGATTGTCTACCAAACAAATGAAAGGGCCTTCAAATAACTTTTGCATAACTTTGATTGCATTTCGAATAATGTTTTCCCCATACAAAGGACCACTAATTTCCTCCAAAATTACATGGTCATCTATTCATCTAGCTATCATCCGAGTCAACTCCTCTTCTTCATAGGGCATACTGCTAGTTCGTTAGTCTGATAAGACTCAACTACGGATTGATCTTTAGCGATTACTTCTTCTAAGGCTCATCACTACTTTGTTCAACATGCGATGATTCTATCCAATATAATCAAGTCAAGGATATGACTCTGATATTCTTAGGGACAATGGTGCACTAAATATCTTCACAATTATATGATATTATCCATTTTAGACATAAAACTAGTCCTCATAGTTTTTATTTTCGTTCCACCCAAAAAGTCTTAAATCAGTGAAAGTATTATTGCTCATTTTTTATTCATTACTTTCCCCATGTATAGTCAATTGGGGTCTTTGATTGTACTTCTAATAATTGCATTACAAAATGTCCAAACTAATCTTGAAAATACTCTTAGCTAATCGCAAAAGGAGGTGGCAAATCTAAAATGGATAATTAGGGGTTTACCTTCAACAAATGGAAAATGGTAGGTATGACATTTCCTAATCTCTTTTACCTTTCTTATCCCTCTTTGCGATTAAGAATCTAAAGCCACCCATTATAAATAGCGGACCATAGGCACACCCACAGGTAAGTTCTACTCCCCCATCTTTGTTAGAGTTAACTACGCACATGCAAAAGCAATCAGAATTCTAAACACCCTAACTACATAAATTTTAGGATTAAAGCATGCATGTTCAAAAGGGAAAAACTAGGGTTTCAAAATACATCTTTTGTAGAAACACCAAATTAGTGCAATCCCTTAAATAATTCTGATCACGAACTCGTTGTGGACCACCGCTAGAGTCTTTCCTACTATTTTTCAGCTTTAGAACAAATTGTGGGATCCAATTCGTGACTAATTTGAAGGAGATTTTGAGAGTAGGAGAGTTTTAGTGTTTAGATTTTGAAAGAACAATTTCTCTTCAAAAAATCAAATTGCATGAAGAAGTTTTTCAAATAAAAAAATCTTCTATTTAAAGAAGATTACATGCAAAAAGAAATACATGTAAGAGTTACATCAAATCATCATGCATTGAGTAGGATTAAGGGTGTTAAGTTAGTGGGAAATGTGGGATTTTCCCACTGACCATAATTCATTTAGAAAATTGAATTTTACAAGTTCAATGTCAAAATGTATTTTAATTTTAAATAAAATTAATTCTAATAATTAATTTTAAATAAAATTAATTTCTTTTAAAATAAATTTTAAATAAAATTCATTTCTAAAAAATTAATTAAACAAATTAAATAATAATATTAATCTAATATCAAAAAATTAAATTAATAGCCAACACCAATCCCGCGTGAATTCCTATTCACGTGTATAATATTTAAATCATATTTAAATATTTTCAACTCTTTAATTTGTTTAATTCAACAATTAAACTATATAAATAAGTCAATTATATCGCATATAACTAATTTATAACACCTTGACCGAATTTAAACATTTCAAATTCTCATCACACAATTCTAAGGTTTAGTCCGATATGAGCTAGCAGAGGACCTAATGGACCTACAAATCATGAGTGCCAACGATTTGAGATTAAGCGACTAAACTCTTTAACATAATTAACCAACATTCGTTAACTACTGGGACACTCTACTAAAGTCTAGTAATTGCACTCTCCTCATTGTAGATATATTTCTGTTCACTTGATTTAACCGTGATCAGTAAGTTGATCCTTCACAGGTTGTTCGTAATCACAACTGGATCAAAATTATCGTTATACCCCTATAATTACATCTTGTTCCTTAACTCCCACTGATTCTTTAGTGAACAATTTGTTTGTGGTCCAACCAACAAATTGAATCTCTCTTGAGCCAATGAGTGGGTGGGGCCCCTTGTTCAAGACTTAAAGTCAACACTTAAGAAAACAACCTACCTACTATCCCTAGAATCGGTAGGAGTAAATTCTATCTTGCATGACTATGTCCTCAGCTATCTACCCGGTCTTACTCCTAAAACGTGAGGCTTACTAAATCGGCGATGTTAAGCCACTCTCACCCATGCAAATTAAAGGATAATCTCGAATAAACAGGAGTTCATAGTTAGCTCAAGATTAAGATCGAGTTACCCATGTCCTCGAATTGAAATAGTCAGTCTTATCAGTAAACGGCGTTATAAAGTAAAAGTGACTATTTTGTGGTCCAGTGTTATGCAAACTCATTGCATAGGACGCCCCCACTCGCATGTCTCCACATGAACGATTCAGGATCACATTGTTTGTATCAAGTACAAAATGGGCCACATCCATAGCATCCCCAGGTTAAGGTACCCAGTCTTATCCATATACTATAGACCGTATTGGCTTCTCAAACTTGATCCACTTTTATATCTATACATAAAGTTCAAGTATTCATGCCATATCCAGGGGTCCTTAGTTTATTGGATTTAAGGTTAAAAGGTGCAATTCACATATTCAATAACAGCTTTACTGAATAATCTCAATAATAACTTTATTGTAATAGATGTTTAAAGTTTACAAACCACAAGTTTTAGGACATACAACCCAAAAAACTTCCACTTGGACTAGAACTCCAATGGAGTTACATATATATATAGAATGTTGAGTGTGAGAGAAAAATATAAATACAATAAACTAGGACATCACATACCCCTGACTTCTCCCACTTCGCCTAGATTTACATAACTCGTAGTCCTAAACTCACTAGGTGACCCTTAAACACTTTAGCCATGAGGGCCTTAGTAAACGGATTAGCAATGTTGTCTTCTGAGGTTATCTGTTTGACGATCATATCTCCTATATGCACTATCTCCCTGATGAGATGGTATTTGCGTCCAATGTACTTCTCGCACTTATGGCTTGTAAGTTCTTTGGAATTTGCAACTATGCCACTATTATCACAATAGACAGTGATAGATAGATACATATTTAAAACCACTTCTAAATCTGTTAAGAATTTTCTAAGTCATACAGCCTTATTCACTGCCTCACATGCAACTACGTACTCAGCTTCCATGGTGGAGTCAATAATATAACTTTGTTTTATACTCCTTCAAACTATAGCTCCACCATTTAGAGTGAATGTTTCAATGTAGATTTCCTTGAATCTATATCGATTTGAAAATCAGAGTCAGTGTATCTTGTAAGGATCAGATCTTTAGTGCCACACACGAGCATATAGTTCCTCGTTCTCCTAAGATACTTGAGGATATTTTTAATGGCAGTCCAATGATCATATCCTGGATTGTACTAAAACCTGCTGACAATTCCCACTGCATAGCATATGTCAGGTCGTGTACACAACTTGGCATATATCAAACTCTCAACTACTGATGCATAGGGAATGCATCTCATATCCTCAACTTCTTGAGGTCTCTTAAGACACTATTCCTTCAAAAATGAATTCCCTATCTAAAAGGTAACAAACCATTCTTAGAATTCTACGCCTTGTATCTAGACAATATCTTGTCTATATAAGATGTTTGAGATAGGGTTAACTTTGTGTTCTTACAATCCCAAATCTTTCATTTATAATTGCGTTTCTAGTCATTGTTTAATGTCATTCAGGTATCCTACATCATTCTTAATGAGCAGGATGTCATCAACATATAATACTAGGAAAGTTACAGCTTTGTTGACGATCTTCTTGTAGACACAAGGTTCGTTAACATTCTGTTCAAAGTCATAAGATTTGATCGCATGTCAAACCTTATATCCAGGATCTAGAAGCTCATTTCTACCCATAAATGGATCGTTTTAGCTTGCAAAATTTTTACTCTTAACCCTGTTCAATGAACTCCTCTGGTTGAGCCACATAGATATTCTCTTCATGATTTTCATTTAGAAAGGTTGTCTTGACATCCATTTTCCAAATCTCATAATCATAAAAAGTGGCTATGGATAAGAGTATTCTAACTGACTTTAGCATGGCAACAGGAGAGAAGGTTTCTTCATAGTCTACCTCATCACTTTGGGTATAACCTTTTGCCACTAGTCGAGCCTTAAAGGTTTGTACCTTATTGGCTTGGTCTCGTTTCTGTTGGGGTTGATGCCCTAAAGTCTCGTGTCCTGTAGTTTGTAAATAGTTTGTACGAACGCTTGTGTTGTTAATATATGATATTTATTTCACATCTTGTATTTTTTACTCATATGCTTGTTTTATTTGCTTTACCACAAACCAATAAACATAAAATCCTTGGTTATCTGTATGTGACTCAAGCATATATGTGGTGACATACGAGTGGAATATGTCTTGAGTGATAACCAAAATGGTCTATAGTATATGGATATAGGAGGGAAACCTTATCCTGATAATGCTACGGATGCGACCCATTTTGTGGAATAGTCACAACTGTTGTGCCTTGTCACAGATGGTCTGATCCTTATCATTCGTGTTGGGGACATGCGAGCGGGGGCGTCCTATACAAAGAGTTTATATAAGACCTGACCACGAAGTGTTAACGTCTTGTTATATAACACTAGGATGACCATAGGTAACATGACCTCAATCCTGAGTGAGCTGGGAACTCCTACCATTGAGGGCGGTCCTTTGATTTGTATGGGTGCGAGTGGCCAGGTCGCCGATTTAAACCTACCATTTTGGGGATTCGTCTGATTTGGGAGCTAGGATCTCAGCTACACAAGATGGAATTCACTCCTTCCCCGAGGTAGGGGTAAGTAGATAGATAGCTCCCTTAAAGGCTGATTTCGGGGTTGGACGATGTGGTGCCACACACCTTCTCTTGGCTCGAGAGGTGATCACACATAGTTGAACTATGTTATATTGTTCATTAGAGGAATCAGTGGTACTTAAGGAGTGAGATGTAACTACAGGGGCAAAATGATAATTTGCCCAGTTGTACTTACGAGCATCTATGAAGGGTCATTGTACTCATGATTGGTTATATCCGATGGACACAAAAATATATCTGTGGTAAGAAGAGTTCAGTTGTTGGTCTTCAGTGGAATGCCTGACAGTTAACGGATGGTGGATCTCGTGGCTAAAGAGTTTAGTCAGCTATTCACAGACCGTTGTAGCTTCGAGCCATATGTCTATTAGGTCCCCTGGGTAGTTTGGATAAAGTTGAGAACCAATGTTTGGGTTAATTTGAAATGTTTAAATTGACAAGAAGAAGTTCGATTATATATGTTATAATTGGATTGGTTAATTATATATGATATAATTAGCTAAATGTATGAGATACATTATTTTGGAGGAAATTAGATATAAATATGATTTATATCAAGTAGAGGAGAAAATATTATAGTAGATATGTGATATCAAACTATAAGATAAAAATATAATATGATTATATTTATTATTAATTAATTGGTTAATTATATGATAATTAATCCAAAAATCACGTTTGGACATGGATTAGTGGGAATGAGTCTATTATTGTAATGATGAAGTAAAAATGAAATTGTTTCATTTTTTAATCGTTTGTTGTAGTCGTCCAAAAGAAAGTGAGAGCGTGCGTTGGTAAGATAGTAAACGATCGCTTAAAAGATTCAAGAGCCTATACGATAGTAACTCTCCACTTAAACGATCGTCATCCTCGCGACTAAACGATCACACAATATTTTCTACACGATTGCATAGCTTCTTTAAACGATCGTATAGTGTGCCGATTTTGTTAAACGATCGTATACCATTTTCTAAACGATCGTTCAGTAAAATCTACACGATCGTGTAGCTTGTTCTAAATGATAAGCAGCATGCTATGCGATCGTGTAGCTGACCATTTTGTCTATCCCTCCCACTTGCTTATCACCTACATGATCTGGTATTCCTCTTTCCTCTACCAAACTTACCAAAGACCACGCTTTGGGTTCTCTCTCTGAGAATATCTGAGGCTCTTTACTAGTAGTGTCACCCTGCGACGTTCGTGTTCGTGCGGTTGTTCGAGCTGCTATAGTTGACGCTGCTACTGGGCGTTGGTAGATTGCATGGAGGGTTCTGCTGCGTTGAGTTCCGAAGTTTGAAGATTGTATTCAACTGGTATGGCACTCTTCCCCTTGTTATTTTGTTGTTCTTAGCATGCCGTTAATTAAGATTTGTTTGTATAACTGGGTGTTTGAATGTATCATTTGTATTTCAGTCACTGTGAGATCGGAACGATCCGAATGTGCTCATGGAACTCTTCGGTAAGAGATCCTTTAGTTTCTTCTTATAGATCCATTTACAACCAATAGGTTTTACCCCATCCGGTTGATCTACAAGTTCCTAGACCTAATTTAAGTACACAAAGTCCATTTCAAGGTCCATGGCTTTGATCCACTGGTCTTGGTCTACATCATTCATTGCCTATTTAAAGGTCAATGGATCTTCAATGCCATCATCAGGTATGATGACCTAAGTTTCAATTCAACCCATGTAATGGTCAGGTTGTTGAACAACCCTCCCACTACATCGAACCACTCTCAACTCTTGAGAAGAATGTGACTGACCAAAGTATCTGCTCCATCAACAATTGTTGTTGAAAGACGAACTTGATCAACAACTCTTGTTAGTATATCTGTAGCTTCTTCGAAAATTTCATTCAATAGTAGCTTACTGCGAGGTTGATGATCTCTCATGTGGTTTTCATTTAAGAATGTAGCGTTTGTCAATACAAACATTTTATCATCTTGAGGATCATAAAACAGGCAACTTTTTATTTGTTTGGGGTATCCTACGAATAGGAACAACTTTAAACGATATTCCAACTTCTTTAGATTTTGCACCGACACATGTGTCAGGCATATCCAAATCTCGAAGTGACATAAACTACCTTTACGCCCTCTCCATAACTCATAAGGTATTTCAAAAACACTTTTTAAAGTAATCATGTTCAAAATTTATACTGCAGTCTTTACTGCATATTCCCAAAATGAATTAGGAAATTAAGCATAGCTCATCATTAAACGAACCATGTCTAACAGAGTTCTATTTCTCCTTTCCAATACACCATTCTGCTAGCGTTTACTAGGTGGAGTAAGCTGGGACTGGATTCCATGTTCTATCAAATAGTCCTGGATCAAGTCCATATATTCTCCACATCAATCTGATCAAAGTGTTTTAATTTTTTTACCCAACAAGTTCTCTACCTCAACCTTATACTCCTTGAACTTTTCAAGGGTTTTGGACTTATGATGCATTAGGTAAACATAGCATACCTTGAATAATCATTAATAAAACTGATGAAATATTCATACCCTCCTCATACTTTGACATTCATCAGACTACAGAGGTCTAAATACACGAGTTCTAAGGGTTTTTGGGCTCTATGACCTTTTCCTGTGGAAGATCTTTTGGTCATCTTACCCTTAAGAAAAGACTCACATGGAGGTAAAAAGTTGTCTTCTAATTGACTTAGGAGTCCATTCTTGACCAATCGTTCAATCCTATTAAGATTAATGTGTCCAAGTCTCAAGTACCAAAGATAGGCATTATGAGAAACTTTTTGTCTTTTATTCTGAGTCTTAGTTATTTTAAACATCTCAATATTCAAATAGTCTTAGCCTCGGTTGGTTTTAACACATATAAGTTGTTTTCCAGTTTTGCAGAACATATTTGAACACCTTTTCAGCTAATGAACACTTCATTAATATGAAAAGGTACTTTATACAATTGTTCTAACAAACATGAGATAGATATTAAATTTCTTCATATATCAGGAATATAATATACATTTTCAAGTAAAATGAATTTATCTCTAAAAAACAACTTCAAGTCTCCCAATGCTTTAGCTGAGACGTCCTCTTCTGTTCCAACCTTAAAAGTCATATCGCCCTCTGCAAGCTGTCTTTAGGAACTAGTTTCCTGAATAAGTACAAATATAGTTAGAAGCCCCTGGATCAAGTATCCAGGTAGAGTTATGATTCTCCATTAAACATGTTTCAACAACGAATAGTTGCCTTGTTTTGCCTTTTCAGCTTTCCTTTTAGCAAGGTATTTGAGGCAACTCTTTTTACAATACCTGTCTTCGTTGCAGTGGAAATGTTTTCCTTTGTCTGCAACTTTTCCCTTGCTTTTGCGTTTTGCAAAAGCCTTTCTTTTCCCTTTTTCCTTCTTCTTCATTAGAATACTCTTATTCTGTGAAGTAGAAGGACTAGACTTTTGGAACTTATTAAAGGTAACAGCATTTGCTTCCCCTTATTGTCCCTTATTCTCCATAAGAAACTGGTAATTCTGAAGCTCGTTTAAAAGAGTAGTTAGATTTAATTCAATCTTATTCATCATTGTGTTTGTCCCAAATTGCAGAAAACTCTTTGGAAGAGATTTCATAATGACACTAACTTGGCTCTTTTCATCTATGACAGTACCATTTGCCTCCGCCACGTTGAAGTGGACCATCATATCCACTAGAAAAGCTATAACAAGTCTCATCTATGCACTCTTTAACTTTAACGTCAGAGTGGCAAATCCTATAACAATGTGCAGATTTTTATGTCATGTAGGTCACGTTTTTCCCTTGACCAATGTATTTTTTCTCCTATCTGAATTTTGACATCAACAACATATTTATAAATCATAAAACTAGTCGGAGTTACCCATTAAATTTTAGGTTGAATATAAACTATTATTAATTAAATTATAAACACATTTTAGGTTTAATTTGTATACTTATTGTTTTGTAATATCATATTATTTATAATAGAGTTGATACACGTATTTTAACTTGTGAAAAAATACATACTTTAATTCAACAAAAAATAATTTTGTTTTTTAACATTAAATACTATATTTGTTAATGTTTTCATTTTAATTTTTTTAAATATAATTTTGCATGTTATATTTTCAAATTCAAAATCTAGATATACTCTTTTTTTTAGTAACAATGATGTGGAAAATTTGAACCATGGACCTTTTGGTCCTCAATATATCCTGATTTCACCCGAGCTAAGCTTTTCTTGTCTAAAATTTAGATATAGAAATATAAAAATATTTTTTTCCAGAATTTACACTATTTGAATCATAGAATCTAAATATAGTCTTTAAAAACTAAATCTAGATTGTCTATCAAACCCGTTAAACTCATTGAATCTAACATTAAACAAAATCAAGATTGTCTACCAAACAAATGAAAGGGCTCTCAAATAACTTTTGCATAACTTTGATCGCATTTCCAATAATGTTTTCCCTATATATAGGACCACTAGCTTCCTCCAAAATTACATAGTCATCTATTTATCTAGCTATCATCCGAGTCAACTCCTCTTCTTCATAGAGCACACTACTAGTTCGTTAGTCTGATAAGACTCAACTACGGATCGATCTCCAGCAATTACTTCTTCTAAGGCTCATCTCTACTTTGTTCAACATGCGATGATTCTATCCAACATGACCAAGTCAAGGATATGACTCTGATATTGTTAGGGACAATAGTGTTCGAAATATCTTCACAATTGTATGATAATATCAATTTTAGACATAAAGATAGTCCTCATAGTTTTTATTTCCGTTCCACTCAGAAAGTCTCAAATCAGTGAAAGTATTATTCCTCACTTTTTATTCATTACTTTCCCCATGTATAGTCAATTGGGGGCTTTGATTGTACTTCTAATAATTGCATCACAAAATGACCAAACTAGTCTTGAAAATACTCGTAGCTATCTGCAAAAGGAGGTGGCAAATCTAAAATGTATAATTAGGGGTTTGCCTTCAACAAATGGAAAATGATAGGTATGACAAAATTTTCAATTTTAAATTTTCTTTTATTCCGTATTTCAAATTTTCCCTTTTAACAAATCAACGGCTTTCGGTATATATATCGATCAACTAATATACTACATTTAACATATATCAGTTATGTATTTTTTCATTAATTTGTATACTTTTTTGTATTTTTTGTTTGCAGCAATATGAGTTAGTACTCACTCTAATTTTTGTACTTGTTACATTTCTTATCCCTTTTGTAGTTTTTTTCCTTTTTAAATGATATTGTTTTTTTCATTTTTAAGTACAAATGTACAATAGGCCAGGGAGATTCAATCTAAAACTCACTAACACTCGATTTAGTATATTCATTTTGATAATTTGGTCGTATTTGGAATAATTAGAGAAAAAAGTATTTTTAAAAAAATTAATTTTATGATTTTTTTTAAACACTTAAATAACTAGCCATTTTCAGCTATGTATCAATAGTATATCAAATGTATCAAGTAAAGGTGTTCAAATGACCCAATAACCCGAACAATCTAAACTACCCAACCCAAATTATAAGGATTGGGTTAGGTTCTTTAATTTTGGATTGGGTTGGGTTGAATTTTTTATGTTGGGTTGGGTTTGAGTTATACTTTTAAAAATTCGGGTTGACCCATCCAAACCCAAATTTCTAATATTATTATTAAATATATATATATATATAGTTGATGGATATGCTCAATACTAATCTTTGGGTTGCTAAATCCGAACCAAACATTGTAGCAACTATGATGACTCACATCACTTGTATTTGTTCCTCGACTTCTGTTATATGGTATTTTTGGACCAAGAATCACAAAGACAGAAGGAGCGCAAGAAATGGACCAATGGGCCATGGGATGAACAAAAGGAGAGGCGTTGGACAGAAGGCCCAACTTGGCCGCCTTGGCTTCAGAGGCCGAGGTTGAGAAGCGTTCCCTCCCCCCCGACTTAGGACAAGGAAAGTTGGGCCATTTGGCCCAATTTTTTCACCTCAACCTCAGTGAACACTTTTCCACTTCGAAAGATTGCTTCTCAGAGGCCATGATCTAAGTTCCCTTGGTCAACCCAAATTGACATTTCTTAATTCCCTTTACCTTTCTTGTTTCTCTTTGGGATTAAGAATCCAAAGCCACCACATTATAAATAGGGGACCATAGGCACACCCACAGGTAAGTTCTTCTCCCCCATCTTTGTTGGAGTTAACTACGCACATGCGAAAGCAATCAAAATTCTAAACACCCTAACTACATTAATTTTAGGATTAAAGCATGCATGTTCAAAAGGGAAAAACTAGGGTTTCAGAATACATCTTTTGTAGAAACACCAAATTAGTGCAATCCCTTAAATAATTCTGATCACGAACTCGTTGTGGACCACCGCTAGAGTCTTTCCTACTATTTTTCAGCTTTAGAACGAATTGTGGGATCCAATTCGTGACTAATTTGAAGGAGATTTTGAGAGTAGGAGAGTTTTAGTGTTTAGATTTTGAAAGAACAATTTCTCTTCAAAAAATCAAATTGCATGAAGAAGTTTTTCAAATAAAAAAATCTTCTATTTAAAGAAGATTACATTAAAAAAGAAATGTATGTAAGAGTGACACCAAATCATCATGCATTGAGTGGGATTAAGGTTGTTGAGTTAGTGGGAAATGTGGGATTTTCCCACTTATCATAATTCATTTAGAAAATTGAATTTCACAAATTCAATGTCAAAATAAATTTTAATTTTAAATAAAATTAATTCTAATAATTAATTTTAAATAAAATTAATTTCTAAAAATTAATTAAACAAATTAAACAATAATATTAATCTAATATCAAAAAATTAAATTAATAACCAACACCAATCCCGCGTGAATTCCTATTCACATGTATAATATTTAAATCATATTTAAATATTTTCAATTCTTTAATTTGTTTAATTCAACAATTAAACTATATAAATAAGTCAATTATATCGCATATAACTAACTTATAATTCCCTGAACGAATTTGAACGTTTCAAATTCCCATCACACAATTCCAAGGTTTAGTTCGATATAAGCTAGCAGGGGACCTAATGGACCTACAGATCATGAGTGCCAACGATCTGAGATTAAGCGACAAAACTTTTAACTTAACTAACCAACATTTGTTAACTACTGGGATACACTACTAATGCCTAGTAGTTGCATTCTCTTCATTGTAGATATATTTATGTTCACTTGATTTAACCATGATCAATTAGTTGATCCTTCATAGGTTGTTCGCAATTACAGTTGGATCAAAATTATCGTTATACCTCTATAATTACATCTTGTTCCTTAAGTCCTTTTGATCCTCTAGTGAACAATTCATTTGTGGTCCAACCAACAAATTGAATCCCTCTCGAGCCAATGAGTGGGTGGGACCCCTTGTTTAAGACCCAAAGTCAGCACTTAAGAAAACAACCTACCTACTATCCTTAGAATCGGTAGGAGTGAATTCCATCTTGCAGGACTATATCCCCAGCCATCTACCCGATCTTACTCCTAAAACGTGAGGCTTATTGAGTCGGCGATGTTAAGCCACTCTCACCCTTGCAGATTAAAGGATAATCTCAAATAAACAAGAGTTCATAGTTAGCTCAAGATTAAGATCGAGTTACTTGTGTCATCAAATTGAAATAGTCAGTCTTATCAGTAAACGGCGCTATAAAGTAAAAGTGATTATTTTGTGGTCCAGTGTTATGCAAAGTCATTGCATAGGATGGTCCCACTCACATGTCTCCATATGAATGATTCAGGATCACATCGTTTGTATCAAGTACAAAATGGGCCACATCCATAGTGTCCCAAGGTTAAGGTACTCAGTCTTATCCCTATACTATAGACCGTTTTGGCTATTCCTCAAACTTGATCCACTTTTATGTCTATACGTAAAGTTCAAGTATTCATGCTATATCCAGGGGTCCTTAGTTTATTGGATTTAGGGTTAAAAGTTGCAATTCACATATTCAATAACATCTTTACTGAATAATCTCAATCATAACTTTATTGTAAATAGAAGTTTAAAGTTTACAAACCACGAGTTTTAGGACATAAAACCCAACAAACTCCCACTTGGACTAGAACTCCAATAGAGTTACATATATATATAGAATGTTGAGTGTGAGAGAAAAACATAAATACAATAATCTAGGACATCACATACCCCTGACTTCTCCCACTTCGCCTAGATTTACATAACTCGTAGTCCTAAACTCACTAGGTGACCTTTAAACACTTTAGCCATGAGGGCCTTAGTAAATGGATTAGTAATGTTGTCTTCTGAGGTTATCTGTTTGAGGATCATGTCTCCTCAATGCACTATCTCCCTAATGAGATGGTATCTGTGCTCAATGTGCTTCCCACACTTATGGCTTGTAAGTTCTTTGGAATTTGTAACTATGCCACTATTAGCACAATTAACGGTGATAGACAGATACATAGCTGGAATCACTTCTAAATCTGTTAAGAACTTTCTAAGTCATATAGCCTTATTCACTGCTTCACATGCAACTACGTACTCAGCTTCCATGGTGGAGTCAGCACTTATGGTATTTGTGCTCAATGTGCTTCCCGCACATATGGCTTGTAAGTTCTTTGGAATTTGTAACTATGCCACTATTATCACAATAAACGGTGATAGACAGATACATAGTTGGAATCACTTCTAAATTTGTTAAGAACTTTCTAAGTTATATAGCCTTATTCATTGCTTCACATGCAACTACGTACTCAACTTTCATGGTGGAGTCAGCAATACAACTTTGTTTTATACTCCTCTAAGCTATAGCTCCTTCATTTAGAGTGAATGTTGATCCCGATGTAGATTTCGTTGAATCTATATAGATCTAAAAATCAGAGTCAATGTATCTTGTAAGGATCAAATCCTTAGTGCCACACACGAGCATATAGTCCCTCATTCTCCTAAGACACTTGAGGATATTTTTAATTACAGTCCAATAATCATATCTTGGATTGGACTGAAACTTGCTAACAATTTCCACAACATAGCATATGTCAAGTCATGTACAAAACCTGACATATATCAAACTCTCAAATACTGATGCATAGGGAATGCATTTATTTCCTCAACTTCTTGAGGTGTCTTAGGACACTATTCCTTCAAAAAAATGAATTCCCCGTCTGAAAGGTAACAAACCATTCATGGAATTCTACACCTTATATCTAGACAACATCTTGTCTATATAATATGTTTGAGATAGGGTTAACTTTTTGTTCTTGTGATTCCGAAAAATTTGGATTCCAAGAACAAACTGAGCTTTTCCCAAATCTTTCATTTAGAATTTTGTTTCTAGCCATTGCTTAATGTTAGTCAGGTATCTCGTATCATTCCCAATTAGTAGGATGTCATCAACATATAATACTAGGAAAGCTATAGCTTTGTTGACAATCTTCTTGTCGACACAAGGTTCGTCAACATTCTGTTCAAAGCCATAAGATTTGATCACATGTCAAACCTTATATTCCAGGATCTAGAAGCTCATTTCAACCCATAAATGGATCGTTTTAGCTTGCAAACTTTTTGCTCTTAACCCTGTTCAATGAACTCCTCTGGTTGAGCCACATAGATATTCTCTTGATGATTGTCATTTAGAAAGGTTGTCTTGACATCCATTTTCCAAATCTCATAATCATAAAAAGTGGCTATGGACAAGAGTATTCTAACTGACTTTAACATGGCAACAGGAGAGAAGGTTTCTTCATAGTCTACCTCATCACTTTGGGTATAAAATTTTGCCACTAGTCGAGCCTTAAAAGTCTGTACCTTACTGGCTTGGTCTCGTTTCCTCTTATAGATTCATTTACAACCAATAGGTTTTACCCCATCCAGTTGATCTATAAGTTCCTAGATCGAATTGAAGTACATAAAGTTCATTTCGAGGTCCACTTGTCTCGGTCTACATATTCATTGTTTGTTTAAAGGTCAATGAATCTTCAATACCATCATCAGGTATGATGACCTAAGTTTCTGTTGAACCCATGTAATGATTAGGTTGTTAAACAAGCCCTCCCACTACGTCGAAGCACTCTCAACACTTGAGAAGAATGTGACTGACCAGAGTACCTGCTCCATCAATAACTTTTGTTAAAGGACCAACTTGATCAACAACTCTTGTTGGTTTATTTGTAGCTTCTTCAAAAATTTCATTCAATAGTAGCTTACTGCGAGGTTGATGATCTCTCACGTGGTTTTCCTTTAAGAATGTAATGTTTGTCTATACAAACATTTTATCATCTTGAGAATAAAAAAACAGACCATCTTTCGTTTGTTTGGGGTATCCTACGATTAGGAACAATTTTGAATGACGTTCCAACTTTTTTAGGTTTTTCACCAACACATGTATCATGAATCTTCCATTCCTAAAGTGACATAAACTACCTTTACTCCCTCTCTATAACTCGTAAGGTATTTCAGAAACACTTTTTAAAGGAATCATGTTCAAAATGTATATTGCAGTCTCTTCTGGATATCCCCAAAATGAATTAGGCAATTGATTATAGCTCATCATTAAATGAACCATGTCAAACAGAGTTCTATTTCTCCTTTCCGATACACCATTCTGCTGCGTTTTTCGAGTAAAGTAAGCTGGGATTGGATTCCATGTTCTATCAAATAGTCTTGGAATCTCAAGTCAAAAACTCTCCACATCAATATGATCGAAGTGTTTTAGTTGTTTTACCCAACAATTTTCTATCTCCGCCTTATACTCTTTTAACTTTTCAAGGGTTTTGGACTTATTGTTGGGGTTGATGCCCTAAAGTCTTGTATCCTGTAGTTTGTAAACAGTAGATAAAAACACCTGTGATTGTTAATATATGATATTTACTTCACATCTTGTTGTTTTGCTCAGTTATTTGTTTGATTGTCTTTACCACAAACCAATAAACATAAAATCCTTGGTTATCTATATGTGACTCAAGCATGTATGTGGTGACATACAAGTGGATCATGTCTTGAGTGATAACCAAAACGGTCTGTAGTATATGAATATAGGAGGGAAACCTTATCCTAGTAACGCTACAGACGTAGCCCGCTTTGTGGAATGGTCATAAGTGTTATGACTTGCCACAGATGGTTTGATCTTGATCATTCGTGTTGGGAACATACGAGCAGGGGCATCCTATACAAAGAGTTTGTATAAGACCTGACCACGAAGTGTTAACGTCTCGTTATATAACACCATTCATGACAGAGACTTTACTTCACTAGGATGACCATAGGTAACATGACCTCAATTCTGAGTGAGTTGGGAACTCCTGCCATTGAGGGCGGTCCTTTGATTTGTATGGGTGCGAGTGGCCAGGTCGCCAATTCAAACCTACCATTTTGGGGATTCGTCTGATTTGGGAGCTGGGAACTCAGCTACACAAGATGTAATTCACTCCTTCCCCGAGACAGGGGTAAGTAGATAGATGGCTCCCTTAAGGGCAAATTTCGGGGCTTGAACGATGTGGCGCCACATACCTTTTCTTGGCCCGAGAGGTGTTCACACATAGTTAGACTATGTTATATTGTTCATTAGAGGAATCAGTGGTACATAAGGAGTGAGATGTAACTATAGGGACAAAACGGTAAATCGGCCCAATTGTACTTACGAGGATCTGTGAAGGGTCATCGTACTCATGATTGGTTATATTCGATGGGCACAAAAATATATCTGTGGTAAGAAGAGTTCAGGTTTTGTTCTTTAGTGGAATGCCTGACAGTTAATGGATGGCAGATCTCGTGGCTAAAGAGTTTAGTCAGCTATTCACGGACCATTGTAGCTTCGAGACACAGGTTCATTAGGTCACCTGGGTAGCTTGGATAAAGTCGAGAACCAGTGTTTGGTTAATTTGAAATGTTCAAATTGACAAGAGGAAGTTCAATTATATATGATATAATTGGACTGGTTAATTATATATGATATAATTGGCTAAATGTATGAGATATATTATTTTGAAGGAAATTAGATACAAATATGATTTATATCAAGTAGAGGAGAAAATACTATAGTAGATATATGATATCAAACTATAGGATATAAATATAATATGATTGTATTTATTAATTAAATAAATTGATTATTTATTTGATAATTAATCGATTTATTCATGTTCGGACGTGGAAAGTGGGGCTGCGATGGTTATGGTAATCGGCGGATTAAAACAATGAAAATGGTTTTCATTTAATTCAATCGTGCATTCGTATTTCCCGCGCCCAAAAGAAACCGTGAAAGCGATCGCGAGAGCCTATACGATAGAAGCTCGTTCGTCTAAACTGTCGTCTACCTCACGCATTCTCTAAATGATCGTATACATTTTTCCTAAACGATCGTTCACTTTTTCCTAAACGATCATGTAGCTCTACTATATGATAAGCATTTATGCTATATGATAGTAGAGTTTATCTCCCACTTGATTATTGTGTACACGACGTTTTCTCCTCCGTCCTCTACCAAAATCACCAGAGCCCACTCCTTGGGTTTTTTACGCCGAGGATACCCGGGTTTCTCTTGTGGTGGTGTTGTCCCTGCTGCATTGTTCGTGTACGCTCGGATCGTGTTGTTGCAGTCGACATACTCGCCAGGTGCCGATAGATCGGTGGGAGGTATTCCGCTGCTTAACGTTCAGACATACGAAGAGAGTCTTCATCTGGTATGAACCCTTTCCCTTTGTTTTATTGTATTCAGAGCATGCCGATAATGAGTTTTATACACATAACTGTATGTGTTGAATGTATATCGTTTGTGTTTCAGTCACCGTGAAATTGGAGCGATCTAAACCCGCTCATGGAACTCTCGATATGAGATCCTTCACTTATGATGCATTAGGTAAACATAGCCTACCTTGAATAATCATCAATAAAATTGATGAAATATTCATACCCTCCTCGTACTTTGACATTTATCAGACCACAAAGGTCTGAATGCACGAGTTCTAAGGATTCTTGGGTTCTAAGACCTTTTCTTGTAGAAGATCTTTTGGTCATCTTATCCTTAAGACAAGACTCACATGGAGGTAAAAAGTTGTCTTCTAATTGACTTAGGAGTCCACTCTTGACCAATCGTTCAATCCTATTAAGATTAATGTGTCCAAGTCTCAAGTACCAAAAATAGGCATTATGAGAAACTTTTTATCTTTTATTCTGAGTCTTAGTTATTTTAAACATCTCAGTATTCAAAATAGCCTTAGCCTCGGTTGGTTTTAACACATATAAGTTGTTTTCCAGTTTTGCAGAACATATTTGAACACCTTTTCAGCTAATGAACACTTCATTAATAAGAAAAGGTACTTTATACAATTGTTCTAACATACATGTGATAGATATTAAATTCTTTCATATATCAGGAATATAATATACATTTTCAAGTAAAATGAATTTATCTCTAAAAAACAACTTCAAGTCTCCCACTGCTTTAGCTGAGACGTCTTCTTCTATTTCAACCTTGAAAGTCGTCTCGCCCTCTACAAGCTGTCTCTATGAACTAGTTTCCTGAATAAAAGTAAAAATATAGTTAGCAACCCTTGAATCAAGTATCCAGGTAGAGTTATGATTCTCCATTAAACATGTTTCAACAACGAGTAAATCATAGTAACCTTGTTTTGCCTTTTCAGCTTTCCTCTTAGCAAGATATTTGAGATAGCTCCTTTTTCAGTACCCGTCTTCATTGTAGTAAAAATATTTTCCTTTGTCTGCAACTTTTCCCTTGCCTTTGTGTTTTGCAGAAGCATTTTTGTTCCCATTGCCCTTTTTCTTCATTGGAATACTCTTATTGTGTGAAGTAGAAGGTCCAGACTTTTGGGACTTATTGAAAGTAAAAACATTTGCTTCCCCTTCTTGTCCCTTATTCTTCATAAGAGACTGGTAAGTCTGAAGCTCGTTTAAAAGAGTCGTTAGATTGTATTCAATCTTATTCATCATTGCATTTGTCCAAAATTGCAGAAAACTCTTTGGAAGAGATTCCATAATGAAACTAACTTGGCTCTTTTCATCTATGACAGTATCGTTTGCCTCCGCCACGTTGAAGTGGACCACCATATCCAGAACATGTTCCCTAATAAATATTCCTTCCTTCATCCAGGAGTTGTAAACTTACTTGAGAGCATTATACCTAATAGATGTGAACGGTTGTCCAAACATCGCCTTTAATGAATCAATGATCACCTTAGCGGTGACCATGCTCTTCTGTTTTTTAGTCAAGACATCATATATGCTTGCTAAAACATAGGCTCGAGCCTTTTTGTTTGCCCTTACCCACCTGTCATAGCCATCCCAAACATTTCGATTTGTGGACAAGCTAGGAATTGGAGGACATTTCTCTGTTAAAACGAACCTCAGATCATCAATTACTAGTATTGTGTTTATATTTTATTTCCATGTTAAGTAATTGTCTCTATTAAACTTATCGACAGCGAGTAGTTGAATTATCGAGTTAGACATGCTCAAAATATAAATAAATTATACTAGTGCAATGCTATTAAATCTAATTGAGTTTTAGCAAAAATAATAAGGTACCCATATCTCATTAATTTGCAACGATACTTCAGTAAGTCAAAATAACCGCTACTGAGGGATATTCAATTACACCTTCACTGAGTCAAGATGTTCTTGACTAAATACTAATACCATAATAACTCTTATTCCTATAGTATTTAGTTATCACTTTTTGGTCAAGAACTTATTAACACTTAGTAATTTTTTTAAGTGTAACCCGCCATTTTCAGATCTCAAAAATCGGCATCAACAAGTTACTGAGGGGTAGATAATGTTGAAGACGGACCTAAGAGACCCTATCCATTTTTGGGTTTGTGTTGTTCCAATCCCCAAGTCACAACCCTCTAAATGGTTGGTCGCACTAAAATGACACACAGACAAAACCTGGAAATCTCGCAGTGTAATCTAATGGAGGAGACCATAGGATATGTTGACACACTTCCTTCTCCTACTTACTATGAACAACTTCTCCTATTCACCTTGCTCTTGACTCATGCAAACACTTTTCATTTGAATCGGTCGCCTAAAAATGACAGGAATTCGATCATGAATCTCACGGTATGAACTCTTAAAGACGTGTGAGCTAAAATAATATATCATATACATCATTAATCTCCCACTGAAGTGCTCTAGATGGTTTGGGAATATATTTACCTAAGTATATTTCAGCTAATTAAATATAACCTAAGTCTAGGTGTTTATCGAAGTATAACTCTTATACTGGATTTAACCTATGATGTATAAGTGATAAACCTTTTATTACCTTACATCGCTCACACATGCGCATAAAATTGGGTTTAACATAACTCAAGAACTGGCTCAATTCCCAAGTAGCAGGTGTTCTATAAACCATCAATTTAAGTACTTCTAGCCTTAGATAGAATCTTGTCGAGTAAGTTTGTAGCTAAAGTTTTACAGGATGATGACCTATTTTAACTATTAAAAAAAGTTGTCATTTGTCAACCCTAGGTGAGCATGCAGTTATCTTTGTTATAGATTTTAAAGGTCCAGTTCATTTTATAACACTTATAACTTAGACATAATCCATAACATCCATCATACATTTCATAATTTAATATAACAACTTATATTAAATCTCATAAAAACCAACATGCAAACTATATATTATAACACTTATAACATACTTTCAACGCATGCAACATGTTTTCCTATGATGGGATTTTAAATCAACATGGCATACTTTATACACAAACAAAATTTAATTTAATTAAAACATACATTCATAATGAATAATTAATTAGATACACACTGAAGTGAACCGATTTTAGTAACCTAAGCAAGAAAATAGCTAAATTATTACAATAATAAATCAATAACTGCTCCAAACCGCTCCCAAACACTTCGAATTGGCTCGAACAGGTTGACAAAGAGCTGAACCGGATCCTAAAACAGGAAAATAGGCTAAATAATACAGGAAAAGACTCAACTGGATCGAACCAGTTCAGTTGGATAGCATTTCTAGGCTTGTTGAAGAATAGCACTGTGGCACTATTGAAAGAGTGTCGCGGCGCTACTTGACAGAAGCTGCTCTAGCTGGTTTTTTCTATTGTGCCTTGCTTTGATTTCTTCCAATTACAACCTAATTTTAACTCAAATGACTCTAGCAAATTTACGAACCCTTCTTCAACAATAAAGGCCATAAACAAGGAGCCGATTACAACATCTACAATAGAATTGAAGGTAAATCTTGATGCCAAAATCGTAATATATCCACTTTCGTCACTACAACATTCATCACATAAATTAACACCCACCAAGCTAAAATAATACAAATTGAGTGTTTAAATCATGCTCTGATACCAATTGTTAGAGTTAACAAGCACATGCAGAAGCAATCAGGGCTAAGCACTCTAACTACATTAATTTTAGGATTAAAGCATGCATGTTCAAAAGGAAAAAATTAGGGTTTCAGAATACAACCTTTGTAGAAACACCAAATTGATGCAATTTCTTGAATATTTCTGATCACGAACTCATCCTGGACCACCACTAGAGTTTTTCTTACTATTTGTTTAGCTTTAGAACGGATTGTGAGATCCAATTTGTGACTAATTTAAAGGGAATTTAGAGAGTATGAGAGTTTGATGTTTATATCTTGAAAGAACAATTTCTCTTCAAAAAATCAAATTGCATGAAGAAATTTTTCAAATGAAAAATCTTATATTTAAAGAATATTTCATGCAAAAAGAAATGCATCTAAGATTGACACCAAATTATCATGCATTTAGTGGGATTAAGGGTGTTAAGTTAGTGGGAAATGTGGGATTTTCCCACTAACCCGAATTCATTTAGAAAATTGAATTTAAAAAATTCAATGTCAAAATGAATTTTAATTTTAAATAAAATTAGTTTCTTTTAAAACGATTTTAAATAAAATTAATTTTTTAAAAAATAATTACACACTTTAATTGATAATATTAAATTAATATCAAATATTAAATTAATAACTAACACCAATCTCGAACAGGTAAATCCTTATTCATGTATGTAATATTTAAATTATATTTAAATATTTTCAACTCTCTAATTAGTTGAACTCGATAATTAAACTTCATAAATATGTCAATTATATCGCATATAACTAACTTATAATTCCCTGACCGAATTTGAATGTTTCAAATTCTCATCATACTTTTCTAAGATTTAGTTTGATATGAGCTGGTAGGAGGCCTAATGAACCTACAGATCATGAGCTCCAACGATCCGAGATTCACCGGCTAAACTCTTTAACCTACTTAACCAACATTCATTAACTACCGAAACACTCCACTAAAGCCCAGTAGCTACACTCTCTTCACTGTAGATATATTTTTGTTCACTTGATTTAAGTATGATTAGTAAGTCTATCATTCATAAGTTTTTCATAATTACAGTTGGGTCAAAAATTTTGTTTTACTCCTGTAATTACATCTTACTCCTTAAGTCTCACTAATCCTTTAATGAACAATTGGTTTGTCCAACCAACAAACTGAGTCCTTCTCGAACCAATGAGAGGGTGGGGCCCCTTGTTCAAGACCCAGAGTCAGCACTTAAGAGAACAACCTATTTACTATCCCTAGAATCAGGTAGGAGTGAGTTCCATCTGGCAAGATTATGTCCCAGCTATCTACCCGGTCTTATCCCTCAAATGGTTAGATTATTGAGTCGGCGATGTTAAGCTAATTTCACCCATGCCGATTAAAGGATAATCCCAAGTAAACAGGAGTTCATAGTTTACTCAAGATTAAGATCGAGTTACCTAGGTAATCGAATTGTAATAGTCAGTCTTCTTAGTAAACGGCGTTATAAAGTAAAAGTGATTATTTCGCGGTCCGGTCTTATGAAAACCCATTGTATAGAACACCCCTATTCACATGTCTCCTCATGAACGATTCAGGATCATATCATTTGTATCAAGTACAAAATAGGTTGCATCCATAATATACCTAGGTTAAGGTACCCAACCTTATCCCTATACTATAGACCGTTTTGGCTATTACTCGAACTTAATCCATTTTATGTTTACATATAAAATTCAAGTATTTATGCTATAGCTAGGGGTCCTTAGTTTATTTGATTTAGGGTTAAAAAGGGCAATTCACATATTCACTAATATCTTTACTGAATAATCTCAATAAAAACTTATTATAATATAATATGTTTAGAGTTTACAAACCACAGTTTAGGATATACAACCCAACAATCTCTAGCTTTCTTTGACCCTTTGCTGAATACTAACTTAAGTGTCAGAGATTCTGTGGTAGATACCACATCGGTGTTTTCTTTTTTTGTCATATAGGTCGTTTTCCTTCCCCGAATTTATAAAGTTACCGTTGAAGGCACGTAAGGGTCAGGTGAGTCCTCCTGCTTGGATTTTTCCATCAATAGCTTCTTCCTCTATGGAATAAAATGAGGGTTGGGTTATTGACTCAAGGGCATCTAGACATATATGTCGTAATCGTTCTATTTTTTTTTTTTTGAAAAATGGCTTCATACGAGCAGTGTCTTTGTTGTTCTACCCAATTCTCGTTCAATATGTGTTGTGTTCATTGGTGATGTCCTTATACTACGAATTTTCTACTGTGAGATGTCCTCTTCATTCTATAGTTTGCATATAACCTCATTTTAATGAGCTGCCTATTAGGGTGCATTTGACATACAAAGTTGACTTAAGTTAAGTTGGTAGTAATTATCTATGGAGAATAATAGTTTGTGTTGTAATAATTTTTTGTGTTTGAGGTGTAGATTTGAGTTGAGTTTGTAATAATTGTATTTGTTTGAAGTGCAAAGTTAAGCTCGATTGAGTTATAGGTATCTGGTGTAGTGAAACACACCTAAAATGTGCATTATTTGCCTTAGATTTAGAATTTTTTTTAATATGATTATATTAGATTTGATGTCATTTGTTAGTGATTTTTGGGATTGTGTTTGAGATCAAGATTGAGAATAAAATAGATGAATTTTTCCCAAGGAAGTCAAAATTGAACCAAACATCGACAAGAGGAAAAGAAAAACCAAGGAGCTACAAAAATAGGGTAGTGCCATAGTACCAGTCACAGAAGACATATGTGCATAGAGGCAAAGCAACAGTGTCGCAGTGCTACGATAAAATGTCGCAACGCTATCCTAGAGCATCGCAGCATTATTTTAGAGAAAAAATAGTTATTTCTGGAAAAATTTTGGTTATTTATCTTAGATTTTTTGGTAGTCGAATTCATTCTATACACATGCAATTAAAGAGCCTTTGAGAGTGTTTGAGCATAAAAAAAGTAGGGAGATTTTAGAGCTTGATTTGGAGGCAGTTCAAGATCCTAGGGTGAAAATTAAAGAGATTCTGATATGTCCAATTGACGGGAATCATCACGATAGTAGTGTTTCTCTTTTCTCTTTATTCTCTTTACTTTTTCATGGTTGTTGTAATGTATAAGAGTATGCTTCCAGCAATGATGAGTGACTAAACGTTTTAATTCTAGGATGTTGATGAACTTATTTATAGATTTAAGTTAATGCGTATTATTTTCTATGAATATCATGTTCTTCAATGTTTTCTAATATTATCATGCTTAATACATTGATTAATCCTCAATGCATGTTAAATTAAATATTCAATTTGAAAGTTTGTATGTTTAATTGGATCTACAATATTGGATTGTTATCAAGCTATCATGCAAATAGTTAAGTTGGTATTGAAAGTTGATCATGACTATCCTTAATGGTATACTTCTTAATTGTTTCATGCAATTAGTGATCAATTATTTTTTCGTGAGAAAATATTGTTATTGAAAGATAATAATCCAAAAAATAGTTTCTAGACTTAAGCATATTATTAACATAATAATCCATATGAAACTTGCATGGCTTAATAAAGTTATTAAGGAAACGAACACCCTTGAATACTCTGTCTCTTGAATTTCAAAAGATTTCTTTACTTTGTTTTTGTTTAGTTTTAAAAATTAAAATCAAATAGTCATAAGTTCAATCCTTAGATAAAATCGACACAATTCTAGAATAGTGATCGACCTATTGCATATGAGAGATATAAACAAGATAAATATGGTCTAAGTGCAAGCATACACTATCAATGGAGTAATAAATCCTAGAGTATTCCCAGAGTCGAATTCCACAAGTCTAATACCAACTTTAATATTATTAAGGTAATGCAATCAATGTAACCGAAGGTAACCAAGTGCAGATAAATAGTGATTTAGGCTAGAAATTGATAAAATTAGTAAACAAGAGTGATGAATAAGGTTTCAGTTATGTTTCAACCAAAAGGGCAGTGTACCTTGGGCAATGTCATCACGTCACATATGGACAGTGAGTTGGTCATGGACAGAAAACTCCTCCTATTTGATCTTGTACCAAGTTCCTTTAGGAGCCCTAAGCAGCTAATACCTATATTTTTATGGTTAGATGAATCTTAGGTTAATTTTATGCAATTTCTTTACTTTATGGTTTCCTTATTTCTAAGGCTAGCTACGTGACAGTCCTATTTTTAGGCTCTTAGTCCCATATTCCTTTGTGACATCTATTTATATTCTAACCTTCTTAGCATTAAGATTTCACTAGATTGCTGAATAAGTGGAAAATTTAACTTAATAATATTTATCAGTAAACTCAACTAATGAAATGCATAAACCAAATAGGTATGAAGCATAAGCACTGTGCCAATCCATAAAACCTTAAGGTATTCACATAACTGAACTCGTTAAAGAATTTAGCTCATGATTATAAACAAATGAATGGATTTTATTAGATCAATAACCATGATTACAAGATGCATGTTCAACAGGTGCAATGTAAAGAAATTAGAAAAGTGCATAAATGAACTAAGAAATCCTATATAATATGATGATGCCTTAAGGAAATCTCTCACTCTTGTAATCTTTCCCTATGGTGATTCTCCTTTTTCAAGGATGAATCCTATCTCTCTACATCTTTTTATAGGGTAGGGATGACCTAGAGCTCTCAAACTTTAGAGGAACTTTCATTCTTAAAGCTTTCTAACTGGGAAGTTTAGATTTCGTCCAAGGATGGCTAAATTTCATGGATAGATCATGGATGCTTCAAAGAGGAGGCTTTCCATCCTTTTATAGGCTCCAATCGCTTGAAGGAAGGCCAAAAATGATGCTTCAGGTGTTTACTAGGAAATTCCAACATTGAAAAATAGCTTTGGACCATGAGAATAGCAACTGTAGATGACTGGAAAAAAAAAATTGGATTTTAGGGTTTTGATGCGAGCACATCGACTCAATTTCTTCAAATCAATTAGAACTTCCTACCAAAGTTCATAAAATAATCAAGGTTAGTAAGATCAACTTTTGAGACCAAAAATACCTTGATAAGACCATTGAATCCATTTAAGTCCATATGATGGCATAAAACACATGTAAATGACCATTTTTACTAAGTAAAAGTATAGAAAAATCATTCTAAAACATGCATTTCATGACATGCATCATACCCTCAAACTTAAGCCTATGCTTGTCCTTAAGCAAACAAAACATCACGAAAGATAAGCAATAGTAGTGTTACGCATTCTTAATCAATTTGAGAAGTGCAAAGATAGTAACTTTCAAGAGAGGTCTCCAATCTAATGTCGTACTTGCTCAAACTCTAAAAAATCTCTTAAGAGTTTCATTTAAAAGATAGCTCAACCTTCATCAACTATCTATCCAAATGCAAACTAATGTTAGCCACTAGTCATGGAACTTAGTGAGATTTTTCATGAGTCATTTTTCCAAAGCTAACTAGAGAGTACATCCCTAAAACATATACTTCTGTTGGGCTTCCTAAAACTTATGCTTTTGCTGGGCCATAAGGCTTTTACTTTGCAAGCCCTTTATTCTTTTTAGTTTTTCTTTTCTTGCTCTTGCCTAGGAAAGATCCTCAGTGTCGCCTTCGTCCTCATTTCAACTTGCTCACATGAGTGTCATACGAATCATCTTACTATGAGCAAGGCTCACACTTGAGACAAACACTCACTCCCCTCATTAACTATTTTGCTACAAAGGAAAGTATGAGTGTCATGCTCGCCCTTAGGTACATTGAATAACTTAGAAAGGAAGAGTATTATTCTAGCTTTATTTTTCTTTATTTTTCTCTCTCTCTTTTTTTAACAAACCTATCATACATATAAGCATGACTACGTTCTTATATTGATGAAGATTTTGAATACAAAGAAAAAGGGATACAAAAACAAGATGATGGCTATGGCTAGGTTGCAACAAATAGAGCTAGGCTCTTCTAGTGGGCTAAATTGTTTGAACTGTTGGGGTGGATGCCCTAAAGTCTCATGTCCTATAGTTTGTAAACAGTATGTATGAATGCTTGTGTTGTTAATATATGATATTTACTTCACTTTTTGATATTATTGCTCATTTACTTGTTTTATTTGCTTTACCACAAACCAATAAACATAAAATCCCTAGTTATCTGTATATGACTCAAACATGTATGTGATGACATATAAGTGGATCATGTCTTGAGTGATAACCAAAATGGTCTATACTATATGGATAAAGGAGGGAAACCTTATCCTCGTAATGCTATGGACACGGCCTGCTTTGTGGAATGGTCCCAAGTGTTGTGACTTGTCACAGATGGTCTGATCCTGATTATTCGTGTTGGGGACATGCGAGCGTGGGCATCCTATACAAAGAGTTTGTATAAGACCTGACCACGAAGTGTTAACGTCTCGTTATATAACACCGTTCATGACAGAGACTTCACTTCACTAGGATGGCCATAGGTAACATGAGCTCAATCCTGAGTGAGTTGGGAACTCCTACCATTGAGGGCGGTCCTTTGATTTGTATGGGTGCGAGTGGCCAGGTCGCCGATTCAAACCTACCATTTTGGGGATTCGCCTGATTTAGGACCTGGGAACTCAGCTACACAAGATGGAATTCACTCCTTCCCCGAGGCAGGGATAAGTAGATAGATAGTTCCCTTAAGGACTGATTCTAGGGCTTGAACGATGTGGCGCCACAAACCTTCTCTTGGCTCGAGAGGTGTTCACATATAGTAGAACTATGTTGTATTGTTCATTAGAGTAATCGTGACACTTAAGGAGTGAGATGTAACTAGGGAGCAAAACGGTAATTTGGCTCAGCTGTACTTACGAGCATCTGTGAAGGGTCATCGTACTCATGATTGGTTATATCCGATGGGCACAGAATTATATCTGTGGTAAGAAGAGTTCAACTGTTGGTCTTTAGTGGAATGTCTGACAATTAACGGATGGTGGATCTCGTGGCTAAAGAGTTTAGTCAGCTATTCACATACCGTTGGAGCTTCGAGCCACAGGTCTATTAGGTCCCCTAGGTAGCTTGGATAAAGTCGAGAACTAGTATTTAGGTTAATTTGAAATGTTCAAATTGACAAGAGGAAAAGTTCGATTATATATGATATAATTGGATTGGTTAATTATATATGATATAATTGGCTAAATGTATGAGATACATTATTTTGGAGGAAATTAGATATAAATATGATTTATATCAAGTAAAGGAGAAAATACTATAGTAGATATATGATATCAAACTATAGGATAAAAATATAATATGATTATATTTATTAATTAATTAGTTGGTTAATTATCAGATAATTATGCCAAATTTCACGTTCGGACGTGGGTTAGTGAGCAACATCGGTTATGGTAACCGATGGGTTAAAATGAAAAATATTTTCATTTTTGAATCGTTCAATCGAAAGTCTGTCATTTGCTCAAAAGATTTCATAAGCGCGCGTTGGTGAAAGAAAATGATCGCTCGAGAGCCTATTGATAGTCGCTTCTCCGTCTAAATGATCCTCTGTCTCGCGTTAAACGATCTCACACTCTCGCCTACACGATCGGATAACTTCTATAATAGATCGTATAGTGTGCCTATTTAACTAAATAATCATATACCTTTTTCTAAATGATCGTTTAGTAAATCCTACACGATCGTGTAGCTCCTCTAGACGATAAGCACTTCTGCTATGTGATAGTGTCGTTTTCTCTCCCACTTGCTTATCGACTACACGACTCGTATTTCCTTCGTCTTCTACCAAATTCACTAAAGCCCACCCTTTGGGTTTTTACTCTGAGAATACCCGGGGCTCATTAGTGGTGGTGTCGTCCCCGTTGCGGTCATGAGTTTGCGTTGATCGTGTTGCTGCAGTCGACGTTTCCACCGGGCGTTGGTAGATCACTTGGAGGGTTTTCGCTGTGTTAGAGTTTTGAAGTTTGAAAATAGTCTTCAACTGGTATGGAACTCTTTCCCTTATGTTTTTGTTGTTCATAGCATGCCGTTAGTTAGAGTTTATTTGCATAACTGTATGTGTTGAATGTATAATGTTATATTTCAGTCACTGTGAGATCGAAGCGATCTAAACGTGCTCATAGAACTCTTAAATATGAGATCCTTCAACGAACATGCAGAAGACTAGCCTAAGAATATTTTTCACATGCAAAAAAATGATAACTCTTGGTTTTGTACATTTTAGGGTTGATAGCAAGGCATGCTAAAAGGAGATATGCTTAATTGTCATCATCAAGGACTACTTTGCACACACACACACACACACACACAAAAAAAAAAAAAATCATGCTAAAAAACTATTAACAATAAAAAAATAAAATAAAATCTATCTATCAATATCATTTCCAACAAAACTAAACCTAGCCAATCAAAAATTAAAATCTAACCTAAACAATGGATAATAAAAATAGAAACTAAAGCAAACTATGCATCTTAAATAATTAAAAGGAACAAACAAGTAGAAGGAACATGATACTCCCTTAACTCTAAGTAGGTGCATAATCATCAATTTCATTGTCTTACTTTTCATCCAAGGGATCATGAAGAAGATGTCCAGGGAAAGGTGAGCCTATAAGGTAATAGTATGGCCTAACCAAGCTCAAGAACCACTTAAATATGTCATCTCTGGCCCTTGCATATGCTTAGTAGGCACGAGATTGTGCCATAAACCTCTCTAGTCACTCAATCATATAGCCTACCACAACTATGGCATGCATAGAAGAAACAACAACACCAGATGGCTAGTGTGAGGCTAATTTGGTTGTAGTACTAGGCACATAGGGAGGCATTTAAGCTATTAAAGCATGGACCTGGCTTTCTTGTCTCAAGTTCTCTGGTTCAAGTTTAGGGGAGGAGAAAGTGCCATCTATCAGAGGAGTCATAGTCATAGGAGCAAGAGGAGATATCATAAGTGGCAATTTAGTGGCGGATGACTTATTTTTCTTAGAAGTTATATTCCATTGCAACTTCTTAAATCAAGCCAAGATCAAATGTTGGATTGACCTTGCAACGTTCCTCTTCATTAGCCCCTACCACTATTGAGCAAGTGCAAAGTTAGGTGATGAGTGAGAAAAAAATATTATCGTCCCCAAGTCTTTAGGCCACACTTAACCATTTCCTGGTGAATGATACCTCTAAGATTAATGAGAGGATTCTTCATATGTTGTATAATAACATGAACCAACTAGATAGGTTCCAATGTCCAGGCAAAGAAGATTAGATGTGCAAGTTAAAGAAGTCCTTGTATAGACTAAAGCAGTCCGCAAGGCAGTGATACAAGCGATTTTATAGTTATATGGTTGGACTTGGCTATAACAAGAGTCTGTATGATTGTTGTGTATATTATAACAAAGCTAATGATGGTATGGTTTATTTGATTTTATATGTAGATGATATATTCATAGTTGCAAAGTTTAAGTCTGATATTCAGAAGTTAAAGGATTTAGGTGCTATTTAGAAAATTTTAAGTAAGAAGATCTATAAGGACAAAGATCAAAACAAGATTTTCTTGTCACAAAAAGGTTATATTCATGAGATATTGTCTAGGTTTCGTATGTCATCAACTAAGCCTAGATACTCTCAGTACTGCAAATGCTCGTCTGTCATCTATACTTTCACCACAGTCTAAAGTTGGGAAGGAGTATACGTCTCGAATTTTGTATGCTAGTGAAGTGGGAAGTTTGATGCATATTATGGTTTGTATTAGGCATGATCTTTCTCATGTTATTAGTGTTATCGACAGGATCATGGGTCAACCTAGAAAGGAAAATTGACAAACTGTTAGAGGATTTTTCATTACTTAAAAAGTACGTCTAATGTTGGTCTTGTTTATAGGAATGATATAAAATGCTTAGTGACTGGTTATTCTAATGTTATTAGGAGTGTTGGGGTTGATGCCCTAAAGTCTCGTGTCCTGTAATAGTTTGTACGAACACTTGTGATGTATAATATATG
Organism: Benincasa hispida; assembly: GCF_027475165.1. NCBI lineage: Eukaryota > Viridiplantae > Streptophyta > Magnoliopsida > Cucurbitales > Cucurbitaceae > Benincasa > Benincasa hispida. Next base: position 45,164,955 of record NC_143478.1, on the reverse strand, counting down.
ATATTTACTTCACTTCTTGATTTTACTCAGTTGAATGTTTTATTTGCTTTACCACAAACCAATAAACTAAAATCCCTGGTTGTCTGTATGTAACTTAAACATGTATGTGGTGACATACAAGTGGATCATGTCTTAAATGATAACCAGAATGGTCTGTACTATATGGATATATAAGGAAAATCTTATCCTGGTAACGCTACGGATGCGGCCCGCTTTGTGGAATAGTTGCAAGTATTGTAACTTATCACAGATGGTCTGATCCTGATCATTCGTGTAGGGGACATGCGAGCGGGGGCGTTCTATGCAAAAAGTTTGTATAAGACCTGACCACGAAGTGTTAATGTCTCATTATATAACACCATTCATGACAGAGACTTCACTTCACTAGGATGACCATAGGTAACATGACCTCAATCCTGAGTGAGTTGGGAACTCCTGAGGTTCTCTACGAAATGAGGTATGGAACGGAGCCACCCAACTAGCGATTTCCATCTTCCTGAATTGGGAGAGCAAGAACAAATCTCTCTTTTTTTTGGGAGGCATGGTATCGAAAGAGTGACCGGAACCTGTCCCTGACCTGCTCGTGGAACCTACTTTCAAATTGAGGGAAAAACCGTTCTCGAAGAAGCATGACCACATTGAGGGCGATCCTTTGATTTTCATGGGTGCGAGTGGCTAGTTCGCTGACTCGAACCTACCACTTTGAAGATTCGTCTGATTAAGGAGCTGGGAATTCAGCTACACAAGATAGAATTCACTCCTTCCCCGAAGCAGGGGTAAGTAAATAGATAGCTCCCTTAAGGGCTGATTCCAGGGCTTGAATGATGTGGCGCCACATATCTTCTCTTGGCCCGAGAGGTGTTCACACATAGTTGGACTATGTTGTATTGTTTATTAGAGGGATCAGTGGTACTTAAGGAGTGAGATGTATCTACAGGGGTAAAACGGTGAATTGACCCAACTGTACTTTCGAGCATCTGTGAATGGTTATTATACTCATGATTGATTATATCCAATGGACATAGAAATATATTTGTGGTAAGAAAAGTTTAGCTGTCGGTCTTTAGTGGAATGCATGACTATTTTGCTTAGATGACCAAAGTAACTCAATCTTAATCCTGGGCTAACTATGAACTCCTGTTTATTCGGAATTATCCTTAGATTTGCATAGGTGAGGGTTGGCTTAACAGCACCAGCTCAATAACTCTCCCATTTAAGGGGTAAGACCGAGTAGATAGTTAGAGACACAGTGTGCAAGATGGAATTCACGCCTATCTAATTTAGAGATAGGAGGAAGGTTGTTCTCTTAAGTGTTGAATCCAGGTCTTGAACAAGGGGTCTCACCCTCTCATTGGCCCGAGAGGGATCCGGTTCAGTTATTAGATCACAAACTGATTGTTTACTAAAGAATCAATTTAAGGAGTAAGATGTAATTTCGGGGGTAAAACAGCTTTTGACCCAGCCATTATTACAAACAACCTGTGAAGGGTCAACTTACTGGTTATGGTTAAATCAAGTGGACACAAATATTGTTGGGGTTGATGCCCTAAATTCTCGTGTCTTGTAGTTTGTAAACAGTTTGTACGAACGCTTGTGTTGTGTAATATATGATATTTACTTCACATTTTGTATTTTGCTCAGTTGCTTGTTTTATTTGTTTTACCACAAACCAATAAACATAAAATCCCTGGTTATCTGCATGTGACTCAAGCATGTATGTGGTGACATACAAGTGGATCATGTCTTGAGTGATAACCAAAATGGTCTGTAGTATATGGATATAGGAGGGAAACCTTATCCTGGTAACACTACGGATGCGGTCCGCTTTGTGGAATGGTCACAATGTTGTGACTTGTTACAAATGGTCTGATCCTGATCATTCGTGTCGGGGACATGCGAGCGGGGGCATCCTATACAAAGAGTTTGTATAAGACCTGACCACGAAGTGTTAACATCTCGTTATATAACACCGTTAATGACAGAGACTTCACTTCACTAATATGCCCATAGGTAACATGATCTCAATCCTAAGTGAGTTAGGAACTCTTGCCATTGAGGGCGGTCATTTGATTTGTATGGGTGCAAGTGGCCCGGTTGCCGATTCAAACCTACCATTTTGAGGATTCCTCTAATTTGGGAGCTAGAAACTCAACTACACAAGATGGAATTCACTCCTTCCCCGAGGAAGAGGTAAGTAGATAGATAGCTCCCTTAAGGGCTGATTTTGGGGCTTGAATGATGTGGCACCACACACCTTCTCTTGGGCCGAAAGGTGTTCACACATAGTTGGACTATGTTGTATTGTTCATTAGAGGAATCAGTTGTACTTAAAGAGTGAGATGTAACTATAGAGGTAAAACGGTAATTTAGCCCAGCTGTACTTACGAGCATCTGTGAAGGGTCATCTTACTCATGATTGGTTATATCCAATGGACACAAAAGTATATCTGTGGTAAGAAGAGTTCAGCTGTTGGTCTTTAGTGGAATGTTTGACAGTTGTGGCTAAAGAGTTTAGTTAGCTATTCACAGACCGTTGAAGCTTCAAGTCATAGGTTCATTAGGTCCCCTGGGTAGCTTGGATAAAGTCGAGAACCAGTGTTTGGGTTAACTTAAAATGTTCAAATTGACAAGAGGAAGTTCGATTATATATGATATAATTGGACTGATTAATTATATATGATATAATTGGCTAAATGTATGAGATACATTATTTTGGAGGAAATTAGATATAAATATGATTTATATCAAGTAGAGAAGAAAATACTATAGTAGATATGTGATATCAAACTATAGGATAAAAATATAATATGATTATATTTATTATTAATTAATTGGTTAATTATATGATAATTAAGCCCGTTCGGACGTGGGTTAGTGGGGCAGCGTCAATTATTGTACCCGATGAATTAAAATGAAATCGTTTTCATTTTGAATCATCCGTCCAAAAAGAAAAAGGGAGCCCGCTAGTGAAGGCTAATCGATCGCTTAAGAATTTCGAGAGCCTATACGATAGTCACTCTCCGCCTAAACGATCGTCCACCTCACGCCTAAACGATCGCACACTATTTTCTATACGATCACATAGCTTCTCTAAACGATCATAGTATATGCCGAGTTTTCTAAACGATCATATACCATTTCCTAAACGAACGTTCAATAAAACCTACACGATCGTGTAGTGTCTTCTAAATGATAAGCATCGTGCTATGCGATAACGCCTTTTTCTCTCCCACTTGCTTATCGCCTACACGATCTGTGCTTCCTACGTCCTCTACCAAATTCACCAAAGATCACACTTTGGGTTCTCACTTCGAGAATACCTGGGGCTCTTTTCTGGTGTTGTCGTCCCCGTTGCGGTCGTGAGTTTGCGGTTGTGTGTGCTGCTACGTTGATGATTGAGTAGAGGTTTCCACTACGTTGAGTTCCAAAGTTTGAAGACTATCTTCAACTGGTATGGCACTCTCTCCCTTGTTTATTTTGTTATTCATAGCATGCCTTTAATTGACTATATGTTTGTATAACTGTGCGTTTGAATGTATATTGTATATTTTGGTCATGGTGAGATCGGATCAATCCGAACGTGCTCATGGAACTCTTCGATAAGAGATCTTTCAATTATCTACAGTGAAGTGAAAAAAATGCGATCTTTGTTGTCTAATAGAACAAAGACTAATACCTTAATTGAGTCAGTCAAGATCAAATTTGTTTATCAAAGTGCTTCTCCGATTGTTCAAGACTTCTCTTTGAAACTGAGAAACAAAACAAGATCATTTCGTTCCATTTTTAGGAACTGGATCGGAAAAAAGAGGGATTCCAGTTGTAAGATATCTAATGAAACCGTCGCTGGAATTGAGATCTCATTCAAAGAGAAAGATATCAAATATCTGGAGTTTCTTTTTGTATATTATATGGATGATCAGATCCGCAAGGTAAGCAGCTGAATTCTTTCTTGATCTATGAACCGACTTGTCTCATTGATACTACTAGGAATTGAATCATTATGGTGGCAAGGAAAAGGGAATGGAAAGGTTGCTCAATCAGGAATTCCCCGGACAATCTGATGATATACACTTGTGATGTCAGAGAAGAGTCCAGAAGAGGAGAGGATCAGGTATATCATGGCGAATTCTTCAGAAAAAATTATGTCTTCCACAATGGAATCTGATAAATGAGATTTCGAGTAAGTGTTTACATAATCTTCTTCTATCCGAAGAAATGATTCATCGAAATAATGAGTCACCATCGATATCGACACATCTGAGATCGCTACAAAGATAGTTATTAAATCATTAGCACCGCATAAAAACATTCCTTCTAGAGTAGCTGTTAATACGAGGTCTCCGGAATGGAATGACTTTACTATCGATTCATTAGTAAAAAACCTTCGCCAACTTTTGAATTGGCGAAACAAGAACTTTATGTGAGAGTTGAAGCCCCCAAAGGAGAATTGGGCATTTTTTTTTATAGGGGATCAGGGTGGTGAGATGTTTGGGATAAAAGCCCCATCTCCCTTCTAAAACGTCGAGAAAGCTCTACGAGCTTCCCCTTTGCTCTATAGAAATGGATGGAAATGCCCGCCCGTTCTTCCAAACGCGTCTTGGTCTTGGAGCAAGAACCTCCGCCAATTAATCTCAAATCATTGGAGCTCATGATTTGTAAGTCCATAAGGTCCCTCTACTAGCTCATAAAATATGAACATCTTTGATGAGTACATTGAGTGATGTTGAAATGATTCAATTTGAAGTGTTCAAGTCGAATTTCAATTTGAAATGTTCAAAACTAATTTTAGGGTTTTTTCAATTTGAAGTATTCAAATTGTAATTAGGGTTTGTATAATTATATTCGATATTATTAACGTTTAATTTATCGAAATTAAACGAAACTAAAGAGTTTATAATATTGAAATATTGATTTAAATATTAATTACATGAATAGGATTCATGTCTAAAATTAGGTGTTTGGTTAATTTAATATTTGATATTAAATTATTATTTAATCAGATTTGTTTAGTTAATTAAAATCAAAATTAATTTTCATTTTATTTTTCAATTTGAGAAATTGAATTTTGGTTTAATTAATTTTGAATTAATTAAAATATAAAATGGAAATTAATTGTTGAAAATGGATTTATCCATGTTTTTGGAGAAGGCTTCATCTTCTCAAATCTTACACCTAGCCTATTTGTAACTTGAATTGGAGGTGGCTTCAGCTGAATTCTTGAAGTGCCTGCATGGATAAAGATAATAAAAACTCCAATTTGATGAGATTTTTTAAGTAGATTGAACAGCTAAAAAAGGTGTTCTGTATAATTCTTCTTTTCACCAAAAACCCTTACCAAATCCCTTGACAATTCATTTCAGTTGTGAGTTCCACAACTCAAGTTCAAGATTGAGAATAGTAGAAAAGATCTCTTGGTGGTTCACTGTAGATTTTGAACTGAGATTTCGTAAAGAGTAGCTTGGATTTGGAAGAATTCAACAAAGGTATGATGTTCATGAAACCCTCTTCTTGAAATTTGTTTTTGCATGCTTTTAGAACTCAAATTAAAAGTAATTAGAGTGCTTATTGATTTTGAATGCTTCCGTTGTACGATTATACATTCCATCAGTGAGGAAAGAGTTCAAGGTCGGTCAAAAGGTACTGCTTTTCATTTCACTCCTCCAGCTCATACTAGATAAGCTTAAGTCCAAATGGCTTGGTCCATTTGAAATTATCAATCTTTTTTCCTAAGGTGCAATTAAAGACTGGAAAGGAGTTCAAGATGAATGGGCACCGTCTCAAAATCTTCAATGAAGAGGATGTCAGCCTAGCTCACTCGAGCTTTGTGTTGACATCACCCTCATTCATTTGAGCCAATCCTCACCTAATGTTGAGCGAACAATGATAAAAATTTGTGCTTCTTGGAGGCAACTAAGCATCAAATTTATTTTCTTTCATTTCTCTTTTTTATTTCTTCTGTTTATTTCTTTTTGAACAATAAGATAAAAGAAACAAAACACAAAAGAAATAACTAAAAGAATGATGGACTATTCTCTTTCTTTTTACAAGAAATTATATTTTTGGCTCTTTGTCGAGAGGCTTTCCCCAAATTTATGCTCGATTCCAAATCCAAGGGAGTTTTTTTTGTTCTCCTAGTTCCTCTCTTTTTCCTTTCGCGTGAATTTTTGCTTAGATATACATCAAGGACGATGCATATTTTTAAAGTTGGGGGTGAGTGCGATGCATGCTTCCTATTTTCTGATTTTTTGTTTGCATAATATATACCATACATGTTTTTTTTTTTTTTTTTTTGGGATAGCTGATACTTGGAATAAGTGGTATAGTTGAAACAAAACTGATGAAATCTTTTTTATAATTGAATTAGTTCTTTTATACATGAATTCTCTGGTTAGTCTTGAGCATTTGAGCTCGGATTTCTGTGATCTAGATAATTTTTCATTGGTTGCTATTAAATGGAATATGAATCTCTGTGTTGAAACTCTATCTGAATGTTTGGTTTTGCATGATATGGTCGCTCTATTTGTCATTTCCTTTGATGACAAGTCGATGATGCACTACACTGAGTTTTACAAAAAAAAAAAAGGAGGGGGGGGGGGGGGGGGGGGGGAAATTCTTTCATGATTTTGAGCTCTTTCTAAAAATTCTTTTCATGAAAACTCATGCATAATGAACCTAGGTCAAAAAAAAATTCTTTATAAGGCCTAAAGAGTCTTAGAAATGGGTTATCCCTCTTAAATTTTTGTTGTCACCTCGAAAGGCCCACTTTTAGCTTAGGAGTAATATTTAGTACCTAAGAGCAAAATTAAACAATGAGAAAAAAAATGTCCTAGTGCGAATAAAAAAAAAGGAAAAGAAACAAATTAGTTGCTTGAAAAAAAAATACATATATAAAAATGAGGCAAAAACTAGCCTGCCTACAAAAAATAGTGGCGTGTGTGCATAGATAAAGGAAAAAATAGCTACCTTCACCGTGTCTAATTAGGGTTTGCGATAAACAGAGTGATTAGGTTCTCGACAGTCGAGTGTGAAAGCTAACCCTCTAGGTAAAATTAATGCGCTCTATGTATTATGCGTGTGAATTTTAGGCACTCTTGGCTAAGTGTTGCTCATTGATTAGCAAGAATGGTATGTCTTGGGCTAATAACCGAGTTAGAGTAGAGAGAAGATGAAATGGGAGTAGGATAAAACTTTTTCGTGAATTCTTTAATTTATGGAAAAAGTTTTCATGGCCTTAGTGTTCATTTATACATGAGTTTGATTGCAAAAATGTCTTTTACAATGAGCCTCAATTGAGTGATTAATTGAATTTGGGTTGTTATGTGATTTAATGTATAGCTCGAAAGATTGTTAAGACTTGAGGGGACCGTTAAATAAAGTGAACAGTACCTTATTGATTGCATGATTTAATGTTACAACCTTGCTCGGGACGATCAAGAACTAAGTTGGGGGTGTTTGTTAACTCTAAAAAAGAGCTAATTTTATGTCCTTAATCCTGCTTATTTGAATAATTCTTATGCTTTATTTATCTTATTTGTAGGTAAATCCATCCCAAAGAGCAAGGTGTTGCTGAGATGAAAATCGAGCAAAAATGAAGCAAAAACGGGTGTTGGATGCACCGTATTTGTTATCTACGTTTTACCGATGGTTTAAAAAATCAAGCCAAATTTTGAAAACTTAAAAAGATAACTTTTAAAAACTTGTTTTTGTTTTTGGAGTTTGGCTAAAAATTCAACCATTATACTTTAAAAAGATGCAAATCAATGTAAGAAATTGAGAGAAAATAGACTTAATTTTCAAAAACAAAAAATAAGAAACAAAATAGTTACTAAACGAGACCTTAGTAATCCTAAATTTTTCAAATTTTTAATTATAGGTTTTAACTTTTATTTATCTAATGTTTACCAGACAAGTTAACTATATTATTCAACAATTAATCACATACAACATCCATCTCCAACATGATCATTAAAATAATGCAAAAAAAAAAAAGAAAAAGAAAAAGAAAACTAAGGGTATTTGTAAATACAGCAATGGTTTTCTGAAATTGCGAATAAAGCAAAAAAAAAAAAAAAAATTGAACATGATTCCCAATTCTTTTATTTTTATAATTTTACCTCGTCTGTATATCAGAAGGTATATCTGATATACTTTATATTTTGGTATACCAATCAATTGATATAAATTATATTTGGTATATCAATTAACTAATGTACTTTATTTAAAGAATATCATTTATATAAATGATATAGGATGGTTTTAATTGTGTTATGATCGATGTTATTTGTTTGATTATGATCAATATTATTTTTATTTCTTTTATGTTGATATAGAGTTATTTTCACTCAATTAGTTTAATTTTGATGTTGATGGTATATGTTAAAGGCATTAATTTTGTCAAGTGATATACCAAATATAAATTATAATAGTTAATCTATTTTATTTCAATGTTTGATATGATTTTAATGGTATATGAGTTATATTTTATTTGGTATATCGATTGTATAATAAATATATATATATATATATATATTTTTGTATATTAATTGATTCATATACTTGATTTAGAAAGGACAAAAGACATATCAATGATATTGCTAATATATCAAATATAAAGTATATCATTTAGAATGATACTTAAAGTTTTGATTGATATACCAAATATGAAGTATATCATTTAGAATGACACTTAAAGTTTAACATTGAGATTTCAATATATATTATTACTAATTCAAAATGAATTGCAACTAGATCACTAGTGTATCGATGGTATATCAATATGAGCTAAAATTCAATTTCAAGTATATATATTATTAGTGCATGAGTAGTTATTATTAGGCATTTATTCAAAATTGATTTAAAGGACAAGTTAGTTTATCAATATTGTATTATTGCTCATATAAAAACTAATTTCAAGTATATCATTAGTGTAACAATAGTATATCAACATTTCTTCAAAACAAAGTTTTAAGTATAATATTGGTGTATTAGTATAATGTCAACATTAATTCAAAATTCATTTCAAGTATACAATATTGGTATATCATTAGTATACCAATACTTCTTAAATATACATTTGTTCAAGTATATCAATTCTATATCAACATATGTTCAAAAATCAAATTCAAGTTAAAATTGGTGTACTAATAGTTTATCAACATTCATTCAAAATGATTACTAACAATAATAGGTTGAACCATTAAAAGTTGATTATAATGTAGTAGAAAAATATATTCTATCACAAACAAATAAATAAACTAAGTCCACAAATAATAGTAAATGAAAAAGCACTTTTTAACCAGTAAATATAGTTCATGATGAGAAATTTGGTATATCCATTGTATAACTAATATATTTTATGTTTCTTATATTAGTTTATTGATATACCAAATATAAATTATATCATATGACTTCTATACCAGATATAATGTATATCATATATACTATCGATATGCATGTTGATGCACCAATAAGAATAAATTTGGGATAATAAAAATAGAAATATACTTTTATGATTTTTTTGCTATATTTGCAAATTTTGATGAATTATTGCTAAATTTGTAAATTTAACAACTTTTTTTTTTCTTGCTATTCTCACAAGTGTCCCTTAAATAATACATTAAATTAAGAGTCTAGAGACTTAATTTTTTTAGACACGTTTATAAAGTATGAGAAACTTTAATGGATACTATTTGGGAACTTTTTTAATTAGTTTCCCAATACAATGATTATATAGACACAATCTAAACAATTTTTTTTTAGTAAATTTTGTTATTTAATCTAGGGTTTAAATAATTATATATTTTGATTATTCCCTTTCCTCCAAAAAGAAGAAATCTACCAACATATAGGGAGGGCCTATTTAGCTCCTAATTCCTAAATATACCTTTTTCACCCTATTTTTTTTACAAGTCAACAGCATCATGAAAAGTGGTCTATAATATTGTAGTTTTGTCTCTAGACTTAGAAAAGTTTTTGGTAGATGCCTAGGAATAAGTTTCTTATTACACACTGAATTTTCATAGAAATATTTTAATAAATGTAGCCAAAATGTTCATTTTCAAGATATGAAGCAACAAATTCAGAGAAGATTAATTACGTGTGAAATACATGCATGTGAGGTGGAGTTTGAATTTCTGACTTCCTAATCAAATATATACATCTTAACTAGTTGAGTTATATAAAATTGACATATATAATTAAATTATTCATTAAGGATGGGAACATATGTATTATGTTGATGATAAGAAAAAAAAAACTTACGAGAAATAAGAATACATGATCAAGATTTAGCTAGCTTTTAACACAATTAAAATGCATAATTATGATCTAATTTATAATCATTAAAAGAGCAATATATGATCTTCCTATCTATGTACGTAATTTCATGACAAATTCCCCATTCATTTTCTAATCTCAAAATTACCAACTTTTTGATTAGGGCTTGTAGTGATTTCTTATCACTAGCTACTCTCCATCTTGTAGGCAATCTTGCTATAACTCATTTTCCATAATTGATCTCACAAAGTTCAATCTTTATGCGTATGATCCTTGAATTGTGAGGCTATTTAGCTTACTTTTATATCTAGTGTGAGAGCAAAAAATCTATCTCCACTTAGATTATACCCATATTTAATTTTATTTCTCCAAATAAAAAGTAGTCATTGAATTACCATACATGTAGCATTAAATATATATATATATATATATATATATTAATATTTACTTCCAATTTACAAGTGACTAGGGACAAGTGACAAGTGTAAGAAATTAAAAAAGAATCAAGCTAGCCAAGTTAATTTTACTAGAAAATAATGTGTTTTTATTTTTATTTTTATTTTTGTTTTTATTTTTATTTTTATTTTTGTTTTTATTTTTATTTTTATTTTTATTTTTATTTTTATTTTTATTTTTATTTTGCGATACTTGAAAGGGAGGAAGAATAGAACCTTTGACTTCAATATTGATAGTATATGTTTTATGTCAATTAAGTCATGCACATTTGAATGAAAATAATAGTATAGTTTCTCTTAGGTCATATTTATACCAAAGTAAAAGTAATAAATGAATAGTAATATGAAAACATTGAAAAGTGGACCCCAATAAATTATGTTTGTTGTTGTTTATCTTGTGTTTTGTACTTGTACTAACACAAAGGATCCACTGTTCTAATAAAATAAATGCAAATTGATTGACGAGTAGAGGATGATCAATCCGTTTGTATTTCGAAATTACATGATCATTATCGTTAGCGTTATCATTGCCGTTAGTAGACTATTACAATCTAAGAAATATAAGTTTGTCACATTTATTTTTACCAATATCGTTACTGTTACTACTTAGGATGAAACGAACAGTAAATGCGACAAATTAATAATTATTCTAAGTAAATGTAATAAAAAAAACAATCCAATTATACTTGTAAACTTAGTCCATTACGATTGATGTATCAATAGAATTCCATTACGATGCTTCATTATGAATTGATAAAGCGGACTTAGATCAATTTATTTGTTAAAACTCATGAGTCAAACGGTTCACATTACCTAATATATTACCTAGGATTCACCATGTGTTTGGTAAAAAGGTGAATGAAAAAGAATTAAAAATCACTTAAATTTGAAACATTTGAAGCTCCAAAAAAAGGAAAGTTTTTGGGAGAAAAAAAAAGCAAGGCATGTGAAATAGCAAAAAGGCATAATTTGAGGAATTAAAAGCATTCACCGAATTTTTCATATATTACAAAATAAGTTGTGGTCACTACTAATGAGGAATGACCAAATGCGTTCACAATCATGCTTGTAACCCTAACCGAAAGCAACCAAAGATTTCCTCTTTGCCTTGTGTTTCACACTAAGAAAAAATAGCATCTACCTATAAACAATGGTCCTATTTTATAATAATTTCTCTATAATTTTTTAGTTTTTGGTTTTTGAAAATTATAACTTATAAACATCATTTTCACCGATTGATTTTTATATTTTGTTGTCTATATTGTAGGAGTCTTTTCAAAATATAAATCAAAATTTGAAAACTTAAAGAAAATATAGTCTCTGTTTGGTAACCATTTGGTTTTTTTTATTTTTCTTTTTTAAAATTAAGCTTATTTTATCCACATTTTTTTACAATGATTTACATCTTTCTTAAGTATACAATAGTTGAATTCTTATCAAATCTCAAAAACAAAAACAAAAACAAAAATTGAAAACTATTTTTTTTAGTTCTCAAAATTTGGCTTGATTTTTTAAACCATTCGTGAAAAGTAGAAAACGAAGGAATAAATCTGGAGGTGAAAATAGTGTTCATAGGTTTAATTTTCAAAAACAAAAATCAAAAACCAAATAGTTACTAAACATGGACATAGTTTTTTAGAACTTGTTTTTGTTATTATAATTTGGTTAAGAATTCAAATGTTTACATATAAGAGATGAAAATTATGATTTAGAAATTAATTGTGAGTAAACAAGCACAATTTTCAAGAACCAAATGGTTAATTACCAAATAGTGTCTTTGTTTTTAGCTTTATGTTTTTGAAGTTTATGTTTGTTTTCTTTCAATTTTTCAATTATGATTTTCACTTTTGGTAAAGAAACATTCGAATTCCTAGCCAAATTCTAAAAAAATAAAAAAAAAATAAAAAAAAAAGCTAGTTTGTAAACATTTGTACAAAGTGGATAATAATACATAAAAACTTATAGATGGATAGTAGTATTTATAAGTTTAATTTTTAAAATCAAATACACCAATATAAAATAATTATCAAGCGAGACTTATACTTTGAGTTTCATTGTAATTTATTCTTTATATATGAAAACATATTCACATGGTAGCTTTTTTTTCATACGAAAATTATTGTTAATATTATTATTTAACTAATTTTAATTAAAAAAAAAACTAATTTCAAACCACTGAATTTAAAATTTATTATAAGTACATCAACGAAGATAATTGAAAATGAAAAAACTAAAGTAGAATAAACGTCAAAATTGATGAACCAAAAAGGAAAATTCTTATAAATAAAAAAATATTTATATTTTTTATCGAAAAATTTTATACTTTTAAAATTTTTAATTATAAAGTGTAAATATTTTTTTTTTTATATTTAAAAAGGTCCCAACCAAAAAAGCATTTTTAATCTGAATAAATACTACTTAACTTTTGCACTTTCATCTCTCTCTTAGAATCTAAAATACGTTTATCTTTGGCTCTCCTAATTTTAATTTCTCGATTTTAATATGCATATCAAACAGCAACAATTAATGAACTTATAATTAATGCACAAAACTATATATGGACACATGGTGAAGTTTGATGAATATATGAATTTGGTAAAGCTAATGGGTCATGTATTGCGGAAAGAAATGGAAAATGTGGAAGAAATTTGTTTGCTCTTTTGATTCAAAAAGATAAAGGGGATTTGTCAACAAAGGAGAAAAGAAAGTTGAGATATGAAGGATTGTGTATGTTTTTGAGACCCATGGAAAAAAGTAACGCTCGGGCGCAGCCTCTCTGTGCATCCTTTTCAATCCTAAAGAGAAAAAATAATATTCTAAAAAATAAAAAATTTATCACATAACTACTTGTAATTAGACATTTAGGTAGACTACACAAAAGTGGATACAGTCGAGAATACACCAAATATTTTTCCATGGAAAAAGTGAATCCACATGAGCTTTTAATATTTAATCATATATAGCTTTACCCTTTTTAGACTATATTTATTTTTTTTAAAAAAAATAGTTTCCGATCACCCTTCAGAACAAAATGGAAAAAGGGAGGAGATTCTTGAACGAGGAAAATGATCCACGTTTCTATGAAATATATATACGAATCATTTCTAGATTATAACTAAACATTTTTATGAACAACAAGAGCGAGTATAAATATAATGTAGAATAAGGTATTTTGTTTGGACTTTTTCCTTAAACAACTTCTTTTGATCTTTCAGCTTGAGTATGGTTTCTTTTCTTTTTAGTCAAAAGTTTCACAGGTTATATGCTTAATTTTCGTTTTGAGTTCAATTTTCATTTGGTCCATCGATTTCAAAGTATTACATTTTTATTCTTAGGTTTTAAATTTAATCTTCATTTAATTTGAGATTTCAAGATTTTGTACTTTTACCATTGACTTTTCACTCATACTTGCTTTTAGTCCTTTATGTTAATTTTACTTAATTAAAATTTATCATTATTATTTTATATTAACTAAAAGTAAGCATTAGTGAAAATTCTAACGTAAAATTGTTACATCTTAAAACTTAAAAAGTAAATAAAAAGTAAACTCAACTCAAAAGTAATAATGTAATATATTGATCAAAGAGAGCATAGCTCAACCAATATCGATATATATTAGCAATAATAATAATAATAATAATGTAACATGTTAAAAATTAGGGACCCAAAAAAAAACTAAGCTCAAAATTCGAGAGTAAAAATATAACGTTTTAAAACCTAAAGATCAAGTAGAAACTATATGCAAAAACTTAAAGACGAAAAGACAATTTTCGGTGTAATTCATTCTCATACTTTTAATTCAGTAAAATTACCCCTAAATTTAAATCATGGCACTTATTACGTTTAGCTTCATGAAATGGTTGCAATTAAGTTGCATATCTAATTGTTTTATTGCAACAATTTTCTTCGAAAAAAATTGTTTAATTGCATTAATCTGAGGGCAAATTTTCCTTGTAAATACACATGTTGACAAATTCAAACATGAAACCACTTGATCAAGAATCCATAGTTTATGTCGATTAAATTATGCTCATAGATAAATCGATGGTTTAAAATTTGTAGCATAAAATAGATGGTGATGTACAATTTTAATTGTCAATCATTATAATAGTAGTTGGACAGATAATAAGACTTTTGCCGATGACTTCAATAACTTTAATAATTTTATTGATCTGCCATACTTAATTGAGTGTCTGTTTAGTTCTCGAACTTCAAAATTTTACGGTTTCACCATGGTCGATAGTAATTAACATGTCTTGCTTTTGTATCAAAACTACAAATAATATGAATGTACTTTATTACGCGTGTGTATACATTATTCCTCTTCCCTTGATTTTGGTAGCTAGAGCACTCTGATGAAACCCTCAAATTACTACCTAGCCAAGACAGATTGGTAGAGATGAGAAATAGGTCAAACGAGAATACAATGACTTGTTATTATGAAATACAGGCGCCCATTGAAGATTTCTGTGAGTAAAGGCAAATCCCAAAGCAAATCCAAGGATAGATTTCTTACCAAAAAGAGTACCAAATGAAATGAACCGATGTGTTGGTGGACATATCGTATCACCAGCACTTTAGTAGGAGGGCTAGGGAGCAAATCTGGCAAGTATTACAATAATTGGTGTTAGGGGAAAATCACTCTTTTGGGTGGTAGCAAAGATATCAAGATGGGGACCTCCAAGAGTTTCTCATAAACTTACTGTTTTCTCTGAACTACTTCTAAGCTGGGTGGAAATCTCAACATATTAAGCCACAAGGTCTGTTTTTTGAACTTCTAACTAATGGCAACATAAATTATAAGACAGACTGACAAGATTCAGCAGCATGAGAGAAAAATCAAACAAGTTAAAAAAGCTTACCTCATAGCTGCAGACAGAAAGGCCAGCGAAAAGAAAAAGGAGACCTCTCGAGTCCTTGTTGCTTTTGAAAAGAAATTTGTTGCTCCATCCAAGAGCTAAAACAAGTCAATTTTGATCAAATATAAAATATAACTTTCTCTCTATTTGAAACAACTTGTTTGAGATGACTTGCTAAGTGGCTTAAAAACTTTTATAAGCACTTTGGAGTCATTCCAAACAAATTCCTGAGTAAACTGCTAGTTTTGTTCTTTAGAAGATACCACCAAAATGATTTCATTGGCTATGCATTCTCTTTTCTTTTCAAGAATTAGAAGGGAGATACCGTTCCGTTCCATATTAAATGACAACCATGACGGTCAACAGTTAACTTGTTGTTTTGTGTGTGCGTGTGAGAGTTGGGGGGTGTTGTGGGACATAAAAATGGTGAAAAGAGCTTCACTGGAAACGGTAACTTCATCAATTATCAAAAAGAATTGAACTGTAGGGGCCGCTGCTGAGTTACTTCTGTTTAAAATAAACTCAACAAGATATTGTGTTCTTGGTTAAGAAAACAAAAGTGTAAAGTCACGCGTAAGTAACTGAGTTAGAAGCGTAGCAAACTAATTAAGCTTCTGCTTATGCATCGGTGGAACAGCTTTAGACAGCGTCCATTGCTTTATATTGGAGAAGACCGCAAGGAAGGTGAATTGAGAAAAGCAAAGAAGCATAATTACTGCCTCAAAGAGAAAGGGATACCTCTCAGGAGGGCGCACCACCAAGTAAACAACGTGGAGAATAAGTGAACACAGAGCACATCCGAATAAAACCCCACCAGAACGAAACGCTCCCCCTTTTTGCTTTCCTTTATTTGATGCATTGATAATAAGGAAGGTAAGAGCATAAATGGCAAGATATGCTTGAACCAGTTTGTCTCGAACTACAAGAGGAAACATTGAAAGCAATGCATAGTGTAGAAAATGTATAAATAATGAAGGTTCATCCAGAGCCAACATGCTTGCAGGAAGAAGAGGCAGAAGAATAGACTTCTCATGCACTGCAATGTTATCCAGAGGCGGTAAATTAGACTTTCTTCATAATAATATCATCCTAACTCATAGAGAGAGAGAGGGAGAGATAGAGCAAGTACCTTGAAATGAGAAAAGGTAGAATGAGAAAGAACTACATAGAAGGCCATAGAGAAACCCCTGGTTACTCGGGACATGAATCTGTTGAATCATGGAAGGTAAACATGTAGACAGTGTAGCAGTGAAGCTGAGAAATTTCAGTAGTTTCACTGAAAATAATCTCTTCCACTTAATAAGAACAGATGTGGTACACCAAAAGTTCGCCACATAATCTTCATATAATCCTCTATCAAAGGGAGCAAGACGTGATAGAACCTAAGCCAACCAGACTTGGATTAAACTTCAAAAAAACAGAACGGATGGAAACACACCCGGGAAAAAAATCTGGACATAGAATAATGTACTACCAACACGTTAGATTGTATTGTCAGAATAATTAGACTACAAATCTTAAGCCATGTTTCATTCCTGCCTTCGATCCAAACAAAATCCACAAGAGTTCAGTGGTAGAATAGAAACAATGTTTTGTTTTAGTACCCACCCACCAAATACATAGTCCAAACTTTATTTGATAAGATAGATAAGACACCGGTGTGTTTTGTTATGCTAAAAGGGGAGTATACATGTAACTTTCGGGAGATCCTCAGAACTCCTGAATGTCTAGAAAGGGCAATAATCTCTCTTTCAACACAAGCATATCATATATCAGTTGAAGCCCATCTTCAGCCCAAGTTTGTTGATTAAAAAAGACGATAGTTTTCAGTTTAATGTGGATTATCAAGCCCTTAATCATGAGCACATTCCAGAGACAATTTTGAAGAGATTGAAGTCATCTTCTGCTACATGTAAAAAGCCAGGGGAAAAGGTTGAAGTTTGCTTTAATATGGATAAAGAACATTATATTGACACTTCAAGGTATACTGGCAGAGTGACAAATAATGATTACGTTATTGAACAATTCTTCGTACCTGCAAAAGGGCATCAACTGAATGAAGGTATGGCAACCAAATAATAGCAAAAGTTCCCAAGACTACGAAGCCCAATTTTAACACTTCAACAATGGGGTTTCTACGCCTCATACATTTTCCAAGGAGATGGCTGAAAAATGCTGGAGCAAAATATGCACTCATCTGCAAGACATCAAGTAGCTTTAGCATTCGCTCTAGTTAAGGTGACTACACGAAGTTTCAACTAATTAATTTAATAGGTCCTCACGTTCATGACCTAAAAATTAGTTGGGCAAGGTTAAAAAAGATAAAAACTGAACAGTTAACTGCTGGAAAAATATAAGATATTTCCAGATGTATATATATTATGTATTTATTCTACTGAATTAATATGTCAGATCAACACAACCAATCCAACATAAACTGAAACATACACGTCATTGACATGAAAAATTCTATGTTCAGTATTTATCGCACAAGAAGCAGATAGAGGAAAAAAGTAATATATAATGCTTAGGGATGAGAAAGTTGAAACATACCTGCTTATGATTCAGAGCAAGAGTAAATAGGAAACTACCCAGAAGATCTTTATCCGTACATATGGCAGCAATAGCTCCCACAGTGAGGCCCAAGCTTATACAGTTGTACTGTGACAAAAGAGAAAAGGTGAAGAACTAACATGCTTCCAAATTTAAAATTTAAAAAAAAAAAAAAAAAAAAAAAAAGAGAAAACCCATGGAAAACACAGCTATTCTGTAAGTAATAACCTGAAAATGACCATGATCAATTAAGATGAGGCACGGGTTGATGAGAAGGATTGCAATATGCCATGCTATATCACTTTTACGAAAGCTGGAGTTATCACTAAAATATGCAAGAACAAAACAGAAAACTGCAGGAAAGAAAATCAGCACATCAGAGGATAAAACCGTCCATCTCATAAGAAGTTTTCTGCAAAGAAGCCAACAAAAGGTAGAAAACTTAAAATGTAATGAAGTTTGAAGAAGAAAATAGTGATTGATTTATTAAAAGATGCAAAATATAATCATACTCACCCAAAATAGGACTCGTAACCTCGCGAAGTAAACAGTGAAACTGAATCTGAATCAAACAACTTGAGAAATAGACCATGAATGAAACTCTGATAGGCTGTAAGGGGTGGATAATCAAGTCCCCAATAGTTGAGGTCATTAGTGGTACTGTTCCGATACCAATCCTTAGCTGGGAGGTTGATGGTGATTTCCATCCAATGCCTCTGTGCCTCATAGTCACCATACTTCGGAGGGTTTCCCGCACCTGAGTAAGGATGAAGGGAGACTGCCACTCGAACCAGCAAAGCAAACAAAGATATGGACATAAAAATAGCTTTAACTCCTTTATGAATCAACCACCAACAAGCGTCATCATGGTTGTCCAAATCAACCTTGTTCTTCATGACTTTGCTTCCTTTAACTTCCCCCATGACTTGTTAGAGAATCTGCATGCAGAATCTTAAAGAAAGAAGTGTGTCACATTTTGGGCCGTATCCTTTCTATAGCTCCAAATGTCCAAAATTATTACGAATGCAATATTGATTCCAACTTAACCATAAACAGCTCTATCAATGAATTTATTTTTGCTTTGATAACAAAGGATGGAAATTATCTTATGGCCTCTAATTAGAATGTCCTTTATACTTGCGTATGTAACTTTAGCTCTTCTTTTTTTTCTATTTTATAAAAACAACGTTCATTGAGGTAAAAAAAAAATGAAAGAATACATGGAGATTATAAAAATAATAATAATAATAAATAAATTAAAAAAAAAAAAAAAAGCCACAAAAGCACCACCCCTCCTGCAAAATCACACCTATAGAATAGTTACAAAAGGTCTTCAAAATCGAAGCCCACAAGAAATATGAAAGTGGACAAGGGACTAGACTTCACTAGGGTCCTTGTCCACCCCTCGAAAGATCCTACCATTCCTCTCCCCCCCACAAAACCCACAAAACCGCACACACCCTAGCTAACCATAAAAAAAGCCCCTTCTCCCTTGAGGTGGATTGAGGAGGAACTCCACAATCATAGTACTGACGTCCCCCTGACGAACAAACGAAAAGCCAAACATCTGAAAAAAACGCTCCCAAACCGGACTAGCAAACTTGCACCGCCAAAGAATATGATCCAGATCTTCCTCCACCTTCCGACAAAGAATACAGCAGAATGACTCGAAAAACGATGGGAGCTTCCTAACAAAAAGGTCCATCGTATTCGCAGGGTCATGTAAAACTTGTAGGAATCTTAATCTTCCAAAGAACCGAAAAGACTGACTCACCTAAGGGAAAAGGATCCACAAGGCAATGAAGATAGGACTTACAAGAGAATCCCTCCAAAGGATTGGGCCTCCAAACCCTCACATCCCATCTCCCACGCCTAAAAGAATGGCCCCCAAGCAACACAAGAAGAGAAGCCAAATCGGTCGCCTCCTTATTGGATTGGGGGCGACGGAACCCAAAAGAGAAGGAACAGAAGCTCCCTAAGCAAACAAGAAAATCAGCAAGTAAGCAACAACGTGATTTTTTTAGAGACGACAAATGAAAGAGTCTAGGATAAAGACCACAAAGAGGTCTCTCTCCATCCCAATGGTCCTCCCAAACGTATCTCTCCCCTCTCCCACCACAAAATGGACTAAGTCAACAAACGACGAGAGCTCTTTCGAAATACCCTTCCACAGATTCCGGTAGGTGCCTTTAGACCCCTTTGCCAACCACTCGAATGGATGGGGTCCATATTTGCTAACAATAATCCTATGCATGGGCTCGGAGGAGAAGCGCCATAACCATTTAGCCAATAAGGCCTTGTTTCGTAACCTAAGATTCTCGATCTCAAGGCCCCCCTATCAATAGGCTTCTCAATGACATCCCACCTAACCAAATGGGAACCCATACCTTTCCCTTCCCTTTAAAAGTACATTTCAAATTTTCTATAGAATTTGGTTAGATGATCCAAAGTGATTTTGAAAATTCTAAAGATACTTTTAAGAAATATAGTTAAAGTGCTTCTAAGACAAGGACTTAATTAGTACTTCTAGAAGTACACTAATAAAAGAAATGTTTTCACTTAAAGTAAAATTTGCAAGTTATCCCAAAATCACCCTTGGGGAGAGATTTCTCTATACTGGCCTTTAGGACGTATCCTTTTTTATCATAAATAAAAACAATTGGAAATCATCTTATGTAGATATGATATGCAATACAACAAAAAAATTTACATATATAACATGTGGAGTTATTACCAATAGCCCTTCAAAAAAAAAATTCCTTGGGAGATTGAATTTTTTAGAAATATGTTCGTTTAACATAAGCTTACATTACAAACCTCAGTGCAAATTCAAAAGTAACATAAACATAATCATTCAATCTACCTACACTAACATTAGACTTCTGGAGAGATTAGTTATCTAGAAATATGTTCATGGTATCATTTGGAAATATGCTATTAGCCATAAGCTACGTATATGTTTGGGAGTGATTTTGAAATTGTTAAAATCACTTTTGTGATGTTTAAAATTACTCCAAAACATGCCTTTAATCACTCAAAATTAATTTAATATTAACTTTTACACTTTTAAATGCAATTTTCATAACATCAAAATTGATTTTGAATTAAAAGAACATATTTTGGAGCAATTTTGAAAATGTCAAAAATGATTTTAAGCATTTTAGAATCATTCTCAAACATACCCTACATCTTTATTTGCAATTAATTGGTCCATTAAGAAGCATAAACACAGATACGGATATAGGATATGGATACGATATAATACGAAATGGTGATAAGCTAATTGTGCAGAAGCACAGATACTTCTCAGTGTGCAGAGAATTGATATCAGATACAAATATGTCCAGATACGTGGCAGATATGTGTCTGATACGTGATTTGAAATATCTGATTTTTATAGTTCTTTTTAATTATCAGATACGTGTATCTACTTTCAAATACATGAAGGGGATACGCTGGGTCTTTTTTTTTCCAAATTAAAGCCCAATCACTTAAAAAGCCCAACCCACAACCCATGTTATTTAAAATTCCACTTAAAACTATCAATCCAAAACAAAGTAGATTAAAAATGATAAAAACATATAAAGTTAAAAGAAAAAACCCGAAACGTAATTAGATCTTCATTCTTCTCTTCTTTCTCACTATCTAAATCATGATTCACACCCCCCTTTATCCTCAACTTCATTCTTCAATCTTGATCTTCTACTTCTTTCCTACCATCTGCTCTAGTCGCTCAACCACAACTCAACATCGCTCAACCACCATACACTAAGGAAGAAACAAGGGAGTAGATTGCAGATTGATATTACAACAAATTATCCTTTCTTTGAGAAATTCACTAGGTTCAAAACCAATTTCGGAAGGAAGGCGGGCTTCTAATGAGGATAATTATAGGATAATCAGTATATTTTAGTTAATATTTAGTTTAGTTCATAATTTAGACTAATTAGGGTTTAATTAGTTATTATTTTCATATTTCCTTGTAAGGCTATAAATAGCCACTTTAGGTTTGTAATAGGGAGCTTCGAATATCCATTTGAAGATATAGAACATTTGGTTCTTTTGAAGAGTATTCTCTCATCTTTAAGGGATGGATTTCCCCTACTTGACCATGAATTTGGCCTAATACCTTTTTCGTTGGATCAGCTTCTCTAATTTTTTTTTTTTTTTTTTTTTTTTTTTTTTTTGCTATTTCAAACAAAAAGGAAGCTTCTGTCCATCATTGCTCGGACTTTGAAAACCGAACTTGGCATTTAGACTTCAGAAGAGGCCTCTTTGATGGATAATTTAGTATTGTGGAGAAATTGGACTTGATCCAAGTGGGGAATGACCTGGACAAAATCCTTTGGAATATAGATGGTTCAAAAATGTACTCAAGCAAATCAACCTTCCAAAAGCTTTCTTTTTGCCCGACAAAGTTTTTTAGAAAAAAAAAAAACCTGACTAGCTTAAATTGGAAACATAAAAGCCCAAAGAAAGTTAAGATCTTCCTATGTTCCCTGACTTTTCAAAGATTGAACACTGATGATAGATTGCAAAGAAAATTCGAAGACTGGGCTCTCCCTCCTGGGTGCAGACTTTGTTTAGAAGAGAGTGAATCCCTTGATCATCTTCTTCTTCACTGTGATTTTACCTCTTGTGCTTGAAATTAAATTGCTGGTATGTTCGGCATTTTGTTTTGTCTTTCCAAGAAAGTGGATGATTGGCTGTTAGAAGGGTTGTGTGAATGGAATTAGAATGGTAAAGCAAGGGTAGTCCATAGCTGCACCTTTAGGGCTCTCTTGTGGCAACCATGGAAAGAAAGGAACGCTAGAGCGTTAGCAGATAAGTCTTTAAGCTTTTAATTTCTTTTGTAACTTTGTACAAAAATCAAAATACAGCCTCTTGGTGGATCGCCTTGCACAAAAAATTCTTTTGTAACTACAACTTGTTAATACTTATTAGCAATTGGCATGCTCTTTTTTTTTTTTTTTTTTTTTAATAGAAACAACTTTCATTGAGAAAAATGAAAGAATACACAAGCATAACGATAAACTCAGCCACAAAAAAGGAACCTCCCCCTATAGGAAGGGACTTCAGCTATGCAAAATAATACCTATAGAATAGTTACCAAAGGCCTTTGAAGTCGAAGCTCACAAAGAAACATGAAAGCAAACAAGGGACCAAATATCACCAGGGTCCTTATCCACCCCACTAAAAATCCTACTATTCCACTCACCCCACAAATTCCACAAGATCGCACACACCCGTGCTAACCATAAAAAGTCGTTTGCGTGTTCTCATGTTGTAGTCTTTTGGGAGGAGGCTTTCTCGACCACCGACCCATAGGTTGTTCTCTTTCTTACTTTTATAAGAACTCTTCAATTCCATTGCTTTCACTCTCA
Organism: Benincasa hispida; assembly: GCF_027475165.1. Taxonomy (NCBI): domain Eukaryota; kingdom Viridiplantae; phylum Streptophyta; class Magnoliopsida; order Cucurbitales; family Cucurbitaceae; genus Benincasa; species Benincasa hispida. The sequence goes on along the minus strand of NC_143478.1, from coordinate 45,141,429 downwards.
ATTCCAAGCCCCTGTTCTTTCCAATTAGTGTTTTGTTTCTACTTTACTACTTTTGCTATTTTTTCCTTTTTTTTTGGGGGGGGAAAACAACTGCTTTCATTGAGAGAAAAAAAATAAAAAATACAGAGGCATACAAAAAACTAAGCCTGCAAAACAAAACCCCTAAAGAAAGAGTTTCCAACTAAGTAAGATGTTACCTAGAGAATAATTACAAAAAATCTTCGAAGCCAAGACCCAGGGAGAAACATGGTACCTCACCAAGGACCAAACTTTACTAGGGTCCCTATCCACACCTCTAAACACTCTATTGTTCCCCTACTACCGAAGATCCCACAACAGAGCACACACCCCACAAACCACAAAAAGTGCCCTTTTTCTTTGAAACGTGAATGGAGAAGGAACTCTTCAATCATCAAACAAACATTTCCGACAAGCAAGCACAAAATCAAACTTCTCAAAGACACATAAACCTCGCAAACTGACACTCCCAGAGAAGGTGATCTCGGTTTACCTCCACCTTCCAAGTCTCCGACAAAGGATACGACAAAAAGGACCTACTAACAAAGTCATCTTTCTCATAAGCTTATTCATCGTGTTCACACGATTGAGCAAAACTTGCCAAAAAAAAAAAAACTTAACTTTCTTTGTAATCTTAATCCTCCATAAAATATCAAAGGTCAAAGGATAAGGATCCATTAAAATCCTAAAGAAATACTTAGAAGAGAGTCCTTCTAAGGTATTAGGACAATAGGCACGAATATCCTATCTCCCAAGCGTAAAGTTGAAGTTGAAACCTTCAGCCCAAGTAAAAAGGGAAGTCACCTCCATCATTTCCCTATTGAACAAAGGACGACGAAAACCAAAGGAGATAGGCACAGAGTTCCTCGACCAAACCAGAAAATCTTACACATGAAAATTTTTAAAGGAGAACAAATGATATAACCAAGGTAACGCAAAAGAGAGGGGGGCCTATCCCCCATCAATGATCTTCCCAAAAATACGTTTCCTTCCTTTACCCCACAACACGAGATGGGAGAAGGAAGGGAGCTCAAAAGAAATATCTTTCCAAAGATGTCAATATAGTCTTTAACCCCTTTCGCCACCCATTCAAAGAGATGGGAACCGTGTTTACTTACAATAATCCTATGCCACAAAAATTCGGGCTCAATGGCAAAATATCAAAGCTATTTAGCCAACAAAGCTTTGTTGCGTAACCTTAAATTTCCAAGCTCTGACCCCCATGATTCATAGATTTCTCCACCACTTCCCAACTAACCAGATGAGAATCATTCCCTTCATCCACCCCTTCTTAAAGTAAGTCTCTCATGGGCTTCTCCATGCTCTTACAAACCAAGACAAGCGCATAGAAGAGCAAAAGGTAATAGATAGAAATTCCACTGATCTTATTAGAGTAAGACTAACAACTCTGAAGAAAAATTTCTTTCACAAGACTAACCTCTTCCTTATCTTCTCAATGGGACCATCTTGAAAAGTGATAGCTCTCGAATTACCTCCGAGAGGAAGACTGAGATAGGATGAAGGAAAAGAGTCAACCACACAACCAACCAAACCAGCGCAACTATTAAGCTTCACCAGATCACAATTAAACCCTGATATCTCATCATCTTCTTAGTGTTGAATCATTATCTTTTGACTTCATAATCCAAATCTATTTTAGAATTTATTTCTGCTAATTTGTTCCACATCCATGATAACATTCTTGATACATCCTTGGTATATTGAAAAATCTAAACATAACGTTAACGCAATATGATTGTATATTATGGTATTAAAAATATGCGTATTTGCTTTGAGCTATCCTCATTTTTCCTTCCAATCAAATTGTTAGCTTCATTAACTTCTTGCTCTAACTTGATTCCAAAGTCAAATTCTCTCCTACTTTGTTAATAAAACCAACAATCCACCACAAATACAAATTCAACACAACACACTTATTACCCCAAGAGTTAATAAGTCATCATTAAACAAAATTCATATATACTCAAGCAAGATATGTGTTTCGTATCGACAATTATCGCAATCTCATGCTTAACTCAACATAAGCGTACACAAATAATGTACTCACCATCCGTACTAAGCATTATTGAACACATTACACTTTTCCTATTTAGTCACCATATGGTGGTCGCTCTCAGGATCCACCATCCGTACTAAGCTTTATTGAACACATTACACTTTTCCTATTTAGTCACCATATGGTGGTCGCTCTCAGGATCCACCATCCGTACTAAGCTTTATTGAACACATTACACTTTTCCTATTTAGTCACCATAGGGTGGTCGCTTTCAGAATCCACCTTTAGTAATTTCATCATCTCAACATTTCCAACCATACCAAACTCTATTGAATCTACTGCAACCAACACCCCTTTCAAGCATAGTGATCCTTGGCCATTTACCCAAGACCTTACTACCAAATCTTTAAACTCTTTTGTGGGTGGTTCAACTGTTGACCATTTGTACTCGAGGCACATACACCACAAGTGACATAATGATATTCACGTGTTTCTCTTAACTCACCAATAACAATGTCAAAAGTCACAGCCCAAATCCTACAATACGCTTTCAACCACACACTCAAGTATCCACTACAAGAAAACTCAACATGTCAGCACACTCACTAAGTGTTCTATATGTAACACTTGCAATTTCATGCGTGATGTAACATGAATAAACAATTCCACAAAGATCTAACATATAAAATATTTCCATTCAACATTTTTGCTTAAGACATTTTCACTTCAAGCAATTTCAGTTAAAAGAAACGTAGTTTCAAAACGTACAACTACTTTTATTCAAATCTCATTCATACATGCGACATACAGTTCATCATAAAAAGAGCATATCATTTCACACGCATAAACCTAGCCAACTCCAGAACACAATTCCCAACCTAGAATTAAGGCAAACCAATAGTAATAGCTACTGACCTTCAGGAGCGACTATGAAATACTAGTGGATCTCCCCACAAAGGTTCTTAGCCTCAACCTGTATATTTTTCAGAAACTAGTACTATTTTAAATATCCCAAATTCGTAACCAAACCACCTGGAAGTCGTTAACTTACCTAAATCGACGTCAAAACAAAACACCCAAACAAAATCCAGCACCCAAACGACCTCAAACTTCCAAGGATCAGTCTAAAACTACACAAACAAAATTCCGTACATTATGATCTAATTTACAGAACTTAAACAAAGTTTGATACACCAGCTAATCGATCTATACCCACTGAAACTTACCGAAACAGCTCAATCTCTCGCTGAAAGTGTTCGAAAACGTTCGAACCTCAGAAATCTGATCTCGTTGGGTCGTGAGTGTTCGAATCAAGAATCATTCAGAACGTGGGTCACGAGTTTGGAGGGGTTCAAGGTCAGTTAAGGAAGGAAAACGCCGCTGTCGGGACTGTTGAAAGAAAACCGTCCACCAATAGCGGCGGCGACGGTGCTGCTTGCGGTGGCCTGAAGGAGACCCAAGAGTGAGGCGATGATAGAGAAAGAGAGAGAGAAACGAGGAAAACCCCAGTAGCTGAAAATGGCTCCTGGCGACGTGAGACTAACGGACTTCGACGGTGGTAGCCTTTTGCGAATTCCCCTGCCGAATTTGGCACGATTTCAAATTAAGAGCCATTGTGCAGAGAAAAAAATGTTTTTCAGAAAAGTGTTTCATGTCGTGAATTTGAGGTGCATACCTGCAATATGAATAGGAAGAAAATATAATATAATAATAAATTAATTAATTAGAGTAAATTAACAAAATATAAAATAAGAAATTTATCTAAATTCTTCATTTTCTCTAATTTTTATAAATTTTGTCCAATGTGTCCTACAAAACCCATCAAATGTCACTATTTATAGACAATTTAATACATAGGATAATGGATAAGTGACACATGACCAATGGACACTAATAATGGGCATCTACATTACACCTAATTTAACATATTTATAATACTCCCCATTAGATGTTTATTATATATGAAAAAGGGTACATATTTCATATAATATGCTACTCTTAAAAAAAATACAGTATATTTACTCCCCTTCATGGAAACATTACTTGAGATCTTTGAATCGTCGCATTTCAATATTGTGTACCAGTTTTTCAAAATTTGCGGTAGGTAATGCCTTTGTAAATAAGTTTGTCTGGTTATCTTTCGAAAATTTGTTGTATAGTGATGTCGTCATTTTCTTCGAGATCATGAGAGTAAAAAGTTTCGATAAAATATGTTTCGTTTTATCTCCTTTAATATATCCTCCTTTGATTTGGATATGTATGTTGTGTTGTCTTCGTATATTATCATTGGAAGATTTTTACTAGAAGACAAACCACATGTTCCAAAAAATGTGTTGAGTCATTGATCTTAGTCATACACATTCTTGACGAATTGCAATAATTTTAGCATGATTTGAGGAAGTGGTTGTTATGGTTTGTTTCATCGATCGCCATGATATAGCAATTCCTCCACGTTTGAACAGATAACCTGTTTGAGATCTAGCTTTGAGTGGATCAGATGAATATCTAGACTATACATAACCAACAAGATCAAAATTTGATTTATTTGAATAAAACAAACTCATATCAATCGTTCATAGGAGATAACGAAGTATATGCGTAATTTCGTTTCAATGTTTTTTTGTTGGAGAAGAACTATAATTTGCTAATAAATTTACTAAAAATGCAATATATGATCTTGTATTATTAGCAAGATACATAAGTGCACCAATTGCACTAAGATATGGTACTTCAGGACCATGAAGTTCTTCATTATTATCTCGAGGTCAAAATATATCTTTATTCACATCTAGTGAATGAACTTCCATTGGAATGTTGAATGGATGCGATTTTTTCATATAGAACCTTTTCAAAAAATTTCCTGTATAAGTTGACTAATGAACAAATATCTCATATGTTAAATGCTCAATTTGTAAGACAAGACAAAATTTTGTTTTTCCGAGATCTTTCATCTCAATTTTTTTTTAAGACATTTTATTGCCTTTGAAAGCTCTTTGCGAGTTCTAATTATATTTAAGTCATCAACATATACAGTTATAATAGTAAATCTTGACTGTGATTTCTTTATAAAAACACATGGACATATTGGATTATTTTGATAATCAACAAATATCCACTCAGACAATTATACCAATTCGTCCTTATTGTTCTAATTCATATAGCGATCTCTATAACTTTATTGAATACCATTCCCGGGAATTTAATTTATATTTTTCATGTATCTTAAATTCTTCTAGGATTCTTATATCAAGAGATCCATATAAATATGTTGTGATTACATCCATAAGATGCATGTCCAGATTTTCATACACGGTCAGACCAATTAATATCTTAATGTAATTGCATCCACCACCGGAGAATACGTCTCCTCATAATCAATATCAGGTCTTTGTGAAAAATCTTGTGCAACTAGTCTTGCTTCATATCTTGTGACCTCATTAGTTTCATTTCTTTTCCTCACAAATACCCATTTATATCCCACAAGTTTGACACCTTCTGGTGTTCAGACTACTGGTCCAAAAACTTGACATTTTGAAAGTGAGTTTAATTCTGCGTCGATTGCTTTTTTCCACTGAAGCCAATCTTTTCTATGTCGACATTTTTCAATAGATTTTGGTTCAGAATCCTCATTTTCAGATATAATATCAAGAGCAATATTATATACAAAAATGTTGTCACTAACTACATGAATTCAGTTCCATCTTTTTCCTATCATGACATAGTTTATTGAAATCTCGTTATTATCTTTAGATATTCCACCTTCCTTATTATTCATGTCATGAATTTCTTCATGGGTATTTACATCCTCAACCAAGTCTTCTTGACTATTAATTATTTTTCTTTTTCGAGGATTTTTATTTTTGGAACCCATTGATCTACGTGTTCTAGACTCATTAATGACAACTTGCTGTATTGAGATATCAATTTTCGATGGAACATTTGCAGCTGATATATGTGATTTAGTTACTTTCTTTGCATCTATAAAAGCATTTGGTAACTGATTTGCTATATTTTACAAATGAATGATCTTTTGAACTTCAAGTTCACTTTGTTATGTACGGGGATCTAAATGAGACAATAATGATGCATTCCATGTAACCTCTTTTTTCAACTTCTTAATTTCTCCCCCTAATATTGGAAATTTTGTCTCATTAAAATGACAATCAGCAAATCATGCAGTAAATACATCACCCATTGAGGGTTTAAGATATTTAATAATTGATGGAGCAATTGGAACATATATTACACATCCAAAAATCTCATATAAGAAATATTTGGTCCATGGTCATAAGCTAATTGTAACGGTGAGTACTTATGATAAGCTACTGACTTAATGCATACAAGTGACGTTGCATGAAAAATAGCATGTTCCCATACAAATGTAGGAAGCTTAGCTCTCATAAGCAATGGTCTAGCAATTAATTGCAAAAGTTTTATGAATGATTCTGCTAAACCATTTTTGTGTGAACGTGAGCTACAGAATGTTCAACACTTATCTCAATTGACATATAATAATTATCAAAAGCTTAGGATGTAAATTCACCAACATTATCAAGACGAATAGTCTTAATTATATAATCAAGAAATTGTGCTCTTAACTTAATTATTTGAGCAAGTAATCTTGCAAATGCAAGATTTCGACTTGATAATAAGCACAGTGTGACCATCTATTGGATGCGTCTATTAATACCATAAAATATCTAAATGGTCCACTTGGTGGTTTCATAGGTCCACATATATCACTATGAATTCGTTCTAAAAATGTAGGTGATTCAATCCCCACTTTAGCTGGTGATGGTCTAATTATCAATTTTCTTTGAGAGCAAGCATCATATGATAATTAATTAGATTGAAGAATCTTCTGGCTCTTCAATGGATGTCTATTTAAATCCTCGATAATTCTTTTCATCATCATAGACCATGGGTGACCTAATCTGTCATGTCAAATTGTAAATATGTCTGCATTTATGAACTTCAGGTTCACAGTTGCATATGTTTCAATTACTCATATATGAGTATAATATAATCCAGAAGATAAAGCAGGCAACTCTTCCAGTATACGTTTTTTATATGAGACAGTAGATATGATATAAAGATACTTCATATTATTATTTTTGTCAGTCTCAATATGATAACCATTGCAACATATATATTTAAAACTAAGTAGATTTCTCTTTGATTGACAAGAGAACTATGCACTGCCATTTGTAAATTTTGTTCCTCCAGGAAAAATAATATTTTCTTTCCCAAACCTTTCGATTAGGTTTGCAGAACCTGATATTGTATTGACTTTTGTTTCTAGCATTGTTAGTTTGGAAAAATATTTTTTACATGTAAGTATTGTATGTGTAGTTATACTATCTGCCAGACATAGATATTTTTTACTCATTTTTTAGTCACTCAACATATGAAGATGATCCAGGTTTCTTCATTAAAAGAAAATAATTACAAAAAAAAAATACTTAGAATACACAAAAGTTAACATCTACCAAGAGGAGAAAAAAAATATAGAGATGAATAAAAAAACAACATTAAGTCTAGATATTTTCATAGTCAAAGGAAACACTTGATGTTCCATTAATTTTGTTCATTTTCTCTTCAGGAGATTCAAAGAAGTCCGCCACATCCAAATTTGTCATATAAGATGAGCTAAATATCTCATTATCCTGGTATGTAAAATTTGCTTCCATATTTTTCTCTTTTTTCTTTAGGGATGCTTGATAAAGATCAACTAAGTGTTTTTGCCCAATCATTCTACATCAGAAGCATTTATTTTCAACACTTGTTGGACTTTTATCTCGTGGAACCTTTCCTTTGTGATCATTATTTTGTGGGATTCTTTTGAAATTTTAATGATTAGAATGACCACCACGAAAATAATAATTATTTCTTCCTCTGTCACGGTCACAACCACAACCTCGACTACGATTATTATTAAAATTCACAGCATTAACTTCAGGGAATGGTGTCATTTCGGTTGGTCGAGATTCATGATTTTTCATCAATAACTCATTATTTTGTTCGGCCACGAGAAGACATGAAATAAGTTTAGAATACTGTTTAAATCTGTTCTCTTAATATTGTTGCTGCAGAAGCATAACCGAGACATGAAATATAGAAAATGTCTTCTCTAACATATCAACATCAGTAATTTTCTCTTCGCATAACAACAATTTCAAACTGATTTGAAATAATGCAAAGTTGTAATCATTTACTAATTTGAAATATTGTAGCCTCAAGTGCATCCACTCATAACGAATTTTAGGAAGAAGAATTGTTTTTTATGATCATACCTCTCTTTCAAAATTTTTCACAATACACGTGGATCTTTTATTGTAAGATGCTCCATTTTCAATCCCTCGTGAGGATGATGATGAAGGAAAACCATAGCTTTTGTTTTGTCTTAACTAGATATCGTATTTTCTTCTTTAATTGTCTTTCCAAGATTCATAGCATCTAGGTGGATTTTGGCATCAAGCACCCATGACAAATAATTATTGTCGTTAATATCAAGGGCGACAAATTCTAATTTTTTTAGATTTGTCATGGCAGCACTATAATAAAATTTTTTGTATTTATATTAGAAATTGAATATATGTTAAATATGCAAAATAACATTAAATTTATTAATTATAACGAAGAGAGAAAAATGATATACCTTTAGGACCTACCTTTAGTGGGGAAAAAAATAAGAGCTCGTGTTGATAATGTGTTGTGAATTTGACGAGCACAAGAGCGCACAACCAGAACACGAATATGAAGAAAATATAATATAATAATAAAATAAATAAATATTAAAATAAATTAAATATAATATATAAATTAACAAAATATAAAATAAGAAATTTCTCTAAATTCTCCACTTTCTCCAATTTCCATGGGTTTTGCCCAATGTATATCTGTCTTCCAAAACCCACCAAATGCCACTATTTATAGGCAATTTGGCAAGTAGGAGGTGGATTACATGGACATTAATAGTGTATCTTGAGACATATGAACAACACATAGGATAATGGATAAGTGACACATAGTCAATGGATACTAATAATGAGCATCTACATTACACCTAATTTAACATATTTATAATATCTTAAAAATTAATGTGAATGGTGGCCAAATGTTTCAATTTTCCTAAAATAACTTATTTTTTAAATTAAATATTTTAGAAAGTTAAATCAAACACATCCTAAAATTATCTTTATTTCAAATTTGTCCTCTATTGAAGTTGTTAGACGATGATCAACAATGATAGATCTTGAAACGTGATTGTGGTGAGTAAACGACCAACAACGGCAATGATGAAGATCAAGGGAGAAGAAAGAAAAGACTGAGTGGAGTTGACATGGGTGTGGGCTTGGCTGGCATAGGGAGTGGGGTAGAGAAAAAAAAAACTTGACTATGAGTCGTAGAAAGAGGAGAAAATGAATTAAAAGACCCATTCTCATGGCCTAATATCATTTTTTCATACTTTTTAAAGCTTAAAAATTTTGACATTTTACACTTCATCATCAAGCAATTTTATAAAATTATCTTTATTTCTTCTTCTTCCGGTGTGACCAACTTCAACGAGACCACGCATCACCCAGGTGAGTCCACACAAGCAGCTTTGATTGTCTTCTTCTTCTCTCTCTATTCAATTTGCATTGCAAAGCAAGACCAAGCAACAAAGAGTGAGATCGTGAGAGAAAGGAAGATAGGAGAGCGATTTGTGAAAGGAAAGGGAGCGAGAGACAAGAGTAAGAGAGGGAGATCGTGATGAAATGGAGAGAGGAGAACGACCTGTGAGAGGAAAGGGAGCGAGAAAGCAAGAGTACAAGAGCGAGAAAGCCCATTCCTTAGGGTGTTCAAAAAATACGATGACCAGAAAAAATTTATCAATCCAACCCAAACCATACAATTTGGGTTGGGTTGAGTTCAAATAAATGAAAAAGTTTATGGGTTGAGTTGGTTCATGAGTTTACCTAAAATAACCAAATTTCTTTTTTACTTTATGATACAATTATATATACATATATCTATTTTAGTTTTTATTTAATTTCATTATTTTTTGGATAATTTATTTTTCAATAGCTCTTAAAAATAATTTTTTAGCACTTTTGAAAGAAAAAATTCATTATATAAACTGAAATTGAGTTGTTAATCTTAATTTCATATATGAAAACAAGTAAATCAAATTTTTATGTATTAATATTTTGTTTCTTTTTAGAACAAAAATTTAAATATATGACCCAAGTAACCTAACCCAACCTGCCCAAATGTTTCATGGTTGGGCTCACTTTTTAACAATGGTCAGTTGGGTTGAAGAAACTTACAACTCGAACAATTGGGTTGGGTCTAAAACGTCCTTCAACCTAACTCAACCCAATCCACGAACATCTCTACCATTTTTCATGCATAAAGTTTCTTTTTCATAATTTCACCCAAATATAAAGTTAATAAAGAGTTAAAAAAATGCACTATGAGTGCTTGCTGCTCCGCCCGCAGTGCTTGCAGCCTCCCCTCCAAATCCTCAATACGCTCTCTAGCAGTGCAAACATGCTTCTTTCCAGGTAGGATCCAATGTTCTAACACTCCTCAAAAAGTGGTTTAGCACTCTATGGCACCGTTGAATCCGATTTTGCAATTTCCCCATTTCGACTATAATTGCAGAAAGCTATGTCATTTACAACTCTGGCATATTTCAGATGCGTGAAGGCCCCAAATCATAGTAAAATATCATGAATAACAATATCAGAGCAATCAAATCGATTCATCGTTGAAAATTGAATAGTATAATAACGTGAAAGTGCTTAAGGAAATGAGTAGGATGGAGCAAAGCAACTTGCCCTAAAAAATAAGCGAGAGAGAAGTGAAGTATTAAAAAAAACTCTTTTTTCTCATCAGCGGATTTCTCTCATCAAGTTCTTGTTTGATCTGCAATTCTTAGAACACCACAATATTCGTTCTTCCTCATTTTTAGAAAGTGAGGCAAATCCCATTTTTCCCTAAACTTGTGGTCATCCATCGAGCAAATCCTAGAAAGAGGTGGAGATGGAACAAAAATGACAGGTGTTTTAGGTTTTTTTTAGTTTTCTTAATATAGATAGATTTTGGTATAGATGACCCTTTCATAGACGCCTTAATTATTAATGGCATGCCCTTCCCCTGCAAACGTTCAAAATCTTAACTTCCACTTACGTTATGCATTTTTTTTACAGTATTTCGTTAAGGATGGTCGTGTCTATCATAGCCTTAATGCGATGGTAATGTCTATTTTGATCTTCATAATTAAGTGCGACAAAAATGAAGATCATGATACACATGACCATCGCGTTAATACTACAATAAACATGACCATCCTTAATGTGATATTGTATGGAGTGGAGAAAAATAATGATCATAATAGACATATCCATTATGTTAGGGTTACGATAGACATGGTCATCCCTAATCCAATACTGTCCAAAATGTGGTAGTGCACTTTGACATAAGCAGGATATTAGATTTGGGATGGGTAATTAATCATTTAGGGGTTGAGAGAAGGTCATCCTATAAGCTCTGAAACTCTTTCCTTAAAAGTTTTTCCAAGTTAAGTTTAACCATGAGTGCGTTTTATGTGTGGATGGACTTAAGATACCTAGTCAGATTAAGCTTGGTTGTAAGCGTTGGACTTGAAAAGAGAAGATTGGTGAAATGTGTTGTACGTTGAGGAAAATGCACAAAAGTTATAGTATACTCAAAGCCTTTAAGTGTTAAAGGAAGTAGGCTTGATGTTGAACCTGAGTGGTATGATAAAGAGAGGATTTAACTAAGGAGATGAGCTATACGTTGGCCATAGGTGCTCAAGGTGGGAATTGGTTAGGCCTAACAAAGTTGTATGTGAGTCTTGATTAGGAGGTTTATGTATTGGTGAGATGTGAAGAGAAACGTGCATAGGGGGGAAGAAGTGTGAAGCATGTCGAGGAGCTTTGTTTAGTGAGCTATGCGATGAAAGGAATGGGGTAAGGGCTTAGCATGGAGAAGTTGGCTGAGCTAGGCGTTGAAATGAAGGAGCCATGCACTGAGAAGCTGATGTTGGTCATGCATTAAAGGCAAAGGAAGTGAGACCTTGTTCATATATTTGTTAGAAGGAAAGATGCATTGGTGAGAAGCCTTGTCCATGCATTGGTAAAGGTGGTGGCCGAGAGAGGGACATTGGCTTAGTAATTATCTTTTAGTTAATATTTATTTGTAGGGTGAGGTGGCTAAAAGAGAAGCTAATCAAGTGTTAATGAAGTGCCAAGTAGGGGTAAGAGTTGTCAAGTTTTTAGGCAAGGAGGACATCCAGTTGAGGTAAACTAGGACTGGTGTAGAAGAGAAATTCTTAGATCGGTTTGCTTAGAGGTTAATAGAAGGGTTGGGATCAGCACAATTAGATCCAAAGAAAAAGTATGGAATAGAGAGGTTTCAGTCTTTAAGGGCAACTACTTTTGAAGGGACTATGGATCCAACAGATGTTGAAACTTGGATGAATTTGATAGAGAAGTGCTTCAGGGTAATGAGGTGCCTGGGTGATAGAAAAGTGATACTTGTCGTGTTCTTATTGTAAGAAGGAGCAAAAGACTGGTGGCAAGGAGTTGAGAGCTGATAAGCAGGTATGGAGGAACCCACCAGGAGTAAGAAGGCTTTTTATGAGAAGTTCTATTCACGATCATCCCGTGATGAGAAGCAAAATGAGTTTCTTAGACTCGTACAAGGTTCCATGACAGTAGCAGAGTATGAGAAGAAGTACAGGGAGTTATCCAAGTATGCTATTAGTGTAATCGATGATGATTTCGCAAAGTGTAGACGGTTCGAGGAAGAACTAAGGAAGGAGCTACCCACATCTGTAACAGCTAGTGTTGAGTGTATTTTCTCTAAGCTAGTGGAAGCTATTATGAAGGTGAAAAAGAGTGTGGTAGAAGAGAATCAAGAAGAAGGAATAGAGATACGATCGTCATGGATTTAAGTCTTAAAGTCCGTTAGCAAAACAAAGGAAATGAAGGGAGTAAGAGGTTTGCACTTGGAGTGTTTAGCAAAGGAATTTCTAACTCCAAACATGGTGAAGTATCAAGTTCTAAAACAAGTTTAGGAAAAGAGATTCTGATAATAGAAAAAATTGAGCAACCTGAGGAATCTGTTGCCAGTTTTAAATGAAGACCTCTATTGCATTATGCAACAGGTATCATTGGGAACAGTGCCCTAGTGGAATCCATATTTGTTATAAATGTGGACAACCGGGTTGATTCAAAAGAAAATGTCCATAGTTGCTGTAAAAAGACATGGATGCACAAGACAAGCCTGCAAGCACTAGAGATGAAGGGTGGAAGTCAAGCTTCAAGTGTTGAAATTATAAATAAGTTTTGAGTGTTTAATGGTTGTGGAAAGTAATGTACTAAGTAGTTTGCTAGTGGTTGTAAATAGTGCGTAATGTTTATTAGTAAGTTTTAGTCGGATGTTTTTTTAAATCTTGTGGCTTTGTCATTGTCTTTGTTGTTGTTGTTCGTAACAACAAAAACTTAAGTTTGGAGTGCTTTAGATAGTGTTCACTATATTTTAAAGACAAAATTCTTTTACGGGGAAGGTAATTTGTAAGCCCTAAAACTTTTTCTTTAAAAGCTTTTCCAAGTTAAGTTTAGCCACGAGTGTGTTCTATACGTGGATGGACTTAAGATACTTAATAAGAATTAAGCTTGGTTGTAGGTTTTGGACTTGAAAAGAGAAGAAGAGTGAGGTGTGTTGTGTGTTAAGGAAAATGCACAAAAGTTGTAGTATAGACAAAGCCTTTAAGTATTGAAGGAAGTAGGCTTGCGCTAGACTTGAGTGGTGTGATGAAGAGAGGATTTACATAAGAAGGTGAGCTTATGCATTGGCCATAGGTGCTCAAGGTGGGAATTGGTTAGGCCTAAAAAGAGTTGTAGGTGAATCTTGATTAGGAGGTTTATATGTTGGTGAGAGGTGAAGGGAAGTGTGCATAAGGAGGAAGAAGTGTAAAGCATGTCGGGGAGCTTTGTTTAGTGAGCTATGCGATGAAAGGAATGGGGTAAGGGCTTAGCATAGAGAGGTTGGCCGAGCTAGGCATTGAAATGAAGGAGCCATGCATTGAGAAGCTGATGTTAGTCATGCATTGAAGGGAAGAGAAGTGAGACCTTGTTCATGTATTGGTTAGAAGGAATGATGCATTGGTGAGAAGCCTTGTCCATGCATTGGTAAAGGTGGTGGCCGAGAGAGGGACATTGGCTTAGTAATTATCTTTTAGTTAATATTTATTTGTAGGGTGAGGTGGCTAAAAGAGAAGCTAATCAAGTGTTAATGAAGTGCCAAGTAGGGGTAAGAGTTGTCAAGTTTTTAGGCAAGGAGGACATCCAGTTGAGGTAAACTAGGACTGGTGTAGAAGAGAAATTCTTAGATCGGTTTGCTTAGAGGTTAATAGAAGGGTTGGGATCAGCACAATTAGATCCAAAGAAAAAGTATGGAATAGAGAGGTTTCAGTCTTTAAGGGCAACTACTTTTGAAGGGACTATGGATCCAACAGATGTTGAAACTTGGATGAATTTGATAGAGAAGTGCTTCAGGGTAATGAGGTGCCTGGGTGATAGAAAAGTGATACTTGTCGTGTTCTTATTGTAAGAAGGAGCAAAAGACTGGTGGCAAGGAGTTGAGAGCTGATAAGCAGGTATGGAGGAACCCACCAGGAGTAAGAAGGCTTTTTATGAGAAGTTCTATTCACGATCATCCCGTGATGAGAAGCAAAATGAGTTTCTTAGACTCGTACAAGGTTCCATGACAGTAGCAGAGTATGAGAAGAAGTACAGGGAGTTATCCAAGTATGCTATTAGTGTAATCGATGATGATTTCGCAAAGTGTAGACGGTTCGAGGAAGAACTAAGGAAGGAGCTACCCACATCTGTAACAGCTAGTGTTGAGTGTATTTTCTCTAAGCTAGTGGAAGCTATTATGAAGGTGAAAAAGAGTGTGGTAGAAGAGAATCAAGAAGAAGGAATAGAGATACGATCGTCATGGATTTAAGTCTTAAAGTCCGTTAGCAAAACAAAGGAAATGAAGGGAGTAAGAGGTTTGCACTTGGAGTGTTTAGCAAAGGAATTTCTAACTCCAAACATGGTGAAGTATCAAGTTCTAAAACAAGTTTAGGAAAAGAGATTCTGATAATAGAAAAAATTGAGCAACCTGAGGAATATGTTGCCAGTTTTAAATGAAGACCTCTATTGCATTATGCAACAGGTATCATTGGGAACAGTGCCCTAGTGGAATCCATATTTGTTATAAATGTGGACAACCGGGTTGATTCAAAAGAAAATGTCCATAGTTGCTGTAAAAAGACATGGATGCACAAGACAAGCCTGCAAGCACTAGAGATGAAGGGTGGAAGTCAAGCTTCAAGTGTTGAAATTATAAATAAGTTTTGAGTGTTTAATGGTTGTGGAAAGTAATGTACTAAGTAGTTTGCTAGTGGTTGTAAATAGTGCGTAATGTTTATTAGTAAGTTTTAGTCGGATGTTTTTTTAAATCTTGTGGCTTTGTCATTGTCTTTGTTGTTGTTGTTCGTAACAACAAAAACTTAAGTTTGGAGTGCTTTAGATAGTGTTCACTATATTTTAAAGACAAAATTCTTTTACGGGGAAGGTAATTTGTAAGCCCTAAAACTTTTTCTTTAAAAGCTTTTCCAAGTTAAGTTTAGCCACGAGTGTGTTCTATACGTGGATGGACTTAAGATACTTAATAAGAATTAAGCTTGGTTGTAGGTTTTGGACTTGAAAAGAGAAGAAGAGTGAGGTGTGTTGTGTGTTAAGGAAAATGCACAAAAGTTGTAGTATAGACAAAGCCTTTAAGTATTGAAGGAAGTAGGCTTGCGCTAGACTTGAGTGGTGTGATGAAGAGAGGATTTACATAAGAAGGTGAGCTTATGCATTGGCCATAGGTGCTCAAGGTGGGAATTGGTTAGGCCTAAAAAGAGTTGTAGGTGAATCTTGATTAGGAGGTTTATATGTTGGTGAGAGGTGAAGGGAAGTGTGCATAAGGAGGAAGAAGTGTAAAGCATGTCGGGGAGCTTTGTTTAGTGAGCTATGCGATGAAAGGAATGGGGTAAGGGCTTAGCATAGAGAGGTTGGCCGAGCTAGGCATTGAAATGAAGGAGCCATGCATTGAGAAGCTGATGTTAGTCATGCATTGAAGGGAAGAGAAGTGAGACCTTGTTCATGTATTGGTTAGAAGGAATGATGCATTGGTGAGAAGCCTTGTCCATGCATTGGTAAAGGTGGTGGCCGAGAGAGGGACATTGGCTTAGTAATTATCTTTTAGTTAATATTTATTTGTAGGGTGAGGTGGCTAAAAGAGAAGCTAATCAAGTGTTAATGAAGTGCCAAGTAGGGGTAAGAGTTGTCAAGTTTTTAGGCAAGGAGGACATCCAGTTGAGGTAAACTAGGACTGGTGTAGAAGAGAAATTCTTAGATCGGTTTGCTTAGAGGTTAATAGAAGGGTTGGGATCAGCACAATTAGATCCAAAGAAAAAGTATGGAATAGAGAGGTTTCAGTCTTTAAGGGCAACTACTTTTGAAGGGACTATGGATCCAACAGATGTTGAAACTTGGATGAATTTGATAGAGAAGTGCTTCAGGGTAATGAGGTGCCTGGGTGATAGAAAAGTGATACTTGTCGTGTTCTTATTGTAAGAAGGAGCAAAAGACTGGTGGCAAGGAGTTGAGAGCTGATAAGCAGGTATGGAGGAACCCACCAGGAGTAAGAAGGCTTTTTATGAGAAGTTCTATTCACGATCATCCCGTGATGAGAAGCAAAATGAGTTTCTTAGACTCGTACAAGGTTCCATGACAGTAGCAGAGTATGAGAAGAAGTACAGGGAGTTATCCAAGTATGCTATTAGTGTAATCGATGATGATTTCGCAAAGTGTAGACGGTTCGAGGAAGAACTAAGGAAGGAGCTACCCACATCTGTAACAGCTAGTGTTGAGTGTATTTTCTCTAAGCTAGTGGAAGCTATTATGAAGGTGAAAAAGAGTGTGGTAGAAGAGAATCAAGAAGAAGGAATAGAGATACGATCGTCATGGATTTAAGTCTTAAAGTCCGTTAGCAAAACAAAGGAAATGAAGGGAGTAAGAGGTTTGCACTTGGAGTGTTTAGCAAAGGAATTTCTAACTCCAAACATGGTGAAGTATCAAGTTCTAAAACAAGTTTAGGAAAAGAGATTCTGATAATAGAAAAAATTGAGCAACCTGAGGAATCTGTTGCCAGTTTTAAATGAAGACCTCTATTGCATTATGCAACAGGTATCATTGGGAACAGTGCCCTAGTGGAATCCATATTTGTTATAAATGTGGACAACCGGGTTGATTCAAAAGAAAATGTCCATAGTTGCTGTAAAAAGACATGGATGCACAAGACAAGCCTGCAAGCACTAGAGATGAAGGGTGGAAGTCAAGCTTCAAGTGTTGAAATTATAAATAAGTTTTGAGTGTTTAATGGTTGTGGAAAGTAATGTACTAAGTAGTTTGCTAGTGGTTGTAAATAGTGCGTAATGTTTATTAGTAAGTTTTAGTCGGATGTTTTTTTAAATCTTGTGGCTTTGTCATTGTCTTTGTTGTTGTTGTTCGTAACAACAAAAACTTAAGTTTGGAGTGCTTTAGATAGTGTTCACTATATTTTAAAGACAAAATTCTTTTACGGGGAAGGTAATTTGTAAGCCCTAAAACTTTTTCTTTAAAAGCTTTTCCAAGTTAAGTTTAGCCACGAGTGTGTTCTATACGTGGATGGACTTAAGATACTTAATAAGAATTAAGCTTGGTTGTAGGTTTTGGACTTGAAAAGAGAAGAAGAGTGAGGTGTGTTGTGTGTTAAGGAAAATGCACAAAAGTTGTAGTATAGACAAAGCCTTTAAGTATTGAAGGAAGTAGGCTTGCGCTAGACTTGAGTGGTGTGATGAAGAGAGGATTTACATAAGAAGGTGAGCTTATGCATTGGCCATAGGTGCTCAAGGTGGGAATTGGTTAGGCCTAAAAAGAGTTGTAGGTGAATCTTGATTAGGAGGTTTATATGTTGGTGAGAGGTGAAGGGAAGCATAAGGAGGAAGAAGTGTAAAGCATGTCGGGGAGCTTTGTTTAGTGAGCTATGCGATGAAAGGAATGGGGTAAGGGCTTAGCATAGAGAGGTTGGCCGAGCTAGGCATTGAAATGAAGGAGCCATGCATTGAGAAGCTGATGTTAGTCATGCATTGAAGGGAAGAGAAGTGAGACCTTGTTCATGTATTGGTTAGAAGGAATGATGCATTGGTGAGAAGCCTTGTCCATGCATTGGTAAAGGTGGTGGCCGAGAGAGGGACATTGGCTTAGTAATTATCTTTTAGTTAATATTTATTTGTAGGGTGAGGTGGCTAAAAGAGAAGCTAATCAAGTGTTAATGAAGTGCCAAGTAGGGGTAAGAGTTGTCAAAGTTTTTAGGCAAGGAGGACATCCAGTTGAGGTAAACTAGGACTGGTGTAGAAGAGAAATTCTTAGATCGGTTTGCTTAGAGGTTAATAGAAGGGTTGGGATCAGCACAATTAGATCCAAAGAAAAAGTATGGAATAGAGAGGTTTCAGTCTTTAAGGGCAACTACTTTTGAAGGGACTATGGATCCAACAGATGTTGAAACTTGGATGAATTTGATAGAGAAGTGCTTCAGGGTAATGAGGTGCCTGGGTGATAGAAAAGTGATACTTGTCGTGTTCTTATTGTAAGAAGGAGCAAAAGACTGGTGGCAAGGAGTTGAGAGCTGATAAGCAGGTATGGAGGAACCCACCAGGAGTAAGAAGGCTTTTTATGAGAAGTTCTATTCACGATCATCCCGTGATGAGAAGCAAAATGAGTTTCTTAGACTCGTACAAGGTTCCATGACAGTAGCAGAGTATGAGAAGAAGTACAGGGAGTTATCCAAGTATGCTATTAGTGTGTAATCGATGATGATTTCGCAAAGTGTAGACGGTTCGAGGAAGGAACTAAGGAAGGAGCTACCCACATCTGTAACAGCTAGTGTGGAGTGTATTTTCTCTAAGCTAGTGGAAGCTATTATGAAGGTGAAAAAGAGTGTGGTTAGAAGAGAATCAAGAAGAAGGAATAGATACGATCGTCATGGATTTAAGTCTTAAAGTCCGTTAGCAAAACAAAGGAAATGAAGGAGTAAGAGGTTTGCACTTGGAGTGTTTAGCAAAGGAATTTCTAACTCCAAACATGGTGAAGTATCAAGTTCTAAAACAAAGTTTAGGAAAAGAGATTCTGATAATAGAAAAATTGAGCAACCTGAGGAATCTTGGTTGCCAGTTTTAAATGAAGACCTCTATTGCATTATGCAACAGGTATCATTGGGAACAGTGCCCTAGTGGAATCCATATTTGTTATAAATGTGGACAACCGGGTTGATTCAAAAGAAAATGTCCATAGTTGCTGTAAAAAGACATGGATGCACAAGACAAGCCTGCAAGCACTAGAGATGAAGGGTGGAAGTCAAGCTTCAAGTGTTGAAATTATAAATAAGTTTTGAGTGTTTAATGGTTGTGGAAAGTAATGTACTAAGTAGTTTGCTAGTGGTTGTAAATAGTGCGTAATGTTTATTAGTAAGTTTTAGTCGGATGTTTTTTTAAATCTTGTGGCTTTGTCATTGTCTTTGTTGTTGTTGTTCGTAACAACAAAAACTTAAGTTTGGAGTGCTTTAGATAGTGTTCACTATATTTTAAAGACAAAATTCTTTTACGGGGAAGGTAATTTGTAAGCCCTAAAACTTTTTCTTTAAAAGCTTTTCCAAGTTAAGTTTAGCCACGAGTGTGTTCTATACGTGGATGGACTTAAGATACTTAATAAGAATTAAGCTTGGTTGTAGGTTTTGGACTTGAAAAGAGAAGAAGAGTGAGGTGTGTTGTGTGTTAAGGAAAATGCACAAAAGTTGTAGTATAGACAAAGCCTTTAAGTATTGAAGGAAGTAGGCTTGCGCTAGACTTGAGTGGTGTGATGAAGAGAGGATTTACATAAGAAGGTGAGCTTATGCATTGGCCATAGGTGCTCAAGGTGGGAATTGGTTAGGCCTAAAAAGAGTTGTAGGTGAATCTTGATTAGGAGGTTTATATGTTGGTGAGAGGTGAAGGGAAGTGTGCATAAGGAGGAAGAAGTGTAAAGCATGTCGGGGAGCTTTGTTTAGTGAGCTATGCGATGAAAGGAATGGGGTAAGGGCTTAGCATAGAGAGGTTGGCCGAGCTAGGCATTGAAATGAAGGAGCCATGCATTGAGAAGCTGATGTTAGTCATGCATTGAAGGGAAGAGAAGTGAGACCTTGTTCATGTATTGGTTAGAAGGAATGATGCATTGGTGAGAAGCCTTGTCTATGCGTTGGTGAAGGTGGTGGCCAAGAGAGGGACATTGGCTTAGTAATTATCTTTTAATTAATATTTATTTGTAGGGCGAGGTGGCTAAAGGAGAAGCTAACCAAGTGTTGATGAAGTTCCAAGTGAGGGTAAGATTTGTGAAGTTTTTAGGCAAGTGGGACACACAGTCAACGATATAAATATGGAGAGAAAGAGGAAATCAGTTTGCCCAAACCATTTGAGAAAAAGGGTAAATTCTTTAACCAAAATCTGGAGAGAACCAGTGGAGAGGATGATCGAGGGCTACCATGAGGAGATTTGGCCATGAAGATGCTGAAACTTGAAGAAAAATTCAAGGTTGGTATGAGTTTTGGAGCAATCGAAGCAAGTTAAGGATTTTGGGAGATTTTGAGCATTGGAGAAGAAGGTTGTTAAGATATTTTTTAAGAGGTTTATGAAAGAAATTTGAATTAATTTATGCTAGAATTGATGTTTTAAGTGTTGGAAAAGTGATGAAAAACATAAGAGTTTGAAGAAAGGTTGTAGGCTGGAGGTTGAAGAATATAGGCGGGGAGACTAGTGTTTCGGTGGGTATCGTATCAACATTGCATGCATCAGGCATCTTGCACTTGCTAGCCTCACAATCATCGAGCGTCCTATACACCCAGCGCTAATCTGCGTGTGGCTAGTGGCATGCTCAGAGCATCTCTGATGCTTAGCCTCACGCCTACTCAACACACACTTTGTACGTGGACTGCTGCCCATCTACCTGCCTTGTGTATGCATCCCAGCGCCCATGCTTGACGTCTACACCCAGTTGTGTAGCACGTTCAACACCAAGTGCCTACCAAGTTGGCCTTGTGTGTATGCCAGTGCCTAGGCAGCATGCACCTAACCTTGCCATGTGACCATCCTTGCCTTGTGTTGGTTTAATGTTGTTATGTCTAAGTGAAGGCCATTTTGAGCTATTTGGTCTTGGAGTGGAAAGTTGGTGAATTTAGAGGTTCAAAAGGTGTTGGACTATACCGTGCGTGGTTTTATTTTTAAGTATTTTAAGTTACGAAATATATGCTTATAATATTATAGTAAGTATGTTTTATGAATGAACTCAAGCATGATCTATTTTTATGAATCTTGAAAGTATGATTTTGATAAACATGTTTTATCTAAGGTTTACAAAAGAGTTTGATGTATGATGTCTTATGATTTCATTATGGATTTGAGGAAAGTAGATTTCAAACTACTGGATTCGGTACCCGAGAATGTTAAGATACTTTGTGGATGTTTGGCAGAAATTGTCGGCATGTTCTGACGGGAATTGTCAGCGTACTCGAGTATGTCTGGCGAAAATTGTCGGCATGTGCACATAGGATTGGATAAATTGGGTATAGGGTTTGGTGCAATTTCCTAGATTTAATTGGAATTTATGTGGATCTATTTTCTGGTTTGATTAAGGGAAAGTATGATCATGTTATTTTATTAGTTTGCATATGTTTCTAAGAATTTCTATGTATGATTTGATCTGATAGGTTTGAAAAAGATTGTTTGACAAAGTATGTTTGAAAGTTATTAATTACTTTAAGATCTAGTTACTAAATTAATCTTGCCTATAAATGTTTTTCCAAAGGAATTTCTAAGGTAAAACCTATATTTGTATAAAAGTACCACACATTGGGCTTCCTAGCTCACACTTTCCAATATTTGTTTCCCTCTCCCCTCCCCCAAGTAGCAGGAGAGTTTCAGGGTTCTAAGGTGCCTTGCATACAAGAGTCGAGTCTACCACTGCATTAGAGTATCATTTAGGCCAAGTACTTAAAGTCCTGTTTGTATTAAATTTGTCATGTATTCATAAAACATCAATAGATATGGTATCATAGTCCTGGTATGTAAATTAAGTTGCATTAAGTGTTGTGTTATAAGTTGAGTTGTTCACTTGGTTGATAAGTTGTTGGTTTTTTTACTGTGTGGTTAAATGCATTTCTCATGTTGTAGTTAAAGCAAAACAAGTCAAGTTGGACAGTAGATGTTATAAGAGGGTTGGCATTTGATGTCCTCACATCTCCTATTGGGTTCAGAGGGTAATATGGGAGGGGATGTGACACAACCCTACAAAAATCTCTTGTTTTTTCTTCTCCCTTTAATACCTATAAGGGCCCACTTGTTTCACAAATTTTTCCATGGAATTTCAGATATAATATCATTGTTTGTTTCACATAATTTCACTTTTTTAAACCTAAGATATTATTATTTAAGGAACTTTAAAACTCATCTAACATGTGTTTTTTAATATTCTACAAAATGGTGAGATTTTTATGTCTATGAACAATAAAGATATAGCCTAATTAGTTTAATGACTATCAATTATTTGTTACTATTAATTTTAATTAATTATTAAATAGTAATATAATATTTAGATTTAATAAATTTCAATTAACACATTTACTATTAATATTTTATGTTATACTAACTATTTAATCTGAATTATTATTATTATTATTGATTAATATTTTAAATACTTTCTATAGTAGTTATTTCCTTTTAGTAAATAATTTAAATATATTCAATCAATGTTTGATATCAAAGTATTCATTTATTTTTATTTTAAATGACTAAATAATTACTTAATATAACAATAAACTAAATAATGTTAAATTTAATTCATGACTACATTAATTGGTCTCTTGCATTTAATTAAGTAATTATTATTATTATTTTTTTTAGAATAAGTGATATTATTATACAACAACGAGGGGAATCCCACAGCCCGGGATCAAGGCAACAAAGCAACAAAGCACAAGCAAAGATAGGGCAACAAAACCAAAACAAAGCCAACAAAATAAGACCAGAACAAAAACCAACACATAAACGCAAACTCGCAAACTACCAAGGAGAAAGATAGAGAAAAGAATCCAAAACCCCACAAACTAGGGGCTACAATAAAACAGAGAACAACGTAAAGCTCGAAAAGAAAAAACATTCGTACACACACTAGATAAGACCAAGAAGGTCAACCTGCCAGGAAGTAGCACGAGCACGAACCGTAGAGACCATAAGGTGAACCAGAGTAAACACCGACCTCGGTCGACCTCCATGCAGCCGTCGATTGCACTCCTGCCAGATGTAGTATATGGAAGCACACCAGAAAACACGGAACAACTTACTACACGCCCCCTTACCCGACCCCACTCGGCACAACCAACTAACTCTACATCCCAACCAGTCATCCGATGCGTTGAACCCAACTGACGCAACACACTAGACCACACCTCTCTCCCAAACCCACACTCAAAAAATAAATGATCCCGCGACTCCACACCTCCCTCACACAGAAGACACCCCCTCTCTAACAACACACCTCAACTCTTCAACTAATCCTGTGTACCCAACCTATCCCTCACTACTAACCACGCACAGAAAGAGTGACGGGGAATACCACCTTTCTCCCATAAAATACCAGCCCCAAACACCCTAGGACGATGAGGACGTATACTCTCCCAAGCACTAGCTATAGAAAACCGACCACTAACATCCGGCACCCAAACCCAATAATCCTCTCCCCTCACCCTAGGCCCCACTACTTGGATAAAACCCCAAATCTCAAGCAGCTCCCAAGACACTGTAGGCCACCTCCAACCTTCCTCACCATCTATGAACTCCGACAACCACACTTCCAAACTACTCCTTGCATCATGAACCACCATAGACCTGTATGAATCCAAAATCGCGCCCCCCAGCAGCCAAGGATCCCACCCAACAAAACAAGACCGTCCATCGCCAATCATCAAACGAACCAGATGTTTGAATCTATCTCTACTTCGCAAGATAGCCCTCAAGCACCAAGACCTCCCAACCTCACTCCAAACAGCCCATAACGACCGGCCATGCAAAACATACGCCTCCACCCACGCCACCCATAGTGACCTCGATTTAATTAAGAGAAACCAGAGAAGCTTCATAATAGCAGCTTGGTTCCAAGAGGCCATATGCTTCACACCCAACTCCCTCTCTCCTAACGGTAAGCACACCTCATCCTACGCCACCCGTGCACCACCCCCACTCCACACTACCCTTCTATAAAACTCCCTCTCTCCTAACGGTAAGCACACCTCATCCTACGCCACCCGTGCACCACCCCCACTCCACACTACCCTTCCATAAATAACTACGTAATAGACAATCAACCTCATGAGTTACACACACAGGCAACACGAGAATGCTACACCAAAAAACCTAAAAGGTCTGTAAAATAGACCTAATAAGCTGCAACCTCCTAGCAAAGAAGAAGGACCTCACTGCCCAACTTCTAATACGAGCTGTAATCCTATATATCAAAGGCGCACAATCTACAGCCCTCAACCGATCCGCCAATAAAGGTAAACTCAGATACCTAACAGGCAACGAACCAAGAGAGACACCCATATACGCAGTTAGTTTCTCCGCCTCCTCCGACTCCACACCCGCAACAAACATGGAACTCTTCCCAACATTTGCAACTAACCCAGACAGCTCTGCAAACTCTATCAATACCTGCCTTACAAACTCTAAAGAATCTCTCTCAGCTGCACAGAAAATCATCAAATCGTCTGCAAAAACCAAATGAGTTAGGCCCAAACGCTCACACCGATCATGGAACTTAAACCACACAGGAGGTTTATTAAACAACCTAGGCAAACCCTTCAAGGGAACCATTAATCATCATAGAGAACTTAGGCGACGTAACACAAGCCCTCACCCAACTTACAAACTGAAGGGGCGTACCTATAGCCAACAACACACCAAACAGAAAATCCCAATTCACCAAATCGTACGCCTTTTGAAGATCAACCTTTAGCACACAATGTGGCTTCCCTCTGCCCTCCTTATAGTTCCCCACGAGCTCCTGACACAATAAAATGTTATAAAAAATTGACCTACTTGGAACAAACGCAGACTAATTACCACTGATGAAATCAGGCAACCACAACCGCAATCTTTCAGCTAAGATCCTCGAGATACACTTATACATAACATTGCAACATGAAATAGGACGAAAGTCCTCCATACGTTCAGCTCCCGGCCTCTTAGGAATGAGAGTAATAGCAGTAGAATTAACTCCACCAAGCAGGTAACATGTCTAAAAAAAATTTAGCACAGCGTCACAGAAATCATCCCCAACCACACTCCAAGCAGCTTTGTAAAAATCCACCGAAAACCCATCAGGCCCAGGAGTCTTCCCAGACTGCAACGAGAATAAAGCCTTCTGAATCTCCTCCCGACTCACTGGCCGACCAAGTGCCTCCACCCCCTCCTCGGGCCAACTGAACTGCACAATATCCCCAATTCGGGCAGTAAGATCCTTATACCCCATATGTTGAGCCCCTAAGCAACCCCGAAAGAATTCTACCGCCACCCCTGCCACCCTGCCATGCACCGTCTGGCGAGTCCCTCCAACATCTGTGACCATAAACAAACCACTACAGCTGCGACGAGAACAAACACAGCGATGGAAAAAAGTTGTATTCATATCACCTAACTCCAACCACCTGACCCTGGCCTTCTACCGGAGCGATGCCTTCTCCAATCTCGCCACTGACCAAAACACCTCAGTGGTCCAAGCCGTCTTTGCACACAGCGACTCTGAATCAAGATTCCTTTCTACCATAGCCTAAGCAGCCTCCATAACCTGCCTAGCCACACGCACCTCAATAGCTAACACAAATATACGCCTACCAAACGAAGTACGAAATACCTGCTTCACTACCTTCAAATTTCGCACAAAACTAACCATAGGAGACACATCCTCAGACCTTCTCCACACTGACCTGATAGGATCAAGAAAATCTTCTGCCTCCCAATGAGAAAAATAAAAAAATGTAGGAGGCGTCCTATTCCTCGTCTCCCCTGTAGAAACCAGAAGAGGGCTATGATCAGAAATCCCCCACTGCCCAACCCTAACCTCCGAATATGGAAAAGCTACCTTCCAGGCCTCATTGGACAAACATCGATCCAAACGACGTAAGATATCATTCCCCTAAAGTTTACTAGTTCAGGTAAACCAGTTACCTATCACACCCAACTCAACCAGATCCGCCTCCAATAACACCCCATTAAACTTCTCCATCTTCTTCAAGCTAGGGCAACCACCAAAATCCTCCGAGCTACTACGAATAACATGAAAAATCCCCCAAAACAACTCTAGGAAGCTGCCACGAGGCACACACATTAATCAACTAAGACCACAAGTTCTTCCTCTCGCTCACGTGATTAGAGGCATACATAGCACCAATATGTACCTTAGCATTAGATACAATATCCACTAAGGTTCCAGAAATGAATTGATCCCCACTGACATCAATGGAAAAATCATAAATACTCTTCCTCCACATCACCCTGATCCTTCTAACTCCCTGCACACTATAGCTACACACACAACTCCAAGCATCACCAAACCTACCCATCACCATACCAAAATTCTTACGACGAACCCTCGTCTCAAGCAAACAACAGAAAGTAATAGATGAGGAAGCTAAAAAGTCTGCCACCACCCTACACTTGATAGGGTCATTCAACCTCCTAACATTCCAAGAACACCAAATCATGAATCTTGCAAGAGATCACACCTACCACTTCCCACTAGGCCTTTGCCCAAACTCCCGAACATCCCATCCATAACAAACAAGGGATCAGGATCTGCCTGCACTAGTGCCAATGCCAACGAGTCTCACCCCTTATCATCCAAAATATCAAATTGATTACGATCATCAACATGCTTTACAAACCCCATTATTCTAGGGGACCCATAAACTACTCTGCTCTTCAATGGCACCATACCCGTGACCCACTACCACCCCTATGCCCTACACTTCCTCTATCACGCCTACGTCGACTAACCATAGTAAACTCTTCAACCCTCATATACAAAATTGGTATATTGTTTTTTGGTATTCAAAGTAACCATATTCAGATTGGTATATTGAACATAGATATTTAACTTCCAGACATTAATTATCCGACACATTCAAACATAGACATTAATAATCCCAGACATTCAAAATCCAAATATTCAAATCCCACATATTTAATTATGTACCCATAAAACAATATCTTGGATCTAAACCGACCCTAAAAGTATATTGCAAGGTGTTTTCTTCTAACTATTCCAACAATAAATTTTATTTTTTAATGATTTAAATTTCATTAAAATTTATTGAGTTCTAAATAAAATTAAGATTTTCAATTCACTTTCATCTTTTAAAATAATTTCTTTTAAATTTTAGATGCCAAATGTTTTTTTTTATATAATTATGATAACATTTGCAAATTTTAAATTTACTAAGTTGATTTGTGGACTATTTTCAAATAAAGAAAAATGAGTAAACTTATTTACAAATAAAATATTACTGTCCATTTGTGTAGACCTTGATAGAAATTGGTCTCTTGCATTTAATTAAGTGTTTGATTTTGGTTTCCATATACAAAATTGTTATATTGAACCTAGATATTTAACTTCCAAACATTAATTATTCGACACATCCAAACATAGACATTAATAATCCCAGACATTCAAAATCCAAATATTCAAATCCTAAATATTTAATTATGTACCCGTAAAACAATATTTGGGATCTAAACATGTCCTAAGAGTATAATATGAACGGTAGTTGTCTTCTCCTAACTATTTCAACAATAATTTTTTTAATGATTTAAATTTCATTAAAGTTTATTGAATTCTAAATAAAATTAAGATTTTCAATTCACTTTCATCTTAAATAATTTCTTTTAAATTTTAGATGCCAAACGATTTTCTTTTTGATAATTATGAAAACGTTTGCAAATTTTAAATTTACTAAGTTGATTTGTGGACTGTTTTCAAATAAAAAAATGAGTCAACTTATTTACAAATATAGCAAAATGTCATTATTTATCAGTGATATAATGCGATAGACCACGATAGACATTTCACGATAGACATTTGCCATACTTGAAAATATTTTAAGCAATTTCACCATTTAAAATAATTATCATTGATTTGTTTTGGTTAAATGATATAATAATTGATATTTTAAATTAAATATCTTATAATTACTAACATAATTCCCTTCTAAATTATGAAGGTAGAAGAGTAAAACATCATACATTCTTTTCATTTCTCGGGGGTAACCAAACAATAAATTTTAATTTTTGTGATCTCAAATCAATTTAGTTACAAATGTAAGTAGGAATTTGAAACCAATTCCTTCATTTAAAATCCTGGAATTTGAAAACATTTATGTTGAACTCTTAAATCTAAATGAAGCATAAGGGAAAAAGCAAAGAGAGAGAAAAAATGGCGAAGAGAGTCATGAAGGAGAGAGAGTTGGGAGAGGGAGCGAAACCATTACAATTTCAATAAGTAATTATTTCTTAGTATTCTTTATTTTTTAGTGCAACAGGATGTCAGGATTTGAACTGCAAAATGACTGCTTAGATCCGTCAACAATGGAGAATATAAAGAAAATAATAAAAGAAATTTAATGTTCATTGGAAGAAATGACCCAAAGTATAGTTCAAATATCAAATCATTTACAAAATTCAAGAACTGATTAATTTTGATATTGAAGAAAAGGAATCTTAGTCGGAAACTTTCTAAATAGAAAATTTTGATGACAATTTTGGGGAAAATCTCGTTGAGACCCATGTAGTTGATGAAATTGAAGAAAATGGAAACAATTTAGACAAATAAAATATGATTGAAGAAGTAAGCAACCATGGACAAATAGATTCAAAAAGCATTAAAGCCCTAATTTCAGTCGATTGTGTGGAAGCCTTATGTGAAGAAAATTTTTGTACTTTCGACTTGGAGATTGTGCGACCAAGTCTGAAGGAAGATGGAGAATAAAGTGAAATTCATAAAGTCAAACCCATGGTTGCAGGTGATGGGAGGTCCATCGAAGCTTCTTCGATCAGCTCTATCCTGTGTGCAACCGATTTCAACCCACAATTCCAAATCTTTATTTCTTAACAATTTCACATAGCCCAAATTCTTTTCCACACATTTTCTTGCGGGGTTCTTTAATTAGAATAATTTTGTTCAAGATGTAGGAGGTTGCGGGGGTTCTTTTCTTGCAGGGTTCCTTAATTAGAACATTTTATTGCAAGTTCTTTAATTAGAATAAAGTGAAACATATTTTCTTTTTGGAGGGATAGAAAATTATGTAAGAAGAATGAGGTTAATTAGATAATATTCTAGGTTAATTTTCTTCTTACCCCCTACTTGTAATAAAACTCTATAAATAGAGTCTTCCCCTCTTGTATAAAACAATTTATCACTTTAATAAAAGATTTGATTTGGGGCTTCTTTGAAGAGACTTAAGCGAGCACATGATAACTCTCGAAAAGAGTTATTTCTATGTCTTTAATTTAGCATGTTTGTCACGTTTTAAATGCTTAAATATCAATTTTTGTAGGATCCTCAAGCAAATCATGCATTTTGGAGTGTACGTGCTGCTCAGGGTTGTTTCAGAGCTATCAAAAGTGAAATCGGGCATTTA
The DNA here is from genome assembly GCF_027475165.1 of Benincasa hispida. Taxonomy (NCBI): domain Eukaryota; kingdom Viridiplantae; phylum Streptophyta; class Magnoliopsida; order Cucurbitales; family Cucurbitaceae; genus Benincasa; species Benincasa hispida. The sequence goes on along the minus strand of NC_143478.1, from coordinate 45,111,527 downwards.
GGGCATCAAAGAAGCAAAATGATGGAATTACCCCTGCACCTGAGCACAACGTGCTTGCTATGCACTGAGCTCGTCGCTCAAAGGCCGAGAGCAGAAAAATAGAGGAGCGTTTTGGCACTCCAAACGAAAAATGAGCACCTCACGCGTGCTAGACCAAAAAAGCCAGAGTGCAACTACGCTCCCTCGCTTCTATAAATGCTTCTTTTTGTTTTTCTAAGGTTTAACATGTTGAATCCCATGGAAGCCAAAGTGAAGCTCCTCTTCCTTCTTCTCCATTCATATTTTTAGCATCTTAGGGTTAGTTTTTACATTTTTTTTATTGTATTTCATGGGTTTGAACTCTTTTCCTCTTCATCCTTTGTCTATGAAGATGTGAAGGTAAGTTTTTTTTATTCTTGGGAGTTAGCCTACATAATGACTTTGAGGATTATGTTGAGTTAGTTTCATGTTTGATTTATGCATCTTTGAATTCGTTTTAACCCTCGATGTATGTTTATTGGTTCAATTGATGTTCTTTCCTTTGAATGTATGTAGAATGCTAGAGATTTTAGGCTTGCGTGATGTCTTGATTCTTCGTCTAGCTTAAATCATCAAGTAGTAAATATTGAATCTTGCATGCTAGGATTTATAGTCTAACCTTGAATCTTAAAATACTTTATTTGGTTTGGTCTAAAGAACTTATGTTAATTAGGTCGACCACACAATAGAAACCTAGAGCTTAATGAAAATGTATTTAATTCTTTACAGCCGTTAAGGATTCAGTAGGATTGATTACATTTAGTTAATTGGAGCTTCATTAGAGGTTTTAATTATACTTACTTCGCTTGCATGATTCAGTCTCAGCTAGTTGTCTGTGTAAAACCCGAACCCTAATTACCTTAAGTAAGCAAGTGTAAGTTATGTGATGTCTTCCAATGAGTTGTAATGAGATTATGTTTTGGTTAGGAATGATGAAGGAAGAAAGCAAACAACTTTGTAGGACGAATGAGTGACGGAGGACGAATCACAAAGATTTTTTAGCTAAAAATTTGTGGTAATATTGTTAACTTAGTTATAAAAAACTTTGTAGAATGAAACTTTTTAAGATGAGGCCTGGAAATCGAGTTATATATTTTTGAAATTTGAACTGGAAATTGTTGAACAAGCAGGCAACTGCTTGAATTGGAGCCAATGATGAAGTTTTGAATCTTCAGATAAAACGACAAGGAATTTCGAGCTGAAATTTTAAGGTAATGTTGCTAACGTGATTCTAAGAAAGTTTGTAGAAGGAAGTTCCTTGAGATGAGTTCTGGAAATTTAGTTATGAATTGTTGAAATTGAATCTGCAGTTTGATGCTCCGAAATTTTTCTAAGTGTGGGGAATGTGGGCGATCAAAGGGTGCATTCTTTTGACATCTAATCCCTCTAAATTGGCTAAGTATCTGACCCTCAAAGTGAATGGTAGGAGGCATAATGTGATGGTCTGGCATGTGAGTTTGATTTATTAAGTAGGCCTAAAAGGGAGGCTAATGTAAACACTAAGTAGTATGCTTATACATGTAGGTTCAATGCCCATTGAAAAAGCCTATCAATCCTTGAGGAAGCAAACTTGAAAGACCTGTGAGTGACTATAAATGATTTATAAATGGTTTATAAATATTTTAATAATCCAAATGCTTTATTGACAGTTACTTTTATGTTGGTTATTTTATAAGAAGTTCCAAGCAACGAATTTCTCTAAAGTTTATAAACGCATGCTAGTTATAAAGTTTATGAAATATGCTTTGGTACAATGGTTGAACGATGGTAGTTCTCAAAAGAAGACTCTATGACATGTTTAAATTACAAGTATTTGTATTATCTTTTAAAGCATATGTGCTCTTAATGTTGTTGAGCATGCGTTAGCAAATGATATTCTTATGAAAACTATGTTTTATGAGGTCAAGCTTTCAGTAAACTTGTTTTATGAAAACGTTTTCCTATCATGTATTTTCAGCTCTTGAAGTACAAGGGGAAGGTATCCAAGCTGTACTACCTAGTTTTAGTTATGTTATGATTCTAATGCTGAACTACATAGAGAAGGTATCAGAGTAATTCACTCAGTTTAGTGATAAGCAGTGGTACCCCGCCTCAGTTATGATCCTTGACATCAGGATCCAGTTTGCTCTACGTGCACGTATGATAGTTAATCAGTTCAGTAGGATTGAACCACGAGTGTTCTTTCCTAACATTGGCTGAAAGGTTCCGAACAAAAGGGTTCTCACCCCAGCCCAGGCTTATGTTTGAGAGATCGAACAAAAGGGTTCTCTCTTAAACATGATATCCGACGATGAGATTGAACCATGAGGGTTCTGTTCTAGCATTAGCTAAAAGGTGTTGAACAAAAGGGTTCTCACCCCAGCTCAGGCTTATGTTTGAGAGGTCGAACAAAAGGGTTTTCTCTTGAACATGATATCCGACGTTGAGATTGAACCACGCGGGTTCTCTTTCAACCGGGAATCAGTTTAGCTATGTTTTCAGATACAATGGTTTTAAAAGTTTTATGTACACGTTTGCTTGGCATGTTTTGGTTCCAATATTCTGTTTTTTAGCTTTCAATTTAAGCATGAGATTTATGTTTTTATTAAGTCACTCACTGGGCGAGTAGCTCATTCTTTCAAATGTTTTTCTTTTCTCAGATAGTGGTCATCTCCCTAAAGGTTAGTTGTCCTGCTGCTCCGCCACTTGATGCTTGATTTTATGAAGTGAATTATGGATGATATGTGATGGTGAAATTGCGTTGTGCACTCAAGTTTCCTTAACGGAATCCAAATGTAAATTCCACTGAGTTTCCTGGTAAGTTCAGGGTCGAACTCAGGGACTTGTGAAAATAGACTGCATTGGTAATTTTTATGAAAACTTTGCGGTAACCGATAACTCAATTAATTGTTGGTTTGTTGTTGATTGCGTTGATGAAAAATAAACAAATTTGATGGATTGAAGAAAAGTCAGTTGTGTGATAGATACACTGAGTATGTGCATGAACGGGTTGAGAAGATCTTTAGCTAGCATTACTTGGGAATGCGTCAAACTATGCGATCATGCTACAACCATGCACAACAAGTCATTTTCCAATGCAAATATGATGCTCTTAAGTCTAGGACGCATGTGTTGAATGCAAAAGTGTCTATAGAGCTTATCCCTAAGTCTCTACTCTTTTCCTATGCGATGATGCAAAATGCATAAAGGCAAGGTGACCGCATACAATCATATCCTATCTTTAGGATCCATATGATGCATTGATAACAAATAGTGCTTATTCCTAAGCTTCTATCTCTTGATTATGCATTCTAATTTGACTCTCCCGAGCCTAGATTCTAACCTGACCTTCCCAAGCCTAGATCCTGTACTTAGACTACCCTCTCGAGTATCTCTAATGGACGAATGAAGCATACATAATACAAGATAATCGCATAGAATGAAAATTCCCTAGTTGTGCTAGCTAAATGCTTCTCAACCCATTCAACTAATTTAGCTACTGATGCATAAATAACAGAGAGTGAACAGATATAGCAAAATAATAATGGAAGTTAAAGGTAGAGAGCCTGGTAGCAATTCCTTGCTGACCGAGGCTTTTACACTGTAAATCTCCATTCGGTTCCAAAGATGTTCCTACTTCCGTAGGCGTCGGCCCTCTCTCTGTCCTTGAAGCTTCCAGCGCTCTCCCAAGCTTACCGGAATGATCTATCAGCACCACCTTCCTCTCTCGTGTCCGCCTTAAAACTAAAGAAAAACTATGAACAAAGACGTGCGAACCGAAGTATGAAATTTCGAACTGCTTACCCTTTTCTTGAAGGTTGCCTTTGGTATTTATAGAACATCCAAGGTGAACGGTGGCTTCTCTCTCATGATGCACCGATGGGATGACTTTAATTCCCCTGACTGATGCGTCGAATATTGGTCATCGAAAAGCTGAATGTACTTTTTATCGTTAATCAATTGTCAACTTAATTCGGATTCGATTGTCATCAGCTTTCTGTCCCATCGTGATTAATTAGCCTTTCACTCAGTTGCACCCACCATGTTGCGCTGACCAAGTTGCGGCGATCCTTCTCGGTCGAATATTTGCAAACACGATCATCGCAAAGCCTTGCGGTGTTGTTGCGCTCAACCAATGATTTCCTATGATCGCAATTTCCGCCCTTCGTTATTGCATATTCTGCACAAAAATACGAAAATCAACTATTCTAATGCGATGAACGCATGTGACCGCAATATTATGAATCTGATGCCTTTTGGACGTAAATTAACATGTTTTATCAATGCAATCCAGCATTGTTTAAGAACTTAGCACTATGATAACGTGCATTTCTGCCCGTTATCACCATTCAAGGACTCCAGTTAAAAGTCAAAAGTCTAGAGAGAAGTTTTAGGTGTTTATTCTATAAATGTCTGTACATATGTGTTGCTCATATCATGGACTAGTAAAGTATATTGGAACTCGCTGAACTCTGTATGTGTTAATATGATGTAATTATGTTGTTGTTGATCCTTGGTGTTCGGAGGATATTTTTAAAGTTTCATTAGTTTGGTGAATGTTATATATGTATTCCAGGGATCTAAGCAGGTTAAGGATGTTAGTTAGGTAGTAAGTACCACAAAAGGGTTGGTAACTACTGTCTCACATTCACTTCTGGATTAAGAAGGGTAATCTGGGAGAGGGTGTGATAGTCCGCCTTTGTAAAGGCTAGTAAGGGTGAGTCAAGCATGTTGTTGTGTAAAGCATGATCGATATAAGTTAATAAAAATAGTCTAATGATAAGAAATTAGATAGGAATCCAATTACTCCCAAAGGATAGAATCTCTATTCCTTAAGTACATTTACTCGCTTTATTTTACTTTCTTGCACATTTATCTCTATACACACCAAATCCACCCATTTACCACTATAACTAGTAAATTGGCTTAACGAAACAAATCACGCTTCCTTCTAGATTGTCCCAGACGTACCACTGCTTCGTCTTTGTAGTGATAGGAGTAGTTTGGTATTATAAATTTTCTTTCGAATTGTGGCTCTTTTGGGGAATTAAACGACACTAGAAAAAGCGACAGTATAAAATGGCTTCGTTGCTGGAGAAGCCATTTATGTTTGTTTTGTTAAGTTTCTAGTTAGAGCTTTCTTTAGCTTTTGATTTGTTTCTTTTCTTGTGCCAGGTTTGCCATGGAGAATGGAGTGCTTAGTATGTACTTTCCGTTGCATGCAAGGCAAGCTGTCCAAGAGAGAGAATAATAGACCAAGTAGATTTCTGAGCTCAGAAGTATGCTTGGTGATCTTGTCTCGTTTGTCCCACTGTTGGTTGAAAGGCAGCTACAAAGTAGCCTGATACCAATAAGTTTTGCCTTGAAGAGTCACCCTAGTCACTGGGAACCTGAGCCTTGCATCCATCTTGGATGAACCACTCACTCCTATGACTATGGTAATTCTTGTACACAACCACTGTACTATTACCATCTCGCCATGCCCAAGCCATTAGGGTTCACTCAAGAGGCCGACCAAGGTATGTATTTAAGGGGTATAGTTAGAAAATTACTTAATTACCAATTCTCTATCCAGCATGATTTTCTTAGACTCTAGCAGAAAATCCTTCAGTTCAAAATGGAGGTTAGAGCTGAGGTGCAGCGTTTGAGTGACTTGCTTGCTCACATTGCTTACTAAGTTAGAAGATTTGAAGAGTTCTTACTACAACTGTATCATCTTTAGGCTATCGAGGTGTTCCCCCATGAGGTAATATGCTTTGATGATGAGGATGATGACATGGACCTCACGCCATGGTCAACCCCAATTTTCGAGGCAAAAGAAGAATCTAAACCTAAACTCGACGTATTTTAGGTGATAGAGCTAGAGGTCGAAAGACCTCGCCTTATTCTGTCATCTGGTATTTTGTATATTTTTTAGTTTTCTTCTTCTTATTCTCAAAAGTCTGTTGTGTCCTTTTCTTCTTTGGACTCGTTTGAGTCCCTTGAGTCTTTTGATTCTTTCTCTTTTTCCTTTTTTAGATATATAAAAAAACCTAAATTCAACCTATCCAGTGTCCTTCAGAAGATGAAGTTTCTTCGGAGCATTGAGTGCTACATCAACTCAAGTAAGAAGGGGTCAAAGAAATATGAGAATTTCTTGGTACCTTGAAAGGGGGACGAGTCACGTCAAGAAACCCACGTTAAAATCTGTCCTTCCTTGAGGGAGCCAAGTGAACAAATTTACTATTTTCTTTATTTTCTTTCTAGATTAGCTTCTTGTTTTTCTTTTGTAAGGACCCCCTAGAAGCGAAGAGCATCTTTTAAGAGGCGAGCCTTACTACCACACCTTAAAGACCGTGCACGAAAATGCTTACAGGGGTGGTTTTTTGTTCCCTTGTCTTTATTTCCATCGGGCTTAGATTAGAGATACATTAGGAACAATGTATCGTTTTAGGTTCGGGGTGGTGGTTATATATGCATGTTTGGCAAGTCCTTAAGCACTTGAGCTTGGACTTTGTGGTTGAGTTGCTGATATGATTTTTGTGATGCATGTATATGATAATGACATTTTATGATGAGTTTGAGATAACTCTCTATTTGCTTTATTTAGGATTCACAAAATGTATGCACGATTTTGGGCAAATTTAAAATTTTTTCTTGATTCCACTGCATATTTTGAGCACATAGCCATCTTATTTGTGGTTTTGATTGCTTAGGATTGGGTTATTTGATCCATATGTTTATTGTCACCTTGAAAGGTCCAAATGATAGTTGTTAAGTAACTGGAGCTCAACTTAGTAATGCATGCTTAGGTTTTTGCCAAACTTTTGTTTTGTAAAGTAAAAGGTTGTTGTACAATAAATAAAAGTCAAGCATGTTATAGAGTAAAAGTGAGTTTCTATGATATTTTTGAAGGGGATTACTCCTCTTTCTTAAGGGTGTGATTAACCTAGAGTGGTTATGACACTTGTAGTTTCCCTCTGAGCTAAAGTGCCTTTGAGCAATGAGTAAGCTTCGACACCTTTAAAGGATACGTTGCTCGTAGTTGGATATCTTTCATGTAACCTGTGTGGGAAAACCAAAATGAAGTAGCATAGTTTGGATAAGGCTTCTCTTTCGTGTAAAGTAAAAAAAAGGTAGAAAAAAAAGAGAAAAAGAAAAAAAAAAAAGTAGAAAAAAGTTTGGTTACCTTAAGTTTTACATTGCCACCTTGGGTCTAAGAAGCTTAATACTTGGTCCTCTGAGCCATAGTAGGGGAAAACTAGTTAAAAGCCAAATAAAACGTTTTCAGGCTAGTAAAGATCTAGATAGGATTGGCTAAGTACACACGAACGTGGGGATAGATATTATTTTTAAATTTCTTAAATGAGTGCATACATTTGGATGATCCTATCTTTGTGAAGATTTTTTTTATCTTTAACCTTTAGATTCGAGTCACTCATTTGCATCGCATGATACATATCTATATTTTGTTTTGCCTTGCTTGAGGATGAGCAAAGTTTATTCTAGCTTCTTGTCATGTTTTAAATGCTTAAATATCTATTTTTGTAAGATTCTCGAGAAAATCATCATTTTGGAGTGTACATGTCGTTCGAGGTCGTTTTAGAGCTATCAAAAGTGAAATTGGGCACTTAGGGCTTCAAGGAGCAAAATGACAGAATTACCCCTGCATCTAAGCACGACGACATTTGCTATGCACTGCACTCGACACTCGAAGGCCGAGAGCAGAAAAATAGGGGAGCACCACTGTGCTTCGGGCTTTGATGGAAAATGAGTGCCTCGTGCGCACTTGGCCAAAAAATCTAGAGCGTAGCAATGCTTATTATAGTGCAGTTTCACTTCCTCACATCTATAAATGCTTCTCTTCATTTTCTATGGTTTAGCATGTTGAATCCTATGGAGGCCAAAGTAGAGCTTCCTTTCCTTCTTCTCCCTTCATATTTTTAGCATCTTAGGGTTAGTTTTTACATTTGTTTTGGGTTGTTTTTCATGGGTTTGAACTCTTTTCCTCCTGATCCTTTGTCTATGAAGATGTTGAGGTAAGTTTTTCTTATTCTTGGGAGTTAACCTATGTAATGACTTTGAGGATTATGTTGAATTAGTTTCATGTTTGATTTATGCATCTTTGAATATGTTTTAACTCTCGATGTATGTTTATTGATTCGATTGACACTATTTCCTTTGAATGTATGTAGAATGTTAGAGATTTTAGGCTTGTGCGATGTCTCAATTCTTCATTTAGCTTAAGTCAACAAGTAGCAAATATTGAATCTTGCATGCAAGGGTTTATAGTCTAACATTGAATCTTAAAATGCTTGATTTGATTTGGTCCAAAGTACTTAGGTTAAGTAGGTCGGCCTTTCCGGTTAATTAACCACACAATAGAAACATAGGGCTTAATGCAAATATAATTAATTTTGCACAACCGCTAAGGACTCCGTAGGATTGATTACATTTAGTTATTTGGAGCTTCATTAGAGGTTTTAATTATACTTACGTCGTTTGCATGATTCAGTCTCAGCTAGTTGTCCGCCTTTTTAGAAGCTAGTTAGAGTGAGTCAAGCATGTTGTTGAGCAAAGCATGATCGATAGTAGTTAATAAAAATAGTCTGATGATAAGAAATTACATAGGAACCTAATTACTCCCAAGATATAGAATCTCCGATCCTTGAGTACATTTACCTGCTTTATTTTACTTTTTTGCACGTTTATCTCTATCCATACCAACCCCCCCCCCCCCCAATTTACTGCTATAACTAGTAAATTAGCTTAACGAAACAAATCGCGCTTCCTTGCGAATCGACCCAGACGTACCACTATTGCTACATCTTTGTAGTGATAGGAGAAGTTCGGTATTATAAATTTTCTATTGATTTGTGGCTCTTTCGGGAATTAAACGACACCAAAAAGGCCTAGTCAGTGCACCCCCTTGGGACCTTAATCTTTAAGTTGAGTGTGTGTGTATGTGTGTGTGTTTTAATGTGTTTAGTTCACTCTTTTTGTGTTCTTGTTATTCTTTTAATTCTTTTGGTTGTGTTTTGTGTTTTGATTATGTATTGACGTCAGGTTACGAGGTACACTACATTTAATTGCGATTCAATACCTTTGCAAAAAGGGAAAAAAAAAACTATTTTAACATATAGCCATAACTTTTTACTCTCATAGCTATATGTCATATATTATTGGAAAAAATATCTTTTTAGTCCCTAAGCTTTTAAGGACATGTGTTTGGTCCTCGAGTTTTCAAAACATACCTTTTCAATTCTCGAGTTTTTTAGAATAGGTGCATTTGGTTCCTAAGTTTTCAAAAGATATCTTTTTAGTTTGTCTTTTTTAAAAACTAGTGTTAATTTTGTATATTATATTGAATAATCAACTTAATCAGAATACATTACAAAGGTGAACAAATAGACACCAACAGACCCAACAAAGGAAAGAAACCAAGAAAGGAAAAATACATAAAAGGAAAATACTAATTAGGAATAAACCCTAATTTATTTTAACACCCTCCCTCAAACTCAAGGTGGTAGAGTAACAACCAACTTGAGTTTGTTAAATGACCGACTGAAGCTAATGAATCTAGTCATAACATAATTAATTTGTCGGTGGGGAAAAATCAGGCCAAGATTCAAAAAAATTGGGCGAAGTGTTTGTTTCAAAACGACGAAAGTGGTAGACACCGAATGATGAAAGTGAAAGACACTAATGGAGATGGATATACTCCTTTATTTTTTTTAATCGTCGAAATTATACGATGAACTTTTTGTTCCAGGCGTACGACCTAGATACATTAAGGTTTTTATAAGTAGGCTCGGTTTATAATTTTAAAGTAATAGTTGTCTTAATAAATAAGAAAGAGAAGAGCTAAGATTCGGGTCCTACCTACTAGTGCTAATAAGGTTGAAAAAAAAGGATACGCCGAGTAAGCAACGTGACCCTCGATTCTACTTAATTAAGCCCCGTGCTTGTACAAGGAGAAAGTCATTCCTACCAACTTGAATGACTTTTTTTTTTTTATCAGTATACCTGGTAGGGTCGAGTTTACCGTCACCTGTAAACTCTTGCTACACAAATAAAATTTATAAGTCACCGAACTAACTACTTATACTAACTAGTAGTACAAGCGGCAAGTCTAGGGTCGAACCTCAGGGAAGCACGGAAGATTAGTTCATCAATGCTCATTTTTAATTAAAGAGATAAAATGGGGGGTTTGGTGTGGATTGATAAATGAAATTGCATAAAATAGAGTGCAAGAAAAGTAAAGATAGAAGTGCAATTAATCGAGATGTCTTAGCTTAGAGGAATGGACTCACCCAATATAATTTAGATCATCGAACCAATTTATGACTTAAACTTCTTGTTTATGCTTAGCTCAATTGATTGGAATCCCAATCAATGGTCCTATTTATCTAATTAATCAAAATGTACAAAAAACGAATCCACTCCATACAAATTGATAAATCGCATTAAGATCTAGGGATTATGCTAAGATGAGGGTTTAACTTCCATCATCTAATTAAACAATCAATATGGTTTTTTCTCTAGGTTGCTAAGAGTAGGTCCTTTTTACCTAAGTAACATATTGCTTCCATTGGGATTAACCTATAATTATATGTCACATATTACAAATTAATCAAAAAGCATTAGAATTACACAAAAAAATCATTGAGAGTTAATCAACAATTAAAATCATACAATTCATAAATGTATATTCGGATTAAAACCCATAGACAAGTTCGTTACATCAATAAACCGAAATCTCACAAAATTGCATCGAGTTCCTCTGAATCCCTAAGAAACCAGAACCTTACCTTCCCATGGAGATGGAAAGGCTACAATTTTGCATCTACTCGATAAATTACTAAAGCAACACCCAAAATACAAAGTGGAAGAGAAAAGAGAGGGAAAATTCGACTGGAGGCCGAAAGTGGGCGTATGAATTCGACCTAAAGGGAAGAAACGTATATATAGGGCAGCCTCACAACATTGCAACATTGCACAGATTAACGTTGTAATGCTGCACAGATTAGCGTTGCAATGCGCTTCCATCTTCAATTCATAGCGTTGCAACACGCCCTGTTTTGCACAAAATAGGTAGCTACTGCCTTATAGCGTTGTGCAACGCTCGTTTGAGCATCTTAATACTCTGTCCAGGGGTGTTTTCATCTGTTTACGTCATTTTGAAGTTCGATTGCTCAAATTAGCTTCTAATTGCTCCAAATTAACCTTGAATAGCTTATAATGATTGATTCTACCTCTAAGATGCTCAATACCTATAAAATCATCAAATAAACATATTAAACATAGTAACGACCTAGAATTAAGAAGAGGAAAATAGCACATTTTTCGGTGCTATCAAACACCCCCAACTTAATTCTTGATTGTCCTCGAGCAAGGTAGAATCATACATTCACAAAAAAAATATTATGCTTGCTCAATCACATAGGTCGTTACTCTAGTCTCAACAGTTTATAAAGATGAGATTTACAATAAAAAAAAAAAATGCAGTCAGATTACAATAAATCAATGAAGCACATTTAAAAATGATTCTAAATTTTTCATGCATGAGTGAGTCAAAAGCCCTATTAATTAAGCTCGCAAAACTCGGAATGGTTTTATAGTGCTCTCAATTCGTTTTTCCCCTACACTAGCTCGAAGGTTCAAAAGCCAAGCTTCCTAGACTCAACTTTGTAATAACACACTTAAGGCAACCAAACTTTTATTTTATTTTCTCTTTCTTTTTTTACTTTACACAAAAGAAGAAGCCTTATCTAGATACATCACCTTCATTTTGGCTTGCCCACACCGGTGTCATGCAAGTCATCTAACTATGAGCAATGTCTTCTAATAAGGTGCCGAAGCTTACTCATTCCTTGGGGTACTTTAGCTCAGAGGGAAACTACGGGTGTCATAGCCACCCTAGGTTAATCATAACCCAAGAAAGATGAGTAATCCCCTTCAAAAATACATACAAACTTGCTTTTACTTTACAACACACTTTGCATTTTACAAACTGCTTTTTGCATACTCTATACTTGGCTTTTACAATACATAACAAGAGTTTGGCAAAAACTTAGGCATTCATTACTAGGTTGAGCTTTTAGTCACTTAACACGTATCATTTAGGCCTCTTGGGGTGACAACAAAAATATAAGCTCAATAATACAACTCTAAGTACGCAAGACCTAACTTCGTTGGACAAGGGACTTAAAGATGCATGAGAGATGAGAAATTTTTTTAAAACGAGTTAAAAATCATTATCATGCTGTTTAAACATAGTTTCATGCAAACCTAATCACAAAAATGGTGTGTCATCAACTACTCATCATAATAAACCAAGCAAGAGAGCAAGCAAGCAACTCAAGCACACAAACATCGTCCGAGCACAACGCTCAAGGATCCTAACAGTTACAACATACCCCACCCCCAACTTAAAATAATACATTGTCTCCAATGTATCTTTAATCTAAGCCCAATAAAATAAAATAGTCAAAGGAACAAAAAACCTCCCTAATGACGTTTCTGCACATGGGATGGTGGTAAGAGAGTTGTGTTAAATTGATCTTCTTCTTTAGGGTAGAGGAAAAGAAAACCTACAAAAGAAAAACAAGAAAGCAGTAAAGGAAAGCAATAAATTTTTCACCCGGCTCCCTCTAGGAAGGGCAAATTTTTAACGTCGATTGCTCGACGTGATCTGTCTCCTATTAAGGTTTAAAGAAATTCTCATATTTCTATGGTCCTTTCTTGGATGAGTCAATATAACCCGATAAGGTTATAAGGCTTCTTATCTTCTGAAGAGAACGAGACAGATCGAATTTGGTTTTTTTAGTATATAGAAAAAAAGGTAAAAAGAAAGAATCAAAAGACTCAAGTAACCCAAAAGATTAAAAACAAATAAAAGACTCAACAGACTCGTGAAGACTAGAGGAACAAAACTCGAATATATATGAAATACCAGAAGTCATAATAGGGCGAGGTCTTTTGACCTCTAACTCTATCACTTAGATCTAGTCAGATTTAGGCTCTAAATTCTCCTTAACCTCACAAACTGGCGAGCATGGAGTGACATCCTCATCATCACTGGAGTAGTAGCACTTCGCAAGGAACTCGACCTATGAGGTACAGACGATGGACTACTCTGGTGCACTCTCTAGTCTCTGCATGGCCATAGTTAGTTGGGTAACATGGGTAATCAATCCTTGTAACTGAGCTTAAAGATACTATTGGGACTGAAGAGTACTATTAGCAAGTCCTTAAATTGAGAACTCTAATGTCATATTTCGATACGAATCTCCAGGAAGTGGTTCTTGCTCCTCTACTATGTCGACATGGACTACCTCATGCCTCTGGGCCTTTGGAAAATAAAAGGAATGGTCTGGCAACGGCTCGTCAGCCTCCCAACCGAAGTTGCAAACTGAGCAACAAGGTCACTCTCCAAGTAAGTCCTACACTTGTCCTCAGGGTGAAGACTCTTTTGTTGGATGCACTCGAACTTTTGCTGCTACGGAGGTTGTCCTACTCAAACTTAAAAGCTCTGTTAGCAAGCTCTATAACCAAAGCCTCTAAAAACTTATTTGACGTTGAAAACTGAGCATGAGTCGATTGGTGTGGTGCTGTGAAATCTTGGCCGCTAAAGCTCTGTTGCCAACCTGAGTATCCCTGGTCAAAGGATTCCCCCCCACCAAGAATGGTGAGGCTCGTAGTCCCAAGGACCATAATACCCCTCCTCGGCGAATCCACATGGTGCTAGCATCAATTGCAACCTTGGGCATGCTTGCGTGTGATTCCCCTCGATTAGGCAACTCTCGCACACCTCTACTTGTCGTGATCTCCCTTTCACCAAGTGGGCATCCAAAAGGAAGTCAACTTGGCAAGCTCGTGGCGAAGGCCACTTACCTTGTCATCAAAATTTTCAACTTGACGTTCGGATGTCCAAGATTGATTCAAAAATCCTGGCATGCTTAACTAACACAAAAAGAAAACAAATCAAAGCAAAAGAAACTTTAACTAAAAACTAACTAAGAAGAACTAATTGGCTTCCCTGGCAACAACGCCGATTTGGTAGGGTCGAGTTTACCGTCGTCCGTAAACCCTTGCTACACAAATAAAATTTATCAATCATTGAACAAACTACTTATAATAACAGGTAGTACAAGTGGGCAAGTCTGGTGTTGAACCTCAGGAAAGTGGAACATTAGTTCATCGAAGCACGTTGATGAACTTATTATATGTACATATAACTATATGTTATATCATATATAACACATAGCTTATAGTTTTTATATTGTATCAAATACAATATAACATATAGTTTTTAATTCTTTCAATAATACATGGTATTTAATATAAATCCAAATCCTTTTAAATTTAATTATATGAATCTCATCCACATAATTAGTATTTGAATCATATTCAAATATTTCATTTTTCTCAAATATATTTTATATTATAATGTATCAAATACATTATATTAATTATATCATATATAATTAATTTTAATTTAATTATATCACATATAATTAATTCCCTCAATTAATTTGAACAGTTCAAATTAATCCAAAATTGAATTTGAACAATTCAATAATTCCTATTGAGCTTGAGGGGACCTTATGGACCTATTGATTGAAGCTCTAGTGGTACTTGAATAATTAGTTAAACTCCTTTAAATAAATGATTCAACATCCATTAATTGTTGATCACTTCACTAAAGACCAACAGCTGCACTCTTTGCACTACAGGTATATTTCTATGTCCATTGGATATAACCAGTCAACTTGATGACCTTTCACAAATTGCTCGTAAGTACAGTTGGGCCACAATTACTATTTTGCCGATGTAGTTACATCTAACTCCTCAAGTACCACTGATCCCTCTAATGAATAATAAGTCATAGTCCAACTATGACCAAACCCCTCTCAAGTTAAGAGAGGGTATGACGCCACATTGTTCAAGCCCCGAAGTTAGCCTTTAAGAGAGAAATTTATCTACTTACCCCAACATTAGGGAAGGAGTGAATTTTGTCTTATGTATTTGTGTTCACAACTCCCTAATCAGACGAATCCCCAAAATGGTAGGTTAATTGAGTCGACGATCTGGCCACTCTCACCCATACAAATCAAAGGACCGCCTTCATAGGCAAGAGTTCATAACTCACTCAGGATTCAAGTCATGTCACCTATGCTCATTTTGGTGAAATGTAAGTCTCTATTACTAACGGTGTTATATAATGAGACTAATCATTTCGTGGTCTGGTCTTATACAAACTTCTTTGTATAGAATACCCTCGCTCACATGTCTCTACATGAATGATCAGGAACAGATCATTTGTAGCACTTTACAATAATTATAACATCTACAAAGGGGGTCGTATTTGTAGTGTCACCAGGATAAGGTATCCAACTTTATCCATCTACTACAGACCAGTTAGGTTATCACTTAAACATGATCCACCTGTATGTCTCTATATACATGTTTAATCTACAGAAGATAACCTTGGATGTTTAGTTTATTGGTTTGTGGATTAATGCTACTAAATGTCAAATAAAATATCTCATATTTTATTAAATAAATATGTTCTTTTGTATATTACAATTACAAACTACAGAACCCACAAGATTTAGGGCATCAATCCCAACACTATCCAAGGCTGCCTTATGAGTCTTGAACTATATGTGGAGCCATATATGGATCAATGTTCAAAATACAACCTAAAGGGTCTATAGTATAGGGATAAGGTTGGGCACCTTATCCTGGTGACACTATGGATACGGTCCACTTTGTATTTGATACAAACGCAATGATCATACGTGTTCGTGTAGGTGACATGTGAGTGGGGGTATCCTATGCAATGAGTTTGCATAAGATCGGACCACAAAATAGTAACCGCTAAATGTAACGCTGTTAATTAGTTAGGTTCCTATTTCAATTGGATGACCTAGGTAACTTAGTCTTAATCCTGAATTTATTATGAGCTCCTACTCATAAGGGATTGTCTTTTAATTTATATAGGCGAGAGTGTCCAATTTGTCGACTCAACATTCCTACCATTTTGGGGACAAGACCGAGTCAGAAGTTGGAAACATAATGATACAAGATGGAATTCACTTCTTCTGAACTTCAGGGTAAGTAGATAAGTGTTCTCTTCTCCGAGACTTTAACAAAAGGCCCTACCCTCTCATTGGCCTAAGAGGGGTTTTTGTTTATTAGATGGACCATTACAGGTTGTTCATTAAAGGAGCATTGGTACTTAAGAAGTCAGAGGTAACCCAAGGGTAAAACGATAATTTGACCCAGTTAGTGTTACGAACACTCATGAAGGACTAACTTGTTGTTATTAGTCTATATTCATGGACACAGAAATATATTTATAGTGAGAAGAGTGCAGCTGTGGGTCTATAGTGGAATGTACCCACAGTTAACAAATATTCATTAATTTGGTTAATGAGTTTAGCCAATTAATCTCATATCGTTGGAGCTTCTAATCTGCATGTCCACCAGGTCCCCTTGTTAGCTCAAAAGAGGAATGATTTGAATTGTTCAAATCAATTTGAGGAAATTGTATATTAATATGATTAATATGTAATTGATTATGGATGTGATTTATAATTTAAATTAAGTTGAAAAGAAACATTTGAATGATATTCAAATATGTAATTCAAGTGAATTAGATTCATGAAGAATTAATTAATCAATAAAGAGGTGTTGGACATAAACATATGATGGTTATATTAATTAAATATATATACATTAAATTGGATTTAATGTATAAATGGTTATTTAATTAATATTCTAATTAACTAATTAAACATTACTTAATTAATTGAGCACAAGGGTAAATTGGGAAAGACTTGGAGAAGGGGCTAATCCTTCTCCATATAAAGTCCTCCTTATGGCCCTTTTAGGGCAAGATTTCATTTTGTATTTTTTTACTTTAGCCACCAAAGAAATCCTCTCTACTCTCTCCAAAGAATTCTCTCCTCTTCAACCTCTTCCAATAGTTGGATACCACCTATTCTTCTATTGGAATCCTAGAGAATAACAAGGTTAATCTCATGATTGTGTTCAATATTCTTCGAGGAGACGTCCGTGTTCAAGATTGTGTTCGTAAAAAAATCGAGAGGATCGTTCTAGGAGCCTGAGAATCTTCAAAGATAAGAATGGTTCTTCCTTATTATTTCCCTTTTTCTCAAGCATGCTTTTAACATGTTTATCTTTCTATGTTCTATTTAGAACGCTGTTTTTTGTTCCTTTAAAAATGAAATTTCGAGATGCAAGGTGTTCACACACTTCTGCTACGGGATTCGATCCCTTCAAATATATCTTATCAATTCCCATTTGTAGAACTAGAATTACGAAATTTTGGTGTTGGCATTTTACAAAAAATGTGCAATTTTCAACATCTAGTGCCTATGGATTGCACACTCAAAGCAGGGTGATCCTTCTACCTTTGGTAGGGATGCTAACACTAATTGGTGGTAAAAGGTATGAAGTGTTGAGAAACATGGAGGGAAAATACAATAAACTAGGGCATCTATAATATCATAGATATTCTCCCACTTGCCCTAGATTATGTTGCTCGGAGTTCTAGTCCAATCGGTGGCCCTCGAACATTTTAGCCGAGAGGGCTTTCGTAAATGGATCAGCAAGGTTGTCTTCAGCGGCTATCTTCGTGAAGATCACGTCTCCTTGGTGTACTATCTCTCTGATGAGATGGTACTTTCTTTCAATATATTTTCCATGTTTGTGACTCCTTGGTTCTTTCAAGTTGGCAACGACACCACTATTGTCACAATATAATGTGATGGGTAGGTGCATATCTAGAACTACTTCCAAGTCAGCCAAGAATTTGCATAACCGTACTGCTTTCTTAGCGGCTTCACATGAAGCTACATATTCTGCTTCCATCGTGGAGTCAGTGATATAACTTTATTTAATGATTCTCCAAACTATAGCTCCTCCATTGAGAGTAAAAACTGATCTTGAAATAGATTTCCTTGAATCTACATCAGTTTGGAAATCAGAATCAGTGTATCCAGTAAGGATCAAATACTTAGGTCCATATACAAGCACATAGTCCCTCGTTCTCCTTAGATACTTGAGGATGTTTTTGACAGCAGTTCAATGACTGTGTCCTGGATTGGATTGGAACCTGCTAAAAATTCCAACTACAAAGCATATGTCAGTACGTGTACATAACATTGCGTACATCAAACTCCCAACTACAGATGCATATGGAATTTTTTTCATTTCCTCAACATCTTGAGGTGTCTAGGACACCGTTCCTTTGACAAATGAATTCCATGTCTAAAAGGCATCATATATTTTTTTTTTTTTGAAATTTTGCATATTATATCTTAACAACATCTTGTCAATATAAGTTACTTGAGATAGTGCTAGGGTTTTGTTCTTTCGATTTCGAAATATTTGTATCCCTAGAACATATTGAGCATCACCCGAATCTTTCATTTAGAACTGTGTTGCTAACCATCTTTTTACGCCAGCAAGGAAGCTTGTCTCATTCCCAATGAGCAAGATATCAGCAATATAAAGTACTAAGAATGCTACAGTTTTGTTGACTATTTTCTTGTATACATAAGGTTCGTCAACATTTTGTTCAAAGCCATAATATTTGGCCACAGTATCAAATCTTTTATTCCAGGATCTTAAAGCTTGCTTTAACTCATAAGTGGATCGTTTAAGCTTACATACTTTCTATTTCTGTCCTTTTTCGATGAACCCTTCTGGTTGAGACATAAAAATACTTTCATGAAGATGGTCGTTTAGAAAAGTTGTCTTGACGTCCATTTGTCATATTTCATAGTCATAATATATGGCAATGGATACAAGTATTCTTATAGATTTTATCATGGCAACAGAAGAAAAAGTTTCTTTATAACCAACCCCTTCTCTTTGGGTAAAACCTTTTGCCATTAGTCTGCCTTTGTAGGTTTGCACCTTGCCAGTTTGATCTCATCTTCCTTTGTAGATCCACTTGTAACCTATAGGTTTAACCCCATGTGGTTGATCTATAAGTTTCCAGACAGAATTGAAGTACATTGACTCCATTTCAACGTCCATGGCTTTTATTCACTGTTCCCTATCAACATCTTCAATTGCCTTTTTAAAGGTTAATGGATCCTCTAAACCACCATCATGTATGATGTTTTGAGTTTCTGTTAAACCCATATAGCAATAAGGTTGCTGAATAACTCTCCCACTACGTTGAGGCATACTCATTTCTTGAGAAGGACGTGACGGGGCAACAACAATTGTTGATGGACCAGCCTGATCAACAACTCTTGTTGATTTTTATGTAGTATCTTTGGTCATTTCTTGTAATATTAGTTTACTGCGAGGTTGATGAATTTTAACATGATCTTCTTCTAAGAATGTAGCGTTTGTCAATACAAACACTTTATCTTCTTAGGGATCACAGAATAGTTCTTCTTTTGTTCCTTTTGGGTATCCAACAAAGAGGCATAACTTCGAACGTGTTTCCAGTTTCTTAGGATTTTGTACCAACACGTGTGCTGGACAACCCCAGATACGAAAATGACATAAACTACTTTTGAATCCTTTCCATAACTCATGCGGTGTTTCTGAAACACTTTTCGAAGGAATAACATTTAGAATATATAATGCAGTCTATATTGCATACCCCCAAAAGGATTTAGGTAACTAAGCATAACTCATCATTGATTGGACCACGTATAACAACGTTCGATTTCTCCTTTCTGCAATACCGTTTTGTTGTGGTGTTCTAGGTGCTGTGAGCTGCGATTGAATTCCATGATCTCCTAGATAATTTTGGAATTGTAAATCCATATACTCACCACCTCGATCAAATTGAAGTGTTTTAATTCTTTTACTTAAAAAGTTTTCTGTCTCGGTCTTAAATTCTTTGAACTTTTCAAGAGTTTCAGACTTGTGACTTATTAAATAAATATAGCCATATCTAGGGTAATCATCAATAAAACTGAAAAAATATTGATATCTTCCTCGTGCTATTACATTCATCGAACGACATAGGTCTGAATGTATAAGTTCGAGAGGCTATTTGGCATGAAGACCTTTTTTTAGAAAAAGATCTTTTCGTCATTTTCCCTCAAAACATGATTCACATGGAGATAAAGAACTATCTTCTAACTAACTTAGATGACTGTTTTTTAATCAATCTCTCAATCCTGTTGAGATTAATGTGACCAAATCTAGAGTGCCAAAGATAGGCGTTTCGAGAAATTTTTCGTCTTTTATTTTGAGTCTCAGCCGTTTTAAACATCTCTATATTTAGAATAGCCTTTTTTTAGTTGGTTTTAGTATGTACAAGTTATCTTCGAGTTTTGCAGAACAAATATGAACACCTCTTGAAAAAAAAAACACTTCATTAGATTCAAAAGATATTTTGTACATATTTTCTAGCAGACAGGAAATGGAGATTAAGTTTCTTTTCATCTTAGGTACATAATATAGATTTCTAAGTAAGATGAAAGATTCTCCAAAAAATAGCTTGACATCTCCCACTGCATGAGCCTAAATGACTTCACCTGTTCCTACCTTGAAAGTTATTTCTTGTTCAGAAAGTTGTTTCCAAGAACTAGTTTCCTGTAGAAAAGTACAAACATGATTAACGACGCTCGAATCTAATATCCAGGTTAGGTGAGTATTCTCCACTAGACATGTTTCAACTACTAGTAAATCTGTTTTACCTTGGTTCGCCATTTTCGCTTTCTTTTCTGCTAAATACTTTGGCCATTTACGCTTCTAGTGCCCATCCTCTTTGCAATGGAAACATTTTCCTTTGGGAGCTTTGTTTTTGTTTTTATTTTTCTTTGCAGTAGTTTTCTTATTCCCTTTACCCTTTTTCTTCATTTTTACATTTTTGTCTTTTGAAGAAGAGAGAACAAACTTCTTTTTATCAGCGGGTTTTGTTCCAAACATAGAACCCTTAAGAAACTTTTTAGGTCGTGAAATAACATTGACTTCACTTTCTTTAAGTTTCATCATAGTCTGATATGTCTGCAGTTCGTTCAACAGTGTAGTCAAATTGTAAGTAATTTTGTTCATAACAACATTAGTTCAGAAAGGTAAATAACTCTTCGGAAGAGATTCTAATATCATACTGACTTGACTGGTTCCATTTATTGTCGCCCCATGAACCTCAGCAATACTAAAATGGACCATCATATCGAGAACATGTTCTCTGACGTTGGTACAATATTTAATGCGAGTACTATAAACATAGTTAATGGCTTCATGTCGAATAGAGGATGACGGTTGCCCGAACATCTCCTGGAGCGATGCCATTATTTGACGGGCAATGGACATTACTTCATGTTTCTTATTAAGTACATAGGATATACTTGCTAAGATATAAGCACTGGCTTTTTTGTTAGCCCTAACCCACCGATCATAGATGTCCCGAACATTGCGGCTCGCTATTATACTGGGAATCGAAGGACATTCCTCCGTTAACACAAACCTCAGATCATCCACACTTAATATCGTATTTATGTTGGATTTCTAGTTTGAATATCCTTCTCCATTAAACTTATCGGAAGCAAGCAGTTGTATAATTGAATTTGACATTGCTGAAAAAATTTAAACAAAATCTATTAAACTTATGCGTCAGAATAGTTGCTACTGTGGGGCAGTAAAAATAACTTTTACTGAAGCAAGACAATCCTGACCAAATACTATATCAGAATTACCCTTTATTCCTATAGTTCATTTGGTTATCATTTTTGGTCAAGATCTTTACCAACAATTTTAGTAATTCTTGTAAGTATGACTCGCAATTTTCAGATCTTATTGAACGGTATGAATATGCCCCCGAGGTGGAAGACAATATCAAAGATGGAATATAAGACCCTATTCATTTCTGAAACTTGGATTGTTCCAAATCCTATGTTACAACCCTCTGTGGGGATCGTTGTGGTTAACGACTAGCTAGTGCCGTCTAAAAATGACAGCAGCTGCAACATAGGAATCTCACGGTTCAAACTAATGGAGGAAACCGTAGGATAATGTTGACAAATTTCCTTCACCCACTTACTATGAACTACTTCCCCCCATTCACCTTGTTATTGACCCATGCAAACACTTTCTGAATGGAATGGTCGTGGTAAAAGTGACATAAAGCTGAGCATGGATCTCATGATGTGAACTCTTGAGGACGTGAGAGCTAATAACTATATATCGAATATATTGTTACTCTCCCACTGAAGTATTCTAAATGTTTGGGTATTTATTTACTTAGGTCTAAAAATGGCTAACTTTAAACAACCTGTCTATATTATTTTTATTTTTATCCAAGTATAACATTTATATTTGGATATTAACCTACGATGTCTAAATGTTTAAACCAATTTTAACCTCACACCGCTCACACAAGCTCATAAAATCAGTTAACAACGCTCAATATTTCGGTCATAATCCCCAAGTCAGAGGTGTTACACCGTCAACTTAAGTACACCCAGCCTTAGACAAGTTTAGGCACCGATTTGAGTTTGTAACCAAATTTTATAAGGTAACAATCTATTTTAACTGTTAATATTAGTTGTTAACCTAAGTGAGCATGCTATTTATCTTTGTTATGAATTTTAAAGTCTAATTTCATTTTATAACAAACTTATAAAATAAACATGTTTTAATATACCATGACATGCTTCAAAGGTATCCAAAATCAATATAACAATTACATCATTTTTTAACAAACCCTAGAATATGCATATTATATATATTATAACTAATTATAACATACAATAATACATGTAACATGTTTACCTATGGTGGGATTTTAAATCTAAATGACATACTTTATGCATATAAAAAAAATATTTAATTATAACAAACATTAAATGCTTAAATAATTAAACATAAAACTGATATGGTTTTTGGTTTTGGCATTTTAAAACAAATAAAGGCTTAAGTATTACAAGAATCAGCAAAACCGGCTTCAAAAAACTTCTAGACCGCTCGAACCGCCTTGAATCGGGCAAAACTCATCGAGTATTAGCAAGCAACGAACATCGAGTATGCTAGTAAGAATCGAGGATGACATCGAGTATCATCGAACATCAAATATTTCACAAAAATACCATCGAGTAGACACCATCGACCATCAAGTAAGGCATCTAGCATTGAGTATCGAATATTTCATGAAATATCATCGAGTAGATGCATCGACTACCATTGAGTATGGCATTATGCATCGAGTACCATCGAGTATGGCATTGTGCATTGAGTGTTTCATGAAATTTTATCGAGAATGCCATCGTGTATCCCATCGAGCATTGAGTATCTGGCAGAAATTCGAATTTCCAGTTCCTGTTGCTTCAACCTTCTTCACTTATTTCTTCAATTACATCCTAATTGCAACTCTAATAACTCCAAACAAATTACAGACTCTTAAAAACATATTAAGGCTCACCAAACAAGAGCCAATTACAAGAGTTATAACATAATTTAAAAGATTCAAATGCCAAAACATTGAAAAATCATATTAGTACACTATTTTCATACAGTTCATGAAAAACACCCACCAAACTCAAATTAACAATAGTTAAGGGCTTAAATCATGCTCTGATACCAATTGAAGGAGTATTATAACATGCAACGGAAGAATTCAGAATCAATAAGTACTTAAACTACACTTAATTTGAGTTTTAAATATGCTATTCATGAGGTTTACATAAGAGGGTTTGAACAAGACAATACCTTTGTAGTTCTCATCACGATTTCAGCAGAATCTCCACAAGTTTGAGTTGGATTCTTCAGATAGACCACCAACAAAATCTTCTCCATTACGCTCAAGAAAGAATGTGTGGTGGAAACACTCCAAACAAGCTGAATTGAAGATGAACTTGAGAGAGAGTGTAAGGGTTTTTAGTTTTGCAACAACTTGGATAAAAATCTCAGAGATCTCTCTAAATTCCATGCATGAAGCTTCATTATATAGACTCATTTCATGCATTAGAACATGGCTGCATGTAGGGCAACTCTTACTTGGTATTGATTGAAGAACTCCTGGTGGAATTTGGTGATAAAACACCATAAGAGATGTTAGTGGATTTTTCCAATTTTTGAGAAAAATCCATTAACTAAAATCAATTTTAATGAAATTTATTTTTCTTTTTAAATAAAACTATTTTATTTAAATTTTAGTTTTATAAAATTTAATTCAAAATTAATTTAAATAAAACTAATTTAATTAATTTAATATCTTAATATTAAATTAATGAAACATCAATTCCACCAATATGATTCAAATTCATATAATCAATATTTAAATCATAATTTAAATATTAATTGATTCTCCAATCTCGTTTTAATTTGGACAAGATTAAAATTTTTAATTGCATTGTATACAATCAATTGAAAACCCTAAAACCGAATTTGAAAATTTCAAATTCATAACCCTAAATTCAAAATTCATCCAATCAATACTCAATTTATTATTCCAATTTATGAGCTAGTAGAAGGACCTACTGGACCTACAAATCATGAGCTCCAACGATTTGTAATCAATTGGCTAAACTCTTTAAACCGAATTAATTATGTTTCATTAACCATCAAGACACACCACTATATCTCGATAGTTGCACTCTCCTCGCTATAGATGTATTTCTGTCCATGTTAATCTTAATCAGTAAGTCGATCCTTCACAGGTCATTTGTATTTACAGCTGGGTCAAAATTATCGTTTTACCCCAGTAAATACATTTGTTTCCTTAAGCTCTCACTGATCCTTTAATGAACAACTAATTCATAATACCACTTATGAATTAGTCCCTTTTTATCATGAGAGAGTGGGGCCCCGATTGTTTAAAACTAGGATTCAACACTTAGGAGAACAACCTATCTGCTAACCCTAAAATGGGTAGAAGTGAATTCCATCTCACAAGGCTATGTCCCTAGCTATCTATCCGGTCTTATC
The DNA here is from genome assembly GCF_027475165.1 of Benincasa hispida. Taxonomy (NCBI): domain Eukaryota; kingdom Viridiplantae; phylum Streptophyta; class Magnoliopsida; order Cucurbitales; family Cucurbitaceae; genus Benincasa; species Benincasa hispida. Next base: position 45,086,618 of record NC_143478.1, on the reverse strand, counting down.
CCCAAAATGGAAGGCTTATTGAACAATGTTGTTGGTCTACTTTCACCCATGCAGATCAAAGGACAATCCCAAACAGACAGGAGTTCATAGCTAGCTTAGGATTAAGATTGAGTTATCCTAGGTTACTTTTAGTATGAAATAGTCAGTTTTAACAGTAAACGATCGTTATAAAGAAAAGTGACTATTTCGTGGTCCAACCTTTATGCAAACTCATTGCATAGGATGCCCCCACTCACATGTCTTACATGAATGATCTGTGGATCACATCATTTGTATTACCTATACAAAATGGGCCGCATCTAATAGTGTTACCAGGATGAGATGCCCAATTTCATCCATATACTTATAGATCATTTAGGCTATATACTATTAACTTGATCCTGTTTATGTCACTACATAGAGTTAAAGTATTCATACCATAGCCATGGATATATTTATTAGATTTTCATAATAGAATGCAATATCAATCACTTTATTGAATAGGATACTCAATAATATTCAATTGATAAATAGAATGTTTAACATGAAATTTACGAACTGCAAGTTCTAGCACATTCCTAACATGAAGCTCTATACTTCCTTCAAAATAAAAAATTTTCTTTGGAAAGTTTTTCATAAGATTTTGCCTACGAATGTTAACCTGACTAAAAGACAGGTTATAATTCAACATTGTTGAATCTGAAGTTCATGATCTTTTTCATTGTAAAAGAGTGATTAAAATTTGGGAAGAATATTTACCTGCTGCTTTGGTGGGGGGCTAGTGAATGGTCCAATCTGTGAGGTGCTGGTGTGGATGGCTGGGAAGTTGAGCATTGAAGAATAATTGAGATTTAGTGTTGTGAGCTAGGCTATTTGGGAAGATAGAAATAAGATCTTTTGTTGTTCTCCTCTCACTCCCCTAAACGTAAAGATTGATTGGATCGAAAATTTTATTTCAGAAGTTAAGCGGGTGGATGGTTAGTGTGGTTTGGTGCCTGAGAGTGTTAGTTGTGTGTCGAATCGAGTTGATGGAGATGGGCATTTAGGCAGCATTCATCCATCATCGAGGTGGATCTCGTCGGTGAGGGATAATTTCAAGTTAAATGTTGATGCAGCTTGTAACTCAAACAAATTGGGGGTTGGATTGAGGGTGGTGATTAGGGATGCGGCCGGTGTGGTTATTGTGGCTCAGACGTTGTTTTGATCGGGTTGTTTGAGTGCTAAGGTGGGGGAGATTCTCGCATTGTTGGCTAGGTTGCAGATGGCCGAGACCATGGGTTGCGGATGTTGTGGGTTGAAGTTGATGTTGAGGTGGGGGTAAGGAAGCTTTATTCCTTAGCTTTCTTTCTCTCTTCTTATGGTGTGATCTATGTTAAAGCTTTGCTTTATGTTTTAAGCTTGATATTTAAGGCCTTGTCAGACCTCTAAATCCCGAAGCATATGACATGGTAGGTGGGTCATGTCGAGTAGGAAGGTGCACACTCAGGGCTAACAAGAGGTTAACCAAGACACCATACGAGCGAACACACAACAAGCTAACCAAGGGTTAACGTGACACAGAGCACTGTGTGGGCAGATGGCCCCCACCCTGTGCCTAGAGGTTAGCACGGGCGCTTGGTGCGCAGGTGGCGCACACGAGACTATCGAGGTGTGACTGAGGCTAGCAAGGCACACGGAGGAACATGCGTTTAGGCACACATGCATCACACAACAACAGGAGGCGTGCACGTGCATGCACAATCAACACGGGCAACGACGCACTCCATGGATGAAGGCATTGGGTGCGCCCAAGGCCAGGCAGGCATAAGGGAATCACAGGTGCATGCCAGTGACGAGCGGTAAGGCGACATGCACACTGTGTGCGGGAGAGGCAGCCTTGGTGCCATCCTGGCACAAGCAATCAAGCGGGTACTCAAGGTGAAACACGCTTGGTTTGAGACAAGGGGAAGCACATTCCATCAAGCTCTTGGTTACATAGCTTGTATGCACGACATGTGGCAAGTATTTTGAGAGACACTTAATAATAAGAGATTATTATTAAGTGTGTTTGTCCAAATAAGCTAGTAAGCATGAATGTAGATATTAAGTATGCTTGTCCAAATAAGCTAGTAAGCATGAATATAGGCAAGAGTTATGGACGTTCATAATCATGGGCATCATGGGTGGTTCTTAATTTGTAGGAATATGGTCCTAAAAATAAGTAAGTGGGAAGTGGAGACTATAATTAGGAAGAGAAGTGGGCATGTCTCTCCTAAAATGCAGGAGATCATGGGACATGGGTGAGTGGCCCTAACTAATTCAAGAGTAATGGGTGGTTAATCCACACTAGGCCACTCTCCCCATATTTCTCTCCTACTTCCACTCCCTCCAATACTATAAAAGGTTGACCTTGGGGGTTGTCTGAGGCATCCAACCCTTTAGACATTTTACTCCCTTTTGGGAAGGATCCCTTGCTAAGTTCTCCCATATAGGGAGACTTTCGGTCTCGAGTCTTGTAAGTGTGGGTTTGATAGCCTTTGATAATAAAGTGTTATGTTTCCACCAAAGTGTAAATGTCGCTCTTCTACTCCTCTCTAACCAATATACATTGTGAGTGTATGAGTTAAAAAATGCCATATAGGCTCTTGCGTGTGTTTGAGTGGTTATGCGGATGTTTCAGGCAAGTTCATTGTAGGTTGGTCAAGGAAACCTCCTTGGTGCCGCACGGGGTTAAGGGCAAAAAATTCCATGGTGGGATTCTCCCCCATGACAGTTAAGTTTGTTCCTAGAAGTTGTAATAGAGTGGCTGATGAGAGCGCAAATACATGCGTCAAATTATAATATAATGGAACGGTCAAGAGATCGAGTATCGTCCTCTAGGAAATTAGTTTGACTCTTTTAGCTATTCAAAGATTTTTCTAATTTTATTTAGAGGACTGGAATGTGATGAAAATCTAATTAATCTAATCCTAAAAAGGAAATAAAAGATAACACTAGGGCAAAACTAGACAAAGACACAGGTATGATTTCGTTAAATGGATTAACTGAATAAATTATCTAGACCTTAGATGATTTCATGTTAATTATAGACCTAAGATTCTTATATCCAGGTATCCTCTTTTGAGCTCAACCCTTTCTAATAACTAACCATTAATTCAGCTCCATACAATTACTTGATTAGTTACAACATTAAGTTTCTCTATCATTAGTCTCTATTAATCTCCTATCACTTTTGTACATTAACAATTTAACATGCTAGATCTAATCTAATGCTCTCTTTCTCAAGCAAGACATTAAGTAAAGAACATTCAAATAATGGCCAATTATTCATAAGCATAAGACTAAGCATGTCCAAATAAATTATGCATAAATCGAATCTAAGAATAATTAACTCAATTCAAGCAATCCATAAAACTAGATCAAAACCCTAAGAACAAAAATTAGTCACTCATGGTTACAACACAAACAAAGACCATTCATGAAGTTTCTAAATACAAAGGAAAAGAAAATAAAAAAGGGAAGAAGATGCAAGTCGGGTTCTTGACTGTCGTCCTCAAATCCGGAATCGCAACCCAACAAACTCTTCAAATCTTCAATCCTTTGAAGCTCTAAGATGCTGCTTCTGTCCAGAATTACACTCTACGTGGAGGCCTTGCCACATCAATTAAACCCTAAAATCAGCCCTAAGTCGCCTCCTCTTCTAATCTAGCAAAACATTGCTTTTATAAACAGCAATCGTAGTGTTGCGACGCTGGGAGACAGTGTTGTAACGCTGCCTAAAAAAAGGAACATGTTTCTTTCCGTAGCGTCATGATGCTCTCAGTAGTATTGCGATGCTGCCCTATTTTCTAAACCTCTCGGGTCTTCAGCGTCATGGTCATAACGCTACGCATGACGCTACCCTATTTTTCACTCTTACCGCTTCTTCCACTTTTCTCCCTATGATCCATTGCCCTAGGTCAAACTTTTGACCTCCTTGGGGTATTTTGGCATTTAATCCTCAAAATTGCTTATTCCGATCCAACTGCTTGATTTTCTACAATTAAATATAAAAAGCATCAAAGATCTCATGTTAAGCATGAAACTAACTAAATTTTAAACCCAAAAAATGCATTTTTGGAGTGCATTTCAGTAGCCCATAATGCTGTGTCATTGCTCTTCTGATGTGTGGACTTATGACCTTCCTGTTTGGCTATCTCTAATTGTGGGAAGTGAGAAGGTTGGAAGTTGTGATTATTAATGTTATTGATTGATCTGTTTGTTTTCAAAAAAGAAAAAAAAAAGAAAAGAAAACTACAGGAAACATAAGAAAATGATCTATAATTGACAAGGAAATAAAGTTTTATTGAGGTAAAGGGGAAATATTTTAACGTTGGACCTTTAACATTGTATGATAAAATATACATGCTATTTATGTTGTCGATCATAATCCATACACAAACTACCTATAGATATCAGTGATATTGTATATGTTATGTTCATGAAACATTCATTAATTCTATCAAGTAGTCAATATTTAACGTCTTTATAAACAGAAAGATTATATACACGATATTAGATCTTGCAGAGGATAAATCAAAGGAAAACATAAACTTCTAAACTTCTTGGTAAGATGTGATTTTCTTATTGAACATATTGTTGTGTTTTTTTTTTCCAAAATGTTTAACATGAACTTCTTTTAATTAGATACACTGGTTTGATGTTTTCTTGACAGATATGGTAGATGGTACTAGTGTGCCCCTCCACATTTGGTGTACACATTTTGGTAGGGTATAGAAATCTTACAAAAAGAATATATTGATTGATGATACTTTTTTATGAACATGAAACAATACAAAAGTAGTAGAATGATACAGAAACAAAATTGTAGGAAAAAAAGAGAAAAGAGAGAAATAGTGTATATATGTTAGAGAAATTGCATAATTGTAGTATTGAAAAAGGAAAATAGCTAAATAGAGCCATAAACAATTGCACAATTGTAGAAGCATAACCCAAATCTCCACAACCCAAATAAGCGTCACATACTTTATTAATAATTCCATTTTTCATGTCAATTGATTGTTTGAAAGGATGGAATTTTGAGTTACTATGGGGGTGTTTGGCCTGTGGGTTTAGAATTAGGGGGATTTGGAATTTGAAGCCCAACCCATGTTTAGGTCCTTGGAATAAAATTTTCAGGATTAAGAAACAAAACCCACAAGTTTGGAATACATTTTTTAATGAATGCCATAAGTCTGGAAAAAAATTTCATCTCCTACCTTTTATCAATAGTTTTCGATGACTGTTGGTTGACTTCGTGATAGACCGTCAATGACCAATTTTCTTAACCATCAGTGATCAATTGCTATGACTGTCACCATCAACAGCGACCGTTTTAATCATCGACAACCGATCATTGTGACCATCAACGACTAAACATTGTGATCGTTAACGACCAACCATTATGACCGTTAATGATCGAGCATCGTAACTATTAACGATCGACCGTAGTGATGGACAATGAAAAAATATCATGACCTTTGGCAACTGATTGTCATGAAGATTGGCGACCGACCTATCATCTTAACCATCGATGACGGTTGACCATCTTCATGATTGATGGGCAATCATCTTGATCACCGACGATTGGCCATTACGATTGTTAATGATCGATCATCTTAACTGTCAGCCATTGTTGAACGTCTTAATCGTCGGTAGATGATCGCCTTAACCTTCGATAATCGACCGATCATTGTGTCATCTTTAATTGATCGTTTTGATCCTCTTCAACCGATGCATGGTTTCCGGTGATAGTCGACAATTGTTGTCGATAGGCCGCCTATGACTGTTGGTCGTTACCAACATTTTTCCTCCATCTCCCTTTCTACCTCCATTTTCCCTTAGATTTCTCATTCCTTTCCCGTCCTTTATTTCACAAAAATTAAAAAAAATAAAAAAGAATCTCACTTATTCGAGGATCTTCTTCGCTGAAGCATTGTGTTGATTATACTAGTCGTGGACTCGTGAATAGTCAAATGTTCTTTGTCGCCCACTACCCACTATTGTCACTAGGGTTTTGTTTTTGTGTTTTCCTATATTTCTTCTTCTTCCTCTTTCTCCCCTTTTTACTCAGAAGCTCTAAAGACTGAAGTGTTGCATCAATCATGCTGCTCATGAGTCATCAGATTCTCTTCATCGATCGTTGCATTAATATTTTTGGTTATATGGTCATCCATTGGCGATCACCAACAATTTTTTTCTTTTCCTCCTTTCTCCACTTTTTTCTTTCAATTTCTCATTTCCTTATCTTTCCACTTCATTTTCCCAAAAAATAAAAAATAAATAAAAACAAACTAATGGATTAAGAATGCTATTAAATGCAAACTTCAAAGGTAAAACTCAATTCATGATGATAAAAAAAGAAGAGATAATTTAAAGATTTAAAACAAAACTATCTTTGTTATAAATGTGTTAGCATACTAAATTTCAACATTTACTACTTTGTTTTCAAAAGATAAATTTGTTATTTAAAAAGAGATAAATTAGAAATTTAAAGACAAACTAAACTTGTTATAAAACTTAATTTCAAAGCTTTGTTAAAATCTATTTTTTTTAATATATAAAATAACTAAATCATTGTCATTCATACATTGTTACCATGGAAATGAATGGACCAAATTAATTAATTTAGGATTACAAAAGACAAAGCTAATATAAATATCATTTAAAAATGAATAGTTTAAATTTTTCTTTCAATTATCATAAAAAATAATACAAGATACACTAGAGGTTATACAATTCACAAAACAACCACTAAAAAACAGGAAAAAAAATTAGATTACCTAAAGTCATATCTTCACTCCAAACACAGGCTTCAGAATCCCAGACTTTCAAACCCTATACCCCAAACACAACATTTGTAATTCCTAGACTTCAGAACCCCTTCAAATAAGCCTTTAGGCATTTAAATCCCAAACTGCACCCCAAATGCCCCCTTAGGGGTATTCATAGGTTGGGTTGGGTTGGGTTGAAGGACTTTTTAGACCCATCCCAATTGTTCGGGTTGTAAATGAAAGAATACGCGAGTACCCATTACGAAAAAATCGCGTCCTGATTTTAATTTTACATAACACGCAAAGAAGATATGTGAGGAAATAGAATACACATGATCAATTAAGTGTATATATATATATATATAGATAGATAGATAAATTAAGAAGAAGAAAAGATTCGAAACGTACCCTTGAAGACTAGTTTCTTCACGATTTCCTCTCCAAAAACTTCGAACACGAACAATAAAAAACACGGCAACAAGTGTTCAAAACCAACATGTTGGGTTATATGTCCTAAAACTCACAGTTTGTAAAGTTAAACATATTCAATTATCAATAAAGATGTTATTCAACGTTTCTTCAATAAAGTTATTATTGAATAAATTGCACTTATAAAGTCTAAATCCAATAAACTAAGATCCATGGCTATTATATGAATACTTGAAATTTATGTGGAGACATAAATATGGATCAAGTTCGAGTAAATAGCCAAAACTGTCTATAGTATACGAATAAGGTTGGGTGCCTTCTTTTGGTAACACTATTGGATGCGGCCCACTCTGTAGTTGTTGCAATTTGTTGTAAAGGTACTACAAACGAAGTGATCCTAATTCGTTCATATATTGACATAAGGAGTGGGAGCGTCCTATGTAATGAGTTTTCATAAGATCGGACCAAGAAATAAGTCACTCTTACTTTATAATACTGTTTACTATTTAAGACTGACTATTTCGCTTAGATGACTTAGGTAACTCGATCTTAATCCTGAGCTAACTATGAACTCCTGTTTATTTAGGGTTATCCTTAAATTTGAATAGATGAGGGTTGACTCAATAGCATCGGCTCAATAAGTCTCCTATTTTAGGGGTAAGACCGAGTAGATAGCTGGAGACATAGGGTGCAATAAGAAATTCATACCTACCCGATTTACGGATAGGAGAAAGGTTGTTCTCTTAAATACTGAATCCATATCTTGAACAAGGGGCCTCACCCTCTTATTGGCCCGAGAGGGATCCAGTTTAGTGATTGGTTCACAAACCAATTGTTCATTAGAGGGTCAGTGAGGAGAGTGCAATTATCGAGCTATGGTGGTATGACTTGATAATTAACGAATATTGATTAATCTGGTCTAAAGAGTTTTAGCCATTTAATCTTAAATCATTGGAGCTCATGATCAATAGGTCCATAAGGTCCCTTTACTAGCTTGTAAAACATGAACACCTTGAATTAATAAATTGAATGAATTTGGAATGATATCTATTTGAATTGTTCAAATTGAATTTCAATTTACAAATGTTCAAATTGAAATTAAGGTTTGATTTTAAATAAGCTCAAATTCAAATTAGGTTTGTATAATTATATTTGATATAATTAAACGTTTAATTTATTAAAATTAAACGAAATTGGAGAGTTTATAATATTTAAATATTGATTTAAATATTAATTACATGAATAGGATTCATGTTTTAAATTAATTGATAAGATATACAAGCATGCAACGGAAGCAAACATAATCAATAAGTACTCTAACTACATTTAATTTGAGTTCTAAAAGCATGCTTTGACAGAAGATCAAAAGAAGGTTTCTTATGAACATACCTTTGATGAATTCTCCCAACTTCAAGCTGCTTTTCACGTGATTCCAGCTCCAATTCAGTAGTAAACCATCAAGAGATCTTTTCTACTATTCTTAAGCTTGAATTTGAATGGTGGAACTCCAATTAGAGTGAATTTGTGAAGGGTGTTTGTGTGGATTTTGGTCAAGACGATTTTCTGTAGCAATCATCTAAAGAACTCAGAAATTCACCCTTCCAGTCTTAAATTTTAGAGCTTTTATACACAAAGTGCATGCAAGTATTCAATACTCAGCTCAATGCTAGTAGCAACTTCATGAAGAAGTGAGATTTGTGTGTAAATTTGGGAGGAACACCTCCTACTTGGTGTAAATGTGGGAAAAACCCACTCAAACCAAGATTTCAATTTCAAATTTTAATCAATTCTAAAATTAACTAAAATGTGATTTAATCAATTCATAATTAATTAAATCTAGATTACCAAAATTCAATTTCTTAAATTGAAGGAAAATTGAAAATTAATTTTATTTTAATTAATCGAACATATTTAATTAATTAAATAATTTAATATCAAATATTGAATTAATCACGCCCAATTTAAAACATGAATTCTATTCATGTAATTAATATTTAAATCAATATTTAAATATTATAAACTCTCCAATTTCATTTAATTTCAATAAATTAAACGTCTAATTATATCAAATATAATTATACAAACCCTAATTTTAAATTGAACTTATTCAAAATCAAACCATAATTTCAATTTGAACATTTTCAAATTGAAATTCAACTTGAACAATTCAAATTGATATCATTCAAAATTCACTCAATTTATTAATTCAAGGTGCTCATGTTTTACGAGTTAGTAGAGGGACCTTATAGACTTACAGATCATGAGCTCCAACGATTTAAGATTAATTGGCTAAAACTCTTTAGAACAGATTGATCAATATTTGTTAATTATCAAGTCACATCACTATAGCTCGATAGTTGCACTCTCCTCACTATAGATATATTTGTGTCCACTTGATTTAACCAAAATCAGTAAGTTGACCCTTCACAGGTTGTTCATAATAACGGTTGGGTCAAAATGTTGTTTTACCCTCAATATTACATCTTGCTCCTTAAGTTCCATTGACCCTCTAATGAATAATTGGTTTGTGATACAATCACTAAACCGGATCTTTCTCAGGCCAATGAGAGGGTGTGGCCCTTTGTTCAAGACCTAGATTTAGTATTTAAGAGAACAACCTTTCTCCTATCCCTAAATCGGGTAGGTGTGAATTCCTTATTGCACCCTATGTCCCCTGCTATCTACCTGGTCTTACAACTGATATAGGAGGCTTATTGAGCCAGCGCTGTTGAGCCAACCCTCACCTATACAAATCTAAGGATAATCCCGAATAAACAGAAGTTCATAGTTAGCTCAGGATTAAGATCAAGTTACCTAGGTCATTAAGGGAAATAGTCAGTCTTAAACAGTAAATAGTGTCATAAAGTAAGAGTGACTTATTTCTTGATACGATCTTATGCAAAATCATTTCATAGGACGCCCCCACTCCTCATGTCAATATATGAACGAATCAGGATCACTTCATTTGTAGCACCTTTATAACAAATTGCAACAATTATAGAGTGGGTCGCATCCAACAGTGTTACCAGAATAAGACACCCAACCTTATTCGTATATTACAGACCGTTTTGGCTATTTACTCGAACTTGATCCATCTTTATGTCTCCACATAAAGTTCAAGTATTCATATAATAGTCATGGATCTTAGTTTATTGGATTTAGACTTTATAAGTACAATTTATTCAATAACAACTTTATTGAAGAAATGTTGAATAACATCTTTATTGATAATAGAATATGTTTAACTTTACAAACTGCGAGTTTTAGGACATATCACCCAATAATACTCCAACGTGGACTAAAACTCCAGTGGATAAAATATATAAATAATGTTGAGTACAATGAGAGAATAAAAGGTATAAATACAATAAACTAGGGCATCAAATACCCATAAATTCTCCCACTTCCCTATTAATAAGTATCTCGTAGACCTAGTCCTACTAGGTGACCCTTGAACACTTTAGCTGAGAGAACCTTTGTAAATGGATCAACTAAGTTATTTCGTGAGGCTATCTGTGTGATGACCACGATTCCTCTATGTACAATCTCCCCGACGAGATGGTACTTCTGCTTGATGTGTTTTGCATGTTTATGGCTTCGAGATTCCTTTGAGTTTACAACTGCTCCACTATTATCGCAATATAGGGTGACTGACAAGTGCATATTTCGAACCACTTCCAAATCTGTTAGGAACTTTTTGAGCTATACTGCTTTTTTTGTTGCTTCACTTGCAGCTACATACTTAGCTTCCATTATGGAGTCAGTAATACAACTTTGCATGATACTTCTCCATACTACTGCTCCTTCATCAGAGTGCATACTGACCCCAAAGTTGATTTCCTTGAATCCATATCAGTCTGGAAGTCAGAATCAGTGTATCTAGTAAGGATCAGATCCTTAGTACCATACACGAGCATATAATTCCTCATTCTCCAAAGATACTTGAGAATGCTTTTAACTACAGTCCAATAATCATATCCAGGATTGGATTGAAATATGCTGACTATTCCAACTGCATAGCATATGTCGGGACGAGTACACAACATAACATACATTACACTCCCTACTGTTGATGCATATGGAATTCATTTCATAACCTCAACATCTTGAGGTGTCTTAGGATTTTTTTCCTTAGATAGATGAATTCCATGTCTAAAAGGCAACATCCCTTTCTTGGAATTTTCCATTTGATATCTAGACAACATCTTGTCTATATAAGAAATTTGAGATAATGCTAAAGTTCTATTCTTTCTATTTCGAACTATTTGGATCCCAGAAACATACTGCACTTCACTCAAGTCTTTCATTTGGAATTGCATAGCAAGCAATCTCTTCATGTCAGCCAGAAATTTGACTTCATTTCTTATAAGTAGAACATTATCAACATACAACACCAAAAAAGTGAAAATTTTGCTAACGATTTTCTTGTAAACACAAGGTTCGTCAACATTTTGTTCAAAATCATAAGATTTGATCGCAGTATCAAATCTCATATTCTAGGATCTAAATGCTTGTTTCAACCCACAAATGGATCGATTAAGCTTGCAAACTTTTTGCTTTTGACCCTGTTCTATAAACCCTTCTGGTTGAGACATGTAAATATTCTCTTCAAGATAGCCATTTAGGAAGGCTGTCTTAACATCCATTTTCCAGATTTCATAATCATAAAATGCAGCTATGGAGAAGAGTATTCTAATAGACTTTATCATAGTAACTAGAGAGAAGGTTTCTTCATAGTCTACCCCCTTTCCTTGGGTAAACTCTTTTGCCACAAGCTTGCTTTATAGGTCTGTACCTTACTAGCTTGGTCTCGTTTTCTCTTGTAGATCCATTTGCAACCGATGGGTTTTACCCCCTCAGGTTGAACTACAAGATCCCAAACAAAATTGAAGTACATCAACTCCATTTCAAGGTCCATGGCTTTAATCCATTGGTCTTTATCCACATCAACCATTGCTTGTTTAAAAGTCAATAAATCCTATAAACCATCATCTAGTATGATGACTTGAGTTTTAGTTAAACCCATATACCGATCAGGCTATTGCACAACCTTCCCACTACGTCAAGGCACTCTTAGCTCTTGAGAAGGATATGAAATACCAACCTCATCAATAACTCTTGTTGATGGACCCATTCTATCAACAACCCTTGTTGATGTATTTGTCGTTTCTCTGGACATTTCTTCTATGATGCATGGTTAATGCGATGAAATAATGGTGTAGAATGCGATGGTGGAATAGCGTTGTGCATGCAAGTTTTCTTAGCAAGATCCAAGTATAAATCCTACTGAGTTGCTTGGTAAGCCCAGGGTCGAACACAAGGACTAAGGAAACAGTATGCGATGGTAATTTTTGATTACTTTGTGGTAATAAATAAATCAATGCATTGGTTGGAGTGTTGTTTAAAGTATAAAGCCTATACGGCGCATTTGAGAAAAGAGCTAATAATACAGAAGTACAATGAGTATGCAAGGGAACGGGTTGAAAAGGGATTTAGCTAACACTTCCTAAGATTGCGTTCATGTTATGCGATCATGCTACATACATACAACAAGTCATCTCTCAATGCAAATGCTATGGCTTCTAATTTTATAATGCATGTGATGTATGCAATGATGTCTATAGGACTTACATCTAAGCCTCTATTCTTGTCTATGCGATGATGAATGGCACACACATACACAAGGCGACCGCATACTACCATAACCTATTTCTAGGGTGCATGCGATGCATGTTGGCAAACAGAGTTTATCTCTAAGTCTCTATCTCTTGCTTATGCAGATCTAATCTTGCTTTCTCAAGTCTAGATTTTAACCTAGCTCTCTCAAGTCTTAGGTTCTTTCTTTAGACTCTCTCTCGAGTAGCTCTAAAGGAGTGATGAGCGCAACATAAGACAAGATGATCGCATGCAATGAAGATCCTAGGTCATGTTAGCTAAGTACTTCTCAACCCATTCGAAGGTTTAGTTACTCATGCGTATTGTAAAGAGAGTGAACAGATGTAGAAATGCAAGTCCCATTCTATATACGAAATCGAAATACAAAATGATGATATGAAATAAAGATAAAGAGGCTGGTAGCAATTTCTTGCTTCCCAAGACTTTTACACTGTTCTTCTCTACTCTGCTCAAAAGACATTCTTTCTCTCATAAGAGTCGGCCCTCTCTCTGTTTTCCATGCTCCTTGGCACTCTCTCGAGCTGACCAAAATGATCTTCTGGTGTCTTCTCTTTTCTCTCGCTTCCGCCTTCTAAGTATGAGGAAACTATGAACTAAGGCTAACTATCTTCTATATGGCTCAGCTGGAATGAAAAACCGAACTCCTTCAATGAAGGTGGTCTTCGGTAATTATAGAGCTTCAGGGTGAAAAGCTTTTTCTCTCAAATGATTGCACTGATGGGATGTCATTAATTATCTGTATGATGCGCCGAATAATTGTCACCAAAAAGTTGAGTGTACTTGCTACAGTGTCGTTAACGGCTTGTCAACTTAATTCAGAATCGACCGTCATCAGCTTTCTGTCCCATCATGATTTATTAAGCTTTCACCTTGATGTACCGGCTCTATGCAGCCACCTTCTTGAGCAGATTTTTGCAAACGCAAACGATCGTATAGCCTTGTGATCACAATCTCTTAATGCGCTCGGACGTTAATTTCCTTGGATCGCAATTCTGCCTTGCGCCAATGCATTTCCTACACAAAATACATAAGTTAGCTATTTTTAATGCGAGGGATGCATGTGATCGCAATATTATAAACTTAATGCTTTTGGACGCAATTTTATATATTTTTACCGTCGCAATCCTTCATTGTTTTATAACTTTGCACTGTAATAACGTGCATTTCTACTTGTTATCACACCCCCAAATTTAAAACAATGCTTGTTCTCAAGCATAAGCTAAAGATTTTTTCTAAAAAGTCGACCGCCTTCTTCTTTTCTAGATTTCTCAAGGTTGCCTTATTCAAATCCTATGTACCAAAATCTCATTAATTCTTATCCAGGTCTCTTCTTAAAATATTTCTAAAATTTAGGGACCGCAAGTTTAACCTTCAAAAAGACTTTACTTGTTTCCAGGGCATCACATGATTTATTTCATATAAAAACTTTTTCAACTGGGGTATTTTTAAATGAATTTTTATCCTTACGTATTTTAGTTATTTTTTTCTTTTTATGACCTTGCGCTGATCCAAGTACCTAGCCTTCATTTTGGCTTGCTCCCACGTATGTCATGCGGACATCCAACTACGAGTAGGATCCGATCGCAACGTTATGATTTTTTTTTTATGTAGAGCCTAAAAATAGCAAGGGTGAAAATGAATATCGCACCCCCAAATTTAAACGCAACAATGTCCTCATTGTTGAAAGATTGAAAGAAGTCATGCGATGCTCTTAGGAAATTTCGTAAAAAAACAGTTTGAAAGAAAGCTGGTAGACCACTAACTTCTAGAAATATTTCATGGGTTGACTGTCCTAAAATTAAGTTGACTCTAGTATATACGAAAAAAATAGAGGCATGCATTTCATCATTGAAATTATAATTGTTAAAGAGAAATAATGCAATGACTTACTAAATTAATCAATGTTAAATGATTGTGCCAACTAACGATGATGCGATGATAAAATTATCAAAGTTAAAATGATATGCAATAGAGCAAAATTTGAAATAAACAAAGTCAAGGAAAGATACAACCCCTAAATTTGCTCTGTGGCCGCATTATGTGTGATCGCATCCTTCTTTGCGCTAAACTACTTTCTTTGATTGCGGTGGCGGAATAAGCCGGTTGCGTCTTTCGCGTAGCTCCTTCGCAATCATTCACCATGATCGTTGCCAAGAAAACATTGAGAGGGTCAAATGAAAAACAAAGTTAACAAAAATTTTCTCCTTCTTCTTATTCTTCTTCTTCTTTTTTTTTTTTTTTTTTTTGTAAATGCAACGGATAACGAAATGATAATAACTATAAAGAGATAGAAATAAGTTCATGAATTGAAGGTTTCAACAGATAATTCACAAAACTTGTGTCCCTGATGAATTTGAATCGCATGATTGTGAGGGCACTGCCCACTTCTTTTTTAATCAGAGTTCCTTAGGTGCACGAAGGCGACCTTGCGATGCACGTCTTCTTTGCGATATATTTTGACTCTTTGCCCGTTAACTTTGAATGCGTTGGTTCTGTCTTCATTTGATAACTCAACCGCGCCATGCGGAAATACCTCTCTGATTATGAAGGGTCCGGACCAGCGTGACTTTAATTTCCTAGGAAATAGTCGTAGCCGTGAATTAAATAATAAGACCTTTTATTAGACTTGGAGATTCTTCTTGCATAATTGTTTGTCATGCCAACGCTTTGCGCGCTCCTTGTAAATTTTTGCATTCTCGTATGTGTGAGTTCTGCATTCCTTAAGCTCGGCCAATTGAAGTTTCATTGCTTCCCTTATGGCCTTTAAGTCAAAGTTTAGCTTTTCCACTACCCACAGTGCTTTATGCTCTAGCTCAAGGGTAAATGACATGCCTTTTCGAACACCAGCGCAGACGGGGACATGCCTATAGGTGTCTTATAGGCGGTCTTGTATGCCCATAAGGCATCGTCCAGCTTTGTTGGCCAATCTTTTCGTGAAGGCTTTACTACCTTCTCCAATATCAGCTTGATTTCTCTGTTGGACACTTCAGCTTGACCATTTGTCTGTGGATGGTATACGGTGGCCACTTTATGGAGGATATTATATTTGAGCAGCAAATTGCTGACGATGTGATTAATAAAGTGGAAGCCCTCATCACTTATTATGGCACGTGGAGTGCCAAAAAGAGTGAAAATATTTTTCTTTAAGAACCTGGAGACTACCGCCGCATCGCTTGCGACGCATAATACCGCTTCTACCCATTTGGAAATGTAGTCGATGTCTAATAGAACGTATTTGTGACCATTCGATTGTGGGAATGGTCCCATGAAGTCAATGCTCCAGACATCGAACAATTCCAATTTTAAGATTATGTTCATGGGCATCGCATGCTTCCATGAAATGTTTCTCGTGCCTTGGCGCCGGTCACATTTCATCGCATAGTCTCTTGCGTCATTGAATAATGTTGGCCAAAAATACCCACTTTGTAACACTTTCGCTGCTGTACATTGGCCTCTAAAGTGTCCTCCATATGGCGAGTCATGGCATTGTGATAGTATGCGTTGGTGAGTAGCATCTGGTACACACAGGCACGAAATTTGGTATGACCCCCTCTTATACAGATTTGGCTCGTCCCAATAATATGATCTGCATTCATGTCTGAGCCACCTCTTTTGGTGGTTTGTATAGTCTTCGAAAAATTGTCCGCAAACCAGAAAATTAACCACGTCCGCATACCATGGTAATTCTTCAATTTTAAATAGCTGCTCGTCTGGGAAAGTTGCGTTCACCTCTGACTGGTTGCAGTCAACTTCTGGATTTTCTAATCTGGATAAATGGTCCGTAACCTGGTTTTCCGTCCCCTTGCAATCAATGATCTCTATATCGAATTCCTGGAGGAGAAGAACCCATCTAATCAATCTCGACTTTGCATCTTTCTTTGTCATCAAATATTTTATCGTCGAGTGATCAGTGTGAATGACTAATTTAGTTCCCAGCAAATAAGCTTTGAATTTTCCAACGCAAATATCACCGCAAGCAATTCTTTTTTTGTGGTCGTGTAATTTGTTTGAGCAGGATTCAAGGTTTTACTTGCATATGCGATGGGGTGTAGCATTGTTTTCTTCTTTTGCGCCAGCACTGCTCCCATCGTATAACCGCTTTCGTCGCACATTAGTTCAAAGGGCTGTGTCCAGTCCGGTGCGATAAACACAGGTGCGGTTGTTAATGTGTTCTTCAATATTTTGAATGCATTGAGGCATTGGTCATCAAAGTCAAACTTTCTTTCTGCCTCCAGCAATGCACTCAATGGTTGTGCAATCTTTGAAAAGTCTTTTACAAATCGCCTATAAAAGCCAGCATGACCTAAGAAGCTTCTGACAGCCTTCAGATTCGCTGGAGGTGGAAGCTTTTCAATCGCCTCAATATTTGCCTTGTCCACCTCCAGCCCATCCTTGGAGACCTTGTACCCAAGCACAATACCTTCCTTCACCATGAACTGGCATTTCTCCCAATTAAGCACGAGGTTCATCTCTTCACATCTTTTCAATATCTTCTCCAAATTGTTGAGACAGACTTTGTATGTTTGCCCATACACCGAGAAGTCGTCCATGAAAATTTCCACAGAATCTTCAAGATATTCAGAAAAGATGGCCATCATACACCTTTGGAAAGTGCTCGGCGCATTGCATAGGCCGAGCGGCATGCGTCGAAACGCAAATATTCCATACGAGTAGGTGATTGTGGTTTTATCTTGATCTTCAGGAGCAATCATGATCTGATTATAGCCGGCATATCCATTCAAGAAGTAATAGAAATCATTTCCAGCTAGGCAGTCTAGCATCTGGTTGATAAAAGGAAAAGGAAAGTGATCCTTCTTTGTCGTCGCATTCAGTTTGCGACAATCCATGCAAATCCAGCATCCAATGACAATTTTTATCGGTATCAGTTCGTTATTTGCATTGGGGACTACCGTCATCCCTCCTTTCTTCGGCACACATTGCACGGGGCTGACCTATGTGTTGTCGGCTATTGGATAGATAATTCCCACGTTTAACCACTTGATTATCTCCTTCTTCATGACATCCTTCATCGCAGGGTTGAGTCTGCATTGATGTTTGATCAATCCTTTATGATTGTCCTCGAGACGAATTCTATGCATGCAGTATGCAGGGCTAATTCCTCTAATGTCTGCTAGTGTCCAACCAATTGCTTTTATGTGCTTTTTCAGGATGCTTAGCAACGCATTCTCTTGATCTTCATTAAGTGCAAAGGAAATTATAATTGGAAGAATTTCATTTTGCCCCAGAAACGCATACTTCAGGTGGTTCGGAAGGGTCTTCAGCTCTATTGTTGGTGGTTGTTCCAAGGATGATTTTGTTGTTTTTCTTTCATCATTCACTGTCAATTTGTCTTCTTTGGATGTGATCATCTAATTTCTTTGGTTCTTGTTTCTGTGATCGCATTGCAGGCTACTATGGATGCGGTCGCATCCTCATCTTCATTTTCATCTTCAGACTTTTCTTCTTCATTCAAACTTGGTTCATTGTCGGATTCATTGAGGCCTTCTTCTTCAAGATATTTCATGGCTCTGATAATGTCAAACCTGAGCTTCTGTCCATTCACACTCAGTGTGATCTCTCCTTTGTACATTAATCTGAGCGCGACCGGTGGATAAAAATGGTCGTCCCAGGATGATGGGTACATCCTTGTCCGCTTCGTAGTCCAGGATGATGAAGTCTGCCGGTAATATAAATTTATTGATTGTAACTAGAACATCCTTCACCTTCCCTTCTGGATGCACAAGGGATCTATTAGCTAATTGGAGAGTCACCGACGTAGGCGCCAGCTGCCCCACATTCAGCCGCTTAAAGATTGAAAGGGGCATCAAGTTGATGCTGGCCCCAAGATCGCAAAGCGCTTGACCGATGTATAACCCGTCGATTGAGCAGGGTTTGGTGAAACTTCCAGGGTCATGCTTTTTGGTGGAATAATGGTTTTTGCTCTTTGTGTCAATGCCACCATTGTGAACTTACCAGTGCCTCTTTTCTTAGTCACCATTGATGGCTTCTTTTATGATGTGGAAATGTGGATGAAATGCGAAGGTGAAAAATATATTGAGCACTCAAGTTTTCTCAACGGAATCCAAGTGTAAACCCCATTGAGTTTCTGGTAAGTCTAGGGTCAAACTCAGGGACTTGTGAAAACAGGTTACGTTGGTATTTTTTAGAAAACTTTGTAGTAACCGGTAACTCAATTAATTGTTGGTTGCTGTTGATTGCAGTAATGAAAAATAAAAAAAATGCGGCGAATTTGAGAAAAATCGGATTGTATGATAGATGCACTGAGTTTGCGGATGAACGGGTTGAGAAGGTCTTTAGCTAGCGTTACTTGGGAATACATCAAACTATGTGATCATGCTACAACCATGCACAACAAGTCATTTTCCAATGCAAATGCGATGCTCCTAAGTCTAGGACGCATGTGTTGAATGCAAAAGTGTCCATAGAGCTTATTCCTAAGTCTCTACTCTTGTCCTATGCAATGATGCAAGATGCATAAAGGCAAGGTGACCGCACACAATCATATTCTATCTCTAGGATGCATGCGATGCATTAATAGCAAACAGTGCTTATTCCTAAGCTTCTATCTCTTGATTATGCGTTCTAATCTGACTCTCCCGAGCCTAGATTTTAACTTGACTTTTCCAAGCCTAGATCTTCTCCTTAGACTACCCTCTCGAGTATCTCTTATGGACGAATGAAGCATACATAATACAAGATAATCGCATAGAATGAAGATTCCCAGTTGTGCTAGCTAAATGTTTCTCAACCCATTTAACAGATTTAGCTACTCATGCGTAAATAACAGAGAGTGAACAGATATAGAGAATTAAATTCCATTTCGATAAATGAGTTGAGTGCAAAATAACAATGGAAGATAAAGGTAAAGAGCCTGGTAGCAATTCCTTGCTGACCGAGGCTTTTACACTGTAAATCTCTATTCGGTTCAAAAGATATTCCTGCTTCCGCAGGCATCGGCCCTATCTCTGTCCTTGAAGCTTCTGGTGCTCTCCCAAGCTTACCAGAACGATATGTCAGCACAACCTTCTTCTCTCGCGTTCGCCTCAAAGTAAAAGAAAATCTAAGAACAAGGCTAAACTATCAACAGAACTGTGAACTTGTAAAACAGCTGAACCTTTTTCTGATAGCGGCATTATGTTTATACTTGCCCCAAGATCACATAGTGCTTGGCCACTATAGACCCCTCCGATGGAGCATGGTATCATAAATATTCCTAGGTCGCCTATTTTTGGTTGGATCATGGCATCTTGCGCTACAACCACTATTGCGATCTTTTCTTCATCATTTTGTTTCTCTTTCAGTCTTTGCAGAGTTGCTGGTGGTTGGACTTCTTCTGTCTCAAGATCTAGAGGCTTAAGGGTGGACATAACTTCAGGGTCTATTTTCTCAAGCTTTTCTGGACTATAGGTTAACAGGTCTTCAGTTGTCACCGTATTCAAGTTGGTCGCAATGGGCTCCTTCCCTACTTCCGCAGTCATGTTGACGCTTAGCAAGGAGACTGCTAAGCATTGTTCCTTCCCGATACCCCCAGCATTGCAAGGGAGCTCAGTTGAGCTCGGCAATGCTCATTGCAGTCCATTTTTAGCTCGCCAGCAATTTGTCCCATTTGAATTTCGAGATTTCTAATGGATGTAGCTTAATTCTGAAGCACTGATTTGTTTTTCTCAATGTATTGCTTCAACAAGCTCTCTAAGGATGAAGATTGCGGTGTTTGTGAGTTGCTAGCTTGGCTATGCGTTGGAACGTTGTTTTGAGGGAAAAATCTGGGTGGCCTTCCTTTTTGTGCCACAGGTTGAAAGCTTTGTTGTTTATTTTTCCACGCAAAATTTGGGTGGTTTCGCCACTCGGGGTTATAAGTATCGGTATAGGGATTATTTCTCATGAAGTATACCGACTGCGGGTTTGTTGGCCATTCTTCCATCGGGTGAGCATCTCTGCAAATGACACAACTTGCGGTCGTTTGAGTAATTGTGTTGACCTGCCCTTTCTTCGCTCCCGTATTATTAATTGTGATGTCTTGTATCAAACTCATCACCGCAGTCATTTGATTTTGCAGGGATGCGATGGCCCCGTTGTTTGCGTCATTTTCTTTTATTCTTAATCTCTGATCACTTTCCCTCCAATCCTCGTGATTTTTGGAAATGTGATCAAGTATACTCTTTGCCTTCTCATATATTTTGTCGAACAAACCACCAGCGACTGCCGCATTGGCAGTGGTTTGCGAAGAGGGATTCAGTCCTTGGTAAAAGATCTCCATTTGCAGGCAGTTTGGTAAGCCATTATGTGGACAGTCTCTTACCAGCCGCTTAAACCTCGCCCAGGCATCGTTGAGCGATTCGTCATCTTCTTGTTCAAAATTTGTTATTAATTTTCGTCTCCGAGCATTCTCGGTTGGTGGAAAATACTTTTTCATAAACTTTTCCACCACCTGTTCCCATGAAGTTATCTCCCCCGGCTCGAGAGAATATGCCCATTTTCTTGCTTGATCGCATAAGAAAAATGAAAATAGAGTGAGTCGAACTTCCTCGGTTGAGATATTCGGGAACACAAAAGTGTTGCAAATTTCTATGAAGCTCTGGAGGTGGGCGTGCGGGTCTTCGCCACGCCTTCCTCCAAACTGCCCAGCAGCCTGGATCATCTGCAACATTATCGGCTTCATTTCAAACCTCGATCCATCTAACGGCGGCCTCATGATTCCTGGAGAGAAATCATAGAGGTTAGGCGACATATAGTCCCAAATTGGTCTATTGTGGTCATTCGCCAGAAGGATGGGGTTAGCCATAATATTGTTCGCATTAGCGACCCTTGCTTCCGGTTGCTCTGCCATTTTTGGTGTTCTCTCTTATTGTTGGCGGTTGTCTCTTAGTCTGCGTTTGAATGTCCTCTCAATCTTTGGGTTGTAATTCACTAGAGATTGAGAGTCTGCAAAGAAATCAGAAAAATTACAGTTAGCACACTATTTTGCTAAAATCCCTGGCAACGGCACCAAAAGCTTGATGGCTTATTTTATGATGTAGAAATGTGGATGAAATGCGATGGTGAAAAATGCGTTGAGCACTCAAGTTTTCTCAGTGGAATCCAAGTATAAACCCCAGTGAGTTCCTGGTAAGTCCAGGGTCAAACTCAAGGACTTGTGAAAACAGGTTGCGTTGTTAATTTTTAGAAAACTTTGCGGTAACCGGTAACTCAATTAATTGTTGGTTATTGTTGATTGCGGTAATGAAAAATAAATAAATGCAGCAGATTTGAGAAAATTCGGATTGTATGATAGATGCACTGAGTATGCGGATGAACGAGTTGATAAGGTCTTTTGCTAGTGTTACTTGGGACTGCGTCAAACTATGCAATCATGCTACAACCATGCACAGCAAGTCATTCTCAATGCAAATGCGATGCTCCTAAGTCTAGAACGCATGTTGATAACGGGTAGAAATGCACGTTATCATAGTGCTAAGTTCTTAAACAATGTTGGATTGTGTTGATGAAATATGTTAACTTGCATCCATTAAGCATCAATTTCATAAAATTGTGGTCGCATGCGTTAAGCGCATTAGAACAGTTGATCTTTGTATTTTTGTGCAGAATATGCATTAACGCAATGCAAGAATTGTGATCAGAGGAAATCATTGGTCGAGCGCAACTTCACCGCAAGGCTTTGCGTTGATCGTGCTCGCAAACATTCACCCAAGAAGGATCGCCTTAACTTGGTCAACGCAACATGGTGAGCGCATCTGGGTGAAAGGCCAATTAAGTATGATGGGACAGAAAGCTGCTGACAGTCGAATCCAAATTATGTTGGTAGTCGATAACAGTCACAATGTACATTCAGCTTTTTCGTTGACAATTATTCAGCGCATTAGTTAGGAATTAAAGCTATCCCATCTGTACAACCAGGAGAGAGAAGCTGCCTTTCACCATGGATGCTCTATAAATACCAAGGGCATTCTTCAGAAAAGGGGTTCACCATTTTTATATTCTTTTATTCCATAAGTTCACGCCGCTATCCATAGTTTTCCTTTTCATTTTAAGGTGGAGCAAGAGAAGAGTGGTGGCGTCAAAGATCACTCAGGGCAACTCGAGAGAGAACCTTGAGACGTAGGAGAAAAGAGTGGGCCGACTCTCGCGAGAGCAAGATTATCATTTTGAGCATGAGTAGAAAAACAATGTAAACGCCTGGCAGCAAAAGATTGCTACCAGGCTTTTTATTCTATACTTGCATTGTTATTTTGTACTTCATCTTCATATTATACAATGGAAATTCTATTTCTACATCTGTTCACTCTCTTAATATGCATAAGTACCTAAACTAGTCAAATGGGTTGAAAAGAACTAAGCTAACATGACCTAGGAAGTTCATTGCTTGCATTTGTCTTGTTTTATGCTGTGCAAAATACCTTTAGAGTTATTTGAGAGAGAGTCTAAAGAAAGAACCTAATGACTCGAGAGAGCTAGGTTAGAATTTGGACTTGAAAGAGCAAGATTAGACTTGCATAAACAAGAGATAGGGACTTAGAGATAAGTTCTGTTTGTCAACTTGCATCGCATGCAACTTAGAGATAGGAATTATATTATATGGTTGCCTTATTTGTGTGTGTGTGTTATCCTGTCATCGCATAAATAAGAATAGAGGCCTATATGGAGGTCCTATAGACTTATCGCATATATCACATGCGTTCTACTATTAGAAGCCGTAGCATTCACATCGAGAGATGGTTTACTATTGTATGCATGTTGCATAATCGCAAAGCATGAACGCATTCTAGGAAGTGTTAGCCGAAACCCTTCTCAACCCGTTCACCGCATATTCATCGCATCTCCCGTTCACCAACTCTTTTCGAACTCCGCCGCATTTATTTATTTTTCATCAATGCAAATAACAAACCCAACATTTTATTATTTATGCAGTTACAGCAAAGTCTTCATAAAAATTATCAACACAATCTATTTTCACAAGTCCTTGTGTTCGACCCTGGACTTACCAGAAAACTTAGAGGAATTTACACTTGAATTCCACTGGGGAAACTTGAGTGCACAATGCAATCCCATCAACACATAGCATCCACATTTCCACTTCACAAAATCAAGCATCACATGTGTTGAATGTAAAAGTGTCCATAGAGCTTATTCCTAAGTCTCTGCTCTTGTCCTATGCGATGATGCAAGATGCATAAAGGCAAGGTGACCGCACACAATCATATTGGAAAATTTTGATTGCGGTGCCTGCGAACTGCTGGCTTGGTTTTGCGTTTGACCGTTTGTTCGCGGGAAAAATCCTTGTGGCCCTTCTTTTTGCGC
The DNA here is from genome assembly GCF_027475165.1 of Benincasa hispida. Lineage (NCBI taxonomy): Eukaryota > Viridiplantae > Streptophyta > Magnoliopsida > Cucurbitales > Cucurbitaceae > Benincasa > Benincasa hispida. The sequence goes on along the minus strand of NC_143478.1, from coordinate 45,062,427 downwards.
CACTGATTGAAAATTTTGTTGTTAACTTTTCTATGCAAAGTTAGGGTGGTTTCTCCACCCAGGGTTGTACGTATTGGAAAATGGATTATTTTTCACAAAATAGACTGACTGTGGGTTCCTCAGGCATTCCTCCATTGTATGGCCTTCACCGCAAGTAGCATAACTTGTAGTCATCTGATTGATTGCGTTGACTTGCCCACTATGCGTTCCTAGGCTACTGATTGCGATTCCTTGTATCAAATTCATCATCGCAGTCATTTGGTTTTGAAGGGATGCAATGGCCCCGTTATTCGCGTCACTATTTTTTATCCTCAATCTTTGATCACTTTCTCTCCAGTCTTCATGATTTTTAGAAATGTGATCATGTATATTCTTGGCCTCATCGTATATTTTATCAAGCAGACTTTCAGCAGCTGCCGCCTTAGCAGCCGTCTGCGATGCAGGGTTCAATCCGTGGTAGAAAATTTCCATCTGTAAACAATTTGGTAAGTCGTTATGCGGGCAATCTCTTACCAGCTTCTTAAACCTTGTCCAGGCGTCGCTGAGCGATTCGTCAATATTCTGTTCAAAATTAGTGATTAGTTTCCTCCTTCTAGCGTTCTCCGTTAGGGGGAAGTACTTCTTCATGAACTTCTCAACTACTTGTTCCCATGATATAATCTCCCTTGGTTCGAGAGAATAAGCCCATTTTCGTGCCTGGTCACACAACGAAGAGATTCGTCAAGAGCTGGCCTCATGATTCCTAGTGAGAAATCATAGAGGTTGGACGATGCATAGTCTCGGATGGGCCTATTGCGGTCGTTCGCCAATAGGATGGGGTTCACCATGATGTTATTTGCATTTGGTGCTCCATTTTCTGGTTGCTCCGCCATGTTTGGATCTTTCTCTTGTTATTGTTGTTATTGGCGGTTGTTTCTTCTTTTTCTTCAGAAGGTTCTCTCAATCTTTGGGTCGTAATTGGGCTCAAGATTTTGTCCTTCGCTCATACGATGCCCGCTTCTTCCCTTACCTAAGGAGAAGCAGTGCACAGAGATAGAGAGTCTGCAAAGAAAATCAAAAAGTTACCGTTAACACAATGTATTGCCGTAGTTCCCGGTAACAGCGCCAAAAAATTGATGTGTGGTTAATGCGATGAAATAATGGTGTAGAATGCGATGGTGGAATATGAGTTTTGCATGAAAGTTTTCTCAGCAAGATCCAAGTATAAATCCTACTGAGTTGCCTGGTAAACCCAGGGTCGAAAACAGGGACTAAGGAAACATTATCCGATGGTAATTTTTTATTACCTTGCAGTAACAAATAAATCAATGTGTTGGTTGGTGTGTTGTTTAAAGTATAAAGTCTATGTGGCGGATTTGAGAAAATAGTTAATGAGTATGCAAGGGAACGGGTTGAGAAGGGATTTAACTAACACTTCCTAAGATTACATTCATGTTATGCGATCGTGCTACATACATACAACAACAAGTCATCTCTCAATGCAAATGCTATGGCTTCTAATTTTAGAATGCATGCAATGTATGCGATGATGTCTATAGGACTTATGTCAAGCCTCTATTCTTGTCTATATGATGATGAATGGCACACACATAATCAAGGCGACTGCATACTACGATAACCTATTTCTAGGTTGCATGCAATGCATGTTGGCAAACAGAGCTTATCTCTAAGTCTCTATCTCTTGCTTATGCAGATCTAATCTTGCTTTCTCAAGTCTAGATTCTAACCTAGCTCTCTCAAGTCTTAGGTTCTTTCTTTAGACTCTCTCTCGAGTAGCTCTAAAGGGGTGATGAATGCAACATAAGACAAGATAATCGCATGCAATGAAGATCCTAGGTCATGTTAGCTAAGTACTTCTCAACCTATTCAAAGGTTTAATTACTCATGCTTATTGTAAAGAGAGTGAACAGATGTAGAAATGCAAGTCTCATTCTATATACGAAATCGAAATATAGAATGACGATATGAAATAAAGATAAGGAGCCTGGTAGCAATTTCTTGCTTCCCAAGGCTTTTACACTGTTCTTCTCTACTAGCCTTGCGGTCTCAATCTCTTGATGCGCTCGGACGTTAATTTCTTTGGATCGCAATTCCGCCTTGCCCAACGCATTTTCTACAAAATACATAAGTTAGTTGTTTTTAATGCAATGGATGCATGCGAGCGCAATGTTATAAACTTAATGCTTTTGGACGCAATTTTATATATTTTACCATCGCAATCCTTCATTGTTTTATAACTTTGCGCTGTAATAACATGCATTTCTACCCATTATCACTAACCTACTACGAGGTTGATGTTTCTTCATGTCATCCTCCTCTAGGAAAGTTGCATTTGTCAATACAAATACTTTATCTTCCTTAGCATCGTAAAAGTAACCACCTTTTGTTTCTTTAGGGTAGCCTACAAATAGGAATACTTTTGAACGGTGTTTCAATTTTTTAAGATTTTGCACCAACGCGTGTGCTGGGCAACCCCAGATTCTAAAGTGATGTAAACTTCCTTTATGTCCTCTCCAAAACTTGTAAGGTGTTTCAAAAACACTTTTCGAGGGAACCATGTTCAAAATATACACTGCAGTTTCAACTGCGTGTCCCCAAGAAAAATTTGGTAAAGTGGCATAACTCATCATGGAACGAACCATGTTCAACAAGGTTTTGTTTCTCCTTTTTGCCATACCTTTTTATTGAAGTGTGTCAGGGGCTGTGAGTTGAGACTGGATTCCATGTTCGATCAAATAGTTCTGGAATTTTAGGTCCATATACTCACCACTTCGATCTGATTGAAGTATTTTAAGCTTTTACCTAATTAGTTCTCAATTGATACCTTATATTCTTTAAACTTTTCAAATATTTCGGACTTTTGATGCATTAGGTAAATATGCCCATACCTTAAATGTTCATCAATAAAGCTGATAAAATATCTGTACCCTCCTCTAACTCTAACATCCATAAGACCGTAGAGGTCTGAATGTACCAGCTGTAAGGGTTCTTTGGCTCTAAGACCTTTTCCAAAAAAAGATCTTTTAGTCATTTTACCCTCAAGACAAGATTCACATGGCAGTAATGAACTGTCTTCTAACTTATTTAGATGACCGTTCTTAACCAATTTCTCAATCATGTTGAGATTTATGTGAACAAGTCTCAAGTACAAAAGATAGGCATTTGGAGAAGCTTTCCTTTTCTTATTTTGAGTCTTAGCTATTTTAAATATCTCTATGTTCAAAACGAATTTTACCTTAGTCGGTTTTAACAAGTATAAGTTATTTTCCAATTTTTCTTAACAAATTTTGACATTCTTTGAAGTGATGAACACTTCATCATCATTGAAAGAAACTTTATAAGTTTGTTCCAGCAAAGAAGAGATAGATATTAAATTCCTTTTCATAGAAGGAATGTAACGAACATTTTTTAGTAAAATGTATTTATCTCCCATAAATAACTTCATATCTTCCACTACTTTAGCCGAAACAACCTCCCTGGTCCCTACCTTAAAGATTGCTTCGCCTTCTGTAAATTGTCTCCAGGAACTTGTTTCCTGAGAAAAAGTACAGATATGATTAGCGGCGCCTAAATCTATTATCAATGTGTTACCATTTTCCACTAAGCATGTTTCGATGACAAGTAAATCATATTTATTTTGTAGTTCGATTTCAACATTTTGATCTATATAGTTCAAAATTTTAGATGAGTTAGGAGACAGAGGACAATCCTCTGTTAAAACTTGTTTTGAATCATCATTTGCTAGTAATTTGTATGTTGATTTGATTTTACCATTAACTAATTCTGAACGAGTATTTTAGAAGAATTCAACATGCTAAAAATTTTAAACAAATTCTAATTAGTTAAATTTCAACTAAATCCAAAATCAAGTTTTAGCAAAAAATAATAATATACCCATAACCATTATTTATTTGCAACGATACCATAGTGAGTCAAAATAAGTGTTACCGAGGGGTAGTTAAATATTCCTTCACTAAAGCAAAACAATTTTGACCAAACACTATCTCCAGAATAACTCTTATTCCTAATACTTTAGTAATTCTGTAAGTGTAACCCTCCATTTCCAGACCTTAGAGGTTGGCCCCAACGATTCTACCGAAATGGAGAGTCAAGGTTGGGAATGGACCTAAGAAATCCTATCCATTTCTAGAGTTTGATTTGTTCCAAATCCTATGTTACAACCCTCCGAGGGGATAGCTGTCGTTAAATGACTAGCAAGGGCCGCCTAAAGCAAATTAGTAGGCGCAACATAGCTCACGATCCATACTAACAGAAGAGACCGTAGGACACGTTGACATATATCCTTCACCTACTTGCTATGAACTACTTCCCCATCACCCATTCGAATGGAGGTCACTCCCAGGGTGACATGAAACGTCATAGAATCTCACGGTGTGAACTTTTTAGGGACGTGAAAGTAAAAATCAATATATCATATATTTGACTTTTATTTGAACGACCTCCCCTTACTCACCTGAATCTTGATTTATGCAAATATTTTTCGAATGGAGATCATTCTGTGACACGAAGTACCGCATAAATCTCTATTATGAACTCTTGGGGACGTGAGGGATTAAAAATAACTTATCATATATGTTATTAATCTCCCACTAAAGTGTTCGAATAACTTTATCATATAAGTTATAAAACTTCCACTGAAGTGTTCTACTATTTGTTTGGGTATATATACTCAGGTTAATTTCGGCTAATTAAACAACCTTAAGTCTATGTGGTTTATCCAAGTATAATATTTATAAAAGGATTTTAACCTATGATGTCTTAAGTGATAAACCATTTTATTACCTCACACCGCTCACGTATTGCTCATAAAACTGGTTAACAACACTCAATTATTCAGCCATAATCCCCCGGGTAGGAGTCCATAGACCGTCAACTTAAGTACCTCCAGCCTTAGACAGGATTATATACTGGTTGAGTTTGTAACCACTTACAAGATGTTGACCTATTTTAACTATTAAAATAGGTGGTTAACCTACGTGGGCATGCAACTTATCTTTGTTATGGATTTTAAACGTCAAACCGAATTTTATGACACCTTACAAAATTTTAGACACGCTAAACATCCACAACATACATCAAAGGCATTCAATATTTAATATAACATTTATATTAAAACATTTGAAATCCTATACATGCATACTATATATTATAGCATTTTATAATATACTTTCAATGCATGTAACATGCTTCCTATGGTAGAATTTTAAATCTACATGACATACTTTATGCACATACAAGATTTATTTAATTATAACATACATCACATGCATAAATAATTAAACACAAAATGATATGGTTTTTTTTTTTTTTTGGCATTTTTAAGCAAGCAAAGACCTAATTATTAAAGAAATCAGCAAAAATCGGCTCCATAACACTTTTGGATTTTCTCGAACTGCCTTGAACTGGACCTCCAATGCTCAAAACTGTGTTGAACCGAGCAAATACCATCGAGTACCATCAAGTATCAAGTATGTCATCATCGAGTATGCCTTCAAGCACCATCATACATCAAGTATTTCATTAAATACCAGCGAGTATGAGCATCGAGTACATTGAATATGGTATCATTTATCGAGTATTTCACGAAATACCATCGAGTATAAGCATCAAGTGTTTCACAAAATACCATCGAGTTGCTCATTGAGTATGGCATCGTGCATCGAGTTTTTGAGCATCGAGCATTAAGTTTTGAGCATCGAGCATTGAGTATTAGGCAGATGCTGAAAATCTGGTTCCTACTATTCGACCTTCTTCATTTCTTTCTTCAATTACAACCTAATTGCAACTCTAATGACTCCATACGAATTACAAACACTTAAACATACATTAAGGCTCATCAAACAAGAGCCAATTACAAGAATTACAATATATTAAAGAGAAAACCATGCCAAAACTCAGAAAAAACATATCAGTTCATCATATTTTCATACAATTTATAAAAAACACCCACCAAACTCAAATTAACGCTAACTGAGTGCTTAAATCACGCTTTGATACCAATTGATAAGACATACACGCATGCAATAGAAGCAAACAGAATCAATAAGTACAACAGACATCACCACGTAGAGACCTTGGTATTCTCGGGGTAGAGAACCGTAGAGAGTTTGTGAGCTTCTTTGAATAATTTGGAGAGGGAATGATTTTGTTTTGAGAGAAAAAAATACTTTTCCAAAACCTTCAACAACTTCAATACTTTCAACACCTTACAACTCCAATACATTTTGGAGTATTTATAATAGTGCAAGTGGAAGATGAAAGAACCTTTCTTTTCATCCTCCAAATAATAATGAGAGAATTTATTGAAGAAATAAAAGGTTTTTGTAATTAAAAATACATATAATTAAATAAAACTAATTTTTAGTTCAATTATATATATACACTTTAATTTAATATATATACATACATACATACATATAATATATATGTATGTATGTATATAATATATATGTATGTATGTATATATGTATATATGTCTATATATATATATATATATATATATATATATAAACAATTTCTCTCAAATATTTAATATGAATCAAATTCATATTAAGGTTGCTTTTTTTTCTTTCTCTCAAATTATATCTCATACAATTTTATATAAATAATTCCCTTTATTAATTTAAACAATTCAAATTAATTCGATTCTCATTTTATCCCAATTGAGTTAACAAGGGAACCTTGTGGACCTATAGTTTGAAGCTCCAATAGTACTCGATTAAATAATCAAACTCTTTAATTAAATTAATCGATTTCCATTAATTGTAAGTCAATTCACTAAAGACTGGTAGCTGCATTCTTCATACTACAGATATAATTATGTGTCCATTGGATATAACCAATCAACGATGTGTTGATCATTCAAAAATTGCTCGTAAGTACAGCTGGACCAAAATTACAATTTTGCCCTTATAGTTACATCTAACTCCTTAAGTACCATTGATCATTCTAATGAACAATAAGTCATAGTCCAACTATGACCAAACCCCTCTCGGGCCAAAAGAAGGTGTGGCGCCACATTGTTCAAGCTCCGAAATTAGCTCTTAAGGGAGCAATTTATCTACAGTCTCTAACTATAAATAATGAATGAATTCCTTCTTGTGTAGCTGTGTTCCCAACTCCTTAATCAGACGAATCCCCAAAATGGTAGACATATTGAGTCGATGAAACTGATCACTCTCACCCATATAAACTAAAGAACCGCCTTTATAGGTAAGAGTTCATAACTCACTCAGGATTTAGGTCAAGTCACCTATGGTCATCTTGATAAAATACAAGTCTCATCTATCAACGGTGTTATATAGAGAGACTATACATTTCGTGATCCGGTCTTATACAAACTCTTTGCATAGAACACCTCTTCTCACATGTCTACACATGAATGATCAGGATCATACCATTTGTAGCCCGTTAAAACAATTGTAATAACTACAAAGAAGGTCGTATTCGTAATGTTATCAAGATAGGGTACCCAGCCTTATCCATCTACTACAAACAATTTAGGTTATCATTTAAACATGATCTGCATGTATGTCTCTACATACATGTTTAAGTTTCAGAAAATAACCCTGGATCTTATTTTATTGGTTCTTATGGATAAATGCAACTAAATGATAAATAAAATACCTCATTATTTTATTAGATAAATAAATTATTTGTACAATACAGTTACAACTAGAGATGTCCACGGGGCTGGGCGGGGCTGGGGATGCCATTCCACATCCCAACCCCGCTCCCCATTTCATTCCCCATCCTCGTGAAATTCTCCACGAGGATCGGGGCGGGGATTCCCCACGAGTAATTCGCGGGGAATTTTTCCCCATCACCTTTTTTTTTGTGTAAAAAGCCAATTAATTTAAATCACTAATGTGAGAAAATTTTAAATACATAATTAACTTTATCACTAAATTGTTTATTATGGTTAGTTTTACATGAAAATTTGAATTTAAAGATAAATTACTCAAAGTTTGGCCTAAAAAAGTTAATTAGCTTTTATAGTAGAAAGAAATAAATATAAATCGAATTATTCACATATATAATCTAAATTTAAATATTCAGTTTAAACATATTAATTATCTTTCCCAATAAATAATCAAATTTGAAATTTAAATGTAATATTATTATTATTATTATTATTATTATTATTATTATTATAATAACATAATATTAGATAACTATACTAAATAAATATGTAGAAGCTAATCAGGACAGGGACGGGGAATGAGGCAGGGGCGGGGGCGGGGAATGCATTCCCCTTTAGCTCACAGGGAATTTTTTCCCCCACTCTCTCCCTCATTCCCCGCCTAATCGAGGAATCCCCATCCCAATGGAAAAATTGGATATCTCTAATTACAACTAAAAGACCCACGAGATTTAGAGCATCAACCCCATACACAAGCATGTAGTCCCTTGTTCTCCTAAGATACTTGAGGATGGTTTTAATGGCAGTCCAGGGATCTAATCCTATAGTAGATTGATATTTGCTGACTATCCCTACTGCATAGTAAATGTCAGGTCTAATATATAACATTGCATACATCAGGCTGCCAACAACCAATGCATAAGGAATCTGTCTCATTTTCTCAACTTCTTGAGGTGTCTTAGGACACTGTTCCTTAGACAAAGTAACTCCGTGCCTAAAAGGTAATAAGCCTCTCTTGGAGTTTTGCATCGAATACTTGACAAGTATTTTGTCAATATATGATGCTTGAGACAAAACTAGCGATTTGTTCTTACGATCTCTAAAGATTTGAATGCCTAGAACAAATTGTGCCTCTCCCAAATATTTCATTTGGAATTAGGCCACCAGCCACTGTTTTATGTTAATTAATAGTACTATATCATTCCCAATGAGTAGGATATCATCTACATATAACATTAAGAAAGTTACTAAATTATTGATGATTTTCTTATAAACACAAGGTCATCAATGTTTTGATCAAAACCATAAGACTTGATTGCAAAATCAAATATGATGTTCCAAGATCGAGAAGTTTGTTTCAGTCCATAACTAGATTGATTAAGCTTACAACCTTTTGCTCTTGACCATAGGCTGTGAATCCATCTAGCTACTGCATATAAATTGTCTCCTCAAGATTGTCATTCAAAAAATAGTCTTACCATCCATTTGCCAGATCTCATAGTCATAATATGCGGCAATGTACAGGAGTATTCGGATAGACTTTAATATGGCAAATGGTGAGAAAGTCTCCTTATAATCAACTCCCTCATCCTGGGTATAACCGTTTGCCACTAGGCTAGCCTTGAAGGTTTCACCTTACCATCTACACCCCTTTTTCTCTTGTGGATCTATTTGCAACCTATAGATTTTACCCTATCAGGTTGATTTACAAGATTTCATACTGAATTGAAGTACATAGACTTTGTTTCGAGATTCATAGCTTTGATCCATTCATCCTTGTCAAAATCCTCCATTGCTTTCTTATATGACAATGGATCCTCAATTTCATCATTAGATATGACAACTAGAGTTTCTTTAAACCCATATAACGATCAGGCAGGTTTGAAACCCTCTCACCATGTCGAGGTTTCCTCAACGTTTGAGGTGGATGTTACCTTCTAGATGAATTGACATAAAATACTTTTGTCAATGTACTTGGCTTTTCAACAACTCTTGTTGAAGGTTTAGTAGTTTTGCTGGAAAGCTCATTCAATACTATTTTACTGTGTGGTTTATGCTCCCTTATGTGGTCCTCTTCTAAGAATGTAGCATTTTTTTACACAAACACTCCATTATCTTTCGAATCGTAGAAGTAACCACCTCTCATTCCTTTGGGTAGCCTAAAAATAGGCATAATTTTGAACGACGTTCCAATTTCTTAGGATTAGCCTCAAGCACATATCCTAGGCAACCCCAAATTTTGAAATGGTGTAAACTACCTTTAATTGATTTTTCTCTCTAATTAACCTCCCTTTGAAATGAAGTGGATGGTTGTATTTATAGAGGAAAAATACTCTTAATCCTAAATTATTTGGATTCCATAACTTGAAGTAGTAGATAGATTAGATTTCCTTTTTTAAATAAGATATTTTCTCTAATTAGGAAATTCATATTTTAATTAATTAGAAAATCCGTCATCTAATTAATTTAAATTAAATCCAAATTTATCTTATCAACTAAATTGAAATTAATTATTTTCTCTAATTTTGATCCAAACTCAAAAATTAAAGAGGATAAGATTTAGAACCACAATGTCTCTTTTCCTTCTTAAATTTCAAATTCCTTTTAATTTCTAAAATCCTATTTTTTTCCTTTTCTTTATTTTCAAATTTTTATCCAAAATAATCCAAAAATTTCAAATCTCTTATCAAATTAATCTAAACCCAATTAACTTAATTTTGGCTCCAAACTAAATTTAAAGAAAATATACAATCCAGTAGTTGAGAAAAATTACATCATTCCAAATATTTAATCAATTTAAAAACACACATTCCCCAAAATAAATTAATTCAATTTTTCCTTAAATTTATCTTTTAATTGCCTACCAAATTAAATTTTTAGCCCCAATTTATCAAAATAACGCCTAAATATTTCAAGATAATTTAATACAAATTACTTAAAAAATTCAGGATGTTACATTCTTCCCTCCTTAAGAAACTTTCGTCCTCGAAAGTTCATTCCTAGATAAGCTCTGGGTATTGGGCTCTCACCTTAACCTCTCGTTCTCATATTGCCTTCTTAAACTGGTGATTCTGCCATAAAACTTTCACTAGTGCTTCCTTCCTGTTTCTTAAAGTCTTCACCTCCCTGGCGAGAATTTGAACAAGCTTATCCTCATAACTTAGGTTCTCATTCAACTGTAATGGTTTGAAGTCCGTCACATTGGATGGATCTGTCATATACTTCCTCAACATTAAGATATGAAAAACATTGTGAATTGTGGAGAGAAATGGTGGCAATGTCAACAGATTAACTACAGGCCAATATGCTTCAGTACCTCGAAAGGCCCAATAAATCGTGAACTTAGTTTTCCCTTTCTACCAAACCTCAGAACACCTATCATATGTGCTACTTTCAAAAAACACCTTGTCACCAGTTTCAAACTCTAGGTCTTTAAGCCTAACATCAGTGTAACTTTTCTGTCTGCTTTGAGCTATTTGCATACATGCTCGAGTCTTCTATTATTGCCTAATTTGTCGTCTCCACTAACTTAGGTCCTAGCAACTTTCGTTCACCAACCTCATCCCAACATACAAGAGACCTGCAACTCTTCCCATATAGAGCCTCAAATGGCGACATGCCAACACTAGTCTGGTGACTGTAAATGTAAGCAAACTCCATGAAATGCAAATGATAATCCCAACTCCTCGAAAACTCCCACCCACAAGCACATGACATATTCTCTAATTTTTTGTTCAAACGCTCTATTTCACCATCAATCTATGGGTGAAAAGTTGTAATAAATTCTGACTAGGTATCTAACACCTTCTGGGAGACTCTTCCAAAAATGGATGTAAAATGCGGGTCGTCGTTTCACATAACTAAAACTAGTACCAAAAGAGGTATGACAACCCCTTCCATATATAACTATGAAACTTAAGGTGCTAAAAATCAACAACACTTAACATGACCATGCTGAGAATTGTGAAACTGTCGTGAGCTTAAGAAAGTTTTATCCACTAAAAACATATATCTAAGCCTACCATACTGTCACAGGGAAATCTTCATACATGTGGTGGAGAAACTGGTCATATTATAACGTGTCATCTTAAGATACGTAACAAAACAAATTTGGTCAATTGAAAACTGTTTCTACTCTAGAAGCATCGACTGTGATATCTTTCTTAGGGTCTACATGTCTGAGAATAAATATGTCTAATTAAGTCTCATTTAGAAACGCATCATGAGGCTCTATACTGTCACGGGCTATAAACTTGCTTGAGCCAATTCTCATGTTATTCTTTAGCCTTAAAACAATCATATATCATTACTTAGACCCTACTGCGAACGAGTCTAGAATTCCATCCGAAAATGAGGTTTTAAAGTCCCTGGATGCTAAAGCATCAGTCAATTGATAACACATTTTTATAACCTCATAATAACCGTAATTGATCCCTAAAGTTAGTTTTCATGATAAAATCTTCTTGATTGATAAATCCTAGCTTGAATTGCTCATACTCTCTAGAGCTAGTTAACTCATTGTCCATGCAAGAGAAAACATACTATCTTGTAATGCTCCAAATCCACCTATAGCAACTTCTTGTTATCAACTCAACTTTATTACCAAGTCTATCCCCTATGCCAATGGTGATCTTGGATGATCCTAAAGGAAATCGATCACGAGGATTTCCATGAGAAGCAGAAAGATCATTCAAAATTACAATTATATATGAATTTTACAATTACAGTCATAAACAGAAACCAACGGTTATGCATTCATTACAGAAATTATAGTATGATAATAACAAAAATCAAGGAGAAAATCTACACACATTTGTAAACTCATCGCCAAGCACATTGATCACAAACGCTCGAACACAGCAACCTTGAACGCTTGTCCAACATGACTGCTACACTGCATGAACACCGCGCACTCGAACTCAGCGATCGCCTCGGTCACGAACACCCCAACATCATAAACAGCCTCCACAGAACCTCGAAGATTTTCGAGTTGAGTATGATACCACCAAGAAGGCTACCTTGGTATTCTCGATGTGAGAATCTAAAGGGTGGGCTCTATGTGGACTTGGTTTGGGGCAGAAGACAGAGGAAACAACAATCGTGTAAACGATTGAGCAAGTGGGAGATGGCTGAAACCTATTGTATAGGTCGATGCCGAATCGTTTAGCAAAAGCTAAGCGATCGTCTAGAAAAAGCTAAGCGATCGTTGAGCTCATCGATTAGCTGCATGTATGTCGCCTACAAACACTACACGATTGTTTAGCTTGGTCTAAGTTGTCGCTTAGTAAATCTCATTTACTTGACAATTTTCGTGAGATTCCGAGAAAGAATTCACAAAATCTCAACATTAACATTACTAAAATTAGGAAAACAATTTTCCTTTTATCACGGTTACCATGAAACCACCAATAACCTCCCACTCAATTGGTTATTAAAGAAAAATATTTAATTATCCAATAATTAATATTATTATAAATATAAACGATAACTAACTTATCATACTATAGTTATCATTTATATTTATAACCTATAGTTTTAATATTTCATCTCATGACACATATAAACCATAGCTCTTTTTCTATTCCATGGTACTTAATGTAAATCTCATTTACATTAATCTTCCACTAGATGTATCTCATACATTATACCAATCATATCATATATAATTGAATTACCTTTAGTTAATTTTAACATTTCAAATCAACACCAAGAACTGATCCTCAACTGAATCCATTGAGTTACCAAGGGGACATTATGAACCTATAGCTCGAAGCTCCAACGGTACGTGAATAACTAACTAAACTCTTTAGCCACAGGATCCACCATCCGTTAACTGTCAGACACTCCATTAAAGACCAACAACTGAACTCTTCTTACCACAGATATATTATGTGTTCGTCTTAACCAATCAACAGTGCGACAACCCTTCACAGATCGCTCGTAAATACAACTCGGCCAATAACCATTATGCCTCTGTAGTTACATCTAACTTCTTAAGTACCACTGATCCCTCTAATGAACATCAGTCATAGTTCTATTATGACTGAGTCCTCTCTACCAAAGAGAAGTTGTGGCCACTATGTTCAAGCCCCGAAACTAGCCCTTAAGGGAGTAATCTCTCTACTTATCCCTGCTTGGGGAAAGGAGTGAATTTCATCTTGTGTATTGAGTTCCCAACTCCCAAATCAGAAAAGTCCCTAAAAAGGTAGGCATGTTGAGTTGGCAATCTGACCACTCTCACCCATACTAATCAAAGGACCGCCCTTAAAGGCAAGAGTTTCCAAAACACTCAAGACTGAGGTCGTGTCATCTATGGTCGTTTAGATTAGATGTAAGCCTCTAGTATCAACGGCGTTATATACAGAGTCTAGTCATCGCATGGTCTGGTCTTATACAAACTCTTTGTATAGGACACCCCCGCTCGCACGTCTCCATATGAATGGTCAAGATCTACCATCTATAGTAGTTTACAACACTTGCAAACCTCTATAAAGAAGGTTGTATCCATAGTTTCACAAGGATTAGTTTGTTGGGGTTTGTGCCCTAAATTCTCGTGTCCAGTAGTTTGTAGACAACTTTGTACGAACACTTGTGATATAATATAAATGATATTTACTTCACTACTTGACTTTGCACATTTAGATTTTACCACAAACCAATAAACTTAATATCCCTGGTTATCTGCATGTAACTTAAAAATGTATGTGGTGACATACAAGTGGATCATGTCTTGAGTGATAACCAAAATGGTCTTTAGTATATGGATATAGGAGGGAAACCTTATCCTGGTAACGCTACAGATACGACCTACTTTGTGGAATGATCCTGATTATTCGTGTAGGGAATATGTGAGCGGGGGCGTCCTATACAAAGAGTTTGTATAAGACCTGACCACGAAGTTTTAATGTCTCGTTATATAACACCGTTCATAACTGAGACTTCACTTCACTAGGATGACCATAGGTAACATGACCTCAATCCTGAGTGAGTTAGGAACTCCTGCCATTGAGGGCGGTTCTTTGATTTGCATGGGTGTGAATGGCCCGAATGCTAACTCAAACCTACCATTTTGGGGATTCATCTAATTTAGGAGCTGGGAACTCAGCTACACAATATGGAATTCACTCCTTCCCCGAGGCAGGGGTAAGTAGATAGATAGCTCCCTTAAGGGCTGATTCCAGGGCTTCAACGATGTGGCGCCACGCACCTTCTCATGGCCCGAGAGGTGTTCACACATAGTAGGACTATGTTATATTGTTCATTAGAGGAATTAGTGGTACTTAAGGAGGAAGATGTAATTACAAAGGGAAAACGATAAATTGGCCTGCTATAATTACGAGCATCTGTGAAGGGTCATCGTACTGATGATTGGTTATATCCAATGGACATAAAAATATATCTATGGCAAAAAGAGTTCAACTGTCGGTCTTTAGTGGAATGTCTGGCAGTTAACGGATGGTGGATATCGTGACTAAAGAGTTTAGTCAGCTATTCACATACCGTTGGAGCTTCGAGCCATAGGTCCATAAGGTCCCCTTGGTAGCTTGGATACAAGTTGAGAGTTAGTTTTTGGGTCAATTTGAAATGCTCAAATTGACAAGAGGGAGTTCGATTATATATGATATAATTGAACAAGTTAATTAAATATGATATAGTTAACTTTATGTATGAGATACATTAATTTGGAGGAAATTGGATATAAATATGATTTATATCTAGTAGAGGAAAAATATTACAATTAATATTTAATATTAATTTATAAGTTATGAATGTGATAAGATCACATTCATTGGATGGTTATAAAGGAAATAGGAAGGCGCCCCTTTGTTCTAAATAATGGATGAGTGCATCATACATAGCAGACAATGTGTTGATCCCAGTGTGCACGAATATTGTGAAAAAGATAGTGTCATCGTTTAGAAAATCAGTGACTATACAATAGTGACTGCACGATTGCTTAAATTTACAATATTGCTAAGCGATCGCATACCAATTGCATCGTCGCGTGCTATTATCTAAACGATCATTTACCTTTTTCCTAAGCGATCGTTTAGCTCCCGGTATTTACTAAACGATCATATAGATGATCACTTAGTTTTTCCTACGCAATCGTTCGGACGATCGCTCACCCTTTTCCTACACGATCGTTTAGACGATCGTTTACTTTTACTACATGATCGTATACTTCACATAAATGATCAAGCATATTTTCTAGGCGATAGACGACCGCATCTCCCATTAGCTTGATCGTTGTGCACGGTCTCTCTTCCTCCTTCCCTCTACCAAATATGAACAAAGCCCACACTTTGGATTCTCACTCCAAGAATACTGAGGGCTCTAAATGGTATTGTCTTCTCTGTTTCCTTCTATCCAAGTGGTGACTGTTCGAGGTAGACGGTTGGGCTTTAGACTCACTATGAAGAAGAAATCTTCATCTGGTATGATTTCTTGATCCCTTTAGCATTATGAAAGTATGTTTGAATGTATATGCAGTAATTCTGTCGCAATGAATTGGAAAGATCCGCTTCTACTCGTAAGTACTCTTGAATATGAGTTCCTTCAATTGGTATCAGAGCACTGGGTTTTCTGATATTCCAATTCATTGCTGCAAAAGAATTTTAAATACGTTCTTGGTGGGTGCATTTCTACACTATTTAATTGTTAAATTGCTGTGGATGTGCGGATTTATGGATGTTTTCGTGGATGTTAGCCTCGGTTTGTTTTAATTCTTTTAAATTTGCGGTTGTTTGTATAGGCCCCTGTGTTTTTTGGCATTAATAATCGTTATCGAGTCTGTATTCAAAGTCTGTTTGAGTTTTGAATCGTTCCTGAAGAAGATGGAGCAAGCGTTGTGGTTTTTCAAGGAAGCTATGCGATCAAGTGTTCATCACATCGTGCAGAGATGGAGAATGCGATCAAAGGTTGATCTCATCGTGCAATCAATGGAGTACGCGATCGCTATTGATCGCATCGGTTAGACGATGGAGTATACGATTGCTGTTGATCGCATCGGTTAACTGATGGGGTATGCGATCAAATGTTGATCGCATCATGCAGCTGATGGGGTACACGATCGCTGATGATCGCATTGTGTAGACGATCGGGTAAGCGATCAAGGGTTGACCACATCATGTCGAAGATCGGTTACGCGATCATTGAGTATCGGGTCGTGTAGACGATGTGATGCCCGCATATCGCTTAACCCGGGTGCGCATTGGACGATCGTTTAGGTCAGCAAGCTTCATCGCTTAGTAACTGACTAAACGATCTCTTAGTAACGCAAGGTAAATCGTTTACCTGACGTTGCATTAAGTGATTGCATCGACGATTGTTTTGGTCAGCAAGCTTCATCGCTTAGTAATGCAAGGTAAATCATTTACTCGCCGCGTTAAGTGATTGCATAGACGATTGTTTTGGTCAGTAAGCTTCATCGCTTAGTAACTGACTAAACGATCGCTTAGTAACGCAAGGTAAATCGTTTACCTGACGCCGTGTTAAGTGATCGCATAGACGATCGTTTTGGTCAGCAAGCTTCATCACTTAGTCACTGACTAAACAATCGCTTAGTAACGCAAGGTAAATCGTTTACCTTTCACCGCATTGAGCGATCGCATAGACGATCAGGCTTCATTGCCTCGTTGTCATCTACGCGATCATTTAATTTTGCTCCTATCGTCTAGTTCGCGCTAGATGATCGTCTACCTACGGCATTTACTATACGATGGAGTCCTCTTAGCAGTTCAAGACCCGGTTCGCCTTTGAACCGGTTTGCTCGATGAAAAATGTAATAGATAGGGTTATTTCATTTCGGTTTTGCAAAGGCTCATCCCGGTCCATTAATCCTTTATTTATTACATGCGATGTATGTTTTTAATATGTCATATGGTATGCACATATAGATAAATCCCACCTTAGGTCATGCATATTCTCTTTATTATAAGTGTTATAATTTAGAGAATCATGTTTTAATTTACATAAATGCATGCTCATGCATCATATAATATAAGGGTTATATTTATGTATGCTTTATTTTTTTTTTTTAACGTTATATTTATAAGCGTTATAAATACTTCGTTATGTGGGATGAGTGTTTTAGTTGTTTATTTTATAAATGGTTATAAAATGAAATTAGAACTAAAATAATTAGTAAAAGATTAATATGTATCAAGTCTATCTATAGTAGACCTTTTGTCGAAGACAAGTTCTGTCTAGGCTGGGGTATTTAAGATGACGGCAACGAAATACCCCTACCTGGGAACCTACCTAGAAAAATAATTTAGATAGATTTGATGCATGCAAACTAAGGCCAGTCCATTAAAGAGTTTAATGTGACTACTTGGGTTTTTTTTCATTTCAAAGACAAAAGTTATTTTTGAACAAACTTTATAAATGACTTAGATCATAATCAGTAGCCGGATTGTCTAGGTTAATAAACCCCTAGGTAGAACATTCAGTAGGAGGTTCTTAGGGCATTTGATGCCTCATTTTCACCTCTCGCATTTCTCCCTCATAGTCCACACCGTAAGATCTACTTTCGGCCTTGAGGCACCTTTGGTGTGTCCCCCCAACAGATGGTGTTTAGGTAGGTCAATATCAAGGTGGATAGAGAGAATGTTCATAGTAAGTAGGAGCGGGAAGTGCGCATATCCCTCGGTCTCCCTCATTGGATTGAATAAAGTTTCTGCACATCGCCTCGTGGCACCTTGGGTGTATCCCCCTATAGGATGGTTGTTTTGCGTGTTTCTTTATTTGATCTCCTGTAAGAGGATAAGATTAATTAGTCTCTTGTCCTAATCTGTCTTTTCCCTACGGTGGGTGCATTAGGGCGGGACACTGGGGCCGAAAACGAGGGGTTACACTTATACAAGATTATTAAGGGTTAACTATTCTGGACCGAACAAATGGTGGCTATTAGGTTTAGTTCCAAGAGTTGGTCCTGCCTAATGGTTGAGAATGTCTCATCCTAGTGAAAGGCCATCCGATCACCCCACCGGTGACGTTTGTCCTGCCTCACTAGGGCATCATTGCAAAATAGAAGTCTTTTCACTTAGGGTACTTGGAATCTTTTTTGTTAAAAATTAATTGGTTAATTAAAATGTGGTTTTTGCAAAGTCTTATAAAAGGTTATTCGTTTTTTTTTCCAGCAACGGTTTTTAATGGCATCAGCCACTATCAATTTACTTAGCGCCGAAAAACTAAACGGCCAAAACTATTCAAGTTGGAAACATATACTCACGACGATACTCATCATCGAGGATCTGAAGTTTGTCCTTACGGAGGAATGTCCTCCTATTCCACCTCATAACGCTACTCGAAATGTTTGGGTAGCGTACGAGCGTTGAACATGGGAAAATGAGAAGGCCCGAGCCTTTATTCTGGCCAGTCTTAGTGACGTATTGGCCAAGAAACACGAGTCTAAGGTCTCAGCTCGTGAGATCATGGAATCCCTGCGGGGAATGTTCGGACAGTCGTCTGGAAAGCTCAAGCATGAGGCTCTGAAACACATCTTCAACTCCAAAATGGAGGAAGGCACCTCTGTTCGTGAACACGTGCTGAATATGATGGTCCACTTTAATGTGGTGGAGATGAATGAGTCTAAAATCGATGAGGGTAGTCAGATTAGCATTATCCTGCATTCATTGCCGGAGAGCTTCCTTCACTTTGTTAGCAATATGATTTTTAACAAAGTGGAATACTCCCTTACCACTCTCCTCAATGAGTTGCAGACTTACCAATCCTTGTTGAAAAGTAAGGAGAAAAAAAGAGGTGAGGAAAATGTTATCTCGTCCTCTAAAAGGTTCTATCGAGGTTCAAGCTCAGGAACAAAATCTACACCTTCCACTTCTAACTCTGGAAAGGGAAAGAAGAAAAAGGGTGGTAAAAGGAAAGGGAATGCGCCTGCTAACCTGCCACCTGTCGTCTAGAAGAAGAGTCCACTGCCAGTTGAAAAAGGAAAATGTTTCCACTGTAATCAAGACAGACACTAGAAGAGAAATTGTCCTCGTTATCTGAAGGAAAAGAAGGCTGCTAAGGCTAAGGCCAAGGTAGACGGAGAGGATTAGATCCTAGCGACAGTTGGAGGCTGGTGAGATGACGTTGCGAATAGGCACCGGGCACGTTGTCTCAGCTGTGGCAGTGGGAGACATCCAGTTTACTTTACAGAATAGGTTTCTTATATTAAAAGATGTCTTTATAGTTTCTGAACTATAAAGGAACCTTATTTTTGTAAAGTGTATCTTACAATACAATTACACTATTTCTTTAAAATTGAATAAAGCATTTATTCATAAGGATGGTGTTGAAATTTGTACAGCTAAACTGGAAAATAACTTGTACGTGCTAAGACCTTTAGCCGTAAGTTCCCTCCATAACATAGAGATGTTTAAATCTGCTGTAACTCAATCTAAATGCGAACGAATTTCTCCAGAACCTTGTTGGACATGGTTCATTCAATGATGAGATATGCTTCTTTATCGGACTTGTTTTGGGTTTCACAGTGGAGACTACGGTATAATTCTCAATTGTGTTCCTTCTAAGAGTGTTGCAAGAACACCTTTGGAGTTGTGGAATGGGAATAAATCTAGTTTACATCACTTCTGCATATGGGGTTGCCCAGCACATGTGCTTAAGGAAAATCCCAAGAAGTTAGAATCACGATTGAGGTTGTGACTCTTTGTAGGCTACCCCAAAAGTACACGGGGAGGTTACTTTTATGATCCATCCGAAATCAAGGTGTTTGTTTCCACGAACGCTGTTTTCCTGGAGGAGGATCATATCAGGGAGCACAGTCCACGTAGTAAAGTCATGTTAAGTGAGCTTTCCAAAGAAACTACTGAAGCTTCGACAAGAGTTGTTGAAGAACCTGCTTCATCAACCAGAATTGTTTATGATATTTCATCTGGTAGGTCGGTTCCACTTCAAGAGTTAAAGGAACCTCAACACAGTGGGAGGATTACGAACCCGCCTGATCACTATCTGGATTTCACGAAAATCCTAACTATGGTGACAGATGGCAACATTGAGGATCCATTAGCCTATAAAAAGGCGATGGAAGATGTTGACCGGGATGAATGGGTCAAAGCCATGAATCTCGAGATGGAGTTGATGTACTTCAACTCGGTATGGGATCTTGTAGATCATCCTAATCGGGTAAGACCTATAGGTTGTAAATGGATCTACAAGCGCAAACGAGGTACTGATGGGAAGGTGCAAACCTTCAAGGCTCGACTTGTGGCAAAGGGTTATACCCAGGTGGAGGGAGTCGACTATGAGGAGACTTTCTCACCCGTTGCCATGTTAAAGTTGATCCGCATGATAGTGCATCGAGGTGACGTGATCGTCACGAAGATCACCTTGGAGCAAAACATTGCTGATGCATTTACGAAGGCTCTCACGGCTACAGTGTTTGACAATCACCTTCAGAGCATGGATCTACGGAACCGCCTGCGGCTGGACTAGGGCAAGTGGGAGATTTTGTTGCACTGGGTTTTTATGCCCTAGTTTATTGTTTTATGCCTATCTACTTGTACTCCCCACTTCGCTTTAGGAAAAATGGGAGATTGTTGGGGTTTATGCCCAAAAGTCTCGTGTCCAATAGTTTGTAGACAACTTTGTACGAACACTTGTGATGTATAATATAAATGATATTTACTTCACTACTTGACTTTGCACATTTAGATTTTACCACAAACCAATAAACTTAATATCCCTGGTTATCTGTATGTAACTTAAACATGTATATGGTGACATACAAGTGGATCATGTCTTGAGTGATAACCAAAATGGTCTTTAGTATATGGATATAGGAGGGAAACCTTATCCTGGTAACACTACAGATGCGGCCCGCTTTGTGGAATGGTCATAAGTGTTGTGACTTGTCATAGATGGTCTGATCCTGATCATTCGTGTAGGGAACATGCGAGCGGGGATGTTAAGACCTGACCACGAAGTGTTAACGTCTCGTTATATAACACAGTTCATAACTAAGACTTCACTTCACTAGGATCACCATAGGTAACATGACCTCAATCCTGAGTGAGTTGGGAACTCCTGCCATTGAGGGCGATCCTTTGATTTGCATGGGTGCGAGTGGCCAGAACGCCGACTCAAACCTACCATTTTAGGGATTCGTCTGATTTAGGAGCTGGGAACTCAACTACACAATATGGAATTCACTCCTTCCCCAAGGCAAGGGTAAGTAGATAGATAGCTCCCTTATGGGCTGATTCCAAGGCTTGAACGATGTGGCGCCACACACCTTCTCATAGCCCAAGAGATGTTCACACATAGTAGGACTATGTTGTATTGCTCATTAGAGGGATCAGTGGTACTTAAGGAGGAAGATGTAATTATAGGGGCAAAACGGTAAATTGACCTGCTGTAATTACGAGCATCTGTGAAGGGTCATCGTACTGATGATTGGTTATATCAAATGGACATAGAAATATATCTATGGCAAGAAGAGTTCAACTATTGGTCTTTAGTGGAATGCCTAGCAGTTAATGGATGGTGAATATCATGACTAAAGAGTTTAGTCAGCTATTCACATACCGTTGGAGCTTCAAGCCATAGGTTCATAAGGTCCCCTTGGTAGCTTGGATACAAGTTGAGAGTCAATTTTTAGGTCAATTTGAAATGTTCAAATTGACAAGAGGGAGCTCGATTATATATGATATAATTGAACGAGTTAATTAAATATAATATAGTTAACTTTATGTATGAGATACATTAATTTGGAGAAAATTGGATATAAATATGATTTATATCTAGTAGAGGAAAAATATTACAATTAATATTTGATATTAATTTATAAGTTATGAATGTGATAAGATCACATTCATTGGACAGTTATAAAGGAAATGGGAAGGCGCCTCTTCGTTCTAAATAACGGATGAGTGCATTATAAATAGCAGACAGTGTGTTGATCTCGGTGTGCGCGGATATTGTGGAAAAAATAGTGTCATCGTTTAGAAAATCAGTGCCTATACAATGTACGATATTGCTAAGCGATCGCATCAATTACACTGTCGCGCACTATTATCTAAACGATCGTTTACCTTTTTCCTAAGCGATCGTTTAGCTCCCGGTATTTACTAAACGATCATATAGACGATCGCTTAGTTTTTCCTATGCGATTATTCGGACGATCGCTCACCCTTTTCCTACACGATCGTTTAGACGATTGTTTACCTTTTCCTACACGATCGTATAGACGATCGTTTACTTTTACTACACGATCGTACACTTCACCTAAACGATCAAGCATATTGTCTATGCGATAGACGACTGCATCTCCCACTTGCTTGATCGTTGTGTACGGCCTCTCTTCCTCCTTCCCTCTACTAAATCTGAACAAAGCCCACACTTTAGATTCTCACTCCAAGAATACTAAGGGCTTTAAGTGGTGTTATCTTCTCTGTTTCCTTCTGCCCAAGTGGTGACTGTTTGAGGTAGACGGTTGGGCTTCAAACTCGCTGTGAAGAAGAAATCTTCATCTGGTACGATTTCTTGATCCCTTTAGCATTATGAAAGTATGTTTGAATGTATATGTGGTAATTCTATCACAATGAATTGGAAAGATCTTTTTTCGCTCGTAGATACTCTTGAATAAGAATTCCTTCATAGGTATCCAACCTTAATCCTTATACTATAGACCTATTTAGGTTATCACTTAAGGCATGATCCACTTGTATATCACATATACATGCTTAAGTTCACATAAGATAACCATAGAGCTTTGTTTATTGGATATGAGTAAATGTCAAAATAAAATAACATTTATTTTATTCATCAAACAATGTGTATCATTACAAACAACGAGACTCCGAGAGAATTAGGACACCAATCCCAACAGATCCAACTTACTTACTTTTGTGCATATACCACTACCTCGAGCTAGATTATTTTCCTTTTTTCAATCAAATTGATGGTCTTGCTAGTTCATGTTTCTAACTTGCACACAAAGTCAAAATCCCTTAAATCTTACTAATGCCCTCAATGATGTACCTCTTAACTAATGAACATATCATGTCAATAGTTCTTGAACATCTACTGTTACTAGTCACTCCATTTTAGCTTACCTCAACTTTTTATTTCAATAACAGATTCTTATGTTAACACAAAGTTCCATACCCAATCACCTATGTACGCTATCTTTCCATCCAACGCATATTGCCCCAAAGTTCCACATGATAATGAGATATTCCTTTTTTACACCAAAACAAATACCTGCAACCCTTCATATCATGCCTCCAAACCATACTTAACTAGGAGTTTTGAACATACTAAATTTCTTTCTCTTTCCAAAAGAGTAAACTTTCTTGGATACTTTTCTCTCCTTCATACTTATCTTTGATAAAATCACTAAATTTAAGACACCTTTTTTTTCCCACTTTCCAAGTGGAATATAATCCTTTACTAAAGTACATTTTACTTAACTCATCTATAAGTCTTATCTCTCTCACTAAGAATTTTCATCTTGTAGAATTCTCCTTTGCCAGTTTTCATGCTTTTAAACTCCAAAAGACTTTTATTTGTTCAAATTTTCCCAACTCGAATCTCCTCATCACAATAAGGTTATGAATTTAATCTGGGTACTCTAAAATAATTATTCAGCCCAAACAAATAATTCTTTGATTTATCCCCTTTTAAGTCCAAGCTCATGTCCAACTATTTTGGCTTCCTTTAATGACATCAGCTTAGGTAGATATTCCAAAAGAATTCTTCATATCATTACGCATACTCTACCTCGTCCATCAATTTTCTAGTATTACCAAAGTGATTATGACTTATTAATCCTTTCCAAAATTTCTCTCGAAATGTTTGGTTTTAATATCTTAGAACCTTTAATAAATCTATAGTCTCTTCTTCTTCTTATCCATAAAACAACTTTTAACCTTATACTTGAGTACATAGCTTGTGAAGGAATTTATCTATACTACCACCAATTGTACTACCCAACACAAAACATAACATTAGTCTTTAATGAATTCTTGTATAGGCAATTTTATTACTTGGCTTAAACATATACATACTTTTATTCTTAAATTCTCATAACTCTACATAGTTTCATCAACCTTTAAGATCTCTAAACTGAGGTATATATGTGTTCGTCTCTAACAAAATTTTCATGAGATAAACTAGTGTCAAGTGACCTCATAATTTTATTTCTTTTTTCCTTTTGTAGCATTGTACCTGAATAATCAGCTTATAATAACTTCTATCGAGTCACTGATCTAGCATTAGAACATAACTGGTGCATTTAAGCTAAACAAATATTTTAATGCACAACTATCATAAAACTTGTAATTGATAAGACATACCTGGCGATGACAAGGAATTCCTTCATGGGCCATAGGGACAATCTGGACTTACATAGTAAGTCAACCTACAGAACTCAAAACATGGGCTCTGATACCAACTGTAACAGCTTGGCTCCCTAGGACTTATACTAGGCCATTACTACATGCATGCATAAATCTCAAAACGACTTTCTAACGAATTTTAATTAAATCAAACAAATTCTATTAAATAAATAACTTTCATAAAATCTAAATATCTAAAAATCTTTCATCGAGGTCCCCCTGAAATATAAGTTCAAAATAAATTTCTTGAAGTTTTATAAATAAAAATTTCAACAATGGAACTCTAAATTCAAACATCAAAATTAAATTTAAAACACTAAAACACGAAAACATGAGCGAAAGCATCTCTCAGGTCCTAATGGCATGATCATGGATTCCTTCTGTCATTCGCCCGGTACGTCCTTGCACTTATCTGAAAAACATAAATAAGAAAGGATGAGGATAAAATACTCAGTATGTAACCCCACTTCTTGGGTCAGGTTAAGCATCTATGTCCTCTAGATGTCACTCTCTAGTGGGACATGCATAAACCTCTACTTTCCATGGGATAGCCATCTAGTGGATAATTGAACCCACCCTACCGTAGGTGAGATATACCTACAAATCTCTAGTGAAATCCCGTAGGAGATCACTAACCTCTAGTGAATCCCGAATGAAACATAAACCTTTGTTGAATCCCAAAGGAAACACAAACCTCTGGTGAATCCTGAAGGAAACACAAACCTCTAGTGAATCTCGAAGGAAACACAAACCTCTAGTGCATTTCTAACTACAAGTAGGGGGTAACTATCACTATCATAAATAACATGCATTATAAACTAAAGTCCTACAATTATGCAAATGCATATCATCATGTTCAATATTCTTCTAGCAAAGCATATAAAAAATTTAATCCATGCTTGCACCCATAACATGCTTCAAAGCATAATTAAGATAAGCTTATTTTTTTCTCATGCATCTCAATGCAAACAGTCTTAGAATCCTCAAAATTATTCTTAAATTTATCGCTTGACACAAAGGCAATTCTAGTAGTAAGATTACTTACCTCGAATTGAAATTCCAAAATTAATCCAAGAAATCAGCCTCCAACAAAAACTTGAATTAATGTTTCAAACGCTTTGTTTACTCCAAATTTATTTCAAAACTTCGCTCAAAGATTCAAATCTATACATAAACCATAATTTAGGATTTAAAATCCAATTTTCAACATTTATAACTAATCCAAAAAGTTTCATAGTCTTAATACTCACCAATTATGCACTCCAAAACTTTGGAACTTGTTGAATATACACTAACGACTTTCAAAAACTTGATTCGATGCTCCAAATCTTATAGGTAAATCAAGTTGGCCCAAAATTCAATGTGTACTAAATAACCAATCAAGAAATCCAAAGAAAAATCATCAACAACTTACCAAATAAAAATCTCGCGAGTAGCGGTGACTGATAGACACACAATGACGAACGGTTAAACAAAATATGAAAGTAATAGGGATTTTTCTCTTTAATTAATCTCCCTTTGGAATAAAATGGATGGTTTGGAATGAAGTGAATGGTTTGGAATGAAGTGGATGGTTGTACTTATAGAAGAAAAATACTCTTAATCCTAAATTATTTGAGATTCCATAACTTGAAGTAGTAGATAGATTAGATTTTCTTTTTTGAATAAGACATTTCTCTAATTAGGAAATCCATATTTTAATTAATTAGAAAATCCATCATCTAATTAATTTAAATTAAATCCAAATTTCTCTTATGAACTCAATTAAAATTAATTATTTTCTCTAATTTGGATCAAGCTCCAAAATTAAAGAGGATAAAATTTAGAACCACAACGTCCCATTTCCTTCTTAAATCTCAAATTCCTTTTAATTTCCAAAATCCTAATTTTTTTTCCTTTTCTTTATTTTCAAATCTTTATCCAAAATAATCCAAAAATTCCAAATCTCTTATCAAATTAATCTCAACCCAATTAATTTCTCCAATTAACTTAATTTTGACTCCAAAACTAACTTTAAAGCGAATATACAATCCAATAGTTGAGATAAATTATACCCTTTCAAATATTTAATCAATTTTAAAACACACTTTCTCCAAAATAAATTAATCCAACTTTCCCTTAACTTGAATTAAATTCCAATTCTTTACAAATATCTTTTAAATTAATTATCTTGTCTTTCATATTAAATTTTTAGCCCCAATTTATCAAATTAACACCTAAATATTTCAAGATAATTTAATGTAAATTGCTTGAAAAATTCGAAATGTTACAATAATGATATGGAACTAGAAAGATCGTATGTATATAAGTGACATATTGACTTCAAGCGATAAATTAAAGTCATGCATATAGATTAAGTCATTTAGATATAAATATAATATTTAGTTAAATTAACTTTAAAAAGTTGAAAACTAAAAAGTCCATCAAGACACTGATTCTCCAGTGATTTTTAAAAAATTCAACAATAATTGTTAGGGTATTTACAAAGAATTTGTCAATTCGGATATTTGCCTACTTTTTTGATTTGTTGTGATGTAGGAACAAGTTTGTCAATAAAAGACAATGTTTCCATTAGCAATGGGGGCCATTCTCAACCTTTTCATTCATCCTTTTTAATGGTCAAATAAACTTGAGAACTATTTTGAAAATTTTTTTAACAATATGTTCGTTGAATATCCTACATTAGAAAAATCAAAAGACCTCATAATCTTAATAAAATACATAGACTACTTCTGTCGTTGTCATTATTATTTTCACTTGGTTCGAGATGAAATCTCATGTTATGTAATAGATTTCAATCCCAACTTGGGGTCAAATTGATACCGACTCAAATTTAAGGGACTAAAAGGTACTTTTGTCCTTTTTTAAATGTAATTTAGTGTACCTTAGTTGTTAGTTAACAATGAATTTTTTTTAGATTAATGCTTAGACTTCAATAAAGTAATGAGAACTTGAATTACTAAACCTTGTTAGAAAGTAATTTCTAGGAAAGAGATTGTTATTCAACTTTCTAAAAAAAAAAAAAAGTAGTTAGAGAAATCTCTAACTACCTTATGGATCAGTTTTAGTTTTAGTTTTATTTAATAGGGTTAGCCCCAAAATAGTGGCCTAGACATGATTGCAATTAAATACACTAATCAAATGCTTTTATCAAAATCATTAATATCTGTGGAAATAGTAACTTTAACCAGATTTATTAACCAATGAGGTTAAAAGTAAATTTCATATAATCATTTTATTTGGTTTTATACTTATTTTTGTAAAATCAAAAGTGGTTTCAATGACTTTAAGGTAGGTTTGGAATTGATTTTTAAAGTAACTATTTTGAGTTAAATTATCTACTTATAATAAGTTTTGTAAAAGTGTTATAAATTATGTTAATACTTGATTCCATTTTTATACAGTTGATTTCAATTTAAATAAAAGTATTTAAAAATATTTTCCAAAGGTAATTTTAAAATGATCAAAATAGTTAAAAATTAATTACATTTGAGGTGGTAAAGAGAGAAATTTGATAGAGACTAAAATTCCAAGATAAAAAGATAGAGCAACAAAGATTCAAAGGGGAGAGATTTCTTTTTAGAGTTTGAGGAAAATTCATGGAGACGAGGGAAAAAAATCCTTAAGAAGATGTTTGAAGCATAGAGTTGACTTGAATTGATTATAATTATTGGGAAGTTAGATTATTTGTGTTTGGAGTACAGAGTTGGGTTGAGTTGAATTAGAATGTTCGTGTTTGAGATGCTGAGTTGAGATGAGTTAAAAAGTCATATTTGGGGTGCAAAGTTGAGTTGAACTTTGATATATGGTGCAATTTTTTTTAAATGAAATTTTTCCTTATTTTTTTAAATTTCTAACTACACATATTTTCTTAAAAATTTTAACACTAAAAAATGCTTTATTTTTTTTTCATTCTTAAAACATAATAAATTCTTACAAATAAATATATATTGACCAGTAAACACAAATTTTGAATTCAATTTTTGAACATTACATGTGTTTTTTTTTTCTATTCTCAAATACCAAATAAATGGATTTTTTTCTCAACTACTTAACCCCCAATCATGAACACTAAAAAAGCTTAATAATTGAACAATTTTTTATTTATTCTTCTTGAAAAATGTAGCTTATTTTTATCACACAACTTGAACATTCAAGTGCATAACAATTTCATCTGCACTACATCTCCAAAGATATGTCATTCTAAGAAAATGAACAGTTTCAAAATATTTAGCAAAAATTTTGGAGAAATAGAAAAAAAAATAGAGAGAGAGAAAAAGGTTAAATAGAGAAAGTTAAAAAAAAAAAAAAAAAAAAAAAAAAAAACAAAGAGATTAAGAAACCATTGGAGAGAGAAAAGTGAGAAAATTTATATTTTTTTTAGAAAATAGAACAAATTAAAGATAAACATTATAAAAGAAAATGAGAGAAAGTTAAAATTAGGGGAATTGTACATTATAAAAGAAGATGAGAGAGAGTTAAAATTAGGGGACTACCGCAAATTTAGGTTTGGTTTTGAAAAATGACAAAGCCGACAAATAATAAAATTTATGGCAACTCACATAACATACACATGAACATGAATTTTCAAATCTATATTTTACCCTTGTCTAGTTCGTAGCTTTTGTTATTGATGAAACTACAAATTACATTTGGAATCATAAACAATGATGGGTTTTGTATACAGGACAATTGCTCATGACTTAGTTATCCACTCTCCCTCTAATTGATTCATTTGAAAAACTAAACATAACCGTCTTCCTCAAAATAACTGTCCTTCCTGATTTTCCTCACATATTTAATATTTCAATGCAGATTTTATTATTAGTTTAGATTATGTTTAACAATTTTTTGAATTAATCTCACTTAAATTAAATATCTAGATTTTTCTCCCAAATTTATATTTTAAATATGCATATATTATCAAATTTCATTTATCTAATCAAATTTTGAATTTATTCAAATGTTTGAATTGTTTTTATTATTATATACACATTCTTATAAAAATTAAACCGATATTTTTCCATACTTTTTAAGGTTTAAATTGTTTTGTATATGTTATTAGATTCAATTGTACATATTTTATATTTAGTCACTATTTTAGTTGATATTTTGACAATACCTGACTTGCCCTTAGTTGGTTCGTATGTCCAGAATATTAAATACAATATAATTGTAGAGCTTTATTAATAACCTAGATATAAATACAGTGTAAGTGGAGAGGTTGATTATAATCGGGATATGGATATAATAATTAGAGAGTTTGATTAATAACCAAATTAATCATATTATAATCTAACGGATTCAATTTCAAAACTGAAAATGAGCGTCATTCCATAATTTTCGCCTTCTTTTGGAATTTGAATTTATTTTCAAATTAGATTTTGATAACTAAATTGATTTGAAATAAATCAATTTCTTCCTAATCAAAACTGCAATCATAATGGTTGATAAAGTTATAAATATGGTGTAATTGTAAATAAACGAACTCCCTCCCTGATTTTTCTCCCCCGAATTATATTTGAATTGAATTTATCTTTTATTATCAAATTTGATTTTATTCAACTAACTTTCCATTTGTTTAAATGTCTGTTACAAATTCAAATGTATCAAAAAAAAAAATTCCAATTTATATTTGAATTTAACTTTTATTATCAAATTTGATTTTATTCAACTAACTTTTAATTTGTTTAAATGTTTATTACAAATTCAAATGTATCGAAATATTTTTTCATTATTTTATACATATTGTTATCAAATTAATTTTGTCTTTTTTTATATATTTTTTTTTATATTTTAAAATTTTCATATAGAAACACTGGCTTGTTGTACTTAAAAAGAAATATAAAAATGGTAATTAAACTTTAAATGTTGAAATTATTATTATTATTATTATTATTTCTTCTTCTTCTAATGTCAGACACTATCATATTTCCAATAGTCACATCATTCTGAAGTTACGATTCTTTGCCAATAACAACTTCACTGGTACAATCAACTTTTCTCTTTCTCACTTTGTAAGAAATCCATTGTTGTAGACATCTATAAGTTTCTAATGACCTCCATCGCTTGGTCTTCATCTTCCCTTGCATATACGAGTTCTATAGGCAGTTGGAAGAGGACTATATTAGATGATTTTTAGTTTTTGCTTCTAGAATATTTAGATACTGTGTATTTGTATTTTGTGGTATCCGTGTTGTTTTTCAAACAGTGTATGTACTTAATTTTTTTGGGTAATTTTATCATTTCTAATTAGTATTTTCTATTATATAAATCTATTTTGCTATTTTTATAATTTTGAAATGTTTTTACCATTTTTCCAAACGAAACTTTAAAATTTTCTATTTCTCTCGTCAACCCTTAAAATTAAGGAGAAATAAACACAAAAATGGACCAAACTTTTCAAAAGAAGAATATAATTTTCCTAAAGATCTAGACAAAATAAAGTGAAACGGGAAAAGAATTTTTTAATATGAAACAATAGTCTAATTAAAAATAAAATAAAATCACTCACGATCACATAACAAAAATCCACTAAGTGTTTTTCTCCACGTTGTTAAACATAGTAATTTTCTAAAAAAAAATAATTTTAGACACGTCAAAAATAATTTTAATCATTCCAAAATCACTACCAAACACGTCCTAATTAGATATTTCACTTAAAACCCATTCAACACGCTTAACAACAAAATACAACAGAAAAATGAAGAATGTTATTTAAAGTTTGTCGCAGAACAAAAAATATGTATTTTTTATTTGAAAAGAGAAGGCACCTTTCACCAATTGAATGAGTTGATTAAAGAAGAAGCAATTCATAATGACATGAAGTGGACAGACATAATACCTCAGAAGCTTCCCATTTCAAAATAGTAATGTCATTTTCCAGACTAAAGCTGCCTGCAAATACCTCCACAGTCAATTCTCTTGACCCATTCAAAGCCTAAAAAATTTCACTAATCAACACCTATTTCAAAGTCAAAAATGGGAAACAATTCTCTGACCTGCTTTTTAGAAAAAAGAAAAAAAAATCATGCATATGAATATTGGTAAAAGAAAAAGAAAGTTAGTCATCTTCCCTATAAAACATATGAAATGTCAGCAACCAACAACCAAAAAGTACCTCATTCAAGAGCTTCTCACAGACAAACAAGCAGCAAAAAGAATTAAGGTTTTTCCATCATGGGAAGGAAACTGGATGCTCTACTGGGAAGGAACAGATATTTGAAGCCTTCCAAGTTTAAGACCCTTGCTAATATGGCCATTTCTAGGACTTCCATCCTAAAAAACCAGCACCGTGCCCGCAGCTCCCTTGCTCGTGCCGACGTTCTTCAGCTCTTGAACCTCAGTTACCAACACCGTGCTCAGCTTAGAGTAATTTGCTTCTCTCTCTCTCTCTAAACTCTATAGTTCAGCCCCTTCTTTTTTTTCCTTTTTTTTTCTCCTGGATGCTGAGCTTGGATGTGAATGTGAATGAACAGGTTGAGATTGTGATCAAGGAGAATAACATGTTGGATGCACTTGAAATGATAGAGGATTACTGTTGCCTCCTAATTGAAAAGGTGGCTCTTCTTCAGATGAACAAGTA
This sequence comes from Benincasa hispida, assembly GCF_027475165.1. Lineage (NCBI taxonomy): Eukaryota > Viridiplantae > Streptophyta > Magnoliopsida > Cucurbitales > Cucurbitaceae > Benincasa > Benincasa hispida. The sequence goes on along the minus strand of NC_143478.1, from coordinate 45,029,816 downwards.
GGTCACCTTTCTTCAGTAGAATTTCATTCTGTCATTTTTGTCAACTTCTTTGAGTGCAAGCCTTTCGAAAGTTTTGAAACCTTTTCTGATTCTCTTTCGGCTTAAATGCAGGGAATGCCCCGGTGAAGTTAAGGAGGCGATATCGAGTCTGATTTTTGCAGCTTCAAGGTGTGGAGAGTTTCCAGAACTTCAGGAGATCCGTCGGATTTTAGAGTTGAAGTTTGGTACAGAGTTTGCCAGCAGTGCCGTTAATTTACGCAACAACTGCGGAGTTAGTCCCAAGGTAAGTTTGATATCAACTGCAAGAAAAGAATTAGTTGCCTGCATATATCATCTTCCACTTAATAACCACAGCTTCCATGTTACAGATGATCCAAAAGTTTTCAACAAAACAGCCCAGCGCTGAAACTAAACTGAAAGTGCTAAAGGAAATTGCTTCGGAGAATGGCATTACTCAGCATTTAGAGGAAGAACCAGCAATAATCATCAAGGTGAGGAAATTTCAAGCAGCAATGTATAGCAAATGAGTGCTTCTACTTCCTAAGTTAACTCTTTAGTAAAAATCAATCTGTTAACAGCAGGAAAAGCTAAATCAAAAGTTGGAAGCCAAGGAAGCAGCAGATTTGGATAATCCTGAAGTCATAAACACCACAGATAATCTACATGAAGTTATTACAAGTGACGAGTCAGCATTGGAATCAGTGAAAGCAAAAAAGTTTAAAGATGTAGCTAGCGCCACTCAAGAAGCCTTCCAATCAGCAGCTTATGCAGCATTAGCAGCTAAAGCTGCAATCACGCTTTCAAAGTCTGAAGCGCAGGATATTGATTCAGATCATGAAGATGGCTCTCATCTTCAAACGGATGAAAAAAGCTCAGATTTGGATAGTTCTCATGAACCTAAGCTTAATACAAAAGAAGCTAGCATACCTTCCAGTAAGATTGACTATTCAGATGACAGATTTAGTTTCGAAAAAATTTGTCCTGCTGAGCTTGAAAGTTGCAGTTCAGAATATGAAGATGCAGACATGGCAGAAAGCAATCAAATAGAATTACCAAAAGAAACTGCCAAAGAAATCATGTCATCTGTTCTAATCTTGGATTCAGATATTAGCAATATGAAGGAGCAATCATCAAAACTAAATTCAATCTTCTACAATGAGCCAGAAGGCGACAAGATAATCGGTAAAGAAAATGAAGTTGCCAGTAAAAATGAAATTTCAGAAGATATCAGAGTTCACGAATCGAAGTAAATTTCTTAGCAGGTTTCAACTGGATTTTGCTGAAATCTCAGGCTGGCACATCCTAGATTGAAAGCAAACATGAAGTGGAACTTTTGAAACCCAATATACAATCAGTAGTTTCAAATTTCTATATAAAATGGTACAAACAATTTTGCTAGGGCAGACATGTAAACATTACTATTTTTTCAGAGAATTCAATTTAAGTACAATACATTTATATGGTTGAAAAGAATGTAACTAATGCTAGGATGGATAACAAGGAAATCTTTAATATTGCAAAGTTCTCATCGATTTAGGATTCTAACAAAATCTTGGATACGAATGAGACTTGGACAAAAGTTCAAAAAAAAAATTACTTGAAGGAAGCAAGCTTACAAAATCGGTGTATTTAGAGGTAGAGGCATCTTATGTAACTTGGGGTTAGGAAGCCAAACATATATTTGATGTGTGAGTTATTTATACCAGGTTATGGGATTGACAATTATAGATCCGCTAATCCTGCAAATTTGTTAGTGTTACACAAATCTAGGCTTTAGAAAATAACCTTTTGTATTCTGTAAACTTATACAAACTATTAAACATAGGTTATCCAAACCCATGTTTCTATAATCTATTCCTTTGTACAATCCAAATATTGATTACACAAAATCCAGGTTTCCCAACTTCAGGCTTCAGAAAGCCAGACATGTTTAAACTATGAGCTAAACATATCATTTCAGCTCCAAACTATTACAGCAAAAAAGCTTAAATGTTTAATGTAATTATCCTTAAACTTTTCAGACACTTCCCCAGATAGATGCATTAAATAACAGGCTTGCACATTCACTATAAACAAAAATTTCAACGGCAAATGTGTACTGTAGATGGGTTACACAACCAACATAATATACAACAAAAGATAAAGTTATTTATAAATCATAAAATTACTTCAAAATATACGAAAAATGACATCTGAATAGCCGTAGGATTCAAGAATAGCCACAATCTAAGACCACTATCAAAAAAATTTGAAACTTTTTACATTGAAGCTTAAGCCAGGTTGCCTCCACCCTGCTGCCACAAATTGATGATGTCAGTTGCCTGATTAAGGAGGATAATCATCTGCTTTTGAGAAATCCACGGCTTGCTCTCAAGTAAGACTTTGAGCTCTTCCCATGCATCTTTTCGAGGCCAGAAGTAGTATGGGCTAAGAGGAATAGTTCCATGACCAGGAATCATTTGATCAAGTGCAATACCAATGTTCTTCTCCATCCATATGAACTTTAGCACAAGCCTTGGCTTTTCCATCGGTTTCACAACCACTCCCAGTTTCTATAACACCAAAAAGCAAGGGGGGAAAAAATAAATATAAAATAATAATAATAATAATAAACGTGAATGTTTAATTTGTCAGAGGAAGCCTTCCTGATAAACCTATTTTGCTCAACATTTCATTTGTAAACACAAAAGGAACTATAAAATCAAAATACAAGTACTAGTTTTACCGTGTTTCATAAAAATAATGAGAACAAAGAGATTTTCACTGGTGTACTGTCAGTTTCAGTATTTGACATTGATATCAAAGAGGGAGGTTATCTCTAAGACTCTTAAAATATCGGTAAAGTACAGCTAAGTGGGGAAAACATGGTTACCACGTAAGTTTGTTTATAGTAAATATTTTTTAAAAAAATACATATTCTTAGAGTTGTTCTAGATATTGTATAGTATAACACAAAAGATACCTTTAGGACATGTTTAATACACAAGTTAGATTTGTGTAGCTCAATGTTAAGATAGTAAAGAGGTACGTCTAAACTTTAGTATGTGAACTTATTTATCCCAGTTACAATTCTCATCCCACAGGTCAAGAGTTAGCAAATCCCACAATCTAGAACAACTCAGGTTCCATAAATATGAACAAATGAAACCACCTTTTATAGTTGAACCTGAACAAAACACATTTTACACATACGAAGATTTCTACAACTCATTCCCTTACAAATTCTAAGCGTAGATTGCACCAATCCAAACTAAACCTAGGTTTATCAAAACAACAAGCAAAAAGCCTCTCCTTAAGGAATGGATAAAGGAAGGGGAAAAGAAAAAGAAAAGAAAAGAAAACCACACACATGCATTAGCCTTAAGGTTATAATTTTATCGAACTGAATTCTAAACTTAAATAATTGATGAAAGTAAAATCTCACAAAATAAATCTAGAAACGTGTTCAAAAAGCAGCAAAGTATCACCTAAAATTCAGAAAACAAAATCAAATTCCAACTACTATAATAAAAACTCAGTGAAGAGACATCCAAATCAAGCCACAAAGTCTAACAACCAATGGAATACATAAATCCAACAATAAAACATCAAAACCCAACCAAAACAAATGCTCAAGGCAAGGCAAGGCAAGGCAAGGCAACAATAAAATGAGCATTCAAAAAACTAACCACATCCCAATTCGCATCACAAGAACACAGATATAACCAGAAACCTAGAGGAAATAGCAACTCGGCCAACAAGGGGTATTAATTCTCATTATTTATTCAAATTTCAATTTGAATTTAATGAAATTAACATTTTAAGGTTAAAGTTGCCTCAATCATCTAACTACTGATTGAGAATTGATATTCTTCAATACCTTCATTTCAAAATTCATAATCTTTCAGGGATTCATGAAAATCAACATCAACATTCTTATTAGAACATATCTTCCAAGTTAGTCGCAAAATATTAGTAATTCGTTTATACCAGAATTTCTATCATTGTTTATAGAGAAAATAACACTACTCGATCAAACAAATAATGAATAATACATAGCCACAGTAAGCAATTGGATTACGAAGAATTCAAGTACTTCCTTAATAAAGAACAAAAAAGAAGAATCAAGAATTTTTTTTTAACAGTTTCTACAAATATGACGAACTTTCAAGTATCCAAATTCACCAATTAATCCGCCCCTCTCAATTCACTAATCAACAGCAATACCGTTTGTTTACCAAATTTTCCATTTCTCTCCCCAAATTTGAGACGAAAAAACAAACATTCATTTAAACTTGCTAAGAACCAACCAAAATAAACGGGCAATCACATGAGAAAGAAAGGGAGGGGGAGAGAGAGAGACCTCCTTAACAGGAGAGGACTCGGAGTCGGAATCATCAGCAACAAGCGATTCTGGAGCAGCTTCAGCAGCTTCAGCGGCCGTAGCAGAAGCAGAGATATCGAGAGTTCTGAAGTTCTGGTGCCTCAATTTCGACGCAGAAACAGAATGCAAGTTGGTAATGCAGGAAGAAGAGGTGGATCTTTGCTTCACAGCAAAAGGAACTTGGAATGGTTTTGAAGTAGCGGTTTGGGCAGTGAAATTGGAGGTATTGAAACAAAAATTAACGTTGGGCTGAAGTTGAACTGCCATGGATAACATCATAGTGACTGTGCTTTAGAGATAGAGAGAAAATTCAAGAAAGAAGAAGAAGAAGAAGAAGAAGAAGAAGGTGCAATTTGCATTTCTTCTGAATCGAATGAGGATAAGATGGGTCGGGTCAGGCATACGAGTCCAAAACCCAGCCCAAGCCCAAGCCCAAGCCCATACGAAAGTATTGGTTGAGCCCAAATTCAAAATTCAACCGCTTAATTTCGCTCACTAACCGTATGCCAACGGGTTGTTTTGGTACTGAATTGAATTCTATTCATCAGAATTATATTGTACCAATTAAAAATGGTTTTGCATTTTTCCAGGACCGAATACACGCTCTAAAATCTTGCAATCAGAAGTCTAGCTAATGGGAAAATATAGTGATATTCAGTCGAATATACTCGGTTTTTTAACGTGGAAGGGTATATTTTGGAGCTGTTTTCAGACTGTCAAAATCACTTTTTCTCTTATTAAAATCATTTTTTCTTAAAATTATGGTGTTGGACATGAGCTAAAATTAATTTTAGAGAAATCTAAAATCATTTCAAATTGATTTTGGAGGAATTAGTTAATAGGTGATTTTCATTAAATGATTGATCGATAATCAATCTCAAAATGGCTATCTAATTTAGTTTTTGTTGGTTAGCTATTTGTGAAATCATTTTTTTCAATTTCAAATAAGGGAACAAAAGATGTCAGTTGTCTGCCATTAAACTGTTAGACAGTGTTAGATATTGTTTGTCACTAAATTATTGATAAAACAAACAATTATATATATTTTGAATTTTCTTTCAATGTCTATTATAAACATTCACCTTAATCAAAATATTATTCATGCATATTTTAACAATAAAATAAGTAAAAATAGATATTTACCATAATTATTTAGTTAATTAACAAATTTTCAAATAGAAAATACAATTTTGAGTAATTGGGTAAGTCTAAAATTAAACATAAGAATTCAAAATCACTTTTATATATTTGAAAACCACTTAAAAAAATTTGGAACCAAAGTTTAAAAATTAATTTTACAAAATCAATTGTATCTAAATCAATTATTCTAAAACTTTTACTCCGACTATCACTCCCAACCAAATATACTCGGTTTTTTTTAATGTGGAAGCTTAACTTCCAACTCAAAACAAAACTAAACCAAACCCAGATACCAGGGTTTTGCAATATTTGACTACCAGCTATCGGAATCAAACTGATGACCATCGCATTTGAGTTAAAATGTTATTAAATTAGGGGTATCTGGTGTAGTTTTTCTTTTTTTTTAATCTAAAAAGTATGATTTTCTAGTGGTTATTTTTGTTTGATTAACTTGATTTTCTAGTAGTTATTTTTGTTTGATTAACTTTTTGTTTAACCATTTAAATGCAATTGCACACATATCTTTACAAATTTTTAGAACTCAATTGAGATTTCAACTTAAAATAGTCACGCATATTTTATGATTTTGTACATGTAACAATTGTACTTGGAAAGACAAAATACCCTTATCTTATAAGAAAAAAAACAACGAAAATGCAATATACTTACGCATTAGTGAAATTTATGAGTGTAGTTTGCACACAATTAAAAAATGTAGGCTATCAAGGGGTTTGGTGCTTTTTTTCATCTTATATCAAATTGTAAATTATGGTTTATTATGCATATAAGTTAATGTTGGAAATGCGATCAAAGTCTCATATTAACTAAATAAAGGGATGATTATAAGTTTATAAGAGAAGATAAATAAAATCTATTTAGATTGCTTAAAAAAAATGTTTTTCGAAAATTCATTTGTATTTAAACACTTTTATAAAAACTATATAAAATAAAAATACAAATGTTTTTTGTTACATTTTTTCATAAATGTTTTTATATACAAGTTTGATTGGTTTGGCTATATGCTCAAAATGTTTCTATAATGTTAAATTAAGTTTAATTGGCTTGGCTATATGCTCGCATATTTTTATAATCTTAAATTACTATATAAGACGACTACTAAACTACTAATTAGTTCACTTAGTCACTTAATTGATCATTTTGCTATTCATCTTAGATCAATTTATATGAATAAAATAAAAATATGTTTTTGTCGTTATCGAAGACAGAATTTTAAGATAATAAGTATACAGTATGAATAGAACAAGAGAGAGGTTCTACTTGGGAGATTTGATTCATTCTAAATTATTGTGAACTAATAATTTCAATTTTGTATTTAAAAACACTTTAAGTGGCCAAGTTTTTCTCTTCTTTTTTTTAGTTTTTTTTCTTTTTTAAGTATATGATCGACTGAGTTGATTGTTAGATTTAGTTGTTGGAGATGATTGACGGTGATCGTCGAAGTTGGCTGATGAAGGTGGTAGTCACATGGCGTTGAACGACGAAGGTGGTTGTTAGAGTTGATTGTCAGAAGTGGTATTCAATGGAGGTGGTTGTCAATCAAACTTTGGCTGCCGGAGGTGGTCATCTGAGCATGTCACTACAGTTGGTCGTCAATGGTGGCCAGCGAGTGGAGTTATTGGAAATATTGGAGGGTGAGAGAAAGAAAGGGAGAAAGATGAAATTTCTCGATAAATGTGCAAACTTCAATAGTAAACACTCTTGAAATTGGTAGAAATGAGTTATTTAACACTGAATTGTGAAGTTAATGGCCAAAGACCTCCTTAATTTTCATTTTGAATAATAGATATACATATACATATGTACTTATATAATCTATTCTCTATATGAAAATACAAAGGTTGCAAGAAACTCTTTTTGCCGATACTATTCTTATCTTTTCATATAATACATAACCACCCCTTGAACATTTCTTCTAATCACTATATATTATATGTGAAAAGGAAAAAGGGACAATATGGGAGAAACTTTTGGAGTGTTTGGGGTTGAGTTGGTTATTATACTTTATGGAATACAATAATCTGTAGGTTATAATCGTGATGTAGCCTACTTTAGTCAAGGTAGAAGATAGTAAACACTAAAACAATGAGAAAAAGATAGCATGAGTAGAAAATAGTAAACACTGTAACAATAATTAATCCAAAATATTGTGGATCTAACACAGAGCAAAATATTGTAACGAAGGGATCGAGTGTTTCAATGCAATTAAACCACACACTTTAGTTTTTGATGGAACTAAAAACATTAATTAATACAAGAAAAATGGTTAAGCATATAGAATGTTACCTTTGTAGAACACTTTGCAGTAAGATTCCTCTTCCTTAAATTGATGGTGATTCTCTTCCACAAAGTCTTCCTCACCTTTTGTTGAAAGAAAAGAAGATGAGAGAGGGCAAAATCTCATAAAACACACATTTGTATTTTGAGAGGGCGACTAAGTAAAATGATATGTAAAGTTGCGTTCAAGGTTTTTCCTTTATAAGGTCCTATTTATAGGATCTTATTAAGTTAAAACCTAATTACAATTAATTAACATATTAATATCTTATATTAAAATGATTAATTATTTGAATCATGTTCAAATGTATTAATCCTCTCGTATTATATAGTTTTAATTTGAATCTTATTCAAATTAAATGGTTAATGTATTTAAAATCATATCTAAATACATTAATCCTCTAATAGTGTATAATTTTATTTAAATATCATTCAAATTAACTATATAATAATTATGTATCTATGTATGTTAATAATTATATTAGTTATATCTAATGCAATAAATATATGCTTCCTCAATTTACCTAAATTTGAAACATTGCAAATTATTCTTTCAATACATTTGTTCTATGTTGGTCCAGTATGAGTTATGGACCTACAGATTATAAGTTTTAAGAATACAAGATTAATTAACTGAATTTTTTAATTAATTAATCTTCATTAGTTAACTATAGGGAAAACCACTATAGACTCATAGGCGCACTCTTATGCATTGTATGCATGTTACGTTTGTGGGTATAACCATTACATGCAAGTTGATTCTTCACGAGTTGTTCGTAATTACAACTAAGTCAAAAATCTGTTTTACCCTTGTAATTACTTCTATCTCCATAAGTATCATTGATCCTCTAATGAACAATTTGTTTATAGTCTGACTATTGGGATTTATGTCCTAAATCTCGTAGTCCGTGATTTTTAAACAGATTATTAAATAAATAAAATGTTATTTATCTTCTAAATAAAGTGTTATTTATTTTCATGAATAACTCAAATTCAATAAACCAAAATCTAAGGTTATTTAATGTAACTTGAACAGTATGTGATTGACATACATATGGATTCTGTTCAAGGAATATCCTAAAAGGTATATAGTATATGGATTAGGTTTGGTGTGTTATCTTGATAACACTATAGATACAACCCATTTTGTAAGTTTTATAAATGTTCGGATTAGTGCCCCAAAATTTCGTGGATTGGTTTATAATCTTGTATAAACTAATATTTAAATTAATAAAATAAAGAGCTATTATATTTGTGCATAACTCAATCTAATAAACTAAGATTCAACATATGTAACTTGAATAGTATGTGGTAGACATCCAATTGGATCATGTTCAAGTAATAACTTAAATGGTCTATAGTATATGGATAAGATTAGGTGTCTTATCCTAATGACATACGGATATGGTCCACTTTGTAAATGTTACAAAAGTTGTAAGTGTTACAAACAATGTGATCCAAATCGTTCATATGGAGACACGTGAGTGGAGGTATCCTATACAAAGAGTTTGTATAAGATGAATCACGAAATAATTAATCTCTTTTTATAACACCGTTGACTGAAGAGATTAACATTTCATAGGATGACCATAGGTAACTCGATCTCAATCCTGAGTGAGTTATGGACTCTTGTCTATGAAAGCAACTTTGAATTTATATGGATGAGAGTGGCCCGAGTCACCGATTCACTAAGCCTACCATTTCGGGGACTTATTCGAGTAGGGAGTTAGGAACATAGCTACACAAGATGAAGTTCACTCCTTCTCGTTTTCGGGTAAGTAGATGAATTGCTCCCTTCAAGGCTGGTTCCGGATCTTGAACAATGAGGTCTCACCTTTTCATTAGCCTGAGAAGGATTTAGTTTATAGTTGGACTATATACTGATTATTCATAGAGGGATCAATGGTACTTAAAGAGTAAGAGGTAATAATAGGGGTAAAATAGTTATTTGATCCACCTGTAATTATGAGCAGTTCGTGAAGGGTTGGTTTATGGTAATGGTTATATCCATGGACACATAAATATATATATATAGTGTGAAAAGTGCAGTTGTGGGTCTTTAGTAGAGTGACTCACAGTTAATGAATATTGACTAATTTAATTAAAGAGCTTAATTAATTAATCTAGTATCATTGAAGCTTTTAATTTGTAAGTCCATTAGGTCCCCTTACTAACTCACTAAGAATCAAATAAAAATCATTTAGTTTTGGATTAATTTGAATTGTTCAAATTAAATAAGGTAATAAAAATTAATTGAATGAAATACAACTAATATAATGTATATAGATACATTATAATATAAAGTTATTTTGAATAAGATTCAAAATCAAACTTTATAATATATGAGAGATATATTGAATCTTATTCAAAAATTAAATAAAAAAGAAATATTTATTTGAATAATATTCAAATATTAATTATATGAATGAGATTCATATAAAACTATAGGTTAAAATTAATGTGAATGAGATTCATATTAAAATTATAGGTTATGAAAGAGAATTATATTTGAATATGATTCAAGTATAATTAAATAGATGATATTTAGTTTATTAATTAATTAATATTATTTATTTATTTATATACTAAATTAGATATAATATAAAATTAAATAAAAGATAAATCCCATGGGGAGTTATCCATGGTGTCAGTAGGGGGGAGTATTAACTCCTCCTCCAATTGACTTCTCTTTTAGTTATTAATTTTGAAGAGATGTGGGATACGAATGATTGATCATTCTAGGAACTTTCTCAATACTCACCAAAAATCTCTCTCATTCTAAAAAGTTTTTTTACAGAAAAATTCTTCTTTAAAATTTATCTTCTCTTCTCCAAAAGTTGGATCCTGCTATCCTGTTCTTGCTAAAGAATAGCAAGGTAACACTAGTGGTAGTGTCATGTTGATTCTTGTTCGAGGGAGAGCTTTGGAGTTTCTGAGAGTTCGTACGTGAAGGAATTACATAGAAGAGATTCTTCAAGAGTAAGATTACTTTTCCTTTAACATAATGTTTTTATAATATTTATCTTGTAATTGTTACAATTTCTCTGTTTTTATTGATTTTCTAAAATTGAACTCAATGGCACACAAGTTCACACGCTTCAGCATTGTGATTCAATCCCTTTCGATAAGTTTTACAAACAATTTGATCCAAATCATTCATGTAAAAATATGTTAGCGAGGGAATTCTATAGAATGAGTCTGTATAAGACCGGGCCACATAATATATAATCTCTCTTTGTAACACTGTTAACTGAAGAGATTAATATTACAAATGATAACCATGTAACTCGATCTCAATCCTAAGTGAGTTATGAACTTTTGCTCATAAAGATCGTTCTTTGATTTGTATGAGTGAGAGTGGTCTTAGTTGCCGACTCAATAAGTCTTCCATTTTGGAGATGATACCGAGTGAAGAGTTGGGAACATAGTTTTGCAAGATGAAATTTACTCCTTCCCAACTTTAGGGTAAGTAGATAGGTTGTTCCCTTAAGTGCTGACTCTAAAACTTGAATAATGAGGCATCACCTTCTCACTAGCCCGAGAGGGACTTTGTTTATGGTCGAAACATAAACAGATTGTTTAGTAGAGGATCTGTGATACTTAAGAAGCAAGAGGTAATTATAGGGGTAAAATGGTAATTTTACCTAGTTGTAATTACGGACAACTTATGAAGGGTTGACTTACATAAATTGGTTAAATCAATGGACATAGAAATAGTCTACAGTTCATAGGAGCACAGCTATGGGCCTTTAATGGAGTGCCACATAGTTAATAAATGTTGATTAATTTAAATAAAGAGTTAAATTAATTAATCTTGTATCATTAGAACTCATAACTGTAAGTCCATTAGATCCTCCTGTTAGCTCACAGGGGGTTAAACGAGGAATTTTAGTTTTGAAAAAATTTGAAATGTTCAAATTATTTAAGAGAATTTATGTTGATTGTATATGATAAAATAAATATAATATATATAGATACATTATAATGCAAGGTTTATTTGAATAAGGTTCAAATTTAAATTGTACTATATGAGAATATTAATATTTGAATAAGATTCAAATATTAAATTAATATGAATTGGATTCATATTAAAACTATATGTTATGAGAGATTATGTACATTAGAATATGATTTACACATACATTAAATTGATATATGATATTAATTAAATTAGATTTAATTCATATTTAATTTAATTAGTTTTAATTAAATTTGATTTATTAAATTAAAATACTTCCGTGGTAGTTGCAGGGGAGTGGTGAGTGAGGTGAGGGGAGTCATATTAAACTTGCAGAGAATTCTGCATTTTGGATGTTGAACGTTGTTTTTATAGAATAACTTTCTCAATCTCTCTCTCACTCTCTTGCTCTCTAAAATCATAGAAAAAAGTTCTCTGCCAAAACTTTCTTCCTTTGACTTACAAAAAGGATCCCACGGTCCTCCGTGTTCCAAGAGAATAGCAGTGAAGGCTTTTTGGTGGTGTTCGAGTTTGTTCGTGTTTTTTTTTTTTTTACAAGACCAGGAGAAGATCTTTGAACTTTTGATCTACAGAGATAATTAACTTTCTTCCCTATCTTATAGAGAAGCATGCTTAACATTGTACTTGTATGTTTTTTCTGTATAATAATTCTTGTAACAAAATTGGGGTAAAAGCGATCACACACTTCCGCATGGAATTTCATTCTTGATCAACCATAAACCAAGTCTCTCTCGGGCCAACGAGAGGGTGGGGTCCCATTGTTCCAGTTCCAAAGTCAACACTTAAGGGAATTACTCATCTATTTTTCTAAAGGAGTGAATTTCATCTTGAGAAATTACTTTCTCAACTCCCTAGTTGGTCAAATCCCCAAAATGGTAGGCATATTGAGTCGCCCACTCGGGACACTCTTACCCATATAAATCAAAGACGGGCCTTTACATGCAGAAGTTCATAACTCACCCAAGATTAAGATTGAGTCACATATGAGGAAACTTCAATCTCTTTAATTAACAAATTTACAAAAAAAAAAAAAAAAAAAGTAAAAAATTCATGGTCCAGTTTTATACAAACTCTTTGTATAGGATACCTCCACTCACATGACTTCACATGAACAATTTAGATCAAACTGGTTGTACAGTTACAAAGAGGGTCGTATCCATAGTGTCACCAGGATAAGGCATACAGCTTTATCCATATTAGACTCTTTAAGTTATTACTTGAATATGATCCACTTGTATGTCAAGCACATGCTGTTCAAGACTACATATAATCACCTTAGCTTTTCCAATATTAGATTTTAGCTATGCAAAATAAAACACAAAATAAAATAACAACTTATTTTATTAAATATGAATAAATAATTTATTGTAAAACTACAAGTTTTAGGACATGAACCGAACATAACATGATTACTAACAAAAAAAATAACTTACTATCAAACAATAATAGCAAAGATAGTGAGACACAAGTGTTGATATCCCAATTCGGTGCAAAATCACCTATGTTTGGGAGGTTGTGTGTCTGATGGAAAGAAACTTCAATATATAAAGAGTTTAAAAATTATAATGAAGTATTATTTGATAAACTCCTTCTTTAGTGATTCAGGTAGAGCTTACTCTTCGGTTTCAACTTAGGCTCTCCCCCTAAGTTAGAGATCCTCTCACTTTCACAATAATGCTTCTCCAAACTTTTTATAAGATCCCTGAAAACAACGTATTTAGCTCCTCCTAAGTATGAAATCCTCTCACCTTCATAGGCAAGTTTTTCACAAGCTTTGGTTGAGGTCCCTCATTACCACATCAAAAAATCATCCTGAGTTATCACTTATTTCCTAAGTGATTTGCTACATTTATAACGATTCAACCAAGCCTCATTGACAGATCGAACAACCTACAAATAGAAAAGATAATTCCTTTAATCACAATACATGAAGGTTAACGCCTATCATCCCTTAGCTCAAACTCTCAATACATAACTTTTGTTTTTAATAAGGAGACTAACTATAAAACTAAACACTACCACAATATATATATGGCTAACTTCGAAAAGATCTTCAAAGAAGGAATAAATCATCTCTATAGGAAAAAGGAAGGCAGATTACTTAATCTGAAAAATCACGCTGACAGATAAGGAAAAAAATTCTACAAAATCTCTTATCTGTCACATAACAATGTTACAAAATATGTTGCTGACATAATTCAAGACGTGTTAAAAACATGTGGCTTAAGTTTTTCTTGTAATAAAATTACTCAATCCTACTGCATTAACAAACTCTCCCTTTGTCTTTTTTTTTTCAAAGACAAGATAAAGCATACAACAAAGCACGAAAATGGAAGTAAATTAAGCCAAATAGAACAACCACCACAACCACAAACCATTAGACAAAGAAACCAAATCAGATTAGAACAACCACACTAGTGTATGCTAAAAATCAAACTTATTCTCCCCCTTTTGTTTGACTTACAATATAGTCAAAGTTAATATAACTATAGGTACTAGAAGAGAGAAATAACAAAACCAAATTATCAGAAACAAGAAACCAACCAACAACAAATAAAACCAATTAGAACACTTGAAATCCTACCATCAGCAGAAATATCAATATAACCATCAAAGTACATATCATCTAACACATGCTCAAAGCCTTCAGCATTTAGCCCTAACCTATAGGCCACATATACACAGTTAATATATAACCTCATTAATTTTAATAAAACATTCACTTCAACCATGCAATCAGAATAGTACGAATAAAAACACTTAAAGTTCGTGATTTAGAGGCAAGGATATGCATTATGCATTTTCCAACATGAAGAGAAATATGGAAAGCTCCACCGAAGACATTAATATCATCAATATTCAAAATACCCTCATCAACAATCGACAGAATGTCGAGGACGGTGTCAAGCACATGATGTCGTTGAAATAGTTTAACACGAACATAATTAATACTCATATCGACGACAATTAGTTATCATTCTTAGGCCAAAGCTTAGAAACATCTCCAGTGAAATCAATAACAAACTCTCTTGTAGCAGTACAATGTTCCAATACAGACATGAAATCATCCATTTCCAACAACTAATTTATACCAAATGGAGAGAAGACAAAGTAATGACCCATTACATGAACTTTTCTTAACTCTAGATTACTTGGTTCATCAAGTTCTTGGGTAGATTTACAAGAAACGCACGAATCAATCCAACATAGAATGGATACGCATTTAAAACATTCATTAAAATAACAACCTTCTGAACTAGATCAATAAACTCTTCATAGTTTTGTGCTTGTTCAGATAACTCTTTCACAACAAAAATTCTTTTTCTAGCTACATATTTTCATTCGACAACATTGTCCTCAGTGTAAAAAGAGATGTCATTAAAAAAGACAACAACAATATTGAGTGGGAACTTCTTCCCATTAATACAGGTAGTGTTGAGATTTGTGTCCTAAGGTCTTGTAGTTAATTAATATAGTATTTTATTTAATTATAAATATGCAATAATTTACAATAAAAATCCAAGATTATTTCATGAGACTTGAACAGTATGTAGTTGACATACATGTAGATCATATTCAAATAATAACTTAAATGTTCTATAGTATATGGATAAGGTTTATTGTCTTATTCTGGTAACACTATGGATATGACCTACTTTGTAATCGTGACAAATGATGTGATCCAAATTGTTCATGTGAAGCCATGCAAGTAAGGATATCCTATACAAAAAGTTTGTATTAGACTAGACCTTAAAATAATTAACATTTTTTTGTAAAACTATTGACTTAAGAGAGTAATATTTCACAATATTACCATATGTAACTCGATCTCAATCCTAAGTAAATTATTGAACTTCTAACTATGAGAGCTCGTCCTTTGATTTTTATGGGTATAATGGCCCAATTCGCCAACTCAATAAGTCTACTATTTTCAAGACTTAACCGAGTGGGGAGCTGGGAATATAACTACACAAGATGGAATTCACTTCTTCCCGACTTAAGGTAAATATATGAGTAGTTCCTTTAAGGACTGATACTAAGTCTTGAACAATAGGGCCCCACCCTCTCACTGGCCCGAGAGGGACTTAGTTTATTGTTGGACCATAAACAAATTATTTATTAAAGTATTAGTGGTACTTAAGAAGAAAGAGGTTATATGGGTAAAATGGTAATTTGATCCAGCTATAATTAAGAACAACTCGTGAAGAATCGGCTTACTTATAATGATTATATCCATAGACACAACATGCTCTACAATGCATAAGAGTGCAGCTATGGGTCTTTACTAAAGTGCCCATAGTTAATGAATGTTGATTAATTTAATTAAAGAATTTAACTAATAAATCTCGGATCATTGGAGCTTATAATCTGTAGGTCCATTAGGTTCATTGCTAGCTCACAATGGATAAAACACGGACAAGGATTTTGAAAGAATTTGAAATGTTCAAATTCATTAAGGAAATGTATATTAGTTATATATGATACAATTAGTATTATATATTGAGATATATTATCATAGAAAGTTTATTTTGAGTGAGATTCAAAAATTAAACTATATAATATGAGAGATTTAAATAATATGAATGAGATTCATATTATTTGAATTAATGAGATTCATATTATAACTATATGTTAAAGTTAATGTGAATGAGGTGCATATTATAACTATAGGTTAAAATTAATATGAATGAAGATCCATATTAAAACTATAGGTTAAAAGTTAATGTGAATTAGATTCATATTAAAACTACAGGTTATGAGAGAGAAGTACATTGAATACAATTCAAATATATGGTTAATTTAATATAAAATGTTGAACTAAATTATTTATTTATTTATTATTTTATTTTATTAATTTAATTACAATTAAATAATTAACTCCCTTGAAGTTGCAGAGGGAGTGAGAAGTTATTGAGAGGAATTACAACTCCCATTTTCTCTCACTTACGTTTAATTGTAGAGAGTCTGCAAGAAAAAGAATGGATTCTTTTCTAACATGAAAAACTCTCTCTCAAAGAAACAAACTCTCTAAGAAATTTTATAGAGAATGAGGTCTCTACCAAAACCACATTCCCTGTAATTCTCAAAGGAGGTTCCCACCAACCAGTCCTTGCAAAAGAATAGCAAGGAAGATATAAAGAAGGTGTCCTACTTGCTAAGAAAACTTAGAGAAGATAGAATAACAATTATGCAAAAGTAGTATTTCTCAATCTTATTTGTATGTTTAACCTAGTAGTACAGCACGGTGATGTTCTGTGATTTAAACTGTATAATTTTTTCTTTCAATTCAAAAACAAAAGCGATAAAATGCTTTCGCTATGGGATTCAATCCCTTTAGGTAGGACTATCTTTTACTTGAACTGATTCGTCATCGTTAGACAAAGAAATAAGATTACTCTCTTTATTAATGGAAGATACAACTTTAGAGACATACTGCTTCATTTCTTGCCTAGGAGTAGCTTTTTTTAGGACCGGCTTAGCTGGAAATTTTGACTTGGAAGTTCTCTTTCTCTTCTTTAAGTTCTTTTTCTCAATAGCTTTTTTTAGGACCGGCTTAGCTGGAAATTTTGACTTGGAAGTTCTCTTTCTCTTCTTTAAGTTCTTTTTCTCAATAAATTTTGTCTTTATAGCAGTTAGAGAAACAACGGACTCTATCATAAGAGAATATTAGCCCTATCTTCAGATGAAGCGATATCAATATCTTCTTATGGACAAGAGACTATGCCTCTATGTCTTCCTTTATATTTTTCACATTAGTTCCAATAACATGAGAATGAGTAAATGTCACATTCATAAGAGGATCAACGATTTCTTGAGGATCAATTTCAACAACAACAAAAGCAGTGGTTTCAATTTGTTAAAAAAACAGAGACTTGCCATTTTTTATATTTTCAGATGAGACAACAAGCATATGACTTACGTTTTCAGTGCTTCCAGTTGGAACAACAGATTATACAACAGTATCAGGAGACACAATGGCTTAACCCAAAGATTCAGCAAAAGCATTATTATCAATAACAATATCACATGACATATGAGGCTCAATTGTCACACCCCCTCCTGAGCTTACTTCTCAAGCTTGAAAGAAGGTGTGAGGACGGTAGATACCACCCTTTTGTGATACCTACTGTTCGCTCTTACCTGTTTTGCTTAATAAACTCACAACCAATGAAATATATCGACAACTCTTTGGCTTAACTTATTTTATTACAACTCAAATAATTTTTATACAACACTAGCTCCAACTTTAGATAACTCTAACTCCTAGGTTACAAAACTCATAAACCTTAGTCCGAAACTGCAACTGTAGTGTGGCAGACCTTGACCTCAAACAGTACCCTAGAATTCTTCTCTTTCACTACTTAAGGGGAAGAGGGAGAAAAAATTGGAAAAACATGAGCTGGAAGTCCAGTGAGTGGTATGTTTTATGCAATAATAGGTTTTTCTTTTGAAATTCATTTTGAAAACGTTTGCACAGACAAACAGTCATAAAACAATATCAGAATGAAAATGTAACCATCCATTCTGGTAAGTGAGATAATACTGACATGATCATATGTTTCTTGAAGATGAATAATTTCAACCAAATACAAGATCAGGGAAACAGGTCTAGTACCCAATAAAAAAGTCGTCGAATGTGCACATGTCGACAATATCCCCTTAGACATTCTTAAGTACGCTGACAATCCCAACCAGATCATACTGACAATCCCAGCCATATGTTCACGAGGTATGCTAACATTTCCCAGGTACCATTCTGGTTTTCCAATCAAAGCATTATAAAACATGTTTTCAAGCGAAACCAAAGTTAAAACAATCATCCAGGAGAAATAACGGAAAACCAGTGATCAAAATCCAAGAAATCACATTTTTTTACCATGCCAAGGTTTTAAAAACCATACATACATACACACACACGCAAAATCACGCACGCATATATATAATACCATATATGTATACAGATTCAACTAAAACATTTGAAAATAAACCACTTACAGTTCACCAATAGGTGTTTCCCCCTTTTCAAACTTCCTGGTTTTCCTAGTTCTTCCTTAAATTTTGGGCCTGCATTAGCCTAAATTTTGCTTAAATCATATGTTTAGGGCTAAAATAACCTTAGAATATCTTCTTGGCCCTAAATTTAGCTTCAACTCCAACAGACATGAAACTAGGCCTTTTGACACCACCAAATAGCAGTTGGGCGCATGGTGGCCTTTTTTAACACCAATTGGGCACATGGTTCTCTTTCCAAATCAGTTGGGCACATGGTTACCTTCCTCAAGACAATTGGGCACATCGTTGATCCTCTTCAACGCATAGATGGGACCTTCAACGCATGATCACTCCAACTTTTCCCCAATTACTTCCCTTTTAAGTCTTTTTCAAGAACTTTTTGATTTGTGAGGTGATATAAGATCCTCCCAGGAGTATTTATAGGTTTTAACGAGTCATCCTAGTCACCCTCTACAACCCTCGATGCATGAAACCTTCTACTTACATGAATTTTAGGTGTCTTCCCCATGTTGAGCCACCACTTACTCTTTGCCACCACATGCTTTCATGCAAGCTTGATGTGTCATTTCCTTCTTCGTTCAATGCATGCATGCTTCCACCTCCTACTTTGGTTAGTTAAGATTTTATTTGATTGAGCCATGTTTCTCACCTCGTTTTCATATTGACCTTGCTCCCCAAGTTACTTTCAATGCATATATGCTCTTTTTAGAGCATGGCCTCCTCTTCCATGCGTTCAACTCCTCCAATTCTCCCTTCTTGGATCTAGCTCCCTTCTCATAGTATGGTTTCTCCCCTTGATTATGTCCAAAGTGCTCAAATATGCAAGTTACGCACCCACTTCTTTCCCTATGCACCTAACCTTCACTTTTCTAGTGTTTCTTCACTTGTTGTGTCATATGTCGTCCAACACTTAGCCAAATTCTCAACCTAGGTTGCCCTATGTGTCCATCTTCCAAGGACTATGTGTCCAACCCTAGATCTTCTACTTGGTTGTGCATGACTCAACGCATGTTTTTCAACACTTAACCAATTCTTCCCTTACGTGTTCACTTAACCCTAAACATCCTAAGAAAAATCTTCTATGCGTCCAAGACCCCTTAGTATGCACCTAACATGTCCAATCTTACCCTAGTGTGCATCTAATTTTTCCTTCTCCTCCCAAAATATGTTCTACTTGAAATGCCTTATCCATGGTTAAGCCTCTAATCCTCATATCCCTGGTACTTAGTCAATTCTTCACTTTCCTAGACCAACTTGGACTTCCTTGAAGTTCATAGTATAGTTCCCCATGTTCACGGCATAGTTTCTTATGTATGTAGTATGGTTTCCAAGATGTCTTCCATATGTCCAAGATAGCTTCTTCATGCATCCAAGTTGTTCAACTAGGGGTTACTTTGAGACCTTCTATGCACCCAACTAATCCTCCATGTGTCCAATTCTAGCAAAATTTTAACACTATGCATCCAACATGGTCTTTTATGCTATGAGTTGAACTTCTTTAACTATGCTACGATTTTATGCTATGAATTGAACTCCTCCAATAATGCTATGACTTTTCCTACTCAACTATGTAATGAGTTGAATTCTTTTTCAACACTTAGCTAACTCTTCACTTACTTAGGCCAACTCATGCCCTGAGAAATGGCCAACTCATGCCTTGGAATTTCTTCAAGTTCACAGTATAGTCCAACTTCACGGCATAGCCAAGTTCATAGCATAGTCCAAGTTCACATCATAGTTTGAGTTCATAGCATAGTTTGAATACTTAGCCAAATTTCCTGTTATGCTATGAGTTCATAGCATAGTTTACATACTTAGCCAAAATTCTGACTTCAAACTACTATGCCTCCAACACTTAGAAATTTTTCTAAGTACTTTTACTTCTTCCAAAGTATAGTTTAGATACTTAGCCAAACTTTTTCCTTCCAAGGCTTCAAGTCTGAGTTCTTTTCTCAACCCTGTGAGGGATCCGGTGCTACATCAACAGTTATCCTAGCAGCCACAATTTATTCAATCACGGTTTCAATAGAAGTAACAACATACTTAGTGGGCACAACAAGGTCAATATAATTTACAGAAATAATGTCAATACTACCAAATGATAGCTTATGTGGGGACAACAAACCGCTGACACAATAGTTTCGACAAGAGCAATATTTTCCAATAATAGATGAGACAACAAGTTCAACATTATCAAAAGTGATTTTAATAGGCGAAGTAGTCAAAATGTCAGACAACTCAGCATGATCAACAACATGATTAATAAGGTCAACAATCATTATAGATATAACATAATCAGCAAGATTCACTGACTTCATCACATTAATATCAACATTGTCAGTAATTTAGTTAGCATTCACAATCCTAGTTTCTTTAGAACTGACATGCCAGTCAAGCTAAGTCACATTTCTACACTTATTTACAAAAAGATTAGTTCTAGCAGTAGATGTATTGCCTTCTAGTTCTTTAGAAGAGGCAGTGGACTAACTGAAGTATCCATAGAAACATACCTAACGGACTCGGTAACATGTTCTGTGAGGTCTTCCATTGTTATAATTGTTACTATAAGAAATCTGCCATTTAGCGACGAAAAGCTAGCGACTAAAAATACATCGTCGCATCTCTAGGGACGAAATGCATTTTCCATTGTAAAGGTTATGGCGAATACATAAAATATCGCAAACTTGTGACTATAAATCCTATTCATCGCACAACTCATGCGACTAAAAAGTAACAATCGCATAGTAAGGTGTGACTATTGCCAATTACGTTGCACTATGAGATGAAACGTGGGAAAAGTTGTTGGCCCAGATTGTGACTAAACCTCAGTTAGTCGCAAATTACGACTTTTTGTACCTTTTTCGCACGCCCAATTAATTGGGCAGGACATAACGGTGCTATAAGGTATGCGGAAAAAATAAATTTAGTCGCATGATGCGACGATTTGGGCCGTAGTTACAAATCGTAAATCTTTTCCCCAATTTCCTTTTCTTCTTCGTTTGTCACATCATTCTTTAGGGTTTGGTTTTCTTCTTCTTCCAATCCAAAAGTTGATCGTCATTCATCAGGGTTTTTTTTCTTTTCTCTCTCTTTTGTTCACCACCATTACCGTCGGCACGCATCCGGTAGCCTTCCGTTCACTGCACATCACCGTCACAGGTGGGTTTTCTTCCTCATCTATCTCTATTCTGTTTCTATATCCTCATTTTCCCATCTCTCAGCCTCACTCTCACATGTCTTCATAGGCTACCGAAAGTTGCAGCTTCAAGCACCTTTGTCGCCACCGTTGCTGTCGCCGCCGAATTTGTACTTAAAACCCTCGAATTCATAGTAGAATCCATCGCCGTTAATGGGTATTTACGTTTATTATATCATTTGATTTTTTCATATGATATTTAAGTTTATTTTGTATTTAAAATGTAATTTGGAGAATGGTTGAAAGTTTTATGTGTTTGAAGAATGGTTGTGACTCCATTGTAAGTTTAATTATGTTCTTTTATGTCACTCTATTGTAAGCTTGATTTTGTTCTTGGTTAAGCCCCTTAAATGAAATCTGGAGAATGGTTGTGTAGTTTGTATGTGTTTTAAGTGAGTTTTAGAGGATAGTTTGTGTGTTCAAAGTGTGGATTAGAAGTCATTGTGTGATTGTGGATTGATGAGTTTAATGTATGAGTTGGAAGTCATTGACATTTTGGCAAGTAATATACATTTGTGTCTATTACTTGATTTATGTGACTCCATTGTAAGCTTGATTTTTGTTCTTAATTAAGCCCCTTGAAATTTTTTAGGTCCTTTGATTATGTTGAAAGTAATTGATTATTCTTATTATGATGGAACATTGAAAGTTATACACATTTTTGTTTAATTTAAATAAGTTTATGATAAGTTTCTATATATCATTTGATGCTTGTTTTTAGGATATTTGAGTTTATTATGTATTTAAAATGTAATTAGGAGAACGGTTGTTTGTTAAATAAATGTTCCTCATCCGTTAGAGGCTATAGATTTTCTGCCACTTGGAAAAACTATAAATATATAATAATGGAAAAGGGAGCGTGCTCATAATGAATTGAATTGGGTGAAAAAAAGACATTTTTTTAGCTACCATACTGGTAATTCTTAAAACTCGACATAAATTCGATGTAAAGCATATTGAGAAAAATATTTTTGATAATGTATTGGGTACTTTATTGAATATTGAAGGAAAAACGAAGGATACAGAAAAAGCACGTGTAGATTTAATGAAGCTGAATATTCGTAAAGAGGTGCATCTTCAATGTGTTGGAAACAAAATGGTGAAACTGCATTCTAGTTATACATTAACAATTAACAAGAAAAAAAAAGAAGAAGTTTTGCAGTCTCTTGAAATCAGTTAAGTTTCATGATAGTTCTGCATCCAACATCTCAATATGTGTTAGTGTCAAAGATAGAAAGATACATGGACTAAAAAGCCACGACTTACATGTGTTATTGCAAAGACTATTACCAGCTGGAGTTTTTCCTTATTTACCAGTGGATGTCAGTGGTGCAAATATTGAATTATCATACTTTTTCAAAGAACTACGTGCGAAGACATTAACTGTTGAAACTTTGAATAAGCTACCAGAGCCAATTGTGATAATTCTTTACAAGCTTGAAAGAATATTTACTCCAACATTCTTTGGTGTTATGGTTCATCTAACTATTCATTTACTTGAGGAAGCCAAACTTATTAAACTTGTCAGTTATAGTTGGATGTATCCAATTGAGCAGTATGCTTCTTCTTTTAAATTACTGATCAAACTATGTTAATTGTTATGCTCATTGTTCAAACTACTACGTAACTTACGTTTAAATGTAGGAGTTTGAGAAGACTAAAACAATATGTAAGAAATAAAGCTCGTCCTGAAGGTTCAATTGCAAAAGAATTTATAGTGAAAGAATCATTCACATTTTGTTCATTGTACTTGCATGGAATTGAAACAAAGTTCAATAGAACAATTTGAAATGATGATACGGTAGACAATAGTAAATCAACAAATATTAGACATCTACCTATATTTTCACAAAAAGCACGTCCAATTGGTAGTTCGCACATGAAATTACTATCACATGTTGAATTACAGAAGGCTCATTGGTATGTCCTAATCAATTGAACTCAAGAATAGAAATCTTCCTAATGCACCTGAGGTACATGAAACACACTTTGCATAATGGTTTAAAGACAAAGTGAGTATATAACATTTCGTTTCATTTTTTTTATATACGAACAATAAAAACTTCATATTGATAGTGAGTTTCTTCATCGTGCTTAGATGCAAGCACAATTTCGTTCGACATCTAATGAAGTTGTCCGTGAGTTGTATGCATTTTCACGTGGCCCTGATATTCGAATCAGTTTGTATTCTGGGTGTATTATCAATGGTGTGAGATTCAACTCAAAATATCGAGATGATCGTTGCACAACTCAAAATAGTGGAGTTTATAATGTTTTTGGAGGACATGATAGTGAAGGGGCAAACTATTACGGTAGTTTGATTGAAGTTATTGAACTGAAATATATTTATATGAAACAAATTACTCTATTTTAGTGTGATTGGTATGATACAAATCTCAAGCACAATCGCATCCGTGAAGATAATTATTTTACGAGCATAGATACTCAATACATTTGGTACAAAAATGAACCATTTATTCTTGCATCCCAAGCACACAAGTATTTTATGTTGATGATATTTGGTTAGGGAACGATTGCAAAATAGTCCATAGAATTCAACATAGACATTTATGGGATGTGCCTGAAATAGAAGAAGTTGACGAACTCGGTAGATGTCCATCAACGCGTGTATGAAGTTGGTGATTTTAAAAACCGAACACTTCACAAAAATGACATAGATCCAACTGTAGTTTGTGAAAGCGGTGATTTGCTTGAGATAGTTTTAGATATTGATGACCAAATGGAATTAGAAGATGATAAGAATGGAATGATGAGGATGAATACTTATAAAAAGTTTGAGGAAGACACATAGTTAGTACATTGAACTTTTTTATCTTTGTTGCTATATTACATTTTTATGTTTAAAATATAATTTTATGTTTCATAGGAAAAATGTCATCAAGTAACGATGATAACACCGTAGATATGAGTCCTACATCATCTAGTAATCAAGTTTGTGGTGTTACATGCAGGGTTGGACTACATCGAGTCATTGAGAGAAGTGGAGGAAGAATCCGTATCTCATGGGACCCTTTCCCTGGGAAACCAGTTGGCCTAGTTGCAAGTCTATTCAATAGACTATTGGGACGTTGGTGAGGCAGATTTTCCTGTTGACTTGTAAAGGAAAAAAAACAAAATTCCAACGAAGACTTACAATACTATCATAGAACAACAGTTGATAAGTTAAGTTTGTTTTTTTCTTAAAAAAATTATATAGTTTATTACTTAACTACGATGTGATACTAATTACTAAAATTTTATTATTTTGCATAATAAATTTGACATAGACTGCTCTCAACCATATATTCGAAGCTATATTGAATATGAGATTGGTACTCCATTTAAGGACTACATATCGAGATTATATCGATATTATAAAAGATTGGGTGATCCAGACCAAGCTCATCAACATTTGTATAAAGTTGTTAGTCCTTGAGATTGGTAGTTTTTGTGTACTAGATGGGAGTCTTCTAAATATAAGGTAAATGCAACTTAATTTGTAATATAGAAGTAAATATTTTTTTTTTTTTAACTATACATTATAATATAGGAAAAGTCAAAAGGAAATTAGTAGAAGTAAACTCCCTTTCAATCATTGTGCTGGAATGAAGTCATTTCTACCTCATCGAGAAGAAAAGGTATGATAATATAGTTTATTTATACCCACATATATTAGATTGCTTATAACTATTGAGTAATATTTTTAATAGATGAGGGAGGATGGTATGTATTTAAGTCTGATCGATATCTTCTACCAGACTCATTGGTCTGTTGCAAAAGGTTGGACAGACGATTTAGCACGTGAAGCATATGTAAGTAATATTTACAATGTTTTAACAAATAATAGGTAACTATGTTTATGACATTCTTTTGTTTGTTTTGAATCGTATATAGGGGGAAATGGTGGCTTTAAAGCTAGAGCAACAAAACACAAGTACGCCAATGTGCAATGAACAAATTATGGTGACTATTTTAGGGAGCAGACCTTCATATGTTAAAGGCATGGGTTATGGACCAAAACCACCACGATTTCATAAAGAACTGTACTCACAAGAATATGTCCAATCACTGGAGGCATGCCTTGCAATGACACAAGAACTTATGGAGAAAAATATCATAAGAATGAAAGAAATAGAGCCGTTGTGGAAGAAGAGTTACAAAGTCAACATCAAGAGTACGACAAAAGACTCAAGGAAATGAATGAAATCCTAGAAAGATTCACTTGCGGAAGTTCATCTCTCAGCAAGGTAATTTTATTAGTTTCAAGTTATTTTCACATTAGTCAAATTAGTATTAACTTCTGTAAATTGTGTTTGTCGTTGGAAATGTGGGGTTGGTAGGGGGTTGAGAATGTGTATAGTTATGTTAGAATTTGATGAGTTTATGTTGATTAGGTCCTCTGATTATGTGAGATTGAGTTTTTGTGTTACTTATATTGTTACTTGATCATTTATTATTAGGTTTGTTATCTTGTTGTGGTAGTAATTGAAAGAGTTCTCACTTGTTCCATGGCAACAAGTTCTATTGAAAATAGTTGTGTTTGTCCTTGAAGGAGGGTAGTTATGTTAGGATTTGATGAGTTTATGTTGATTGGATCTTTTCATTATGTGAGATTGAGTTTTTTTGTTACTTATGCTCTTACTTGATCATTTATCGTTAGGTTTTTTATCCTGTTGTGGTAGCAATTGAAAGAGTTTTGTTGTTATGTTATGATTGCAAAATGTATTGTTGATTGAAAAACACCACTGAAAGAGTTTTTGTTTATAGTTTTTCCTATATTTGTTTTGTTCTCTTTGCACTATCGTTTGTTCTTCTATTTGTCTTCTTGGTTACCTCTTTCTATGGTCGTTCGTGATAATCATGTAACTTAATTATGTTTGAAAATAGTTTCCTATGTATTTCTTTATATGTGCAAGACTAAACTGGAATTTGGTGGTAAATATTCACAATTTTTAGAAGAATGCATTTTGTTTTGTATATTCTGAACTAAATCATGAACTTGTTGGTACGTATCATGATTCAAACTTTGTTGGAAATTATTTTTTGTAGTAGATATTAAACATTCTATAGACATGTAGTAGTATGATACAATGGAAAATGTTGCACAGTTTTAATCCCAACTGGTATGATATCAGAGACAATTTCGTGATTTAACTAATATTACATCTGATGTTTGCAACAAGGATTATGTTTGAAATGAATAATATTTTTGGAAACATTATTAAAACTTGCGACGAAAATTATAACATGCAAGATTAATGCGTCGAAAACGAATGAACAAACAAACAAGTGTTGCAATATGCAACAAATGAACAATTTCATCACACATTGTGACTACAAAATAAACGTCGCGTCCTGCAATAAAATAAAAAAATTCGCATATTGCGACTAAAAAAAAATCACATGATGCAACGAAACAGAAACGTCCATAATGTGACTACGACAGAAATTCGCATAATACAACAAATACGATAAGTCACATGATGCGACCAACAAAGAAAGTTGCATATTGCAACTATTTAACTCAGACGCACTATGCGACGATAATGTGCGACGTTTCTCTATCGTCGCTTATTGCAACGTTTTGCAAATAAACAATGCAAAAACCTTTCACCGACTAACATTTAGCGACGATTGGTTGCGAGTAATATTTTTAATCGAAAATAGGTTTTTACAACGAATTTTTTTCGTCTCTAAATGCCAATTGTTTTTTAGCGTTGGAATATGTGCCCTAAAATCTCGTAATTAATAAGTGGTATAACTTTTGGGATTTTTTAGTCTTCTTCATTCTTTTTTCGTATAAAGATTCTATATCTCCCATAACAACGATTCTCCAACAATAATTCACTAAAAAAATATTGCACAAAGAATCTAATATTATGAATATTATAATAATAAATAGATGTCCATTGCTTAGTGTCCCAAAGTCATGTGTCACCTTTCATGTTGTCCATGTGTCTTGTAATTATTCATGCTTGGTGTCCAGTAAGTCCACATCCTACTTGCCAATTTATCTATAAATAGTGGCATTTGGTGAATCTTAAAATTTCACTTCAAAATTCCACTAATTTACATATTACTCAATTTTATAATTTTAGATATTTTATGTTTTTAGTTATTTTATTTTATATTATATTTTATATATTTAACATTATTATATAAACACATTATTATATTATATGTTCTTCATATCTGTGTTCTTATTGTGCTCCTCAATTTCACAACATGTTATCAGTACGAGCTCATATCGTTTTTCCTGCTAAATGTAGGTCATAAAGGTATGTAAGTTTTTCCCTCTTCGTTAGAATTAATAAATTTAATGTTATTTTTCATATTCAATATATATTAAATTTCTAACATAAGTACAATATTTTATGATAGTGCTGCCATGACAAATCTCACAAAATTAGAATTTGCCACCCTTGATATTAACAGCAGTAATTATTTGTCATGGGTACTTGATGCTAAAATTCACCTGGATGCTATGAACTTGGGAGAAACAATTAAAGAAGGAAATACGAAATTCAGTCAAGAAAAAGCAAAAACTATGATTTTCCTTCGTCATCATATCCATGAGCGATTGAAAATGGAGTATCTTACAATAAAAGAACACTGAACCTTGTGGAAAAATTTGAAAGAGAGGTATGATCATAAAAAAAAAAAACAGTTATTCTTCCTAAAGCTCGTTTTGAGTGGATGCACTTGAGGATACAAGATTTCATATCAGTAAGTGATTACAACTCCGCATTATTTAAAATCAGGAGAAAAATTATTGATGTTGATATGTTAGAGAAGATATTTTCTACATTTCATATCTCGAATATGTTCCTGCAGCAGCTATATTGAGAGAAAGGTTTTAAACAGTATTCCGAATAAATTTCATGTCTTCCCGTGGCCGAACAAAATAACGAGTTATTGATGAAAAATCATGACTCTCGACCAATCGGAACAACATCATTCCTTGAAGTGAATACTGTGAATTTTAATAATAATCGTGGTCGAGGTCATCGTCACGGTCGAGGTCGTGATCGTGGCAAAGGAATAAATCATTATTATTTTCGTGGTGGTCGTTTTAATCATTCAAATTTTAAAAGAACCACACAGAATGATGATCACAAAGGAAAAGCTCCACAAGATAGGGGTACAAAAAGTATTGAAAATAAATGCTTCCGATGCGGAATGACTGGGCATTGGTCAAGTATCTGTCGTACGTCAAAACACTTAGTTAACCTCTATCAAACCTCCCTGGAGGAAAAAGGAAAAACTGTGGAAACAAATTTTGCATACCAGGATAATAATATATTTGACTCATCCCATATGAAAAATTTGGATGTGGTGGACTTCTTTGAATCTCCTGAAGAGAAGATTGGTGCAGTTGATGGAACATCAAGTGTTTCTTTCGATTTTGAGAATATCTATACTTAATGTTATTGTTTTATTTTACCTATCTTCATGTTTTTTGTTAGTAACTTTTGTATATTTTAAGTGTTGTCTTTCTTATTATAATTATTTTTTTTAATGAAGAAATATAGATCATTTTCATATGTTGGGTTATTCAAAAATGTGCAAAGAAGATCTATGTCTGACTGACAGTGCAACTACACACACAATACTTACAAATAAAAAATATTTTTCCAAATTAACAATACTGAAAGCAAAAGTAAATACAATATCAGGTTCTGCAAACTTGATCGAAGGTTTTGGAAAAGAAAATATTATTTTTCCTAGAAGAACAAATTTTATAATTGACAATGCATTGTTCTCTAGTCAATTAAAGAAAAATCTTCTAGGTTTTAAAGATATACATTGCAATGGTTATCATACCAAGATTGATAGTAAGAATAAGGTGGAATATCTATATATCATATCCACTGTCTCAAATGAAAAACGTATATTGGAAGAGTTGTCTGCTTTATCTTCTGGATTATATTATACTCATACATGAATAATTGAAACATATGCAATAATGAACCTAAAGTTCATGAATCCAGACATATTTACAATTTGTCATGACCGATTGGGTCACCCAAGATCTATAATGATGAGGAGAATTATTGAGAATTCAAATGGACATCCATTGAAGAGCCATAAGATTCTTCAATCTAATGAATTATCATGTGATGCTTGCTCTCAAGAAAAATTGATCATTAGACCATCACCAGCTAAAATGGGGATTAAATCACCTGCATTTTTAGAACGAATTCATAGTAATATATGTGGACCTATTAACTCACTAAGTGGATCATTTATATATTTTATGGTATTAATAGATGCATCTAGTAGATAGTCACACGTGTGCTTATTATCAAGTTGAAATCTTACATTTGCAAGATTACTTGCTCAAATAATTAAGTTAAGAGCACAATTTCTGATTATACAATTAAGACCATTCATCTTGATAATGCTAGTGAATTTACATCACAAACTTTTGATAATTATTGTATGTCAATTGGGATAAGTGTTGAACATTTTGTAACTCATGTTCATATACAAAATGGTTTAGCATAATCATTTATAAAACGTTTGCAATTAATTGCAAGATCATTACTTATGAGAGTTAAGTTTCTTTCATCTATATGGGGACATGCTATTTTGCATGCAGTGTCACTTGTACACATTAGGCCAGTAGCTTATCATAAGTACTCGCCATTACAATTAGCTTATGGTCATAAACCAAATATTTTCCATCTGAGAAGTTTTTGGAATGCAGCATATGTTCCAAATGCTCCACCACAACGCACTAAGATGGGTCCTCAAAGGAGGTTAGGAATAAATGTTAGATATGATTCCCCATCAATTATTAAATATCTTGAACTCCTAACAGGTGATATATTTACTGTACGATTTGTTGATTTTCATTTTAATGAGACCAATTTTTCAACATTAGGTGGAGGAATTAAGAAATTGGAAATGGAAATTACATGGAATGCATCGTTGTTTTCTCATTTAGATCTCCATACAGATCAATGTGAATTTGAAGTTCAGAAAATAATACATTCACAAAATATAGCAAATCAACTACCAGATGCATTTATAGATGCAAAGAAAGTAACTAGGTCACATATACCAACTGCAAATGTTCCATCAAAAAATGATATCTCAACATAACAAGTTGTCACTAATGAGTCTGGAACACGCCAGAAGCGTGGTAGACCAATGGGCTCCAAAAATAAAAATTCTCGAAAATGAAAAATAATTAATAGTGAAAAAGACTTGGTTGAGGATGTAAATACCCATGAAGAAATCCTCAACATGACTAGTGAGGCAGGTGAAATACCTAAAGATAATAATGAGATTTCAATAAACTATGTTCATGTCAGGAAAAAGATGGAATCGTACTAATGTAATAATTCATAACATTTTTGCATATAATATTGCTCTTGATATTGTATCTGAAAATGAGGATCCTGAACCAAAATCTATTGAAGAATGTCAACATAGAAAATATTGACGTCAGTGGAAAGAAGCAATTGAAGCAGAATTAAATTCACTTTCTAAACGTCAGGTTTTTGGGCCAGTAGTCTGAACACCAGAAGGTGTTAAACCTGTGGGATACAAATGGATATTTGTGAGGAAAAGAAATGAAAATAATGAGATCACAAGGATATAAAGCAAGACTAGTTGCACAAGATTTTTCACAAAAATCTGGTATTGATTATGAGGAGACATATTCTCCAATGGTGGATGCAATTACACTAAGATATTTAATTGGCTTGACTGTGTATAAAAGCATGGATATGCATCTTATGAATGTAGTCACGGCATATTTATATGGATCTCTTGATAATGATATTTATATGAGAATTCCAAAAGGATTTAAGGTACCTAGAATATATACATCAAATTCCCGGGAATGGTATTCAATAAAAATGATTGAAACAATCAGGACGAATGTGGTATAATCGCCTGAGTGGATATTTATTGAAAGAAGGATATCAAAATAATCCAATATGTCTATGTGTTTTTATAAAGCACAATCAAGATTTGTTATTATAACTGTATATGTTGATGACTTGAATATAATTGGAACTCCTGAAGAGCTTTCAAAGACAATAAAATATCTTAAGAAAGAATTTGAGATGAAAGATCTCAGAAAAATAAAATTTTGCCTTGGTTTGCAAATTAAGCATTTAGTAGATGGAATATTTATTCATCAGTCAACTTATACAGGAAAAAATTTGAAAAAAAAAATTATATGGACAAAGCACATCCATTAAATATTCCAATAGAAGTCCGTTCATTAGATATAAAGAAAGATATATTTCGACCTCGAGAAGATAATGAAGAACTTCTTGGTCCTAAAGTACCATATCTTAGTGTAATTTGTGCACTTATGTATCTTCCTAATAATACAAGACCAAATATTACATTTTCAGTAAATTTATTATCTAGATATAGTTCTTTTCCTACAGAAAGACATTAGAACGGAATTAAGCGTATACTCCCTTTTCTCCGAGGAACAATCGAATGGGTTTGTTTTATTCAAATACAAATTTTGATCTAGTTGGTTATGCAAATTTTGGATATTTATCTGATCCACATAAAGCTAGATCTCAAACAGGTTATCTGTTCACATATGGAGGAACTTCTATATCATGGTGATTGGTGAAACAGACTATAATGGTCACTTTCTCAAATCATGTTGAAATTCTTACAATTCACAAAGTTAGTCGAGAATGTGTATGGCTAAGGTCAATGACTCAACACATTCGTGAATGTGGCTTGTGTTCTAATAAAAATCTTCCAACAATATTATACAAAAACAACACAGCTTACATAGTCCAAATTAAAGAAGGATATATTAAAGGAGATAGAACAAGGCTTATTTCACTGAAGTTTTTCTAAATTATGATCTTGAAGAAAATAGTGACATCTATGTACAACAAATTTGTTTGAAAGATAACCTAACAGACTTATTTACAAAGGCATTACCAACCGTAACTTTTGAAAAATTGGTGCATAACATTGGAATGCGGCGACTTAGAGATCTTAAGTGATGTTTTCGTGAGGGAAAGTAAATATATTGTATTTTTTTAGGAGTATGTATTATATGAAATTTGTACTCTTTTTTCTTCACTAGAGTTTTTTCCATTGGATTTTTTCTAGTAAGGTTTTAACGAGACATATTTCATATATATATATGGGCATCTAAGGGGAGTATTATGAATATTATAATAATAAATAGATGCTCATTGCTTAGTGTCCCAAAGCCATGTGTCACCCTTCCTGTTGTCCATGTGCCTTGTAATTTTTCATGTTTGGTGTTCATGTAAGTCCACATCATACTTGCCACTTTGCCTATAAATTAGTGGCATTTGGTGGATCTTAAAATTACACATACATTAGTGAGAATTCCACTTCAAAATTTCACTAATTTAAATATTATCCAATTTTATAATTTTAGTAATTTTATGTTTTTAGTTATTTTATTTATATTATATTTTATATATTTAATATTATTATATAAACATATAATTATATTATATTTTCTCCATATCCGTGTTCCCATTGTGCTCCTGAATTTCATAACATCTAATAAAATTATTTATATTCGTAATTAATAATAAATATTATATTTATATTTATATATGGTGAAAATGATAAATTAAAAAACATAAATTAATTAATTAATTACATAGATAATAATAGTAATAATAATAAATCAAATAAATTACACACTATTATATCATCTTTCACTGAAATGAGTACATGATGGTTTCTTCAATCAAATATGTTTCATTAACGTTTTTTTTGTATATACACATGCATGCATGCATACTGTTAGAGAATATGTCATATCAACGACTAAGGAGGAGTCAAGAAGACACATCAGCTGAAGATTGTCATGTCACTGAGGTAAGTCATGAATGATTATTCCTTTAGTGCTCCATATTTCTGTTAAGATTTGGTGATAACAAACAAATATTCTTTCTTCATGTATTGGACCATGTGTCCTCATTTTATTAGATGTTTGGTATATAATTTTTTAATTATTTGAATCCCTAAAATAGGAAACCATGTATAAATCGGGCATGCTGCCCCTTTCCAATGTAAGAAATGAATAAGAAGAGGCAAAGTTGAAATTCTCTCTGTCTATCGTTTAGTAATTTGGTTTCATCGTTTAGCGCTCAATGTCCATCGTGTACAACGAAAAGGTTGACGATACCCTCTATCGTGTAGCGCCCAAATCCTGTCATATACAACGGAAAGGTAAACGACAGCCTCTATCGTGTAGCGCTTGAATCCTGTCGTATACAATGATAAGGTAAACGATAACTTATTTTACTATCATGTAAGCTCCAAGGCTCCATCGTGTAGTACGAGGTAAACGATAAGGTTTGTCTTTACATCGTTTAACCACCCGACTCTATCATACACAACGAAGAGGTAAACGATTCCGTTTCCATCTCTTTATTTTTCTAACTCATACATACGTGCAACATAAAATATCATTGAAATATAAATATAAGTCTAAGGAAGAAACTTACATGCATTGTGAAATGATAGAATAATCAATTAAAATTGCGGAGAAACGTCATATCAAATTAATCTTAACTAAATAGTAAAACAAATCTTCCAAATTATTCAAAGATTGACCTATTTCAATTTTGTTTCAAAAAAATAATACATGCATTACACATAGTAAAACCTTCTCTTGGCCTCAGTTTTTCAATAAATTCTTATTTTACTATTTTTAGATAGGACACGACTCTTCAAGCGTAGATGTCTATTGAGTTCAATAGATATAATTTATACCAACTGGATGCAACTGTTCAGATGAAAGTGGTTACATATTAAACTGGTACATTTTTTACTTATGAGTGAGATGCATATACAGAAGGAAAAAAAAAACAGTTGTTTACAATTTTAAAAAATGATTTATATAATCCAAGTTTAGAAAAAGGGAAAAAAAATAGGGAGACAAAACTTTGAAGGTAAAATAAATTTAGAAATAAAAAAATAGTAAAATAGATAAGAATCTAGTTTTCAAATTCTTTTATAAAATTGTAAGTAGATATATAAAATAGAGGTTAGAAAATGTTAACAAGGGAAAAATTATAGAGAAAAAAATAATTATTAAAAATTCCAAATACCGAAGACTGAAGAAAGTTTAAAAGGGTTTTTTTTTTCAAAGGTATTATAATTAAAGAGTGAAGTGGAAAAATCGAATTTCAGACTTCGAGGTCGATAGTACAAGTACGGTATCAATTGAACTATAACTCTTGTTGGCATTAAAAGAGAATTTAATTTTATAAATTCCAAAGTTAGAAAGAAGAAGAAATATGGACATAATTAAAGTAAAACTAAAAAGCCTAGAAACGGGAGAAAAGTAATAAGAGAATAAAATTTGCCGAAAGGGATGAATAAAATTAAGTTGTTTTTATATGTTATTATTTTCTTTTTATAATATCAAATCTTATTTATATTCCACACTGATTCGATGTTACATTTAAAATTTAGGAGATTTATAGTTATAACTTAAATAATTTAATTTATGAATTAATTTTGTTCTACTTATTAGTTATTACATCCTAGTCTTAGAAAGGAAAACATTTGTATATGTTATATCATATATTTGTCTTTTTCTTTAACCAATTATATCTTATTGTAAAATTTTAAATTAAGACTTTTAACATTTTTACATAGACTTGAGTGCATAGTATTAACTTTCCATAGACATGTTGATATTTTCATATTTTTATAGGTTTTGATATCGACATAAGAAATGAATCGATATTTCCAATTATATCGTAGAAAAATCCTCGAAACATAATAATAATTAAAAAACAAAATATCACTAATGCTAATATAATATAAATAATAGACATGTTAACTAGTTTAATAATCATAAAAGATTTATTTGTTAATTCAACTTTGAATTTTTCGATTTTATAAATTATATTAATATCGAAATTTTCGTAAAATTAATACTTCAATATTTCCATCGACATTGACATAGGACTCTTGCGTGACCATTGTCAACAAAGAGTTTAAATGTGCTGCGAACTGTTACCGTAAAATGTCAAACCATCCTCTCATTGCTTCACTTCTAACGTGAAATAATTCATACTTTTTTTTTATAAACTTACCTCGATATCATGGTGTGAGTGACATGTGAAGTAAGAGTGTACATAGGTTGTATTGAGTTGGATTATGAGATTCTCTTGGAACAACATGAAAATTTAGATTGGTTGGGTTGGCAACTCAAAGGATCCGAACAAGGTATCCAATCCAATCCTTACAATTCGTATTGGGTTAGGTTGAGGTGTCCAATTATTGTTATTTTTTTCTTATTAATTAAAAATACTTAAATTTATCTACAACATATGTCTAATAACTAAAATATCATAAAACTCCGATATTACCTACTAAATATTCATGATATCTATTACAAACTTTAAACAAAGACAAACATTTCTATGAAAAAAATATTAAAAATTTCATAAATTCATCAATCCTATATAGATATATATATATATAAATCAAATTGGATTCGGTCAATTTGAAAAAACATTTATTCAATCCGACAAAAATTAAAAAGAAAAAAATTAACCAAACTCTTAAAGTTTGGATTGGGTAGTCCATGTTATTAGATTGTCTTGAGTTTTTTTAACACCCCACCGTGGAGGAATGAGATGTGTAGTTAATTGCATAAAATTATTACCAAATGGGTACATTTATTTACTTCAATTACAAAATGAAATAGTGAAGTGATAAAAACGATCTAAAACAAAACTCAACAAAGACAATCTACAACAATACTTCAAACCTAACTAATGCAGTGCAATTACTATAATATACTTGAAAAAAGACAACAAAAATAGTAAGAAGACACGAATAGATAACGAATAAGCAAATCCTCGCATAGATTACAAAAATATGAACTCTTACGTCTAGAGTACAAAAGAATGAGCAATGATTAGGTGCAGCCTAACCCTTATACTCTCCACTTATTAACCACATAAAAATAAAATTAAAAAAATTATCTTTCAGAAAAAACAAAAATGCCACATGATATTATTTTATTGGACAATACTTGAAATGCATCAAAATAGATACATCCAAGGGAGCATCCAAATTTTTTTTCCAAAAAGAATTGAGAGAGGTGCTCAATTGCTTTTTGTTTTCCCTTTTATTAATACACGTGCATTTTAAATGTCCTGCCTTGCCAGCAGGACTCCATTTGGCTATTTGCTAGTTCTTCTAAAATATGTATTTCAATTGTTAGGCTCGTTTGGTACTCATTTGAGCTCCATTCAGTAACTATTTTATTTTTTGTTTTGTTTTTTAAAATTAAGTTTATAATTCCACCTTAAATTTCTTTCTTTGTTGTCTACATTTTACCAATAATTTAAAAAACGAAGTCAAATGTTAAAAACTAAAAGAAGTAGCTAAATTATTTTATTTTTTAAATTTGACTAAGAATTCGACTATTATACTGAAAAAGAATGCAAATCATTGTAAGGAGGAAATAGGCCTAATTTAAAAAATAAAAACAATAAAAACAATATGGTTACCAAACAAGATTTTGTTTTTTTATTTTTTGTTTTTTTGAAAAAGTTAGTCTATAGACATGACTTTCCCTTTCAAATTTCTTCATTTGTTATCAATTTTTTGCCAATGGTTTAAAAAACCAAACTAAATTTTAAAAACTAAAAATTTGACTACAAATTCAACCATTTATATTTATAGAAAGATGTAAATCATGATTAAAAAAAGAAAAAAATATGCTTAATTTTTAAAAATAAAAAATAAAAAGATAAAATAATTACCAAATATGATGTTAGTAAATAGTATACTATGCAATAGTATCTTTGGAGTACTTTTTAGTCAAAAGCACTCTCTACAAATTCACTTTTTTTAGGCTAAGAAAAAGTTAGTTCTACCACTCATCGAATGAGTCATAACTCCAATATTTTCTCTCCTCTTTTTGCCATTTCAATCCACCACTTCAATCCATCACCATTTTACCTTCCCATTCCTAATTAGTATAATTTAATTATATTAGCCAAACAAGCTTATTATTTCAATTATTATCATATTGGTATAATTTAAATTTTATTTTAACTTTTCATTTAACATTTTATATGATTTGAATTTCAATTACTTTTATTGAATCTATAAAAGTTCAAGAAAAATTAATAAAAAATTGAATCTGATAAGTTTGAAAATAGATGTAACAAAATATATTAGTATAGAATGATATTATTATAGTTATTTAAGAAAATTACTTTAAATGATAAAACTGCTAAAAAATATTTACAACTAATATTTTGGTTCATTCTCCTGTTTTTTAAAACAACCTATAAATTTTATTTAAATGGTCAAAAATTTAGCAAATTTTTAGGAAAGCCAAAGTTAAAAACGGATATTTATAAGTTTTTATAGGTTGGTTAAAATTTAGAATTGAAATTAATAAATAAATTATTTTACAAAGTTACAGATTTCCCTTCAAAAGATTGCAAAAACAATATGAAATGAAGCGTTAAACTTATACCACAATCAAGAGTTGTAGTTCTCACCAAATCTAAAAGAGCCGAGCACTATTCAAAGTGTTGGAAATGATCAACCTTTTGGCAGATAGCAATTTTCATTTTGCAAAGATCTCTCTAGCTTCTCCGGTCCCTCCCTTGTCTCCTCATTATTATCCCCTTTTCACTATAGTTGGCCTATCTTTCTATACTCTCCATTTTCCATAACAATAACAATTCTAATAATTAGTAAATATTATCTTTTTGGTTTCTGCATTTTGAATAATAAGTACATATAATCTCATATTTCAAATAAATCATTTTAACCCTCAAGTTTAAGGATATGTTTAAAATGTCTCTTTACAAATAAATTGATTACTACTAGATTTATGTGACTTAAAAACCCCAAGCAAACTCTATTAACAAGGGGTGAAAGAGAAAGGAAGAAAGAAGAGAAACACATCAAAATCTTTTCAAGTTAACTTGCCCCGCAAACCATCTAAGTAAACCTTTTATTTAAATTTAATCAATCTATTTGTAGAGAGATATATTAAACCTCCCCTTAAAAACTCATGATCGCACCCAAGAAGACATTTTTCCTAATTATTATATATGAAAAGCCGAAGGGAAAAAAAAGAGGAAGAAAAAAGAAAAAGTCGAAATCTGCAACATCACCCAGATGCCATGATTGCATAAATAAAGCAATATTTAAAAGGTAAATTATTCCAACAAAACAAAGTCATGATAAAATAAGAAAATACGATTGATAAGTTTCAAGATAACAATAATATGATGCAAAAGCACACAACAGAAAAGCAGACTTCCAGGACACAACAGGCTTCCCACCTGGGAATTATTAGCAGAATCAAACACAACTCCAAAAACAAGACATTATTAATGAAAAACAGGACTTCTAATATGCTGCTTACACACGCCGAAGGCAGCTTAATTTTTTTTCTTTTTCTCAGAATATGACCGACCCCCAAGATACTTCTTTGTTTATTCATTACTAGTAAGATTAAAAAAAAAAAAACACGACCAAAAGTTGATGAAAGTTCTAATACTTCCCAACTTCCTCGTCCTTCTCGTCCTCGCTCCAACATTTCAAAAGGGTTGACCTCGGAGATGAGGCATAATCTCCTCCAGTCTTCATAAAGCTCTGGTAGATGACGGTTCCATTTTCCCCCAGCAATTCACAACTCTTCTCACCACCCACATACCCCTTCAATTCCAGGCAGAGCAAATCTTCCAGATTCTCACCGACGACATCTGAATGGAGGGCAACAGAAAAATCAGATGGCTGAAAGCATGCCAGCACCCTCACAATCAGCTTAGACAGATTCATGTCGTCAAAGTCATAACCAGCTGCTTCAAAGCTTGCATAACTAAACCCATCTTCTGGGGTTACATGGATTGTAGACTCCGCATCTCCTTCGATGGCATTCATGGAATAACCACAAGGGTCAAACTCGAAGTCGCATATTTCAGACTTTGGGAGAATTTTCCTAATACCGGAGTTTTCAGTCATTACAGCAGCAGAACTTGTGTCCGTTTTGAAGAAGACAGACGCCTTCTCCTTGTCTAAGCCAGTCATGCACATTTCCAGGGTATAAACGGGGTTATTGGTTTGACTCCCCATGATGGCACAGGCAGAGTAAACGTGCCATTTCCTTGTTTCATCAGGACTTCCCATTACATAAGCAGAGCCGTTGAGGCCAAGCTTGGCTAAATAGCCATCAAGGACGGCAACTTCCTCAGAGAAGCTGCGATGGGGAAAAGACTGGGCACCAGGAAAGATAAAGCTGCCACGAGTGTACCTCACAGACTTCACAGTAAGAGACAGAGAATCAGCTAACTTCAGCAGAGCTGGGATGGAGAGAAGCAGCTTAGTAGTGCCACAAGTTTTGATGATGAACTTGTATGGGTACACAAAGAGGCTCGACTCTGACAGGACATACGAATCAAGAAAGTCATTTGACAAAGAGTCGACAATGGTGCACTCAGCTAGTGTCAGGATTTCATCCAACTGTGCCTTTGACAGCGCACGGAGACCCATGCCCCTAGGGTCAGCAAAAATACTTGGCTCAAAGAATGATACTTCAAGCCTCTTTTCATAGCCTTCAAATCCGATAGCAGAGGTTGGAAACGTCATCTTTTCTTAAAAGGAAGCTAATGATGTTGAGAGATAGAACGAGAGAACGAGGAAAGTAGAGAGTATTGAAGAAAAACGACAAACTAAAAATTATAATGAAACTAAGAATCCTGGGGCACAGGGTAAACGGAACTCAGCAAATCTCAGGATGGCTTTCGAACGCACTGCAGAAAAACAAAAAGATTAGTCATTAGCCAACACAACAATAATATACTAAAAGAACAAACTCGGCCTAGTAAGAAGTAGAAACATACGTTGGAGTAAGCAGCAGATCTGAACTTCTTGATTCCACCGTGTGGCCTGACGTCTTCAATGCTGTATCCGAGGGGAGCTTCGTAGAAAAGGGATTTACTACTACTACTACTGCTAGACTTCTTCTTACCACCTTTTGACTCCATTAAATCATTCGCTGCATAGATAGAGATAAAACCCCAAAATGAAATCAGAGAAGTATCAACCTTAAAGAGAATACACCACCACCAAAATTCATAGACGGGAGTCTGATTCGCTAACATCAGAGCCCGAGTAGATGTTGATTAAATAAATATAACTCAATCCATCAAAAGTGAATCCAATTGAAGAGAACAATATGAAAATACAAAAAGCGAACAAAATGGAGCAGCCATGGGATAAAAGACAAACATGGATTTCATACAAAAACGTTATCCGAACAAAGTAAAAGTTATATAGAAAAATAATAATAATAATAATAATAATAGAGCATATAGATCTGCAATCATGAAATACTGCTTTATGAAAAAGCAAACAGATTAAAGCAAAATATGCAACAAAACCCGTGCAAGAAAATCAAATGATCCTCCTTCCTATTATTGCTCTATTATTATAAAAGTAAAACGAAAACCCCTCTTTCCGTATTTGAAAAAGTAAACCCTTATTACCCTACCCCCCTCGTTATCTTCGCCATGAAATCAACCATTAAATACACAAAACAAAGTTGATGAAAGAGAACACTTTGCCCAAGAAACCAAATAGTTCATAC
This sequence comes from Benincasa hispida, assembly GCF_027475165.1. Lineage (NCBI taxonomy): Eukaryota > Viridiplantae > Streptophyta > Magnoliopsida > Cucurbitales > Cucurbitaceae > Benincasa > Benincasa hispida. The sequence continues at coordinate 44,988,205 of NC_143478.1, read as the reverse complement.
AGATACAAACGAATACGATTCTTTAAAGATTTTCTCAATTCGGATCACACATCACCATCTCATGATAAAGGAGATGATTTTTAGAAAATCTGGAAAGCCTAGGTTAAAAACGAAATAAAAAACAAATACAAGAGAAGTTACTGATTTTTAAATAAATAAATAATAATAATAATAACCACAAAACGCAAGCAAAAAATCGATCATAATCCCACAAATCAAAGACCCCAAGTCAGAGAATCATCTTAATCATCATCAACAAAATACTTTAAACATCCCATCATCCCGCCATCCCGAGAGAGAGAAAGAGAACGTACCAATAAATACAAAATGTAAAAATCGGTGAACCAGTTAACACCGAGAAACCCTTTTCCTTCGTACTTTTTCTCCAATCAAATCCTATTAAAAAAAAAAAAAAGAAAAACAAATCGAACTCAGGAAAAGAACAAAAGAAGACCCCAGAAATCAGAATTCCAGAAAGAAAGAACAAACAAAAGAAATCGATAACCCTAACCCTAAAGATCAAAAACAGGAAGAAGAAGAAGAAGAAGAAGAATCTCACCGATATAGTTAGCGGCGGAGAACGAAACCAGAGAAATCCCTAAACGTTGCAAGAAACCAAAACCGAAAGCTAATAAAATCCGAAAGAGAGAGAGAGGATTGATGAGAATTCAAGAGGCAGAAGAACGTTTGCGTTTTTGTGAGGTCTTCTTAAGCGGAGGGATACTTATATACTATAACCATAGCGGAAAAGCCACGCGTTTCGGATTTAATTACGGTTTTGCCCTAACTTTTTTCGCTGCCATTATTCTAGGTATGTGAAATGACAACATCACCCTTTCTCCCTTTTCTAACGCGGGGTGCCAAATTATTATTATTATTATATTTAAAGAATTACCTATATTTCACTAGCTTTTTTCTAAAAAAGACAAATAAGGTTTTTTCCTAATCGTTGAAATCTGTTTATTTAATTTTGGCTTTTTTATATAAATTTATAATATTTATTATGGGCTTTAAAATTCCAAAAAAATAATTATCTTCATTTTTCAAATAATATTTTGTATTTATATAATATTTAAATACATAATATTCAGTCTCAAACTGAGAATATATGTTCATATTAACATTTTTTTTAGTTCTTCGAAGTAATTTTATTAAATATTTAGTAACTTAAAAGTAACCGTTAAAATGGATTTTCTTAAAATAAAAATGGAAATATTTTTTAAGAACGTTATTGGTTTTAAAATTTAAGAGCCAAGACGGATATTTTACCGATTAGGAATTAAAATAGAATAGTATTAGGAAAGCATCAAGGATAAAAGATTTAAGATTTGGATCCTTTTATTCTTTCAAAAATATATATATATATAATAGAGCAATTCGAATTTATTGGTTTTTAATTATCTTCCTTTTCAAAAGAATATATATATATATATTTCCTATATATTTCTAGATGATGAAATGTTTAAATTTTTTGTCTCCTACAGAGTGTAATTTTTAACCTTCCACCATTAAAGAGAATAGTATATATCATTAGCCACATTTATTTCCATGTAAACTTAACTAATCAATAATAATATGAAAGCTGGAGGCAGTTAATTACTATTATTGTTATCAATATCATGTAATCTATATCTATATTTATACTATATTAAATGGGGCATATGAAAAAATCTTTTACCTTTCTATATTGTCCTTCAATTTTAAGAAAATTCACATTATATCCTCCCATCTCTTAATTAATTACTACCCTTTCATCTCTTAACTTAGTTACTATATATCATTTTATCTCTTAGGTTAGTTACTACTTATCACATATTCTATTTACTTCCACTTTTTCATGTGATTGTTTGTTACAATTGTGTTTGATATATATTCGTAAATGTGTTTGATATATATTTGTAACTTACTCTATTTCTCCATATTTACAATATGTTATTCCAAACTTTTCCTTCAAATCTTTACAAAGGAATCGTAAAGGTGGTGAAGCATGACATTGACCTTCTTTTTGTATTGTCTACACTTTCTGGTAAATTGTCTTTTTGTGATTTGAAATTAAATAATTTGTGACATCTCTAATCTAAATTCAAATCTAAATTTTATTTCTTTGCTTTTTTATGTAGAAGGGGTGTTCATGAATTGGGTTGGGTTGGGCTAAAAGACTTTTTAAACCCAACTTAATTGTTCGGATTGTAAATTTTTTTCCAACTCAAATAATTCTTATTAAAAAATGAACCCAACCCAACCCATGAAAATATTTGAATTGTGTTGTTCGGGTTAATCGGGTCATTTATTTAAAATTTTGTTCTAAAAAAAGCAAATAAGATTAACTACTCAACTCCAATTTATATAGTACAAATTTTCTTTCTAAAGTTCAAAAAAACTACTTTTAAGAGTTATTGAATAATAAATTATTAAAAAAACCAACTCAACCCATAAAATTTTCATTTATTTGAATCCAACCCAACCCAAACCGCACGAGTTGAGTTGGATTGATCGGTTTTTTTGGATCATCGAACTTTTTGAACACCCCTAGAGGCTAAGTTCTAAATTTATATCCCTATTATTGTTGTGTACATAGTTATTTCTACTAGCATAACAAATTCTTCTCATTCTCAATTTTAGGTCCATCATCGAAGATGTTTTAGTTCAATCTACCGTTGTAAATTTAGTCAATCTTTTTTTGTTGAGTTTTTTTAAAATTAGTAAGTTAAAATTTTCAAATTTATTTCCAGATCATTATTGTATACACATAGTTCTTTCTCTGGGTATTACAGATTCTTTCCACTCTCAATTCCAAATCCATTATTGTAAATATTTTAGTTCAATCCACCATTATAAATTTATTTTGTATTTTTTTATTGATTTTTTAAAATGAGTAAGTTCAATTTTTCAAATTTATTTCTCTATTATTTGTTAAAATTAGTTCAATTTTTTTTGTTGATTTAGTTCGTGTTTTTCAAGTTTTATATTTTAAGTAAAATACAAAGGTAAATTTATTTTTCTAAATGGACATGTTAGTCTAATTATAGTTTTTTTTTACTTTGTTGTTTTTTTAGTTTTCTTTTCAAAAATTCATATCTTAATTGAATATAGAAAAAGATTCATCAAAATTAAGTATCAATAAACTAAAAAAAGTAAATTCTAGTAACACTTAAAAAATCTTTAAAACGCGAGAAAATTTAGTTATTATAATTTTCTTTTAAAAAAATGGATTTAATAGATTGGATCCTAATATAATAGGAAAAAACATTCAATTTTGTTTACAAAGAGATTTTCTTTATTCAATGTCAAAACTAATAAATATTTATTTACTTTTTTTATTAAATGGAGGAATATAAATCTTATGAAATATTATTTTTCTTTGGTTTTTTTCCAAAAAGCAACCATCAAAAAATTATCCCATAATAAAAGTAATTTATATTTTTATGTCTCTCTTTACCAATTTTACTTCACAAATTTTATTGCAATTATATATTTTTATATTTTAATTATTTTATTTCAAGTTAAACATTTACTAATTAAATTCAATGAATATTCAATCAAATTTAAATTATGCGCGAGTTGAGAAAGTAAAATTGATAAAGAGTGACATAAATGTTTGTATTAATTGAATTTCCAATGTCAAAAACTAGTATTAATAACAGTAATCGATATCACTATCAGTATTGATAATCAGCTATATCAATAACCAATATCAGTAATCTATATCAATAATTTGTATCAATTGTCTATATTGATATCCATAATTAAAGTTAATTTCCATTTTTTTTTGTTTTTATTCGTTATTTTTGTTCTTATGCGCGAGTTTGGATGTGTTTGTAATACATTTTCAAGTGTTTAATTTAAAAAATAAATCATTTTGAAAGAAATTGAAGTGTTTGACAACAGTTTAAAATAGTTTTTCAAATGTATTTTATTTTTATCAAAAGTGTTTAAATAAAAATGAATTTTTTGAAAAAAAGCATTTTTCACGGGTCAATCTAAACCGATCCTTAAACTATGGTTCATCCAATTCCAACAACTCCATGGACCAATCATCATTACAAAAAGAAAATATGGCATTAGAATTGGAACATTAGAGGAGAGCCAAATTTGTTTAGAAAAATTACAACCCCATTCCACATGTTCAATATTCTTCAACTTCTTCCCGCCATAAAGATAAAGGGGTTTAATATCAATTCCTTTCTTTGCTTGATTACATTTTGATTATTATAATTAAAATTATTATTAATTCGTAATTAACTTTTTATTGATATATTGAATATTATTTATTCTTTAAATTATTAATCTATTATAACTATAATAAAATTTTCATGTTTAATTACATGATTAAACGTAAAGATAATTTTTGTTCATAAAATTCTTATAGCATTTTCATGCACAACCAAACACAGTCAGTCATCTTTGATTCCTAAACATTTTATTCTCAGATATAAGGAGCCTTCGAATAATTTCTTATTTTGTTCCTAACTCTCCTAATGGATGATTGAGGAAGTCTTCGTCTTTAGGAAAAGAACTCCACATAATTGCATCGACATTCTAAGAACCATTCTCATTTAATAAGGAGTTGGCATAGGGATATGCTAGGTCTTCATTTACAAACCTTGACTTATTGTTCCTTAATGAACATCACTATGGTGTGTATTTTCTTTTTCTATTTATGGTCATTTCTAGGATGAATCAAGTATAATTTGAAGAAAGTATGGTTATAAGTTAGTATGAAAGAAAATATTCTTGCTTTTCAGCTCATTTGTGATTACATAAAGTTTTTAGGGGTTAAAGAACTTATCAACACCCAAAGGACGTCCTAAAAACCTTTCGATCTAAATCAAATAAAAAATTATTATTTACGAACTAACTACTTATACTACTGAGTAACACAAGTGGCAAGTCTAGATTAAACCACAAGGAAGCATGAAGATTGTTTCTCAAAGCCCATTTTTTATTTGACTATTTATCGTTTTGGTATGTTTCAAGAGGAAATTTTGATTTTGGAATTTTGTGAAATTTTGTGGTATGTTATGTTTTAACTTAAAATTTTGGTTTTTATTTTGAATGTTGAGAAAATTGGTGTAAGCTAATAATTGAAAAAATAAGAGAAATATGAGATTACCTATATGAAAAAAATGATGATATCTATATAATTTATTTTAAAATTGGCTTTTTTTGAACTTAAAAAAACTTCAAAGAAATTTATCAATAAGAGCATTTTTTATTTTTATTTTCTTAGTCACCGGGAATTAATGTGTTTTTGTTCAAATACTAACGATAGAAATATTTTTTAACTTTTATTAAGTTAAGGGTATTTTTGAAATATTTTGAGAGTTCAAAGATATTTTTGAAACAAAATTTTAACGGTTTTCATCTACAACCAATGATAATAGTATTTTTTGAACTTTTTTTTTTTTTTTTGGAGTTCAAGAATATTTTTGAAGCTTTAAAGATATTTTTAATTCAAAATATAAAGTTGATGAATATTTTTTATAATTTAACCTAAAATTTATTATTCGGCAAAAGAAAATGGCTTAATGTCAAAGCCGACGCAACTTTGGGAAGCAATTCTTATCTCGTGATTCCAAATTTCCAGCTATCCATGCCTTGTATTTATTATTATTATTATTGTTTCATCTCCTTAAAATTAATTTTTTAAGCCACAAAGAGTTATCTTCTTAGGGTTATTTTCGACATTACACATGCAAAATAGATTGGAGACGAAGTAACACGAATCATCATGGACCATGCATTTATTTATTTATCCAATTTGTCCAATATTTCCTCTTATTTTATTTGTTTCTTTTTTCTTTTCTTTAGAAAATTTTTATTTGTACTTTCTTAATATTCATTATCATTTTATAAGTTATAAATCGATATCTACTATCAAATACGGTATTATTTTAATACTGTGTAATATTACCTACTAAATGAAATATTATCAACCATATAATTATCTTTTTTAAATAAGTTTAAGTAGTTTAGATGAAAAAAAGTTAATATGTAATGTCACATCTTTTATAGAATTCAAAACGCTATAATTAACTTATTTTAGAAAACATGAAAAATTAATATAAACAAAAGTTCATAACATATTAAACACAATAAATATTATATAGATTTAATTATGTTTTATTATATATAAATGAACCGAAAATAGGGTATATTTGAAATAATATAAACTCTCATTAAAAAGTCTTGTATTCCAAAATAAAATAAAACCTTAATGTTTAACGTCTTATATTTCCTTCTTTTAAAAAAAAATCAGAATATAATTAATAGATTAGATACTAATTATTATTTTAAAAGTTAATTATTCAATCCCATGCCTCGACTGCTCTACGATCATCAAACTAAAAAAATGTTTTCCTTTATTTTATTTTATTATTATTTTGAGTACGTGATTTTACATTTCGATTTTTTAACTTATAGCATGGTTAAAATTTGTTAAGAAAATACTTGGCCCAGGCTATAATAATAACGCAATAAATGAATGTCATCTTTTTAAGCATATTTTCCAACAAAGTTTATTAATAATTTATTGTTGTGAAGTTGAGTAACACAATGGAATACGGATATAGGTAAAATATAATATAATAATAATAAATGTAATATAATATAATATAATATGAAAATTAATGGAATTTTGAAGTTGATTTCTCACCAATGTGCATCATCCTAAGATCCACCAAATGTCACTATTTATAAGTAAAGTGACGAGTAGAATGTAGACTTATATGGACACCAAACATAAATTATTACAAGGCACGTGGACAACATGAAAAATGACATGACTTTTAGGACACTAAGTATTGGGCATCTATTTTTATGATATTTATAATACTTCCCTTAGATGCCCATATATATATATAATATACCTTGTTAAAATCTTATTAGTAAAAACTCAATGGAAAAAACTCAGTGAAGAAAAAATAATACGTATTTCATATAATACATACTCCTAAAAGAATAAAATATATTGACTCTCCCTCACGGAAATATCACTTAAGATCTATGAGTCGCCGCATTACATGTTGTGCACTAATTTTTCAAAAGTTGTGGTTGGTAATGCCTTTGTAAATAAGTTTATCAGGTTATCCTTCGAAAAAATTTGTTGCACAGTGATGTCATCATTCTTTTCAAGATCATGAGTGTAGAAAAGTATCGGTGAAATATGTTTTATTCTATCTCCTTTAACATATCCTCATTTGATTTAGGTTATGCAAGCTGCATTGTCTTCGTATAATATTGTTGAAAGATTTTTATTAGAAGACAAGCCACATATTTTACGAATGTACTGAGTCATTAACTTTGGTCATACACATTCTCGACTAGCCTCGTGAATTGCAAGACTTTCAGCATGATTTGACGAAGTGGTCGTTATGGTCTGTTTCACCAATCGCCATAATATAACAGTTCCTCCACATATGAACAGATAACCTGTTTGAGATCTAGCTTTGTGTGGATTAGATAAAGATCCAAAATTTGCATAACCCAACTATATCAATAATTTGATTTATTTGAATAAAATAAACTCATATCGATTGTTCCTCGGAGATAACAGAGTATATGTTTAATTTCGTTCCAATATCCTTTTGTAGGAGAAGAATTATATCTAGCTAATAAATTTACTAAAAATGTAATATATGGTCTTGTATTATTACCAAAATACATAAGTACACCAATTGTACAAAGATATGGTATTTCAAGACTAAGTAGTTCTTCATTATCGTCTCGAGGTCGAAATATAACTTTCTTTATATCAAATGAACGGACTTCCATTGGAATATTTAATGAATGTACTTTGTCTATATAAAATCTTTTCGAGATTTTTCCTGTATAAGCTGACTAATGAATAAATATTCTATCTGTTAAATGCTCAATTTGCAGACCAAGACAAAATTGTGTTTTTCTAAGATCTTTCATCTCAATTTCTTTCTTAAGATATTCTATTGCCTTTGGAAGCTTTTCAGAAGTTCAAATTATATTCAAGTCATCAACATATACAGTTATAATAGCAAATCCTGGTTGTGATTTCTTTACAAAAACATACAAACATATTAGATTATTTTGATATCCTTATTTCAATAAATATTCACTCAGGCGATTATACCACATTCGTCCTGATTGTTTCAATCCATATAGTGATCTCTATAACTTTATTGAATGTCATTCTCGAGATTTTGATGTATATGTTTCAAGTATCTTAAATCCTTCTGAGATTCTCATATAAATATCATTATCAAGAGATCCATATAAATATGTTGTAATTACATCCCTATGATGCATATCCAGACTTTCATACACAGTCAGGCCAATTAAATATATTAGTGTGATTGCATCCATCACTAGAGAATATGTCTCCTCATAATCAATATCAGGTCTTTGTGAAAAATCTCGTGCAACTAGTCTTGCTTTGTATCTTGTGACCTAATTATTTTCATTTCTTTTTCTCATAAATACCCATTTGTATCCCACATGTGTTGACACCTTCTGGTGTTCAGACTACTAGTCCAAATATCTGTCGTTTTGAAAGTGAGTTTAATTCTGTCTCGATTGCTTATTGCCACAGAAGCTAATCTTTTCTATATCGACATTATTCTACAAATTTTGGTTCAGGATCCTCATTTTCAGATATAATATCAAGAGCAACATTATACACAAAAATATTGTCAATAACTACATTAGTTCGATTCTATCTTTTTCCTATCATGACATGGTTTATTGAAATCACATTATTATCTTTAGGTATTTCACTTTCCCCACTAATCATATCGAGGATTTCTTCATGGATATTTACATGCTCAACCAAATCTGTTTTACTATTAACTATTTTTCGTTTTCGAGGACTTTTATCTTTGAAACCCACCGGTCTACCACGCTTCTGTCATGTTCCAAACTCATTAGTGACAACTTGTTGTGTTGGGATATCAATTTTTTATGGAATATTTGTAACTGGTATATATGACTTGGTTACTTTCTTTGCATCTATAAATGTATCTAGTAATTGATTGCTATGTTTTACAAATGAATTGTTTTCTGAACTTCAAGTTCATATTGATCTGTATAGGGATATAAATGAGACAATAACGATGCATTCCATGTAATTTATTTTTCCAATTTCTTAATCCCTCCCCCAAATATTGAAAAATTTGTCTCATTAAAATGATAATCAACAAATCATGCAATAAATATATCACTCGTTGGGGGTTGGGTATTTGATAATTGATGGGGAATCATATCCAACATATATTCCTAACTTCTTTTTAGGACCCATCTTAGTGCGTTGTGATTGAGCAATTGGAACATATACTACACATCCAAAAATTCTCAGATAGAAAATATTTGGCTCATGACCATAAGCTAATTGTAATGGCAAGTACTTATGATAAGCTATTGACCTAATGCATACAAGTGACGCTGCATGCAAAATAGCATGTCCCCATACAAATGAATGAAGCTTAGCTCTTATAAGTAATGGTCTTGCAATTAATTGCAAATGTTTTATAAATGATTCTGCTAAACCATTTTATGTATGAACATGAGCTACATGATGTTCAACACTTGTCCCAATTGACAAACAATAATTATCAAAAGATTGGGATGTAAATAAACCAGTATTATCAAGACGAATGGTCTTAATTATATAATCAGGAAATTGTGCTTTTAACTTAATTATTTGAGCAAGTAATCTTGCAAATACAAGATTTCGACTTGATAATAAGCACACTTGTGACCATCTATTTGATGCATCTATTAATACTATAAAATATCTAAATGGTCCACTTGGTGGGTTAATAGGTCCACATATATCACCATGAATTCGTTCTAAAAATGTAGATGATTCAGTTCTCACTTTAGCTAGTGAAGGTCTAATTATTAATTTGCCCAAGCATCACATGATAATTCATTAGATTGAAGAATCTTTTGGCTCTTCAATGGGTGTTCACTTGAATTCTCAATAATTCTTCTCATCATTATAGACCCTGGATGACCCAATCTATCATGTCAAATAGCAAATATATTTGGATTCATGAACTTCAGGTTCTTTGTTGCATATGTTTCAATTACTCATATATGAGTATAATACAATCCAAAAGATAAAGCAGACAACTTTTCCAATATACATTTTTCATTTGAGACAATAGATATAATATATAGATATTCCACATTATTCTTAAGATCAGTCTCGATATGATAACCATTGCAACGTATATCTTTAAAACTTAGAAGATTTCTATTTGAGTGACTAGAGAACAATGCCTTGCCAATTGTAATTTTGTTCCTCTAGGCAAAATAATATTTGCTTTTCTTAAACCTTCAATCAAGTTTGCAGAACCTGATATCGTATTTACTTTTGTTTTCAGCATTGTCAACTTGAAAAAGTATTTTTTATTTGTAAGTATTGCACGTGTAGTTGCACTATCTGCCAGACATAGATCTTCTTTGCTCATTTTTTAAACACCCTACATATGAAAATAATTTATGTCTCTTCATTAAAAGAAAATAATTACAATAAAAAAAAAAAAACAACACTTAAAATATACAAAAGTTACTAAAAAAACATGAAGATAGATAAAAGAAAACAACAACATTAAGTCTAGATATTCTCAAAGTCAAAAGAAACAACTGTGCCAATCTTTTCTTTAGGAGATTCAAAGAAGTCCGCCACATCCAAATTTGTCATGTGGGATGGGTCAAATATGTCATTATCCTGGTATCCAAAATTTGCTCCCATATTTTTCTCTTTTTTCTTTAGGGAGATTTGATAGAGATCAACTAAGTGTTTTGACGTACGACCAATATGTGACCAATGCCCAGTCATTCCGCATTAAAAGCATTTATTTTCAACACTCTTTGAACTCTTATCTTGTGGAGTTTTTCCCTCGTGATCATCATTTTATATTGTTATTTTGAAATTTAAATTATTAGAACGACCATCACAAAAAATAATAATCATTTCTTCCTTTACCACGGTCATGACCTCGACCATAACTATGATCACCACCTCGACCACGATTATTAACATCCACAACATTCACTATAGGGAATGGTGTTATTGTTGGAATCAGTGTCCTAATTCTCCCAGAGTCTCATTGTTTTGTAAAGATACACATTGTTCAATGAATAAAATAAGTGTTATTTAATTCTGGCATTTACTCATATCCAATAAACAAAGCTCCTTGGTTATCTTATGTGAACTAAGCATGTATATGTGATATACAAGTGGATCATGCCTTAAGTGATAACCTAAATCGATATGTAGTATAAGGATTAAGGTGGGATACCTGATCCTGGTGACACTACGGATATGGCCTGCTTTGTAGAGTTTTGCAAGTGTTGTAAACTACTACAGATGGTTGATCCTGACCATTTGTGTGGAGACATGGAGTGGAGGTGTCCTATACAAAGAGTTTGTATAAGGCCTAAACGAGATGACTAGACTCTGTATATAACGCCGTTGATACTAGAGACTTGCATCTCACCTAAATGATAATAGGTGACACGACCTCAATCCTGAGTGTTTTGTAAACTCTTGCCTTTGAGAGTGGTCCTTTAATTAGTATGGGTGAGAGTGGCCAGATTGCCAACTCAACATGCCTACCTTTTTGGGGACTTGTTTGATCTGGGAGCTGGGAACTCAATTCACAATATGGAATTCACTTCTTTCTCGAAGCAGGGATAAGTAGAGAGATTGCTCCCTAAAGGGTTGATTCCGGAGCTTGAAAATAATGACCACAGCTTCTCTTTGGAAGAAAAGACTCAGTCATAGTAAGACTATGATTTATGTTCATTAGAGGGATCAGTGGTATTTAAGGAGACAGATGTAACTACATGGGCATAACGGTTATTAGCCCAGTTGTACTTACAAGCGATCTGTGAAGGGTTGTCGCACCGCTGATTGGTTAAGATGGACACATAATATATTTGTAATGAGGAGAGTTCAGCTGTCGGTCTTTAGTGGAGTGCCTGGCAGTTAATGGATGGTGGATCCCATGACTAAAGAGTTTAGTCAGTTATTCACGTACCGTTGGAGCTTCGGATCTACAGATCCATAACGCCCCTTGGTAGCTTGGATTCATGTTGAAGGATCAAGTTCTTGGTGTTGATTTGAAATGTTCAAATTGACAAGAGGTATTTTGATTATATATGATATAATCGGTATGATGTATGAGATACATCTAGTGGAGGATTAATGTAAATGAGATTTACATTAAGTACCATGGAATAGAAAAAGAACTATGGTTTATACGTTTTATGAGATGAAATATTAAAACTATAGGTTATAAATATAGTATGATAAGTTAATTATCGTTTACATTTATAATAATATTAATTATTAGATAATTAATATTTTTTCTTTTAAATAACCAAATATAGTGGGTGGTTATTAATCATGGTAACCGTGAGTTTAAAAGGAAATCGGTTCCTTATTTTGAAAAAAAAGTTTTTTACAAAAGTTTGAAAAGAATTGAGTTTTCTCTCCTGCAAACAGAAACTCACATAAGTCATCAAGTAAATACAGATTTACTAAACAACGGCTGGGCTAGGTAAACGATCGTACAGGTGCTAGCTAAACGATCGTGCAGTGTTTACTAAACGATCGCATAGCTTTATTAAACGATCGCTGGCCCAAGGTAAACGATCATATAGAATCGACCGAGCTAAACAATCGCACAGCTTTTGCTAGACAATCGCATAGCTTTATCTAAACGATTGGGCATCGATCAATACGATAGGTCTCCAACTTCTCCCACTTGTCCAATCGTGTACACGATCTGTCTTTCCTCCATTCGTCTGCCTCACACCAAGTCCGAACAGAGCCCACCCTCTGGATTCTCACACCGAGAATACCAAAGTCACCTTGTTGGTCGTGTCAGACTCAACTCGACATCGTCAAGGTTTTCTGGAGGTCGTTCGTGGTACTTTGGAGGAGTCCATTCGTGGTGTTGCGGAGGAGTTCGTGTTGCGGATGAGATCGTGACCGAGGAGACCGTTGAGGATGAGCGCGAAGTGTTCGTGCTATGTTCGTGCGATATTGCGGTCGTGTAGATCGAGCGCTCATGGGTTGCTATGATCGATCAGAGGCATCAGAGTGTGGAGACGCTTCTGCCGATATTCGTATAGAGTTTGTCTCTTTGTACATTTATTGTTCATGCTGTAATTTCTCTGTATATTTGCATAACCGCTTGTATTGAAGTCGGCTGTAAATGTATTGTTGATTCATGATTGTAATTTGGAATTGTCTTGCTTCCGCTGCTCACGGAAATCTCGATTGTCGATTTCCTTTAGTTGTTCCAGTTGGTCGAGATTGTGATTCTTCATTACTAACTCGTTATTTTGTTCGGCCACGATAAGGCATGAAATTAGTTCAAAATATTTTTTAAAATCTTTCTCTCAATATTGCTTCTACAGGAGCATATTTAAGACATGAAATGTAAAAAATGTCATTTCTGACATATCAACATCAGTCATTTTTTCTCCGCATAACAACAATTTTGAACCGATTTTAAATAATGTGGAATTATAATCACTAATTGATTTAAAATCTTGTAGCCCCAAATGCACCCGCTCAAAAGGGGCTTTAGAAAGAATAACTGTCTTTTGATAATCATACATTTCTTTCAATTTTTTCCACAATATATGGGGATCTTTTATTGTAAGATGTTCTAATCTCTCGTGGAGATGATGACGAAGGAAAAATCATAATTTTGCTTTGTCCTAACTGGATGTCGTCTTTTCTTCTTTAATTGTTTCTCCAAAGTTCATAGTATTTAGGTGAATTTCGGCACCGTGCACTCATGACAAATAATTATTGTCATTAATATTAAGGGTTGTGAATTCTAATTTTGTAAAGTTTATCATGACAATACTATCACAACATATTGTATTTTTAATAGAAATTTAATATGTACTAAATGTGCAAAATAACATTTAATTTATTATAATAATAAAGAGGAAAAAAATCGACCTACCTCTAAGACCTATCTTCAGCGATGAAAGCAACAAGAGCTCGTGCTAATAACATGTTATGAAATAGAGGATCACGACGGGAACATGGATATGGAGAAAATATAATATAATATAATAATATATTGATATAATAATAATACATAAATATAATATAAAATAAAATAAAATAACTAAAATTATAAAATTAGATAGTATGAAAATTAATGGAATTTTGAAGTGGATTTCTCACTAATGTGCATCATCCTAAGATCCACCAAATTTCCCATTTGTAGGCAAAGTGGTAAGTAAGATGTGGATTTACATGCAGACCAAACATGAATTATTACTAGACAACTTAAAAAATGACACATGACTTTTAGAATACTAAGCATTGGACATTTATTTTTATGATATTTCTAATATTTATTATTCTTATGAGATGAAGTTGATCAAGAATTTCTAGCAAACAATTTGCATGCCTTTTACTTTCAAACATCTTGCTTTCTTATAATAAAAATAATAATAAAAAAAAAAGGTGAAAGCATGCCATAATTATTTCGTGGTTTTCATTTTTCTTCTTTTTAATAAGGGACGTGCCTTGAACTCATTCCCTCATTTATCGTAGATTACATAGACCACAACTAATCTATAAATATATATATTTTTTTATTTTTTTAGACCAAATACAATTTTGACGGACCTTTAATATTAATATTGTTGTTTTCAAAACTTATTAGAGAAATATTGTTGTTTTGGGAGTTCGAGGCTAGAAGTCGAGGGTTGAGGATTCGACTAATGTAGAGGTCGAACGTTGAGAACTCGACAAACAAAGAAAAACTTGGAAACAAAGGTTGTCGAAGGTTGAAGTTTCGACATACATAAGTCGAAACTTCAACCCTCGATAAGGAAGATAATTGGGTGAAGCAGATTGTAAGAGAGAGCGAGAATGTAGGAGAGGGCGAGATTGTACGACCATAATTTTTTTTTTTTTTTTTTTCAGATCATGGCTTTAAAACCCAGAACCTGTTGATTCTGATGTTTTGTACGACCAGTCCATTCATCGATCATTGTTGTATGGCGAGATCGTACTACTGGAGAAATATCTTGCAGGCGTCGAGCGACAGTTCTTCAGCGCACTATCCCGCTCCACCCACGAATACTACCACTACTGCGCACATCTAGATTCTATGGGGTTTCCATATTAGGATTTATTCAATTGGACTGGCATCTGATCACAACCTTGGTCGAGAGATGGAGGCCCGAGACACATACATTCCATATGTCTGTTGGGGTTACCTGTTGACGGTGAGTCGGTCACCGGAGTGATGTACGATGACTGGTTAGAAGTTTGTGAACTGTACCTCAGTGCGACCCCACCTGCCGACAAGATTAAAGGATCGAGGTTAAGTTTAATATGGTTAGGAACACAATTTCGTGAGATAGTGGAAGTCTGTTTTCAAATAAATCAAGTCATTTTGTTCACTTGATGTTCTTGCCACTGTTAGCTAACCTCCATGATGTGGGGCGGTATTTGTGGGGTGGAACATGCTTGGCATGGTTGTATAGACAACTATGCAAAGCAACAAGACCTGAGGTTCAAGAGATAGTTGGGTCTCTCATACTTTTGCAACTATGGGCTTTGGAGCGATTTCCAACAATGGCTCCAAAGCTACAACATGTTAATGACGCTCAGTTGGTTGGACGAGCCTACGGTTCTCGGTATGTTGTTTTAATTCAATTTAATTTTTATATCACTAATCTAGTTAATTTAAAATATAAATGATCAATTTAAAAATTTAGGTGGAGAGACAAATTTTGTGTGACTGGGACAGCCACACATGTAGTCAGCCAGTATAGATACATGTTTGATCTGCTTCAACCTAAACAGGTACATTACACTAAACCTAATTGATTATCTTATACACATTTTTATTGTATTTGTCTTTAATATTCTCTAATATAATATTTTTTGTTTCAAGTTATTTGGAAGCCGTACAAAATTATTATGCATACTTTGACACAGATGTCTCTCCAGAATATATTTATTGGTATAATAATATCACAAGGCGTTACGTCACTCGTCCGGGAGCAGTTGTGGGTCATCTGGTAAATGAATATTATCTAATTATTTTTTAATTTAAATTTATTTTAAATATTGTCTAATTGTTTTATAATTCACAGAGATTGAACAACCGTAGACTCCGTGAGGTTGCGAATAATTCGAACCAGGTTCTTGCTATATGTAGTGACAACCAAAGCTATATATGGAGGAAATTCATTATATGTACGATATACCTATTGTTCCTCCACCAGCTCCTAGACGTAAAGGATCTGTTCGGGAAGAGGATGAGTTTGATGAGGTTGCACATAATGTGGAAGAGTTGCCCCCTATGATGCAGACACAGAGTCAAATTGATTAGTCCGATGATGATGATGCCAGCATTTGGTTCAGGACATTATGACTTAGAGGCTGATCCTTTGTTTTCGTACGTGCATGGACATGGTTGGGGTCGTGGAGAGCATAATGAATATTTATATTATGAAGCGCCTGCAGAGGTACCAGAGCAACATCAAGAAGAACTCGAGCAACCTCAAGTTCGAAGTCGATGACGACAACCAGCTCGAAATCGACGACGTCCGTCTTATGAGACACATTGATTTTTGTAATTATTTTTATATAAATGAGATATTTAATTTACATTTTTTTATTTTTATGAGATATTATTTTTTTAATTTATTCTTTTTATATATTATGAATAGTAATTATTTTGATATAGAAGCTTTTAAATGTCACTTACATAAATAATAACATCAGATAGTCTAAATCTAAAAAGTTAGGTAAAAAAACTTCAATATTCAAATTTACATATTTTAGATAATAATTTAGGGACATAATAAATCAAATCAACATTCAAAACCTTCACATGCAAGTCTATAAATAAGACTGTATTATTGATATAAAGAACAAAAATTTTAATCATAGTAGTGAGGTCAATAGTTTAAAAGATTTTACAATAATGATCTTGGATTCCTTTTGTACATTTGGTACCAAGATTTTGATGGAGTTTTTCTTCTTCTTTTTTTTTTTAAAAAAAATTATAAATAATAAAAAAATATTTTTAGAAATTGTTTTTATAAAATGAAAACAAATTTATAAAAAAGGAGAGGAAGAAAGAAAGAAGAAGGTGGAATGTGTAATAATTAAAAAAATAAAAAAGGAAAATTTGTATGGATATCTCTCTCTCGCTCAAAATCTCGCTCTCTCAAAATCTCTCTCTCTCTTACTCTTTCCACTTTCATTCTGTCCCAATACAAAATTGTTTTTAACACATCAAATAATTATGAGTGTTATGAGGAAGGTTTTTCGTTCTCTCCACATCAAATAATTATGAGGAAGGTCTCCGGAATGATAATTAAACAGACTCAATAATAATATTAGGGCAAGGTCGAGGGTTCAAAGTTCGACGTGCAAAGGGAAAGGGGAAGATCGAGGGTTCAAAATTCGACCCATCTAGGTCGAATTTTCAACCCTCAACTTATTTTTAAAAAAATAAAACAACAATATTTTTACAAATAGTTTGAAAACGACAATATTTTCCTAAATAGTTTCTAAAAGGACAATATCCTTTTAATTTTCCCCAATTTTGACCCCTAAAGTTAGTGATTTATATATATTTGGTGGCTAAACTTTCAAAATTAATACTTTAGATCTTCATGTTTGCAAAATATTTTTAAATAGCCTCGGACTTAATGCTCATTGGGATTGTGTTTACAATCATAAAAAGTTATCACAGAAAAATCTTAACGGCCAATCTTGTTTGATAAAATGAAATATTTATTAATCTAACAAAACCATCTTCTAATTTTAACTCACGTGCAAAAGGTGATAGATATTAAATTTTTAGAATTAGTTTCCTAAAAATTTACTAACTTCTTAACCATTTAATTAAACATATTATAACAATATCTTTTTACATTAATATGTATGGGAAATTCTTATGAATAGAAAATTCCAAAAGATATTTACGCTTTATAACAAACAATTCCAAAAAACGCTTGTACTTTTCAAACTTTTTGTTATAAAGTGTAAATATTTTTAAATATAATGTATTTTGTTATATATATTTTTAAATGTTGATTAATTCATTTTCTATAAGAATTATTTTTTAATCATTTGCTCGCAAAGATATTTCTTACAACTTTTATCAAATTACTTAGATTAAAAGAGATTTAGTTGGAATTTAAATCATAGATATTTTAAAATAAATTATAAATTAATTATCTAAACGAAAATAATTGAAATAATAACTTTAATTGGGTTCATATAACTAAATTACATAAATTTAGTATTAATTTATAGTTTTTTCTAATTTAAATTGAAATTAGAATAATATTGTGAACTTCTCCCTTACAATTCTCTCTATCTTATCTCTTCCCATTTTATGCTTTTTAATTTTTTTTAATTTTATTTTTTTTTATTTTTACAAATTCGTCTGTATTATTTTCTATTAAATTTTCAACTCGTTATTAATACTTTTTAAAATATTTGTACTTTGTGTTATAATTTTAATAAGATATTTGAACCAATAAAATACTTTTAGCATATAAATTTCAATAAAATATTTTGACAAAAATATTTTTTATTCTTATCCCATGAATTTATTTTTTAAAATATAATAATACAAAAATAGTTTACATCTGATACTCTTATTAAAATTAAAATCATAATGCAAATTATAATACTGCATAGCATTTTTAAAAAGTTATAAATATATTCTTCTCTCACTTCCTTACATATCATCTACAATTTTAAATAAACTTTCTTATAACAAATAACAATAATATAATTAGGTTTAAATAAGAAAATTGTACTTTTCGACTAGCTAACTGATATTGTGATTTAAATCCTTGTTTTTTAAAATTGTTAACATATTAGAAACAACATAAAAAGACAAATAATTTTTAAAAAATTAATATCTAAAGTAACGAAAAAATAACATCTACTTCTCGAACCTTTTCTTATGAAGTGATATTTATTTTGAATTTATAAATATTAAAATAGCAGCAATGGTTTTTTTTCTAAATTTAATGCCGAATTCATTTAGAACTATTATAAATAGATTAAAGTAAAATATATTATTAAAAATTATCCCAAATTAATTTTTTAAAAAATCTTATAAATAGAAAAATCCAAAAAATATTTACATTTTATAACAAAAAAAATTCAAAAAAATATACTTTTTACTATAAAACGTAAATATATTTAAATATTTTTTTATATTTAAAAAGATCCCTTAATTTAAACTAAAATTATAAAAATGAGTTTTAGGTCAACATATTATTCATAATTCCTGTTTCTTTCTTTTTTTCTCTCTCTATTTGTGGTTATTTCATGTTAGATATACTTAAAATTAATTGGGAAATATATATTATTGAAAATTACCTCAATTTGTTATGTTTTTTTAAAAAAAATTATTTTAAAGGATAAAACTACAAAAAAATATTTATAAATGATAGCAAAATATCACAGAACTATCTGTGATAGACATTGATAGACTAGTATCTGTGTCTACCAGATAAACTATTATCGTTGTCTATCGTAGTTTACCACAACTAGACAATGATGTATTGTCATTATTTATAAATATTTTTGTTCATTTTCCTATATTTGAAAACAACATTTTTTTTTTCTCATTATTTATTTTCACATGTATTAACTAAAATTCACATTTCAAAGATAATTAAATGGAAATTAATTCGTCAAATGGGTGTAATAATTAAGATAGTAGACCTTAATTTCTAAATTTTAAGATTGTTAGTAACAAATTTTTATAAACTAAATTTTGAAACAAAAAAACATGTGCAATATAAATCTAATTTTATAATACAACAAAAGTGTAAAATATAGTCAACATAAATTCATACTTTTAATCATAGGTTAAACAACGTTGCACTTTAAATACATGCTTGTATTTAAAAAAAAAAAAATTAATTTATGAACTTAGCTAATAAAAAAAGAATGTCTTATTAGACACAAACATCAAATTATATATGCTATCTCAATGGTTAATAATTTAAATATACATTTAAATTGAACAATTTAAAGATTTCAAATAGTTTTTATACAATATGAAAATACAACAATTGGGTCGATATGATTTATGGTTAATTTTAAATTCCATATACTTCTAAAATTTCTATCAGTGTTTTGAATAGTTTGATTCCAATTTCACAAATCGTCTCTAAAAACTTAAGTACAACCATAAACACATATTTAAAGCTTTCAAAACTAAATGAACTAAATTAAACTTAAAATTCATACAACATAAGAGATCAAAAACAATTTTGAATCTCATTTCATTCAACAAAACATGCTTTAAAAATTATTTTTTTTATCCCTGTAATTTTTTGTTCTATTTGTGTCCGAATGTCTAATATCATTTTTTATATTTTCAAAAACTTAAAACTAATTTTCGAGATTAATTTCTTTCTCGGCTCTCTCTATAAAAGAAAATAGTTTCTATTAACTATCTCTTTATAAATTGTAAAAATATATTCACATGACTTATACACTATCATTAGTATTATTATTATTATTTTATTTTTAATCAACATTCGTGTTAAATGATTAAATTTAAAGTCAAAATGAGTTTAGTTTAATGATATTGGTATACACTCCAATCAAAAGATCGAAAGTTCAAATCTCTACCTTGTAATTATTGTGTGAAAAGAATAATTAAATTTAAGATTTGTTAAAACAAAGATTAAAGTTGACAATTAAAAATATATTGATTAAAATGAAATGAATCCAAAATAATAAATATAGGACTAAATTGGTAATTTAATTATTTAAAAAGAAATTGGAAATTTAATTCATGAAAACTGAAAAAATAATTAATGTGAAAGGATCTAAGGACATCAATCCACGTGTGCAGAATCAGTTTAATACAGGGCTGACGCGGCGACACGTCTGGTGGGCCCTCCTTTTGTTTTACCGTTCGCCATACTGTCCATGACTGACCAATCAGAAGCTAGCAAACACGGAACATCTGGCAATTTTCAGCCATTAATTTTTTACATAGTGAGTGCCCAATTTAACCCTAATGTTCATAACTCCATCCTTTAGACAGAGTAGGGAGTTCATGGTAATTCACCCATTTAACTCAATCCTTACCATTGCATAGGATAGGAATCTTTGCTTTTTGTTATTCAATTTATTAAATTCCCAATTTGGGGTTGGTTTATTAGTGGAGATAGTAAGTCCACAAGTTTATAGTCCTTTGGGATTAATGTCTAGTAATTAATTTTACGAGTGAAATGGGAAATTAATTTTAATGTGGATGAAAAAGTAATGAAATTTCATTAGTTATAATTTTTTTTTTTCATTTAATCAACAGAGATTAACATTTATTGTGGATAATTTTATAGAAAAGGGTAAAACTAACCCAGAAGATGTCAAAACCATCAAACCAGTTGAGGAAGAGAAGTTCATGCCAATAACAACATCTTATACATGAGAGGAGGTCTATGAAAAGGGGTGAGAATGGGCCAAAACCCAATGTGAGCTGGAAAAATCCTCGAGAAAGATGCGACCTGAGCTATCTGGTCTAATAAAACCCTAAATATGTCATGAATGGACTCTAACACCTAATGTAAAGGGTCTAGGGCAAATAATAATCCTATAAATATGTAATGCCCCAAGTCCAGGATTCGGAATCCGGATTCGGCCCCTAATGGTCCCGACATTCCCCTGCGTCCCCTACGACCTGGCTATGTCATCTTCTCTTGCCTTGAATGCTTCTAGAAGTGAAAGTTGTCCCCACAAACCAACACGGGTCCTTTCAACATGCTTTGTCTTCACTCGCACGCACGCTTAACTTTAGAGTTCTTATGATTGAGCCACTGAAAAGGAAGGTGCACCTTGTTGGTATAGGTAGTAACTTTCAATTCTTTTAAGCCTTTCTCAACCATACTTTCATGTCATCAAGATCCCTCTCATTCATATGTGATATCGGTTCATTCATGTACTCTCCTAAACTCGGGTCGTTACAAAATATATCATAAGTGAAATTCTCTGAATTAAAGCATTCTACTTCTAGTTTTCTCATCTTTTAAGCATCAGAGCGAGTGTGACATTTACCACATTGATAAGCAAGATTATTTTTCTTTGTAGGTTTCTTGTTTTCTCCATACAAATAAATATACTAATATTGCCTTGTCTAAATTTTAACATCAACAACATTAAAGATTGAAAATGAATATTCAATGAAAAATCAATGTTAGAAAAGTATAAATCTTAAAACATATAGATCAAATTGAAACAAAGCTCAAATATAAAAAATAAAACAATAATATTTTACAACTCAAAAACTAAATTAAAATGAAATTCAAAATTAAAAGACTAACCGTATAACATTTTAAAACCTAAAAATCAGATAAAAGCATAAAGGTTATTATCATCCGGCAAATAAAGTTAAAAGGAAAAAAAAAAAAAAAAGAGAGAGAGAATGAAAAGTAAAGAAGGTATGGTTGACTAAAATGGTAAAGTGGAAGAAATAAAGTGGAAAACGGCAAGAGAAAATTGGGAAAAGATGAGTGGGTGATTGGTTGCGGGTGCAGAATGTCCATATGTGTGGTCGTATTCTGGTCAAGAACTCCATTATTTCCACGGTGAGTGATGGAATTAACCCTGAATCCAAACACAACCTGCTTTCTTTCTTTCTTTCTTTCTAGTCAAACCTCTCTCCTCTTCCCGGTCTCTCCGTAGTCAAATTTGGACAAACATTTCTAAAACCAATAAATGCAATATTGAATATTAGGAATTCCTAATTCTAGTTTCAATATATATATATATTTTTTTTTTTTGTCACTAACTCGAGGTATATCATAAGATTTTTTTAAAAGATTAAATAAATAACGTCACATGCAAAGATTTGTTTTTCATTTGACTTTTGTAGATTAAACAATTTTAAAAAAATATATAATTAAGAGTTTATTAATTTCTTTACTTTGTTTATAAAAATATATAAACATAGTAGAAAAGTTTAATTATTTAACTTGAATTTTTTTTGTATACATATTAATGTGAAGGAAAAAATTGTCTTCCTTAGTTTGTGTTCAAATACAAATCGTAGTCTAATATAGAACATAAGCAATGTGAAAATTGTTTTGGCTAACCAATAGTGGTCCTTGTGCAACTAGACAATTTTCGCCTGAGATAAAATGGGATTGAGACAAAGAATGTTCCACCAAAAGTTTGAACAGGTAACATTTTTATTTATGTCCTTTTCAAATAATAATAAAATTCAAATCATATATTTTTGACCGAGAGGTTAAAAGTTTAAATCTCTACTTTCACATGTTTTTTAAATAAAAGAGAAAAAATATATGTCAAAATACTAGTTTTAGAGAACTCATAACAAATAACTGTTTGTGTTTATCTTTAATTATTTAGGCCCCATTTTATAATCATTTTGTTTTACATTTTCGAAAATTATGCTTGTTTCCATACCACTTCTTTATCATGATCTTAATTTTTCTAATCTTAACACTTAAATTTTTAGTCAAATTCTAAAAACTAAAACAAAAGTTTTATTTGGGTTAATGTTTAAAACTTTGCTTGGTCTTTTAAAGCATTTTAAAAAACACTACAAGGAATTTAGTTTTTGTTCTGACGAAGTTTTTCAAACGCCAAAGAAGTGTTGGGAGAACCCATTTTTTTCGACTTTTTTTTTTTTACGTCGAAAAAAATATGATCTCTTGACAATAATTTCAATAGCGTCGGGAAAAATATGCTCTCCTGACGCTGTTTCTTGGACCGTCGACATAAAAAAACGTTGGAAAACAATTTGTTGGCCTCTCCCGACGCTAAGATCGCGGCGTCGGAAGATAGTGCTTATCTCGACGGTATATACGAGGCGTCGAGATTTTTTTTTAAAAAAAAAGTTGAAATTTTTTTAATTAAAGCTATCCCAATGGAAGTTTAAACTACAGTCATGAGAACCTAGTTGGCCCGATGTTATTTAAAGGTGTCGAGATAAGGTGAATTTATCTTGATTTTTACAATAATATGAGATAGAGTAACATATCTTGATTCATGATAATGATCCAAAAGGGATTGTGTTTCTCTCTCTTTGTCTTCATTCAAAAATTATTTAGGTTTCTTGATGAGGATAAAATAACTACTTAATCAGGACCGATTTCTTAAGGGTTTATCACTATATAGAGGCACCTCCTATCATGGTGTTTAATTAGGAAATTTTCTTTTAATTATCTCTTACTTAATTTAGGAAAATGGTGGATAATGTGCACATACCACATTAATGATAATCTCAAATTTGAATTAAACCTAATATGTACTTTTAAATTTGTAATGATTTAGTCCTTGATCATTATTACAAATTTTAAAGTACAAAAAATAAAATTGTCACATAGTAAATTTTAAAAATTAAATTGTTACAAAATTGAAAATAGAGACTAAATCGTTACAAATCAAGTTTAGGGACTAAATTATTACTTCTACGAAAGTTTAAGAACCAAATGTGTTTTATAACCTATTATTATAGGGTAGAATATTTGAACTATATATGCATAATTAGATAGCTTGGTAGGTAATATTGTTTTGTTTCAATTAGGTATAAGAAATTTCTCTTTAAATGATATTCTTTCCCCAAATAATTAACCATTTGAAAAGTGTGTTGTTTTCAAATATAGGAGAATGAACAAAAATATTTACAAATAATAGCAAAATATCACATTCTATCTGTGATAGATCGCGTTAGACAGTCATAGATTACTGTCTGTATCTATCATGACACAAATAGATACAAATAGTAGTCTATCATTGTTTATTGCGATCTATCACAGATAGACTGTAATATTTTGTTATTAATTATAAATATTTTTAGTAATTTTGTCATTTAAAATAATCTACCTTAAAAAAAAATAAAAGTAAGTTCAAGTAGAAAACTAAAATTAGTGATAAGTTCAAACCCAAATGATGTGACATCAAGGACATAAGTGATTATTTAAAAAATCTTAACAATTATTTGGGATTGGTATAATAGATTAAGATTAAATTTATTAAAATCACTTTTTAATACAACCTCATTTTACACCTATTTTAAAATCAGTATAATTAATAATAAATTTTATTTAAGATTTATTTAATATATCTATTTCCTTCTCACTACTCAAATCTATCTTCTAATTTTCATAGTTGAATGAATCAATTTTTTTTTTAAAAAAAATTATACCATATTTATCCTTTTTTAGAAAATAAAATTGTTTCCCTTACTATTTAAAAATTAATCTTTGAGCAAACAAAATATATCCTTCCAAATAATTATTTTAAATTTGTAAATTATAAAATATAAATAAAGAAAGTTGATAATAGGTCTAATTTAGTTATTATATCTAAAGCAAGATGATTCATTATTAATTCACCAAACATTTGAAGCTGAAATTTTCCACCCACTAATTTACTCATTTTACAGCTGATTTTACTAGAAGTACAATTGTCAGCCGTAACCGAGGCCTAGCCTAAGTAAAGCTCAACAAAAATTGCAGCGGTCAACATTAAAGGAACATCTGATTATGATCAGTTGTGTAACAAAAGGTGCAAGTGAAAGTTTCGATACACTTCAATATCTATACATGGACATTTAATCCAATCCAACCAACCTTGTGATATTCTTTTTGCTTTTTTGAGCTAACAGAAATATAAAAGCCAAGACCTTTGGCAGCAAACTGTTCAATTTATTCAGCATATGAGAGAGAGAGCCATTCTGACTTCATCAACTCGGTTGCAATCTTTGCTTTCATGATTGGAACTATAAAACAACTTATTTGAATTTCTTATCATAAACATAATCATTCAACAAATAACAGTTTTCGATGATTATACCACACAAATTGAGTTTGAAATGTGTCAGGTGGACAGGTGGACATCAATGATTCGATGATTATACCACATAAATTGAGTTTAATGTTGAAATCTTCATCTATGGTTTAGTAATACTACTGCTGAATCTCTGGAAATCTGCAGCTGATCTTCTTCCACAATGGTTGATTCATGGCTTTTATCTAATTCACTGGGCTAATAATATTATCTTCTTTTCAACCAGCTAAATGCACAATTAATCGTCGGTACCAAAGTAACGATCGCCAAATTCACCCAGACCGGGTATGACACGATAATTTTCGTCCAATCCAACATCGATCTCAGAAGTGACAATTTTCAAGGATGGGAAGCGTTTGCAAACACAGTGAATTCCCTCAGGGGCCTGAACTCGGAAGTTGCGATATTTGACATCAGTAAAGGTATTTACAACCAAGTTTTATTAAGTTTAACCAATTTGGATAGCATAAAATAACTCACAGAGATCAAGTTGAGGAATATGATGTGCGCTTCTGGAACTCCCTTTTGTATGAGTAGATCAATTGCTTGATTAGCTGAGTTGCCTGCAAAGAACACAAATATATATGCTTTAAACATAACTTATTAATTATTAATTATCAGATAAAAGTTATCGGTAATTTCTTATTAAAGAAAACAAAAATAAAATACATGAATAATGTGATAAGAGTTACTAGTCATTCAATGACCACTTAATTAGGCTAACAAAACTTGAGAATCATGTTGTAATCGTCTACTCTAAATATCACATTGTCTTATAGACTGATTAATGATAGGTAAAAAGGAATACAAACTTATAATATAAGGATAATGACATGGTTACCAGTAGCAAGAACGGGATCTAGAAGCAGGACATGTCGCTCTGATATATCACTGGGTAATTTCTCATATATCAGCTGTTTAGTTTCAAAACAAAACAAAAACAAAGAACTTGTAATGTTGATATAACCCCGAAAGTGACAGAAGAAAGCACAGATCAAGCTCCAACAAACTCTATAATTCAGGAGTAACATTTTAGTCTTACCTGCTTCCCATTATCTCCCTCACGGTGAATCAGAATCTTCCCAATTTTTATCCCTTTGCAACATGCACGCAATGCATTTTCCATGCTTTCACCACTACATTATTAGATTGAGGATAACTGTCATCAATGAGAACCTTCTCATCAAGTCTTAGGGCTTAGTTAATAATAATATACCTCATTTTTCCTCAAAGTCAGATCCAAAATTTATCACAACAGATGCAACCAGCAAGTTTGATAGATTCAGACAAATTCTAGTTGCCATATTCAGAGATCAAGTATTGATATATAGTCATGTCAAACTTACCTTCGAACAATGGATACTCCACATAGTTTTTTGCAGAAATCAACCCCAGTGTACACAGATGCTGAGATCAAAAGCATACATTCATTATTCATCAGTAACCACATACCAGGAAAGCAGGATGAATTCAGACACTCACGGCAAGAGAAATGAGTTTATTGCACAGATAGATTTCAGAAAGCACAAGCCTCGTTACTTCCTCAACTCACCCGTAGGAGTGATCACTTGTTTTTCAGTAAACGGCAAATGGCCAAGGCCGTGCTCCACAACCTGAGAATCAAAAGAAACAAAATATATGATTAAGATGTTGAGATTGTACAACTTTACTGGCAAAAACAAACTAGCATTTGAGTTTTGTAGCGGAAAGTACCAGACGAATCAGTCGATCTGAATAGAATACAAAATCATGCTTTGAAATGTCCCGATCTCGTATTAATGTATGCATGCCTCTTATCTGTGTGAATTCAGTTACCCACGTGAGACATGGAGAGGAGTAACAGCTCAAATGAGAACAGGAACAATTTATATCTTCAGTCTGTCAGGGCCCCAATAGTCAATACGTATGTTAGAAGGGGTAGAAATGAGAATTCCCCCTTGGTACTGTGTTGGTTGTTACTATTATGGAACTGTTTGCTTTATTTTCTTGTTTGGGGTATTTAGTCTCCATTAATGGATTGGTGTAGCTTTTATAATAATTGTTGGCAGCTGTGCTTTTAAAGAAACAGCTGTGAAATGATGTAAAGTAGTATTTGATAAATTTTAATTTTAAATTAGAAAAACTAGTTACGGTGTTTGATAAATTAATATTAAATTAGTGTAATTTAGTTATGTGACCAAACTTGGCTTACTATTTCAATTATTTTTGTATGGATAATTAATTTATAATTTATTTAAAATTGTATATGAAATGAAGCAAAATAGTGTTTGGTAAATTTTCATTTTAAATTAGAAAAAACTAGTTACGGTGTTTGGTAAATTAATATTTAATTAGTGTAATTTAGTTATATGACCAAACTAGGTTTATTATTTCAATTACTTTTGTATGGATAATTAATTTATAAATTATTTAAAATTGTATATGATTTAAGTTCAACTAATTTTATTTAATCTAAATTATTTGATAAAAGTTTTAAAAAATAACTCTTATAAAAAAAAAGAATCAAATGACAAAATATATTAACATGAAATGATATTATTATAATATATTTATTTAAATGGTTAAGAAGTTAGCAAATTTTTAGGGAAGCTATATCCAAAAGCTGGTATCTATTAGTTTTAATACTAGTTAAAATTAAAAAGTGATTTAGATTAATAAATAATTTATTTTACCAGATAAAGTAGGCCGTTAAGACTTTCCCATAATCACTTTTTAGGATTGCAAACGCAATCCCAAACGGAGCCTTAATTGACTTGTAGTGTTTTTGGAGGTTAGGCTTTTGTGACTTAAGTTGTGGTTCGTAGATAGGGTCGGCACAGGGATTCCCCTGTTAATACCTAATACAGGCTAAATTAGGGTTGGGTTTGGGCTTGGATACTTTAGTTGGGCTAGATTGGGCTAAATGTAAAAAGTTAAATACTTATTATTATTATTATTATTATTATATATAAAATAAATATTGAAATCTAGGCAAGGTCAAGGTCAGGGTGGGGATACCCTCCCCATCCCCGAATGAGGACCCTGAAAAGGTCCTCGATTTGACCCCCATCCCCCGTCAACCTTCGGGGCAGGGCCCTGCGAGGAATTTTGCCAACCCTATTAGTAGATCACACCATGATACCTTCACCTTCTCGGATTGGCGAGTATCTTGTAACTTGGGTTTATCCTTTCTTTTGTTAATGAAAATTAGTATTTAGTGAGGTATTAACCTTACATTGGTTTCAGAGCATTGTTCAATCTTAGGAAAGCTAGGAAAGATGGTGCAAAGACGACTCAAGGAA
This sequence comes from Benincasa hispida, assembly GCF_027475165.1. NCBI lineage: Eukaryota > Viridiplantae > Streptophyta > Magnoliopsida > Cucurbitales > Cucurbitaceae > Benincasa > Benincasa hispida. The sequence goes on along the minus strand of NC_143478.1, from coordinate 44,959,081 downwards.
AAAATAGAGTTGGAATGTAGATGAGCGAAATTAGAGAAGAAGAGGCAAAGCTGCCCGAGATCGGTAAGGTGATGAGAGAGCTAACACAAAATGTGGAAAGGATAGCACACCAAATGAAAGGCCAAATGAAGTTGGCGAACGAAAACTAGAAAAATATTGTGTTAATGTTTAATAACTACAAAGATCATAGACAGGCAACGGAAGAGACACAACATGCGATCTCCATCTTGGCTAAAGGTATAAATCCCAATAGCACTCCAGAAAGCAAGATGGCTCAAGCAAAACGAAAACACCCCAAAACTAACAGGTGTCTTTCGTGCGAAAAAAAAATGAGAGTTCAAATCAAAGAAAAAAAAAACAAAGGGTATGCGAATCGAAGCAAGTTCAAGAAAATCTCAATGTCGAATTTTAAGGGAGAACAACCCGGCTCCTAACTATTTAGAGTAGAGCAATATTTTGACATTCATCAACTGACATTCGAAAAAGTTAATTGTAACAACAATTAGTTGCTTCGGTGCGCTGTTACATTGCTACTCTTGGGCTAAAGGTCGTGAACCATTTGAAGGATGGAAAGACTTGAAGCGGCGGATGTTGGATCGTTTTCGACCATCGCAAGAGGGTCCATCTACGCGCGATTTCTGGAAATCAAGCAAACGTCAAGTATAGCCGATTTCAAGGAGAGATTTGAGGCTATGTCAATGCCTTTTCCTCTCCTAACAAATGGAATAGTTGTGAGTACTTTCCTTGATGGATTGGATGAAGATATCAAAGCTGAAGTCATCTATTTTGAACCAATGGGCTTGGCCAAATTATGAAAACGACCCAAAGAATAGAAGACGAAAATATGGAAATCCAAAACTAAATAGGCCCACCTCCTTCCAAGACCCAAAAATTGTTCCACCCCTCTTCTCGAACCCAAAGCCTTTTAATAAGCCTAATGAGCCCACCCTGTTTGTACCATACTCTCAATGGCAACCAACCCACCAACAAGAAAGAAGTTCCATGCAGACATCTCTCAAACATGGAGCTCCAAGTGAGAAAAGAATGAGGCCTTTGTTTCCAATGTGATGAAAAGTACTCCGTTAGCCACAAGTGCAAGAGCAAGGAGTTAAAGTTGCTTCTCATCAACGGCGATGTGATGAAGAGGAAATGACCATTGAAAGTGGAGAGGGTCCGTCTAAGGAATCAGTTGAAGAGATGGTTTTGTCCTTTTTAGATATCATAATTACAAAGGACTTCCTATTGCTTGAGTTAAGAGGCATACCTTATACTTGGGATGCAATGACTCAGTACTCTGAGAGTGACAAAGGTGGATTGAAAAAGATTGACCATAACGATTGGCCAAGAAGGTACTTAGGTGGTGATCAAAGGGGATCCTACACTCATGAGAGAAGTCTCTTTTAAGACCTTGAAGCGTCCATGGGAACAAGGTGATTAGGGATTCCTCGTGGAGCTATGAGCCATAACTACACAGGTGGATGAAGTTAATGTTCTCATGGCAACTCAAGGTTCATCCCTACCATCCAAGGTCAGTAGATTTTTAAATAAGTATGAAGATATATTCCAAATACCTTCCAACCTACCTCTGCATAGGACCTTGATCATTGCATCACGCTAACAGAAGGGAAGCAACCCTTCAACCTGAGGCCCTACCATTACCCTGCCATCTAGAAGGACGAAAATGAGAGACAGATCGATGAGATGCTCTCAACTGGAATTATACATTCTAGCAATAGCCCATACGCAAGCTTTGTTCTCCTCGTCAAAAAGAAATATGGTAGTTGGAGATTTTGTGTGGATTATCGTACATTGAATGAAGCTACCATCCCAGACAAGTTTCCCATTCATATCATTGAAGAATTCCTCGACGAACTTCATGGGGAAAAGTTATATACTCTAAATTGGATCTTTGCTCGGGCTATCAACAAATCAAGGTAAATGAGAAAAATTGTGTTTCGCACTCATGAAGGTGGCCTCTACGAATTCTTAGTGATGCCTTTTGGCCTTAAAAATGCTCCAGCCACCTTCCCTGCACTAATGAGTTGAGTTTTTCGCCCATTCTTATGAAGGTGTGTTTTTGTATTCTTTGATGACATTCTCGTGTATAGTCCTCATATGGAATCCCACGTAACTCATCTCATCATGGTTTTCAATACTCTGTGTGTGTGGTAACACTTTATTTGCCAATCTCAAGAATTGTACTTTCACCAAACAAAGGATAGATTATCCAAGTCATTGGGTGTCTATCGAAGGAGTTGAGGCCTATCCAGAGAAGATTTGAGCTATTCCTAAATGGCCATGACTGTTGAATGTTAGGGAACTTTGAAGTTTCCTCGGCCTTACCAGCTACTATAGGCGTTGTCTTGAATTATGGCCAGATTGCCCAACCCTTACATTTAATGACCAGAGACAATGTGTTTACTTGGACGAATGAGGTCGTGTCTGCCTTTGAAGCTTTGAAAAAGGTCATGGTCACACTCCCTGTGTTTGCTTTGCCCGGTTTCTCCATTCCTTTCATTGTGCAGACAGATACATCCAGAATGGGACTTCGGGCTATACACTCTAAAAAACAGAGGCCCATAGCCTTATTAGCCATACTTTGTCTACTAGAGCCCCAAACTATAGAGAGAACTCATGGCTATAGTGATGGCTGCCCAACAATGGAGGTCCTACTTGTTGGGGGAGAAGATTCATCGTGCGAATTGACCAATAGTCTACAGTTTTTGTTTGAGCAGAAGTCCATTCCTCCAAGGTATCAAAATTGGGTGGCAAAACTTTTGGGATATGATTTCTAATATTGCCTTGGCTTGGAGAACAAAGTTGTTGATGCTCTTTCCCGAATGCCACCTACAGGACATTTGCAACAACTATTAGCTTCAGCCATCCTTCAGATGGATGTTCCAAAAGAAGAAGTGAGTTAAGATAAATTTTTCTGCCAACGAATCCCAACAACCATCTTAAATTCTCTTTAAAACAAGACACCTTGATGTACAAAGGGCGGCTAGTGATGGCACCCAACTCTATACTTATTCCCTATTGTGTTACACGCTTACCATGATTCGATTGATGGGATAACTTTAATGGAGGGAATGGTTACGAAATATGTGGATGGGCGTGTGGTTTGCCAAAGGAACAAGAGTGAATCCCTGTCACTAGTTGGACTTCTACAACCCCTTCCGATACCTAATCGAATTTGGGAAGATATTTCGGTGGATTTCATTGAGGAGCTTCCACGTTTGCACAGTTACGATTCAGTGTTTATGATTGTTGACCAACTAAGTATGTGCACTTTATTCCTCTGTCCCATCCTCATTCAGCTAAGACAGTGGCCAATGTTTTTGTCAAAGAGGTTGCAAGGTTGCATGGGTTTCCCAAGTCCATAGTTTCAGATCATGAAAAGATTTTTGTGAGCAACTGGGCAGGGTACTCAGCGAAGACAAAGCACAACCTCTCATTCACAAATGGATGGACAAACAGAGATCGAAAAAACAAAAGTTTGGAGACTTACTTGAGATGCTTTTGTGGAGAGCCACCAATGCAATGGTCAAATTGGCTTCGTTGGGCTGAGTATTGGCACAACACCACCTAGCACTCCGATTTGAGAACTTCACCTTTTCAAATTGCCTATGGTTGGCCCCCACCCTTACAAATGTTTTATGGTAGCCAACAGACCACGAATGCCACTCTTGACCAACAGTTATCGAAAGGGATGAAATGATTCAGCTGTTACGATTCCACCTTAGTCAAACCCATAATCTAATGAAGAAATTTGCGGATAGACATGGAAGAGAGCTGGAATTTATTGTTGGTGATTGGGTATTTCTCAAGCCACATTCGTATAGGCAAGCCATTGCGGCCAAGAGAAAGAATGAGAAGCTCTCTCCTAAATATTTTGGTCCAGATCAGTGAATGAATAGGGTTTATTTCCTACAGGTTGGAGTTACCTACTGACGCATCCATTCATCTAGTATTCCATGTTTCACAGCTTACTTATATCAGCTTTAGGCAGTGCTACGACCATAGAGCCCACTCTTCCGTGTTTGGCAAATCAGTTTGAATGGCTTGCAATTCCAAAAGATGTGTCTGGTTATCGTTTGAAGGAGGGAACAAATGACTGGGAAGAGCTTGTGCAACGGAAGGGCCTTCCTAAGCATGAAGCCACATGGGAAGATTATGTAGAGTTACACGATCAGTTTCTAGTTTTTCCCTTTAAGGACAAGGTGAATCTCCACCCCCAAAGCATTGCCAAGCCCCCAATAGTTAATGCGTATGTTAGAAGGGGTAGACATGAGAACTCCACCCCTAGTACTGTGTTGGTTGTTACTGTTATTGAACTGTTTGCATTATTTTGTTGCTTGGGGTATTTAGTTGGCTGGTAGTTTTGTTGGATGACTTTTGTGATTTGAGTTATGGTTAGTAGATCACACCAGGAGAACTTCATCGTCTCGAATTGGTGAGTATCTTGTCACTTGGTTTTATCCCTTCTTTCGTTAATGAAAATTAGTATTCAGTGAGGTATTAATTTTACAGTCTTGTCTGAAACAAACAACATAAACGGGAAACAGAGTTTCTGGTAAACGTAAACCTCTCAACCAGTGACAACAGTCAACAGGCTCATTTCTCAAGCAACAAATTCCATCTCCGTTACACATATCTTTGACTTTTTTTTTTCTAAGAATAAGAGCCTCGGGTCTACTGCTGCACAACTCTCAGTCTGCACAATTTTTTCCAGCTTAAGGCCGGCGAAGATTGATTCTGGTAGATAATAAAGTGTAACAATCTGGACAGACAACTGAAGGTAAATAATTTACCCTATTTGGCCGGTCCTTTAGAGGGAAAAGGGAAACATAACGTACCAATTTCAGGGAACTGCTATTTGAAAATGTTATACGATACCTGAAATGTTGACTGAATGACGGTAACATTGGGGTATATTTTGCATAGGTCATGCTGGCCTAACTTAGTATGGATGTGTTGCACAATCAAATCAATTGCAACATGATTATCACCCCCACGTGGTATGATCACATCGGCATACTTCTTTGATGGCAGAATGAAATCATCAAAAGCAGGTTTTACAAACTTTGCATACTGCACAAATAACACAAATGAAAACACCACTTAAGTATACAGTGAATTTGAAAACAAATGTCAAAGGAATGCCAATCAGATGTTGTACACTGAAGTATTCTTATTGTTATTCATACGCAAACTATAAGACTTCGGGCCTATTTGGATGACTAGGAAAAAAATGTTTTTTCAAAAAAATTAATTTAATCAAACTCTTTTGGTAAGATTTATTTAAAATACACTTTTAAAAATGTTTCACAAGTTAAGTGGTTGCCAAACACTTCAATTTTTTCCAAAATAACTTATTTTAAGAATTGACACTTGAAAATTTAAACCAAACACACCATTACTCAGCTCACATAAACAAAAGCAAATCCTTCTAACGGTACAACTATTCTTTTGTCAACAAATAAAAATAACACTTCAACTATTCTCCTTACTCATTGCTCTGAATGACAAACAAGCCTGTGATCTTATTGAATAGGATATGACCAAGTAAACCATTGCAAGAATAACTTTGTTGATCAGGTTAGATTGAGATTATTTTTCAATTATTCAGATATAAACTTGATCGAGGTAGCTTAGACTGGGAAGGGGGGCATGATTTGGATTTCTTCCCAGGGAACCACCATGATTGGAAGCAATGATTTGGCTCAAGTTAGTGAATTCCTCAACAAATTGGAGATTACATCTTTCCTTTTCCACAATGCTCAAAATGATTATGATTTAGTTATGATAATAACCAAGGAATGAGCTGGGGGAGCATTTCAAAATCCTCACGGTCTGAAGGAAACACAATTTGATGATAGAAAGCTATGGAAGACTGGTGAAATATTTTCAATCTATACACAGGCTTCAACTTTTTTAATCAAAGATGGAATTAGGAAAGAAAATTGTTATTTTACCTGTTCAAGAACAGAGTTAATGTCCCTGCCCCTTTCTACTGTATCACGTCTAATTCTACGAGCAAGCCTCACATCAGGATCTTAAACCAATGCAATGTCAAATATTAGATGAAGGTGGAGAATATTTAATAAGTAATGGTAATATGTAGAGGATTATTTTAAATCTGTATTAAAGATCATTAAGTACGAACTCTATTTCAATCCAAATCTCTTGCACATTTGCAGATAATAAAATGTCAGCCCCAAAGAAGGGCCAACAAACCCTATGTTCCTACCCTTCCTTTCAGAATTCACCTCTCTCATTTCATCCACAGGATATGAGAAACTTTAAACTAAATGTTCTCACTAAGTCTGAGTTCGGAGCTCTTCACTCATACTATTCATGAGTATGACGTGAAAGCTTTGCAAAAGTTTACACACATGCAGGACAAGAGTCTAAAGCCTACGATGTGGATAGTGAAACTAAAGGGTTAAAAATGAAAATTGAAAGAAAAAAGTAAAGAAAATAATAGCAGCGAGATTTTGAACCTGTGTCAACAAATATCTTCATATTCATCAGATTGCGGACTCTCTGGTCATGGAAAACCAAAATACCTTCCAAGATGATAACATTAGATGCATTTACCTGGTGCCAACCAATGATTAATTTTCTGAAAAATTGTACCAAAGAATAGGACCAACACCCTCAAGAAAGAAACACAAGTGAACACTTGGAAAGAGATGTCAGCACCTGTCGGAAACTATCTACACAGCGTTGATGAGTTTTAAAATCATAAATTGGGACCTGGTAAGGTTGGCCACTCTTTAGCTTCTCAATGCAATCTACAAGCTGCTCGGTGTCAAAAGAATCTAGGAACAATTCAATTAAAATAATCAAAGAGAGGGTATGTGTTGTTTCTATTGAACATAACGGAAACTAAACCCAGAAGCTTAAGCTATTGAATTATAGCAAACTCAATGCCCTTTTATCTATACTCAACATCACCTAGTTTAAAAGCAAGAATCAAATCGTTATCCCATACATTAAGAAATATTTACAGGTGATATAACAATAAAGATCTATGCTTTCCTTTACAATGTCAGTAGAGAAAAAACAAGTTGAAATCAATAATGTCATTACCAGGATGATCAAAGTTATACTCGTGCACGCGTTCTAGTTCCTCAGCTGTCAACCCGCGGTAAAACGAGTCCTACAGCAAAGCCAGGAAGTTCAGGAAACGGAAGAAAATTCTAGGAGTACGATCCAGCGGATAGGAAGCTAACCTGATTGACCAGCACAACCCTGTGATCATGAAGTTGCTGGATAATCATGTCACACACCGTCGTCTTCCCAGAAGCGGTACCTCCAGAAACACCTAGCAAATTGACGATACCAACAATTATAACGATTTTGATCCAAACGGAAAAGAGTTGTAACTTGTAATGGAGGATCAAAACAAAACCAACGGCGAAGATGAAAACAAATCAACTATCCCACAAAAATCCAAATCCCCTCGGAAAGCATTCAAGAACAGAGAGAAAAATTACCGATGACGAAGGGCTGCTTAGGAGAGTTGGCATCGGCCTGTCCAAAGGAAGAGGAAAGAGAAGAGCGGTGAGCCGGAGAGGAAGTTGAGGAAGACGGCGGAGAAGAGAGACGTCCATCGAGTCTGAGGCCAGAGAAGTGAGGTCCGGAGGCGGCTTCCATGACGTAGTCGATCGGAATGGTTTCTTCCGGCATGATTTTGCTGATCAGCTGACCAGTCGACGGTGGAATTATCCGGTGTCAGATGCTGGAAAATGCGACGGCGGACACCGGCGGATTGAGCAAGAGATGTCTCCGTGTTTTGTTTTTATAAAGGAGATGTCTCGTCGCTGAAATTTGACGCTTCAGTTTAGAAAGGTGTTTTATTTTAATGAAAAATAATAATAATAAAAGGTTGACCGTGACCTCTAAAATCTATCTATATTCATATTTATATCTATATATTTGGGTAACTTTGTTGGTTGGTTTTCTTGTCTCTCGTTGAAGTTTGAGATCGTTGATAACGATAAAAAATGAAAGCTAGTAGAATCAATAGATGTGAGTTTTGATTTCTCCTCTTATTCCTCTTTTCTAGCATGTTTATGGTTTTGTTTGAATGTTTATCGTACAAATGCATATTTTATTTTACTGTTTTTGTTTCCATAAAAACGAATGTTTAAATGTAAGGCATTCACACGTTTATGCGAAAATTCGAGTTCTACACTAATATATATAGATACATTCTAATATATAATTAATTATAAATATAATTTATAATTAATACTATATAAAAAAATATATATATTTGAATGTGATACAAATTGATATAATGTAAATAGATACATTATAATACAAAGTTAATTTTGAATGAGATTCAAAATTATACTTTATAATATGACAGAGATAAATATTTGAATATGAATAAGATTTATATTAAAACTATAAGTTATGTGAGAGGATATGATTTGAATATGATGCAAATGAAATTACATATATGATATTTAATTATTAATTAGTCAATTGTTAATTTAATTATATATTAAATAAGATTTATTATATATATTTAAATTGAATAATTAAAAATAAATCCCAACTATCGATGTGTGGATGAGAGTTTTAACTTCTCATCCGCTCCTATTTCACATTGAACAACAAAGTTAAAGATGAAAAACATGTGTGTTGGACTTGAAAATATCTTTGCAAAAGTTCTCTCATGCAATTCCTCTCTCAATTACTCATTCCCTTACTGTAATCAAGGAACCCGCACATCCTTGATTCTTTTTCTAGAGAATAGCAAGGAAGCCAAATGGTAGTATCTTGTTGGTGTTCCTAATGTACGTGAAGTTGAGGGAGAAATATGTGTAAAGGAGTTCACAATTGTTCGATTGGTGTAGAAAAGAACTACTTGAAGACAATTTTCGGAGGTTAGTACTTTTAATACATTATTCTATGTAATGCTTATTATTTTATTTTTATCATATAATATATGTTTTCTCTATTTTTTTCGCGATTTTCAAAATGAATCTTGATTCACACGCGTTCACGTACTTCCGTTGAGGAATTCGATTCCTTCAATTGTAACGTCTCGCATTATAAATCTAAGTTTATTTTAGAAATTCTAATTTAATTAGAATATGGGTAATTTAATTGTGAAATTTCTAATTTAATTTGAGAATGATTTTCTAAGGCCCCATTTGATCACTATTTTGTTTTTTGTTTTTGTTTTTAAAAGTTAAGCCTATGAACACTACTTTCACTTCCAAATTTCTTCCTTTGTTATCTAAGTTTCACCAATAGTTTAAAAAATCAAGCTAAATTTTGAGAATTACAAAATTAGCTTTTAAAAAGTTGTTTTTGTTTTTAGAATTTGACTAATAATTCAACCATTGTATTTTAAAAAGATTCACATTGTAAGAAATATGGATGAAATAGGTTTAATTTTCAAAAAGAAAAACAAAAAAAAACAAAATGGTTGCCAAACGGGACCTATATTAATTAGATTATGGAATTTATAATTTAATTAGAATGTGGATAATTTAATTAGATTATGAAATTTTTAATTTAATTAGAATAGGATTTCTAAATTAATTTGATTATGGAATTTCTAAATTAGATTGTGGAAATTCTAATTTAATTAGGATATGGTTTTCTAAATTAACTAGATTAAGGAATTTCAAATTTAATTAAAAGGCAGATTTTCTAATTAGATTATGTCTATTATACTTCTACTTTAAATATGGCTTTTCTAATTAATTAAAAAAAATGGATTTCCTAATAAAGTAAAGTGTCATAAAATAGAAATTTAATCTATCTACTACTTTAATTATGAGATTCTAAATAATTCAGAATTAGGATTATTTCTTCTCTTTATAAATACACTTTGTTCTAAACCATTTACTTCATTTCAAAGAGAGATTACCTCGAGAGAAAAGTCCTACCTAGAGATAAGAGATGAATCTCCTTGGATTTCACAAATTTCAATTAAGTTCTTCTTCTTTTCACCGTTAGTTTTCTTAGGTTTTTTTTTAGTGCTTACGAGAATTAATTTTGAATTTTTTAGCCAACATTCCTTGAAATTAAGAGTTTATTTCGGATTAAACTAATCGAGTAGGTAGGCCTCCATCTAGAGAGAATCTTGATTGTTCACATATCTAATCTTAGCATTACTTGTGAATAGTCCTCCATCTAAAGAGAATTATAATTGTTCACATGTTTAATCTTAGTATTACTTTTAACTAGTCCTCTATCTAAAGAGAATTTTGATTGTTCACATGTTTACTCTTAGCATTATTTGTAACTTGTCCTCTATCTAAAGAGAATTTTGATTGCTCACATGTTTAATCTTAGTATTGCTTGTAATTAGTACTCCATCTAAAGAGAATTTTGATTGTTCACATGTTTGATCTCAGTATTACTTTAATTGTTTGCATGTTTAATCTTTATGTTTTCCCACTCAAATAGAACATTGCTGCTTTATGATTAATCTATGTTTTATTATTTACCTTGTAAGTAGACCTCTACCTAGTGGAAACCTTAAATGTTTGATTTTACATTATGACACGATGATGCATGATAAGTTGAGTATATTTAGACATTCTATCATAGTATTTATGGTAAACCTTAAAATGGTATGTTGAAGTATGTTAGATTTCGGTATGAGTTATAATGTAGTTGATGTTTGCCATAATAAGTTAAGCTATATCGTATTGAAGTATGGTTTATGTGTGTGGAATTGATTATACATATAACATGGACTTGCATATAGATGAGGGGTCGATATCACATTAGTGGTGGACTCTGCTAAGGTTGGGTTGAGTGGGATACTAGTCCAAATTGGCTAAGTACTTTGTATATATCATGTGGACTCATGAGTATATAGAGGTTATCATCATAGTCATGGATCCAACTAAATTGCGGTCTTGTGGACTCATTATTGTTGGTCAATGGATATTGGTTTTTAAGTTTTGTAGACTTGGGCTTGTTCATTTTTATATTAGGACACGAGTATATGATAATCAATGCTATTTGATTTATTTTTTTTATGTAGTTTGTTAAATGCTTATATGTCATGAGATAACATGTGAATAAGGGTCGATATCACCTTAGTGGTGGACTCTGCTAAGGTTGTGTTAAGTGGGATGTTAGTCCAAATTGACAAGTACCTTATGTATACCGTGTGGACTCATGAGTATATAAAGGGTATTATTATAGTTGCTGATTCAATCAGATTGCATTCTTGTGGATTCATTGTCGTTGGTCAATTGATATCGAATATAACAATCCTAGACTTAAGTCAAAATTTGTGGCCATTACAAATATATGTTAAGAAAAATTGAGGGTAGTAGTTATTTTAACCCTCCTATTTATAGCTCGTTGGTTAACTAACTCTACCTCCCCAATCTTTTTGGCAACTACCTTTGGCGGCGAGAAATTTTGATGAGTACCTCCAATTGTCAACTTCAATAACCTCCTTTGGTGGTCAAGTCTAGAAATGACCGCCTCTAGCACCTAATTTCGATGATGACGACCTTCACGACTAGCTTCGACAACTATGTCGGGTGATAAATTTCAATATTGCCTTTGTCACTATCTATGTGACCAACTCCAATGACTGATTCATAGTGTTTAATAGTCTTTTTTTATATAAATTTGTCGTTAATAAAAACACTTTGAGTATAGCGAACCAAATAAACTTGTTGATTTTGAGAAAATATAATAAATCACATGAAGCTTTTCTTTATTTTAAACCATTTTTATAAAAATAGTTTAAATGAAAATATCTTTTTGAAAAAACATGATCTAAGCCGGAAACAAATCTAAACTCATAAAGAACTTCATGTTAAACAAATCAATAACTCAAACACATAAAACCCTAAACTCGAACTAAAATAATTTGCACCCTAAACACACTATCTAAACCCATATTAAAATAGTTAGCACCTCAAGCACAAAATATTCAACGTCACATGCAATAAAATCTCATATATTAATAACCATAAATAATTATAACTAATTTTGGACCCTAAATAGCCCCTAAAGTTTTAAATTAATTTTTTATAAAAAAAAAAAAAAAAAAATCTTCCTCTAAATTTAAAATTAATATTTTCATCAAAATGAAGATATGAAAAAGATAACGTGGTAATAACTTATAAAATAATGATATGAAATTAGTGATATGTTTCAATTGTACTCCTAAATTTTAGGTTATATTTCAACTACATACGATCATTTCAAATGTTTCATTTTGACCCAAACATTGAAATTATTTTTAAAAAAAACACTCCCATTAACTTATTGGTAAAATGGATGCATACAAAAATTGGAATAGTTTAGTAAAATTCAACTTAAATGTAATATATGAGTGTTGTGGAAGTAGTTGGTCAAGTTCAAATTATGATTTAGGGTGGTGGCCGAAATTATGGAAGTTAAAGATTTAAGGTATGATTTGTGGTAGTACGGAGGTTCCTATAGAATTGAAAATTTATGTGGTTGACATTACAATGCTTACTACTCCTTTCAATCTCCTTCCAACATATGCCTCGTATCTTTGACTCCACAACACATGATTTGGTTAGGTTGGGGAGATCAGGCTCGAGTGTGTTATGGATCGAGTGCTTTTCCTCATAGATTATATCATTGTATTCAAAAGAAGGTCATGTAGTTGTCTTATGCTCCGTGTTGTCTATTTTTTTTTAAAAAAAAAGAAAACTTAAATGTAATACATAGATATCTCATCACGTCCAAAGTGAACGTAGTCCAATAATAATTGTCATGATCTTTTCCCTAAGGGTCAGAGGTTCGATCTCCCATCTCATAGTTATTTTACTAAAAAAAACAATATATTTTTAAATCGTTTTTTTATTTTGGATATGATAAACGATTTTTTTTAAGTTTAACATGGATGGAGAATCCAAAACTTGTAACTTTTTCTAAGTATCGAAAAAAGAAACTAATAAAACTAAAGTTTGTGTACATCACATCATAATAATGTTTAAATTAATGTACTTGTAGAAACATATCAATATATGGTGTTTTAAAAAGCGATTGAACGATCTTGTTGGCTGAGTTATATTTGAAACATCATTGTTCATGTTATAAATATTCGAAATATATATATATAGAGATGCTTTAGATTGCATATCTTCAAATATTATTTCGATCTTCTATGCATCTTTTTTTTTCTTTCATATTTTGTAAAATTTATTAATAGCGGTGATTGAAATTTTTGAAATATACAATTAAATACACTCTTTCCTTTTCTCTTCTCTTTACTTTTACTTGTTTTTACAATAGTTGGTACTTTTAAACAATATTGTTGTTTGAAATATATTTAAGAAAAAAACGCATTTAATTGTAAGAAAACATAAAAACATATATTATTGTGACATTAATTATAATATGATTTTAAGTACAATGTGCTAAAGTTCCACCAAGGGTTTATTTGATAATTATTTTAAAAAAAAAAAAATCCATCTTTTCAAATACCTTTTAATATGATTTTATCCAAGCCTTGACTTCAACTAGTCCATTTCCGTGGTTGTTTGATTTTTTCAGTTTTTACTTGCATGTCTAAAATGAGCTTCGTAAATGTGCTATTTGGTGGATCGATATGGCAAGGAAGGTAAATAAGATTTAGTTAATTTTTTTCCCAAGTGTTCAAGTTAAACTAATTAGACACTTTTCAAAATAAATTAATAAAAACTCCAATTGTTGCTAAAAACAAAATTGATAAAAAGTATGAAACAATAATTTCAATCAATCTCAATTAATGAAGAAAAATAATTTAGAGCATGCAAATAAAATTAGTTACAAAATTAAGTAGGAAAGAGTTAGAGGAGAAAATACCGTAATTTTTATAATGGTTTGATCAAACTTGATCTATCCCATTTTCCAAGTGTCTTTTGGGATTTTAAATAAAGATTTCATTAGACTCTTTTCACGAATTAGAGTTAAATCGCTAACTTGGTTCTTTTATGGATTTAAGAGTAAATCCAATATTTTTCACAACTTAGGATCAAACCGTTACAATTTTTGGAAACTTTAAGAAAATACAACAAACTCTCTAAAAATAGTGAATATATAAATTTGAACTCATATATTTTAATCCTACAATGCAATAAAAGCTTCTCTCCATAATAAGATTAAAAATATGAAAATTAATAGTTTGGAGAGAGAACAACAATTGTGATATTTTTGCTAATTTTGAGGATTGGGAAAAAAGTGAAAATTTTGGAAAATTTTGGAGAAGATGAAGTTTAAAAATGGAGGGAAATGCACTAAAAATCATATTTTAATTTAAGTCATTAGATTGAGTAAAAGTGAATGAAATGTGGAGATTCAAAGTAATATATATATATACATGCATACATACATACATCCACCCACATATATATACATACACACATATTGTAACAACCCGACCCCTAGGACTTAAATTAGGCCGTTGCTAAAATACATGCATGCATGAACTTAAAACGACACTCTTTTATGATGAAATAAATGTTAAATAGATAAGGGGAGTTCAAAAGTCCTTTATTAAATGCAAATATTAAAAACAATGATAGGGTACCCATAAATCATAAAGGTTAATAAATAAGTATGAAAAACAATTCTTAATAATAAGTTTCAAACATCAAAACTAAACATTAAGAGAAACATGAAAAGAACTCTAAATCTCATGATGCGGAAGCGTAAAAACTAGTCCCAGTGGCTCGATCATGAATTTCGCTTGTCTATCGCTAGTGTATCTCTACCCTTACCTAAAACAACAACATGAGAAAGAATGAGTATAAAATACTCAGTAAGTAACCCCACTACTGGGGTCAGGCTGGGCATCTATGTCCTCTAGATATCCACCTTTGGTGAAACATATAAACTGCTCTATTCCTCATGGGACACGTATGCACATGAAACGGGAAAGAGACTGAGTCCTATCCTACTGTAGTTAAGTATGCCCACTACCTCTGGTGAATCCCGAAGAAAACACAAACTGGTGAATACCGAAGGAGACACAAACTGGTGAATCCCAAAGGAGACACAAACAGGTGAATCCCGAAGGAGACACAAACTGGTGGATCCCAAAGGAGACACAAACTAGTGAATCCCGAAGGAAACACAAACTGGTGAATCCCAAAGGAAACACAAAATCTAATGGGCATCTAACTAATCAGTAAAGACGTTTGCACAGTCTCAACATCATAATCATCACTGTACGAATCTATGACATACATATAAACCTCAACATCATGGCTCTACAACATACACATATACCTCAACATCATGGTTCTACAACATACATATATACTTCAACATCATCAGATCAAATACAACCATGGAAACACATACCATTTCATACTAGCATTCATGTGTCTATGTGCATAAATAAATAATTTGGATCTCGTAACAGAACATACTTTAATCATGTTATACTATTAATTTTTCATGTTGTCATTCTGCCATAACCTTCATTTAACATGCTAGCATACATCTAATGCTTGGTCCATGGGCAGTTCCAGTAGTAAGATTACTTACCTTGATATTAGGTCGAACCAAAAAGCAATTGAATCTTTGTAAAATTATTGAATCCTTAATCAAGCCCAAACATAAACCAAGCTTTAAAATTAATAGTTAAGGCCAAATTTCAAATACCCAAATATTACAAAATATTTCCAGATAACCTTACCTAAGGTGTGGTCCAATTCGAATTCACCTTCCAAACCTCCAATTTTAAACCCAAATAATTAGCAAACCAAACTCTTCTTCATCTTGAATGAAATTCTTGAATCAACCCCCTAATCATATTTGAAATTAGGCTTACATGATTAAAGCTTGAATCAAATCCATACTTCACTACCAATGTCTCAAATAAATTATCCATATGTAGCTTCGTCAAAAAAATCACTTCCAAATGACTTTACCAAAATTTTTCAACAATCAAAATTAATCCATAAGAGGGTAATCAAAGCATAAAACTTACCAAAACTCGCTAAAACAAACTCCAACTTCACTGAACAACACCTTAATATCTTCACAAACTTGAATCAAAAGTTGAAACACAATGGGTATCAACCAATTGATGCCAAAAGTAAATGAGTATTCAAGAATCAACCGAAAACAAACCCAAACGGCAGAAATCTTACTCAAATCGATAGATCCAGTGACGGTAAAAGCGAACGACGCTTGAGTGGTGGTAGACGGAGGTCATGAAGAAAAAACTGACACGGCGGCTTTGGGCGGCGTCGGACGGGCTCACGTACGTGAAGAAGAAAAGGGGGGTGAGGTTTGACTTTTTATATATATATTAAAATAATAATAATAATAATAAAAAAAAGAAAAGAAAGAAAATAAATATAATTACATTTAATTTCTTTCCGTTTTATACTATTAAATTTCTTTCTATTTCAAAAGAAAATTAATTCCTACCATTAATTTCCAATTTGAATTTCAAATTGAATAATTTCACGCCAACAATTAAATTCCCGCACTTATACTTGAATTCCAAAAATGTCCTACAACTAATAACAATTACTGAAATTCTAAATAATAAAGTTACTGAAATTATATTATTACTAAAAAAATGTGTGAGGTGTTACATATATATAAATATATATACACACATATTTAAACTCTTCCCATGAAAATCAACCTTATAAGAGCAGGCTTCAGTCTATACTATAGTAAAAGGGCAATAAGGAAAGAATTTTTCTTTTATTTTTGCCTTTAAAAACTTTGAGAATTTCTATTTTGCCCTCACAATCATTCATAATTATTTTAATAATTTCTATTTTGCCTTCACCACATCTCTTGGAAGAATGGATAAATGGTTTTGGGATAATTTCATGGAATTAAAGGTATTAATTATATTAATGTGATCAGTATAATAATACATTATAGTATACAGTTAAATTATAAATAAGATTTTATAATTAAAACTATGTTATATGTGAGAGATAAATATTTGAATAAGATTCAAATATTAATTATATGAATGAGATTCATATAAATACTATAGGTTAAAAATTAATGTGAATAAAATTCATATTAGAACTATAGGTTATAAAAGATTGTTGCATTTTAATATGATTAAAATGCATAATATATGATTAACTAATTAATGATTAATTAGTTAATTAATTATTAATTATATTATGTTATTTTAATATAATTATTCATAATTCCCCATTACATGGGAGTTATTATATTGACGTGGGAGGGAGTTATTATAATTTTCTTCCCTCATCTTCCCTATCTGAATTCTCTTAGAAATAGAAAAATGGGTGCATATGAAGGAAATCAAATACGAGGATCTCCATGAGCAACAAAAGGGATCGTTCCAAATTCCATTCGAATTGAACATAAAACAATTACAGCCTTAAATTGGAAACTAACAGGTCACGCACAACTAGAAATTACAGCATGTTATACGATGATACAGGGGATAGAGGATGCATACCTTTGAAGAACCATTCTTCACGAATCCCTCAATCAATCTACAAGACGTCCAATAACAGCAATGCTCAAACACAATTATCGGAATCAAGCACGAACACAACAAACACAGCCTCCACGAAACCAATTGAGTCCAACTCGATCCATGAACTGAGTGAGGACACCACCACAATGGTTACCTTGGTATTCTCAGTGTGAGAATCTAGGAGTTGTGGGCTCTATATGATCTTGGCATGAGGAAGAGACTGGAGGACTACGATCGAGTAGACAATCGAGCAAGTGGGAGATAAGATGTTGTCTATCGTATTGAAGATGTGCTCGATCGTTTAATAAATGGCAGCCTATTGTATAGACTTAGCCACTTGATCGTTTAGCAACGATCAAAAGGTTAACGATCGTATTGTCAACTCTTAAACGATCGTTTAGTCTCTGAATGCTATCGCTTAGTGAAACTCTTTTATTTGATAGCTTGTCTCCATGAGTTCTTTTCGAATGAAGTAACCTCTAATTTTAGGAAAACAATTTTACTTTTTATCTCACGGTTACCATAAAACCACCAATAACCTCCCACTCAATCGGTTATTCTAGAAAAAGAAATTAATTATCATATAATTAATATTATAAATAAATATGATAACCAACTTACCATATTATATTTATAACCTATAGTTTTAATATTTCATCTCATGAAACATATAAACCATAGTTCTTTATCTATTTTATAGTACTTAATGTAAATCACATTTACATTAATTCCTCCACTTGATGTATCTCATACACCACACCAATTATATCGTATATAATTGAATTTCCTATTGTTAATTTGAACATTTCAAACCAACCCCAAGAATTGATTCTCAACTTGAACCCATTGAGCTACTAAGGGGATCTTATGGACCTGTAGCTTGAAGCTCCAACGGTACGTGGATAACTGACTAAACTCTTTAGTCACAGGATCCACCATCCGTTAACTGCCGAACACTCCACTAAAGACCAACAGCTGCACTCTTCTCACTATAGATATATTTATGTGTCCATATCAACCAATCAACAGTGCGATAGCCCTTCACATATCGCTCATAAGTACAGCTTGACCAATTTACTATTTTTTCCCTATAGTTACATCTAACTCCTTAAGTACCACTGATTTCTCTAATGAACAATAAGTCATAGTCCTACTATGACTGGGTCCTTTCTTCCAAAGAGATGATGTGGCCACTATGTTCAAGGTTCGGAATCAGCCCTTGAGGGAGCAATCTATCTACTTACCCTTGCTTCGGGGAAGAAGTGAATTTCGTCTTGTGTAATTGAGTTCACAGCTCTCCAATCAAACAAATCTCCATAAAGGTAGGCTTGTTGAGTTGGCAATCTGGTTACTCTCACCCAAACTAATAAAATGACCGCCCTCATAGCCTAGAGTTTCCAAAACATTCAGGATTAATGTCATGTCACCTATGGTCGTTTTAGTGAGATGTAAGTCTCAATTATCGACGATGCTATATAAAGAGACTAATCATCTCGTGGTTCGGTCTTATACAAACTCTTTGTATAAGACACCCCCGCTCGCAGTCTCCACATGAATGGTCAGAATCAGACCATTTGTAATAGTTACAACACTTGTAAACCTCTACATAGCGACCATATCCGTAGTGTCACAAGGATAAAATATCTCTCCTATATCCTTATACTACAGACCTTTTGGGTTATTATTTAAGGCATGATCCACTTGTATATCTCATATACATGCTTAAGTTTACATAAAATAACTACAGATCTTTGTTTATTGGATATGAGTAAATGCAAATAAAATAACTCTTACTTTATTAATGATAATGTGTACAAAGTTTGCAAACTACGAGACTCCGGGAAAATTAGGACATCAATCCCAACAACATATACGTTGAATAGACAAAAGAGAGAAAAAAAACTCTCTCTCAACAACTAATCTCTCAATTCTCCGCAATTCTCTTTTCCTCTCCTAAAACAAGAAAGATATCCCACTATCTCATTCCTTGGCTGAAAATAGCGAGGACTTCAAGTGGTGGTGTCCATATATATATATATATATATATATTGGCATTGGTGAGTTCAGAAGAAGTTTTTGTGTTTATGCAGAGAAGAGTTTATGACCGTGGAGAGGAAATTCGACAAGAAGAAAGATATACAAGGGTGAGTTCTATTCTTCATTTTTCCTCTTTAGTAAAAGCATGCTTTAGAAAATAAATATTTATCCTGTAGTTTTTCTGTATGTGTTTCTTTGTATTTTAGAGTTTTACAAAATTGAGTGTCAATGCCACGGTATTCACACGCTTCCATGAGGAATATCATTTTATGCGGGAGATTGTGCATCGAGGAGACGTGATTGTCACGAAGATCGTTGTGAAGTGTAATGTTGTTGATCCATTTACAAAGTCTCTCATAACTAAAGTTTTTTACGATCACTTGGAGAGTCTGAGTCTACGAGACATGCATCATCTTGTCTAGGATAGGTGGGAGATAATTGGGCATAGTGTATGCCTAGTTTATCGTATTGTATACTTTACATATTTTATGCTTTGTATGCACTCCACTATCTCTGAGGACAAGTGAGAAAATTATTGGGGTTAGTGCTCTAAATCTAGTGAGTTTCATAGTTTGTAGATTATTTGTATACGAATTGTTTATTTAATAAAATAAAAAGTTATTTATTCGACATTAGTTTGCATTAATCCAATTCAATAAACTAAGATCCAAGGTTATGTTATGTAATATAAATATGTATGTGGTTGACATACATATGGATCATGTTTGAATAATAACCTAAATGGTCTATAGTATATGGATAAGGTTGAGTGCCTTATCCTGGTAACACTATAGCTACGACCCACTTTGTAATTGTTACAATAGTTGTAAAGTGTTACAAACGATGTGATCCTATTCGTTCGTGTAAAGACGTGAGTGGGGTGTCCTATACAAAGAGTTTATATAAGATCAAACCATGAAATGATTAGTCTCTCTTTATAACGTTGTTACTTGATGAGATTAACATTTTAATCAAATGACCATAGGTGACTCGACCTTAATCCTGAGTGAGTTGTTAACTTTTGTCTGTAAGAGCAATCCTTTTATCTGCATCAGTGAGAGTGTTCAAATTCTTCAACTCAATAAGCCTACCATTTTGAGATTTTATCCAAGTAGGGAGTTGGGAACACAACTGCACAAGATGAAATTCACTTTTTTTTTTCGTCTTTAGGGAAAGTAGATGAATTGTTCCTTTAATAGATGATTTCAGATCTTGAACAATGAGGCCTCACCCTCTCATTGGTCTGAGAGGGAGTAGCTTATAGTTGGACTATAAACAATTTGTTCATTAAAGGGACTAGTGATATTTAAAAAGTTAGATGTGACTACATGGATAAAACAATAATTTGATACAACTATAGTTGCAAGCAATTCATGAAGGGTCAACTTACTGTTGATTGGTTACATCCATGAACACAAAAATATATCTACATTGCAAATAGTATAGTTGTGGGTCTTTAGTGGAGTGGTTTGTAGTTAATGAATATTGATTAATTTATTCAAGGAATTTAATTAATTAATCTCTTACTATTTGAATTTATAATCTACAGGTCCATAAAGTCTTCTTACTGGCTCATTAAGGGTAAAAAATAAGAATAAATTAATGTTAGATTAATTTGAATTGTTCAAATTATATAAGGGATTTTATTGTATAAAATACATATTACTAATATTTGAATAAGATTCAAATATTAGTAATATGAATGAGATTTTATTAGAACTATAGATTAGGTGAGAGGATGCTATTTGAATATGATTCAAATTAAATTAAATATATGATATTTAATTTATTTATTAATTAAGTGTTAATTAGTTAATATTTATTTAATTATATATATTAAATTTGATGTAATATTTTTAAACTAAAATTGAATTTGAAAAATAGCTTCCTTGAGAGTTATTATTCCACGTTAAGTGGAGGGTGAAAGATCTCTTAACGAAGAGAATCCATGAGTGCATTCAGATCTTTCCGATTTCACCGTGACCGAAATACAACATACACATTCTAACAGACAGTTATGAAATTTACATTAATTAAAGGCATGCTTCGAACAATAAAAATATGAAGGGAAAGAGTTCTCATACCACTTGAAGACCCTCTTCAAGTGATGAACTCTGATGCAGCAGAAGACCTCTACGCGATCTCTATCGCCCAACAAACAAGTTGTCTGCAGCAGCACAAACTATCACGAACAAGTGAACAGTAGTGGGGATGACAACACCAAAATGAAGCCCTTGGTATTATCGGAATGAGAACCCAAAGTGTGGTTTTTGGTGAGTTTGGTAGAGGTAGGAGGAAGAACAAATCATGTAGACGATAAGCAAGTGGAAAAGAAAAGGAAGCTATCGTATAGCTAAATGCTTATTGTTTAGAAAAAGCTACACGATCGTGTAGGTTTTACAAAGCGATCGTTTAGTAAAAGGTGGACGATCGATTAGAAATCACAGCACACTATGCGATCATTTAGGAAAGCTAAGCGATTGTTTAGGAACTGACATGCGATCATTTAGGCGTGAGGTGTGTGATCGTTTAGGCATTGAGCAACTATTGTATAGGCTCTCGACTATGCAATCGTTTACATTTCCACACCGATGCCAATTTTTTCCGAACTTTTGTAAAATGAAACTAATTTTCATTTTATTCTTCGATTACCATAACCGAAGCGGCTACTCCCACTAACGCACGTCCGAGAGAAATTTTAGGTCAATTATCATTAATTAATCAATTAAATTATTAATAAATATAATCATATTATATTCTTACCCTATAGTTTGATATCACATATCTACTATAGTAATTTCTCCTCTACTCAATATAAATCATATTTATATCTAATTTCCTCCAAAATAATGTATCTCATACATTTACTAAATTATATCATATATAATTATCCAGTCCAATTATATCATATATAATCGAACTTCCTCTTGTCAATTTGAACATTTCAAATTAACCCAAATACTGATTCTCGACTTTATCCAAGCTACCCAAAGAATTTAATGAACTTGTGGCTCGAAGCTCTAACGGTCCGTGAATAGCTAACTAAACTCTTTAGCCACGAGATCCACCATCCGTTAACTATCAGGCATTCCATTAAAGACCAACAGCTGAACTCTTCTTACCATATATATATTTTTGTATCCATCAGATATAACCAATCATGAGTACGATGACCCTTCATAGATGCTCATAAGTACAGCTGAGCCAATTTACTGTTTTGCCCCTGTAGTTACATCTCACTTCTTAAGTACAACTGATTCCTCTAATGAACAATACAACATAGTCCAACTATGTATGAACACCTCTCGGGCCAAGAAAAGGTGTGTGGCGCCACATCGTTCAAGCCCTGGAATTAGCCCTTAAGGGAGCTATCTATCTACTTGCCCCTGCCTCGGGGATGGAGTGAATTCCATCTTGTGTAGCTGAGTTCCTAACTCCCAAATCAAACGAATTCCCAAAATGGTAGGTTTGAATCGGCGACCTAGCCACTCACACCCATACAAATCAAAGAACCGCCCTCAATGGCAGGAGTTCCCGACTCACTTAGGATTGAAGTCATGTTACCTATGGTTATCCTAGTGAAGTGAAGCCTCTGTCATGAACGATGTTATATAACGAGACGTTAACACTTCGTGGTCAGGTCTTATACAAACTCTTTGTATAGAACGCCCCCGCTCGCATGTCCCAACATGAATGATCAAGATCAGATTATATGTGACAAATCACAACACTTGTGACCATTTCACAAAGCGGGTCGCATCCATAGGGTTACCAGGATAAGGTTTCCCTCTTATATTCATATACTATAGACCATTTTGGTTATCTCTCAAGACATGATCCACTTGTATGTCACCATATACATGATTAAGTTACATATAGATGACTAGGGATTTTATGTTTATTGATTTGTGGTAAAGCAAATAAAACACATAACTGAGCATAAAACAATATGTGAAGTAAATATCATATATTATACAACACAAGCGTTTGTACAAACTGTTTACAAACTACAGGACTCGAGACTTTAGGGCATCGACCCCAATAAGGTAGTTGTAACTCCCCCTCCAACCTTCTCTCTCACGTAAAAAAGGTATTTAAGAGACATAGAAGAGTAGTTCTGATCTCTACAAGTTTTCTCTGCAAGAAAAATTCTCTTAAGAAATCCCTTCTTACAAAAGTCACTCTTCCCTTACCAAAACCAAGAAGTCCACCCATCCTTGGTTCTTATTCTGAAGAATAGCAAGGTAACCAGTTGGTGGTGTCCTGTTCTTCTTGTTGTTTTTTGTTTGGTTCGAGGAAGAAGTTTGTGTAGAGAAGTTCTATTGTTCGTGATCTTTGTAGAGGAAATACATGAAGAAAAAGGTCCTCAAGGGTTAGTATTTTCTCTTCTCTCTTTCTCCTCAGTAGAAGCATGATTTAAGTATGAATGTTTATCTTGGTGTATGGATATTTATATTGGTTTCTCTGTTTTATTTTTCTAATTTTGTAGTTTCAAAAATTGATTAAACATGGCACTGCGTTCACAAGCTTCTGCAAAGAAATTCAATTCCTTCCACGTGATCGTCACGAAGATTGTTTTGGAGCACAATATTATTGATCCATTTACAAAGACTTTCACGATTAAAGTATTCGAGGATCATCTAGAGAGTCGTCTAGGATATGCATCACCTTATCTAAGGCAAGTGGGGGATGATATTGGGTGTAATCTATGTCCTAGTTTATTGTATTGTATAGTAGTTTGTTTTATTATTGGACAATCCCACTAGCTTTAGGTCAAGTGGGAGATTATTGGGGTTTGTGCACTGAACTCGTGATTTGTAATATTATAAATAATATATTTATTAATAAAATAATTATTGTTCTATGATGTTTTTTTTTATAATTATATAACTTAAATCCAATAAACTAAAACCCAAGGTTATTTAATGAAACTTTAACAGTATGCAGTTGACATATTGGTGGATCATATTCAAACAATAACCTAAAAGGGTTTATAGTGTTGGGGTTGATGCCCAAAAGTCTCGTGTCTTGTAGTTTGTAAACAGTTTGTACGGATGCTTATATTGTTAATATATGATATTTAATTCACATCTTGTATTATTACTCTTGTTTTATTTGCTTTACCACAAACCAATAAATATAAAATCTCTGGTTATCTGTATGTGACACAAGCATGCATGTGGTAACATACAAGTGGATTATGTCTTAAGTGATAACCAAAATGGTCTGTAGTATATGGATATAGGAGGGAAACCTTATCCTGATAACGCTACGGACGCGGCCCGCTTTGTGGAACGGTCACAAGTATTGTGACTTGTTACAGATGGTTTAATCCTGATCATTCATGTTAGGGACATGCGAGCAGAGGCGTCCTATACAAAGAATTTGTATAAGACCTGACATGAAGTGTTAACGTCTCGTTATATAACACCGTTCATGACAGAGACTTCACTTCACTTGGATGACCATAGGTAACATGACCTCAATCCTGAGTGAGTTGGGAACTTCTACCATTGAGGGCGGTCATTTGATTTGTATGAGTGCGAGTGGCCAGGTCGCCGATTCAAACCTACCATTTTGGAGATTCATCTGATTTAGGAGTTGGGAACTCAGCCATACAAGATGGAATTCACTCCTTCCCCGAGGAAGGTAAGTAGATAGATAACTCCCTTAAGGGCTGATTCCGGGGCTTGAACGATGTGGCGCCATGCACCTTCTCTTGGCCCAAGAGGTGTTCACACATAGTTGGACTATGTTGTATTGTTTATCAGAGGAATCAGTGGTACTTAAGGAGTGAGATGCAACTATAGGGGCAAAACGGTAATATGGCTCAACTGTACTTACAAGCATCTATGAAGGGTCATCGTACTCATGATTGGTTATATCCGATGGACACAGAAATATATCTGTGGTATGAAGAGTTCAGCTATTGTTCTATAGTTGAATGTCTGACAGTTAACGGATGGTGGATCTCATGGCTAAAGAGTTTAGTCAACTATTCATGGACCGTTGAAGCTTTGAGCCACAGGTCCATTAGGTCCCCTGGGTAGCTTGGATAAAGTCGAGAACTAGTATCTGGTTAATTTGAAATGTTCAAAATGACAAGAGGAAATTTGATTATATATGATATAATTCGACTGGTTAATTATATATGATATAATTGGTTGAATATATGAGATACATTATTTTGGAGGAAATTAGATATAAATATGATTTATATCAAGTAGAAGAGAAAATACTATAGTAGATATGTGATATCAAACTATAAGATAAAAATATAATATGATTATATTTATTTATTAATTAGTTAATTAATTATATGATAATTAATCCAAAATTCACGTTCGGACGTGGGTTAGTGGGGCAACGTCGGTTATTATAACCGATGAGTTAAAATGAAAATGGTTTTCATTTTGATCGGTCATCCAAAGAATTCGTAAGAGTGCGCGTTGGAGAATAGAGAACGATCGCTTAAGAAAATCAAGAGCATATACGATAGTCGCTCTTCGTCTAGACGATCGTATACCTCGCGTCTAAACGATTACACACTGTTTTCTATACGATCAGATAGCTTCTCTAAACGATCGTATAGTGTGTCGATTTTATTAAACGATTATATACCTTTTCCTAAACGATCATTCAGTAAATCCTACACGATCGTGTAGCTCTTCCTAAACGATAAGCATTTCTGCTATGCGATAGCGTCTTTCTCCCTCCCACTTGCTTATCACCTACACGATTCGTATTTCCTCATTCCTCTACCAAATTCACCAAAGACCACTCTTTGGGTTTTCACTCCGAGAATACCTGGGGCTCTTTAGTGGTGGTGTCGCCCCCACGGTGTTCGTGTTCGTGGTTGTTCGTGCTGCTGCAGTCAACGCTTTCGCTGGGCGTTGGTAGATCGCTTGGAGGGTTTCACTGCTTTAAGTGCTGAAGTTTGAAGAACGTCTTCAATTGGTATGGCACCCTTTCCTTTGTTATTTTTTTGTTCATAGCATGCCAATAATTTGTTTTGTTTGCATAACTGTATGTATTGAATGTATAATGTTGTATTTTGGTTACAGTGAGATCGGAGCGATCCGAACGCGCTGATGGAACTCTTAGATATGAGATCTTTCATATAGTATATAGATAAGGTTGGGTGTTTTATCCTAGTAACACTATGAATGCAACCCATTTTGTAAAGATTACAAATGATCTAATCCAAATCGTTCATGTGAAGACATGTGATTGGAGATATCCTATAAAATTGAAAGATCTCTTACCGAAGAATTCCATGAGCGCATTCGGATCGCTCCAATTTTACAGTGATCGAAATACAACAATATACATTCAAACATACAGTTATGCAAACCAACAGTCAATTAAAGGTGTGCTTTGAACAAGAAATAAACGAGGGAAAGAGTTGCCATACCAGTTGAAGATGTTTTTCAAATTAGGAACTCAATGCAGCGGAAACCTCTACTCGATCAACCAACGCCCAGCAGAAACGTCGACTACAGCAACACGCACAACCACAAGATCACGAACACAACGGGGACGACACCACCAGAAAAGAGCCCCAGGTATTCTCGAAGTGAGAACCCAAAGCGTGGTCTTTGGTGAATTTGGTAGAGGAAGGAGGAAACAAGGATTATGTAGGCGATAAGCAAATGGGAGGGAAAAAGCGTTATCGTATAGCAAGATGCTTATCATTTAGGAGAAATTACATGATCGTGTAGGTTTTACAAAACGATTGTTTAGGAAATGGTATACGATTGTTTAGCAAACTCGGCACACACTGCGATCGTTTAAGGAAGTTATCCAATCGTGTAGGAATAAGTGTGCGATCGTTTAGGTGCGAGGTGGACGATCGTTTAGGCGGAGAGTGACTATCGTACAAGCTCTCGAAATACCTAAGTGATCGATTACTTTTCTATCAACGCGCGCTCTCTTTCTTTTCCGAACGACTGATTCAAAAATGAAAACTATTTTCATTTTAATTCATCGGTTATAATAACCGATGCTACCTCACTAACCCACATCTGAACGTGAAAAACATTGGCTTAATTATCATATCATTAACCAATTAATTAATAATAAATATAATCATATTATATTTGTATCCTATAGTTTGATATCACATATCTACTGCAGTATTTTCCCCTCTACTTGATATAAATCATATTTATATCTAATTTCCTCCAAAATAATGTATCTCATACATTTAGCCAATTATATCATATATAATTAACCAGTCTAATTATATCATATATAATCGAACTTCCTCTTATCAATTTGTATATTTCAAATTAACTCAAACACTGGTTCTCGACTTTATCCAAACTACCTAGGGAACCTAATGAACCTGTGGTTCGAAGCTCCAACGGTCCATGAATAGCTTATTAAACTCTTTAACCATGAGATCCACCATCCGTTAATTATCAGGCATTCCACTAAAGACTAACAACTGAACTCTTCTTACCACAGTTATATTTTTGTGTCCATTGGATATAACCAATCATGAGTACGATGACCCTTCACAGATGCTCGTAAGTACAGTTGGGCCAAATTAGTTACATCTCACTCCTTAAGTACCACTGATTCCTATACTAAACAATACAACATAGTCTAACTATGTGTGAACACCTCTCGGCCAAGAGAAGGTGTGTGGCGCCACATCATTTAAGCCCTGGAATTAACCCTTAAGAGAGCTATCTATCTACTTACCCCTGCCTCGACGAAGAAGTGAATTCCATCTTGTGTAGCTAAGTTCCCAGCTCCCAAATCAGACGAATCCCTAAAATAGTAGGTTTGAATTGGCGAACCTGGCCACTCTCACCCATACAAATCAAAGGACCGCCCTCAATGGTAAGAATTCCCAACTCACTCAGGATTGAGGTCATGTTACCTATGGTCATCCTAGTGACATGAAGTCTTTGTCATGAACGGTGTTATATAACGAGACATTAACACTTCGTGGTCAGGTCTTATATAAACTCTTTGTATAAAACGCCCCCGTTCACATGTCCCCAACACGAATGATCATGATCAGACCATCTGTGACAAGTCACAACATTTATTACCATTCCACAAAGCATGTCGCATCTGTAGCATTACCAGGATAAGGTTTCCCTCTTATATCCATATATTACAGACCATTTTGGCTATCACTCAAGACATGATCCACTTGTATGTCAGCACATACATGCTTGAGTCACATACAGATAATCAGAGATTTTATGTTTATTGGTTTATGGTAAAGCAAATAAAACAAGCAACTGAACAAAATACAAGATGTAAAGTAAATATCATATATTATACAACACAAGCGTTTGTACAAACTGTTTACAAACTACGGGACAAGAGACTTTAGGACATCAACCCCAACAACAATAAGTTTGTATAAAATTGAACTGAAAATTTATTAGTCTTTCTTTGTAACACAGTTGACTAAAAAGATCAATATTTCACAGGATGATCATATGTAACTCGATCTCAATACTGTTGGGTTTTATGTCCTAAAACTTGTGGTTTGTAAACAATAAATTTATTATGTTATCAATAAAGATGTTATTAAGGTTTTATTCAATAAAGTTGTTATTGAATGTATGAATTGCTAATTTCGTTTTAGAAAGAAGGATAAATCCAATAAACTAAAGATCCATGGCTATTATATGAATACTTGAACTTTATGTGGAGAAATAAGAGTGGATCAAGTTTAGTAAATAGCCAAAACAATCCATAGTATATGAATAAAGCTGGATACCTTATTCTAGTAACACTATCAGATGCAACCCACTCTGTAATTGTTACAATTTGTTGTAAAGTGCTATAAACAAAGTGATTCTGATTCGTTCATGTATTGACATGAGGAGTGGGGGCGTTACATGCAATGAGTTTGCATAAGATCGGATTAAGAAATAAGTCACTATTACTTTATAACACTGTTTACTATTTAAGACTAACTATTTCAAAGAGACGACGTAGGTAATTTGACCTTAATCCTGAGCTAACTATGAACTCATGTTTATTAAGGGTTATCCTTAGATTTGCATGAGTGAATATTGGCTCAACAGCGCCAGCTCAATAAGCCTCCCATTTCAGGGGTAAGATCGGGTAGATAGCTGGGGATATAGGGTGCAAGACGGAATTCACTCATACTCACTTTTAGGGATAGTAGAGAGGTTGTTCCCTTAAGTGCTGACTTAGAGTCTTGAACAAGGGGCCTCACCCTCTCATTGGTCCGAGAGGGACTCGGTTTAGTGATTGGATCACAAACCAATTGTTCATTAGAGGATCGATGAGACTTAAAGGAGCAAGATGTAATCTCAGGGGGTAAAACAACTTTTGACTCAGTTGTTATTACGAACAATTTGAGAAAGGTTGACTTAATAGTCATGGTTATATCGAATGGACATAATATATCTACAGTGAGGAGATGCAACTATTGGGCTTTAGTGGAGTGACCCGATAGTTAACGAATTGTGGTTAATTAGGTTAAAGAGTTTAGCCAATTAATCTCAGATCATTGGAGTCCATGACCTGTAGGTCCCTGAGGTCCCCCTACTAGCTCATATCAGACTAAACCTTAGAACAATGTGACGAACGAATTCGAAGTGTTCAAATTCGATTTTTGGAGCAAAGCATTAAAGATATACGATATATTTAACTTAATGTTGTGAATTTAACATAAAGAGAGAGAAAATAAGAGATATTTAAATAAGATTTAAAAATCAAAATTATGAATAGGGATTCATATTAATTGGGATTCATGTTGGAATTAATATTAAATTAAATTAATTAAATTGTTTGATTAATTATTTAATATAAATTTAATTTTAAAATTAATTTTGAAATTAAATGGAATTGGTCGAAATTGCATTAAAAGTCAAAATTGTTAATTAGGTCAAAAATACAATGAAAGTCAAAATGTTGACTTTTGACTTTGAAAGTCAAACTTTGACCTTTGACCAAGTTAATAGAAAGATTCAACAATTGTGAGTGAAAAATGTCATTTTTTTGCATTGCTAAGTGTTATCTTCTTTTGAACACACTTGCCTCACTAATCTCACTTTGAGTTAGGGATTTTTTAGTATCAAATTCTCATCAAACTAAAATTGCATGTTTTGCATGAAATGATCTTTAAAAGGAGGAGATTTATGTTGTTTAGAACTCTTGGCCAAGTTGAAATTTATGAGATTATGAGGTAATCTCATAATTATTTTCTCTTAAAGATTTAACCTTTTCATCTCCAAATTAGTTACTCACCAGATCCTACTATCTCGTTATAAGATTGAAAAATAGTTGTGAAGACTCTCGTGGTGGTCTGGGAACCATTTGTGAGGAGATTGGAGCTATTTTGGAGAAGATTCAAGTCTACAAAAGTTGTATTTCTTCTATCATTTTTACTTGTTTTAATTGCATGCTTATTTTTTGAAATTAACCTAATTAGAGTACTTTAGATTTGTTTTTTCTTCCACTGCGCATGTGTTTGTTCCATCAAATCTTAAATGAATTATGGACTTTTGTCTACGAGGGCTCATCCTTTTATTTGTACCTACTGATGGCTTTATGTGTGAATATTTCAAAATTAATACCTACTGATGGCTTTAAGTACTGTTTTTTTTTTAAAAATTATAACCACTAATTGAAACATAAGTGATAGCCATGATAGAAGATCATCAATAATAGCCATGATAGAAGATTATCAACGATAGCTACTAATAGCTTCAAGTGTTAATCTTTCAAAATTGATAGTAATTGACGAAAGTTTATCAATGATATTCACCATCAATTATTCATCACCAATATAGCTCAATCTTTCAAAGTTAATGATTTTCTTTCAAAGTGGATAGTCACTTATAGAAGTCTATCATTGATAGTTGTCGATAGTCTTAAGAGGCCGTTTGTTTCACATGCATCTTAGATTCCCATGGAGTGGACATCTGAACTATTGTGTTTGTCTTATGGTGTTGAAAGATACCTTAACATATGGAGATTCCCAAACATCTTAGGATATATATGCGTGCGCGTGTGTGTATGTGTCTTATTTGCATCATATGATTAAAATAAATGCTGTCAACCATATATATCATATATTTTTGTTGTATCGTAATTTTGATTATCTTTTTAGCAATATATTCAAATTCAAATAATATTTATTTTATAAAAAAATCTTAAATTATGATATATTTTTTAGAAAAATAATATAAATTGAATTAATTCAAAAAGAAATTTAAATTGATAAAAACAAGGGAAAATCGAAAAAACCACCCTTGAACTATGGGATCGGTTACAATCACACCATCACTCACATGCATCCCAAGAGGTTACCCAACTTAGGATTGCTCAAAGCTAAGCACACTTAACTTTGGAGTTATTATGATTGAGCCACTAAAAATGAAAGTACACCTTGTTGGTATAGGTAGTAACTTTCAATTCTTTTAAGTATTTCTTAACCATACTTTCATCAGGATCCCTCTCATTCGGATGTGATATCAGTTCATTCATATACCCCTCCTGAACTCAGATCGTTACAATTTGGGAACAAGTCATATATCATGTGGTAAATTTCTAATATAAAGCTTCCTTGCTTCACGAGATATTGATGTTTTTTGTTCATATTTTTCTTGGGTTTCTTCTCCATCCAATTTTTGTATCTTTGCGTATTTTGTTTTTGGGTTGGAGATTTCGAGCCCATTGAAAGCAGAAGGAGCACTGTGGGGATGTGAAGCAAATGAGAAGGAAATAGAGTAAAAGTTGGATAAATGGATCGTGTGGCCGAGAAGCTTCAATGGTTCTATTTTGAAGAAAATGGGAGGGAATTTGTATAATGGAGATGAAGAAGAAACTGATCGAGATAGAAAAAGCTGACATTTGAGGAAGAAAATAGAAATGGTGGAATCCCCAGGTGACAGATGGATTTCATCCCTAGGTGGTTTTGACACACAAGTGGCAACACGATTTCTCTTCCCTCCCTTCGATGATTTGCACACATCAGCCTTCCAACCTGACGTTGTTCATCCTCCCTATCCGACAGTTTTTAGGCGGTAGCCGTTCATCAATTTCAAGAATTTTTCATATCTGGATGAGAGACGAGAGATGCGAATGAGATGAGGAGGGAGGAGAGATGATAGAAGAAAAGAGAGAAACCAATCCCATAGTTTAGTACAAGCACCATACCAGGGGTCTGACCTCGAGGTTGATAGTACAAGCTACACTCATGTTGGTATTTTTGCAATTTTTCCTAAAAACAAATAAGTTATATAAGTTCAAATTATATCAAATTAATTACCAATTAATAAATAGTTGTGAGGACATTCTTAGAACATTATGTAAATTTAAAAAATTCCCGTGTAAAAATCCTATGAAACAAATACAATTAGCAAAATATTCCCAAATATCTGCAAAAATGTTCATACAAAACAAACATGGTAATCTAAAGATGTCAGACATTTATCTTCCATATATTTATAATTTCGGGCATCTAAGATTCCAGTTATCTATATTTTCAAAAAACAAACGACCCCTAAGTGTTGATATTTCAAAGTTAATTTCAATTGATAAAGGTCTATCAGTGATAGTCAATGATAGAAGCTATCAATGATAGCCGTTGATAGTAGCTATCGATGATAACTTTCAATTTCAGAAAATGAGGAAGAAAAAGCCTGCAAACATGGGAGATTTTGGGTTTTATTTGGTAGGTTGAGCGAAAAAATCAACGGGCCTTTTAGCCTTTTACAATGATCAAAGTCTATTTTTGTACCATATCCGCAATTGTTTTATTATTGTGCTGCATATGCTATTATCTTGGTCTGATTGCCTCTTTTGCAACCAGCACCCAAAAAAAAAAAATAAAAATAAAAAACCAACTCAAATTTAGAATGTTCGCCTTCGTCCACAAAATTCAAATTTATCTCTAAACTTTCGCGGCAATTTCTTGAGGTTCGGATGGAGGAGGAGCAAGACCATGGCCTCGCTAATGGAGTCCTTTCCTGCCCTAATCGACTTCCCGGTGATTCTCTCTCATTCTATGCATCTGTTTCTACACCCTCGCTTTTTCACCAAATTGCTAGTGATGTTCTTTCTAGGGTTTGTGGGAGCTTTTATCCGCTTGATCTTGATAGTGTCCTGTTTCAGTCAATATAGTTTTGTTGGATTTGAAATTTGTGAAATTCTGCTTTCCTTACTGTATTTGTTTCATCCGTTTTTTTTCCCCTAGTGGATTGGGAAATGAAGCTTCGACTCGAAGCTTTCTATTTCTCGAGTTTCTAGCTGCAACATCGAACTGTGTATGTACCTCTTAGTTTAACTGCAGCCTTTTGTGGGGGAGGGTAGATGGGGTGGTTCACTTAGATTCTTTTCCGTCTGGGATTTACTGCTTTGATTTTTCTGATGTCTGTAGGCTGTCCAATTGAAGGTATGGAATCTGTGGTTGCGACCGTCAGTGGCTACCACGGCACAGAAAGATTCAACCTTATCAAGATGATATCTTATACTGGTGCCAGCTATGTGGGCGCAATGTCAAGGTCAATTACTCATTTGGTGGGTTTTAATTTTATTAGTCCCAAATTCAGTCTGAAAAGCATCAATAGCTTTCAAATAAGACGAGTTTTGCAATTATGTATGTTTAAAAAAGAACGAGTATAGATTTTTGGATGGGGATTTGATGAAATACATTTTGTAGTATAATTTTGCAGTATTTATCTATCATGAGTCACTCATCCGCAATCTTAGGCTAAAGAATGATGTTACTTATTGTTTATTCTTATGGTGATTAGATTTGTTGGGAATTACAAGGGAGGAAATTTAATCTTGCTAAGAAGTTTAGAACAATAATAGTCAATCATCGTTGGCTTGAAGATTGCATTAAACATGGAAAGCGTGTCCCAGAAGGTCCATACGTTCTTCAAAGGTACAATCAATTGTTACTTTTTTTATATTACATTATAGTTGCTTGCATACAGCAAGCAATAACATTCTGTCGTGGGGCTTTTGTCCAAACACCTTACAACTGGTACAAAGGCTTAAGAATATATCTATTTTGTCATCTGGCAAAAGATTTCTGTTTTCTAGCCATCAAGGCAAGCAAGCATGGAAAATGTGCAATTAGGAACATTGAACAAACAAATAACGAAAATTGAATGCAAAAATAATGAGGATGAAAATCTTATCTGGATTTCCCATTAACCCAGAGAAGTGCTGCTATTTTATTCAATGCATATGTTCTGAGTGTTCTGACTTTTCTATTCAACCCTTTGCTGTCAAATCAGTAAAGTCTCTTCTGTTTGTCTTTCTTTTTTCTCCCAAAATAAATTATATAGTCCATTTCTTCATTTATTGTGTACCTAATCCTGGCAAAACATATAATTTGCTTTTTACACTAAACGAGAACTCACATTTACGAATTGTATGACCTTATTGTCTCTAATTATCTGGTCTTCCTTTTGTTTTCCTTTGCATTTGCGCTGAAAGTATGTCTTTTGTTGAGGTTTCACTAAGGCTTGGTTACATATCAGATAATTTCCACCATTGCTTTACCGCCTCTATCCTGTAATCCTGTTTATTTTTATCTCTTTGAATTGTGGATTTTATTCCTTGCAGTGGCCAATTGGCAGGTCCCTTGTCAATGAAACTCCCTCTTGCTGAAAAGGGCTCCGTCTCAACCAAAAAGAATAACTTGCTTTGTGAAAAGTTACATAATTATGGAAATGTTGATGATCAAAGCATTAAAGACATATGCTCTTTTGATGATTCAATCTTGCCCCATTCTTCTTTGCTGGATAAGGTGACTTGAGACAGCCCTCTCTTAATATATGTGCACAAACTATCCTGAATCATTTATGGATTTAAGTGGGGAGAAGAAAATCGATTAAATATGTTGTTGTAAGCTGTAACTCATATGTCAAGATTAAACTTATCAGGGAAAATATTAAGAATCTGAATCCTTTAATTGATTTACATTTCCTTTCATTATTTTCTTCACATTCATGACTCAATTGGTTTTTTTGAGTCCAAGTGCCATCATAGATTATTATTATTATTATCATTATTATTATTTTTAAAGAAATACCGTTCATATCTTGTCCAAAAAAAAAGGAAAAAACACCATTCATAGATCTTTGTGCATGCTATGATTTGTTAGATATTTAAATGTTAGGGTCCCTTTGTAATCTAACTTAGGCATGTTATTTTATTAGTTAGGTTGTGAGTTAGTTACTATGGTTAATTTAATTAACCATCATTGTATTTAAATCCTATTAACTCATGACTTAAGCCTATATCAATTATGGAATGAGTGATATCAACATAGCTCAACAAACATAATGTATGAACTATCTAAGATCAAAGATTCGAAATCCCACCCCAAATATTGTTGAACTAAAAAAATAGCCTACATAGGAAGAATAAGGCTTCTCCTTTTGTACAACTGTTTTTGATCACTAAAGTAACAGCCCTAAGGATTTTCGACTTTGCAACTATTATCTTAAGAAAAAAAGGTAGGAGTTCATTACTTGTCTAGAGTTAATGCCTATCGCTAACCTTTTTAATGTTAATCCCAACTAGGATCTGTACTCTGATTTTAGGAATAGTGATGTCACTGCTCATAAAGCAAAGGACATATTGCGGAGGAGGATTTCTAAGCAAGAAGACTCGTCAAGCTCAAGTAGCAGAAACCATTTTGAGGAACCAACTCCCTCTGGTTTTTTTGCGATTGAGGTGAGATATTTCATTCTTTGTTCCATCTTACGTTTTGAATCTCATTCATTTTTGTCCACGTCGCTATACTTCATAGGATAAAGTCCACTTCTTTTGCAAGGTTTAAAATCTGTGGTAATGTCTTGTACTGGCGAATGGTTTAATATCTGTTCTAAATTACTAATGTATGGAAGTAGTTTTCTTTAATTAAGTAATGTGATCTGGTTCTCTTATTTTAATTGTAGGTTGATGGCGTGGTATCTTTTGATTAGCCCTCTAACAATTTAAATTTCTATTGTTATAAAATCCCAATAAATTGGTATGTTCTGATTTTATTCTTAGGTGGGGACCTACTGACTTTTCTGCTTGAAATGTTATGCACAAATGTGTTAAGCTAACCAACATTCCCCTCCAATGAATGACAACAAGTAAGAAAGGGCATGGACTTGCTTTTAGATTTAACAAATGTTTTGAAGTCTCTGGTAGTAAAAGTGTCAGTAGGTTGATAAGCACCGGTAATAATTTTTAATAACTATCCTTGTGCTCAACCTTTCTCTTGAGTGAATCAATTTTCACATGACTGGGGCCTTAAAAGATCGGATCTAGCAAGTAGGATAAACATTATGACGCCAGGAAACGGGAGAACAAGGAACACAAACATCTTCAAATTAGTGTCCGATGCAAGCTAGCTTAGTCGTTCGGTTGAGCTCTTATAAGAGTTTTTGGAAATTGCACAAGATCATGATTCAATAGTATTACACACCCTGTGGTTGAGAGCTCATCAATATTGTTTCTAGACCAATTAGAGTCCAAATAAGGCATGACACTAAATTTTACTACCAGGAAAATATAAACTGTACGATAAAGACTCTTCAATGTAATAAAATATCTCTTCATAGAAGCCATAGGAGGAAGAGTAGGATGGGGCATGTGTTTGACAACTCTTAACAACTGTGGCAATAATATCTAGACGTGATGGGAGTAGAGTATTGACATGGCCCACCAATACTTACATTCTATGCATTTTAGAATCCTTTTAACTAAATGACTTGGGAGAATTAGTTGTAGTACCTTCAAACTAAAAAGGAGTTTGACATGATTTGTCTCGGATATAACTAAGCCATGCAAGATGGGTGAACCCTGGATCCTCATTATAAAATGACTGTATACATGTGATCATTATAGCATTTATAATGTTTTGCCACTAACATATATAAACACAATCATGCTTTGAGTTTTTCTCTGCATGGTTAAATTTAGAATATAACAATTTGTATTGGTTTGAAATAAATTCAATCTTTAAAAAGTCTGCTCTAATGAACATTTGTGAGTGGTTTGGTTTTCTTTAGTTTATTAATGTGATTTACCTCTGCATTCTCATTGTGGTGTGGGTTGATGACTTGATGTGGTCTGATTGATCAATAATCATTCAAGAACTTCAAATCTATTTGCCATCAACTTGTCAATTCATTTAACTTGTTGCTAGGCTTTGACTTAGGAATATTTTTCCTCAGCTAGGAAGAATTGGAAGCTCACTAATCCTGTCTTTCGAAATTCTGAACTGTGGATTGCTTTGCTTCTATGACCAGAGAATGTCAAATCCCACAGCTTAATTGTAGACAATACCATTTTTTAACGATTTGCATCTTTGCTATTTTTAATTGAACCAGGAGATAATTTCAGATTCTGTTCAAAGGTGTAACTTTTATCTTCTTTTGAGCTCACTTTATTTATTCATTTATTAGGATGTCATATTCTTTTACACGTTGTCTCCTTTCTTGGGCAATCGATTTCCTTTATCATTCTGTGAAATCCTATTTCTCTGTCTTTTTTGGTATATCATCACTTGAGAAAAGAAGCATTTTACCCTGAACCACAATTTCTTATGTATTTTTGAACTTTTTCCGCTCACTGATAAGTTTTGGTCTTATTTCATTTGGATAGCGTGGTAGTTCTTCGAGGTTGGCGAGAGATGAAAGAAAAGGTGAAAGTAGTAATCAGGACTCAACTGTAAACTCTTCAAGGAGATGTCGCCGGCTTGTGAATAAAAATTCTACCGAAGATCATAATAAGGCTGACATTTGGAATTTTGACCTGAGGCGGAATCATTTGGGAACTCGTAATAGTCTTACAGGTCCTTCTAGCCATTGGGATGATGAAACAAATATTGAAGTGGTAAACATTGGAGGAACATCTGACCGTGACCAGTTATGGGACGAAAGGGGACTATCAAGTGATAGTTTTGAAGGCATTGAAGCTTGTGAGGACCAATCTACTTCCAGAGATACAAACTTACAAGTTGAGAATGCACCAAGAGGGTCATCGATAACTTCAGAAGATGAATTGCACAATATTAACAATTTACAAAAGAATATTGAGGATCCAGTTATAGAACTCAATGCAAGCTTACCCTCCACCTCAACAGAGTTATCTTGTGTCATCTGTTGGACAGATTTTAGTTCGACGAGGGGAGTTTTGCCCTGTGGGCATCGATTTTGCTATTCATGCATTCAGAACTGGGCAGATCACATGGTAAAAGTTTTATTAAATTTCTATACATGGAGATTCAAGGATCCAATTAAACCTTATAATATTCTTTTTGCTTTTTGATCCAAAACTATTATAAATGCCAGGGCCTTGGGCAGCAAACTATTCAATTTATTCAGCATATGAGTGTTATAGCTTTTCTGACTTCATTAACTAGGTTGCATTTTTTGTCTTCATGATCAGGACTGGAGAACAACTTATTTGAATTTGTCGTCGTATTCATAACCTTCTTAATGATAATGCAATATATTTTGTAGTAAAACTCTGGATCATGTTTCGAACATGCTAATTATGGTTGTGTACTAGTTCTTTCTCTTATACATGTGGAAGTAAGGATTTCCAAATAACTATGAGAAATACTATGTTGCCTCCATAATTTCTTTGTATTTTTTCTCATTACCTCTCTGCTCTATTTATCTATTTTTGTTTTCTAATTCGAAGGTAAAATTAACTATCTAATTCGCATGAACTGAAACGTGTTTTAGGGACGGTAATATATTACAGAAGTTTGGCGTGAGAATTGTTCGAGCAGTGATGGGATGAATGTTAAACTCTGGATATTTTAACTGCTTGTCATGTGTATGGTTGTATTGGGATTCTTGAACTATTAGGCAACATCACTGATCTGATTAAGAAAAATTAACCTGAAAATTGTGGCTCTATAGTTGTCTATACAATTTGCCCTTTGTGCAAATTATGCGAGCTCCTTATTTATTTATTTTTCCTCTAACAACTTGATGGAAAATCTAACTTCACTTTTAAGAATCCTTGCCATCTCAACTTGATGGAAAATCCTCAAATCACAAAATTAAATATAACACAGCCAAATTATGTGAGCTCCAAAATTAAATATAACTAAGCCAAATTATGTGAGCTCCAAACTTACGTATTTTTCTCTGGTGCCAACTTCTACCTTGAAACTCTGGTCATTAATGATTTTTGTTCTTTGAACTTGTAGAGTGAGTTCTGTCATTCTCAGTTGATCGGTTTACTTATCATTCAAATGCTGTCAATGTTATAGTATGTACTATGAAGTTCAGAATCAATTTCATGGTCCTAATCTATTGGTCTCATATCTTGTAGGCTTTGAGCAGGAAGATCTCAACTTGCCCTTTGTGCAAAGCCACTTTTCTGAGCATCACAAAGGTTGAAGATGCTGCCACCTCCGATCAGAAGATATACTCCCAAACAATTCCATGTGGACCATCACTATTGGATATTTACATTCTTCCTGATGAAAGAACTCTTAACAACGTTGTTCAGGTCACATATATTTTTTATGCTCAGCGTCCGAACTCTGTTTTTTTTTTTGCTTGTGTGTAGGGGTTGGGGGGGAGGGGGCGGGGCGGCGGGGGCTGTCTTTATAGCATGATTTTTTCCCAAACAGTAAGCCGATGAAACACAAGTACTTCATTTTCAAGAATTCCATTCGTTGCACTTCATAATACTCATTGTATCTCTATGGTGACATTTTTATTTATTATGGTTATAACGACCCATCTGGACGAACAACTAATTCTTGATAGTTGTAAACAACAGCCCTCTGTAGCAGCTGTTTGTAGCGCATGCCGATGTCGGGAACCAGAGGACCTCCTCATGAGCTGCCATCTTTGTCAGATTCGACATATTCATTCATACTGTCTGGACCCTCCTTTGTTACCATGGACTTGTATTCACTGTAAGGATCTGCAGATACTCTACCATCGAAGCCATTAATTTCTTGTCTTGAAATCAGGTAACTTGCCTCCACTTCTGATTCTGTCATATTGTTATGTATACTTCTCAAAATTCATCTGAGTTGGCCGTTGGGTATTGTTGGATTTTGGTGTTGGGAAATTGGATAAAAGGGTAGTGTTGTGAGCACAAACAAATAGCGAGCAACTTGTCTTGAGCATTTGTGTCAGGCGATCCAATTTGCCACCTTGTTGGCCATTTTTTTTTTTTTAAATACATACCTTTTTTTGTTAACTTCTGAAACGTTGTTTTTGATTACTTAAACCATTTTTTAAAAACTTTTTGGTCCTTTGCCATTTTGCTTTCTTACTTCCATTAGTTACATACTTGGTTATTGTCATACCTTTAGGGTTTGTTTGGGGCCCAATATCCTATATGGGGAGATCATATAGCCTCTATATCACCGTTTAATTCATTGATATATCATCTCCCCTTTTCACTTCCTTCAACATTACAGTAACCCTTATTTAACAACTCTTTCATCTTCTCCACCCCCACTTC
The DNA here is from genome assembly GCF_027475165.1 of Benincasa hispida. Taxonomy (NCBI): domain Eukaryota; kingdom Viridiplantae; phylum Streptophyta; class Magnoliopsida; order Cucurbitales; family Cucurbitaceae; genus Benincasa; species Benincasa hispida. Next base: position 44,918,130 of record NC_143478.1, on the reverse strand, counting down.
CTATGTCTCCTCTCTTCTCATACCCGATCGTCAATCTCTCCTCCCTTCTTACGACCCACTTACGTTTTTATTTATTTATTCTTTTCTTGAGTTTATTTCATTATACTTCGGGTGTAATTTTTTTCCACTATATCCATTTTATTAAGAAACCATGATATTTCAATCTAGTTCTATGCACCCATTTTTTATCTTCAATTTACATACATCATTTTTTCTTCCAATGTCTTGTGATAAAGTATATTAATAATTTATCATCTATAAATTGTCATTCAAGTTTTCATTTTTATTTGCTTAGTATATTATTATTTATCTGTATAATATCCATTAAAAAAATCACAATATTTTGGATTAAATCTTTGTACACGATTTCTCAAAAATAAAAAAAAAAATCTTCATATACAACATAAATATTCAAAATCTACTCTTCAAAAACTCATTATAAAACCTCAATAGAAAACTCATCCATGAATATATATGAGAAAGACTTCAACGAAATCCCTAAAATCAAACAGAAGCAAAACATTTTTTTTTAATATCTCACTAAAATATTTAATTGACCATTCATAACTTTTTAGTTTTCGATAGTTTTTAAAAATTAAATTTATAAATACTACTTTCACTCTTTTATTGTTATTTTTATTTGTCTTACTTTTGAAGAATCTTTTCAAAATTCAAGTCATGAATGAAAATTCTATATATATATATATGTATGTAGTATTAAAAAGTGGAAAAAGGTTTAGGTTTTAGAAAAAAGTTGGTACGTCCATCCCTGGCTTAGAATTAAATCTCGTATTTTTAAATGTTGGTATTTTGTTGACTATTTACGATTAATCTTAAATTTTGACTTATTATTTTTTTAAACAACAATAATAAAGAATTATTTAAAACACAATAATTGAATACAAAAATTTGAATTGATACAATAATTGAATTATAAGATTAAAAAAAATAGTGTTCATACAGACAAATTATTTTATAGTACAAAAATCTGAACTAGATAACACTGACATATGAACTCTGCACATCCAAACACAGACATGAACTTAGACATAACAATTCTGCACACCTAAATACCGAAATATGAACTCATACAATACAACTCTTCATCCTAAACACAGACATAAGAACTTTCTAGACATCAAAACTCTAGACATCTTATATCATCTCAGCGTCCCGAACAACCCCTTATATTTATCAAAGTAAATGAGAAATTGTGCCCACACTATAATAAATAGATCCTACCTTTTCTATGATGTGAATCATGTATATAATATATTCATTGTATTTTTGGACCCAATGGGGCAGCCCCGTTGGCAGAGGCACAGTTTCTTGTTAATATCTACTTAGAAGCGACGTGTTTGAATCTTTGAGTGAGCTTAATACACGAAGACCCTTGATTTCTCCAAATTTGGACCTTGAGACAGGCGAAAGGTTCTCTAGGACTAGTGGAGATGGGTCCCAATACATAAAGGTATAAAGAAACATTTTTTATGGGACATGCTAATATTTTGACTAACTTTTCCATTTGTTTAATACAGTTTTATCTTTGTTTCTAAATAAATAATTATCTACATTGGTACTTTTGTGTTGGAATTACATGTGAAAAGAAAAGAAAGTTTCAACTAAAATTGAGGTTTTAAAAGCCGAGTCTAGAATAGAAAGTAGATGAATAGAGTTATTAAAAGAAAATACAATAAGAAACATATAAAAGCATGTTTAAACCTAATAATGCTATTGGGACTTTATTTAGAAGAGCATTGACTTGAATTGCATGTGCACAAAATACTGCTACCATTCTCCTTGTATTAGAAGCTAAGCACATAGGATATGACTTATCAAATAATCTACCAAACTGCAGAATACCCCCTTAGGAAGATAGTTCATTTGAAGCTTTACAATGATTGATAGTGATTTTGTTTTAGGTGATTGCAAAGACAAAGAGCAATTGAAGTTAGCTGAAGATTTTGAAGCAAAGAAAAGCCAATGTGCCCTCCCACAAATCCTTCACTGCTAAGGTTGTGCCCAACACTGATTATTGCAATTATTTTGAAAAGTTTCAATTTTGTTTGGTTTGTTATGATATGGTTCTTGAATGTCTTGTTTACTTGCAGCTGCTTTTAACCGAAATAAGATTTTTAGGGGGAAACAAATTTTCCGTCCGTACATCTTTTGGAAATTCTTATGTGCATAAAGCATAATTATTAGTACATTGAAATCATCGACACTCCTTTTTCTAACCGTTCATGTGAATTTGAAGGTTTCAAGTTCAACATTTTTTAAATTTTTTTTTATTCTATTGTTTCTAGTTTGTAGTATGGTATTTTTACGAGGACAAGAATAATAACTCGAAATAGTTTTTGGTTTTTTCCTCTTCTAACTTTTATTTTGGTTCTTGAACTTTCTAGAAATCTATTTTAATTTTAAACTTTCATACTTATTTCATTTTGGTTAATGTATCTCTATTTTGTTATAGTCTTTTTTTTTTTTTAAATAAAAACAAATAATTTTGTTCGAATGCTTAGTTACTATTAATAAATGGTTAAGGTGGTTTTAAGTGTATTAATATCTCAAAAGTTTAAGGACCAAGATTAATCCCATCTAAAAATCTAGGAGTAAAAATGAGATACAAGTATTTTTCAAAAAGAAAAATGGTGAAACATTTTCAAGAACTAGAGCTCTTTAATATCCAAAATTCAAAATGGATTTTTTAAAATAACCTATTTACCATTCAAAATTATTGTATTGGTCTATGCATTTGGCTATTTATTATTTTTTTTATTAGAAAAATTTTGACATAAATTTATGAAAATTTTGTCATTACTTTCTTGGCTTAACAATAGTGAGTATAACCAAATCGAGTATAGTTCAATTGGTATATGAGTGTGTTAGTAACTATAAGATTTGTAGTTAAAATCCCTTTACTCTGAATATACTAAAAAAAAGGGAAAAAAAATCATGATTGAGTGCTAATAGTTCTTGTTGCAGATTAAAATACAATATCTAATGAAAAAAAAGCAACAAAAAAGTGGATTTTAATCAACAATTTAAAGGTATAACTTTTGATGCATTCCACAAAAATAAAATTATAGGTGTGGGGAAGGACTGAGAGCATAAAAGTGCAAGTGATTAAAGGTGGATTTTCTTTTGGGTGAAATCTTAATTAATGAAGGGAAAGGCTCTTTAAAAGCTTTGAAGATGACATCCACCACAGATGCACTTTCATGTCCAAACAATTGCCACGTCATCAGCCTATATATATATATATATATATATATAAAATTTTAAAAAAAGAATACAAAATTATATTATCATAATTAATTATAGGCAAATTGCTTAAGCATGATCAAATGAACCTAACATTATTAGTTACAAATTAATAAATATATGAACTTAAACAAAGTATCTCTCTCTATAATTAGTTAATGTGTTTAAAAATTTCAATTCTTGGGGTTAAGTTTTGGTCCATTTGAGAATAAGACGGTAGGAAATGTCACAAGGATATAATGTTAGTAACTGAAATAGTGTTTTTAGTACAACTAGATAGAAGATTAAGATAAGAGTGCATACCATTTATTACTAAACTAACTTTACTTTAATTTTTTAATTACAAAATTGGTCCCTTGATCTAAAGTTCATTGATGCTTATTCTATATCTGTTTATGTACTTTGAAATGTCCAAGTTTAGTATAATATTATAAATAAATCTTCAAATTAGTCCTATGTCTCAATGTGTTTCGAATCTTTTAAAAGTTTCATTTTGACTCTTTGAGATGATTCTGAAATGTATTTTGAAAACTGACAAAAATATTGATATTTAAAAATCGAAAGACATAAACAACTTTGTTTACTATCTAATTTCAACTATATAAAAAATTCAGATGGATGTTTTCATCCATTTAAACTCAAATATATTGTTGACATTATTGGCAACATTATCCACATATTAGAACTTTCTAAAGGTATGCCAATTTACTTGAAGAATGTTATAAATGGTGTCACTTATACCTTCCACATTCTTACACATTAGCTGTTGAGAATTTGTAGATGCTATTTTAATGCGAGAGCCTTCAAAAGACATAGTTTGGAGCACTTTTGAAGTTTGAGATTGAAGCGAAACTTTTCAAAATTTAGGAAATTAATAGAAGCATACACCAAAGTTTCGAATATAATTTAACTTTTGATTTAATATTTATAATTTTAGTTTTTGTCTCAACTTAGTCTATGGTTAAAAAACTTTTGACTGATCTCCATAGTTTGGTTATAGATCTCATTGAGTTCCCAGTTGATTTTTGGGAATGACTAGTCAATTAGTTATTTTGCTGGAATGATTTGTCATAAAATTAACAAAAAATTTCTAAATGTATTTTCATATTTAATTTAAATTTGAAAACAGTTTTCTGTACTTAATTTAGATATAAACATTTTTCTATTTAATTTAGATATGAAACATTTTTGTATTTAATTAGTTTTCTACATTTAATTTAGAAAAATATTTTTGTTAGATTCTTATAAAAAGAAAAAAATGGTTGTTTTAGTCCTCAAAGGTGAAATTTGAGTTTGACATGATATTTTTCTCTATTAAAAATGATTTAATTCTGAGCAAAGTTTTCACTCGATTCCAATCCTTCTTCGACGAGTACACGTCTGAGAAAGGTGGTGTTAACTTTGGGAGCAACTGACTTATGGCGATTTAGCACCAAGGTTGCACCGATTTTGCTTTCAAGGCAGTGGATCTTCCACAACATAACAATGATTGAGATCCGAAATTGACGACGACTAACAATTTGAAAGCAAAATTAAAGAATAACGATTGATTGCACCTCCATCTTTGATCTCCCTCTCCATATCGAATCAAGAACACCAGAATCGTCGATGGATCTCACACCATTCTCATCTTTGCAACCGGTCCAAACTATATCTGGTCGTCGGAAAAGCACTTAATCGGATTCAAAAAGGTTCATCTCATGGTCGAGTTGCAATTAGAATCCACATTTGCAATCGTCTCAACCAAGCCGATCAATTTGGAACTTGAAGAATCCTGACTAGAGTCCGCAGTGGATGTTGGTGGAGGCAATAATGCATGGCGTTCTTGTTTGAGGAGAAAACCATCTCTTTGGATATCGACGAGGAACTTCAAATATGAAATTATGGATCAACTTGGATTCAATAAATGAAGAGGTACAGAATTAAGACGATAATTTCTCTTTTTAACATATAAACATAATTGGATTGTTAGCTTACTTTGTTCCTTATGAACGAATTGTGTTGGGAAGAAATATTGAGCGATATTATACTTTGATTCTTGTTTTGAGATTAATAAGGGATGATCTAAAATTAAGAGAGACTTTCATTCGAAATTAAGAAGGAAAATTAAGAAAAAATAGAAAGTATTAATTTTGGTAAAATAAATTAAGGAAATAGGTGCACTTGTTATTATTAATTTTAAATAATAATAATTCGTTGACAAAATCATTCGACTAGATACATGATTTGAGGAACTTGGAGAAACAACACAACATATATAGTTTTCATTTTGTGATGAACAAATTAGTGATTAATTTATGTTGATTATGTTCTTATGATAGAATTTTTGGAATATGTGGGTCTTGTAGCATGATATTGAATTTTGTGGTTAACTATCGTTGTCAATTTGGATGATGATGTTAGTTATCTTTTTCTTGATTTGATTAAGTTTCACATATGTTGAAGATATTTTGATGGGCTAAAAATTAGGTTAAACGTGACAGAGACTTCTTGAACTCTACTTAGACAATTTTGACATACAATTACAATAACCAAAGAATTTATTTTTTTTATGTGACCAATTGTCTACAAGCCTCCTGAAAAGTCCAAATCATAATGCTTAAAGGAGAACTCTTAAATACAAGAAAATAATTATAATAATCTTTCTAATAATTAATTCATCATTGATTTTGAGAAAAGACCAACCGTACATTAGTTAGAAAATGTATTAGGGATTATTTTCTAAAAAAGAAGGAAATACAAAGTAGAGAAATATGCTCATGGTGAGAGCTATTACGTAAGTAAGGAAAATTGTGAGACTTTGCTGGGTGTAATATCCAAACAAGAAAAATAACACTTGCAATACTAGATATTATAACCATTTGAAATTCAGTAAGAAATTATGTATCATTTCGTTGTTTGAGGTGTTGACTGTTGATCTGTTGGACTGCAATCTCTTTGTTGAACTGTTGGATTGAGTTTGCTCTTGATTGATGAGGTTGATGTGGCATGTGCTAACATAGTTAGCTCACATGGGGGTAGTTTGTCAGATTGTTCCACAAATTTAATTTTTACATATGGTATGAAAATTTAACAAGTTTACTTTATTGATATTTTATAGCATGATATTCAATATAACTTTATTAGTACATATTTAAATATTTATGAGTAGTAAACTATATTATCTTAAATGAGATGCTATTGTGATCACCTGAGCATGATTTATGTCATAAATTATCATGTATGGTCATTAATTCCATAAAGTATTATTATCACTTTTAAATTAAGTTTGACCTTATACATTATTTTGACCATCAACTAACTTGCTTGTAGTATGAATATATGTAAATTCCATCATTTTATGTGTTATCTTGTAGAACTGATGGTAATTTGAGACATCGTCTAGTTATAAAATGTGTAATGTTTTATAAGGTTTTTTCTTCAAGATCTTGATGGGTATAAAGTGAGGATACTTATCTTCATTGGTATGAGGCCTTTTAGGGTGGAACCAAAAACAAAGTCGTGAGGGCTTATGCCTAAAGTAGACAATATCATACCACTGTGGAGATATTTGGAGGATTATTATCCCTAACAAGTGGTATTAGAGTCATGCCCCTAGTTTAGCTATGTTGAACAAAGATGTAGTGGAGCCTCAAAAGTATGTCATGTTATAATCTATAGTTGAACTCTGTTAGTAAGGCAACGTGCCCTAGTGAGAAGAGTTAGCATAGACAAGAGTTAGACGGATGAATGACTATTTGAGGAGGGCTCGGTGGTCCTTTGTTCGAGGGTAGCAATGTTGGGAATGTGACCAAAATCTCACATTGGTTAGATAAGGAGATGATCATCACATGTATTAGATAAGAAGATGATCATAGATAATATATAATTTCAATTGATTAAAAGTATGCATATCTTGGATCTTGAAAAGAGAAAATGAACATTTATGATTTATGGTTGTTACATGATTTAGCAATTTTTGAAGAGACATTATGAATTAAACTTGGATTTTCTATTTCTGAAAGGAAACAAACCATTTAGGTTAAATAAATCTTCAAATATTTTGAGTCATATTCTCATATGACTAAAATATATGAAATAGCCATTATAAACTCTTGATAGCATTTGTATAATACATCACATGGATATAAAGAAGTATTTACTCAAGTTGTTTGAGTTGATTATGTGAATATTTGTTAATATCCTTTGATACATGCATTTACTCAAATTTATTTGAGCTGATTGTGTGATTATCCATTTGTATGTTGATGGTATATTGATCTTTGATATAAACATAGAAATAAGTAATAATACTAAGTTATTTATGTCCTCACAATTTGAAATGAAAGATTTAGGTGAGGATGATTTGACACTTGATGTTAAGATAAGGAAAACTGAAAATAGATTTTATTTATATCAATCACACGTTGAAAATGAGATTTGATTGCTTTGATGATACTCCTGTAAGAATGCCTTATGATTCTAGTGTGAATCTTAAGAAAAATAAGGAAGATAGTGTTTCTCGATATGATATGCAAAGAATATAGGAAGTATTATATTAATGAACTATAATAGACCTATGATAAAATATTATTTGATTGCTCTTCGTCGTTTATTAAGGTATCTTAATGGTACAATAGATTATGGTTTGCATTTTAATATTTTCTACCATACTAGAAGGGTAGTGTATGTAAATTGGGTAACTTAAAATGAAGAAATAAGCTTTACTAATGGATTTATTCTTATTGGGTAGAGGAGCTATTTCATGGAAGTCTGCAAACCAGACTTGTATAGCAAGGTCCACCATGGAGTCTAAATTTATTGCTCTAGAATTAGCAGGACAAGAGGCTGAATGACTTAGAAGCCTACTAGGAGATGCATCATTGTGGGGGGCATTAGTATGAGTGACTTAGAAGTCTATTGGGAGATGTACCATTGTGGGTGGGCATTAGTACCGGTCTTTTTGTACTATGATTCACATGCTGCCATAGGAATTGTTAAGAAAAGTGTGTATGATAGAAAAGGAGGCATATACGCCTCAGACATGGAGCTATGAAACAATTACTGAAATGAGGATTATTTCATTGTAAGGTTTGAGAGAAATTTTGCAGATCCTCTCACTAAAGGCCTAACAAGGAGGGTATTCTAGAATTTTCAACAAGTATGGGTCTCAAACCATTATAGTGGTCCATAGCCTTTTATTTGGGCGGTCTATTGCGATAGACTTGATGGGCCATAGCCCTTCATTTGGGTGATCCTAGTATAGACTTAATGGACAGAACTAAAACCTTTAAAAATTCCATAGCCCTTCCTTTTGGTGGTCCTGACATGGACTTGATGGACAATTGTAAAATCTTCATGGCTCAGTTTTTGAGTGGTTTGTCTTTGACAGACTTGATGAAGTTGGTCTTGCTATGGATTAGATGTAAAGTCTTAATAGCTCAGTTAGTCTATTGCGATAGACTTGATGAAACAATAAACATGATTGTGAAGGTATGGCCGCCTAAAGTGAAGGTCTTTTTCTAGAACTTTTACGTTGACCCGAAATTTTATGTGCATGACCTTAAATAACACGTTTTTATCGTAGAATCGATGAAAATTTGAGGAGTAAAATATATTGTGGGGGTCTCAACCATAGTTATTGAAAGTTCAAAAGATAACTCACTCTCTCTAATTAAGTTGTTGCCCTACTTGACTATGCATCAATTCAAATAGAAAGATATTGATGTTTGAGTTTATTCTCCTATATTTGCTCAGATAAATTATATATTGTTTTTTAATTGTCAGTTATTCATAGGGGATTGTTGGGAATGACTAGCCAATTAGTCATTTGCTAGAATGACTTGTCATAAAATTAGCCAAAGATTTCTAAATGTATTTTCATATTTAATTTAAATTTAAAAATCGTTTTCTGTATTTCATTTAGATATGAAACATTTTCCTATTTAATTTAGATATGAAATATTTTTGTATTTAATTTAGGTTTGAAACGTTTTCTACATTTTTCTATTTGATTCTTATAAATAGAAAAAAAATGGTTGCTTTAGTTCTCAAGGGTTAATTTGAGTTTGCCATGATATTTTTCTCTATTAAAAATGATTTAATTCTGAACAAAGTTTTCACTCAATTCCAACAATTCTTCGATGAGTGCAAGCTTGAGAAGGGTGTTGTGTTAACTTTGGGGAGCAACCGACTTCTAGCGATTTAGCACTGAGGTCGCGCCGATTTTGGTTTTAAGGTAGTGGATCTTCTACGACACAACAATGATTGAGATTCGAAATTGACGATGACTAACATCGATAATATTTTTACCCCTCGAAAAGTCCATAAAAGTCCCATGATTCAGACCGAGATTTCAAATCTCGATCCAAATCCTGCACCTAGAACATTATATTTATGAGCATTTCGTTTATAGATTGTTGCATAAAAATTATTATTATTATAAACTTTCGATAAAATGAACTTTGAAGGGCTAAATTTAAGACTTATTGAAAATACAAGAGATAATACCTTGTCTCAAGACCCAAAATGATATTTGTCCACTTTTTAAAACTTAAGAATATTGACCTCTTGATTACATCATCAAGCAATTTTACAAAATTACCCTTTTATTTTTCTCTCTTCATCCTCATTTCTATCTCTCTTTCTCTCTTTTTCCTTCCTTCCTTCCTTCATCATTCTCTTTCTCTCTTTTTCTTCCTTTTGTTTCTTCCTCCATCTCCTTCTCATCTAATGCTTTTCTTCTTTAGCATGATCAACTTTGGCAAGACCATGTAACCATCGAGTCCTTCTTCTCTATCTTCTCTTTCAGTTTGTGTTGCAAAATGAAACTAAGGGTCAGAGAGCGAGATTGAGATCATGAGAAAAAAGAAGAGAAGAGAGTGATTTTTGAGAGAGAAAAGAAAAGGAGAGGGCAAGAGGACGGCGAGAGACAAATACTAGAGGAGAGAGGAGAGAGGAGAGAGAGCAAAATACAAATTTGTGTCGACGAAGGTTTCCTTTTGATAATTTCACTTGAATTTGACATAACCAAATGGTAAAAAAAAAAATCTCAATTTTGAAAAATGGGATAAAACTCAATCAAACCTAAAAATCATGTGAGTTTTTTAACTTCCCAAAAAAGTAAAAAAAGAAGAAAAGAAAAGAAAAATCCTTGTACTTTGCTCATGGCCACACTATTTGGTTCAAATGGGTATCTTCTCTATAATGTAATATTGTATTTAAAAAAATATGGAAGCATTTGCATTTGGCTGCATGCCAAAGATGATATGAGAAATATATTTCAATATCCCACTGAAAAAGGGAAAAAAAAGAAAAAGAAAAAAGTGGTCATTTTCATCGCATTAAATATTATGAGATAACTTTCCTTCTACAGCCATATTCTTTTCTCTGTTCCACATCATTTTGCTTGTATGCACCTTTGCAAAAATCATGGATAAAAATCCAAAATTATATGCCACACAAACCTAAGCTAAGATATACAACGATAATTGATTGTACTTAATCTTATGCTCTACGTTTCTCTACATACTAAAAAAAATAAATTTTTAATTGGGTGTAACATGGATTATACAATAAGACTGCACCCAAATTTTTTTTTTTCCTAACACATATATCTACTTAATATATCATTTCCCAAATTTAAACTCTTCATCTTACATTTTCTTTTCAAAATTTTTTCTCCACCCTACCCTTTTTTCTTCCAAACATTTAATCTCTAGTTAATCTATGTATGGTTTAGAGGACAAGACACTAATTGCTAGAAATATTAAAGAACTCCAAATCAATAAATTTACAGCTACATACGTCGTATATTTTTCAGGTCGAAATCAAGAGATTAGTGTACCTCGTTACAAAATCCTACTAAAATTTCTTGGAGATTATGCTTTCTTTATAACCAACCAAAATAAATAAAAATGAAATGAAATAGTTAATTATATTTTACTCCTAATTTGTCCCCTCATCAAATTAGAAATAGCTAGGGCAACACTCACCTATAAATTTAATTATATTTATAATTAGACCATCACTTTCTTTGTATTAATTAAAATAATAAAACACAATATATTAGAAAATTTTAACACAATTCAATCTCAAAGGTTGATGGTTCAATCTTCCACTCTCATCGTAAGAACGAAAGTACTACTTTAATAAAAAGAGAAAAAAAAAAACAGAAGATGAAGAAGGAAATGAGTTTTTTTCCCCTTCATATTAGTGATGAAGGCAAGTACACATAAAGGGTGAAATTGATTAAAGATTAAAAGGAAGAGGGAGTTGCAATATTGGAAACAAGTGTGTAAGTAAAGAAGAAGAAATATTAGAATCAAAAAGCATAAGTTTTTGAAGAGGGAGAGTCAGCAATTTTCATGGTTTGTTGGATGAGCTTTTGGGCCTTTCTGCTTCTGATTTCAACTCTCATGCTTTCACTTTTCTCAATCTTATCATAATTATTTGTTGTTGTTGTTGCCTTCATCTTCATCTTCAATGACTTCATGATTTTTGCTTTCAAATTCACTACTACCCTCTCTATACCCAACACCATCACCATCTTTTCCTTTCAAAACCTGCAAATTTTTACAACAAATATGGCAAAATAAGAGAGAGAGAGTTTAGAGAGAGAAGAAGAAGAAGAAGAAGAAGAAGAAGAAGAAGAAGAATAGTTGAGAATGAAAAATTAAATGTGGGGTTTGGGTTTGATGTGGTCACAATGTAAACATTAAGATATTTGAAGGATGAGCACTCAACACTAATTTTACATTCCAAACCCAAATAACTTTTCTATTTTATTATTATTATTTTTTTGTCATTTTTGGTCATTCTTAATTTTTTTTGTTCTTCTACTTTTTTTCATCTTTGTATTTTCAATAAAGGTTAAAATTAATGGTTTTTTTTAATTTTTTTTTTTAAATTAATTAGTTAAAAAATCATTTAAAATAATAAAAATGTTGAAAATATTTATAAAATATCACCGTCTACTTGCGATAAACCGTTATGGACTACTATTTATGTCTACCATAACACAAACAGACACAAACAATAATCTATCGTGAACTATCGTAGATAGATAGTAAAATTTTTATTTGAATTGATTAATTAATTAATAATAACAATAATAATTTCTATAAAAAAAATAGAATATGTGAATAGAAATTTATAGAAGAAAGTAAGCAGAATGATAATTTTTTTAAAAGGAATTTTATGATGATGATGATTATTAATTTTATAATATTCACAAATATTACTTTATATATTACTTTAATGCGCTAGCTCTCCTATCAACACAGTATGATCTTGCCGTCCACTTATTTTATTTTATTTTACTTTTTTGGAAAATAATATTTATTTCATTAGTCAAAGGGGTAACCTTGCTGAGATGCTGTTTTGAATTTTTTTCTTTTAGAGTATAAAATGCTAATTCTTTTTAGAGAAAAAAAAATCAATTTACAGAACTAACTTTTAGAATTAAATCTTCAAACTAACGAGGAATAACACTTATAGTCATAAGATATATTAGTGTTCAAAAGATCTATACTTCGAATCTTCTTATTATACTAATAAAAAGGTATAATATTCATTGAGTAATATAATTATTGAGGTGCACACAAAATATAGTTCTTCGTAACTTGGATCCAACTTTATATAAATATGTTTTTTTTTCCTACAACATGTAGAGATGTTCATTGTTCTTTTAAAGGATGAAGATTGGAAAAAAAGGTTTTTTTCTTATGGGATTGTAGAGTCTTTAAATTGGATAATTTTTCTATGGAGAATTGAACACCACAACTTTCTTCATGATGATGTATTAGTTAGGTTTGATCATGCTTTCTCCATCTTCGTCGTCGTCTTCTTTTAGATATTGAAACATGTTTTGTACCTCTATATATAAAAGTGAAATTTTGTGAAACAAACACATATATTAAATGTCTGTTTAAAATCTCATGTCAAAATTTGTAAAATAAATAGACCCTAAAGGTTCACATAAATCATTCCATTTTTTTAATGGAGATTAGTTAAATGATAATTCTAATAATAATTTCTATACAAGAAAAGATACCATGTCACTATAATAAAAAAAGACTTTTCATGACACAAGAGCATATCCAAAATAAGGGAGTGAGAGAAAAAACTATCATAAAAACCAAAAAGACTTTCCATCATACACATGCAAATATATTTTCAAAATTTATAGAAAAAAGGAAAGGGCAAGTGATTGTTTGCATGAGGTTTCGGAAGAAACTTGTTTCGTGAAGTTAAACTTATGTTGATGTAGATTTGATGCAAATGTGGTTTGATCTCTAGTACTTGATCATCTGATTCTCTCTCAATTGAATTTATATGCTTGACTTGAGGAAGCAGAGTGTGTGATGTTCTTGATGTGAGAAAGTAGAGTGCACAATGTTCTTGGAGTTGAAATCTTGGAAGAATGCTTGTATGTCTAAAGGACTTCCAGTCTTCAAGTGTGCTAAGTCTTCAGAAGTTAGAGAGTCTTCTGTTGGGAGAAATTCTCTCTAGGCCTTGTAAATTGTAAAATTTCTCACCATACAAAACATCTCTATTTAATAGGGTTCTATAGTGGATTTTATGGGCTTGGGCTTGGTTGTTCCATGTACATGGCCATTGGACCCAATTAAGTGGATTTGAGCCTAATTTGATAGGGTCAATTAAACCCATTTTTTGGACTCAATTGGACTCCAGTCTAAATTATAATATCAGCTTGGACCAAATTAATTTTATTCAATCCAATGGTCATAATGAAAACAAGTGGCATCATTGGAATCTGCCAATCTATATCTTCAATTTCAATTCTGGATATATATTAACTTTTAATTAATCTTAAATTAGATGATTTGTAATTTTGTCATTAATTTGATAGATGACATGATAGTTTGTGATTGATCCAAAAATTCTATGATTTTTTATTCTTTTTTCAAAAAAGTTAACACTAAATCAATGTATAATATTCAGAAATATTACTTTATTTATATATATTAGTTTTAATGCGCTATCTTTCCTGTCAGCACAGTCTATTATCTTGCCTTCCACGTATTTATTTTATTTTATTATTTGTAAAAAAAATATTTATTTCATTAGTCAGAGGGGTACCCCTGCTGAGGTGCTGATCTTTGGTATTTTTCTTTTAAAATATAAATACTAATTCTTTTTAGAGAGAAAAAAATCAATTTAGAAACCTAACTTATAGAATTGAACAAATTAAATCTCCAAATTATAAAGTAACAAGCTATAACATTTATTGAGTAATAGCACGCACAATATGGATCTTCGTTACTAGATCCAAATTTTTATAATTATTTTTTAGATATGTAGAGGTGTTTATTGTTCTTTTCAAGATGAAGATTAAAAAAAAAGGTTTTTTTTTCCTATAGTATTAGGGAGTCTTTAAATTGAAAATTTTTCTACAAAGAACTGAACACCACGACTTTCTCCATGATGAGTTTCTATCTTTGTCTTCGATTAATTTAACGTACCTTTTTTTTCATAAAAAAATATTTTAATGATGCATTAGTTAAATTTGATTGTGCCTTCTCCATCCTCATTATGTTCATTTAGACATTGAAACATGTTTCATGCATCTATATATATTTATAAAATTTTGGGAGTCGCAATAAGAGTAGAATACTTCAAGAAGTGGAGTTAGTTGAAGATAAATTTATTAGTGAGTGTTTTGTCTAATTTGACAAAGGAGAACTAATCTATTCCATACAAATTAAACTAAGGAAACTATAGATATTAGTGCCTCTAGAGTACATAATTTAAACTATATTCATTTAGGCAAAAAGTGAGTAGTTCTAATGGGTGAGAATTTTATGATAAAGAGTGAGAGCGTGAAGAAAATTCAAAGTGGTATTCGAGATGCAAGTCAATCTTTACTGTTTGAAATGCATGAATTTGGTTTAAAGAAGATTGTGAGAAGAAGTGAATTTGAAGGGGTAGATTGAGGGAATTGTTGAAACCATAAAGTTTTTGTTGACAATGGGTGGATTAAGTTGGGTCATGTGGACTATGGGTGTTTTCTAGACATACTCGATTTTTTTTAGAATAGTCAATTTCTCAATCTAAGAAAGGAAAACCTAGCCCTTATATTAATTGGTTGGGTCGAGTCTTCGAGTTACCTGATGAAAGAAAATTTAAAACTAAAGAAAAAACAGAAATGTATTAGTAATGATGAACAACAGAGAGAAAACAAGAGAGAGTAATGAGTGAGGATGACTAATGATAGATTGCTCTATGAGGGAACAAAACGAAAGATAAGAAAGGCGAGGGGGTAATAATTGAGAGAGATTTGGTTGGTTAGAGAGAATGAAACGAAAGAGATTATCAACTGAAAAAGAACGAATGAGCGAATGACGAACGAACGAGTAATTTTTTTGTTTCAATTGCTAATTGAATCAAGTTGGTTTTTTCTTGAAAAATACAATCCAACTTGGATCAAGATTTTGCCAAATGCAACCCATTCCATGAGGCAACACATGAGTTGGACATTTTAAACCAAACTCTCCCACGTTTATTTTCAAAGTTAAGTATGATGATACCAATTGGGCCTATATACCTATACAATCCATAAAGTTCTTAGCCAGAGAAAAAAAATAAACATTTTATAAATTAAAGAATAACATTGACTTTTCGATGACACTTTTATCTAAATTCACTCAAATATTAGTTAACACATTATATTTACGATAAGAAAATTAAAGTTTTAAAATTTCACTCCAATTTATTATTACACTTTTTTTAAAAATCAATAAAATTGGGCAAACATAACTCAATTATATATAATAAAATACAGAGAAATTATTTCAAAGGATAAACATGTTGAAAATATTTACAAAATATAGTAAAATTTAAATTATCATTTGATAGACGCTGATAGACATTGATAGACTTCTATTAGTATCTAGTTTTAAAATTTTGCTATATTTTATAAATATTTTGTTTTATTTTTCTATATTTAAAAATAATCATATAATATATAATGTATTTACAAAATATAACAAAACTTTAAAATCATCTATGATAGACACGATAGATTTCTATTAGTTACAGTTTTAAAATTTTACTATATTTTGTTAAAATTTTATTTTATTTTTTTATATTTAAAAATAGTCCAATAATATATAATGTATAAGGGATGAAGATTACACGAAAAGAAAAATTCAATAAAATAAGATATTTTAATTCAAACTTTATCTCATCAGATTCCACTTCTAAAGGAGTGCGTGGTCGTGGCACTTACTTAGGAATTTATTTATTTTTCATAGAAAGCAGAAAAAGAAAAAGAAAAAAAGAAATAACAAATATCAGTTTATAAAAATCCAAAATTAGCTTTAAATGGGAAAAAGTTAATAGAAAATTATATCAAAATGTCACATTCCTCTCAACTTGTAGAGGGGAAATTATCCTCTGCAAAAGCCACTATATATCCATTATAATATTCCAAAAGAATGGACGGTCCTGATCCTTCTTAATATCGCAACGAAAAATGAAAGTATACTTTTATTCTTTTTTATCCATTTTTAAAGTTTTAAATTAGGTGATTATTTAAGTTCCAAAGAGTTAGTTTAAATTTAGGTTAGGTTAATTCTGATGCACAAATTTTAAATTTCGACATTTTTAGTTTAAGTTTTAGAAAATTATCGAAGTGCTTGTGCTTCAAGTTATTTACTTTTCATTTGGTATGCCTATAGTAATATAAAAAATGAGAGACATTTTTATTAAAAGTTTGTGACATCACAATTAGAGTTATACAGATAATCACATATCGAACTTGTAATTTGAGAAATTATTAACCTTAATTTATATGGAATATGATTGTTGACCAGAGATTTCTCTAGAAATTTAAACATTAATTGTATTCATTATCGAATAATAGTAGTACCATCTATAATGTATGATTCTCTATTTTTTTTTTAATTGGAAGTATACTTGACTCAAGCTAGAGTATTTGTTCACGAGTGATAGATCTTAAAAAGAACTATAGTTCCTAGCTTAACTTAGGCTTGTTAATGAGTATCCTATTTTGTAGGTATTAAGTACCAAAGAGAAGAACAAAAAAATTGGAGTCAAACGGGGTCAATTTGAAGCAATTTGGAGGTAATTTGAGCATCCAGGCTTCAAAGAAGGAGAAATGACCAAAATGCCCTTGATCGGAGTGTTGCAACCCTCGCTCAACGCTCTAACGCAACGCTGAGAGGCAAAGCTTGAAGATACAAGGCAGCGTCGCAACGCTGCAAAGATTAACGAAATGCCAACTCATCCCCCCACGCGCGCTCGTCGCAAGCAAGCATCACAGTAATGTTGCAACATCACTTCAACGCTTGAGGGCTGGATCGACAAGAGCGTTGCAATGCTGCGATTGTAATTTAAATATGTTCTTTCCGAATTAGGTAAAAGAGATGAGAGTTTGGCTGTCTTAGAGAGCATGTTGCTCGGTTTGGCCATTCGAGGCCAAAACTCACGAGATTTTCTTTCTTTTTGAGTTGTATTTGTAAATCTTGGCATTATGAGTCGGATTCGATGAATGATTGAAGGCCACAATGTCAGTTTTGAGGTTCGTAGGAATTTTCTTGAACTATTTGAGAATTCTTGTGGATTTTTGATTGGCTGTTTCTTTATGATTTCTATTATTTGAATTAATTTCTAGTACAAGCATGTATGATTGATGAACTGACGATTCAATTTCTTGTATGTTTGTCTTTTCTATGTGTATTTTTGATGTCCGTAATTGCATTGAAAGCATGCTTAATTCAGTAGCAAT
Source organism: Benincasa hispida (assembly GCF_027475165.1). Classification (NCBI taxonomy): domain Eukaryota; kingdom Viridiplantae; phylum Streptophyta; class Magnoliopsida; order Cucurbitales; family Cucurbitaceae; genus Benincasa; species Benincasa hispida. The sequence goes on along the minus strand of NC_143478.1, from coordinate 44,900,114 downwards.
AAGTTTTAGTTTGATTTATGGCATGATGTCTAACCTATCCAGGATCACCTAATTGTTAACAAAACCTAAAAATTAGAAATGCATTAGGATAGAATTGGTCATTCTTGCTTAATATGTCTTAATCAATCCATGAATGTAATGCAATTAACTAAGTAAATTGCCTTTGTAATGAACTTAGTTAATTTAGGGATTAGTGACATGTTGATTCTTATTATGGAGTTTGTATGGGCTGTCCCTACATTCGATTAGGCTTAAGAAATAGTTAATTCAAACATGTTTTCATAATTAATTGATGATTAGATTTATAGAAAATCCTACAATCTCTAAACCGGCGAAGGTAATCATGTGTTCGATCTTTCTCTTTCTCTTTCTATCTTACTTTTTTGCATTTTAATTTCCGCATTTAGTTTTCTTGTCAACCAAACAACAAAACTCCGTTTTACTGCTTTTCACAGTCAAATTTAGCTTAGGAGAGATTTAATTCTTGGCTTCTCTGTGGTTCGACCCCGTACTTACCACTATTGCTACATCTTTATAGTGATAGGAGTAGTTCAGTGTATTATAAATTTTCTTTTAATTTGTGGCTCTTTTTGGAAATTAAACGACACTAAAAAAGGGTACGATCAACAAGCGCACTTGTTGATCTTCTTTGATTCGGTATTTGGTTTGTTCAACCTTTTAAATCGTTCATTGGGTTGTTGATACATTTAGATCGATCTTTCTCTTTTTGATCTTCTTAGATAAGTTATTGGTTTGTTAATCTTTTTAAATTAGCCATTGTATCGTTGATCTTTTTGGATTTATCTTTGACTTGTTAATTTTCTGAGAAGAATTAATATAAATCTTAAGTCTTTGCTTGAGATGCTTTCAACTTGTCTTCAAAGCATTTAGATTCTTTAAGAGATTATGCACGTAAGTTTTCACAGAATTATGATTTTCCAAGTCTTCAAGTCTTTAAAGAGTTCTAATCTTCAAAATCTTAAAGGATTGTCTTCAAGAAGATATCAAATCTCATAGGAGTCTTCTAAATTCTATGACTCCCAGATTCTCTGTCTTTTCTGTCTTTTTAAAATGGATGACCTTTTACATTTTCAAAACTTTAGATAAAAATTAACCTATTAGGTTGTGAGTGATAAATGTCACAAAATACATAATTTTGATATATAATGAAGTATTTTTCTCTAGAAAAAGTAGAACTTTACGTGTTATTTACCCCTTAAAAGGTCCAAATTAGATATAATGAGCAAACACATATCTTTGAAATGTCTAAAGTCAGTATTACTAGTTTGGTTTGATTTTATAACTTCTTACAGTTAATTGTTTTTTCAGAAAATGATGTTAATGTGCCCGCATTGACTTGAATGATGCACCTTATCGAAAACCCTAATTCTCCAGATCGTGCCTACTCATTTGGGGTTGCCTCTTTTTCAGTCCACAACCATTTTTCAAAGCTGAAATTGCTTGAAAGATGTTTAAAGAATGAATTTTGACCAGCATTCAATAATCTGGGCATATATAAAGGAACAAAGATTTCCTTCTTCAAGTATCCATGAAATCTTCACTTCTAATGAGAAATCTCACCACTTCCATCCAGAATCTCTTCAAGAATGAGAGTTCCTCCAAAGTCCTTAGATCTAGGTCATCCATACTTCGTGAGAGCGTGTGTAGAGTGAGGTTTCATCCTTGAAAAAGGTTGAAGACGACCTAAAAAGCTCGATAGAGTGAGATATTGACTCATGGAGCTTGATACTATTAATTTCTAGCACTTATTTAGTTTTTCCTTTGTCCTTTCCATTTCTTTATTTCCTATTCTTTGAAAGTTGATATTATAACTTATGACTTTTGGATTAATGAAAATTTTTCATTTTTTTCTAGTTATTAGCTAAATTTCTAAGGGATTCGATCATGTAGATTGTTGGGGTTGATGCTCTAAATCTCGTAGGGTCCTATAGTTTGTAAACCTTGTATGAACAAACTTGTATGTGATTTATAATATTTGATATTTTATTCACTTTGTCTATGAAATATATGATATTTAAGTTGCATTAACCATAAACCAATAAACTAACATCCAAGGTTATCGTTGTAACTTAAACATGAATGTGGAAACATACAGGTAGATCATGTTTAAGTGATAATCTAAATGGTCTGTAGTATATTGTTAGCTCTAAAAAAAAGCTAATTTTATAGCCTTAATTTTCTATATTTGGACAATTCTTGGATTCTATTGTCTCATTGTGTAGGAGAAGTAATCCCATGGAGCTGACAAGTGAAAAAGACAAAGAATCAAGCCAAAAGAGCGGAAAAATCGGAGTCCAAACGCACTAAATCAAGTTTGAGTTGAAAAAAAGGAGATTTTGCCCTGCATCAACGCCACAATGCTCATCCCAAAACTTAGTTCAACACTCATTCAACGCTGAAAGGCAGTAGCTCCAGGAACAGGGCAGCATCGCAACACTGCCCAGAGCGTCGTGACACTTCGGATTTGAATCATCGCCACTGTTGCAACACCCCCTGAAGCTGAAAGATAGTAGCACAGCGTCGCAATGCTGTGAACTGTGACGGAAGACCTAGGGCCCGTGCGGCGTAATACAGCGTTGCAACGCTTGACCCTAACGTCGCGATGTTGCAAGGAATTTATAAAAAGGGCCTTCAGGGTTAGCTTTGAAGCATCATCAACACAGCCCACCACATAATCGAGCTTAAGACTGAATTATGAAGAGTTTAAGAGTTTTAGTTCAGTTTTTGAGTAATTGATTCAATTTACTGAGGAATAATTGGTATAGTTAGCCCCGATTTCTACTTTTTCTATTCGTTGTAGTTTGAATGATGCCTTTTAGAGGCTAAATTAATTTCTTGGGATAGTTTGTATGCCTTAATTCTTGAAGGCCATCTAGTTTATTTTATTCAATTGTTGTGAACCCTTGGGGGATTTGTTTATTTTTAATTGAATTCAATGAATTTTTCTGACAAATTGATTTGTTGAACCTCATGTTTGCAAAATCTTTCTAGCCTATGCATTGTTGATTTATTAAGTTGCAAATATTAGAATTGCATGGTTGAGGTCTAGAATTTTTCTGGCCAAGTTCATGTGGGTTCTAATATAATCTTTCCCAAATAAATCATTCAACAAGATATGGCTTTCCTGCTTGTTGAATGTCTCGACATTGAACCTTTTCTTAATTCTTTTCAGTTTTAATTTGGGCATCGCTAAGAAAGAAAAGTTTTAAATTGAATTAGGGCTGATTTAGATTTTCATAAAAAATTGGCTATTTGTGTTATTAGAATTTCTAATAGGTCGAGGGATTTACATAATTGGAAAAAAGAACTAGTACCTAAGGATAGAAAATAAAAAGCATACAAACTAATCCCAAAAATTTCCAAAATAAAAAGCATACAAACTAATCCCAAAATTTTCTCCTGAAATTGTCTCAAAACCTTATTTTTCTACACTTGCTCTTGTTTCCTTTTGTTCAATTTCGCTTGTTAAAACCAGAATAACTAAAATCTTTCTTTTGGAATTCATAAATTGTCTTAGATTGATTCAATAGTCTCCCTGTGGATTCGACCCCGATCTTATTGCTTTGCTACATTTGTGGTATAAGCCTTAGATCGGTGAAAATTAAATTGAACTTTTGTTCAAATTTGGGGTTGAGTAACGACATCGATTCTCGAGTCCAAACAAAATTAGTGCCGTTGTCGGGGAGACTTGGCAATCGGCCTAGGAAAGTTTGTGAACTCCCTTTATATATATATATATATATATATATAAAATTTAGTTTGCCCTTTGGTTTATGACCCGCTCCTCTGGGAGACCAGATTTTGTTTTTCTTGCAGATATAGACCAGGAGGAGAGGAGAATTTGAAGGAGACGTAGAGAAGAAGCTATTGAAAACACAACAATGGGAGAGGAAGTTCGTGAGAAGACTTTAAAGGAGCTGACGGAGCCTGATATGGACCAACAACATTTGCGTATCATATTTCTGCCGACCACGGTGCCTTTTGAATTGAAACCAGGATTGATCAATTTATTACCAACTTTTAGAGGGCTTGCAGGGGAGAACCCCCACAAACACATCAAGGACTTCCATATGGTTTGTGTAAGTATGAGACCCCATGGAGTCACAGAAGAGCAACTGAACCTAAGGGCGTTTCTTTTCTCACTACAGGACGACGCCAAGGATTGGTTGTACTACTTGGCTCTGGATCAATTACTACCTGGAATTGAAAAATAAATTTCTTGAAAAAATTTTCCCAGCCTCTAGGGCCCATTTCATAAGAAAAGACATTTACGGTATAAAAATTGTTTGTGGAAGAATCTCTATCTGAATATTGGGAACGCTACAAATGATTATGTTCTAGTTTTCCCCATCACCAAATTTCTGACCAATTACTAATTCAATATTTCTATAGTGGTTTGCTTACCCATGACATGAATTCAATCGACTCAGCAACTGGGGGTGCTCTTGCCGACAAAACCCCTAGGGAGGCCCAAGAATTGAAAATAACCAAAATTTTGGCACCAGTGCCACTGAATCTGATGTATCTGGTAATTTAGAAGTTAAAGAATTAAAAACTCAAATTTCTAATTTGACTTCTCTTGTGACACAGTTGGCCTAAGCAGGAGTAGCTCAAGTTAAGGCTTGTGAGGCCTATGGAGTAGTTGGATATGTATCTGAAGCATGTCCTCAAGCTCAAGTAAATGCAGTTGAGTGATACCAAAGAAAGTACGACTTTCATGGCTCAGTTTACAACCCAGGTTGGCGCGATCACTCTAACCTTAAGTAGGGAGGTCGAGCCCAAAGACAGGGACATAACAGTTCTAACTGCCCCATCAACCATCGCCGTCTTCCTCAGACGTCTTTAGAAGACATTATTAAGTCTTTAGCTGATAATTCTCTTAAATTTCAACATGAACCCCAACAGCTGTAGAAGGATTCACTCCAATTGTCTCAAGACACTAAGGCCTATCAATAAGAGAATAGAGCAAGCATGGCCAATCTAAGGACCCAAGTTACACAACTAGTTGCTGCCATAAATCGAATTGAGAATAAAAGTTCTGGAAAGCTTTCTGCCCAACCAGACCATGCCAACGTCAATGCTATGTCACTAAGAAGTGGTAAGGAGCTTCCATCAACCAAGACCTCCTCTGACGACCCTCCTTCAATCGATAAGACAAACGAAGAAACTGAAAAAAGTGATGATGAACCTGAAGCATAACCACCTAAGGTAAGTACCCCTCCTACACCTTCTCTTGAACCTTACATTTCTAAAGCTTCGTTTCCTAGCAGGCTAGCAAAGCCAAAACAGGAAGAAAGGGACGAAGAGCTGATCGAGATGTTCAAAATGGTTCAAATTAACATCCCGCTCCTGAATGCAATTCAACAAATACTCAGGTGTGCTAAATTCCTCAAGAAGCTGTGCACCAATAAGAGAAAAGGTAAGGATAAAAAAGGGTCGTGATAAGTAAAAACGTATCTGCTCTCTTAAAACATAATATGCCTGAAAAATGCCGAGATCCAGGTATGTTCACTTTGCCCTGTATAATTGGTAATAGAGTAATCTGTCATGCCATGTTAGATTTAGGAGCTTCTATAAATGTCATGCCTTATCATGTTTTTGAAGATTTGAAATTAAATGATTTACAAAAAACTGCTGTGTACATCCAACTGGCTGATAGATCTTATGTCCAACCATTAGGCATAGTTGAAGATGTATTTTTACAAGTGAAGGACTTAATTTTCCCTGTTGATTTTTATATACTAAGGATGGATGAAATTTGTTCTCCCTCATCTTCCACAATTCTTCTTGGTAGACCTTTTATGGAAACAACTAAAACAAAAATTGATGTAGATAGGGGTTTGCTGTCTGTAGAATTTGATAGGGAAGTTGTTTCTTTCAACATGTATGATGCATGAAATTTCCTGAGGAATATTTGTCTGGATGTTTGATTGAGGCACATGATTTTATAGATAACAATGCAAACATGTTAATTGCTCCATGTATTGATATAGACTCACATGACTTATCTCTTGCTGTTGTTGATGGCACCAAGATAAACGAACCTTCTTCTGACCTTGATATGCTTGATTTGTAGGTACAAGGGACTGAGTTGAAAACTCTCCCTAGTCACTTGAAATATGTGTACCTAGGAGAAAGAAATACCCTTCCAGTCATAATTTCTAGAGAATTGACACCAACCCAAGAGGAGGCCTTGATCAACATTCTAAAAACTTAGAAAGAAGCCATTGGATGAACCTTGGATATCTCAAGGAAATAAGCCCAACCCTTTTCATGCATAGAATCACCCTAGAGGAAGGAGCCAAGCCCATGATCCAACCTCTCAGGAGGCTCAATCCCAACTTAAAGGACGTTGTTCTCAAGGAAATAATCAACCTTAAAGAGGCCGGGATCATTTACCCCATTCCTGATAGCAAGTGGATGAGCCACATTCAGGTTGTTCCGAAGAAGACTAGTATGGCCATTGTAGAGAATGACAAGGGAGAGATGGTGCTAATGTGTGTGCAAAACGGATGGAGGATGTGCATTGATTTCCGAAAATTAAATGAGGTAACAAAAAAGGACCACTTTTCTATTCTTTTCATAGATTATTGTTAGGGCTCGAGGTGGGTATGAATATTTCATCTCTTTCATAGATGATTATTCAAGGTACAGGTATTTCTACCTAATGCAACGTAAGTCTCAAGCCCTTGACAAGTTCAAGAAGTATAATGCTGAAGTTGAAAACTTGTTAGGTAAGAAGATAAAAACACTACGATCTGATCGTGGTGGAGAGTATATAGACCTCCAATTCCAGAACTATATAATAGAACATGGAATTACGTTCCAACTCTCGGTCCCAGGTACACCTTAGCAGATTGGTGTATCGGAAAAGAGAAATAGAACCTTGTTGGACATGGTTCGGTCTATGATGAGTTATGCTCATCTTCCAGACTCGTTTTGGGGTTTTGCAGTGGAGACTGCATGCTACATTCTGAACAACTTTCTCTCAAAAAGTGTTTTTGAAACACCTTTTGAGTTGTGGAGAGGCCGTAAACCCCAAAACTACAGAGTAGGATCACTTCGTTTATAGCACTTTACAACTCTTTGAAACAACTATAGAGTAGGCTGCATCCAATAGTGTTACTAGAATAAAGCACCCAACCTTATTCATATACTATCGACCATTTTGACTATTTACTTGAACCTGATCCACTTGTATGTCTCCACATAAAGTTCAAGTACTTATGTAATAGTCAAGGGACTTAGTGGATTTCTAAAAAACAAAATATTCAACAAGAAGTTATTGAATTTTCAGAATAAGTTCTATTATTTACAAACTACGAGTTTTAGGACATAAAACCCAATAAAAATCTAGACGATCATTTAACAAATCATATGTGATCGTTTAGTAAACTGCGCCTGTGTATACGATCATTTAGAAACTCTGAGCTATTGTGTAGGCTCTTGGTTTGCTATGTGATAGGCAGTATAACTAAAACATGAGCGAATGTCTGATCTCTTGCAAAATGAAAACGATTTTCATTTTATCCTTCAGTTATGAAAACTGAATGCAACCTCCCATTATCTCATGGTTACGGAGAAAAAATCAACACAACAATTATCCTATAATTGTCAAATTAAATAATAAATATAATCATATTATATTCATTAACCTATGGTTTAGTATCACATCAATTGCAACATATGAACCATAGTCTTTTCTCCTCCATTAGATATAAATCCTATTTATATCCATTTCTTCCAATTAACGTATCTCATACATAATGTCAATCATATCATATATAATTAACCAGTTCAATCATATCATATATAATCGAACTCCCTCTTGTCAATTTGAACACTTCAAACTGACCCAAAAACTGATTCTCAACTTGAATCTATTGAGCTACCAAGGGGACCTTATGGACCTATGGCTCGAAGCTCCAACGGTATGTGAAAGCCGACTAAACTCTTTAGCCACGAGATCCACCATTCGTTAACTGTCAAGCATTCCACTAAAGACCGGTAACTGCACTCTTTTCACTACAGATATATTTTTGTGTCCATCGATATAACCAATCAATAGTACGATAACCCTTCACAGATGCTCGTAAGTACAGCTGGGCCAATTTACCGTTTTTCCCCTGTAGTTACATCTAACTCCTTAAGTTCCACTGATCCTTCTAATGAACAATACAACAGAGTCCTACTATGTGTGGAAATCTTTCGAGCCATGAAAAGGTGTGTGGTGCCACATTGTTCAAGCTTCGGAATCAGCCCTTAAGGGAGCAATCTATCTACTTACCCTTGCTTCGGGGAAAAAGTGAATTCCATCTTGTGTAGCTGAGTTCCCAACTCCCAAATCAGACGAATCCCCAAAGTGGTAGGTTTGAGTCGGCGATCTAGCCACTCGCACCCATGCAAATCAAAGGACCGCCCTCATGTTAGAGTAAGAAAACATGCAGCGGAAGTATCAAGGATCCATAAGCATTCAAATTCACTAATTATGGTAGAAACTAAAGCATGCTCATCTAAATTAGAGGGTTTTAGATCATACCTTTGTAGAACTCTTTAAGAACTTGATTAATCAACAACAGTCTTCACCAAAGATCACCGTGAACCACCTTAAGATCTTTCCCACTATTCTCTTGAAGCTTTAGACTAAGTTTTGAGACTCAAGAACAGCTTGAAGTGGTGAAGAACAGAGAAATACTCACAGCAGCACACTACTGAAGAACCCTTCTTCCAACTGAAATTTTTCTCAAAATTTCTGTGTCATCCTCCTTTCAATTCACTCCAATCTTTTTTATTTATTGTAGATGAACATGAAAAGAAGAGATGTGCATGGCTTGTAGCTCATGCTTGGAGTTCTAATGAAGAAGAGGAAGTGGACTATGTGTGAGCATGAAGAAGATGATATTGGAAAATGAAGTTTTTCCATTTTCGGTGCATGCAAACTAAGTTTCCAATTTTTCTTTAAAACCAAAATTTGATTTCAAAAACCATTTTGATTTTTAAAACTGAAAAATAATTTTCTAAAATTAATTTCATAAATTAATTTAATATCAAATATTAAATTAATTTTTGCATAATAATCATCTTCATATATTTAAATCATATTTAAATATATATTTTCCCATTCCGTTTAATTTGAACGTTTCAAATTAATTTCTCAAGCTAATCTAAAGCTTAACCATTTATGAGCTAGTAGGGGGACCTCGCGGACCGATAGATCATGGGCTCCAACGATTCGAGATTAATCAGCTAAACTCATTAGTCCCATCTAACCACCATTCGTTAACTAATGGGACAGTCCACTATAGCCCACAGTTGAACTCCCCTCACTGTAGATATATTATGTCCACTTTATAACTATAATCAGTAAGTCGATCCTTCACTGGTTGTTCGTAATCACAACTAGGTCAAAATTACCGTTTTACCCCTGTGAATACGTCTTGTTCCTTAAGTTCCTACTGGTCCTCTAATGAACAATTCTGATTCATAATCTCTATGAATTAAATCCTTTCTCTATCATGAGAAGGCAGGACCCTGATTGTTCAAGACCTGGAATCAATACTTAAGAGAACAACATATTTGTTAACCCTAAATTGGGTAGGGGTGAATTCTATCTTGTAAGGCTACGTCCCTAGCTATTCATCCGGTCTTATCCCCAAAATGGTAAGCTTATTGAGCAGTGTTGTTGGACTACTCTCACCGTTTTCAGATCAAAGGATAATCTCGAACAAACAGAAGTTCATAGCTAGCTCAGGATTAAGATCGAGTTAACCTAGGTTATTTGATAAATGAAATAGTCAGTTTTAACAGTAAACGATCGTTGTAAAGAAAAGTGACTATTTTCATGGTCCAGTCTATATGCAAACTCATTGCATAGGATGCCCCCACTCTTATGTCTCAACATGAACGATTTGTGGATCACATCATTTGTAGCACTTTACAACTTCTTGCAGCAACTACAGAGTGAGCCGCAGCCAATAGTGTTACCAAGATGAGATACCCAATTTCATCCATATACTTATCAGACCATTTAGGCTATATACTGTCAACTTGATCTTGTTTATGTTACTACATAAAGTTACAATATTCAGACTATAGCCAAGGATATGTTTATTGGATTTTCATAATAAGATGCAAAATCAACAAGTCATTATTATTGATAGATAGAATGTTTAACACGAACTGCGAGTTCTAGGACATTCACAACACCTCAAAGGCAGAAATTCCTAACTCACTCAGGATTGAGGTCATATTACCTATGGTCATCCTGGTGAAGTGAAGTCTCTGTCATGAATGACGTTATATAACGTGACTATAACACTTTGTGGTTCGGTCTTATACAAACTCCTTTGTATAGGACGTCCCCGCTCGCATGTCTCCACATGAATGATCAGGATCAAACCAACTGTAGCAAGTCACAACACTTGTAACTATTCTACAAAGCGGGCTGCATTCATAGCATTACCAGGATAAGGTTTTCCTCCTATGTCCATATACTACAGATCATTTTGGTTATCACTTAAGGCATGATGCTATGTCTCCACATACATGCTTAAGTTACAAACGAAAACCAGAGATCTTAGTTTATTGATTTCCCTAGTCCAGCCGCGAGCGGTCCCGTAGACTCATGCTCTGAAGGTGACCCTCAAACACTGTAGCCATAAGAGCCTTCGTAAACAGGTCAGCAACATTATGCTTCGAAGCGATCTTCGTGACTATCACCTCCCTTCGATGCACTATCTCGTGAATGAGATGATACTTCCGCTTTATATGTTTGCCTTGACAGTGACTCCTAGGCTCCTTGGAGTTTGCCACAGCACCACTATTATCACAAAAGAGGGTGATGGGCCTAGATATATCTGGAACAACTTCCAGATCTGTTAGGAACTTCCTGAGCCAAACGACCTCCTTAGCAGCTTCACAAGCCACTACGTACTTGGCCTCCATCGTGGAGTCGGGGATGCACCCCTTCCTGGTGCTCTGTCACATTATTGCTCCTCCGTTATAAAAACTCACCCTGAAGAGGACTTCTGAGAGTCTTTATCAGTTTGAAAGTCAGAATCCATGTATCTAGTAAGGATTAAATCCTTAGTTTCATACACGAGCATGTAGTCCCTCGTTCTCCGAAGATACTTAAGGATGTTTTTAACTACGGTCCAGTGACCCTGGCCTAGGTTAGACTAATACCTACTGACTATTCCCATAGCATAGCAGATGTCTGGTCTCGTACAGAGCATCACATACATCAAACTGCCAACGACAGATGCATATGGGACCCGTCTCATCTCTTCAACCTCTTGAGGCGTCTTAGGACACATTTCCTTAGACAAAGTAACTCCATGTCTGAATGGTAGTAGACCCATTTTAGAGTTCTGCATCGAGTACTTGAGCAACATCTTGTCAATGTATGATGCCTAAGATAGTGCTAACTCTTTGTTTTTACAATCCCAAAAATCTGTATACCCAGAACCAACTGAGCCTCTCCCAAATCTTTCATTTGGAATTGGGTCGCTAACGAGTTCTTAACTGCAGTCAGTAGTCCTACATCATTCCCAGTTAGTAGGATATCGTCTACATATAACACTAGGAAAACTACTAAATTGTTGACGATTTTCTTGTAGACACAAGGCTCATCAACGTTTTGGTGAAAGCCGTACAATTTGATTGTAGTATCAAACCGAATATTCCAAGATCGAGATGCCTATTTCAGCCCATAAATGGACTGATTCAATTTGCATACTTTTTCCTTTTGACCTTGGGAATTGAATCCTTCGGGCTGCACCATATAAATGGTCTCCTTAAGATTGCCATTCAAAAAGGCAGTTTTAACGTCCATTTGCCAAATCTCATAATCATAATAAGCAGCAATGGACAGGAGGATGCGGATCGACTTCAACATGGCAACAGGCAAGAAAGTCTCCTCATAGTCGACTCCCTCCACCTGGGTATAACCCTTTGCCATAAGTCGAGCCTTGAAGGTTTGCACCTTCCCATCGGCACTCCGTTTCCTCTTGTAGATCCATTTACGATCTATAGGTCTCACCCCATCAGGCTGATCTATAAGATCCCACACTGAGTTGAAGTACATCGACTCCATTTCGAGATCCATGGCTTTGACCCATTCATCCCGGTCAACATCTTCCATTTCCTTTTGATAAGACAACGGATCCTTAACGTCGCCATCGGCCACTATAGCCAGGATTTTTGTGAAACCCAGATAGCGCATAGGTGGGTGCGCAACCCTCCTGCTGCGTCGATATTCCCTCAACTCTTGAGATGGAACCGACCTACCAGATGAACTATCATCAACAACTCTTGCTGATGAAGGAGGCCCTTCAATAACTCTTGTTAAAGTTTCAGTAGTTTCGTTGGAAAGCTTACGTAACATACGTGGACTGTGCTCCCTAATATGATCCTCCTCTAGAAAAATAGCGTTCGTAGAAACAAACACTCTGTTTTTTGACGGATCTTAAAAGTAACCCCCTCTGTACCTTTGGGGTAGTCTACAAAGAGTCACAACCTCGACCGTGGTTCCAGTTTCTTTGGATTTGCCTCAAGCACATGTGCTGGGCAACCCCATATGCGGAAGTGATGTAAACTAGCTTTACGCTCGTTCCACAACTCCAGAGGTGTTCTCGCAACACTATTGGAAGGAACACAATTGAGTATATACACTGCAGTCTCAATTGTAAAACTCCAAAACGAGTCCGGTAACTCATCATCGACCAGAGCATGTCCAACAAGGTTCTGTTTCTCCTCTCCGCTACACCATTCTACTAGGGTGTACCCGACACTGAGAGTTGGAAAACGATTCCATGTTCTATCAAATAGTCCTGTAACCCCGAATCCAAAAACTCTCTACCTTGATTTGATCGAAGTGTCTTAATCCATCTATCCAATGCATTTTCAACTTCATCCTTAAACTTTCTGAACTTTTCAAAGGATTCAGATCTCTGTTGCATCAAATAAACATACCCATACCTTCAGTAATCATCAGTAAAGGTGATGAAATACTCATAGCCTCCCTGGCTCGCACATTCATCAGACCACAAAGGTTAGAATGTACTAACTCTAGAGGCTCTTTGGCTTGATAACCTTTTCGAATAAAAAGTCTTTTAGTCATCTTACCCTCAAGGCAAGATTCGCACATCGGTAAAGAATTTTCCTCTAACTCATTTAGAAGGCCATTCTTCACTAACCTCTCAATCCTATTGAGATTGATGTGCTCTAATCAAAGGTGCCAAAGTTGGGCCTTTTCTTTTGGAGAAACTCGTTGACGTTTATTTTGAGTTACGACAGTTTTAAACATCTCTACGTTATGGAGGGAACTCGTTGCCAACAGTCTTACCACATACAAGTTATTTTCTAGTTTTGTTGTACAGATCTCAACTCCATTTTTATGAATAAACACTTTATTCACATTAAATTCAAGAGTATATTTACGTTGTAACAAGCACTTTACAAAAATTAAGTTTCTTTTCAACTCAGGAACTACAAAAACATTATGTAAAACTAGAAATTTCTTCTGTAAAGTCAACTGGATCCCTCCCACTGCCACAGCTGAGACGACGTGCACGGTGCCTACTCGTATCGTCATCTCACTAGCCTCCAGCTGCCGTCAGGATCTAATCCCTTGAAAAGAAGAACAAAAATGTTTAGTGGCACCCGAATCAATAATCCAGGTAGAATCATCATTCTTCACTAAGCAAGTTTCCAAGACTAGTAAATCATATTTACCTTGTTTTGCCTTAGCCTTGGTCGCGTTCTTCTCCTTTAGTCAGTGGTGACAATTCCTCTTCCAATGTCCGTCTTGGTTGTAGTAGAAACACTTTCTCTTGTCAATCGGTGCCAGATGCCTATTTCGCTGGGTGATAGGTGGTGGGTTAGTAGGCCCCTTCCCCTTCCCCTTACCACCTTTCTTATTCTTCTAATTTCCAGTGTGAGAAGTAGAAGGTGCAGACTTAGTCCTAAAGGTCGAACCTTGATGGAACTTCTTTGAAGACGAGGCAACATTTGCCTCACCAACCTTTTTCCCCTTACTTTTCAGTGAGGATTGGAATGTCTGCAACTCGTTGAGGAGAGTTGTAAGGGTATAATCCACTTTGTTAAGAATCACATTGCTAACAAAGTGCAGGAAGCTATCCAGCAACAAATGCAGGATAATGCTAACATGGCTACCCTCATCGATCCTAGACCCATTCATCTCTGCCATATTGAAGTGGACCATCATGTTAAGCACATGTTCATGGACAGAGGTGCCTTCCTCCATTTTGGAGTTGAAGATGCATTTAAGAGCCTCATACTTGAGCTGTCCAGACAGTTGTTCAAACATCCCCTGCAGGGACTCCACGATCTCACGCGTTGAGACCATGAGCTCATGTTTCTTGGCCAACACGTCGTTAAGACTGGCCAAGATATAGGCTCGGGCCTTCTCGTTCGCCCTTTTCCAGCGCTCATAAGCCTCCCAAACATTTCGAACGAAGTTAGAAGGTGGAATAGGATGCTCTTGCATTAGGACGAACATGAGATCCTCGATGATAAGTATAGTCGTGATCATGTATTTACAACTAGCGTAATTCTCGCCAGTTAGTTTGGCTGTAGCCATTTAAAAAACGTTGCTGAAAACATAACAAACTTTAATAAGTCTATGCTAAACCATATTTTAACACCAATTTCAGTTTTAGCAAAATAGTTACCAAGTACCCTAAGTGAAAAGACTTCTATTTCGCAATGATGCACCAACGAGGCAGGACAAACTTTACCGGTGGGGTGATCAGATACCCCTTTACTGGGATGAGACACTCTCAACCATTAGGCAGAACCAACTCTTGGAACTGCACCAAACAGTCACCATTCGTTCGGTCTAGAACTGTTAACCCTTAACAATTTCACGTAAGTGTAAGCCCTCATTTTCAGCCCCAGAGTCCCACCTTAATGCACCCACCGTAGGGAAAAAGCAGATTAGGACAAAAGACTAAGTAACCTTATTTTATACAGGAGATCAAATAAAGAAACGTGCAAAACTGCCATCCTATAGGGGGACACTCCCAGGGTGCCTCGAGGCGATGCACAGAAACTTTATTCAACCTAATGAGAGAGATCGTGGGATATGCTGTCCCACCACCTTGATATTGACCTACCCAAAACCATTCTTTAGGAGGACACTTCCATGGTGCCTCGAGGCCGAGGATAGATCTCACGGTATGGACAATAAAAGGAGAAATGTGAGAGGCTTAAATGAAGTATCAGATACCCCAAGTACCTCCCACTGAATGTTCTACCTAGGGGTTCATTAACTTAGACCATCCGGCTACTGATTTTAATCTAAGTCAGTTTAGTTTTCCCAAAAATAACTCTTGTCTTTGAAATTAAACAAGTTCAAGTAGTCACATTAAACTCTTTAATGGACTGTCCTCAAATTTGCATGCATGCATCAAATCTATATAATTCACCTTTCCAGGTAGGTTCCCAAGTAGGGGTGTTCCGTTTCTGTCACTTTAAATACCCCAGACTAGACAGAACCCGCCTTATATAAAAACTTTCTTATAGATAGATTTGTTATACTTTAACCTTTTATTAGTCAATTTAATCCTATTAAACTGATTAAAAGAATAAAGCCTAAGGTTACTAATCATATTAGAACCGTGATCTTAGGTCTATCTCCACCAAGTTTTAAAGCACTTTTAAAACCATGATTCAAACCTACGTCAACATGCATGTCTTTCTTATAGATTTTAATTCTAATTTCCTTATAACCTTTATAAAAGAAACAACTAAAACCACATTGCCACACAACTAGGTATTTATAACACTTATAAATTTAATCTATGTGTCATGCTTCATGCAATGTCCGTTCATTACTATATATAACTTTTATATACAAGTAACGAACCAAGAAAACATACTCCATACACCCTTATACTATAACACTTATAATATACAGATGATTCATGTCTATGCTTTATACATGCATAAATATCACTCTTATATTATATGATGCATGAGCATGCTCTTACGTAATTTAAATCGTGCTTCTCTAAATCATAACACTTACAATAAAGAGATGACCAATGCATAACCTAAGGTGGGATTTCTTCTATATGGCATACCATATGACATATAAATAAACATACATCATATGTACATTCACAAAGATTAATGGATCGGGAACCGGAAATAAAAACTCTATCTATTACATAATCCATCAAGAAAACCGGTTCACAGGCGAGTCGGGTCTTGAACCGCCTGGGCAAAGCTCCCATCGTTTAGTAAACATGGTCGGGTATACGATCGTTTAGCTACATCGAGTACCAATAACTATGCGATGAAGCATGAGGTACTCAATCGTTTAGCGCACAAAATAAAAACACGTGAGTTCTAAACGATCGTTTAGATGACGACAGTGCTATGAAGCACGATCGTCTAGACGATCACTTAACAAGCGATTAAGTAAACGATTTACTCCGCGATCGTGTAGTCAAGAACTAAGCGATGAAGCTTGCTGAGCTACAGGATCGTCTAGTGCAAGTGTGTCAACCTGCTCCCGAGTATCCGATACTCGACGATTGTTTACCGCATCGTTTACACGACCCGACCAACACTTGGTCGTCTTCATCCTCGAAGAACAACAACTTCTTGCCTTGAAACTTCTTCACGAACGACTCACAGACTCACTTTAAAATTATAGACTCGATAGCAAGTTAATATACCCAAAAACGTAGGGGTCCTTACAATTAAGTTCAAATGTAAAAGAATTTAAACAACCAAAGGCTTCATCCCAGAAACTCTATTAATCTACATCGACAAACACACGTTTAACACTTAAATAGAATGTAGACATGCTTCACCTACCCAGAAAGTAAATTCTATTCTTTGCATCAATGAATTTGGAAGTTCAGAACCTGACTCTGATACCAATTGAAGGAACTCTTATCAAAGTGTACCTCTGAGCGGAAGCGAGATCGTTCAAAACTCATTGTGACAGAATTAATGCATTCACATTCAAACAGACTAGTTATGCAATATACAACAAATTACAGGCATGCTTGAAAACTTAAACAACAAGGAGAACAAGAAACGTACCAGTTGAAGAACCCTTATTCACAAAAAACTCGTTTGCGTCCAAAGATCACTCGTTCTCGTTCTTGCTGAGAAAATCCAAGCAAATTGTCCACCAAATCATGGTCGTCTACCCATGAATGGACTCCACACAAACACAACAGTAGGGAGGACACCACACTTAGAACCCTCGGTATTCTCAGTGTGCGAATCCAGGAGGTGTGGGCTCTATTGGATTTGGTAGAAAGAATAAGGAAGAAAGATGATCGTATACCACGACCAAGCAAGTGGGAGAAGACAGATGTCTATCGTATAGACAATGCTTGATCATTTAGGAAGAGGTACACGATCGTTTAGTAAAAAGGCCGCGATCGTATAAACTATTGTTTGGTGAACGCTGGGCGCACGATCGTTTAGGAAAAAGCTAGACGATCGTTTAGCAAATCCTATGTGATCGTTTAGTAAACTGTGAGTGAGTATACGCTCGTTTAGAATCTCTGAGCTATCGTGTAGGCTCTTGGTTTGCTATGCAATAGGCAATAAACACTAAAACGTGAGCGAATGTTTGATCTTTTGCAAAATGAAAATTATTTTCAGTTTATCCTTCAGTTACGAAAACTGAATGCAACTTCCCACTATCTCACGATTACAAAGAAAAAATCGGCACAACAATTATCCTATAATTTTCAAATTAAAAAATAAATATAATCATTTTACATTCATTAACCTATGGTTTAATATCACATCAAATGCAACATATGAACCATAGTCTTTTCTCCTCCGTTAAATATAAATCATATTTATATCCATTTCCTCTAATTAATGTATCTCATACATAATGTCAATCATATCATATATAATTAACTAGTTCAATCATTTTATATATAATCGAACTCCCTTTTGTCAATTTGAACACTTCAAACTGACCCAAAAACTGATTCTCAACTTGAATCCATTGAGCTACCAAGGGGACCTTATGGACCTATGGCTCGAAGCTCCAACGGTACGAGAATAACTGACTAAACTCTTTAGCCACGAGATGCACCATCCGTTAACTTTCAGGCATTCCACTAAAGATCGAAAGTTGCACTATTCTCACCTCAGATATATTTTTGTGTCCATTTGATATAACCAATCAACCTTACGATAACCCTTCACAGATGCTCGTAAGTACAACTGAACCAATTTACCGTTTTGCCCCTGTAGTTACATCTAACTCCTTAAGTACCACTGATCCCTCTAATGACCGATACAACATAGTCCTACTATGTACGGAAACCTCTTGGGCCATGAGAAGGTGTGTGACGCCACATCGTTCAAGACATGGAATCAGCCCTTAAGGGAGCAATCTATCTACATACCCCTGCTGCGGGGAAAGATTAAATTCCATCTTGTCTAGCTGAGCACAAGAAAACTTGTGATAGGAACACATG
The DNA here is from genome assembly GCF_027475165.1 of Benincasa hispida. Lineage (NCBI taxonomy): Eukaryota > Viridiplantae > Streptophyta > Magnoliopsida > Cucurbitales > Cucurbitaceae > Benincasa > Benincasa hispida. The sequence goes on along the minus strand of NC_143478.1, from coordinate 44,881,605 downwards.
GTCATCGCATATAAGAGTAACGTATATTTTCATTCCAACGGATGACCACCGATGCATGAGAACTAACGCATAGCTTAAGACATGCATCGCATATTGCATTCATCATAATTTTAGTCATTAAGTCTTTGATAGCTAATTTTTCGTCATCAGGGACGGGGATGGGGAATGGCATCCCCGGCCCCGCCCGCCCCATGGACATCTCTAGCCACAGGGAGAGATGACTCTACGAGTTAGTACTGGTGAAGTTGTTTCAGCTGTTGTTATAGGCAAGTGAAGTTATTTGTTGATAAGAAACGTTATCTGTTACTGGATAGTATTTTTTTATTTCCTCATATTAAGAGGAACTTAATCTCAGTTTCTTGTCTCATTGAACAAGGCTATAATGTCTCCTTTTCAGAGAATCAAGTGTTTATTTTCAAGAATGGAATGGAGACTGGTTATAGTTCAATGGAAAGTAACTTATTTGTACTAAGGCTGTTAGTCATAAAAACCTTGTTTAACACTGCAATGTTTTGTACGACAACAACAGCTAAAAGACCAAAGGTTTCTTCTAAGGAAAACGCCCATATTTGGCATCTTAGGTTAGGTCACATCAATCTCAATAGGATTGAAAAGTTGGTGAAAAGTGGACTTCTAAAGAGTTTAGAAGAAAATTCCTTACTGGTATTTGAATCATGACTCGAAGGCAAGATGGCCAAACGACCTTTTACTGGAAAAGGTTACAGAGTCAAAAAAGCCTTGGAGTTTGTACATTCAGACCTCTGTGGTCCAATGAATGTTAGAGCTTGAGGTGGGTATGAATATTTCATCTCTTTCATAGATGATTATTTAAGATTCGAGTACCTCTACCTAATGCAATGTAAGTCTGAAGCCCTTGACAAGTTCAAGGAGTATAAGGCTGAAGTTGAAAACTTGTTAGGTAAGACGATAAAAACACTACGATCTTATTATGGTGAAGAGTATATGGATCTCCAATTTCAGAACTATATGATAGAACATGGGATTGCGCCCCAAATCTCGGCCCCTGGTAAACCTCAGAAAAATGGTGTATCTGAAAGGAGAAACAGAACCTTGTTGGACATGGTTCAGTGTATGATGAGTTATGCTCATCTTCCAGACTCGTTTTGGGGTTTTGCAGTGGAGGCTGCATGTTATATCCTGAATAAAGGTAGTTTAGGCAACTTCAGGATTTGAGGTTGTCCGGCACATGTGCTAGTGACTAACCCAAAGAAATTGGAACCACGTTCGAAGGTTTGCCTCTTTGTACGCTATCCCAAGGAAATGATAGGTGGATACTTATATGATCCAAGTGAGAACAAAGTGTTTGTTTCTACAAATGTTATCTTCTTAGAAGAAGATCACATGCGGAATCATAAGCCACAAAGTAAGCTCGTTTTTCGTGAGATCTCTAGTGAGACTGAGACTACTGAGGGTTCAACAAGAGTTGTTGAACAGGCTGACAGATCAACAAGAGTTGTTGAGGTTGGGACATCTAGTCAACCAGCTTAAGAGTTGAGATTGCCTCGACGTAGTGGGGGGGTTATGAACCCACCGGATCGCTACATGGGTTTGACTGAAGCTTAAAACGTCATTTCGAATGATGGGGTCAAGGTTCCATTGTCTTTTAAGAAAGCAATGGAGGATGTTGACAAAGGTGAATGTGTTAAAGCCATGAACCAGGAAATGGAGTCTATGTACTTCAATAACGTCTGAGAGCTTGTTGATCCACCTGATGGGGTAAGACCTATTGAGTGTAAGTGGATCTATAAGCGAAAGAGAGGTATAGATGGAAAGGTGCAAACCTTTAAGGCTAGACTCGTGGCAAAGGGTTATACCCAGGTCGAGGGAGTTGACTATGAGGAAACTTTCTCATCTGTTGTCATGCTCAAGTCTATCCGGATTCTCCTATTCATAGCCACATTTTATGATTATGAAATATGGAAAATGGACGTTAGGACTTCCTTTCTTAATGGTAATCTTGAGAAGACCATCTATATGACTCAACAAGAGGGGTTCATAGTTCCAGATCAAGAGCAAAGAGTTTGCAAGCTTAATAGGTCTATTTATGGGCTGAAACAAGCATTGAGATCTTGGAACATCATTCTCTTATTCTTCTTGAATTAATAACCTTCTTTTTCTGCTTGAAATTGTACTAAGTGTTGGGATTGGTGTCCTAATTCTCCCGGAGTCTCGTTATTTGTAATGATACACATTGTTTGATGAATAAAATAAATGTTATTTCATTCTGGCATTTACTCATATCCAATAAACAAAGCTTCGTGGTTATCTTATGTGAATTTAAGCATGTATATGTTATATACAAGTGGATCATGCCTTAAGTGATAACCTAAATAGGTCTGTAGTATAAGGATTAAGGTAGGATACTTGATCCTGGTGACACTACGGATATGACCCACTTTATAGAGGTTTGGAAGTGTTGTAAACTACTACAGATGGTAGATCCTGACCATTCATGTGGAGTCGTGCGAGCGGGGGTGTCCTATACAAAGAGTTTGTATAAGACCGGACCACGAGATGACTAGACTCCGTATATAACGCCGTTGATACTAGAGACTTACATTTCACATAAATGACCATAGGTGACATGACCTCAATCCTGAGTGCTTTGTGAACTCTTGCCTTTGAGGGCGATCCTTTTATTAGTATGGGTGGGAATGGTCAGATTGCCAACTCAACATGCTTACCTTTTTTTAGTACTTGTCTGATTTGAGAGTTGGGAACTCAATCCATAAGATGGAATTCACTTTTTTCTTGAAGAAGAGATAAGTAGAGAGATTGCTCCCTTAAGGGTTGATTTTGGGGCTTAAATATAGTGGCCACAACTTCTCTTTGGAAGAGAGGACTTGTCATAGTATGTTCATTAGAGGGATCAATGGTACTTAAGGAGTTAGATGTAACTACAGGGGCATAACGGTTATTGGCCGAGCTATACTTACGAGCGATCTGTGAAGGGTTGTCATGCTGCTGATTGGTTAAGATGGACACATAATATATCTGTGGACCTGTGGTAAGGAGAGTTCAGTTGTCGGTCTTTAGTGGAGTGCATGGTAGTTGAGGATCAGTTCTTGGTGTTGATTTGAAATATTCAAATTGACAAAAGGTAATTCAATTATATATGATATGATCGGTATGATGTATGAGATACATCTAGTGGAGGACTAATGTAAATGAGATTTACATTAAATATCATGGAATAGAAAAAGAGCTATGGTTTATATGTTTCATGCGATGAAATATTCAAACTATAGATTATAAATATAGTATGATAAGTTGGTTATCATTTATATTTATAATAATATTAATTATTGGATAATTAAATCTTTTTCTCTAATAATCAATTGAGTGGGAGGTTATTAGTGCTTTCATGGTAACCGTGAGATAAAAGGAAAATTGTTTTCCTAATTTTAGCAAGGTGAAATTTTGTGAATTTGAGATTTTTCTGTAAAAAAATAATCTCATGAAAGTTGTCAAGTAAATAGGATTTACTAAGCGACAACTTGGAGCGAGCTAAACGATCGTGTAGTGTTTGTAGGCGACAGACATGCAGCTAAGCGATGAGCTAAACAACCACTTACCTTTTGCTAGACGATCGCTTAGCTACGATTGGGCATTGACCTATACGATAGGTTCAACCTTCTGCCACTTGCTCAATCATTTACACGATTGTTGTTTCCTTCGTCTTCTGCCTCAAACCAAGTCCACACAGAGCCCACCCTCTGGATTCTCACCCCGAGAATACCAAGGTAGTCTTCTTGGTGGTGTCATACTCAACTCAACACCGTCGAGGTTCTGTAGAGGTTGTTCGTGCTATTGAGGTGTTCGTAACCAAGGCGATCGCTGAGTTCGAGTGTGGGTGTTTGTGCAGTGTAACGATCATGTTGGACGAGCGTTCGAGGTTGCTGTGTTTGAGCGTTCGTGATCAAGGAACTTGGCAATGAGTCTACAAATGTGTGTAGCATTTCTCCTTGATCATTTGTATTATCATGCTGTAATTTCTATAATGAATGCATAATCATTTGTTTCTTTTTATGACTATAATTTGTAAAGTTCATAGTTGATTGTAGTTTGGAATGATCTTTTCGCTGCTCATGGAAATCCTCGTGTACGATTTCCTTCACTAAGAACCCTTCATTCACATCTGATAGGTGTGATAATGATGTGTTAGGGTCGACTATCGCATGGTTAACTCATTGCGATCTTTCTTCCCTTTCTTCTTCAACCATTTCTTCTTCCAACATAATGTCATAACGGTCAACATCATCCATCTCCTTCTCTACTGGGCCTGCTACACTTTCAAAATTTCTCTCTGGCTTGTTTTCAGCCAATGCGTCAGCAGCCTCTTGACACACCATCTGATCCATTTCCAAGAATTGCCTTTGGTCAAGGCTGGCTAAGATTGGTCCAAAGACCTTTTGCTCATCTCTTTAAGCTAGCTCGCTGAGGTTTGGTTGTGCAATTGGTTCTAATGTAAGGCTGTTGAAACTTGAAGGATCAATCGATGGCGGTGGTGGCGTAATAGGGGGTGAGTTAGATGGTGTACGCGAAAATTTGGGTGTGGATACGAGAGAAAAAGAGGCCATCTTGATGGGAAAAAATGGTGGCTAAGAGCTCGACAATTAAGGATATTGTTGGATGCACGATAGACGATGGTGTTGTTCTTAGGTGTTTACGGGTGGGGTCATGCATCAGTATGTTGGGGTGTGATGGTTGGAATGGTTGATGGAGGGGCTGGCTTTTGTTATTGCTTTACGACATCTGATTTGGCAAAGCCTTTCGATGCAGGCTGCCGCATCGATTTGGAGGGAGTTGTGGACTTGGGATTTTTGGATTTCGGGGAGATGGAAGGTTTTGGTTTTGAAAGGTTTTTGAGGAGGTGACGGTCGTTGAGGAGGCTTCGTTGGCGTTATTTGGGTTGAGGGTTTAGCTGGACGATGGCCTTCCTAGAGGAAGACGAATTGGTAATTTCTTGGCTGGGGCAGTAGGTTTTGATGGTGAAGATGGAGATGAAGGTGGGAATGGAGAAATGGATGGAATGGAGAATGAGCTTACCGGGTTGTCTCCAACGAAGCTTAATGACTCGTTTTGGCATTTTGAAGCATCTAACATTATTTCCAGTTAGGGAGCTCGAAAGATCTCTGGGAACGATCGAAAGAAGAAATTAGGGAACGTGAGATCAAAAATAGGAAGAATAAGAAGATATTAAATTTCAACCCTTTTATAGAAAATGAATAAGGAGAGAGAAAGTAGGGACAGTCGTGACTCTTTTTCAGTTTGCACGTGACAGTATGACTACACATTAAATGTGAATCTGAAGTGATGTGCCTTGGGCCACCAAAACACTCAAGTGGTTCATCCCCCAATATAACATTTGTTTTTCTTCGAACGCATGGGTATGCATTAGCCTAACTCTAATGCCTCAATCCAAACACCCAAAATTTTAAGAATCCACAAAGTTGGTTTTAAAGAAATCATTCAAAAGACAAACTTAAAAACTTCTCTACCAAACCATGACTCAAATAAGAACATAAAAGAAACATGATATATAAAAAGAAAAAAAATAAGGAAAAGGAAGCGTCCCTAGAATATTTGTATTTGATTGCATGGAAGGACAATTTCAAGCTTCAAACAGGCTCACGTAGCTCGATGATTGCTTTCCAACATTCTGCGTTCCCTTCAACGTATGGCTTGACTCTTTGTTCATTTACTTTGAAGGCATTGGTGCCATCCTCTCGAGTAAGCTCCATGGCTCTGTCAAGAAAGACTTCCTTGATAATAAATGGTCCAAACCACTTGGATTTAAGTTTTCCAGGAAACAATCTCAAATGCGAATTAAATAGCAAAACTTTTTTACAACAAAAAGCTCGTTCTTACCGATGCGTTGGTCAACGCTTATTATTTTCCTTTTATATCTATCCAATAAGCAGTGTAACTCCTTCTTGGCCAATCGATCAAGCATGTGGTCAATGAAGGGGAGTGGGAAGTGGTCTTTCTTAATTGATGCGTTCAACTTTCTGTAGTCCATGCAATTACGCCATCCAGTAACAGTTCTGGATGGAATTAACCCATTGTTATTGTTAATCACCACAGTTGTGCCACCTTTCTTTGGAACACATTGAACTAGACGTACCCAGCTACTATAAAAAAATGGGGTAAATAACCCCTGCGTCAAGCCATTTGATAATTTCTTTCTTCACCACTTCTTTTATAATGGGATTGAGCTTACGTTGGGGCTCAATCGATCCAATTTTTCCTTCTTCCAATTTGACTTTGTGCATATAGTAAGATGGGTTGATTCCTCCGATATCAGCCAACGTCAACGCGATCCCACATGTATGCTTCTTGAGTATCTGCAATAAAAGATTTTCATTAGTAAGAGATAATTTAGCTTAAATTATAACTGGTAAATTATTATTTTTTCCAAGGAAAGTATATTTTAGATAATCTGGGAGATGTTTGAGCTCAAGCATTGGCTGCTCTTCTAGAGGTAGGAGTTTTGGTTTTGACTTTTGCTCATCCAGACATAGTGGCTCAAACTTTCTCGTGCTTTCACTCAATGCATGGACCTCACAGCCTTGGTCCATTTCTTGGTCCATTTTTTGGTCCTCTTCCTTAGGTAGTTGAGTTGATTCAATAAGTCGATAAGATCCTACTTCGTCTAGGAACTTCAATGCATTTAACACATTCAATTTTACTTCTTGGTTATCCACACGCATAGTTAGTTCCCGTTTGTGCACATCAATCAGAACTTTTTCGGTGGCTAGAAACGAGTGTCTAAGAATGATTGGGATGCCCATATCAACTTCATAATCCAAAATGATAAAGTTTATCAGAAAGATGAAATTTTCAACTTTTATTAGTACATCTTCAATTTTTCCTTCTGGATATGTGATTGATCTATCAACGAGTTGAAACATTACCGTGGTAGGCATGATTCACCAATTTCAAGTTTCTTGAAAATTGGGAGGGGTATCAGGTTGATATTGGCTCCCAAATCACATAACGCATACCCCACATTTATTCCTCCTATTGGACATGGGACAGTGAGAATGCCTAGATCTCTTTGTTTTTCAAGAATTTTTCTATTGATTAATGTGTTACACTCCTGCGTTAATGCCACGGATTCAAGCTCACTGATATTTCTTTTCTTCGACAAGATATCCCTTAAGAACTTCACATAACTAGGCATTTGTTCTAATGCTTCAATGAAAGGGATATTGATGTGCAGTTGCTTAATAACCTCAAGGAAGTGTTTAAACTACTTCTCGTCATTCTTTTTCTGTAAGTGTTTGGGGAATGGTGCATTCAGGCGCACCTCATGTACCTTTGCACTAGATGTTATCGGCTAAGAATGAATATCAGAGCCAGGTTCGCTTTCTGGTTGAACTCTCTTAAATGTCGTAGTTGCTTGAGGTGTGTCTTCAGGCGTTGAAGGATGATGATCTTTTCTTGGGTCTCTCTTCTCTTCTACAAATGGTCTACCGCTACATAATATCATTACATGACATTGTTCCTTTCCATTATTGTTTCCTAGTGCTTTAGTATTACTAGGCAATGATCCATGCAGTCGGTTCTTCAGCTCGCTAGCAATTTGCCCAACTTGCATCTCCAGATTTTTGATCGACGACGCTTGACTTTTCAACAACCCATTGTTTTGGGCTATATATTCTTATAGGTTTTCAAGCGGAGAAGATGAACTTGACGCATTGCCCCCCTGTTAAAAGATCGATGTTGTGGCTATTACTACATGGGCTGGAATCCAGGCAGTGACCCTTGCCTATGCTGCTGATGCGTTCCAGAATGGTGTTGACCCTGTTGGTGACCTCCCCAAGAAAAGTTTGGATGGTTTTTCCATCCGAGATTATATGTGTTGAATGAATTATTCTTTATGAAACAGACTGATTGCAGATTAGGGAAATCGTTATAGGAATGTGACTTTCCATAACCCATACAGCTTACCATGGATTGTCCGAATGCGTTGATTTGTTGCCGACTCTATGTTTGAACTACATTATTCATAGATAAAATTTTCAACAAGTTAGTCATTGTGGCCACTTGTGCTGAAAGAGTAGTATTGCGTTGTTATCACTCACATTATGTTATCGCCTCCTATTGTCTATTCTAGAGTCATAAGAATCATCAACCCAATCCATGTTGTGCTTGGAAATCCTATCCAAAATTTCCTTGGCCTCGTTGTACGAGTTATACGTAATGCTGCCTATGGTGGCTGCATCTGTTGCCATCTAGGATGGTCTATTGAATCCTCCATAAAAGGTCTCCATCTCTATAGTGAGCAACAGTCCATGGTTAGGACAATTTTTTTACCAATCTTTTAAATCTCTCCCATGCTTCACTAAGTGTTTCAGATTCTCTTTGCTCAAAGTTTATAATCTCTTAACGCCTCCTAACGTTGACTGTGGGAGGGAAGTACTTTTGCATGAACTTCTCTATTAACTTGTCCCATGTTGTTATTTCGTCCGGCTCCGAAGAGCTTGCCATTGCTTGGCGTCATCTCAAAGTGAATATGGAAACAAGGATAATCTGATTGCTTCGGGCGTGATTCCAGGAATCACGAATGAATTACAAGTTTCTAGGAAGAATTTGATATGAGCATGAGGGTCTTCGTCGCGGGGTCTACCAAACTATCCTACAATTTGTAGCATCTGTAACATGACAAATTTCATTTCAAACATGGTCCCGTCAGGCGTTGGATAGATGATCAAAGGGAAAAAAATCATACAACACTAGTGATGCATATTCATGCATTGGACGCGTGTTGTTGTTCACCACGAATATCAGATTTACTGCAGCATTAGTAAGCTGTTGATGCAAGTTTTGGTTATTTTGGTTGTTTGTGATTTCTCTTTGCCTTAACCTTTAACATTGATTTGATCTATTTCTTCGTCTAAAAATCTTTTCAATCTCGGGGTCATATCTGAGTTCAGAAGTGTTCTCTCCGCTCATAAAACATTTACAAGTCCAAGCTTAACTTGTAATACATCTTCAACTAAAGGTTTCTGCAAAAAGATACAAAATCCAAATTCCGTTTATCTACGTTACTAGAATCCCTGATAACGATGCCAAAAACTTGTTTGCTTATTTCTATTCTCAATAATGATGAATAAAGGTGAAGGATGATGAATGATGATGAGAATGCATGATTGTGATGGTAAATGATGAGAATATTTAATCTATTCCTTGGTATGCAAAAGATGTTATGCGTTGGATTGAAGATATGCCTGCACACCTTACTAATGCATACAAGTCTTCTTAAGAAAAATCCAAGTACAAACCTAGCGTAAGTGTCCTGGTAAATTTAAGGTCGAATGCATGGATTTTAGAGTTACTAATGCAGAGTTGGTCTTTGAATCTATTGTAGATGGTTCCTAATTACTTGATAGTTGTTGGTTATTTACACTAACTACTGGCCTCATGCAAGAGGATATAGGAGTTTAGAGAGGAAAAAATGGTCGTGGATGAATGACTTATGCGTAGGTGGTATACATTGATCTACTAAGAAGAACAACAAGCCTATACGAGCACAATGACATTGAGTATAAATCTAAGTGTATATGGGATGCATTAGAAATCTATTCTTTAATTTATGTTAAACATCTCTTGATGCGGTAGCCACACTAATCCTATCTCTAGGGTGCATGCGTTAATTACAAAGAATAGACAAAAAACATGAACAATTTTATCTTTAAAATTGCTTCATGCGTTCAACAATTAAATACTGTCTCGAGTGACTTAACTGTTTTTTCACTCTAATCAATTAATGAGGTAGATTCAAGCATAAACTTTATGCATTCATCAAGCCAGAAAGTTCACAAACACAAATAACTTAGAAAATAAATAGATGGAAGTATGGAGAATGATAAAAAATGAGATTGAATTAAAGATATAAGTTTAATATAAATACTCTTAGTTCAATTAGTGAAATGGTAAATGAAAGTGCAAATATAAAGGAAGAAGTCAAGTCATAGAGTTCAATCTCTTGTCCTCTTTGGCTTGTTTTTATTGCTTGCTTTAGCCAACTTGATGAAAAAGCTGAAGGAGATGTCCCTCTCGAGCTTCTCCCTGACAACACCTTTTTTTTTTCAATGGTGGAAGATAGTGGTCGTCCCTCCTATTCCTTGCTTGCAGACGATAGAGGTGAAGACTAACTATTTTCTAACTATCTACTATCTGATTTTCTAACTCTTTCTCTTGCAGGTAGCTTCTCCTAATATAAGCAATCACTTAGCCACTTGGTGATGTGATTTCATTACATTCCATACCCTGAGATAGCCGCTTACCACTCTACTTCTATCTGACATCGTCAATCAGATGCCCATGCCTGCAAGTTGATTATTTGATGTAGATCGTACAAGTCGAATGTATCTTCCATGCGTCGTATAGTTTGGATGCATACCCATTACAAGTTTACATAATTCATAAAATATGTTTCTTTTAAGCATATGGTAATGAGTGATCACTCTTTTTCTATAGGCAACCTGATATTCTTTTCTTTCTCCTTAGTCAAATATTACAAACTATCATGCATATCAACTCTCTAACTAGTGGGACCTTTAGGGTGACAACAAAATATACTCAACTTAATCATTCTTTTAGTTAACGTTTCTAAATTGAAGTGACTATATGCTCATGATATGGGAGACTCAAAGAGGGACATAAATAGATCATAACTCAAGATAATGTCATCCTAACTCCACAATAAGTCATCCATTATACATATTCAAGTTTCATCGTTGACAATCAGCATCAAAAGCACATAAAAAGGGACTTTCATCAAAATTTCAAAGCTTAATTTCAAAAAATTTCTTCAATTTCCAAATCAATCAAATCAACTTGCATATCCTCGTTAATTCCAAAATAACATGCATATCAGGATAAAAACAAAGCACAAAAGTATGAAGGACACCTCATCCCAAACAAAAAATTATACATTGTCCTCAATGCATGAAAAGAATAGAACAAAGAGATACAAGCCTTGGAGTGTGTAGGAGTCCATCGAAAAACTAGTAGAAAGAGTACTTCTATAATAACCAATGTTGCGTTGAAGATAAGTCGATATGCGTTAATGGTCATGCGATGGTCATGCATTGGTATGATAAGTATGGTTATGCGTTAAGTGTGTATACGATGATCATGCATTCCTATCACAAGTTTTCTTGCTCTTTCACCAAGTATAACAAGTTTGTAAGTTTTTTCGAGACGATCCGAGGTCGAACACGAGGATTGCAACTAAAAGAGGAATGTAAAGTGATGTGTTTGAGGCAAAAATAAAAATAAAAAGAGAGAAGTTGATTAACTATGCGATACTTCTACTCCTAGCTAAACAGATAGTGAGCAATTGAAGTCTACTATAAGAATAGTTTAAGACATAGCAGCTGTTAATGTGTAATAAGGTGCATGGAGAAGCAGGATTGAGGAGGAGACATCGCCAAGTCCCTAAGTTTGGTTGCAAGGGTAATCCCAGCTTGTTGCACTCATGCATCGCACACCTCTCGGTGGTCAGCTACATATGTCATATCTCTATGACGAATGCTTGATGTTGCGTTGAACATAAGGTTATTTCTATCTTTAGGAACACTTCTTACTTTGCTTAGTGAGTTCCACAACTACTTACACTCTCGGAAAGTTGGTTATAACTACTTGTTTTATTAGCAATCATAGACAAGCATTGCGATAGCCTTGTGCTAAGCAAACAAGGATTGACTCACTACACTCGTGCATCGCACACCTCTCGGTAGTCAGCTACATGTGTCATATCTCTATGACGCATGATTGAATGTGTGATGATTCTTGTGATGCGCAATTAGCTCATGGTGGTGAAGAAAAAGTGATAAAATAGAAGTAGATAATGGAAATGATGCTGAAGAAATTAGAGAGATGCATTGATTATAAATGTATTAATATCTTAACCCAAAATGTAATATAATATAGAGGTGAGAAAGAGAGGTGGAAGGCTAGATGTAGGCAATCTCTTGCTTCCATCTGATGTATGTCAAGATTGTTGGTGGTATAATGGATGGGCGATGGAGTAGAAGCTCTCGAGCTCTATCTCTAGCGAAACTCCGATCGTCAATCGGAGGTGGTTGTGGAAGTGAAGAACTCTCAGAGAAATTCTTGCTTATGCTCTCGTCTGTGATCACAGGAATTTGCTCAAGGTAGAAGGCGGATATATGAACATTGGCACCAAGGCTCTATTTTTAGAGCCTAACACTGATAACTTTGATAATTCCCGCTCTGATTAGCCACCATCACTGACGCAGTAAGTGAGAGTGTCATCATGATCTGATCGCCTGTCAGAAGATCTGCTGTGCAGCTCAGATATCCCAAGGTATGCGATCATATTCGTTTCTTCTGAAGGATCAATTCATTCCACCCACTCTTTGCGATCATACTTTTATTATGTATATCATTCTGTAGTTGCGGTAGTGCATGCGTCCTATTTTTCTTCAGTGAGATCAATGCATGCGATTAACTCGTGCGATAACTACAAAATAGACACTTTGACGCATGATAACGTATGATATGGGGTCAGCTTGGATTTTTAGTGTAAATCAACGCAAGTTTACTATTTTACATGAATTCTTAGTATTATCATCACATATTCTGCTCATCTACCCTCATTATTCTAAGTAAAAGGTTGCGATAGCTTGTATTTCTACAAGCTATCAACCAACATCCTGAAAAATACAAAAGCACATGAGTAACTCTAGTATTTTTAAAACAAAAATAAACAACCAAAAACAAAAAATGAAAATAAAGAAAGCAATAATACATGGGTTGTAATAAGTGCTTGGTTTAAAGTTTTTAGCTAGACGGGGCTCATTCATTATGCCAGATCTTAAGGTGGTTTTGTTACATCATTCACAGAATTCCATGAAATCCAAAGTTTTTGTCCACATTGGCATTCACAAAGACAATTATCCTTCAATTTAACACTAGCAGTAGATATATCATGCATATTCTCTTTATTTGTCAACTCAATATCCCCTTTATGAATAAATTTAATGTGTCATCTTTAGAAGATCTTATAGAACTAACCATATCTATTTGAACCTGCTTATTTCCTTGATTTTTCATACTCCATCTTAGAACTAGAATGATCATTCAAAGAGCTTTTATTAGGAGAAGGGAAGGGACCAACCAACTTACTTGCCACATAGTGTTCATGACTTACCTCACCAGTTTGCTTATGGTTTTATAAAGATCAAATTTTACCTCTTCATCATTGAGTCTAAAGGTTAGCTTGCCTTTTTGCACATCAATGAGAGCCCTACCGATGGCCAAGAATGGTGTCCCGATAATGATAGGAATGTTGGCATCCTTCTCCATGTCAAGCACCACAAAATCAGTTGGAAATATGAACTTGTCCACCTTGACCAATACATCTTCTACAATACTAAGGATATGCAAGAGCTCCAATATACAATTGCATAGATATTGTGGCTGGTTGCACCTCTCCAATATTGGGCTTCCTGAAAATAGATAGAAGCATTAGACTAATTGAAGCTCCTAAATCACATAATGCTTTAGTAACATAAAGATTTCCCAAATGACAAGGAATAGAAAAACTCCCTGGGTTCTTTAATTTTTTAGGCAACTTTTTGTGTAACACAACATTACATTCTTCTTAGATAAGATATCTTTGATGAATTTAGCATATTTTGGCATTTGCTCTAATGTCTCTGCAAAAGAAATGTTAATATGCAACTTCTTAAAAATATTTAGAAATTTAAAGAACCGTGAATCTATCTTCTTCTTTTGAAATCTTTGAGGAAAAGATAAAGTATTAGGGACAAAAGATGAAGAGTTAGAAGTACTCCCTGTTTTCTACTCAAAATTTTCCACCTTTTCTTGAGGTGTAAAATTCCTTTTTTCTTGCTTATGATCCATGGTGGTTTCAACCTCCTCTTCATTTGACTCATCCTTATCAATTACCATAGGCCTGTTCAAATCCTTGCCACTCTTGAGAGTTATTGTCTTGCATTCTTCTTTAGGATTTTTCTCTGGGCAATTTGGGAACTTACCTTTTTACATGGTGCTCATAGCAGTGGCTACTTGACTCATTTGCATCTCCAAATTTTGGATGGATTTGTCTTAGCTTGGTGTCCAATATGGTGTGGATTGAGCTCTCTAATGTAGAGGTTTTCTCCTTGGTTACCTTGATAAGGTCCATCATCAACTTTTCTTAGGATGACTTCTTTTCAGCTTGAGAAAAACCTAGAAGGGTCAAAACATTCCTGTTATTTGCATTGGATTCATGATTTCTGAAACCTGGGTGGTAATGTATGGAAACTTTTTTTGGCCTCTATATTGTGCTCTATCCACATAATCAACTGTCTCAATATTTTGTGTGTCCCAAAGTTGTTGAGTTTCAGCTGCCTTAGCTGCTAGAGAGGCTAAGGATAATGAATTATGTACTTGACTGCCTCTGGGCCATTTATTCAAAGCATTAGTAATTGTGGTCAATTGAGCTTTAATAGCACTTACCTCATCAACTTCATATAGTCCTGCTACTTTGTTGGTAGAAGCCCTTTCACTTAGCCAATTATATATCTTGTTGCGGTCATGTCTTGTAGAATAGTATAGGCCTCTCTAGCAGTCTTTGAGAAAATAGGTCCCTTAGAAGTAGCATCTAAAATTGCTTTAGTGTTGTCATTTAATCCATCATAGAAAAATTAAATTTGCAACATGGCACTTCCTAATGAGATATTTGTATGTTTCCAAATATTCAAATAATTTCCCATTAGGTTGTTGAAAAAAAAAAAAAAAAACAATTCCTGACCTTAATTTAGAAGACTTAGTAGGAGAAAAGTATTTGTTCAAAAATGCTTGAGCTAGCTCCTCCCAAGTGGTGATGCTATTTAAAGGTATCACTCTAGTCAATCCTTAGCTCTATCCTGTAAAGAAAAAGGAAACAGTCTTAATATTATAGCATCATTAGTAACTCCATTGATCTTGATTGTTCCACAAATTTAAGAAAAGATCTAAGATGCTTATGGGGATCTTCAATTGGGCATCCTCTAAAAGCGCTCTTCCAAGCAATTTGAATCAGCACCGATTGCAACTCAAAGTTGTTTGTGTTGGGATTATGCCCTAAACTCTCGTGTTCTATAGTTTGTAAACACAGTTTTGAACAAACGCTTGTGATGTATAATATATGATATTTTCTTCACTTATTGTCTATGAACATTGGATGTTTTGTTTGCTTTACCACAAACCAATAAACTAAAATCCCTAGTTTTCATTTGTAACTTAAGCATGTATGTTGAGACATACAAGTGCATCATGTCTTAACTGATAACCAAAATGGTCTGTAGTATACGAATATAGGAAGGAAACCTTATCCTGGTAACGCTACTGATGCGACCTGCTTTGTAGAAACTTACAAGTGTTGTGACTTACTACAGATGGTCTGATCCTGATCATTCATGTGGGAACATGCGAGCGGGGGCATCCTATACAAAGGAGTTTGTATAAGACCAGACCACGAAGTGTTAACGTCTCGTTATATTACACCGTTCATGACAGAGACTTCACTTCACTAGGATGACCATAGGTATCATGACCTTAATCCTGAGTAAGTTGGGAACTCCTTCCTTTGAGGGCAGTCCTTTGATTTGCATGAGTGCGAGTGGCCAAATCGCCGACTCACCACTTTAGGGATTCGTCTAATTTGGGAGCTGGGAACTCAGGTGCACAAGATGGAATTCACTCCTTCTCCGAAGCAGGGGTAAGTAGATAGATTGCTCGCTTAAGGGTTGATTCCGGGGCTTGAACGATGTGGCACCACACACATTCTCATGGCCCGAGAGGCATCCACACATAGTAGGATTATGTTGTATTCTTCATTAGAGGAATCAGTGGTACTTAAAGAGTTAGATGTAACTACAGGGGTAAAACGGTAAATTGGTCTAGCTGTACTTATGAGCATCTGTGAAGGGTTATCGTACTGTTGATTGGTTATATTCGATGGGCACAAAAATATATCTGTGGTAAGAAGAGTGCAGTTGTCAATCTTTAGTGGAATGTTTGGTAGTTAACGAATGGTGGATCTTGTAAGAGTATATCAGCATGCAGCAAAAGCAACAAGGATCAATAAGCACTCTAATTCATTAATTTTGGCAGTAACTAAAGCATGCTCGTCAACTACAAGAGGGTTTGAACTTATACCTTTGTAGAACTCCTTAAGATCTTGATTATCAGCTGTAATCTTCTCCGAAATTTGTTGTGAACCATCTCAAGATCTTCCCTACTATACTCTTGGAGCTTTAGAATGAGTTGTGGGACTGAAAAATAACTTGAACGAAAGGAAACTTGGAGAGAAGCTCACTGCTACAACCCACTTGAAGAATAATTTCTTCAACCCGAATTTTTCTGTAAAAACTCTTTGAATGCATGCCCCAATTCCACTCAAATCTTCTTTATTTATTGTAGGCTATCATGCAAAGAAGATAACTACGTGAGATGCAGCTCATGCTTGGAGTTATTGAAGCCTAACTTAGTGGGTTTTGTGTGAGCAAGTTGAAGATGATAATGGAAAAGACCATATTTCCATTTTGTGTCATTTTTCAAAAACTAAATGATTTCTAAAAATCAATTTGATTTTAAAATTAAAAATATTATTAATTTTGTAAAATTAATTTCAGAAATTAATTTTCATAAATTATTTTTGTAAAATTAATTTCATAAATTAATTTTCTATTAAAATTAATAAATAATTATTTAAATAATTCAATTAATTCTAATTATTTAATATCAACTCATTATACACAAATCTTAAATTAATTAAATATTAAATTAATTTTACACAAATTCACCTTCATAAATTTAAATCATATTTAAATATAAATTATATTATTCCATTTAATTCTAATTTGAAGGTTTCAAATTTATTTATCATACTACTCTAAAGCTAATCCATTTACGAGATAGTAGGGGAACCTTGCGGACCTACAGATCATGGGCTCCAATGATCCGAGATTAATTGGCTAAACTCATTATACTGAATTAACCCTCATTCATTAACTAATGGGTCACTCCACAGAAGCCCATAATTGAACTCCCCTTACTGTAGATATATTATGTCCACTTCATATAACCATGATCAGTAAGTCGATCCTTCACAGGTTGTTCATAATCACAACTGGGTCAAGTTCACCGTTTTACCCCTGTGAATACATCTCGTTCCTTAAGTTCCCACTGACCCTCTAATGAACAATTTGATTCATAATACTTATGAATCAAGTCATTCTCTTATCATGAGAAGGCGGGGCCTCGATTGTTCAAGACTTGGGATCAGTACTTAAGAGAACAACCTATCTGCTAACCCTAAATTGGGTAGGAGTGAATTCCATCTTGTAGAGCTATGTCCCCAGTTATTCATCTGGTCTTATCCCAAAATGGAAGGCTTATTGAGCAGTGCTATTGGACTACTCTCAGTCATGCAGATCAAAGGATAATCCCGAACAAACAGGAGTTCATAGCTAGCTCAGGATTAAGATCGAGTTAACCTAGGTTACTTAAAATGAAATAGTTAGTTTTAATAGTAAACGGTCGTTATAAAGGAAAATGACAATTTTGTGGTCCAATCTATATGCAAACTCATTGCATAGGATGCCCCCACTCACATGTCTCTACATGAATGATCTGTGGATCACATCATTTGTATTACCTACAAAATGGCCGCATCCAATAGTGTTCCTAGAATGAGATACCCAATTTCATCCATATACTTATTAAACCATTTAGGCTATATACTATTAACTTGATCCTGTTTATATCACCACATAAAATTAAAGTATTCACACTATAGCCATGGATATGTTTATTGATTTTCATAATAGAATGAAAAATCAACAACTTTATTGAATAAGTTACTCAATAATATTTTATTGATAAATAGAATGTTTAACACGAACTGCGAGTTTTAGGACATTCCCAACAATCTCCCACTTGGACTAAAACTTCAGTGAGAACAAATATATACAATACAATGTTGAGAGACATAAAGGAAAAATACAATAAACTAGGGTATCTTTAATACCATAGATATTCTCCCACTTGCTCTAGGTTACATCACTCGGAGTCCTAGTCCAACTAGGTGGTCCTTGAACACTTTAGCTGAGAGGGCCTTTGTAAATGGATTTGCAAGGTTGTCTTCAGAGGCTATCTTTGTGACGATCACATCTCCTCGGTATACGATCTCTCTGATGAGATGGTACTTTCTCTCAATATGTTTTCCACGTTTGTGACTCCTTAGTTCTTTCGAGTTGGCAACAGGACCACTATTGTCATAATACAGTGTGATAAGTAGGTGCATATTTGGAACCAGTTCCAAATCAGTCAAGAATTTGCGTAACCAAACTGCTTCTTTAGCAACGTCACATGCAACCACGTATTCTGCTTCCATTATGGAGTCAGTGATACAACTTTGCTTAATGCTTCTCCAAACTATAGCTCCTCCATTGAGAGTGAAAACTAATCCTGAAGTAGATTTTCTTGAATCTACGTCAGTCTGGAAATCAGAATCAGTGTATCTTGTGAGGATCAAATCCTTAGGTCCATACACAAGCATATAGTCCCTCGTTCTCCTTAGATACTTAAGAATGTTTTCGACAGCAGTCCAATGACTATGTCCCGGATTGGATTGGAATCTGCTGACGATTCCAACTGCAAAGCATATGTCAGGGCGTGTACATAACATTGCGTACATCAAACTCCCAACTGCAAATGCGTATGGAATTCTTGTCATTTCCTCAACATCTTGAGGTGTCTTAGCAGACTGTCCGTTTGACAAATAAATTCCATGTCCAAAAGGTAACATACCTCTTTTGAAATTTTGCATATTATATTTTGGCAACATCTTGTCAATATAAGATGCCTGAGATAGTGCTAGTGTTCTATTCTTTCGATTCTGAAAGATCTGTATTCCTAGAACGTATCGAGGATCACCCAAATCTTTCATTTGAGTGTTGCTAACCATCTCTTTATGTTGGCAAGGAAACTTTTCTCATTCCCAATGAGCAAGATATCATCAATATAAATAACTAAAAATGCTACAGTCTTGTTTACTATCTTCTTGTATACACAAGGTTTGTCAACATTCTGTTCAAAGCCATAAGATTTGATCGCAGTATCAAATCTTATATTCCAGGATCTTGAAGCTTGTTTTAATCCAAAAATGGATCGTTTTAGCTTACAGACTATGGTTAATGTATTGCAAATGATGTGTTATTAAACCATAAGTTAATGAATATAATATGATTATATTTATTATTTTTAATTGGACAATTAAAGGATAATTGTGCCCAATTTCTCTGTAACCGTGTGATAGTGGGAGGTTTCATGCAGTTTGTAACTAAAGAATAAAATGAAAATTGTTTTCATTTTTCAAAGAGATCAGAGAATTCGCTCACGAGTTGTATACTATCTATCACATAGCAAACCGATAGCCTACACAATAACTCAACATTTATACATGATCATATACATGCACGCTTCTTTCTAAATGATCGCATAGGATTTACTAAACGATCGTCTAGCTCTTTCCTAAATGATCACGTGCCTGAGCGTTTACTAAACAATCGTCTATATGATCGCAACTATTTACTAAATGATCGTGTACCGTTTCTTAAACGATCAAACATTGTCTATACGATAGACCCGATATTCTCCCACTTGCTTGGTCGTGGTATATGATCTTCGTTTCCTCATTCCCTCTGTCAAATCCAACAGAGCCCACACCTCCTAGATTCTCACACCGAGAATACCGAAGGTTCTAAGTAGTGGTGTCATCCCCATTGCTGTGTTCGTGTGGAGGCCATTTGTGGGTAGACGATGGTGATTTGGTGAACGATTTGCTTGGCTGTTTCAGCGAGAGCGAGAGGAGCAGTTCGTTGGACGAGAGCAAGTTTTTGGTGAAGAAGAGTTCTTCAACTGGTACGCATTTCTTGTTCTCTTGTTGTTTAAGTTTGAAAGGATACCAGTAATTTGTTGTATATTGCATATCTGTTATGTTAGAATGTAAATGTGGTACCTCTGTCACAATGAGTTTGGAACGATCCGCTTCTGCTCAGAGGTACTATTTGATAAGAGTTCCTTCAGTTTGCAATAGCATTCACGATTCTAGGTTGGTTTGGAATAATCCCTAATTTCCTTCTCCGCTTCTTCGGCCATCTTTTCTTTTACTTCTTGCTTATTCCTAAGATTTCTCCTCAAAGTATGTTCGATTTCAGAATCAAAAGGCAAAAGAGTAGTGTCCTTATCACGATGTATGTACAAGAGAAAACTCCAAACAAGATTAGAACACAAATAACCCTTAGTTTAGAATATCTCTAATTCTTGAATATTAAACAAAAACTATTATTTTAAACCCCAACAATGGCGTAAAAACTTGATGCAAGCATGGAAGTGCACGTGGTCAAATTATAATATAGTGAAATGACTTTAGAAGTTGAGTATCATCCTCAAAGATCAAATTAATAATTATTGTTCATCTATTTGAGAATTGATCACTTTTAGCTAAGGAAATAAAATCGAATGTTGAACAATTGAGAGTTTTGTCAATGAGTGCTATTTCCAACGCTTCTGCACAAATCCGACCACAACCAAGGTTTTTCCCTTTTATGCAAGCATGCAAACGCACGTGGTCAAGTTATAATATAGTGAAATGAATTTAAAAGCCGAGTATCGTTCTCAGAGATCAAATTAACAATTATTGTTTATCTATTTAAGAATTGAATCAATTTTAGCTAAGGAAATAAAATTGAATGTTGAAGAATTGTGAAAACTAAATAAACTTGGGAAACTAAAGATGAATTTCAGAGTAGAAGTGTTCTAGGATGTTAATCCATCAATTACTTCATTAAGATTTTTTTAGTCAATTCATGGAATTATGTCTAACAATATACTTAGGTTTAGAAACTTAAATCAATATTACTTCCTCTAAAGAATAACCTATTCTTTGTACAAGAACTAAGCCCTTTAATAGCCTTTCTTTATATCCTTTTATTAATTGTACTATAGAAGAGAGGGGGGAAACTCAAAAGCAAAGAAAAAAAAAAGGGGGAAAGCTCAAATTGAGAAAATAAAAAAGAAGACGTGAGCGCAAATATTTGAAAACTGAAATTGTGCCCTTATTTCCCTCAATTAGGGGTGTTAAAAAAACCCGATGACCCGAAAAAATCGATCAACCCAACCCAACTCGTACGGTTTGGATTGGGTTATTAACTCATTTAGGTTGGGTTGGGTTCAAATAAATGAAAATTTTATGGGTTGGGTTGGTTTATGGGTTCACCTAATATAACCTGAACCAACCCGAATTTATTATTAACTTAAAAAAAATATATTTTTTTTGTTACTTATAACACAATTATTTATACATATATTGATTTAATTTTATTTAATTTCAATATTTTTTGAATAATTTATTCTTCAACAACTCTTATAAGTAGTTCCTTTGCACTTTAGAAAGAAACTTTTTACTATATAAATTGAAATTGAGTAGTTCATCTTAATTCAATATATGAAAATAATTAAATTAGATTTTTACATATTTACGTTTTACTTCTTTTTAGAACAAAATTCTAAATAAATGACCCAATTAACCCGAACCAACACAACCCAAATATTTCATGGTTGGGTTGGGTTGGATTCATTTTTTAATAAGGGTTATTTGGGTTGTAACAATTGGATTGAGTCTAAAAAGTCTTTCAATCCAACCCATGAACACCTCTACCCTCAACACCTCTCACTCTCATTAGATAGTTCCATCTCTCCCATTAGTTCCCCATAGTTTAGCGACCGCAATCGTGATGCCCATGGTGTTCCGACCGCCAACTGATGCAGTCATACAACGCCGTCCACCGCCCTGTGCACTTCATTCAACTCGTTCTATTCGCAAGTCTACGAGATTTTTCTTTACAACAATGTGGTCAGTGAATTTATGGCTTGTTTCAATTTTGATTTTTTTCCCACCTCTAATCACTTGGCTTTAAACATGGTTATTTCAATATTTTGGCTTTCAAATTTCTTCCTCATTTCTTCTTTTCATATTTATTGCCCTAATCTCCAATTTCTCTCTAATCTCTTCTCCACGACGCTACTACCTCCCATTTTCTGTTCTAAAAAAATTTGTTGTGTCTTTATGTTCTAAATTTATTTCTTGATGTTTCAATCCCTAATGGGGTTCTCTTGTTAGCATAAATTCTTTATATCTATATTGAATAGATAAGCCATAGGATCATTCATGTCAAATTGTCAAGAATAACACACCGGATTCCATGCAAAATTGATAATAGCTTCAAGATGATGATGGATGACTATGGTCTTCCTCAACCAAAACTCCGAATGCCCTTAGTGGGGTCTCTCTCTAGATGGGATTTAAGAAAGACTGAGTGCTTATTGTTTTGGTATATCGGGGACCATAGCCCTAAGGTCTCTTTATATACTAGTTCAATTAGGGTTCCCATTAAACCCTAATTAACTAGGAATGAGCTTCTACCCATTAAGTCCATACTCAATTAGGAATCTAGGGCCTTAATTAATTAGATCACATAATAGGAACCAATCTAATAAAATAACCCAATGTGATAAATTATTAATCCACATACATAGCCCATACTTTAAACATATTATTATTTAAATATGTCTAACAATCCCCCACTTGGGCTATGTCTATGTACCTAATATAATTAAATCACATAAACCTTAAGCGCGCATAAACATGTTATTTCAATAATAGAATTCCCTTTTAGTTCAATCTGGTCCATCTTCTATATTAGCATGGAATCAAGGCGGCTGTCGTCACTACCCTTGTAACTAAACCTTCCTTGATCACCAATTCCAATACATTCAATGACATAGATCAAATATGGATGGATAGCATAGAAACTACATGCAAAGTGATCTGGATCATGCCTGTTTCCAACTGGTCTAAATTCCTTAATGAGATCATTCTAAAAAAAAACTTTATGCTAAATTGCATGCATGATAAACAAGTTCAGATAATAAAACATAAACCATCAACTTTATTCTATATAGAAAATAAATAAAATAGGTCAAAGAACATCCTCAATAACAAACTCCCACTCAACCATGGAATCAGAAAAATGACTAACACCCATGTGAGCAACATGCTCATGAAAAACTTTAGGTGGTCTTTAGTTAATGGATCTGCCACCATAGAGTTTGTTCCTATGTGTTCTATCGAAATTTGACCATTCTAAACTCTTTCTTTAACAACCAGAAACTTCACATTTACATGCTTTGACTTCGTATTGTTTTTGTTGTTGTTGGAATACATCACAGCCGACTTATTATCACAAAATAATTTTAGTGGTCTTTCTATGCCAACCATTATCCGCAGCCCAGTGACAAAATTTCGCAACCATATTCCATGATTGGATGCCTCATAACATGCTATAAACTCCACAGCCATGGTAGAAGAAGCCATAAGTGTTTGTTCAACACTTTTCCAGGATACAGCTCCTCCAGTCAACATGAAGATATAGCCTGAAGTGGATCGCAAGTGTCTTGACATCCAGCATAATCAAAATCAGAATACCCAATGATCTTTAAAACTTTTGATCTCCGATAAGTGAGTATATAATCTTTTGTTCTATGTAAATACCTCATAACCCGTTTGGCTGCTTTCCAATGATCCATCCTCGGGTTACTCAAATATCTGCCTAACAATCTAACTATGAACGCAATATCTACATACTTGAGCATACATTAGACTTCCAATAGCCGATGCATAGGGAACCTTCTGCATCTCCTTAGTCTTGCGTGTGGTCTTGGGGCATTGACCTAAATGAAATTTATCACTTTTAGCGATCGGGGTATCTCCCGACGCACAGTCTTTCATGCCAAATCTACTCAAGATCTTTTCAATGTAGTTCTTTTGTAAAAATCTCAAAATACCTTGAGAACGATCTCGCAGTATTTCAATTCCTAATACAAAAGAAGTATCACCAAGATCCTTCATCTTAAAATTTCTTTTGAGAAATCTCTTAGTGTCATGCAATAAACCTACATCATTACTAGCTATGAGTATGTCATCAACATATAATACCAGAAAGATTGATTTACTCCCACTGAACTTGTGATATACACAATCTTCCACAATGTTCACCTAAAAAACAAATGAGGTTATCACTTCATGGAATTTGTGATACCATTGACGAGAGGCTTGCTTGAGACCGTAGATGGATTTCTTTAATTTGCACACCATAGACTTTGAAATATCAGACATAAAGTTTTCTTGTTGCACCATATAAATCATCTCATCAATGTTCCCATTGCGAAACACAGTTTTACATCTATCTTGTGTAGCTCTAAATCAAAGTGAGCTACCAGTGCCATGATTACCCTAAAAGAGGCTTTCGATGAAACCGGAGAGAAAGTCTCTTTATAATCAATGCCTTCTTTTTGAGTAAAACCCTTTGCAACAAGATGAGCCTTATATCTTTCGATATTGCCATGTGAATCCCTTTTGGTTTTAAATATCTATTTACAACCTATGGGTTTCACTCTTGATGGCAGTTCGACAAGTTCCCAAACGTCATTGTCTTTCATGGATTTTATTTCCTTTTCCATAGCACTTATCCACTTTTGAGAGTTTGAACATTGTAAAGCTTGTTGGAAGTTGATTGGATCATCTTCCATTACGCCCACATCATCCTGATGTTCTTGAAGAAACACAATATAATCATCTGGAATTGCACTTCTTCTTTCTCTAGTTCTTAGTGGCACTTCTTGAGGTTGTTGAGTTTGAACTTCAGGTTCAACAACAAGGACTTCAATGTTTTCTTGTTCTATAATTGGTTCAATAATGAAGTCAGAAATTGGAGCCTGAACATCATTTATAATCACATGAGGAAAAGAAACCAACTCCTTTTTTAAGACAACTTTCCTTATGTTATCTTCCCCCCCCCCCCTAAACTCAACATCCTCAAGGAATCTAGCATTTCCTGTCTCAAACAATGATCTAGAAGTGGGATCATAAAACTTGAAACCCCGAGAGTGCTCAAAATATCCAACAAAATAGCAGCTAATAGTTCTTGAGTCCAATTTTCTTTCATTAGGCTTATAAGGCCTAGCCTTAGCTAGACAACCCCATATGTGAAGATGCCAATACTAGGCTTCTTTCCTGTCCACAACTCATAATGGGTTTTGGCTATTGCTTTACTAGGTACCCTATTAAGGATATATGTTGCAGTCTTTAGTGCCTCACCCCAAAGGGATTTTGGTAGAGAAGAATGACTAATCATACTTCTTACCATATCCTTAAGTGTTCTATTTCGCCTTTCGCTACACCATTCATGCTGGGTTTGCCTGACATAGTGTATTGCGGGATGATTCCACATTCCTCTAGGTATTTAGCAAAGGGCCCTGGACATTGTTCACCTGATCCATCATATCTACCGTAATATTCACCACCACGATCAGATTTGACAGCCTTAATTTTCTTTCCAAGTTGAAGTTCAACTTCAGCTTTGAAAGACTTGAAAACGTCCAAGGATTGAGACTTCTCATCAATTAAATATAGGTACCCATATCTTGAATAGTCGTCTATGAACATAATAAAATATTTGTCCATTCCAAGAGGTCGTAGGGAATGGACCACAAATGTCTGTATGTATTAGTTCTAAAACGTCTGAGCATTTGTTGACACCTAATTTTCTTATGTTTGTCTGTTTTCCCTTAATACATTCCACACAAATGTTGAAGTTACTTAAATCAAGGGAATCAAGAATTCCATCTGACACAAGTCTCTAAATTCTCTGTTTAGTGATGTGACCAAAACGCTTGTGTCATAACATAGCAGAATTCTCATTTAATTTACGCTTTGTACCACATGAATTAGAAACAGGATCTTGTTAAATTGAAGCAAAAGAATCAAGCATATATAGATTATCAATTAAAGAACCGGTACCAATAAGCTTAGAATCTTGAAAAAGACTAACTTTATTATTTCCAAAAGAACAAGAAAAAACCAAATTTGTCCAAACTAGAAATAGAAACTAAATTTTGTCTAAATGACGGTACAACAAAAGTCTCATTCAGATCCAAATAATAACCAATTTTTAAAAATAATCTAAAATTTCCAATAGCTTCAACTGGAATTGCTTTGGCATCACCCACATAGATGAATCTTTCAGCATCACTTGGCGACCGGCTCCACAGGCAACCCTGCATTGATATACTTATATGAGTAGTAGCACCAAAATCTATCCACCAAGTATCTATAGGTACATAAGCTAAATTAACTTCAGAACAAACCAAAGTAAGAAGTTTACCCTTCTTTACACGCCACTTGGCATACTTGGGACAATCTTTTTTGAAGTGACCTTTCTTTTTTCAGAAAAAACAAGGATTTTCAGTAGCTTGTTTCTTATTTTTATTCTGCTGAGATGTCCCTTCTGCAACATCCACAATTCTTCTTTTCTTCTTATCACGAGAGCCTATTGCCAAATGAGCACTTTCTGTCCTTTCTCTCTTAATCCTATCTTCTTCTTGCACACATTGTGAGATAAGCTCATTAATACTCCATTTATCTTTCTGAGTATTATAGCTTATCTTTAACTGAGTGAATTGTGTAGGACGAGAGATAAGTACCAGATGCACGAGTAAATTTTCATTTATCTCGATATCAAGTGCCTTTAATTTACCTGCGAGATTGGACATTTCCATAATGTACTCCCTTATGTTTCCATTGCCCTTATACCTCATAGAAGTTAAAGAAGTAAAAAAACTACTTACTTCCCCTTTCTCATTTTTAGCAAAATATTTCTCAATTTGAGCAAGGAACTTATTGGCATTTTCACTTTCCGTGATAGAGCCTCGAAAAGATTCCGGAATAGAGTGCCTAATGATCATCAGACACATGCGATTGATCGTTCCCACTTCTCTATATTAGCCGTATTCGATTGTTCCTCAGTAGAAGTAGGTTTATCGGTCCTTAATGCAAGGTCCAAATCCATACACCCAAGAAGTATCTCTAGGCTTTCTTTCCAAATCTTGAAATTCGATCCATTCAACTTAGGGATTGAACTTAGATTTCCAGATATTTGAGTAAGACCAACTGAAACAATAAACAACAAAACATATGCTCACAATTAAAATATAACAAAATAATTTCACATATGTGGTGGACCCCTTTAACAAGATACCTAGCACAACATTGATGTCCAGCCTTTGGGCAAAAAACACCAACTGTACATGGTACTCTCAACGTGGTAATCAAAATACTGACAATTAACTCTGTAAAAAAAAAAAAAATAGCCTTTATTTGGACCGACTACTTTTCACACACATCAATCCTTATAATTGCCACATACTCATTACCACATGCATACCCACAATTTGGCCTTTCGGCTGATAATTATCCGCATAAATTCATGAATATGCACATCTTATATTTCATAATTAAAACGATCTAAATAATAGAGGCTACTTTGGTAACATATTATTTTTGACCAATTCAATCTAAAATATAAGATACAATAATATAACAATATTATTGTACAAAAAATAAAGGAGGAAGAACACCAAATAGTCTTTTACAAAATTCACTTAATAATTGCATACACATAATACAATTAAAGTAACATAAACATGTGAATATCACAAAAACAATCAAATTGTAGATTTTAAATTCACTAAATTAATTCACTTATCAATCAAGAACTAAGAACCCTTTTCAAGAATTTCACCAAGTTATTAATCAATAAAACTTAGAAACGCGGTAAGAAGTTCAATCAGCAATTAATCCAAATAGTTGAAAAATTCAATATTATTAAACTATTAAAAAATAAATTCACTAAATTCAATCAGTTTTTTTTTTTTTTTAACTGAAAAGTTATGTTAATACTTAATTGATGAATATGAGTTTCAAAAAAAAAAAAAAAAAAAGCGACAACATTAACTTTTCCATTATTAATCAAATTTAAAATCAAATGCATAAAGTCATCCTTTAAGAATTAAAGAAAAAAAACTGATAATTAAAACCAAGAACCACCGGCAAGACTTTAATCGGTAATTGACCGATACCTTTGCCCAACGGCAACTCCAGTCAGTCATTAACCGAAAGTCTTGATGGGTAAAACTTACAGCAACTAAATACCTAACTCCTTCGATCGGTCTTTTAACTTTTTTCCAATAGATTTCATCACATTGGTGGACTTTTGTCAAGAATGTTGAACTGAACATCCTTAATTTTGACAATAATAGAACTAAGGTTTTTTTTTCCTTAAAAAAAACTTTAGGAAACCACGTTCAATCAAAATAATCAACAAAAAAAAATTCACTTAGCCACTAGCACATCATTCATAATCGGTGATGGTATGCCAAATACCACAGACAAGAATATGGGTTGCAAGAACACATATTGCCAAAGAAAAAAAAATGACCACCGAGATTTCCATCCTACGTCGATGAATTTACAACGCTGCTATAGTAAGCCGACCATTTTTTTTTTTTAAATTCTTTAAATTTTTTACTGAAACCAAAATTTAATCAACAATGCCAATGGAAAATGCATAAACTAACAATCCAACATGAAATTCATGCTCTGATACCACTTGTTAGCATAAATTCTTTATATCTATATTGAATAGATAAACCCTAGGATCATTCATGTCAAATTGTCAAGAAATAACATATCGGATTCCATTGTAAAATTGATGATAGCTTCAAGATGATGATGGATGACTATGGTCTTCCTCAACCAAAACTCCAAATGCCCTTAGTGGGATCTCTCTCTAGATGGGATTCAAGAAAGACTGACGGTATATCGGGGACCATAGCTCTAAGGTGTCATTATATACTAGTTCAATTAAGGTTTCCATTAAACCCTAATTAACTAGGAATGGGCTTCTACCATTAAGTACAATTACTCAATTAGGAATCTAGGATCTTAATTAATTAGATCCCATAATAGGGCCCAATCTAATAAAATAACTCAATAAATTATTAATCCACATACATAGCCCATACTTTAATTAAACATATTATTATTTAAATATGTCAACATCTCTCTCCCTCATCTCACCTCGAGTCAAGTGGGGTCCATTGGGTTCATTTGTTGGCATATTCACATCGCACAACTCTCTCTCTCCCACTATGTAGTCTCTTCCTTTGACAAATCTCCTGCTTGCTTGATGAAATCAGAATTAGAGTTTTGCAACCAATGTTTAATGTGCTTAATTGTTAGATTCATGAGAAGTTTAGTTGGGTTCCTAAGTTTTGGCAAGTTTTTTTTTTAATTTCTTTTTTGTGTTTTGATGA
Source organism: Benincasa hispida (assembly GCF_027475165.1). NCBI lineage: Eukaryota > Viridiplantae > Streptophyta > Magnoliopsida > Cucurbitales > Cucurbitaceae > Benincasa > Benincasa hispida. The sequence goes on along the minus strand of NC_143478.1, from coordinate 44,852,280 downwards.
ATTTAGTTTGGGTTCAGGTTTTTTTTAGGTAAGATTAATTGTTAGGTAAGTGAAGTCTTGATGAGTTTAATTGTTTGTGTTAGTTTGGTGAGTTTAATTGTTGTTATGTTTATAAAACTTAATGTTTACTAGAGTTTTGTACCTATATTTATTAATTATTACTATAGCAAAATCTCAAAGTTTGGATGAGAAACTTTTCATGGGCTTTTAATGTGGTGGTTGTTTATTTTAAAGTTTTTTTTTTTTTTTTTTTTTTTTTTTTTTTTTTAATTATGAGCTTTTTTTTCTATGAAAAGAAGCATGGTTGTAGGGAATTTTCAGGGGAGTGGTAAGCATTCTTAATTTTCTAATTTATTCTTATATATCACTTTCAATCCTATTTTTGCATTAGATAGTCTGTACTCTACATATATTTTCTCTTATTAATCTTCTATATACTTATTTACTTATATGGTAATATGTAGCTATGACAGTAGAAATTTCTTGCGTTTTTTGTTCATGTCTTCACAGTTGGAGAGTACTCAGGGTGTAGTAAGTTTAAGTTTGCTACAATAAGATTGGTGCTTTTGTTGATCTGTTTGATTAAATGAAAAGTTTTGTCTCATGTGTTACAGTGATATGTTTGATTTAAGTTTTCAGCCTCAATTTAAATTGAGTAGTCTCATTTTTCTTAAATGATCTATACCTCATTATTTCTTTCGATCTGAATCAACAATACTCAAGGAATGATTTTCTTATAAATTTGAATGAGTTTCTTATAAATTGAAACATTGTAGAGACTACATAAGAAAAGTGTGCAAATCTTTAAGCCCAACTACAACAAAAAAAAAAAAAAAAAAATTTCACTCACTCCTTGGTAGTAAAAAAGAAGGTTAATCTCAAATTAATTTAGTCATTTATGATTGTTTGTTGATTTTTGCATTTTTTTATATACTATGGTGGTAGAGTTGAGATGTTGTAGTTTCGTTGGTTGAGTTATGGTGTTAGGGCATGTTGTCCATGTTTCTTAAATTTTCTTAATAATCTAGACCTCTTCTTCACTTATTCCAATCAAAGTCATGCACCAAACACAACTTCATCTCTTCAATTACTTCTCAAGTTGGGTCTACATATATGTTTAACGTTCAAAGGTTGAATGAACGGATTCTTTCATAGTATGTTTAAAAGATTGGTTGTAAGGCTTAGAGTTCTTTCATAGAATTCTTCCACACACGTTCTTGATGTGCTATCTTATAGTTTTTAAGCTCTATGGTTTCCATGATGTTAATTTGGCTTTGTTCGTTGAATTCGTGATGCGAGCTTAGAAGTATATTGTATAAGGTAATTGGAAAAATAAGTGTAAATGTGAGTAATGCGTTGATGTGTTAATGATGCGTTAGTGACGTGTGAAGGGATGCTGACACTCCTCTTTATGCGTTCAAGTTTTCCTGAATCAGATCCAAGTATAAATCCAACTTAGGTTCCTGGTAAGTCCAGGATCGAACTCAGGGATTCAGATTAAAGCTAACGCAGGGCTTGCATTGTAGCTGATGTAGAAGTATCCTAAGTGAATGCGGAATGAATTATTTACATAGTTTGCTATGTGCATGCAAGAAGATACAAAAAGATCAAGTAGAAAACAAGGGGTCGTGTGAAAATGGAGTCTAGTGCTAGGGATATGCGCCGATCTAAGTGAGATGTACACGTACAAGAATATGATGCGGATGAAATGACTTGCTTATCTCCGTTTATGCATTAGATTTTTGCTTACTTTCTATTCAGCACTTCTCAATGCAAATGTCATACAATTCCTTATCTCTAGGATGTATGCGTTAGTCACATAATGCAATAAAACACTAGTGCGTCTATCTCTAGATGTACCAAGCGTTTCTAACTTAATGCTTGCTTGCTTATTCTCTCGAATAATTCAAGCTAAAGTAGCTTTTACCAAGTGATTCAGTTGGCTTAGGCGTTTGGAAATGTATTTTGCATGAAGTTATAGATGCATCTAACGTAAAGCAAGAAATAAACAGTGGCGAAGTGAAGTAGATCAAATATGTGAATTCATAAAGAAACCGATGGTCTTTACAAGATCAATACTCAATTAAATAAGATGAAGAGAATTATAATTCGGATGAAAAGAAAGGAGTCAAGCTGCAGAGTAAAATCTCTTGTCTTCTTTGGCTCAATTCAAATTCGTGTAAAACCAACTTGTAGAAGAAATGGAAGAAAATTCTCTCTCGAGCTCAGCTTTCTCCACTCCTTGATCAATGGTGGGGGTGGTTCTCTTCCTTCTTGTGTTCTTCTTGTCACAGCAATACAACTCTGTCTCTAAATTTCAGAATTATACAATTTGAGCTAAGATCCTCTCATCTGGTGGGATTTCTTCTATTTATAGGCGTTGTTCTTCACCAACTTGATGATGGGGCAACATTAAATTCCATACCCTGGTCAGCCGCCTGACACTCAGATACTTTTCAGACGCTGCCAGCTACAGATGCTCATGCTTGCAAGTGGTGATTTGACACAAACAGCCTGAATCAATGAATCTTTCATGCGTTGAAACCCCTCCGACACATGCCTATACGTTGACATTGCCTGCGACACTTGGAATCTTTGTTGAAATCCTGCAATATTATGCGTTAGTGCTGCAGTATTTCAGTAATAAACACTCTTTTGCATGAGTTGGATAGTGTTTGAATAATTTCATGCGTTTTCTCTAAGAATGATGAGATTTTATCATTAAAGACCCTAATTTTTCCAACTTTTGAGTGACAATAACTTGTATTTCTACAAGTTATCATACCCCCAAATTTGAACAATGCTTGTCCTCGAGCATTCCACAAATAATTCCTTGTTATCTCTATTGTCTTAAGTGTGCAGGTTTCACCTCTCATCATATTCACTTATAAGCTTGAGACTGGTGTTTGGAAAATGTAACGCAGGTTGATTCTTTTCTAAAAGGAAGAATGTTTTATTTCAAGTGCAGCAAGCCTTTTGTCAACAACTCCTTTCGCTCCTCAAAACATTTTCATTTTTTCTAAACCAGCAATGCGTTAGATATTTTTCTTTTTAAAACAGGATGCAGGTAAGAAAATATGAATTTTGGATCACCCATGCGTTATTCCAGATATCCCATTTTCGTTTTGGCTTGCTCCCACGGGTGTCATGCGAGTATCTAACTACGGGAGAGAGCCCTTCACAACTAAACTCATATCTAAGCATGTATGTGTTTCAAGATACAATTTCTTTAAACTAGATAGCGAAGTTTTGGGATGCATTGGTCTAAGAGACTTAACTTCGTTTTGGCTTGCCCCCACGGATGTCATGCGAGCATCCAACTATGGCTAAGTGTCTGTTCCAATTTTAACTCATGCCAATTTGAGGATTTCTTTTATAAAGTATTGATAGAGGAGTTTGTGTATTACATCTTTCTATTTTGTTTCCTCTCTTTTTGATGAATTTATTTGATAAATGCATCTTAACTCGGATTTCTCTCACCCCCAAATTTTGGGGATTAGCTAAATCCTCATCTCTAAAAGAGAAACAAAATTTTGAAAAGGCTTTGAGAATTTTAAAAGGAGTTTTGATATAGGGCTTGGATGCGTCAGAAAGAAAGCATGTACTTGACTTTTTAGAAAAGTTCAGACTTTGTTGATTTTCTTAACACCTACTCTATACTTATAAGTTTCGTATATTACTAATGTCATTGAGGTAAAACAAAGCACAAGACAAAAAAAAAAAAAAAATAGCCAAAGACCAAAAAAAAGATATGCTAAAGACAAACGCAAGGATGAAAAATGATAGCAATTTCATTCATTTCATTGATAAGCCAGTAATGAGATAACAAAAACACAACAAATGAATACAAAAGGTCAATAAAAAAACTAAATAACCAACACCCCCAAATTTATTGTGCTAGCGCGTCATCCCTACGTTCATCCGTGAGGTCTTTATCCATGAAGCGTAAAGGGTTCATTAGGTGGGCAGGTAGAGGTGGCAAGGCAAGCATCCCAATCAGGACCTGGTTGATATACTTTTTGTAAAGACAAACTGGTCCTGCATTCTTCTTGTTTACTGCCGCATATAGTCCCTTAGAACCTTATAATGTTGCTGAAGTGTTTCGATGGACGCAACTAGTGGTCTGAGTTGATCGCTAATAAAAGCTTTCAACTCATCAAGATTAGTGCTTGGTTGTGGCGGTGCTGGTTCCTCAGCTTTTTCAACTGGGCCTTTTGAATTTCTTACGTTGCTTATCCCTAACCCAATTGGTTCAAAAATAGTTGGAGGAGGGATAAAGGTTGGAATTGGAGATGGTAAGAGGGAAGGAAGAGGACTAAGGATTTCTTGGTCTAGGTTGGTATTATCGTGATGCGTTAGATCAAGAATTTCTTCTTGCGAGGAAAAGGGTGAGTTTGGGAGAGGTAGGTTCAAGTCTGGCCGCGCTTCTTCTTCGGTCAATGCATGCTCCGCTTCATATTGTTCATTTTTCGAAGCATCATCATTGTGTTCAATAACCCGAACGTATCTTCTTTTGGGGGTGTGTTTGGAGGATCGAGATTTTGTTGCCGCAGTCTTGAGAGGTAAAGCAGGTTGATTTGGCGAACCACGAAGCAGACGCCTGATTAATTTGATGTCCATCGGACCATCGATCTCCTCATACTCATCCCCTAGAGGGATGCCCCCGCGTTCACACAGCGCGCAGACCAGCTAAGAAAAGTAAAGTTGACCTCGTGGTTTTGCTTTGATGGCCTTGATCTGATTCATGATTGTCCTCCCTATGTCCAGAGGAATGCGCTGCATGATGCAATAGGTGGCCAGGACGCGCTCTCTTGAGACCATTTCACCATGTGTTGTAGGCATGATACGGTTCTTAATCAAATACAACCACAGGTTTGCGTCTGGTGTGAGGTTCTTGGAAGCTAAAATCATTACTCCACTTCTTGATATTTGCCAAGTGCTTCTAGGTTTGGGCATCACTCATAACGTATCTTCTAAATGGCTGGGAGTTGGATGCTCCAAGATGCCATTTTCTTTTGCGTTCGGATTGCTTTCAATATCGAACACATTGTTGATTTTGTTAGCGGAGAAGCGCACTAAGATGTCATCAACAAGCACTATATTTCTTTCCCCATCAAACTCACTACTATAGAATTGGCGGACAAGATTGGGCCAAATCCTTTTGGGTCCAACGCATAGCTGAATCCAGCCCATTGCGTCCATAGTGTCAGTTATATACGGAGGCAATGGGTTACATTCGAGGAAGAAGCCTTTCTCAGTAAGGATGTCATTGAATTGACGCTTCCTCCCTTTGGTCTTCTTAGGTGACGTGGCACTCACCTTGCGTTTCCCCGCCTCATGCATTTTGGCCTCTCGCGCAACTTCCCTTAGTTCATTTTCTAATTCTTTTTTAAGGGTAGACTTCTTTCGCCCCCGTCGTGCAAGCTTATACATCTCCAATTCCCTTTCCAAAGTTCTCGAGTCAGAGCAGCCTTCATGCGTCGCACATTCAGGACCAGGTGCAGGCTGCTCTTCTTCTTCATCCTTCAAAATCAATTTTCTTTTTCTCAACGCTTTCTTTTTTTTTACGGCCCTTCATCTGCATCAGTTTGACGAGGTTGTGATGCGTCCGGGCCAACCTCCATTTCTCTTTATTCATCTTTTTCTTCCATTTCAGCTTCAAGCATCATCGCATATCGCTCTGTTTCATCAACTTCGAGTGATACGTCGGTTGGGTTGGGACGCATCGCTTGTTTCACATCGAGTTATCCTTGGTTTAAGCTTACAAAAATCGTTCCCAAGACTTCTTGCTCGTCCCTTCGAGCTAACTCCGCAAGCTCCGTACTATCTCGCTCTAACACAGGATTGTCAGAACTTGGTTTAGGAGTGGTGGTTGGTGGGGAGCCAGATGGGGTATGTGGCGACCCAGAAGATGATATGATGATGGGTGAGGGTGGTTGAATGGGTTGGCTGGTTGCTTCCGCTTCAATGGGGGCCAAAGGTCGGATGGATAGAGGGGTAAGGGACGTACGACAGATGTTGGTGCGGTGTGAAGATGATCTGGAATGGGGTCATGCATCGCACCCACCAAACTGATGTTCGAAATAAATAGTGGTGAAGAGGGCTATTTGTAGGGTTTTTTGGCAGCTGCAGAGGTCGAAGAGCGCCTCGTTGCAGCCTATCGCTTTGGTTTGGTGGTTTTGTGGTTGTTTTAGAGGGTTTCGACCGAAATGGTCACTGAGAGATGGAAGAAGACCTTTCGTTCGAGGGTTTGGCCGGAAAAGGTCTTTTCAAGGCTTGGCAAAGGGATGAGGGAGGCGACATTGAAGCAGAAGAAGAGAAGAAGAAGCTTATCGGTGAGTCTCCTCCATAGCTTTGCGATTTGTTCTGGCTATCAGAAGCGGATGACATCGCTGCTAAAGAAGATGACCGGAATGTTGGTTGCAATGCTTGGTTTGAACGGACGACGAGGTTTCGGGAGCAAAGGACTTCGAGAGGAAGGACTGAAAGTGATGAAAGAAAAGAGAAGGTCGAGTGGGGTGCCTTTTATAGACTTGTTAGGGGAAGATGAAGCGACGACAGGCGATGCCTTATTGGGTTTTATGTCCTAAAACTCGAAGTTTGTAAAATGATAAACATTTTCTATTATCAATATACTTGTTATTGATCTCATAAATTGTATGAAAGTCTAAATTCAATAAACTAAGACCCATGACTATTGTACGAGTACATGAACTTTATGTGGAGACATAAGAGTGGATCGGGTTTGAGTAAATAGTCAAAATGATCTATGGTACATGGATGAGGTTGGGTACCTTATTCTGGTAACACTATTGGATGCAGCCTACTCTGTAGTTGTTACAAAGAGTTGTAAAGTGCTACATACGATGTGATCCTAATTCGTACATATTATGACATGAGGAGTGGGGGCATCCTACGCAATGAGTTTACATAAGATCCGAACCAAGAAATAAGTCACTCTTACTTTATAACGTTGTTTACTGTTTAAGACTGACTATTTCACCTAGATGACCTAGGTAACTCGATCTTAATCCAGAGCTAACTATGAATTCCTGTTTATTCGGGATTGCCCTTAGATTTGCATAGTTGATGGTTGGCTCAACAGCACTGGCTCAATAAGACTCCCATTTCAAGGGTAAGACCGGAAAGATAGCTGTGGACATAGGGTGCAAGACGGAGTTCACACCTACCCGATTTAGGGATAGAAGAAAGGTTGTTCTCTCAAGTACTGAATTCAGGTCTTGAACAAGGGGCCTCACCCTCTCACTAGGCTGAGAGAGTTTGGTTTGGTGATTGGATCACAAACTAGTTGTTCATTAGAGGATCAGTAGGGACTTGAGGAATAAGACGTAATCTCGAGGGTAAAACAGATATTTGACCCAACCGTTATTACAAGCAACCTGTGAATGGTCGACTTGCTGATTATGGTTAAATCATGTGGACATAATATTTCTACAGTGAGGGGAGTACAACTATGGGCTTTAGTGAAATAACCCATTAGTTAACGAATGGAGATTAATTTGGTCTAATGAGTTTAGCCAATTAATCTTGGATCGTTGGAGCCCATGATCTGTAGGTCCGCGAGGTCCCCCTACTAGCTCATAACGGACTAGCTCTAGAATAGCGGGATAAGTTAATTTGAAACGTTCAAATTAGAATTAAGGGAATTAGTAATTATATGAGATATAATTATGTTAATTTTAGAATTAAACGGAATAGGAGAATTTATATATTTAAATATGATTTAAATATATAAAGATGGATATGTGTTAAAATTAATTTAATATTGGATATTAAATTAATTAAATTTTATTCATTAATTAATTAATTTTTCATTTTTAAAATCAAATAGATTTTTTAAATCAAAAGTTGATTTTTGGATAAAATTGGAAAAGGATAAGAAAACTAAAACACCTAAATGGAAAAATGGTTTTTCCATTATCCATCACTTAACTAGCTCACACATGAAGCAGCCATTTTTCCTTGTCTTCTCCAAGCATGAGCTGCAACTCATGCAGTTCTTCTCTTTGCATGTTGATCTTCAATATAATGAGAAGATTGGAGTGAAAATCGGGCATGCAATCAAAAGGTTTTTGAGAGAAAAACTGGTTTGAAGAAAGGTTCTTCAACATAGGTTGTTGCAGTGAGCTATTCTCCTTCATCCCTTGATTCAAGCTTGTTTTGAGTCCCACAACTCAATCTAGAGCACCAAGAGAATAATAGGGAAGATCTTGAGGTGGTCTACAACAAGATATGGAGAAGATTGCAGCTGGAGATGGAGCTTTGAAGAAGTTCTATAAGAGGTATGTCTTGAAACCCATTTTTTCTGCAGAAGCATGCTTTATATTATGCCAAAATTAGTGAATATGAATGCTTAGATGATCCTTGTACTTCCACTGCAATTTATATAATCCTACAATTGGTATCGAAAAGCATTCAATTTGGTTTAATTTTGGTTTAGTTGGTGTTTTATATGAGAAATATGAAACTGATGCACTGATATGGTTTTCTGAGTTTTGACTGTTTAATTCTCTTGTTGAGAGTTGAAGTGCTCAGGGAATTATTTGGTGGTTAAGTAATTAACAATGTCTGCGTACCATGGTTCTCTATCTTCAACTTTGAATAAGCCTTCATCAGGAAATGCATCTCTGATTTCATCTTCTTGTTCCTATATCTCCTGATTCTCTAATCTAGACAGGTGATCATCCACCTTGATTTTCAGTCCCCTTTCTGTCCTTGATGTCAATGTTGAATTCTTGTAAGAGCAGCACCCATCTGATTAACCTTGGTTTTGTATCCTTCTTGTTTATCAGAAACTTAATGGCCGAGTGATTTGTATAGATGGTTGCTGACACACCAACTAAATAAGATCTAAATTTTTCGATTCCGAACACTACAGCCAGTATTTCCTTCTCTGTAGTTGTGTAATGTTCCTGAGAGCTATTCAAAGTCTTCAATGTATAGGAGATGCGGTGTATTAAGTTCCCTTTTTTCTTGAGCAACATGGTTCCAACTGCAACGTCGCTTGCGTCACACATCATAATGAAGTGTTGCGTCCAGTCTGGTGCTATTAGTATCGGAGTTGTAGTTAACACATACTTCAGTGTTTCAAATACGTCGCGGTAGTCATCATTAAATACATAGGGCCGGTTCGCTTCTAATAGTGTGCTCAGAGGACGCACAATTTGGGAAAACCCTTTTACGAACCTTCTGTAGAAGCCTGCGTGTCCTAGAAAACTTCGTAATGCTTTTACATTTGATGGCGGAGGAAGTTTAGCTATGACATCAACTTTGGCCTCATCAACTTCCAATCCGGCTTTAGACACCTTGTGGCCAAAAACAATGCCTTCAGTCACCATAAAGTGACATTTTTCCTAATTTAAGACAAGGTTTGTTTCCTTGTATCGCGCGAGGACGACCTTCAGGTTGTCTAAGCACAATTGAAAGAAGTCTCCAAAAAATGAAAAGTCATCCATAAAAACTTCAATAGTCTGTTCAAGGAAGTCAGAAAAAATTGCCATCATTCATCTTTGGAACGTTCCTGGTGCATTGCATAGTCCGAAAGCCATGCGTCTGAACACAAATGTTCCAAATGGGAAAGTGAATGTCGTCTTCTTTTGATCTTCCGAGTTGATTAGAGTTTGGTTGTAGCCAGAGTATCCATCTAGAAAACAATAGAATTCTTTCCCAGCTAATCGATCAAGCATCTGGTCAATGAAGGGGAGAGGGAAGTGGTCTTTCTTGAACGCCGCATTGATTTCCTATAATCCATGCAGATGCGCCAACCTGTGACAATCCTTGAAGGGATAAGCTCGTTGTTACTGTTGACTATCACTGTTGTACCTTCCTTTTTAGGGATGCATTGAACTGGGCATACCCAGCTGCTATTGGAGATAGGGTATATTACTCCTGCATCCAAACACTTAATGATCTCTTTCTTTACTACGTCCTTTATTATGGGATTTAGCCTACGTGGAAGCTCAATTGATCCAATCTTCCCCTCTTCTAGCCTGATTTTTTGCATGCAGTACGATGGGCTAATGCCATGGATGTCAGCTAGCGTCCATCCTATTACTCGCATGTGTTTTTGCAACATCTGCAAAAGAGAATATTCATTAGGTCGGAAAGATTTGCTGAAATAATTACAGGTAGGGTGTTGTTTGATCCAAGAAAAGCATATCTAAGGTGGTCAGGTAAAGGTTAAAGTTCTAGTTTTGGTGGTACTTCCAATGATGGATGCGTTGGCTTCGTCTGCCGCTCACTTCTACTTGGTAGCTCGAGTTTTTTCATGGTTTTTCCAACGCAAGGACCTCACAAACTTGGGCCATTTCTTCTTCAGGCAACTCTATTTTGTTAAGCTGACATTCTTCATTATCCAGAAATTTTAATGCATTTAACACATTAAATTTCATTTCTTGGTTGTCTACGCGCATGGTCAGTTCTCCCTTGTGTACATCTATTAGTACTTTCATAGTGGCGAGAATGGGTCGTCCAAGAATGATTGGCACATCCCTGTCTACTTCATAATAAAGGATGATGAAATCAGTTGGGAATATGAATTTGTCAACTTTCACAAGAACATCCTCAATCTTTCCTTCAGGATATGTGATTGTCCTATCAGCGAGTTGAAGTGTTACAAAACTGGGTTGCGCTTCACAAATTCCTAATTTCTTGAAAATTGAGAGGGGCATGAGGTTGATGCTTGCTCCCAGATCACACAGTGCATGTCCTACGTCCAGCCCCCCAATTGAGCACGGGACTGTGAAGCTTCCCGAATCCTTCTGTTTCTTAGGTAATTTGTTGCTGACTAACGCATCGCACTCCCGCGTTAGAGCAATTACTTCTATCTCGCTAATTCTCCTCTTCTTTGTCAGAATATCCTTCAAGAATTTGACGTACTTCGAAATTTTTTCTAAGGATTCTACAAGTGGGATATTAATGTGCAATTGCCTCAGAAGTTCAAGAAAACGCTTAAACTGCTGCTCATCATTCTTCTTCAGCAAGCGTCTGGGAAATGGTGCTTTCAGTCGCACTGCAGGTTCTCCTGCGTTAGACGTGTTTGGGTTCGAATGGCTTGTGGATTTTGTCATTTGTTCTTCTTAATCTTCCAATGTCGTCGGGCGTGTGTTGTGCTGATTTGAAGGATTATTGGTTCTTGGGTTCACGGTTCCTTCTACAAGAGGTCTGCCACCTTGCAATGTCACCGCATGACATTGCTCTTTTCCGTTGTTATTTTTTGGGGTTTCCGTATTGCTGGGCAAGACTCCTGGCGGCTAATTCTTCAGCTCACTGGCAATTTGCCTCACCTGTATCTCCAGATTTCTAATGGATGACGCTTGGCTTTTTAGCAATGCGTCGTTTTGGGTGATATATTCCCTTAAGAAGTTTTCAAGCGGAGAAGCTGAACTCGACGCATGACTTCCTTTATTAAAGGATTGTTGGTGCAGTTGCTACGATGGCTGGAATCCAAGCGGCGATCCTTGCCTATGCTGCTGATTTACCCCTGGTTGGTGTTACTTTTGCTGGTGACCTCCCCAAGAGAAATTTTGATGGTTCCTCCATCCGAGATTATAGGTGTTCGAGAATAGGTCTCCAGGAAACGTTTCATGTGAGCGTGAGGGTCTTCTCCCCGAGCACCCCCAAAATGGCCAGCTGTTTGAAGCATTTGTAACATCACAGATTTCATCTCAAATCTTGTCTCATCTGGCATTGGATATATGATCCCTGGTGAGAAATCATACAACACAAGAGACGCATACTCCCGCATGCGTACTACTGTATGCCATTATGATAGGATTTTGAGTAGTGTGGGCTAGCTGTTGAGCTAAGTTATGATTTGCTTGCTCATCCGCCCTTTGTTGTTGCCTGATTTGCTGTCTGAGTAGTTGTTGCCTTAACCTACGATGATGATTAGATCGATTTCTTCGTCGGAAGGTCCTTTCAACTTTGGGGTCATATACAGGAGTGTTTTCCCTTCTCATAAATGTTTACAAGCTTCGGCTTAGGTCATAATACTCCCTCAGTTGTAGTTTTCCTACAAAAGATACAAGCAAAATTTCTGGTTAGTTTTGTTGTTAAATCTGAAATTTAGAGACTTAGAGTTGTGCTGCTGTGACAAAAAGAACACAATAAAGAAGAGAACCACCCCCACCGTCGATCAAGGAGTGGAGAAAGCTGAACTTGAGAGAGAATTTTCTTCCATTTCTTCTATAAGTTGGGACGAATTTGAATTGAGCCAAAGAGGACAAGAGATAGTACTCTGCAGCTTGACTCCTTTCTTTTCATCTGAATTATAATTCTCTTCATCTCATTTGATTAAGTATTGATTTTGTACAGACAATCGGTTTCTTTATAAATTCACATATTTGATCTAAAAAAAAAAAAATGGTTCTGATGCCGGGATGGAGGAACCATCCAAATTTCTCTTGGGGAGGTCACCAATAGGAGCAACACCAACTAGGGGTAAATCAGCAGCATAGGCAAGGACCACCGCTTGGATGCCAGCCATCACAACAACCGCACCAACAATCCTTTAATAGAGGAAGTCATGCGTCGAGTTCAGCTTCTCTGCTTGAAAACCTTTTAAAGGAATATATCGCCCAGAATGACGCATTGCTAAAATGCCAAGCGCCATCCATAAAAAATCTGGAGGGTGGGGCAAATCGCCAGTGAGTTGAAGAATCGGTCGCTAGGAGTCTTGCCCAGCAATACGGAAACCCCAGGAAATAACAACGGAAAAAAGCAATGTCATGCGATGACATTGCGAAGTGGCAGACCTCTTGTAGAAGAAACCGTGAACCCAAGAACCAAAAATCCTTCAAATGAGCACAACACACGTCCGACGGCATTGGAAGTTCAAGAAGAACAGATGCCAGAATCCACAAGCTATTCGAACCCAAGCAACGCAGGAGAACCTGCGGTGCAGCTGAATGCACCATTTCCCAGACGCTTGCTGAAGAAGAATGACGAGCAACAGTTTAAGCGTTTTCTTGAACTTATGAGGCAGTTGCACATTAATATCCCACTTGTAGAAGCCTTAGAACAAATGCCGAAGTACGTCAAATTCCTGAAGGATATTCTGACAAAGAAGAGAAGAATTAGCGAGACAGAAGTAATTACTCTAATGCGGGAGTGCGATGCGTTAGTCAGCAACAAATTACCCAAGAAACATAATGATCTGAGAAGCTTCACAGTCCCTTGCTCAATCAGAGGGATGGACATAGGACATGCTCTTTGTGATCTGGGAGCAAGCATCAACCTCATGTCACTCTCAATTTTCAAGAAATTAGGAATTGGTGAAGTGCAACCCATTTCTGTAACGCTTCAACTCGTTAATAGAACGATCACATATCCTGAAGGAAAGATTGAGGATGTTCTAATGAAATTTGACAAATTCATATTCCCAGCGGATTTCATCATCCTTGATTATGAAGTAGACAGGGATGTGCAAATCATTCTTGGACGACCCTTTCTCGCCATTCAGAAAGTATGAATAGACGTGCACAAGGGAGAACTGACCATGCGCGTAGACAACCAGGAAATGAAATTTAATGTGTTAAATGCATTAAAATTTTCGGATAATGAAGAATGTCAACTTAACAATATAGAGTTTCCTGAAGAAGCGGCCCAAGTTTGTAAGGTTCTTACGTTGGAAGAAACCATGAAGAAACTCGAACCGCCAAGTCTGAGTGAGCGGCAGACGAAGCCAGCGCATCCATCATTGGAAGAACCACCAGAGTAGAACTAAAACGTTTATCTGACCACCTTAAATATGCTTTTCTTGGATCAAATAACATCTTACCCGTAATTATTTCAGCTAATCTTTCCGAGCCTAATGAACGTTCTTTTTTGCAGATGTTGCAAAAACACATGCGGGCAATAGGATGAACGCTGGCTGACATCCGTGGCATCAACCCATCGTACTGCATGCACAAAATCAGATTAGAAGAGGGGAAGACTGGATCAATTGAGCTTCAACATAGGTTAAATCCCATAATGAAAGAAGTAGTAAAGAAAGAGATCATTAAGTGGTTGGACGCAGGAGTAATATACCCCATCTTTGATAGCAGCTGGGTAAGCCCAGTTCAATGCATCTCGAAAAAGGGAGGTACAACAGTGATAATCAATAGTAACTACGAGCTCATCCCTTCAAAGACTATCACGGGTTGGCACATCTGCATGGATTATAGGAAACTCAATGCGGCGACCAAGAAGGACCACTTCCCTCTCCCCTTCATTGACCAGATGCTTGATCAATTAGCTGGAAAAGAATTCTATTGTTTTCTAGATGGATACTCTGGCTACAACCAAATTCTAATCAACCCAGAAGATCAAGAGAAGACGACATTCACTTGCCCATTTGGAACGTTTGCGTTCATGCTTTTCGGACTATGCACCGCACCAGGAACGTTCCAAAGATGCATGATGGCAATTTTCTCTGACTTTCTTGAACATATCGTTGAAGTTTTTATGGATGACTTTTTAGTTTTTGGAGACTCCTTTCAATTGTGCTTAGACAACCTGGAGGTCATCCTCATGTGATGCAAGGAAACAAATCTTGTGTTAAATTGCGAAAAATGTCACTTTATGGTGACTGAAGACATTGTTTTGGGCCACAAGGTGTCTAAAGCCGGACTGGAAGTTGATCAGGCCGAAGTTAATGTCATAGCCATACTTCCTCCACCATCAAATGTAAAAGCATTACAAAGTTTTCTAGGACACGCAGACTTCTACAGAAGGTTCGTAAAAGAGTTTTCTCAAATTGTGCGTCCGTTGAGCGCACTATTAGAAGCAAATCGGCCCTATGTATTTGAAACTCTGAAGTATGCGTTAACTACAGCTCCGATACTATTAGCTCCAGACAGGACGCAATGCTTCATTCCTTTGTGTGATGTAAGCGATGTTGCAGTTGGAACCGTGTTGCGGCAGAAGAAAGGGAACTTGATACACCCCATCTTCTATACGTCGAAGACTTTGAATGATCTCAGGAACATTACACAACTACAGAGAAAGAAATGTTGGTTGTAGTGTTTGGAATCAAAAAATTTAGATCTTATTTAGTTGGTGCGTCAACAACCATCTATATAGATCACTCAGCCATTAAGTTCATGATGAACAAGAAGGACGCAAAACCAAGATTAATTAGATGGGTACTGCTCTTGCAAGAATTTGACATTGACATCAAGGACAGAAAAGGGACAGAAAATCAGGTGGCTAATCACCTGTCCAGATCAGAGAATCAGAAGATATAGAACCAAGAAGATGAAATCAGAGATGCATTTCCTGATGAAGGCTTATGCAAAGTTGAAGATAAGGAACCATGGTATGCAGACATTATTAATTACTTAACCACTAAACAATTCCCTGAGCACTTCAACTCTCAACAAAAGAAACGGCTGGTTCAAGATAGCAAATCTATTTTTGGGATAAACCGTTTCTTTACAAACAAGGTCCCGACTCGATCATGCGTCGGTGCGTTCCAGAAGGAGAGACACAACGTATCCTTGCTAAGTGTCATGATTCTCCTTACGGAGGTCATTTTGGAGGGCAAAGAATCGCTGCAAAGGTTCTCCAAAGTGGATATTTCTGGCCTACCCTCTTCAAAGACGCAAGGGAGTATGCTCTCAAATACAACCCTTGTAAAGATTTGGCTCGTCCCAATTATATGATTTACATTCGTGCACAAGCCGCCTCTTTTGGTAGGCTGTGTAGTTTTCCAAGAATTGTTCACAGACCAGATCATTGACCACATCTGCGTACCATGGTAATTCTTCAATTTTGAATAGCTGTTCATCTGGGAAGGTTGCGTTCACCTCCGACTGGTTGCAGTCGACTTCTAGATTTTCAAATCTTGATAGGTGGTTCGCAACCTGGTTCTCCATCCCCTTGCGATCAATGATTTCCATGTTGAATTCTTGAAAGAGGAGAACCTATCGAATCAACCTTGGCTTTGCATCTTTCTTTATTATTAAATATTCGATTACCAAGTGGTCGATGTGAACGATCACTTTGGATCCCACCAAGTAAGCTCTGAATTTCTCCAGTGCAAAGATCACCGCAAGAAGTTCTTTTTCAGTGGTAGTGTAATTCGTTTGGGTAGGGTTCAAGGTTCTACTCGCATATGCGATGGGGTGTAACATTATTTTCTTCTTCTGCGCTAGCACCGCCCCCATCGCAAAATCGCTAGTATCGCACATCAGCTCAAACGGCTCTGTCTAGTCAAGTGCGATCAACAGTGTGGTTATCAATGCATTCTTCAGTATTTTGAATGAGTTGAGGAATTGTTCATCAAAGTCAAACGTTCTCTCGACCTCCAGCAATGCACTCAATGGTCGAGCAATCTTCGAAAAGTCCTTCACAAAATGACGATAAAATCCTGCATGTCCCAGGAAACTCCTGACAGCCTTCACATTTGCTGGAGGTGGGAGATTTTCAATGGCCTCAGTCTTTGCCTTATCCACCTCCAGCCCTTCCTTGGAGACTTTGTGCCCGAGCACAATACCTTCATTCACCATAAAGTGGCACTTCTTCCAGTTCAGCACAAGGTTTGTCTCTTCACATCTTCTTAGTATCTTCTTCATATTGTTCAGACAGATTTCATACATTTTCCCATAAACCGAGAAGTCGTCCATAAAA
Source organism: Benincasa hispida (assembly GCF_027475165.1). Taxonomy (NCBI): domain Eukaryota; kingdom Viridiplantae; phylum Streptophyta; class Magnoliopsida; order Cucurbitales; family Cucurbitaceae; genus Benincasa; species Benincasa hispida. Next base: position 44,835,645 of record NC_143478.1, on the reverse strand, counting down.
ATTTCCACTGAATCTTCAAGATACTCAAAGAAGATGGCCATCATGCACCTCTGGAACGTGCTCGGTGCATTGCATAATTTGAACGGCATGTCGCAAAAAGCAAACGTACCGTAGGGGCAGGTGAATGTGGTTTTCTCTTGGTCTTCAGGAGCAATCATTATTTGGTTGTAGCCCGCATACCCGTCCAAAAAGCAGAAATAATCATTTTCTGCTAGATAGTCTAGCATCTGGTCAATAAAAGGCAAGGGAAAATGATCCTTCTTTGTCGCCGCATTAAGTTTGCGGTAGTCTATGCAGATTTTCCAGCCAGTGACGGTCCTCATTGGTATTAATTCATTATTTTCATTTGGGACCACCGTCATTCCTCCCTTCTTGGGCACACATTGCATGGGGCTGACCCATATGCTATCAGCGATTGGATAGATAATGCCTACATCCAACCATTTGATTATCTCCTTTTTCACAACCTCCTTCATCGCAGGGTTTAGTCTATGTTGAGGTTCAATAGACCCTTTTTGGTTTTCGTCGAGACGTATCCTGTGCATGCAATATGCGGGGCTGATTCCTCTTATGTCTGCTAGCGTCCATCCTATTGCTTTTATGTACTTCTTTAGGATGTTAAGCGGCACATTCTTTTGATCTTCTTGTAACGTAGAGGAAATTATTACTAGTAGTGTTTCATTTTGTCCCAAGAAAACATACTTCAGGTGGCTTGGCAAGGTTTTTAATTCCACGGTAGGTGGTTTTTTAAAGGAAGGTTGTTGTGCTTTTCTCTCTTCATTCATAGTCAATTTTTCTTCTTGGTGTGTCATTTCCATGATCGCATTGCATGTTGCTACAGATGCGGTCGCATCCTCTCTTTCATCTTCTTCTTCGGACTTTTCTTCTTCATTATAACTGGGTTCATTGTCGGAATCTGTTAGGTCTTCTTCTTCCGAATACTTCATGGCTTTAATAATGTCAAACCTGAGCTTCTTTCCATTCACACTCAGCGTGATCTCTCCCTTATACACATCGATTTGGGTAATAGATAAAAATGGTCGTCCTAATATGATGGGTACACCTTGTCCGCTTCGTAGTCGAGAATGATGAAGTCTGCCGGTAAAATAAATTTGCAAATTGAGACCAGGACATCCTTCACCTTCCCCTCTAAATGAACTAGGGACCTGTCAGCTAGCTGGAGAGTCACCATCGTGGGCGCTAGCTACCTCACATTCAATTGTTTAAAAATTTTAATGGGGCATTAATTTGATACTGGCCTTGAGATCGCAAAGCGCTTGACCTATATATATCTCGCCGATTGAGTAGGGTATCATGAAACTTCCAGGGTCGCGCATTTTTGGTGGAATAATGGTGTTTGACTTTTGCGTTAACGCCACCGTTGCGAACTTCCCTATGCTCATTTTCTTTGTCACCATATCCTTAAAAAACTTAAGGTATTTTGGCATTTGTTCAATCGCTTCAGCGAAAGGGATGTTGATATGTAACTGTTTTAACATGTCCATGAAGCGATGATACTGCACTTCATCATTTTTCTTCTGTGACAAGAATGAAACGATGATACTGCACTTCACCATGTCCTTTAGAGACTTAGAGTTGTGCTGCTGTGATAAGAAGAACAAAAGAAGGAAGAGAACCACCCCCATCGTCGATCAAGGAGGGGAGAAAGTTGAGCTCGAGAGAGAATTTTCTTCCATTTCTTCTACAAGTTGGTTTTACATGAATTTGAATTGAGCCAAAGAGGACAAGAGATCGTACTCTACGCCTTGACTCCTTTCTTTTCATCTGAATTGTAATTATATTCATCTCATTTGATTGAGTATTGATCTTGTAAAGACAATCGGTTTCTTTATGAGTTCACATATTTCATTTTTAAAAGAAAAAAAAGAAAAAAAATGGCCAGTATTCCTGCCTATCACGCGAATGACTCGAGTTCGATCCCCGACAATGGCGCCAAAAACTTGTTCATTGAATTCATGATGCGAGCTTAGGAGTGTATTATATAAGGTAATTGAAAAAATAAGTGCAAATGTGAGTGATGAGTTGATGCGTTAGTGATGTGTGAACGGACGCGTGACACTCCTCTTTATGCGTTCAAGTTTTCTTGAATGAAATCCAAGTATAAATCCAACTCAAGTTCCTGGGTTCGACTTAGGGATTCAGATTAAAGCTAACGCAGGGCTTGCGTTGTAGCTGATGTAGAAGTATCCTAAGTGAATGCGGAATGAGTTATTTACACAGTTTGTTGTGTGCGTGCAAGAAGATACAAAAAGGTCAAGTAGAAAACAAGGGGTCGTGTGAAAATGGAATCTAGCGCAAGGGATATGCGCCGATCTAAGTGAGATGTACACGTACAAGAATATGATGCGGATGAAATGACTTGCTTATCTCTGTTTATGTGTTAGATTTTTGCTCACTTTCTATTTAGCATTTCTCAATGCGAATGTCATACAATTCCCTATCTCTAGGATGTATGCATTAGTCACAGAATGCAATAAAACACTAGTGTGTCTATCTCTCGAATAATTCAAGCTAAAGTAGCTTTTACCAAGTGATTTAGTTGGCTTAGGCGTTTGGAAATGGGTTTTGCATGAAGTTATAGATGCATCTAATGTAAAGCAAGAAATAAACAGTAGCGAAGTGAAGTAGATCAAATATGTGAATTCATAAAGAAACCGATTGTCTTTAAAGATCAATACTCAATCAAATGAGATGAAGAGAATTATAATTCAGATGAAAAAAAAAGGAGTCAAGCGAAGAGTACAATTTCTTGTCCTCTTTGGCTCAATTCAAATTCGTGTACAACCAATTTGTAGAAGAAATGGAAGAAAATTCTCTCTCGAGCTCAGCTTTCTCCACTTCTTGATCGACGGTGGGTGTGGTTTTCTTCCTTCTTGTGTTCTTCTTGTCAGAGCAGCACAGCTTTTAGTCTCTAAATTTCCGAATTATACAATTTAAGCTAAGATCCGCTCATCTGGTGGGATTTCTTTTATTTATAGGCGTTGTTCTTCACCAACTTGATGATGGGGCAACATTAAATTCCATACCATGGTCAGCCGCCTGACACTCAAATACTTTTTAGACGCTGCCAGCTACAGATGCCCATGCTTGCAAGTGGTGATTTGACACAAACAACCTAAATCAATGAATCTTTCTTGCGTTGAAACCCTTCCAACGCATGCCTATGCGTTGACATTGCCTGCAACACTTGGAATATTTGTTGAAATCTTGCAATATTATGTGTTAGTGCCACAGTATTTCAGTAATAAACACTCTTTTGCATGAGTTTGATAGTGTTTGAGTAATTCCATGCGTTTTCTCTAAGAATGATGAGATTTTATCATCAAAGGCCCTAATTGTTCCAACTTTTGAGTGACAATAACTTGTATTTCTATAACTTATTAGGCTCCGCAAATGAGAGAGAAACTCAGAGGAAGAAACATGTTCTCTCTTTGCGAGGTATCATTCTTTTAATGCTTTTTCATCTGCTCCGTCTATCTCTCCATGCACAACCATCTTACAGCAAAGCCAAACTCTGTAGGGCTAATTGCTATGCTAAAGTAAGTAAAATTTTCCTAGAAAACAGTGTCCTTTTTTTGTTCCCCCTTTAAGTTATTTGTAAAAACTACTAGGCTTAATTTTTAGCCATGTTTTTACTTCTTTTAGTAAGTTACTGTAAAAATAATAATAAGAAAACTGATGTACCCATATATAAAGTTTACATTTTCTTTTGAAGTAGGGGTTTGAATTTGTAGGGATATTTTTAATTAATAACTAAGAAAAGTGATCGATATTGTTTCTTTTCTCATAAACAAAATTCTTTATTGAACTGAGTATGTCGTTATTATGCTAGGCCTAATGTATGGTTTTTTAATGTTAAGATTCATTTAGGATGCAATGGCCTTAATATGCTGATTTATCTGTTGAATCTAGATCCACAGGAGGTAAATCTGCCCTTATGATATATTATATATCCACGCTTATGAAGGAACTATTATTCAAGAGAACCATTGAGCAGAAGCAAGATCGTTCCAAATCCATTGTGAAAGAACAAAGCATTTAAAAACATGCAGGAACAGTTATGCATCTTAGAGTAAATTATAGATGCTTTTCATTTAAAAACAAAGGGAATCGAGTGTCATACATTTGAAGAACTCTTCTTCAAGTATTCCCTCGATCTACACTAGTCAGGTGTCCCAACAAACTCAATCACGAGCACGAATGCAACGAACAACCAGTGAAATTCCACGAACTGTCTGATCCTTGAACCCAATCGAGTAAGACTCGATCCTCGACCCTCAAATAGCAACACTCAACACTACCACTCAGTTGCCTTGGTATTCTCGTTGTGAGAATCCAAGAGATTTGGGCTCTGTGTGGATTTGGTAGAGAGAAGAAGGAAGTATACGATCGAGTAAATGATTGAATAAGTGGGAGAAAGGGTTAAGTCTATCGTATAGACTGGATACTCGATCGTTTAGTAAACAAGAAGTTATTGTCTAGTAAACTCGCTCGTCATTCACTCTCTCAAAGGCTATCGTATAGCTCTATCTTTCACTCGATCAAATGTTAAGCGATTATTGAAAAATGAAAACAATTTTCACTTTTATTTTTAGTTATTAAAACTGATAATAACTTTCCATTTCACGGTTAAAGGAGAAACAAATAACCAACCAAACAATTATCTTATAATTGTTTTTATTATAAATAAAAACAATTATAATAATTAATTTATCATATTATATTTATAACCTATAGTTTTAATATCACATCATATGTAATATATAAACCATAGTTCTTTTCTCTTTTATTTAAGATAAATCATATTTATATTAACTCCTCTAATTAATGTATCTAATACATCAAATCAATTATATCACATATAATTGAATTAATTTAATTATATCATATATAATTAAATTCCTTCTTGTTAATTCGAACACTTCAAACTAACCCAAAAATTGATTCTCAACTTGAATCCATTGAACTACCAAGGGGACCTTATGAACCTGTAGCTTGAAGCTCCAACGGTATGTGAATAATTGACTAAACTCTTTAATCACGATATCCATCATCCGTTAATTGTCGAGCATTCTATTAAAGACCGATAGCTGCACTATTCGCACTACAGATATATTTTTGTGTCCATTGGATATAACCAATCAACAATACGATGACCCTTCATAAATTGCTCGTAAGTATAGCTGGACCAATTTACCGTTTTGCCCCTGTAGTTACATCTAACTCCTTAAGTACCACCGATCCTTTAATGAACAATACATCATAGTTCTACTATGAGTGAACACTTCTCGGGCCATGAGAAGGTATGGCGTCACATTGTTCAAGCCCCGGAAGCAGTTCTTAAGGGAGCAATCTATCTATTTACCCCTACTCCAGGGAAGGAGTGAATTTCGTCTTGTGTAGCTGAGTTCCCAGCTCCTTAATCAAACGAATTCCTAAAGTTGTAGGTTTGAGTCGGCGATCTGGTCACTCGCACCCATGCAAATCAAAGGACCGTTCTCATAGACAGGAGTTCCCAACTCAATCAAGATTAAGATCATGTTACCTATGGTCATCCTAGTGAAATGAATGTCTGTCATGAACGACATTATATAACGAGCCTAATCATTTCGTGGTCCGGTCTTATACAAACTCTTTTGTATAGGATACCTCCACTCACATTTCTCCACATGAATGATCAGGATAAGACCATTTGTAGTACTTTACAACACTTGTAACATCTACAAAGTGGGTCGTATTCGTAATGCCGCAAGGATAAGGTTTCCTTCTTTTATCCATATACTACAGACCATTTAGATTATCACTGAAGGCATGATTCACTTGTATGTCTCCACATACATACTTAAGTTACAACAATAACTAGAGATTTTAGTTTATTGGTTTGTGGTTAATGCAACTAAAATATCTCATATTTCATAGACAATAGTGAAGAAAATATCTCATATTATTACATCACAAATGTTTGTTTATACACGTGTTTACAAACTACATAACCCTACGAGATTTAGGGCATCAACTCCAATAACTTAACCATTAAAAAGAAGGTTCAATCTTAATGGATTTTGCTTTGGCTCACTAGGTTAATATCAAGGGGTATATTTTGATTTAGTTTGATGCAACACTCTTCCTCTCTTTTTTCCCCTTCATTTCAGATACTTAGAGATATCCTTAAAACGTTCATCCTGCTGGTACTTATCATTAAAATGATGAAGCACCCAGAACTATCTTCCATTGTTGGTCTCACAGATATATGTTAAGTTATATTATCATTAAATACTTTCTTTTATTGTTCTAATTGCATCTTTTGGCTTTAATATTTAGGATATTTAGGAGAATTTGAGTATGCCAATGATCATAGATTTGGAAAATTTTTTGTTGAGCTGAACAACAGGTTGACTAAGTGTGGGATTATTATTGGTTATCATTTCAATGTGGGTGTTAAGAAGATTGAAGGCAGAACTGCCATGCTGCTTCCTTCTAGACAGGTTAGTGTTTGATACTTGTTAAAAGTTTCATGCTCAAAATTTACCTTTTTGGAAGCTTGAAAATTTGGTTGGAAACGTTGATGATTGCGAAATCATGTTTCTCTTTGATTATCTTAGATGCAAAAACAAGATACTTGAGTATCTTAGTAGATGACCATGAAAGAGAAGTATGAGTAATTTTCCATTGGATAACAAGTTCATAATGTAATGCTCTACACTAGTTGCTTAGTTTCCCTAATGTGTTTGGATATCAAGTTTCGATTATATTGTTTTTTAATTATTTTCTATTTTTCTTTGTGGATATTGTATGTATGGTGATTTGTTGAGTAAGATGGCTAGAAGCTTATGTTTTTCCTTCGTGGGGATTGACTGCTTTAGGTGTTCCTTAATTTATGCTGTCTAAAATCTTGATCTCCCTTTAATTTTTTGTCCTATTGCACATCTAAAGAAAAATAATTCTTCTACCACGTGAAAATGATAACTTATTAGCCTAAGAGAGTTCCAAATAAAATTTGGTTATATGTATATTTTTATTTAATTTTTTTGTAATTATTTTTGTAGGTGGATGGAATTTGCATATAGATGGAGGCGATGACTCACTTGGTCTTGAATTTTGTACTCGTTACTCTAATATTCAAAACTTGATGAATCTTATATTTTTTCTATTCATTTTGTAGGAATTGCATTTTGACTTTCTTTCATTGTATTAGACACTAATTAAATATATTATGTAATAAATTACAAAACTTCTATGATGAGATGGGACTTGTGATATTTCAAACGCTATGATATTTTATTATATACAATACATCTGTGCTTTCTAGCTATCATTTAGGTTTTGTTAAAAATTTGTATCACTTTACATTATAATGAATATTAGTGAAATGGTTTATTGTACTATTAGAAGTAATAAAAAATGGCTAAATGTCTAAAAATTGTTATTATAAGAATTGGTAATATATAACTGACAAGAAGTACTATAGAAACATTTAATTATACAAAGAAATAGCTATAAAAATCTCATGGTCGTGCATACAAAAAGTTTATAAACACTTGTAATAGCATAAAAAATACGTTATTACAAAGTTATAATAGCTTCTTTTATTAGCTATAAAAATTTATTATAGCTTTAATTAGTAGTGCTATAATATATTTCAATAACAAGGTAAATATGCTATATTTTTTAGGTTTTTAATAGCATTAAGCATAGCTAACAAAAAAGGCTATTGAAAATCTTGGACTTTTCATAACATAGATTGTCAGGACCCTAAAAAAGGCTATAAAAGGTCTATTATAGTTTTTTCATTAGCTATCCTATCCATTATGTCTTGTAGTGTCTCATGCAATTTAAATGATAACTAATTTCTTGATACCATATTAAGATGCAAGACATTAAGTAAAGTCATCAACAACCTTCACCATTAACCTAATTATTTTCACGAGAGATTAATAATGATTCAATGATATAAGCTAAGTTAAACATTCAATCTATCAATTTAAACATTCAAACTATCATGTATTGAAGGCCAATCAATAAGAGTTAAGTACAATACCATTGAAACATATAGTTCAACAAACAACCATGAAAAGGACTAAAGTTAACCTAATTCATAGCAAACTTCATCAACACTCTAAAACTAGAGAGTTTAGCCACTCATGATTCTCACATACATACTTGCATACAATTTGTATTGCATAAAGTTAAAGAAAAGTAGAGAACTAGAAAAGTCCACTCTCATGATGCTTCCACTTTGATAGAATTTTTCTATCTTTTCTCAGTCGGCAACTCGGGATCTCGAATGGATTCCAAAATAATTCTCCACACTCTCTAACTTTTCTATAGCAAAAACTCACTCTTTTAGGTCTAAACTTCGTGCTAAGTGTCGTCTCTTGGGTGTTGAAGGGCTTCAAAATAGGATTAAAACTTGGCCACCAATAAATTATCAAAAGTACAACATTTTTAATTTAAGAAAGTTGGCGTCGTGGTGCTCTAGGACAATGTTGCAACGCTTCCCTCTTGAAGCCCCTCACACACGCCCCCATCTATCGCAACACAGCTCTATGCTTCGATTGAGCATAGCGACCCTTCGTTTGTTGTCTTCACAAAAACCATGCTCTTGATTCTAACGTGTATGGGTAGCATAGCTATGTTATGCGCTGTATTTCCCTGTTTTTAGGAATTTTGAATTTTTCTTGACTTTTCTTGATGGTTCTAGCCCGATTTTGGTTCTTTTGACTTCCAACACTTGTTTTCATGATAATTCCCTAAAAACCACTAGCAAACACATTAAATCTAATAATAAAAAAAAACTCTAAATAAGAGGCAAATAACACATATTTTAGGTGCATTTCAATACCCTAATTGAAAATTTATTACTTCGATACATACGCTTTCGTGGTGTCAACTACTAGTAAAAAAACATCACGTTTTGAGAGTGAGCTTAGTTTTTCCTAAATTGTTTCTTTTCATTTAGGCAAATCATTTTGATTTCGACATTCTTTGACAGATGTTGGCTCATAATCATCAATTTCAGAAATAATATCATAAACAACATTATAAGCAAAAGTGTTGTCAACAACTATATCAGTCCTTCCTGATATGACATAATTTATGGAAATCTCATTATTATCTTCAATATTCTCGTGAGAAGTCAATTTTTGGGTTTCTTCTAGAATATCAACATTCTCGATCGAGTTATGACATACTTTTCATTTTCGATGATTCTTATCTTTAGAACCCAATGGTCTACCACTCTTCAGGCATGTTGCTGACTCCTGATGGTTGCATTGGGATATTAATTTTAGAGGGTGCATTTGCATCTAGCATATGTGACTTAGTAACATTCTTAGCATTTGTAAATGCATCAGCCATTTAATTTGTTATATTTTGCATAGTAATTATCTTTTGAACTTCCAGTTCATAGATTTTTACGGAGATCTAAATAAGAATAGACGCTTCCTATTCGATTGGATGTATAAGCAATAAAAAATATTATGGATAAGTGAGTTTTCAGTAAAAGGATACACTATTGATGAAGTAATAAACTTGAAGTATTCCAAGTGTCGAATCCCATAAGACTAGATTGATTTTTTATTTAACTATGACTATCAATCAATGAAAACAAGATAACCGACGAAAAGTTTATATTGTGGTAGTGAGGAGAAAGCTTAAAAACAGCAAACAATGGTAATCAAACAGGGGAAAATAATATTTCAACCCTTCGAGTGTTGTGCCTTAAGTGATGCAGCTGGATCATAACTTAACAGTGAATTACACACGAACAGAAATCCACACCTATTCAGTCTTGTGTCGTGTTCCTTTAGATGGTCTAAGTAGCTAATGCCTAATGTTTCCATGGTTAGCTGGATCTTAGATTAATTCAAGTGTTTCTTTATCCTATGGTGTCCCTTATTTCTAAGGTGACGTGACAGTTCTATTTCTAGACTTTAAGTCACATATCCCTTTGTGACATCCACTTACACCCTAACCTTCTCATCGCTAGAGCTCTGGTAGATCGTTAAATTAAGTGGCTAGTTTAACTTACCAATTTTATCTTTAAACTCAACAAAGAGAATGTGTAAAATAAGGTAGCTTGAAGTGCAACATAACTTAAGCTATAGCAACCCTAGGGCATCCACATTTTTGGACCCATAAGAAGATTTAGCTCATGACAAATGATAAAATGATGAACATTATTGGATCATAAATCATAGCTACAATATGGAGTTCAATGTTCAAATAAAATAAAAGAAATACAAGAAATAAATAAATAGAAATTTTGGAAAATACAACTCCAAGGATCTCGAGACAAGTCCTTAAATTCCTAGTCTTTCTCTAGGTTGATTCCCATTTTTCAAGGAAAAATCGTTCTTCACCACATGCTTTTATGGGATGAGATGACCTAGAGCCGCTATGCCTTAGAGGAACTTTCATTCTTGAGGCTACTAACTTGAGAAGTTGAGAAAATGTCCAAGAGGACTGATGGAAATGGAAAAATCTGTGAAGGAAGAACGATGAATTCGGAGGTGGAGAGTTGTGTGTTGAAATGGAAGGCTTCTCCTCTTTATATAGACTCCAAATTAGTTGAGGATTGTTACGTTTCTTGAATGATGCGATAAATGATAGACTTATGTCGTGTTTTGAATCCTAAGTGAGATGAATAATTTACTTTAAACACAATGTTTTCCTATTTAGACCTAAGTGCAAGTCTAAATAGAGTAGTCTCGGTGAGATCTGAGGTCGAACTCAAGGATATACGACTAAAGTGCAATGAACCGGTTGTTTCATCTTGATGCGGTGGTTTGTTTTCAATTATGCGATAAAAATGTTGTTTCCTAACTAATGAATTACTTACAAATATGGTAGAGTGGATGATGGCAAGTATGTGAATTGTGATGCATTGAATGATGTGAATGTGATGACAATCACTATATGAATCAACATGCATTGAAAATAGAGAAAATATCCTAATATGTTGGTCATATATAAGCCATATATAAACTATATGTCGTTAACGTTCAATACACAGGGTATTAGGTATATTATACATATATGTCTATATATATGAAATGTATAGAAGACGATTGCCATAAATAATAAGTATAAAAGAAACCCTACCTTTAGCTCAACAAAAAGGGTAAAGTCTCGTGTTGATAATATGTTATGAAACTAGAATATTATAATAACAACTCGAACAAAAACAACACTAAAGAGATGGAGAGAGCAAAGAATAAAGCACTTTTATTCTCAATTGTGAAAGATGTGTTTTTAAAGGTTTATACACCTCGATACAATGGAGTAGGCATCAAGTTTGATAATGCTTAAAATAGGAGAGATAGAGAGTCTAATAGCTAATTAAGGGAAAGAACAAGTTAGTGGGAAGAATATGTAAATATGAAAATTTAACTAAATATTTTAATATATATCTATATCTATATCTATATATATATATATATATATAAGCGGACTTTTGCATGGCTTGACTACGTAAAGGTCATACTTGAATGTTTTGTGAGAGACATTTGATATGGTTTAGATAGGTAAAAACCATGCATGAGCCATGCATTTTTGCTAGTAAATCCATTTTAAGATAATTAATGTTGAGACTAATGGGATATCAATTTATGTTTTACAAAAACTTGGAATAATAATAAATCCTAAATGAGGTATCATCCTTAGGGATTGGATTTGAAGAATTTTTTACAAGCTATTGTTATGTACGAGCTAATTTTATTTGGACAATCGATAAGGTTTGTTGTTGCAACTTAACTAAATCAGAAAGCAAAACCAACAATTCAATGAGATAATGGATCTTGGGTGTTGTCTTGCTATGAAATTCCAATCAACTACTAACGAATGAATCGATTGTTCAGGTCAAATGAGCCTAGAAGTCTATAATTAGGATATCCTTTTTCAAGCTCAACCCCGTTCTAGCATAATTATGTCATATCGTATTATGTTCCTTCAATTTCATCTCCTATTATTCTCTAATCATTCTCATGGATTATTAAATAACATATTAATAACTCGGTTCCAGCAACTTTTATTTCACAAGCAAAAAACTCGGCCCAACATACATTCGTTTAATAGGCAGTCAAACAAATGGATACACATGGAGAAATTAAAGTTCAATCACCATACATTGATTCAAACGTCAATAGTCTAATCAAGTTTAGCTACTCATGTTTCTAAAAATAAAAAAAAATAAAAAAGATCTAAAACAGAAAATCATCATGGAGAACAAAAAAGATAGAGAAACAGATGATGTAATCTCCCTTCACCGTTGTTGTGACATGATCTCAATCTCTCAAAATTTCGTTGTTGAGTTTCGGATCAATCTCAGCAATGAATCGATTCTCTCTATGGCTCTCTCTCAATCAAGCAGTGCCCACAACGTAATTACGCTACAAAGCAACATTGTTATGTTGCTTAATGAGACGGACGCAACATCAATCCAGAGCATCGTTATGCTCTAAGGTAGCGTAGCTACGTTCCCCTGTATCATAGCTCTTAGGTCTACAATATAACGGGGTAGCATAGCTATGCTTCAGCCTTGCACTCCCCAATTTTTAGCATTTAGAAATTTACGATCTTGCTCGTGCACTTTTCTTTGCATTGAATGGTCCTAAGATCCTTGTTTTTAGATGTTTGCACCAATTTTTATTCAAATAAGCTCGACTTTCTCAGGTGACTCGATTTTCTGAAATTAACTAAATCAACCACATCAAATCACATAAACTAGCAATATTAGCCCCAAATATAAAGGTAACAAAAGCACTTTTACAGTGCTTTTCACCATCTAAAACTTGATGTTCTGCTAGTCCCGAGCAAAGAAAGAACAAGACAAAATGAGAATTTAAAAAAGTATGCAAATAACTCAAAACCTCATCATTCTAAATATATATATTAGATCCATTAGCAAAAACATTTCAAGCACATTCTAACATTAAGAGATTTCAAGGCCAAATCTTATTGTCCCTTACGTGTGTGTGCAAGCCCTTTCAATTAATTCCTAATAGCTTGTCATGATTTTAAATAAACCTCTCTAGCTTTCCCCCTACTCTGGTTCAGTGAAATTCATTAGAATTTTCTTTATTTGATTGTGTAGCATCAATTGGTAACTTAATCTCTTTTTTTCTTTTTCTTTTTTTTTTTTTTTTAATAAAATAGAGAAAATCTCATGATACACTACCTTCATTTTTGCTTGTCCATATGGGTTTCATGAATACCATCCAACTATGAACAATTTCTCAATTGAAGTGTCGAGGCTCTTCTTAAGTTTTAATAGGAAGGTGGAGTAATATTCTTTAAGACTATTTCCTTTCTTTTTCTATTTTATTTTATTTTATTCTTATTTTTTTTCACCAATCTAGTATCAGAACTAAACAATACATAAAATAGTTTCTAACTCATTTCAGGACCTTTCGAGGTGACAACCTGATTAATTCAAGTAAACACATGATTAACTAAAAGGAACTTAACAGAAAAAAGGGCTATGTGCTCAAATATGCAAGGGATTCAAAGAGGGACTTCAAGAAAGCTTAATTCAGGAGTATGTTATCCTATTTCCACAATAGATCATCTAATATACATATAAAGAATAACTCACAGTAAATCATAGTCATCACATAATTATCAAATTCATAATCAAGCATACATCATATTTTAGCACTTAAAATCGGAAAAAAAAATCCAAAATTCAGCCACTCAAAGATCAACATGCATAAGACAATAATTCTCAATTAGCATGCACAGCAGGGTAAGCTGGTAAGCCAAACACAACAAGTACAAAGTACGAGTGCACCCCTGACCCCAAACGTAAGATTAAGCATTGTCCCCCATGCAAGAAAATTAAATCAATCACATAACAGAAGAGTGAAACAAGCCTCATATAAGTGGAGACCTACAAACTCTCGTTAGTGTACTCGTACTTGAATGTACTTGGCCATGAGAATAATCCTACAAATTAATGAACCATACCATCATGAAAGGGCTCCTACTCAACTTATTCAAAAAATAAATAAAGAAAGAAAGAAAACAAAACAAAGCAAAATTAAGAACACTTGGGTTGCCTCCCAAGAAGCACTAGTTTTAATGCCTCTAACTAGACATGGCTCACAAATCAAGCAGGATCCTGCAGTGGTTCCACTGTTTCCTGCATTAAAGCACCTGGAATCAGCAATTCTCACCCACGGTGACATTTACATAAATAATTAGCGATACTGCATTTGCCAGTGTATATATAATTCAACTTTTTCTTGTCAATCAACTCAATATCTCCTTTATGGACATAATCAAGAAAATTCAAATGTACCATCTTTGTAAGATCTCACAGGATGGACCACAATTTCTTTGACATGCCGCTCCATTGATTTTTTACACTCCAACTTAGAATTGGGTTTTGAAGACATAAAATCACTAGGAGTTTTAACACAAGTAGAAACATGCTTCTTATCAAGATGCTCTTATAATTTTTCACACCCTAATTTAACATCAAATTCGCTATCTACTCCATCTATCCTATGACAAGTATTTTCAGAATCAACAAATTTCAGAGATCGGAAAATATTAAACTTTATATCTTCATAATCTACTCTTAATGTGAGCTTACCTTTTTGAACATCAATCAAGGTCCTACCTGTGGCAAAAAATGGTCGTCCCAAAATGATCGGGAATTTTGCATTCTCCTCCATATCCAACGCAACAAAATCCACAGGGAAAATAAACTTACCAACTTTAAATAACATGTCCTTGTTGGGTTTTATGCCCTAAAACTCATAGATAGTAAATGTAAATAATTGACCATCATTAATAAGGAGTTATGGATGTTATTTCAATAAATATTATTGATTAATTTGTATCTATTTTATCTTAATAACCCTAAATCCAATAAACTAACAATACAACCTAAAGGGTCTATAGTATAGAGATAAGGTTGGGTATCATATCCTGGTGACACTATGGATAGGGCCCATTTTGTATCTGATACAAACATAATGATCCAACATATTTGTGTAGGTGACATGCGATAGAGTAATCATGCAAAATGCGGAAGCAATCAGAATCAATAAACACTCTAATTACACTTAATTTGAATTTAAAAGCATGCATAAAGATAAAATTCAAAAAAGGGTTTCTAAAATATATTTCATTTGAAGAAATTCTTCAAATTCTTGCTCCTCTTAACGAAATCGGTTTTCAAAATTATAGTAGACCACCACAAGAAACTTCTCTACTATCCTCTAGCTCAAATTGTGTGGTGAAAACACTTAATTGAGGTCAAAGGAATTGAAAAGGAAGAGGATTTGGAGAGAATACTGAATTTCAGAAAAACCAGCATGCATCCTCTTTCAAACTCAAAAATTCAGAGTATTTTGGTTAGTTTTCTTTTCTTTTTTTTTTTTAAGTATAAATTTAGAATTAGAGTTGAAATAGTTAAATGTTACACTATTGTGGTTAAGAAAAACTATTTTTTTGTTCAAAAGTTTTGAATTTTTTTTTTTTTTTTACATTATTTCCAATAATGTGATTTACAACCATTTTTTCTATCCAACATCGATTCATTACATAAGTAAATATGGTCACAACAACAAAAGGTAAGGATTGTTCATGAATCAAATTAAAAAAATAAAAAAATAAAAAAATAAAAGAAGAATAGTACGTACATGTCATAATGAAAAAGAAATAATCATTGAAGCAAAAAAAAAAAAAAATCTTAAATATGCACATAAAATCACAAACGTCCACAACAATGTATATGTACATATACAAACAAATGTATAGCAAAGAATATACATCATAAATTGTTTTCAAAGTTGTTGTGGGGTGATTGAACTCTCCTACCAAGCTCTAATGACATGGTCAATGGCCCCTACCAAGAATTTAATTACAAACCAGAGAAAAAAAAAACAAGGGAAAACACATAGTTTATTATTGAAGCAACAAGAGAAGATCTGAAAAGAAAGATAATGAGAATAATGGGTTGAACCATCAAAGGGTATGAACATAAAGGAGAAGCAACCCCTTAAAAAATCGAATCAAGCAAAACCCCTTACAAAAAATCAAATGAAGAAAACCCCCTAACAAGCAAGATATGTAACATGTTAATCGAAAATCAAACCCAAAAATTTGAATGAAAAAAAAAAACCCTGATAATGAGCAGATTTAACGTGCAAATTAGAAATTAAAACCAAGAAATAAAATGGAAAAAAACCTAAAAATGAGCAGATTTAACATGCATGTCGTTTTGAAACAAAAAAAAAAACAAATGAAAAAAAAATTAACAATGAGCAGATTTAACATCCAAATCGGAACTTGAAACCAAAAAATCAAATGGAAAAAAGATAACAATGAATAAAATTTAACATGCATATCAAAAACCAAAACAAAAAAAAAATCGAATGAACGCATCAGATCTTCAAAAAAAAAGACCCTACCCTAGTAGATCTAAACAAAAAACTTAAAACAGTTGTAGAAGAAGAGACAAAAAAGAAAAAAGAGAGATTCAATAAGAAGAAAACGTAAATCTGATGAAAATAACAATCGATCCAAGTGAGCGAGAAGCAAATCTGAAGTATGGAGAAAAGAAATAGAAGAGATGAAGAAGGATGAACCAAACGGAGAGCGAAAAGAGAAGACAACATAGATCAGAGTAATGTGAAGAGATGCATGGGTGAAGGAGAGAAGCGACATAGTAATGAGGAAGTTGGAGGAGGAGTGAATGAAAATGCGTGAAAATGGCAGAGTAACGAAGAGTTAAACGAGCCCACCGTTTTTTTTATTATTGAACTAAACACTAGGTGGGCTTTTTTTGCCCACCCAACTCAATTCGGGCCCAATCAAACACCCCTTAATAAATAAATATCATGATCTTGGGTTAATTCTTATTTAGGTGTATCCTAGACTACACCTATATTGGTGCATCTCACCAAATTACTCAATAATAGTTTGTCACGTGGCAAATTCTTTCCACTTCATTCATAAAGTATTTTATTATATTTATTGCTTGTATGATGAAAGTGAGATGCATAAAAATGGATCCAAATATTTCTCAATTCTTAATTCTTCTACTCAGCGGAGGAGCTTTCATTGCGTGTGAGTTTATTTATTTATTTATTACTTTTTAAATATTATTTTCTCAATTTTAATTAACTTTAAGATTTAGTGGAATTCTTATGTTGGTAAATTGGGGTTTATTTAGTATACCAAATTATGTAGTTAACCTTTTTTTCATCTCTAAAGTTTTAGATGGATCTAAATTAACGTTCAGTGCTAAACTTTTAAAATAAATAGAAATTGAAAATCATAAAATATCAATATAAAATTTTGAAATATAGATATAAATGAATAAAAGTTGAAAATACAAACAATCAAAGTTTTGTTATGGTCAACAAGCTCTGGGCCATCGAGCAATAATGTTCATGGAGGTGCTATGTCACTACTAAGTGTCATGGGCATGTTTTTTGAATGATTGTGCCTATATATGCTTTCCATATTTGAATTCTTCGCTATTTTATGAAAAAGTAATATTTGGGATATACCCATCTTTATATATCTTAGTTTAGTATATGTTGTTGAATGGAAAATTTCAACAAATCACAAGGCATCACATCATAACAATGAAAGTCCAACCTCATTGTGGAAATTATAAATTGGACCGGACCAAGTAATTAAAGTCACTCGAATCCTCACATACTTCAAAACCATTGTGGAAATTTTGGCTAAAGAAGACATTCGGTCCAAGCCCAATTTTTTTAGCTCAAAAGCAACTAGGGCCAAACCATAAGGTCCATGGAAACTCTATAAATAGAGTCCTTACCCCTTTCATTTTAGGGGTTGGAAGAATCGAAAGTCGAAACTCTAAAGTTGAAGTTTAAAAAATTCAAGCTTTAAACATCTGAAGAATATAACTCTCCTCAAGTTTTGAAGATCTAAAATTCCAAAGATTAAAGCTCCCAAGATCTCGAGAATATAGCTCCCCTCAAGCTCTCAAGCTTTCAAGTGTTGAAGACCGAAGCTTCTCAAGTTTCGAAGATTGAAGCCCTTAGAACTTGAAGATCAAAACTATTAGAAGATTAAAAAACTAGAAGACTTCAACAAACTGACCATCTCTTTACAACCTACAAGCTGAAAATTCAATCTTTTCAAGCTCAAGAAAAAGCTCACAAGTCAATTAACAAACCAAAGACTGACCCAAGCCAATGAACAAACCATAAGTCGATCCAAGCAGATCAACAATCCAGGGGTGTAATGACCCGACTTTCTAACTTATACTATTATGACATTATTACATGCATGCATAAGCTTGAAAATCATCCCCTTGCAACTTAAGCGAAAAGAATTAAACCTTTTTATTAAAGTAAAGAATTTCACAAGGTAAAAGTTATAAAAAAAAAAAAATACATAAAACCTTAGTTCGAGGTACCCCTAATCATAAAGTGCAACACAAAAAAAAAGTAAAACAAATAAAGAATTCAAAACATTTGTTTGCTAAATTGGAACATGAAAAACATGGAAAATTAAATGCACAAGCATCAGTCTAGTCTCATAGGTACGATCACAGATTCTTCTTGTCATTCTCCGATCTATCATTGCCTTTATTTAAAAAATATTTAAGAGGAAAGGGTGAGTATAAAATACTTATTAAGTGACCCACTACTAGGCCCACTAGGTGAACTTTTTAACCTTCCTATCCAGGCATAAGTGTACATCTTATAACATGGCAGTCGTTATGAACCCGAAGGAATACCTATCATCACAATCATGGTGATTTCGAAGGAACACATATCATGGTAGTCTTAGTGATCCTGAAGGAACACATATCATAGAAGTTTTAGTGATCTCGAAGGAACACATATCATGGCAGTTTTAGTGATCTTGAAGGAACACATATCATGGCAGTCTTAGTAATTCCGAAAGAACACAAATTATAGCAATAGTGGTGATCCCATAGGGACATCGAATTAGTCATAATTGGAAAACCTGAAGGTTCCCAAACATAAGATGTATACAACTCGATAGAAAAGCTAACAGTTCCCATCTAATCTAGCATGCTACAATGAATCAATAGACCTCATATCAAAATCATAGTCATATTAACATAGCCATCATATCAGCATGCAAAAATGCAAACATACCATCTCGTGTCATGTTCATATCAACATAGCTCATAGATTAGCAGAACGGCCACACAATCCTTACAATATCAAAGCAGAGCTATTCATTCCATAACATTTATTAGCATACTTTCACGGTATAAGCTCATCTTATCTTAATATCAATAACTTGGTTAGGGAACTTAGGTTGAAGCCAAACCAATAGTAAGACACTTACCTCAAGTATAATCCCAAAAAGTTAGCAACCAACCTCCTTTTATTTCAAGCAAAAATCTTGAATCATCCCCTAAACACAAATTGAAATTAACTTAGATACTCCAAACTTAAATCAAACACGAAATTATATTTATCCTAACAATCTCCAAAACTTACCCAACTCGTGGTCTGAAACCACTTCAAAGCTTCGAAATCAAAACCATCCAACACTATACTACCAAAATAAATCTTTAACTCTAACGAGCAACGACTTTAAATCTTCACTTCCAACCTCTTAAATCATAATTAAATTAGCAATTAAGTTGATACTCAGTGGGTATGCAAAAGCTATTAACAAAGACCGCAAAACTTACCAAAAACTTGCCGAAAGAATCTTAAACTTGTCGGACAAAGGCTCCAACCAATCCAAATTTGTTATTTCAACCTCCAAATTTATGATTAAAGCAATAATTAGGCCTATTATTGGTTGAGTATTCAAGATACTTAAAAAAAATCCTTCCAATCTTAATTAATTTATTAAACTCTTTAATTAAATCAATCAACATTCATTAACTATTAGGCAAACCACTATAGAACCCTAGTTGCACTCTTATGCACAGTAGAACATGTTGCATCCACGGATATAACCAGTTCATGTAAGTCAATCCTCCACGAGTTGTTCGTAACTACAATTGGGTAAATGTTCGTTTTACCCTTATAATTACCTCTATATTCTTAAGCACCAACGATCCTCTAATGAACAATTTTTTTGTTGTCCAATCATAAACCAAGTCTCTCTCGAGCCAATGAGAGGATGGGACCACATTGTTCAAGTCCTAAAGTCAGTACTTAAGGGAACCATTCATCTGCTTACCCAATATGAGAATGAGTGAATTTCATCTTGTGAAATTACGTTCCTAGCTCTCTATTTGATCAAGTCCCCAAAATGGTAGGCTTATTGAGTTGGCGACTTGGGTCACTCTTATCCATGCAAATCAAAGGACGAGCTCTAATAGATCGAAGTTCATAACTCACTCAGGATTCATATCGAGTTACATATGATCATCTAGTGAAATATTAATCTCTTCAATTAACAGATTTACAAAGAGAGATTAATTATTTGCAGTCCAGTCCTATATAAATTCTCTGTATAAGATGATACCCCACTCGCATGTTTCCACGTGAACAATTTGGATCACGTTGTTTGTAATACTTATAAAGTGGGTCTTGTCCGTAGTCTCACCAGAATAAGACGCCCAACCTTATCCATATACTACAGATCCTTTAGGTTATTACTTGAACATGATCCACTTGTATGTCAACTAGTTCAAGTTTCACGTAGTAACCTTGGATTTTACTATAATAGATAATTTATTATTGCATATTTAATAATTAAATTAAATAGTATATTAAATAACTAATTAACGAGACTTTAGGGCACAAATCTCAACAATCCATATAGCTGAACCCTTTAAAGAAGTTAGCTCATGATTAAAAACAAATGAATTGATTTCATTTAGATCAATAACTATGGTTACAAGATAAATGTTCAATGGATGAAAAGAAATGAAAATAGACTCAAAATTATATACCAACATAAGGGATCAAGCTAAGTTAACAATATGCATAAAATCTAAGTGTTGAGCAAAAGTAAACTGGACACATGAAGTTTTTTAAGGTATTCCACATCTTTGAACCTAAAAGGATGTTTATCTCATAATAAAAAACAAGGAATACAAAAAGTTAAGAAACAAATGAATTCACATTACTTATGAAAAGAAAATAATACAAAATTTGTTCCAATGAAATGAAGGAAAAAATGTAGCTAGTTAAAAGTATAACCTAACTTTGTAAAATAAGAAATATAAAAGGGAAAGAAAATTCTCCCCACTTCCTCCCCATCTTTCGTCCAGTCAGAAATTCCTTGTCTCGTTCGAGTATGTCCTCAAGGAGTAACTGGACATTTTTAAGTAAAAGGATATTAAAGATTTATATTTATCTACTAAGTATTTTTTTAAAACTTTTTTTTAAGTGTATTATTGAACTTTTTAAAAGAAAAGTGAATTATTAAAACTTCAGAAAGTTCAATAGTAGCTTTTTACCGAAAACACTAACTATTCTCATCTGGAACTAACAAATAAGGGTATTTTTTAACAATTTTTAAAATTTCAAAGGTATTTTTGAAACTTTTTAAAGTTCAAATGTATTTTTTAACTATCAATCTTAATGTGAGAGATTTGGTTCGGAAAATTGTCAGAAATAACTCGTTTAAGTTTTCACCTTACAAAACTAGCACACTTTTTTAAAACTCGTTAGAATAGTTTCTCTCGGTCTATCTCGCCCGAGATCAGCCACTGAGATTTTGTTAAAAAAATAACATTTTCTAACTTATCAATGGTTTTGGGCCTTCTCGCTACATCTTGCCAAAATTACTCACCGAGATTTGCTAATTTTTTCAAATGTTATGTATTCTTCCCAAATCTTTCCATAATTAAAAAATCACACTACCAAATATTACATAATTTGGAGACATTTGAAAAGATAATTGGTAAATTATTTAGATAATCGATAAATTAATTTAGAAATTTGTGTAATTATGTGGATCTCAGTGTTAATCGACACCAAGTTTATATATATTTGGGCTTTCTCAGTGAAACCCGAGTATAATTAACACCAAAATTCAATATATTTGAGTTTTCTCCGTAGAATCTCGGGGAGGATTAATACCACAATTCAATATATATCTCAAATCTTATCCCATTTTTCGCAAAATTTGATATTCCCCAAAATTTAAAAATGATAGTGCAATTATCTTGAGTTAATTTGGAAAATCTATTTTGATAATTAGAAAATCCATTTGAAATTTTGGATATTCATATAATTATGGCAACATAAATTATATCAAAGATTTGAAAAACTACGTAATTATTTGATATAATAATTAATGATAACCAAATTGGAGAAGATGTAAAAAGATATAAGATTTGGTATCAGATTTGGAAAGATTACATATAAAACAATCGAAAAAAATTATTTTTTAACTAAATTTCAGTGACCAATCTCGGATGCGATGAATCGAAAAAAAATTATTCCAACGAGTTTTTTTTTTAAAAAAATACTAATTTTGTAATGTGAAAACTTAGCAAGGTAAGTCTTACCATTTCCCGAATATTGGAGTAAATTCAAGGCTACAATTGATTAGGAAAATTGACAAAAATGACCTATTTGGGGTATGATTTTGTATTTTTGACCTATTTTTGAAAAACAAGTTTTTTGACCCCTTGAGGATGAAAATGATGTAAGTATGAAAAATATTGGTTGTACAATTACTCTTATGTCCCTTACTAAATTCTCACCTTCAATTTCAACAACCAACCTACCAAATTAATTCACAAAAAAATCTCCACCTCAAAATTTTATTCACAAAAAATTATTTTATCCAAAAATAATTGACAAAAAATTATTTTTACATTCTAACACTAAAAATTGCTCCACCAGATTTAGTTTGTTTACAACCCCACAAAAGTTCTCTTCACCAAATTATTTCCATAATGATATTTTATATAAAAAAAAATGAAAAAATAGTTAGAGGATCGTATAGCAATGTGAAGAAAAGTTAGATGAATATTCACTAAAGTTGAGCGATTATTGGGACTGGGTAGGGGGAGGGCACCGAGTAGAGAGGGGGCGCATAGAGAGGGGGAGGGTATTGAGACTAAACAATCGCTTAGTACTATTGCCTAATATTAACGATCGCTTAGCTATGATCGGTGGAAACTAAATGATACGTTGGATTTTCTAAACGATGACACTATACGATCGTTTAGCTACGATGCGTGCTAAGCGATGCGATAAAGTGTTCCGCGATAGCGCTGAGCGATCATTTATATGTAGAGGTAAGCGATCGTGGCGTGTGAACTAAATGATACATTGGATTTTCTAGACAGTGGCACTACACGATCGTTTAGCTACAATGCGCGCTAAGCGATGCGACGAAGTGATGCGCGATAACGCTGAGCGATCGTTTAGATATAGAGTTAAGCGATCGTGGCATGGGAACTAAACGATATGTTGGTTTTTCTAAATAATAGCACTACACGATCGTTTAGCTACGACGTGCGCTAAGCGATGTGATCGTTTAGATGTAGAGCTAAGTGATTGTGGCGTGGGAACTAAACGATATGTTGGATTTTCTAAATGATAGCACTACAGGATCGTTTAGCTATGAGACGCGCTAAGCAGTGCGATCGTTTAGATGTAGAGCTAAGCGATCGTGGCGTGGGAACTAAACGATACATTGGATTTTCTAAACGATTGAGCTAAGCGACCGGTTTTCTCAAGGTGTAATCCGGTTCAGCCCCTTATTAAATGCCCACTTTCAATTTCAACCACCAACCTACCAAATTAATTCATATTCCACCTAAAATTAATTTATCCAAAAACCATTTCTAGACTTGTATCTCTTCATCAAATTGTTTCTTTTCATCAAATTCTCCACTAAGAAGTTATCTTCATCAAAAGTCCAAAACTTGTATCTCACGAAGTTGTAATTTTGTACACTCCGTCATAAGAAGGTATGTATTTCATTTTTATATGTATTCTCAATAGTTTACTAATTATTAGAAAAATTGACAATGCCCTTCATTTGATATTTATTTATAAATTTTTGGAGATTGAGTTATGGTTGCTTTGTTAATTGTATGTGTTTTTTTTTTTTTTTTTTGTTAATAATGCCTTGCACTTGATATTTATTTATCAATTTATAAAAAAAAAATTTAAAATATGTTATTTTTTTTATACCCAACTGTGCTTCTTTGGGTTACCCGACCGGGCACACACAAAGGAACATGCTTCTATTTTTTGGCCAGGTGGTGGACCAATCATGTTTTTTTTTTTTTTTTATTGCATCATATTAATACATTTTCTATATAAAATGTAGGAGAATGTCTCGTGTTTGGATTTGTTTCGGTGGCATTTGGAATGAGAGGGAAAAAGATTACGATGGAGGAGAGTTGCGGGGGGTTTGACATTGAGTTGGGCATGACCTATAATGAATTTCTGACCAAAGTTTATAGGATAAGTGATATAATGTCGGATGAGTATGATCTTGTTATAAGATGTATACTTCAATTGAGATCCAAAGCCCCTGCATTTGTAATTCGGAATGATGAAGATCTACACATATTCCTTACATGGAAGAGGTCTCAGTAATACCTCTTTACATATCTACGCTTCCAAAGTGTTTAACAAATCAAGGATTTCATCCAAATAATTTATATGTCCGACGAATTGAAGAAATCCTTTCAACATCTAGGCCAGTACTATGGAAGATGGAGTCGGATAGTCAATTTTCTCCCACATATTTTAACACATCACTTACTTCGTTGCCTAGTAATTTGACAACTCATAACTTAGGGGATGATGTAGACCAAGGTCAATATTTCAATGATTGGTCTTTGAGGGAGAATGATGATGAAGAGGAACCCAAGATTAATACCCACCAAACACCTCATGCAGAAGAACGAACAATCGAAGACTACGGAGGCTCGTCACATGCAACGGGTTGTGACTTGTCACATCCTTCTAGTAGCACAATCACCATGCCAGGTCAGTCTTATTCTTCTGAAGATGTGCAAGTTGGTGACATATTTATATCTAAGAAGGATTTAAAGATGTGGTTATCTATGTTAGCAATTAGAGTTAACTTTCAGTTTAGGGTGAAGAAGTCGACCACAACATTATACAAAGTTATATACTTAGTTGAAGAATGCAAATCGAAACTTCGAGCCGTTAAATTGAAAAATTGTGAAATATTTAAGATCTCTAAGTATGACAATTTCCACACATGTAGAAATGAAATATTGACTAACAATCATAGACAAGCTTCTAGTTGGGTTCTCAGATATCTAATTTCGTCGAAGTTTGAAGATGTTAGTCATTCATATAGACCGAAAGACATTGTCAAGGATATAAAACAAGAGTATAGTGTGAGTTTAAGTTATGACAAAGCATGGAGGGCAAGGGAAGAAGTGTTAGTGCTTGTTTGGGGGTCACTGGAAGAATCGTACAAGAAGTTACCTAAATTTGGTGAAGCCTTACAAATTGAAAATCCTGGTTCAGCCTTTAAATATGATCTGCAAGAAGATAAATATTTCAAGTATGTCTTTATGGCTCTTGGTGCTTCCATAAGGGTGTTTCTGAATTGCATTCAACCTGTTTTAATTGTAGATGGAACACGTTTAAGGGATAAATATAGTGGTAAACTCCTGCTTGCGATTGAGGTCGATGAAAATAATCAAATATACTCAGTCGCATTCGGTATATTTGGTAGAGAAACTGATGAATCTTGGGTGTGGTTCCTTCAACAATTAAGATGTGTAATTGGGCAAGTTTATAATTTGGTTATTGTATCAGATAGACACCCTAGCATAAAAAAGGAAATTATCACGGTCTTCCCAAAAGCATTTAATGGTATCTGCATCCATCATTTGAAAGCTAATTTATTAGTTAATTTTAAGAATAAAGATATTTTCGATAAAGCAGCAAAGGCAAATCGTGAGTCTGTGTTCAAGTACCACTGGAGTCAATTTGCAGGGTATCCAGGTGCACACAAATACCTAGAGGATATCGGTCTTGAGCGGGGGGCTAGGATGTACCAATGTAATAAAAGATAGAATCAGATGATAACAAACCTCGCTGAGTGCATAAATGGAGTGTTAAAAGATGCACGACAGTTACCAATCACTTCATTTCTAGACCATATTAGAGGTTGGTTACAGGATTTGTATCACAGACGTCGAATGGAAGCATCAAACAATACGTCAAGACTGTCGAACTATGCGATGACAATAATTCGTGACGCTGCAGACAAAGCGAGTAGATATGAAGTTCGACCAATTGACCAACATGAGTTTGAGGTGATAGATGGAGGATTGGGAGGCCGTGTCAATATTCACGCAAGAATGTGCACTTGTCGCAAGTTTGATTATTATGAAATCCCTTGTTCACATGCCATTGTTGCATGACGGGTTCGAAATATTGATCATACCTCTCTTTGTTCACGAGTATACTCTATTGATGTAGTATTGGCTGCGTATGCTGAACCTGTACGCCCACTTGGACACTTTTCGGAGTGGAAACAATCATTGGCCTTCGTCGATGTTGAAACATTGCCTCCAAAAAGAGTTCCAAGAGTAGGTCGCCCACGAACAACAAGATTTCCTTCTACAGGTGTTCTAGATATAGTCAACGGGGTCATAACAAGACGACATGCAATCAACCTCTTAATACTATTGAGTGAAGTATGGATTTTTTTTGTGAACTTGGATGATATTTTTGTGAATTTGGATGATATTCTTGTGAACTTGAATGATATTTTTGTGAATTTGGATGAGATTCTTGTTTCTTTTTCTTTTTTTTCGCATGTGCCCGACTGGGAATTGGCGCCAATTTGCATGCATCCACCCGAGAATTTGTATAATTTTTTCATTTTTGCATGCGTCCGGCCAGGAATTGGCGTCATTTTGCATGCACCCCGTTGGGAAATTTGTATACTTTGATGAATAATTGCATGCGCCCCGCCAGGAATTGGTGTCATTTCGCATGCACCCGGCCAGGAATTTGTATACTTTGATGAATAATTGCATGCGCCCGACCACTTCATCCCATCGCTTAGCACGCGTCGTAGCTAAACGATCGTGTAGTGCCATCGTTTAGAAAATCCAACATATCGTTTAGTTTCCACGCCACGATCGCTTAACTTTACATCTAAACGATCGCTCAACACTATCGCGTAGCACTTTATCGTATCGCTTAGCGCACGTCGTAGCTAAACGATCGTATAGTGCCATCATTTAGAAAATCCAATGTATCGTTTAGTTCTCACGCCACGATCGCTTAGCTCTACATCTAAACGATCGCTCAGCGCTATAGCGTAGCACTTCATCGCATCGCTTAGCGCGCGTCGTAGCTAAACGATCATATAATGCCATCGTTTAAAAAATCCAACGTATCGTTTAGTTCCCACCGATCATAGCTAATCGATCGTTTATTACTAGACGATGGTACTAAGCGATCGTTTAGTCCCAATACCTGCCCTCTCTCTGCGTGCCCTCCCCTACCTAGTCCAATACCCCGCCGGGCCGAGACCGGGCGCCACCTATTCTTACCCGATTTTTCCCCCTTCCCCCTCGTCATTTCCTCTTTTTCCCGCCCATACTCGGTCGAAATACACTTACGGCCCGACCGGTCTACCACTGGACACAATCTTTCTTCCTCAAATCTATCCCCAAGCAACCTCAAACTTGCCCGCCCGGTCACAATGTTATGAAGCCGGGCCGGGTAAGACCGATTTTCGAAAATGCATTTTAGGATCAAACTTATTTAGAAAATGCCGAACATGATGTTTTTAGGAAAAAAAATATCATTCAACATAGATCTAACATAGATTTCAAATATTCACACAAGAACACCTAACATAAACTAACACATTGAGTGAAACAAAATGAAAATCCATACCTTAATTGAAAAATCCCAATGATCTTTAATGAAAAGGAGAATGACAAGGAAATGTAGAATGAAAATAGTGAAATGAAGTGAGATTGAGGACTTTTGAAATGGAGAAGAGTGAAAATGGAAAAGAAAAGTGAGGGTTTAGAGGGTTTGAATGAGTTTTGAAATGTGAAAGATATTAGGGTAATTTTCATTCATTTTCAAAATTGTGAGTCAAAAAACATACTTTTTAAAAAGGGTCCAAAAATCAAAATCAAAACTTGAAAAAGACCATTTTTGTCAATTCCCCGTTGGTTCCAAACAAAAAAAAAAAAAAAGAAAAAGAAAAAGAAAAAGAAAAAGAAAAAGAAAAAGAAAAGAAAAAAGAGTAAATTGTAATTTGCAACTCCACTTCTATTTTCCTTTTGGTTCTCCTTCCCCGTGAAACCCTAGCCCCCCAGTATCTCCTTCGCGAGCCCTAGCCTTCCCGTTCTCCATTTTCTGCGCAATGGTTCAGCCGACAAATACATCCAAATTGCGATGGGGGGAGCTAGAAGACGACGACGGGGACCTAGATTTTCTTCTTCCGCCAAAGCAAATTATCGGGCCAGATGAAAATGGGTTGAAGAAAATTGTTGAGTATCAGTTTAACGAAGATGGTAACAAGGTCAAAATCACAACCACCACTCGTACACGCAAGCTCGCCCATGCTCGCCTTAGTAAACATGCCGTGGAGCGCCGATCTTGGGCCAAGTTCGGCGATGCTGTTCATGAAGATGTCGGCAGTCGGCTCACTATGGTCTCCACTGAGGAGATTCTTCTCGAGCGCCCTCGTGCTCCTGGTTTGTTTTCAATAAATCTTGATTTTGGTAGTTCTTTTGTGTACCAACTATTTATAGTTTGTTTATGGAGCATGCCATTTGTTTCTATGTGGAGTGGATGGAAACACTTACAACACCTGGAGAAAATAAGGTTGTTCTTATGGTTACGGTGGTGATTGAGCTCTATAAAACTGTGGTACTTGCTTACTAGAAATGTATGAACGCATATGATTTGCATTCAAAACGAGGGGAGAGAATCACTTTTGTATGAGGTGAGTTATAGGCTTTGCAGAACTCTGCACGTGGTGTGTGTTCTTTTGGGAATGACAGGGTTGTCCTGTGAATTGAGTATTCCAGATTTTCATTTTTTGTTTTTGTATCCTCTGTATGTAGGATTTATTAAGCCGGATAATTTCTCTGCTTCTTTCTTTTGATTTCTTTGTTTGGAAGTTTGCTTGTGTGCTTCTCATAAATTTTGTATGTACACTTTTGATACTCTATTCTGCTCACGTTAATCCTTAATTGGCAGAATGAAAAGTATCTTCTTGCCTTGTTACAATTGATTTTCTTACAAGGAATGAAAATGATTACAGGTAGCAAACCAGAGGAGCCCAAGGTTGCTGGAGACCCGCTAGCTCAACTTGGTAAAGGTGGAGCTGTTCTTATGGTCTGTCGAACTTGTGGTAAAAAGGGTGACCACTGGACCTCAAGGTGCCCTTACAAAGACCTGGCACCACAAGCTGATGGATTGGATAAGCCTGTTGCACCAGAGGCTACAACTGCTGCTCCTGGTGCAACAAAGGGAGCGTATGTTCCCCCAGGTATGAGAGCAGGTGCGGAGAGGACTGGAACTGACATGCGGCGTAGGAATGATGAAAACTCTGTTCGTGTTACCAACCTTTCAGAGGACACTAGAGAGCCTGACTTGCTTGAGCTCTTCCGATCTTTTGGTGCTGTTAGCCGAGTTTATGTTGCTGTTGATCAAAAGACTGGCATGAGCAGAGGATTTGGTTTTGTGAACTTTGTTAATCGTGAGGATGCACAAAGATCAATTAACAAGCTTAATGGATATGGTTACGATAATCTCATCCTTAGAGTTGAGTGGGCCACTCCAAGGGCGACTTAAAGGTAGGATCTTTCTCTCAAAACGTCTCCTGATTTGCTTACTCCCGCTGTTGGAGTTTTCTCTCCCACATTTTGTTAATGCCTTTTTGAGATTCCAAGTCCTTAAAACAATTAATGATATCTATTTCTACTTGATAATTAAATTTTACATGTAGTAGAATTAATTCAATGTCTTTGAGTTTTCGTATTTCATCAGTTAAAGATGGGATGAATGATGATGTTTTTTCACATTTTCTTAGCGTGGCAATAGTGCTGAAATGACAATATGTTGTAAAGGAAAATCCATTGCTGTTTATGAAGCTGTATACGCTATTGGACGACATGGTTTTGACATGCATATTTTACAATCTTGAGAAGAAGCCATATGCTGTTCAGTCTTAAAGTGATTGATTTTGATTAATCTTGATAGTAAATTTAGGCTGTGTGTCTTTTATTGGTTGGGACAAGTTTTGTGTGAATTAGCAAGGATAGTTTTGCAAAGTTATTCATTCTGGATAATATTTCTGATTCGGTGAAAAGAAGAATTTACAGGAAACTATAACTACAAGCTTTGCCGGTTGATGGGTGAGCTCAATAGTTTCATTCGGAAAAATTGAAAGAATACAAATGCATATAGAAAACCAAGCCTTCTAAAATCACCTCTATAGAAAAGGGACTGAGAAAGTAAAATGTTGTCTAAAGAGTAATTACAAAAGGTCTTTGAAATCGTATCGTAAAGGTAAACTTGAAACTTCTTCAAGGACCAAACATCACTAGGATCCCTTTCCACTCCTTTCAAAACATTGTTGTTTATCTTACTCTACTAAACCCATAACATCACACACTCCCCCGCAAACCACAACAATTGGACCATCTCCCGAGAACACAAATTGAGGAGGAACTCCCCAATCGAATTAGTGACATTCCTTTGTTGAGCCAGCATATAATCAAATTCCTAGAGGAAGTGGTCCCACGGACCTTTTAAATTCATTCACAACTTGAAAGCAAGTGAGCCAATTTTTCATAGGCAATGGCTTGATCAAGAAAATCATAGGCAAATGGCCTAATTTGGGGAGAAGCCATTAGAGCTGTCACCAAAGAGTCTTCATAGTGTGTTTACCTAACAACCCCCGTAAGAGTTGAAGAGATTTTTGATATATCCTTGAGGATTCCAGGGACAACTCCGTTCTATATTGTCAAGTATTCATGTGATTTTACTTTTAGATAATGGAGGAGACACTTTACACCAAAGAACAAAGATTTAAAGTTAGTGCCATAGGTTCCGACTCATTATTAGGCTGATTGTCTGCCCGCAAGCTGTACTTTGAATGTAGTCTTGTTCAAACTAATTGCTGTTGCGTGATACCTTCCTTTTGGTCGATTGTCACATACATGACTCAATTCTTTTAGGGTCTTGGTTGGGTTTACATTTTTCATCACTGCCTTTTTGTTAGTCAAATCTGGTCTTTTCTGTTGGAAAATTTTGAATTGAGTTGTCTGAGGGGTATAAATTTGTTGACGAGTGATCTTCTGGTATAGAATAATCATGACTCTCGTCTAGTGATTCTTTGAATCAATGGCCACGATTCCTTACCCAAGCAATACAATCCTTAACGACCTTCCTCTATCTCCCAAATCCCTCGTTTCAAATAATACCGTTAAGTAAACAGTGTTTACCCTCAACCCTGGAGGGGATTTCCTAATATCATGACTCATGAATTCTCTCTTAGTTTCCAGAAACAATTTTCAAACGCATCCCTTAACAAGGATTTAGGGGGAGAAAGAATTGTGTTTTTGCTTTAAGCCTTTAATGAAGGATAGGTGTGGGGTAAATGAAGATTTGAAATTGGGTGTTGTTTTACCCTCTAGAAAATGATCCACATATGGTCTGATTTTTCATTCTGTACTTATTATCACTTTAGGAATGAGATTACCAATTTTATGAAGAAGTGATTCCCAAATTGTTGTCCAGATAGGAATTCTTGTTTCGAAGGACATTGGTGAACTTCAAGTAGGAGACCTTTCCAAGTCTTAAACTAATACCAAATCAATTCAGAACAAAATTAGTGTTTTCTACACTTGAGAGACATGAGCCTCGCTTCGTTTGCATTTCTTGTTTTAAGGTTGAATGTTTGAACGCTCAAGTAGGTTTGATTAACAATATTTTTTTTGTTAGTGTTCAACCTTGTGGAGGGAGCTAGTTCTCATTACCTATTTAATTATTCCCCTAGGATTAATTCTTAATCAATTTGGGGTTTTAGGTTTTGACAATTTGAAGTTATTGTTAGGTGGACGAGTTATTATACGCAATTCCTTGTCAATTTATTTATTTTTCCTTTCTTTTTAGTATATGATTGACTAAGTCGTTGGAGATGATCGACGGGGTTGGTGATCGGAGTTGGTCACCAAAGGTGATCATCGAAGTTGGCCGTTGGAGTGGTAGTCGTGTAGAGATGATTGTCAGAGGTGGTCATCGTCGGAGGTGATTACATAGTTTAAAATGTGTCTTTTGTATGTCCATGATAATACATGTAGACATGTGGTGGGGTTTGGGGCATTGACTTGGGTTGACTTAAGTTGAGTTTTTAACCTAACTCAATGTTTAGTCCACCAACTTCATAAGTTAAATGTTAAATAATTCAACTTCATTAACTTCAACAATATTAGCTATTGATGTTTGCACATTTATCGAAGAATTCCATTTTCCTCTCTCTCCAATCTTTCCAATAATTTTACCCATCAACCATCACCCATGGCCAAATCCAGCTACAATTATCATCCACAACCAACTCCGGTGACCACCTCTGAAGCCCAATATCGACAACAACCATTGACGACTAATGTTACCTCATTTTGATTACATGTCTTGGCAACCACCTCAGATGGACAAACTCTGGAACCACCTCTTATAGTCATAGATGGACATAGGGCGGAGCAAGGATGGGAACCATCCCCTTCCTTATCCTATTTTGGTCTCCATCCCGGTCAAATGTCCTATCTAATTTCTAGAGAACTTAGCAATGATTTCTCGTGGGGAATAGGGATTCTCATTCTTTTAGGAATTTTTCTTCTACTTTCAACCAAAAAAATATATAATTCTTTAAATGAAACATTTTCAATACAATTTCTATTTTAATAAAACATTATAAAGTTTCCTAATATATATATTAGGGTTTTATAGACACAAAAAATTAGATGAAGGCAGAGGCGTCATTCTCATTACTGGGTTTTTATTTTTTATTTTTTCTAAATCATATATATAATTAAAAAATATGTGTATGGATGTTTGTAATATACACAAAAATGAGAGGAAGCCAGAGGCCCTATTCTCATTATTGGGTTTTTAATTCTCTCTCACATACATACGTTTATAGATATATATATAATTGGTTGGGGAGGGTGGGGAATTGGGACGAGATTGAGATGGGGAATATAATCCTTGCCCTCATCCCGTTTGGTTGATAAGGAAAAAATTCTCTAGACTCTCAGTTTCATTTTCTGCCTAATTGGAGTTTTCTGACCCCATTTAGGGTATATATATATATATATATATATATATATATTTGAAGGACGAGTTTGAGGAATATAATCTTTGTTCTTATCCTCGTTTAGTTAAAGGAAAGAATTCTCCTCGATTATCCCACTTCCTTGTCCACGTAGTATGGACACCGGTATATTCAAAGGCAAAGATAAAGTAGGCAAGCAAGTATATGATTATATGTGTGTTGCTTGTGTCACTCTTTCTACAAGCTGCTTATTTTTTACTTCACACATATAACAAATATCAAGTTAATTAGTATATTTAAATCTTAAAAACAAAAGTATTCCATAATACTCACCTAAAAATCTTTTGATGAAACCTTAACTACAAAACTCAATGACCTTTTTCAATACAAGAATATGATGGTGGTGCCTTTTTCGATATAAGAATATGATGGTGGTGACTATTTCAACCGTGTTAGGTATCTTTGTATGGAGAATATGTCTATTCTTCAGACAATTCTTGAACTGTCGGAATGAAATTTCAACAAATAATCATAATATCTTTCTTAGATTTCGGATTTATCATTAAATGATTTCTATAAAATTACAAAATGATATAAGAACTCGTGTCAATCCAACCGCATCATTAATTTATTGAATTAAGCAATACATTAAGATTCATTATCTCAATGCAAATAAATTTTTTTCTTTCAGTTTGGATGGAACATGTTTCCTCGAACCATACGTAATTGGGATGTAGTTTTGAACGCGTCTTGATGTAGCTCACCGTTATAGTAGCATGTATACTAACCCATTGATCACGGGCATTGTACTCTATAATTTTTTAGTATGCATCTATCTAATTTGTGTCAGCTCAACCATTGAATCATAGGTAGATTGTTGACTAGATGATGTCCCTTGAACATCTTCCATCCCTAGTCACCATCACTACCAAGCAAAATATGGTCGTGACTATCAGCCATGTCTCACTTGATTTAATAATTGGCTCAGGATTTTAGTAATGATAATCACGTCTCATTTAGTGGTGATGGTAATGTAGGGATGATAGATGTTTTAGAGACACCATCGAGTTAGCGATTTACTTGTGGTCCTACCATAATGATTGTGTTGACAAATTAGTCGAAAGATTATCTAGTACGATGCACATGGTCGATATGTCAATAAATACGCCACTAAAATGGTGAGCTACGTTGAGACACATGTTTGAAAGTACGTCTCGATTACATTAGGTTCATAGAAACACGTTCCATCTGAACTAAAAGAAAAACTTTTCGTTTGCATTGAGGTAACATGTCTTAATTTATTATTTAATTCAATAAGATATGATGAGGTTGGATTACCACATGTTCTTATATTTGTTATTTTTGTAATTTTTAGAAATTATTTATGATTAATCCAAAATCTAATAAGGATATTCTGATTAAAGTTGAAATTTCATTAGGATAGTTCAAGAATTGTTTGAGGAATAAATATATTCAAATACATGCCAAAATGCTTGAAATTTTCACCGCGATCGTATTCTTATATTGAACAAGTTCATTGGGATGCTTTTGTAATTGAGATTTTATTAGAAGTGTGTATTATAGAGCATCTTCGTTTTTAAGAGTTAAATATACTAACCAATTTGATGTGTTATTTATGTGATGTAAATACTAAACAGCTTGCAGAAAGTACGTTGCATGAAACACATGTACAATCATAGAGTTGCTCGCCCACCTCATTTCAAATATGTAGTCTTTAAACAATGTCAATAAAAACATATGACGGTAGTACATGTCAACAAAATATTGTTTTGTTGACAGCAAAAAAGTATATAGTTGACAAATTTTAGAAATAGTAGATGGGTAAAAATGTCGATTGGCAATAAAAAAAAATGTTAACATTACCAGGTTGACAATTTTCCATAGAGTTGGGCCAAAAAATGTCAACATATCATTTGTTGATAGCCAAGAATCGTCATCAAATACTTTTTGTTGACATTTTTTAGTCGTCAATCAAACTTTTTTCTGTTGAGGTTTTTAAATAATTGACAACGGTTCAATTGACTTTTCTATCAGTTAAATAGAGTCTATGTGGACATCTTTCAAGCATCAAGAAAGGTCAAAATTGTAGCAATGACCAATTATTTAATAGGCCAATTAAGTAAGAAGTAATTTTCCTAATTAAACACCATGATGGGGAGGTATTTATATAAAATAAAATTCTAGGAATTGGTCCTCTCTATGTCTCATTAAGTAGTATTTCTCTCCTTCAAGAAGATTTAATTAAGTTTAAAGGAAGACCACGAGAGAAACACAATTCTTTTACTAGATCAATATCATGGATCAAGATTTCCTGTTCTATCTTATGTTATTGTGAAAATCATCTAGTTCAAAGATCTCGACTTTTATTATTTGATTCACTATTAAGGGTTTATTATATAATCACGCACATTAAAATCTTCTATGAGAGTTTCACATTTATCTTCTTCTCAAATTCCCTCTAGATACTCGTCTTTAGTTGCTACGTGTGGTTTTCAACCGTTGAAAATTGCATCTCCATAAGAAATGCTTCGAGTATGAAGATCATTTCTTGAAACATCTGGGGACTTAACGTGAAAAGAAAAGGGGTTGTCTAGGAAGACCTTTCGTTAGTACAGACCATTGTTTTTTTTCCTCCTTGGCAAATAATTTTGGAAGATGCTCTCTAAATAGGAAAGTGGAAAAGTTAGGTGTTTCATGAAATTCAAAGAGGAATGGTCAGTCCTTATGCCTTGGTTGAATGGGAAGTAGACTTCAATTTCCAAACTCCCAATTAAATTTTCGATAAAGATCCATCTCCAATTTTTACTAAACTCCAGAAGGTTATCCAAGATGTAGTGAAATTAGTTGTGTGAATCGATTGCTATTCTTAAGAGTTCGAGGACGGGTTGGTTTTATTATAGTGTAAAGTCTTGGTTTGCTGTTTTTGAGAATGAAAGGAAGTGAAAAGTGGGAAGAAGTATTTGAAATACTTGGATAATATCTATCGTGTTTGGTTAAAGTTGAAATTTATCTCTCTTTGATCTTGGCTGAGACTTTTAAGTGTTGAAGGTTTGATAGAATTCAACGCATTTTTAAGACGCGTCACTTCTTTGGTGAGGCTTTTTCGAGATGATTCTAGTCAATTCCTTCCCTCGGTGCTCTCTTTTCGCTCTTTTATAGACTATTCAATTCAAGTCATGTTAAAGATGTAGTGCTTTGTTTGTTCTTTGTCTTTAGTTAGCTTGTATTCTATTGCTAAGTGTTTGCATTGTATTTGATTTCATCTTTGGTTGGTTACTTCTTTTTTGTCTCCATTATTATATTTTGAGCATTAGTCTCATTTCTTTATTTCAACAAAGAGACTTGTTTTTGTTAAAAAAAATTCTTCTTCCTTAATAAAACAAGGAGGAAAAAGTGTGGTTAAAGAGAGATTCTTGTGATGTTGACTAAGAAATTATTGATCAATCAAAGTAAAAGCACGAGAGAACTTGTTATGGAGAGATATTTAGATAATATCACCTATGGAGGTGATATCATTAAGGTAAAAGTAATTTAAAATTTTTAGGTAAAAAATATTAATTTCTCATAGTGATCTGAGATTAATAGAAATACTTTAAAGTATAGCAAATTAAACAAATTTATTTATAAAAATACTTGCAAGAAAAACGTGGAGTTCTTATTGTAAATAGATTTGATAAAAAATGTTTCAATGAAATTGACTTTTTTTTTTTTTTTTTGGGAAATTCAAACATGTGCTAATTCAAGTTTTGTTTTCTTTTAAAAAAATAACTTTGTTAAAAAAATTAATTGGTATGTTATGCAAATCTTTTTTTTTCTATTTGCAAAATATGATATTTAACATACCTCTACTTAAAAAATAAGAAAAAAAGGAAAAAAAAAAGTCATTATATCTCTTCCCTCTAAAAGTTTGGAAAACGTATTAACGTTAGGTTTCTTGAATGGAAGTTATTTAGACTCGTTCGATAATTATTATGTTTTTTAAAATTAAGTCTATGGATATTATTTCAGTCTCAAATTTCTTCCTTTGCTATCTAATTTTCACCAATAGTTTAAAAAACTAAGCCAAATTTTAAAAACTAAAAAAAGTAGCTTTCAAAAAGTTGTTTTTGTTTTTGGAATTTGACTAAGGATTTAACCATTGTGCTTAAGAAAGATACGAATCATTGTAAGAAATGTAGATGACACAGGCTTAATTTTCAAAAACAAAAACTAAAAATCAAATAGTTACTAAACGGGTTCTTAATTTTTTCTTGTTAGTTCGAATAAAAAATGACTAAGGATGGGGTTCAATGTTATTAAGATCAAGTACTTTGATCTCTTAGGGGGGTGTTTGGTTCACCAACTTCACAAGTAGATGGTAAACAACTCAACTCCACCAAGTTCAACAATGTTAACTATTAGAGTTTTGGGAGGAACTCCATCTTCCTCTTTTTCTGTCTCTCTCTCCAGTATTTTCAATAACTCCATTCACTGGCCGCGGTTGCCAACGGCCATTTTTTACTACCATACCATATATGCTCAACTCCAACAACCAATGTCACACGACTATTGCCGTCTCACATCAATGGCATGCTTAGACGATCACCTCCAACAACCAAACCCTGATGGTGACCACCTCCGTCAACTACCTATGGTGAAGATTGCTTCTGACAATTATCTCCAATAACCACTTCTGACATCTAGCTATGCATAACTACTACCTCTAGCGATCAACTTTTACGATCACCTTCAGTGACCAACTAAGTCGATCATAGACAAAAAAAACAAAAACTTGCCGGCAAATGTGTTCTTTTAATACAAAATTGAAACTATTAGTTCATAGAGATTAATAGTTGACTTATATAGTTGTTTAACATTAATAGAAATAGTTTGGGCATAATAGTCAAACCAAACAAATTTGTGTATAAAAACACTCTTGAGAAAAGCATTTGCATTTTTATTTTAAATAATTTTTATAAAAAGTGTTTAAATGCAAATGAGTCTTGAAAAACATTTTTTTCCCTATGCAATTCAAACAAACTTTAGTTGTCTTGATCATTCCCTTATGTAGCAAATATGAGAATCGATCGTATTCTTAAGACTAACATATATGCTTAATGTATCCTAACCTAAAATTTGACATAAGATGTCATATAAAGCCTTAAACCCTTGATGATCTACATTTTTTTAATAGTTTGCATATTACACTCATACATTTCATTAATTTGAAAGTAAATTGTGATTTTGTTGTTGGTATGAAGCATGAGTATTTGTGTACTTTTAAGTACAATAGGTACACGTAAAAATTGTAAAATATATGTGGAGGTATGAAGCTGCCATCTAAAGTGGGTTGTAAAAATTTGGGAAAATATTTGTGCAAATGAAAGATTAAACAAAAAGTTAAGCAAACAAAAACCACCACAAAAAAAATCATATTTTGTTAGATGAATAAAAAACTGTACCAGATATGCTCGACTTAATTACTCAATTCACCCCAAACACAAACTTTCTAACTCCAAATTAAAGAATTTTGCATCCCAAATACAAATTTCCTAACTCCACAAACATATTAACTCTAAACTTCAGAATCCAACTCAGCGTCACAAATAGTCCCTTAGTTCTTAAACTTGATACTTTAAATACTTAAGGGATGTTTGACGCATAGAGTTGGTTATATTTAGGATTATAATAATCTGTAGAGTTATAATAGTTTGTAGAGTTGAATAGTTTGTGTTTTGGGTGCAAGTTATTTTAGTATAAGTTTAGATAGTTTGTGTTTGGAGTGTAAAATATTTTAGTTTGGGTTTAGAAAGTGTGTGTTTGCGATGCAGATTATTTTAATTTGAATTTAGAGAATTTATGTTTGAGTTGCATATTATTTTAGCCCAAGTTTAGAGCTTTATGTGTTTGGTCGTTGAATTGTCTAAAATAGAGTTCTTTATGGGTTTAAGGTTTAGAGTCATTTTTTTTTTTTTTGGGTATTGTATAGTATTATATTGTATTATACACATGGTGGAAAATTTACATTGGAATTTCAGTAAGAGGGAAATTTCACATTTCAAGGAAATTTTGAGAAAATTTCAAGATTTTTTTTTTTAAATTTTGTTATCCCTGCATTTTGATGAAATTTTGATAAATCTCGATAATATGAGAAAATTTTAATTTTTCTAATTAGTTACGTTAGCTCAGTTCAAGTTTTTTATTTTTTTTATTAAAATAATATATTTTTTAATATATAATGATAAAAATAGGGTAAGATGGAAACTTTTTCTAAGAACAGGTGTTTGGGGGAAACTATTGACAAAATTGGGGTAGTGAAATCGTGTACGGGGTACACGATTGCCATGTGGCAAACTCGTATACCCAGTACATGAGTACTATTTAATCCAGTCAGCACCACGTCGACTGACTGGTTGACCGGTCAGATGCAAATTCGTGGACCCGATCTACGATTTGATTTTCTTTTTCTTTTTTCTTTTTTTAAAAGTAGTGGGGTGGTTGGTTCCGATTCGACAAGAGTCGAATACCTGGTCGAAGGTCCAGTACAGTAGGTAGCAGGCGTTTTCGTTTTGGCTCCCGAGCGAGAACGAGAAATAGGCGATGCACCATCCTTGCTGCTACGTACGTTGACCTTGACTTAACAGATTCATCCAATTGAACCCACACTAAAAGGAGGACCACAAGCTCGGGGCTCGACGAAACGGAAAGTATCAGCATGTTGAAACTTCTTGGGGTTAGCAGTGAAAGAAAGAGCCCGACATTCATTTCTTCATTCATATTCATAGCTTAGTCTACTAAAATCAAAGGGGGACCAGCCTCATCGTGGTAATTAGAGGACATCTTTGATCGTTCACCTCTAATGTGACACGTTCCCTCCCAGTTATATGATCAACGGGATCAGTCGTCCCTCGAGCGGGGCTCTTTTTCTTCCGGGGAGGCAAAGTCGTCCCCTCTACTGATCGAACCCCCTTTCTCTAATAAGTCGGAGGTCTTCGTAAACATATTAAAGGGCTCCCGTCTTCGGCGGGACGTTGACTATTTTTTTTTTTAAATTGTAGATGTACTTTAGAAATGGGTCCACAAATTCCTTCATTATTAAACTTAATTATATATTTAATCTACAATCAAAACATCTTACACTGATATTAAAAAAAAATGTCATGATATTAAAGAAAATTTACAATTAGTCATTTAATTTACAATTTGAAAATGAAAGTTTACATGAAATTTAAAAATGAACCCTCTAACCCTTACCCCTCATGCGGGTTATCTTTGTATCCCTCTAAATTAGGTTCACCTGTTGTCGCTGTCGTCATATGACGAATACGTCTTCGATCGGTGTCAGCAACATTGAGTCGTCTTGTTTGTTGAATAATACCTTCTACGTTGACCAATGTTTGTTGACACATTGAACCCAAGTCTGGTAAGTTGTTCTACACTGAATACTATTGAACATCGTCGATAAAATTATTCTGTACAATAAAAAAATAAATATTAAACAATATTCATATCATATATATGGAAAATGTCTGATTTTAAATCTTTTACCATTTAGTAATAGTAAGTGCTGTCAGGTGTAATAAATCGCCTTGTGATTGAATTATACCAGGAAAAGTAATCGTCTGATACAGCTAGCCCATTTGTTAATTCTCCCTGTGCACAACGATCATGTAGTCCATGCCAGTAGGATAAATATTTCGCATGGATTCGACGCTAGTCTTGGTCGTGCTTACCTCTCAAATCGATCTGGTGTAATGTTGGGAGTGTATAGGACAACGAAGGTATCATTTTTCGCAGACCGAACTGTCACAACACACGATCTAGATGATGCCACTCTACTATATGGAAGTATATAAGAGAGCTAACGGTCAACCAGATGTCTTCACCATTACGACAATAATCATGTAACGATAACCAAATCTGTTGTGTGTATAACGTCCAAATAATCTGACAAAAAATAATAATAATAAATATACATCTAAAATGTTTTAAATATTTATTTATATATACATTTTCTACCTGATTGTGCATCAGCATGCCAAATATTTTTCTATACATGAGCAGCATATTTGCTAACTGTTCAGAGACAGCTAATACACCACTCCATCTAAAATTATAAAAAAAATACAATTAATTTATATTCTTACATAAAATGGTAACGAAATAAATATATAAATGAAATAATATCTGACACTAAGTGGACGATGATCTGGGGCCTATAGTTGGACTTGTGGTGCTATAATTGGAAATTTGTCATAAGCTCATACTTGTAGTAGTATCAGTGGCCCCACTATTTCCAACGCTTGTGCACTGGAAGCCCGACAAAGTTCTCTATACAACCATGCAAGACATGCACCACCCCACGAGTACGTACCAACGTATCAGACAATAGTGGGAGGAACATGAGATGCACTAGAGTATTTGACTTGTCAGAAAACAAAAATCCTCCAATAAGCTGCATGATATATGCTCGTGCATACTTACGTACGCTGATGATGTCGGCATTGGGAAGTAATTCTAGAAACTGGGATGCCAACCAGGGGATACTCAATCTTGATCCTTTTAGATCCTCTGGTAGAACGCCTAAGAGCTCTTCACAAACGTTCTTCCAATCATAGTGTAGTGAACCCGTCAATGGTTGCCCGTCCACTCGTAACCCAAATTGTATGGCAACATCCTGCAATGTAATCGAATATTTCCCACAAGGCAGGTGAAATGTGTGGGTTTCTAGTCTCCAACACACAACTAGAGCAGTAGTAAGATGCCAATCAAGCTGGATAAAACAAATTTGTGCAACCCAAGAAAACCTGCATGGTGAACATAGGGAATAATGCGGTGATCAAATGGGATAGTATGTTGTGCAGTCGGCTCCCTTCTCCGACAACTCAACACTATAGTGGAAGAACTATCCATACTGATTGTGAACGATGCGTATTTTATTGGTCTAATTGTACAGGATTAGAAGGACCAGACTCCATTACCTAAGAAGTTCAAATTACATTACATAATAAAATCCATGAAATAAAAGTTATATAAAAAGTACATAAAAAGATACAATTACATAAAATAAATTCATTACATAAAAAATACAAGTACATAAAATATACAATTACATAAAATGAAACAATTACATAAAAAGTATAAGTACATAAAAGATACAATTACATGAAAAATATAAGTATGTAAAATATACAATTACATGAAAAATATAAGTACATAAAAAATACAAGTACATAAAATATACAATTACATAAAAAATACAAGTAAAAAAAAATACGCCTAATGACCCGAAGACGGAGCACCTAATATATGTTGTGGACAAGTGCGTCTGTTATGTCCTTCTCTCTTGCAAATTATACATCGCACTTTTTGGCTTGCCTCTCTCCAATCCATTTTATTATGAATGTGCGTACTTTTTGGTCGACCTTGTTCTCTTAGTAAGTCCGCATTTGAACGAACTTCTGTAAATGATAATTCTGGCCAATAATCTGGGTGTTGAATTGGATGGAAGCGGCCTTCATAACAACGCTTGAAATTGGACAATTTGTAGCATTCATCAATAAGTGATATGTATGTCATACGCATGTAATTACAAACTGCAATTACATTAGAGCATGGAATCTTGAATGACTGCCACTTATTGCAAGAACATGTTACTTCTTTCAAGCTCAAAATTTGGGTGTGTTGTCCTTTATAGGAGAAATCATATTTATGCCAGTTTGTATTTTGAAAGTGTATCGGGTACACGATTTAAAAACCTATTTTTGACAATACTTTCACTTCTGCCCTATTTTTGTCATTATATATTAAAAAAATATCATTTTTTTAAAAAAAATCAGTTTTATGATTCTAATTAAATAAAATTGTATAATTTCATACACAAATGTCATTTCCGATGAAAGATGAATATTTTTCAATGTGCCACTTTTTCTAATTTCCAACTTTTCTCAATTTTCAACTTTATTTTCAATCCAAAACTTTCATTTTTAAAGAAATCAAATTTGAAAAACCAACAAAAAGAACCTATATTTATTTTTAACCTCATTCAAACTTTTTCCATTCACATAATTTCACTTCAAAATTGAATTCACGCGAGTTTTTTTCCCCTTTACTATCCAAAACTTTCATTTTCACATTTCACCTCAAAATATTCCAAAAAATTATACTTTTTTTTAATTATTTTTCATTGATTTTTATAAATTTATGTATTCGTGTCGATATTTACATCGACATTTATAATATATATCTAAATGATGTCTTACTTTGTAGAAATGATGATTAAAAATGGTTAATTATAGACTAATTAAGCCACGATCAAAGTTTCATTAATTAATTATAATAGTTTCCATCATTTTCATAAAGTTCTCCAAATTCTTCATCGATATTTCCATAAAATCGAGGATATTTCCATTGACATCGATATTTCAAATTTTGATCATACAAGTATTAGTACCTTCAATATTATATTTTGTAAAGAAAAAACTTCAAGTGTACAAAAGCAACCAATTTTTTGTATGTGTATATCTAAGCGTGATAGTTGTCATATATAGGCCGCCACCACGATGATACAAAAAAATTGTCAACTTATATACATGATTAAAAAAAATGATACTAAGATATCATTCAAAAGTAGTTCAAGAAGAATGGTTAATCAAAAGTGTTTTTTTGAAGAGGAGTGATGCAATACTAAAATAGTTTATTATATTATAAGAATGAATGGAGTGTGCAATACTAAAATAGTTTATTATATTATATGGATGAATTAAAATGTATAAATCATTTTAAAAGATTTCTGGGAGGATTTTTTAATCTTATTTTCTAGTTTAATTTTTATGAATGACTTATTTTTTCATATATACAAGTTTTTTTGCTTTAAACTTTGATGAGGCGCATGAAATAAGTTATATCTTAGGACATGTTTGGATTGACTAGAA
Organism: Benincasa hispida; assembly: GCF_027475165.1. Classification (NCBI taxonomy): domain Eukaryota; kingdom Viridiplantae; phylum Streptophyta; class Magnoliopsida; order Cucurbitales; family Cucurbitaceae; genus Benincasa; species Benincasa hispida. The sequence continues at coordinate 44,791,474 of NC_143478.1, read as the reverse complement.
AAATATATTATTCTTTATAAAAATTGTTTAAAATAAAAATAGTTATGCCTTTGATTACATTTTTAAGTGCTTTATAAACAAGTTTGTTTGGTTTGTTATTTTCAAAGTGTTTCTATTAAAGTTAAATTACTACAAAATAAGACTATTAAACACTATAAATTGATTGCTGGAATGATCATTGAAGTTAGTCGGTTGTCGCTGGAGGTGGATGTCAACGAAATTGAGTGTCGAAAGTGTTCTTTATTAGAGTTGGCTACCTGAGGTAGTTGTTGGAGTTGGTCGTCGATGAGGCGGGTCATTGGAAACATTAGAGAGAAGGAGAGCTAGTTATTTTAACCACTGAACTATAAATAGTGCTACTGCATCAAAACGAGTGTTAAAATAACTTTAATCCCTCATTTTTTTTAACATATGCCCCGAATAGTGAGTTGTATATTTTACCCAACTCAATTCATTCCAAATTGGAACTGCAAACATGTGCTTAGTTTTTATTTTAGTAGTAGTTTCATTCTTGCCATAAGATTTTTATTAATTACTAAAAAATAAAAAACTAATCTGACACCCTTTTTTATAGAAAAAAATATATTTAAAATTTTGTTCAAATAAAAAAAAAATACTTTTAATTATTCCTTTTTTCTTTTTCTCTTTCCCCTTCCTCCCATCCTTTTTCCTCTTCTATCCATGGTTATAATCGCAATGGCTGTCTTTTCTCTTTCTTCTTTCCTTCTTCTCATTCTTTCCTCCTCTTTTCTTTTCAATTCCTCTTTTCTCAACATCTCTCGTTTAAGATCTAAAACATGGGAGGAACTCTCTTCGTAAAAAGAAAAAAAATCAGGAGAAAGCGACGGGCAAAGAAAGAAAGAGGAAATAAGGAGAGGAGAAGGAAAAAAAAAAGGTAGATGGCATCGAGTGACATTGGTAATAGGTGGTGGTTGCAGGCATGGTATTAAATTTTTGTGGATACATCGATATTTTCATCTATATTTTCACGGATTCGTTATGGACATGAACGGTAAATCGATATTTCTATTATTTCATTAATTCTTTTATTTCAAAATAGAAGTTCACATGAAACTAAAAGTTTGAATTACAAGTCACTCAACTTTCCACATGGTGGTTGTCTTTGTGTTCCTCTAGATTAGTTTCACCTTGTTGTCGTTGTTGTCTACGAAGAATACGTCTTCGATTAGTGTCAACAACATTGAGACGTCTTGTCTGCTAAATAATATTTTCTACATTTACTAAGTTTTGGTTACACATTGAACTCAACTTTGGTAAATTGTGTTGTACTAAATACTGGTGTACATCTTGAACAAAATTATTCTATATAATGAAAACAATTAATACTAAATAATGTCCATATCATACATTTGGAAAAAAAAACATAAGATAATAAAACTCTTACCATGCAGTAATAGTTAGCACCATCAGATGTGATAAATCGTCTCGTGTTTGAATCGTACTAGGAAAAGTAGTCATTTGATACAGCTGGCTCATTTGTTATTTCTTTTGTGCACAACGATCATGATGTGCATGCCAGAACGATAGATATTCTGCATGAGCTGGGCGCCAATCTTGGTTGTGCTTACCTCTCAAATCAATCTGGTGTAATGCTGGAAGTGTTTGACACAATGATGGTACCGTTTTTCGTAGACTAAATTGTCTCAACACGAGATCTAATTGATGTCACTCTACGATATGGAAGCATATAAGAAGGCTAATGGTCAACCAAATGTCTTGACCATCACGATAATAATCAAACAGTAATTACCAAATATCTTGCATGTATGACATCCAATTAATATGAAAAAAAAAAAGAATAATTAGACACCCAAAAAAGTATATAATTTTCATTTGTATATTCATTTGTTACTTAATTGTGCATCAATCGATCAAATATTAGTCTGTATACTAGCAACATATTTACTAATTGTTCGCTAAGACTGTAATACCCTCACTTTTATAGGGTTTCTTAAGAGGTAAAGAACAGCTTAAAGTACAAGCTTTAGAAGAAGAAGTTTTGCTAAGTCTCTAAACTATGCTTTAGAAGAAGAAAATTTCGAAGTGTTGGAAGTATAGTAGGTTAAGAGCCCAAAAATTGGCTAAGTATGGAAATAGGCATGGATGAGGTTAGTCTCTAAACTCACTCAGGATTAAGATCGTGTCATCTATGGTCATCCTAGTGAAATGTAAGTCTCAATTATGAATGGTGTTATATAAAGAGACTAATCATTTCGTGGTCCGGTCTTATACAAACTCTCTGTATAGCATACCCTCGCTCGTATGTCTCATCTATATGAATGGTCAGGATCAGATCATTTGTAGCACTTTAGAACACTTGTAACATCTACAAAGTAGGTCGTATCCGTAGTGTCACCAGGATAAGGTATCCCTCCTTTATCCTTATACTACAAACCATTTAGGTTATTACTTAAGGCATGATCCACTTGTATGTCTCCACATACATGCAAGTTACATAAAATAACCTCGGATCTTAGCTGATTGGATTGAGTAAATGCTTAAAATAACACTTATTTTATTAATAACAATATGTTCACAAAGTGTTTATAAACTACTAGACCACCAGGAGAATTAGAACACCAATCCCAATAAGGTGATGGTGACAGCCTTAAGCAAGGTGGGTGAGCCTAGACATGCACTAGTCTAGAGGCATGCGGCCAGGTGAGGCACTGGCGGATGCGCACGAGCAGACCAGTTGACGTAAGGTGTTGCGTAAAGGTGAACGCGTGGTTGCACGAGTATGAGCACAAGGCGTTGGGTGTGCGTTGAGGCATGCGGCTGTGAGATATGCGATGACGAGATCATGCGATTCCAAGACCATGCGATGTCGAGGCTGGTGAGCTATGCGATGCCAAGGTTGTTGGGGTAAACTTTAGGGTTTGCTATAAGGTAGTAGAGTGAGCTATGCATGGATTCTATACGATGCCGAAAGGCAAAAGCCATGAAAAAGGGGGTTAGATGTTGGCTTTAAACTAAGCGATGGGCAAGGGGGAAGCATGAGGGAAAGTGTGACATATGGGGTGGATGTTGAAGAAACCATGCACTCAACCCAAGACATATGGGTTGATCTTGAGCATTATTGGGTATTAAGGAACAAAATGACAGCAAGATAAGTTAGGTGGCTTAACCAAATGAAATCTTGGCCAAACCAAGTAGGAGGTGGATGCATACATGTATAGGATAAAGAAGGAGAATACACCTCAAAGTAGAAGGTGGTATGGAAGTAGGTGGTGGCACATTGAGATGAAGACACTCCAAAAAGTTTACAAGAAGGAGGTGTCATACATTGGGGGTAGTAGATGATGACAAGGATGATTTGGAGAGCCTATAAATACCCGAGGGACCTTCATTCCATGATGCAACTCAGAAATTCTCTAAAAAAGGCTTAAGGGAGAGGAGGGAGACAAACTAGGCATATAGAAAGGTCCACTAGGCGTTGACAAATGTCCCCTAGGCATCCAAAATGTTGTCTGTAAAAGGAAGTGTCTCAAAATAAGGTCGGGAATAATAAGTAATCTAAGCTTCAAATTGAATCTAAAAATTAGGGTTCGAAGAGGGAGCTAGGAGAAACCAGAGAACTTGCAAGGAAAAGAGGGTTCCTACAAACAAACTGTGAGTGGTATTCTTTTAAGGTCTTGAGCATATCTTTAGATTCTATGTTTATATTGTGAATGAGTAGCCATAACGAGAATGAGAATATATGGTCGGGACTGTCACGGGGTCAATAAACCTAGTTCCTAAGCCCGAGGCAGAATCTCACTAGATTGTCAAGGGACCATTAGGCCTAGTTCCTGAGCCTATGAGAGGAATCTCATATGGGATGGTCAGAGGTTTGACGAGCCTAGCTTCTGAGCCCATAAGAGAAGGATCTATGTGCACATAGGAGATAGAGCGGATATGATGAGTACTAGCTTTAACTATCTACCGTGTGTGTAGGTAGGATAGAGAATTGACTCATTTGAGGTTGAGGTTTGAGTATTAACCTCGTAATGTGATATGTTTTTATTATATGAGTTGAAAGAGACTCTATATGTTGCTTACCACGCACTGGACTTCTTAAACCTCATTCTTTTATTTTATGTTTTTCTTTCTAGGTAGCGAATGATGAAGAGTTCCAAGGTGCTGCTAAGGTCAAGGTCTGCCACACTACAGCCACACTTCCGGATTTAAGTTATTGTTGTAAACATTTGTAGTTAAAAGCCTGTAATTGTTGGGTTAAGTCTGGAGATTGTATAAATGTTATATCAATTGTAATAAAATAAGTTAAGCCATAGGCTGTTATTTATTTACTTAGCTTGAAGTTTAATGAGTGAAATAGGTTCAGATCAGTATCACAAAAGAGTGATATCTGTTGTCCTCATGCCTCCTTTCGAGTCTTAGAGGTGGACTTGGGAAGAAGTGTGACAACTACACCATGTCATTTAAAATTAAAAAACATACAATTAATTTATTTTATTACATAAAATGGTAACAGAATAAATATATAAATAAAATAATACATGGCATTGAGTGGACGATGATTTGGGGCCTGTAACTAAAATTGTGGTACAACAATCTTAAATATATCATAAGCCCATACTTATAGTATTATCAGTGGTTCTGCTATTTTCAAAGCCTATGCATTACTAGCCTGACATAGTTGTCTATAAAGTCATGCAAGACAGGCACCACCCCACGAGTACATACAACATGCTCAAAATTAGCTAGCAGTGGAAGAAATATAAGGTGCACCAAAGTGTTCAGATGTCAGTGAACAAAAATCCTCCAATAAGCTGCATAATATATGTTCGTGCATATCTCTCTATGTTGATGTCGTTGGCATTAGGGGACAACTCTGTAAATCAGAACGCTAACCACAAGATACTCAGTCTTGATTCTTTCAAATCATCTGGTCGAACGCCCAAAAGATTGTCACAAACTTGTTCCCAATCATATTGCAATGAATCCATCACAAATTCTTCGTCCACTCATAATCCAAACAGAATTGTAACATCCTGCAATGTAATTGTGCATTCCCTACAAGGCTATGGAACATGTGAGTTTCTAGTCTCCAATGCTTTACCAACGCAATAATGAGGTGCCAATCAAGGTGGATAAATCCAATATGTGCAGCTCTGAGAAAACCAGTCTATTGTACGCAAGGCATGATACATGGATCAAATGAGATAGTGCGTTGTGCAAATGCCTCCATTCTTGACAGCCCAAAACTGCAATAGAAGAACTATCCTATATCAATTGTGAACGATGGATATTTTGTTGATATAGTTGCACAGGATTAAAAGAACCAATATCTACGATGCACAATCACTAAAAGAATATAAACAAAATTAAATAACGAATTCCAATTACAATAACAAAGTCTACTAAAATAATAAAAAAGTCGATTACAATAACATATATTAATAAAGTCAATTGCATAACAAAGTCCATTACATAAAAAAGTCCATTACCTAATAAAGTCAGTTACATAACAAAATCAATTATATAAAAAATTCATTAATGACCCATAGAGAAAGCATCTAACATATGTTGTGGACAAGTACACTTGTATGTCCTTCTCCCTTGTAATTTGTACATCAATTTTTTGGCTAGCCTCTCGCCAATTCATTTCATTATGGATTTGTGTACTTTTTGGTCGACCATGCTCTCTTAATAAGTTTGCATTTGAATGAATTTTTGTAAATGATAATTCTAGCCAATAATCTACCTATTGTATTGGATGGACGTGACCTTTATAACGTCGCGTGAAATGGGACAATTTGTAGCATTCATTAACAAAAGGTAAGTATATGTCAAATGCAAATAATTACAAATTGCAATTATATAAGAGCATAGAATCTTGAATGACTGTCATTTGTTACAAGAAAAAGTCCCTTCTTTCAAACTCACAACTTATATGTGTTGGCCTTTATAGGGAGAAATCATACTTATGCCAGTTTTTACTTCAAAAGTTTGGGTTTCCTTATCAATAGACGTCACTGTATGTGCATATGCTCGTTTTTCCTATCTCTTGAACTTTCTCATGGCATATTTTGTATATATGTTCCCACGATCGAGTGTTTTGCTTATCTCTTGTCTTTGACGTTCAAAATATAGTATTGTGCAATAGAATGTTAACCTAACCAAAGAAGTAATCGATAACATTCTAGCTCCATTGAAAATCCCATTCATATATTCAGCTGCATTACTATCATCCACTCATAGCGGTACCCATTATCATATAATTATGTCCATTTTTTTAAGTCAATAAATCAGAAAAATATTCAAGGCACTCAGGGTTCAATTGCTTTAATTCTTTCATATTAATTAACTTGCACCTTTACTGTTGATTTCTTGCCTTAAACACTAAATCTTTCAGTTGCTTCGATTTGTATTACGTATTGAAATTACTAGCAACATAATGAAGACAATATTGATGGTACGCTCTAGATTCACTCCAACCAATTTTCTCATTGTTAATTGCAACAAGAATGCTCTTATGTCTATCAGAAATTAAGCAAATTTCATATTGTTCGGTAACATATTCGCGCAATACCGACAAAAACCATGACCAACTGGACGAGTTTTCTCCTTCAACAATAGCAAAAGCAAGGAAAAATTTATGCCCATTTACATTAATAGATAAGGTAGTCAATAATTTTCCCTTATACAATTCGTAGGGATGAGTTCCATCAATATGAATTAATGGCCTACAATATTTGAACCATTCTCTTGAAAGATCAAAGGATTAGAAAACTCGACAAAAAATAGTCATACTTGGTACATCAGATAGAAGAAAATACTGAAGGGTTTGGACTACCTGAAGTGGAAGCACTTGACTATCGTTGTGTTCCAATTTCATTTTACAGAACATGAAATACAAAGGGACGAAAGCCAAGATAAACTAAAATAAATTAAGCATGAATTTCTACTGAGATTTACAAAGATGGGAAAGGGATTAAGGGACTAAACTTGAAGAATCAAAATCTTCACGTTTCCTCTCCTCAACACAAACAGGAACAAAACTCTTCTTGATCTCCCAAACTTGGCAACATGAACAACAACACTTGCCCAAAAAGAATACCACCACAAATTCATTCTTGTTATTCTTAAGGATGATAATCAATAGAGAGTGTGTGGGCTTCTATTGATTAATTTTGGTGAGGAAGGGAAAAAATTTTCTTTTGAGTGAGATTATATAGAGAATTCTTGCAAAGAGATAGATCATGAAGAAGAAACAGTTTAAGCTCCTATACAATCTGTGTATCACGTTTTTATGAGAGAGGTGGATTGAGGGAGTTAATAACTCCCTCCCTTTTTTTTATTTTAATTAATTAATTAATTAATTAATTATATATATATATATATATAATTAAATATTCAACTATATGTTATATTAAATATAATATAACCTATAGTTTATTATTCTCTCCAGTAACCTCTCGTATTAATATGAATCATCTTATATTAATTTTAGCCTATAGTTTTTATATGAATTACATTCATATAATTAATATTTGAATCATATTTAAATATTTATTTTTCTCATTAAAACTTTTTATTATAATATATCATATACATTACATAAATTAAATGGTATCTAATTATTTCCCTTTAATTAGTTTGAACAATTCAAGTTAATCCAAAATTAATTTGATTCTCATTAATTCTTATTGAGCTAACAAAGGAACCTTCTAGATCTATAGATTGAAACTCCAATGATACTTAATTAATTAATTAAACTATTTACCGATGACTCCACTAAAGACCGACAACTACGCTCTTTGCAGTATAGATATATTTCTTTGTCCATTGGATATAACCAATCAATAATTCATTAACCCTTCACAGATTGCTCGTAAGTACAACTGAGTCAAAATTACCGTTTTACACTTGTAATTACATCTAACTCCTTAAGTACCACTGATTCCTGGCACCACATTGTTCAAGCCCCGAAATCAGCCCTTAAGGGAGCAATTTATCTCTAACAATAGGGAAGGAGTAGATTTCTTCTTGTATAACTATACTCCCAGTTCTCCAATCAGATGAATCCCCAAAATGATAGGCTTATTAAGTCGGTGAATCTGGCCACTCTCACCCATACAAATCAAAGGAACGAATATCTCATCAGATAAATCCTCAAGATTGTCATTAAAAAAAGCAGTCTTGACATCCATTTGCTAAATCTCATAGTCATAATATGCGACAACAGACAAGAGTATATGGATAGACTTTAACATGGCAACAGGAGAGAAAGTCTCCTCATAGTCAACTCCCTCAACCTGGGTATAACCCTTTGCCACCAATATAACCTTAAAGGTTTGCACCTTACCATTTGCACTCTTTTTTCTCTTATAGATTTACTTGTAACCTATAGGTTTAACCCGATCAGGTTGATCTACAAGATCCCAGACTGAATTGAAGTACATCGACTCCATTTTGAGACCTATAGCTTTGATCCATTCATCTTTGTCTACATCCTCCATTGCCTGTTTATAGGACAATGGATCCTCAACATCCTCATCAGATACGACGGTTAGGGTTTCTGTTAAACCCATACAAATTGATGTACTAGGCTCTTCAAATGAAGGGATTGAATCCTAATGCGGAAGTGAATAATCGTTCTGTCTTTGAATTGGGATTGAAAAACATCAAAATGATTTTACAGAGACCTCAATTAGGCTAAGCATGGAGATTTTTCAATTAGAAAAATCAGAGATAAAGTAAATAATACCTTTGTAGAACTAAGAAACTCCAAGCTTTTCCCTTCAAGGTCACATATAAATCACAGTGAAAATCCCAAGAGATCTTTTTCCAATACGGACATCACTAATTGGAGTCCTTGTTATTCTTAGGACACAAGGATTGAAGTGTGGGCTTCTGTGAGTTTTGGTAGAGGAAAATTTGAGAGAGAGGGTGAAAGAAAAATCTCTAGAGCAATTAGAGAGAGTCCAATATCTCTGTGTTTCACGCAGAGATCAAGAGAAAGGGGAAGGGAAGGGAGTTACGTTAACTCCCTTCCCACATTGTGCAAAAATAACTCCTCAAACAATAATTTCATGTTTAATATAATTAATATTAAATAATATTATTAATATAATATTTATAATATTGTTAATCTAACTATTAGTAACCATATTATTGTTGGGGTTGATGTCCTAAATCTCGTAGGATCCTATAGTTTGTAAACCTTGTATGAACAAACTTTTATGTGATTAATAATATATGATATTTTTATTCACTTTGTTTATAAAATATGTGATATTTTAGTTGCATTAACCAAAAACCAGTAAACTAACATCCAAGGTTATCGTTGTAACTTAAACATGTATGTGGAGACATACAGGTGGGTCATGTTTAAGTGATAACCTAAATGGTCTGTAGTATATGGATAAAGTTGGGTACCTTATCTTGGTGACACTACGAGTATGGCCCACTTTGTAGGTGTTACAATTGTTGTAAAGTGCTACAAATGATCTAATCCTGATCATTCATGTATTAGACATATGAGTGGGGATATTCTATGCAAAGGAGTTTGTATAAAATTGAACCACGAAATATTTAGTCTCATTATATAATACCGTTCATAACAGAGACTTTCAGTTCACTAGGATGACCAAGGTAACATGACCTTAATCCTATATGAGTTATGAACTCCTGCCCATGAGGGTAGTCCTTTGATTTGTATGGGTGAGAGTGGTCAGATCGCCGACTCAACTAGCCTACCATTTTGGGGATTCGTCTGATTAGGGAGCTCGGAAAACAACTACATAAGATGGAATTCACTACTTTTCCGAAGCAGGGATAAATAGATAAATTGCTCCTTTAAATGTTGATTTTGGGTCTTGAACAATGTGGCACCACACTATCTCCTGGCCCGAGAAGGGTTTAGTCATAGTGGGACTATGATCTATTGTTCATTAGAGGGATCAATGGTACTTAAGAAGTTAGATGCAACTACAGGGACAAAATGGTAATTTTGTCCAATTGTACTTACGAGCAAATTGTGAAGGGTTATCGTACTATTGATTAGTTATATCCAATAGAATAGAAATATATCTGTAGTGCGAAGAGTGTAGCTGTCGGTGAGTGTCTGACGATAACGGATGGTGGATAATGTAATTAAAGACTTTAATTAATTATTCATGTACCATTGGAGCTTCAAGCTACAGTCCATAAAGTCCCCTTGGTAACTCAAAAAGATTTAGTTGAGAATCAGTTTTTTGGTTAATTTGAATGTTCAAATTAATAAGAGGGAATTTAATTATATATGATATAATTTTCATAATGTATTTGATACATTATTATTTTGGAGGAAATAAATATTTGAATGAGATTCAAATATATTTTCTATGAATGTGATTCATGGTTGTTAAATTTAATATAAATATGATTTATATTAAATGCCATAAAATAGAGAAAATGAACTATAGTTTATATTGTATATGATACAATATTAAAACTATAAATCATGTGCTATATTTGATATAACATATAGTTTAATATAAGTAAGATATGATAAGTTGGTTATCAAATTTATTTATATTAATTTTATTATTTGGATAATTATTCCTTTTTTCTCTCCAACCACCTTAGTGGGTGGTTAAGTAGTTTTTTATGGCAAATGGAATAAAATGAAAAAATGATTTTCTTTTCTTCCACACGACATAGACGCACGTTTTGAGAGATATACGATAGACGAGTTCTGTCTTCTTCAATCTTGTTGCTCCTCCAAACTCAAAAACACCCTCCTAACCAAAATAGTCAGGGCCCACAACTCTTGGACTCTCACCCTGAGTATACCGAAGGTTCTTGGTGGTTGTGTCTCTTGTTGGTTCGAGTTTTCTTGAAGAGGATCTTCAAGCTTGTTGCTGTCTTTGGATTCGTGACAGTTTGAGGGTTCTACACGAAGAAATATCCTTCAAAAGTATAATCTCTTGAACTCTTTTTCTTAATAAAAATCATGTTGTAATTTACTATTTAAGAATGTGTATCCTGTATGTTTACTGTAAATTTATTTTTCAATCAAATTGGAATTTGGACGATCTGCTTCCACTTAAGGATCTCTTTAGAATGGGTTTATATGCATTTAAAATCACATTATAATGCAACCTCCTCTTTTAACCTATAGTTTTAATATGAACCAAATTCATATTAAATTTTAATCTATAGTATAAAATTTATCTAAAATATATGAATCTTCTTTAAACATTTTTCTCTCACATAATATATAGTTTTGTATGAGTGAGATGGCCAGATCATCGACTCAATAAGCCTACAATGTTGGGAATTCGTCTGATGGGGAGGTGGGAACACAGCTACACAAGATGAAATTCACTCATTCCCTAATGTTAGGGTAAGTAGATAAATTGCTCTCTTAAGGGTTGAGTCTGGGGCTTGAACAATGTGGTGCCACACCCTCTCTTGGCCCGAGAGGGGTTTGGTCATAGTTGGACTATGACTGATTGTTCATTATAGGGATCAGTGGTACTTAAGGAGTTAGATGTAACTATAGAGGCAAAACGGTAATTTTGGCCCAATTGTACTTACGAACGATTTGTGAAGGATCATCGCACTGTTGACTGGTTATATCCAGTGGACACAGATATATATTTATAGTGCGAAGAGTGCAACTGTCAGTCTTTAGTAGAGTGACTAGCAGTTAATGGATGTTGAATAAAGAAGTTTAATTAATTATTCAACTACCATTGAAGCTTCAATCTAAAGGTTCATAAGGTCCCCTTTGTAGCTCAACAGAGATTATTAAGAATTAATTTGAATTGTTCAAATTAATTAGAAAATTAATTATTGTGATATAATTAATATAATGTATTTTATACATTATAGTATAAAGTTTATTTAGAGAGGAATTAATTTGAATATGATTCAAATATTAATCATATGGATGAGATTCATATAATTGAATTTAGTATAAATGTGATTTATATTAAATACCATGCATTGATGAGAGATTTAAAAACTATATAGGTTATATTATATTATATATGATATAACATTTAGTTATATATATATATAAAATAAATTAGTTATTATATATGTATAATATTGTTATTTAAATTAAAATTATATTTTAATTAAATTTAAATTTAAATTTAAAGGGAGGAAAATAACTTTCCTCTCTTTAATTCTCTCTTGATCTTAAGGTGGTTGGTGGGTTGTTTTAATGGGAGATCATCATCTTCTTCAACCCCCCCCCCCCCCCCCCCCCTTTTTTAGTAGATGATCTCTGAGAAATTTCTCTCTCAAATCTCTCTTCCTCTTACCAAAATATAGTAGAGCCCACATCTCCTGCTAATTCTCAACCCCTACAAAGAATACATGAGGCTCTCTTTTAGTTTTGTCCTCTTAGGATTTTTTTTCTATACACGTGTCTTGGTTCGTGTTTAGTTCGTGACCAGAGAAGAGAAAATTTTGTGAAGAAGGTTTCGGTTCTTCAAGGGTAAGTTTTCTTGAAACCCTAGTTCTATTTCTTCTTCTTTATAGCATGCTATAAAACTATGTTAATGCATAATTTGGTTTTGTAAATTTCAATTATGTGTAAAATTTAAAATTGGGAACGATCCCCACTTCCGCTGTAGAACTTCACCGTTTCTTCAATTGGTATTAGAGCCAAGTTTTTTGTCCCAATTTTTAATTTTCCAGAATTAAATTTACGTTTTATGGTAGGTTTGCATTCTGTAAAATTGTTCATGTGATGAATTTGTATGGAATCTATGATGGTTTGAAATTTTTGGATGTTTTGGGATTGGACCCTTTTAGATTTATCGCTTTATTTTTAAATTGGTTTGTAAGGGTCCTTTGTTTTTGGCATAAATTGTGGTAGAATCTGTAATTTGAAAGCTTTTTGTTGTTCGTGATCATTGCGGTGAGTTTCTGGAGAAAACAAGGCCCAAATTGGAGAAGGATCGATGAAATTCGCAACTGTACAGTGGCTACTGTACTGAAGCATTGCAACATTGTGCCCTAGCGTTGCAATACTGTAAAGGACAAAACAGAAAAATATTCTGTAGTGTTGCAATGCTGGGTCATAGGGTTGCAACGCTCTGAGACGGAATTTTTTTTGTTTGTGTGCAGTTCGTTTCGTGGTTCAGCTGGTTCGCGTTCGATTCGCTTGGTTCGAGGGCTATTCGAGTGTTGGGCAGTCCGATTCGTGCGATTCAAGACCTGGTTCACCTGTTTAAACTTGTTTGGCTATTAATTATGTATAGTTAGTTGTTTTTTAATTAATTAAATTGATATAAGTATTATATTAATTTAACTAATTGCTTAGGAGTCCAATCAGGTCCATAATTGTTGTTAAATTATGCATTTGATGTATGATTTATTATTTTAATATATGTCATAATGTATGTCATATAGTAAAATCCCACCATAGGTTATGCATTATTCATGCATCATATGTATCATAAATGTTATAATATATAGTTGCATGATTTAATTTTATAGTATGCTCATGTATCATTTAATATAAGTGTTATAATATATACTTGCATGCATTAATAACATAGTCATGCATCATTTATGTTATAAGTGTTATAATATATAGTTGGATGTATGTATGAATGCATGTTTTTAATTATTTTATACTTTAGTATATAAATGTTATGTATGCATACAAATGAAATGGAATTGCATGAAGCATGACACTATTTTAGGTTATCTTATAATTGTAATAATTTACCTAAGTATGCTTTCACATGCAATGATTGGTTTTAATTTATTTCTTTTTTATATAATTTTTATAATTAAATAAAATTAGATATTAAAATCAATAATTTAGAATGACATGCAAACTTAGGTTCAAATAATTTTTAAAATAGTTCTAAAACATGATTCACATAGACCTAAGATTACATTTCTAATGAGATTAGAAATGAGTTTAATCTTTTAATCAATTTAATAGGATTAAATTAGTTTTAATTAAGAGATTAAATTTAGCAAATGTATCTATAAGGGACCTTTTATCTAAGGCTAGTTCTATCTAGGTTGAGGTATTTGAGTTGACGGAGACAATACACCCCTACCTGAGAACTAACCTGAAAATGTCAATTAGATAGATTTGCTACAAGCATGCAATCATTGATTAAAGTTTATTAAAGTGTTTAATAAATATTAATCAAATTTGTTTAACTATCCAAAGTAATTGTTACTTTTGGGCAAATTTGAACAGTCACTTAGTAGAAATAAGTAGTCGTATTTTCCTAAGTTAAAGAACCTTAGGTAAAACACTTAATAGGAGGAAATGGTGGTATATGACACTTCATTTTTTCTTTTCACCCTTCTCCCTATAAGTTCACATCGTGAGATCTATACTCGGCCTCGAGACACCTTTGCTTGTATCCCCCTATGAGTGATGTTTGTATAGGTCAATACCAAGGTGAATAGAGAGAATGTTTATAGTATGTGGGAACGGGACATGTATCAACATATCCCTCGGTCTCTCTCATTAGTTTATAGTAAATTTTCATGGTTGGCCTCGAGGCACATTTGCTTGTCTCCCCCTACGGATGACATTTACATGACTCTTTACTCAAACTCCAGAAATGGATAGAATTGCTTTAGTTTTTGCCCTAATTGATTTTTCTTTACTGTTGGCTCATCGGGGCGGAACTTTAGAATCTAAAACGAGGGGTTACATTTACAAAAAAAAAAAATGTTCAGCTAGTTAACACTTTCTTGACCGAACAATGGTGACTAATAGTTATAATAACAAGAGTTGTTCTGTATATTGGTTGAGATTGTCTCATTTCAGTGAAGGGGTACCTAATCACCCTATGGTGGCTTTTCCCCTGCCTCACTGAAACATCATGGTAAAATAGATGTCACATACGGTGCATTAAAATTAATTTTCTAAGTTTGATTGGTTTTTCCAAGTGGATAATACTTAAAGACTAATATAAATAAATTGTATGATTTAGCAAATTTCATTATGACATCTGCAATACTAAATTTACTTGTTATCGACAAACTTACCGGAGAAAATTACGCTACATGGAAAAACACAATCAACATAATATTAATCATTGATGATTTGAGATTTGTCCTAGTGGAGTATTGTCCTTTTGTTCCTACTTAAAATTCTCCTCGAAACATTTGAGAGTCATATAAGCATTGGATATGGGCAAATGAGAAGACCCGAGTGTATATCTTGGCAAACCTTTCTGAAGTCTTGGCCAAGAAGTATAGGCCCGTGATCATTGGTCGTGAGATCATGGAGTCCCTGCGAGAAATGTTCAGACAACCGTCTGCACAACTAGGGCATGACGCTCTGAAAAACTTCTTCATTGCCTGTATGCAAGAGGAGACATCTGTTAGAGAACACGTAATCAACATGATGATCCACTTTAACGTGGTAGAGATGAATGGATCTGTAATTGATGAGGCCCGTCAGGTTAGATTTATCCTAGAATCTTTACCTTAAAGTTTCCTGTAGTTCTATAGCAATGTTGTTATGAACAGGATTGACTACAACCTAACCACCTTGCTCAATGAGCTATAAACTTTCCAATCCTTGATGAAATCCAAGAAATAGAAGGGTGAGGCAAACGTTGCCTTGTCCTCTAAGAAGTTCTACAGAGGATCATCCTCTAGAACTAAGTTTGTGCCGTTTTCTTCCGACACCAAAAAGTGGAAAAAAAAGAAAGATAGAAAAGGGAAAGTTAACCCACCAGTTGCTGCCCAAAAGGGTAAGAAGGCCAAGGCTACAAAGGGAGTCTGTTTCCATTACAACTATAAAGGACACTGGAAGAAGAATTGTCCCAAATACTTGGCAGAAAAGTAGAAGGCCAAGCAAGGTAAATATGATTTACTTGTTTTGGAGACTTGTTTAGTGGAGAATGATGATTCAACCTGGATAATAGATTCAGCCACCACTAACCATGTTTGCTTTTCATTTCAGGGAATTAGATACTGGCAACAAGTGGAGGTTGGAGAGATGACAATGCATGTTGGAATTAGGCACATCATTTCAACTACGGTAGTGGAAAGACTCCGACTTTGTTTACATAACTTGTATATTATATTAGATAATGTATATGTGGTTCCAAGTTTTAAAAGGAAAGTTATTTCTGTAAAGTGCTTATTAGAACAAAATATTCAGTTTCATTTGATGTAAGTGTTTATTTACAAAAATGGTGTATATATTTGTTTTGCAAATCTCAAAGATACTCTTTATGTGCTAAGACCGTTAGCAATTAAAGCCCTCCTAAATACCGAATTGTTTAAAACTACGGTAACTCTCAATATAATTGAAAGACTTGTCAAGAATGGACTTCTAAATGAGTTAGAAAAAAGTTCTTTACCTATGTATGAGTTATGCCTTGAAGGCAAAATGACTAAAAAATCTTTTACTGAAGAAGATCACAAGGCCAAAGAACCCTTAGAACTTATACATTCAAACCTCTGTGGTCCGATGAATATTAAGGCTGTTGAGGTTTGTGCCCTAAAGTCTCGTGTCCAGTAGTTTGTAAACAACTTTGTACGAACACTTGTGATGTATAATATAAATGATATTTACTTCACTACTTGACTTTGCACATTTATATTTTACTACAAACCAATAAACATAAAATCTCTGGTTATCTGTATGTGACTCAAGCATGTATGTGGTGACATACAAGTAGATCATGTCTTGATAGGTAACCAAAATGGTTTGTAGTATGTGGATATAGGAGAGAAACCTTTTCTTGGTAATGCTACGGATGCAGCCCGGTTTGTGGAATGGTTACAAATGTTGTGACTTGTCACAGATGATCTGATCCTGATCATTCGTGTAGGGGACATGCGAGCGGGGGCGTCCTATACAAAGAGTTTGTATAAGACCTGACCACGAAGTGTTAATGTCTCGTTATATAACACCGTTCATAATTGAAACTTCACTTCACTGGGATGACAATAGGTAACATGACCTTAATCCTGAGTGAGTTGGGAACTTCTGCCATTGAGGGCGGTCCTTTGATTTGCATGGGTGCGAGTGGCCAGAACACCGACTCAAACTTACCATTTTAGGGATTCGTTTGATTTGAGAGCTGAGAACTCAGCTACACAAGATGGAATTCACTCCTTCCCTGAGTCAGGGTTAAGTAGATAGATAGCTCTCTTAAGGGCTGATTCCAAGGCTTGAACGATGTGGCGCCACACACCTTCTCATGGTCTGAGAGGTGTTCACACATAGTAGAACTATGTTGTATTGTTCATTAGAGGGATCAGTGGTCCTTAAGGAGGAAGATGTAATTACAGAGGCAAAACGGTAAATTGGTCTGCTGTAATTACGAGCATCTGTGAAGGGTCTTCGTACTGATGATTTGTTATATCCAATGGACATAGAAATACATCTATGGCAAGAAGAGTTCAACTGTCAGTCTTTAGTGGAATGCCTGCCAGTTAACGGATGATGGATATCGTGATTAAAAAGTTTACGCAGCTATTTACGTATCATTGGAGCTTCGAGCCATAGGTCCATAAGGTCCCTTGGTAGTTTGGATACAAGTTGAGAGTCAGTTTTTGGGTCAATTTGAAATGTTCAAATTGACAAGAGGGAGTTCGATTGTATATGATATAATTGAACGAGTTAATTAAATATGATATAATTAACTTTATGTATGAGATACATTAATTTGGAGGAAATTGGATATAAATATGATTTATATCTAGTAGAGGAAAAAATATTATAATTAATATTTGATATTAATTTATAAGTTATGAATGTGATAAGATCATATTAATTGGACGGTTATAAAGAAAATGGGAAGGCACCTCTTCGTTTAAAATAACGGATGAGTGCATTATAAATAGCAGACGGTATGTTGATCTCAGGGTGCGTGGATATTATAAAAAAGATAGTGTCATCGTTTAGAAAATCAGTGCCTATACAATAGGTCTACAGGATCGCTTACATATATGATATTGCTAAGCGATCACATACCAATTACACCATCGCGCGCTATTATCTAAACGATCGTTTACCTTTTTACTAAGCGATCGTTTAGCTCCCGGTATTTACTAAACGATCGTATAGACAATCGCTTAGTTTTTCCTACGCGATCATTTTGGACGGTCACTCACCCTTTTCCAACACGATCGTATAGATGATCGTTTACCTTTTCCTACACAATCGTTTAGACGAACGCTTACTTTTACTATACGATCATACATTTTACCTAAACGATCGAGTATATTGTCTATGCGATAAACGACCGTATCTCTCACTTGCTTGATCGTTGTGTACGGTCGCTCTTCCTTTTTCCCTCTACCAAATTCGAACAAAGCCCACACTTTGGATTCTCACTCCAAGAATACTAAAGGCTCTAAGTGGTGTTGTCTTCTCCGATTCCTTCTGTTCGAGTGGTGACTGTTCGAGGTAGACGGTTGGGCTTCAGACTTGAGAAATCTTCATCTGGTATGATTTATTGATCTCTTTAGCATTATGAAAGTATGTTTGAATATATATACGGTAATTCTATCACAATGAATTGGAAAGATCCGCTTCCGTTCGTGGGTACTCTTGAATAAGAGTTTCTTCAAAGGCAAGAGGAGGGTTTGAATATTTTATCACCTTTACTAATGATTAGTCTAGGTATGGGTATGTTTATTTAATGCAACATAAGTCTGAAGCCCTTGAAAAGTTCAAGGAGTACAAGGTTAAAGTTGAAAACGCATTAAATAAAACCATTAAAACATTTCATTCTGATCGAGGTGGAGAGTATATGGATCTAAAATTCCAATACCATTTGATAGAACATGGAATTGTATCCCAACTCTCAACACCTGGTACACCTCAGCAGAATGATGTATCATAAAGGAGAAATCGAACCCTATTGGACATGGTTCGGTCTATGATAAGTTATGCTTTCCTACCTGACTCGTTTTAGGGTTATGCAATATAAATTGTAGCTTACATTTTACGCTCATTTTAGGATCTATGATTGCCTAGCACATGTGTTTGAGGCAAATCCTAAGAAATTGAAACCTTGTTCAAAATTATGAGTATTTGTAGGTTACCCTAAAGAAACGAGAGGTGGTTACTTCTACGATCCTAATGATAATAAGGTGTTTGTGTTGAAAAAAGCTAACCTTTTTAGAAGAGGACCACATAAGGGAACATAAGCCATGTAGTAAGATTGTGTTGAATGAAATCTTCTTCTTCCAAAATGGACTTTGTTTTCTCCAAAAAGACACCAGGAATAGCACGAGCGACTCAAAACTTTAAATTACAAATTTTATCGCAAAAATTATGCCCCACAACATGGGTCCTTACAAATAAAATTGTAAAAACAAAACAATAAACTAAATGCCCAATCCCGAAAACCATCCATAATTGCAAAACCACATTCATTAACAATCATCACATGAATTATACAGAATGCTAAATCCCACCAGAAACTGTAAAATTAATTCTGAAATTTTGAAAAAAAAAATTGGGCAAAAAACCTCGCTCTGATACCAACTGAAGGAATCATTGTAGGTCCTTGAGCGGAAAACGAGATGGGACCCAAACCTAAAATTGACGAAATATAAATTTTACAGCAAACAACATACAGATTATGTATTTAAGAGATAATTACAACATGCTTAATTTTTTTTTTTTTTTTTTAAAAAAGAGTAAATTTGGTTTCAGAAACCCTTACCTTGAAGACTAATCTTCAATTGAGAAAATCCCTCGAACTGATGGAGGACACCACCATGATGAAACCTCCATATTCTTTGGGTGAGAATCCAGAAGTTTGTGTGTGCTTTGGCTATTTTGGAAGGGGGAATTTTAGAGAGAATAGAGGAGGAGGATGATAGTGATGAAGCTAGAACTTACAGCAAGCTTCTGTAGTTTTTCCTTCAATAAGAAGAAGATCAAACAACCCCCTTGCAAAAACAAAAACTTCCCACTAACATAGTAGAGAAAAAAAGGAGAGGGAGTTATTACTCCCTCCCTAAAATTATTTTTCAAATAAATTAAAATAATTTATTTTAATAAATAATTTAATATATATTTATATGATAACTACCTTACCATATATAACCTATAGTTTCTATATTGTATTAAACACTATAACCTATAGTTTCTATTCTCTCACCAACGATATTTAATATAAATCCAATTTATATTAAATATAATTATATGAATCCAAATCACATCATTAATATTTGAATCATATTCAAATATCTATTTCCTCTCGTATATACATTATATTATAATGTATCAAATACATTATAGTAACTATTGTTGGGGTTGATGCCCTAAACTCTCGTTGGGTCCTGTAGTTTGTAAACACTGTATTGAACAAACGCTTGTGATGTAATAATATATGATATTTTCTTCACTATTGTCTATGAAATAATAGATGTTTAAATTGCTTTACCACAAACCAATAAACTAAGATCCCTGGTTTTCATTGTAACATACAGGTGGATCATGTCTTAAGTGATAACCTAAATGGTCTGTAGTATATGGATAAAAGAGGGAAACTTTATTCTGGTAACATTACGGATGCGGCTCGCTTTGTAGAATAGTTACAAGTGTTGAGACTTGCTATAGATGGTCTAATCCTGATCATTCATGTAGAGACAAGTGAGCGGGGGCGTCCTATACAAAGGAGTTTGTATAAGACCAGACCACGAAGTGTTATAGTCTCGTTATGTAACGTCGTTCATGACAGAGACTTCACTTCACTAAGATAATCATAGGTAACATGACCTCAATCTTGAGTGAGTTGGTAACTCCTGCCTTTGAGGGCAGTCTTTTGATTTGCATGGGTACAAGTGGCCAGATTGCCAACTCAAACTTACCACTTTGGAGATTCGTCTGATTTGGGAGCTGGAAACTCAGCTACACAAGATGGAATTCACTTCTTCTCCAAAGTAGAGGTAAGTAGATAAATTGCTCCCTTAAGGGCTAATTCTGAGGCTTGAACGATGTGGCACCACACACCTTCCATGGCCCGAGAGGTGTCCACACATAGTTAGACTATGTTGTATTGTTCATTAGAGGGATCCATGGTACTTAAGTAGTTAGATGTAACTATAGGGGCAAAACGGTAAATTGGCTCAACTGTACTTACGAGCATCTGTGAAGGGTTATCGTACTATTGATTGGTTATATCTGATGGACACAAAAATATACCTGTGGTGAGAAGAGTGCAGTCGTCGGTTTTTAGTGGAATGTTTGGCAGTTAACGGATGGTGGATCTCGTGGCTAAAGAGTTTAGTCAGCTATTCACGTACTATTGGAGCTTCGAGCCACATGTCCATAAGGTTCCCTTGGTAGCTCCATGGATTCGAGTTAAGAATCAATTTTTGGGTCAGTTTGAAGTGTTCAAATTGACAAGAGAGAGTTCGATTATATACGATATGACTGAACTGGTCAATTATATATGATATGGTTAACATGATGTATGAGATACAATAATTGGAGGAAAATGATATAAATATGATTTATATCTAGTGGAGGAGAAAAGGACTATCGTTTATATGTTGCATATGATGTGACATTAAATTATAGGTTATAGTTATCATATGATTATATTTATTTCTAATTAAACAATTATAAGATAATTGTTGGTAGTTTTTTCTCCATAACTGAATGAGATAGTGGGAGGTTGCAATCAGCTTTCATAATTGAAGGATAAAATGAAAATGGTTTTCATTTTGCAAAAAAAATCTGATAATTGCTCCTTGATTTAGTACACTACCTATCGTCTAGTAAAAGAGAGCCTACACGATAGCTCAAGTTGTCCTAAACGATCGTGAACACGCGCAGATTACCTAAACGATCGCATAGACTTTTCTAAACGATTGCGTGCCCGAGCAATTTTACTAAACGATCGCTAAATGATCAGGCCTTTTTTATTGAACGATCGTGCACCTTTTGCTAAACGATCAAGCACCCATCTATACAATAGACTTCAGATATCTCCCACTTGCTTGGTCATGGTAAACGATCGTTCCTTCCTCCTTCCCTCTACCAATTCCAACAGACCCCACACTTCCTGGATTCTCACTCTGAGAATACCGAGGTTTTCGAGTGGTTATGTTCTCCCTGCTATCTGTTCGTGAGAAGTCCGTTCAGTGGTAGACCACAGCGAGATTTGGTGGACGATAGACTTGACAATCTCAGCAAGAATTGCTGACTTGACGAGAGCGAGATTTAAAGTAAATAAAAGTTCTTCAACCGGTATGTCTCTCGTTCCTTTGCATTTAAGTTTCAAAGCATGTTGTAATTTATTGTTAAATGCATAACTTGTATGTTGGATTATGAATACAGTATTTCTATCATAATGAATTTCGAACGGTCTTGCTTCCACTCAGAGTTACTCTTTGATAAGAGTTCCTTCAATTGATATCATATATAATTAGATTAAATTAATTCCTCCAATTAATTTGAACAATTCAAACTAATCTAAAAATTGATTCTCGTCAACTCCCATTAAGCTACAGAGGGGACCTCATTGACCTATAGCTTGAAGCTCCAACGTATGTGAATAATTAATTAAACTTTTTAATTAAAATATTCACCATCCGTTAATTATCGGGCACTCCACTAAAGCCCGATAGCTGCACTCTTCGCACTACAAATATATTTCTATGTGTATTGGATATAACCAATCAACAGTACGATGACCCTTCACAAATTGCTCGTAAGTACAACTAAGCCAAAATTACTATTTTGCCCCTATAGTAACATCTAACTCTTTAAGTACCATTGATTCCTTTAATGAACAATAAACCATAGTCCAACTATGACCAAACTTCTCTCAGCCAGGAGAGGGTGTGACGCCACATTGTTCATGCCCCGAAGTCAGCCCTTAAAGGAGAAATTTATCTACTTACCTCGACATTGTGGAAGAAGTGAATTCCTTATTGTGTAGTTGTGTTCCCAACTCCCCAATCAGACGAATCCCCAAAATGGTAGGTTTGTTAAGTCGGCAATCTGGCCACTCTCACCCATGAAAATCAAAAGACTACCTTCATAGGTAAGAGTTCACAACTCACTCAGGATTAAGGTAGTCATTATGGTGAAATGTAAGTCTCTATTATGAACGACGTTATATAATAGAACTAAACATTTCGTGGTCCAGTCTTATACAAACTCCTTTGTATAGAATATCCCCACTCACATGTCTCTACATGAATGATCAAGATCAGATCATTTGTAGCACTTTACAACAATTGTAACATTTACAAAGAGGACCATACTCGTAATGTCACCCAGATAAGGTATCCAGCCTTATCCATGTACTATATACCATTTAGGTTATCACTTAAACATGATCCACCCGTATGTCTTTACATACATGTTTAAACCAAGATAAGCTTGGATGTTAGTTTATTGGTTTGTGGGTTTAATGCAACTAAATGTCAAATAAAACATCACATATTTTACTAGATTAATAATATGTTTGTACAATAAAATAACAAATTATAGGACCCTACGAGATTTAGGGCATCAACCCCAATAGTATTGATCCTTCACAGATTTCTCGTAAGTACAGCTATGTCAAAATTATCGTTTTACCGATGTAGTTATTTCTAACTCCTTAAGTTCCACTAATCCCTCTAATAAACAATTAGCTATAGTCCAATTATAAGTGGACCCCTCTCAAGCCAGAAGACGGTGTGGCGCCACATTGTTTAAGCCTCGAAATCAGTCCTTAAGAGAGCAATCTATCTACTTATCCTAACGATAGGAAATGAGTGAATTCCTTCTTGTGTAGTGATAATGGGCAGAAATGCACGTTATTACAACGCAAAGTTATAAAGCAATGCAGGATTGCGATGGTAAAAATATACAATATTGCATCCAAAAGCATTAAGTTCATAACATTGCGATCGCATGCGTACATCGCATTAAAACAACTAACTTATGTATTTTATGCAGGAAAATGTGTTGACGCAAGGCGGAAACGCGATCCAAAGAAATTAACGTCCGAGCGCATTAAGAGATTACGACCGCAAGGCTATGCGATCATTTGCGCTCGCAAAAATCTGCTCAAGAAGGTGGCTGCATAGAGCCAACGTATCAAGGTGGGCGCATCTGGGTGAAATCTTAATAAATCATGAGGGGACAGAAAGCTGATGACGGCCGATTCCGAATTAAGTTGACAAGCCGTTAACGACATATTGTAGCAAGTACACTCAACTTTTCGGTGACAATTATTCGGCGCATCAGATAGAGAATTAATGTCATCCCATCAATGCAATCATAAGAGAGAAAAAACTTTTTACCCTGAAGCTCTATAAATACCGAAGGCCACCTTCAGTGAAGGAGTTCACTCAGTTTACAGAATTCACCATATAAATAGAAGTTAGCCTTGTTCATAGTTCTTTTACTTAAAAGGCGGAAGCGAGTGAAGGGAGATTACACTGAGAGATCGTCCCAGTGAACTCGAAAGAGTGTCGGGGAGCGTCAAAATCAAAGAGAGGGCCAACTCTTACGGAAGCAAGAACACCTTTTGGGCAGAATAGAGATAACATAATATAAAAGCCTTGGGAAGCAAGATATTGCTACCAGGCTCTCTACCCTTATTTTCCGTTGTCATTTTGTACTCTGAACCTATTTATAAAAACGGAAATTGCATCTTTATATCTGTCCACTCTCTTTACATTACGCATGAGTAGCTAAATCTATCGAATGGGTTGAGAAGCACTTAGCTAGCATAATCTGAGATCTTCATTCTATGCGATTATCTTGTATTATGTATGCGTCATTCGTCCATTAGAGATACTCGGGAGGGTAGTCTAAGGATAGAATCAAGGCTTGGAAAAGTCAAATTAGAATCTAGGCTCGGGAGAGTCATATTAGAACCGCATAATCAAGATATAGAAGCTTAGGAATAAGTTCTGTTTGCTATTAGCGCATCACATGCACCCTCGAGATAGGATATGATTGTATGCGGTCGCCTTGTCCTTGTGTGCATCTTTCGTCATCGCATAGGCAAGAAGTAGAGACTTAGGAATAAGCTCTATAGACTTTATCACATTCATCCTAAAATTAGGAGCTCCTGCATTTGCATTGGAAAATGAACTATTGTCGCATGAGCGTAGCATGATCGAATAGCTTGAACGCATTCTCAGGAAACGCTAGCTAAAGACCTTCTCAACCCGTTCCTCCGCATACCCAGTGTATCTATCGCATAATTACTCTTTTTCCAAATCCGCTGCATACATTTTATACCTTAAACAACAGACCAACCAGACCATTGATTTAATTGTTACCGCAAAGTGATCTCTTCCTTAGTCCCTATGTTCGACCCTGGGCTTACCAGGCCACTCAGTAGGATTTATACTTGGGTCTTACTGAGAAAACTTGCATGCACAACGCATATTCCACCATCGTATTCCACATCATTATTTCATCGCATAAAATAACACATCAAGTTTTTGGCGCCGTTGTTGGGGACTTCGACAATACATTGTACTAACGGTAATTTTTTCTGATTTTCTTTACAGCTTTCAATCTTTGGCTAATTATGACCTGAAGATTGGAAGAACGTTTCGACGAAGATTGAGAACCAACCACTAATAACAAGACAGAACTCCAAGAATGGCGGAACAACCGAAAGAGAGGGCCGCATTCGCAAATAATATAATGACCAACCCCATCCTCCTGGTGAATGACCGCAATAGACCCATTCGGGACTATGCGTCGCCCAACCTATATGATTTCTCCCCAGGAATCATGAGGCCAGCTCTGGACGGATCGAGGTTTGAAATGAAACCAGTTATGTTGCAAATGATTCAAACGACCGGACAATTTGGTGTAAGGCGTGGCGAGGATCTACACACCCATCTTCGGAGTTTTATTGAAATTTGCAACACTTTTGTGTTCTCAAATATCTCTGCCGAGGAGATTCGACTAACGTTATTCCTATTTTCCTTATACGATCAAGCAAGAAAATGGGCCTATTCTCTCAAACCAAGGAAGATAACATCGTGGGAACAAGTAGTGGAAAAGTTCATGAAGAAATACTTCCCTCCAACGGAAAATGCAAGAAGGAGGAAGTTAATTACGAATTTTGAACAGGAAATTGATGAATCGCTCAGTGATGCCTGGGCGAGGTTTAAGAGGCTGGTAAGAGATTGCCCGCATAATGGCTTACTAGATTGTTTACAGATGGAGATTTTCTACCACAGACTGAACCCCGCATCACAGACGGCTGCCAATGCGGCAGCAGCTGGAGGTCTGCTGGATAAAACATATGATGAGGCGAAAAATATACTTGATCGCATTTCAAAAAATCACGAGGACTGGAGAGAAAGCAATCAAAGATTAAGAATTAAAGATAGTGATGTGAACAACGAGGCCATCGCATCCCTACAAACCCAAATGAATGCGATGATGAGTTTGATACAAGGCATCACAATTAATAGCACGGGAACGCAAAAAAGGCAGGTCAACGCAATTGTTCAAACGACCATAAGTTGTGTCATCTATGGAGAAGCACATCAGATGGAAGAATGCCCAAGGAATCCGCAGTCAATTTGCTTTATAAAGAATAACCCTTTCTCTAATATGTATAATCTCGGTTGGAGAGACCACCCTAACTTCGCGTGGAAAAATCAGCAACACAATTTTCAACTAGTGGCACCACCAGGATTTTTCCCGTGAACAACCAGTTCGCAAGCACCACAATCTTCATCCTTAGAGAGATTACTGAAGCAATATATTGAGAAGAATGAATCGGTGCTTCAGAATCAGGCGACGTGCATCCGAAATCTTGAAATTCAACTAGGACAGATCGCAGACGAACTCAAAAATAGACCGCAAGGACGTTGCCGAGCTCAACTAAGATCCCTCGCAACTCTGGGGATACAGGAAAGAAACAATTCTTAGCAGTCTCTTTGCTAAGCAAAAAAATGACAGCAGAAGTAGGGGAGGAACCCAGCACGACCAACTTGAATGCGGTGACAACCGAGGACCCATTGACATATGATTTAGAAGAGCCGAAAAGATGAACCCAGAATTTGCGTCCACCTTCAAGCCTCTAGAACACGAGATAGAAGAAGTCCAGCTACCACCATTCCTGCAAATATTGAAAAAGAAATAGAATGATGAAGAAAAGATCGCTACAGTGGCAGTAACGCAAAATGCTATGATCCCACCAAAATTGTGCGACCCAGGAAGCTTCACGATCCCATGCTCAATTGAAGGGGTCTATATTGGTCAAGCACTATGCGATCTTGGGGCGAGTATAAATGTAATGCCGCTATCAATCTTTAAACGATTGAATATAGGCAAACTCATGCCCACGATGGAGACTCACCTACTCACAGACAGATCTTGAATAGATCCTGAGGGAGAGTTGAAAGATGTCGCAATCTCAATTGACAAATTCATCTTGCCGGCAAACTTCATCATTCTGGACTATAAAGCGGACGAAGATGCGCCTATCATATTGGGACGACCATTCCTCTTGATCGATTGCGCTCAAATTGACGTGCACAAAGGGGAGATCGTGATGAATGTCAATAGGGAAAGGCTTCGGATTAAGGCAGTCAAGATCCCAGAAGACCGAGAAAAGAAGAGAAAGCCGCCTTAGACGTAAAAAGCCCATATTGAAATAAGGAGTCCCTGCGCTACTATGAAACTCAACTCATTAGGGACGTAACTCTTTTGGAATATCCTTCTTCCTATCAATGACTCATGATCTTTCGATTACCTTGATTTTATCCGTTATCTTATATTTTTCTTTTTGCATAAAAAAATTTTTAAAAAAATGGGGAATGTGATCGTGTTGAATGATCGTAGTAAATGATTTTATTAACTTTGTTTTTTTATTTGACCCTCTCAATTTTTCTTTGCAACGATCGAGGTGAACAATTGCGGAGACGCTACACAAAATACGCAGCTACTTTATTTCGTCACCACAATCAAAGAAAAGTAGTTCGCCACAAAGCAGGATGCGTCCACAAATAATGCGGGCGACAGAGCAAATTTGGGGGTTGTATCTCTCTTTGACTTTGTCTATTCCAAAATTTTCACTATCGCATTGCATTTTAACTTTAAAAATTTTATCATCGCATCCTCTTTAGTCGGCGCAATCATTTAACACTGATCAATCATTATTTCTCCTTGCCATTTATGACTTCAATGATGAAACGCATGCTTCTATTTTTTCGTATATACTAGAGTCAAACTTAATTTTAGGACAATCAACTCATGAAATATTTCTAGAAGTTAGTGGTCTACTAGCTTTCTTTCAAACTGACCTTTTACGAAACTTTCTAAGAGCATCGCATGACTTCTTTCAATTTTTCAGCAATGGGGACATTGTTGCGTTTAAATTTGGGGGTGTGGTATTCATTTTTCAACCTTGCTATTTTTAGTTTCTATAAAAAAAAAAATGTTGCGATCGAATCCTACTCGTAGTTGGACGTCCGCATGACACACGTGGAGGCAAGCAAAAACAAAGGTAGGAATCGTGATCACCGCATAAATAAAATGATCGCAACTCTGCTGCCAAATAAGCGTGAGTTTAGACTGAGAAAGAGCGTCTTGCTCGTAGTTGGATGTCCGCATGACACCTGTGGGGGAAAACAAAACGAAGGTTAGGCACTTGGATCAGCGCAAGGTCATAGAAAAAAAATGTGTCTAAAATACGCAAGGATAAAAATCATTTGAAAACATCCTAGTTGGAAAAGTTTTTTTATGAAATAAATCATGCGATGCCCTTGAAATCTAGTAAAGTCTTTTTGAAAGTTAAACTTGCGGTCCCTAAATTTTAGAAATATTTTAAGAAGCCTGGATAAAAATTAAGGAGATTTTGGTACATAGGATTTGGAATAAGGCATCCTTGAGAAATCTAAGAAAGAGAATGCGGTCGACTTTCTAAAGAAAATCTTTAGTTTATGCTTGAGGACAAGCATTGTTTAAACTTGGGGGTGTGATAACGGGCAAAAATGCACGTTATTACAGCGCAAAGTTATAAAACAATGCAGGATTGCGATGGTAAAAATATACAATATTGCGTCCAAAAGCATTAAGTTCACAACATTGCGATCGCATGCGTCCATCGCCTTAAAACAGCTAACTTATGTATTTTATCCAGGAAAATACGTTGTCGCAATGCAGAAATGCGATCCAAAGAAATTAACGTTCAAGCGCATTAAGAGATTGCGACCGCAAGGCTATGCGTTCGTTTGCGCTCGCGAAAATCTGCTAAAAAAAGTGGCTGCATAGAGCCGGCGCATCAAGGTGGGCACATCTGGGTGAAAGCTTAATAAATCACGATGGGACAGAAAGCTGATGACGATCGATTCTGAATTAAGTTGACAAACCGTTAACGACATACTGTAGCAAGTACACTCAACTTTTCGGTGACAATTATTCGGCGCATCAGATAGAGAATTAATATCATCCCATCAGTGTAATCATAATAGAGAAAAAACCTTTTACCATGAAGCTCTATAAATATCGAAGGACACCTTCAGTGAAGGAGTTTGCTTAGTTTACAAAATTCACCATATAGATAGAAGTTAGCCTTGTTCATAGTTTTTCTTTTACTTAGAAGGTGGAAGCGAGTGAAGGGAGATTACACAGAGAGATCGTCCCAGTAAACTCGGAAGAGTGCCGGGGAGTGTCGAAATCAGAGAAAGGGTCAACTCTTGCGAAAGCAAGAACATCTTTTGGGCAGAATAGAGATAACACAATATAAAATCCTTGGGAAGTAAGATATTGCTACCAAGCTCTCTATCCTTATTTTTCATTGTTATTTTGTACTCTGAACCTATTTATAAAAATAGAAATTACAACTTTATATTTGTCCACTCTCTTTACATTACGAATGAGTAGCTAAATCTGTCAAATGGGTTGAGAAGCACTTAGCTAGCATAACCTGAGATCTTTATTCTATGCGATTATCTTGTATTATGTATGTGTCATTCGTCCATTAGAGATACTCGGGAGGGTAGTCTAAAGATAGAATCTAGGCTTGGAAAAGTCAGATTAGAATCTAGGCTCGAGAGAGTCAGATTAGAACCGCATAATCAAGAGATAGAAGCTTAGGAATAAGTTCTGTTTGCTATTAACGCATCGCATGTACCCTAGAGATAGGATATGATTGTATGTGGTCACCTTGTCCTTGTGTGCATCTTCGTCATCGCATTGGCAAGAAGTAGAGACTTAGGAATAAGCTCTATAGACATTATCGTATTCATCCTAAAATTAGGAGCTCCTGCATTTGCATTGGAAAATGAACTGTTGTCGCATGAGTGTAGCATGATCGTATAACTTGAACGCATTTTCAGGAAATGCTAGCTAAAGACCTTCTCAACCCATTCCTCCGCATACTCAGTGTATCTATCGCATAATTAATCTTTTCTCAAATCCGCCGCATATATTTTATACCTTAAACAACGAACCAACCAAACCATTGATTTAATTTTTACCGCAAAGTGATCTAAAATTACCATCGCATACAGTCTTCCTTAGTCCCTGTGTTCGACCCTAGGCTTATCAGGCAACTCAGTAGGATTTATACTTGGGTCTTACTGAGAAAACTTGCATGCACAACGCATACTCCACCATCGCATTCCACATCATTATTTCATTGCATGAAATAACGCATCATGTAGCTTTGTGTTCTTAGCTACCTAATCGGACGAATCCCTAAAATGGTAGGCTTATTGAGTCCACGAATCTAGTCACTCTCATCCATACAAATTAAAGGAACGCTTTAATAGGCAGGAGTTCACAACTCACTTAGGATTCAGGTCAAGTCACTTATGGTCATCATAATAAAATGTAAGTCTCTTCTAGCAATGGTGTTATAAAGAAAGACTATTCATTTTGTGGTTCGGTCTTATATAAACACTTTGTATAGGATAGCCCCGCTTATATGTCTCCACATGAATGATCAGGATCAGATTGCGGGTCGTCTCCGTAGTGTCATCAGGATAGGGTACCCAGTTTTATCTATCTACTACAGACTGTTCAGGATATCACTTAAACATGATCCACCTGTATGTCTCTACATACATGTTTAAGTTACATCTAATAACTTTGGATCTTAGTTTATTGGTTTTTTGGTTAAAGCAACTAAATGTCAAATAAAATACAACTTATTTTATTAGATAAATAATAAGTTTGTACAAATACAATTATAAACTTCAAGGCCACGATATTTAGGGTATCAACCCCAAAAAATACCAATTTGATCGTGTTCCGGGATTGTAATGCACAACAACACTCAACCAATACAAAACCTCCAAATATGATTTCTCCCAATCACCAAACAAAGCAATCAATGCTTTTCTTTTTGCTTGCCATATAGATATATAATTAACATTATGCCCATATTGTTTTTTAGTTGCTTCTTGGAGTAAGGCCACAGGAGCCACAGGAACCCCAGGATCAGCTCTCACCATATTTTGAATTCTAATACTCATAAAAGTCAAATCAAGCTGTGAATGATCCTGTGTCAATTTTGAGTACAAACATGAGTGCTCCCCATAAGGTTTAGTAGTTTCAAACATCCCATGAGTTTTACGTCGACAAGCACATATCCTCCAATCACAACCATCCTTCCACTGTTTGCATCTCACATACTAAATATCTTGGTTCGATTCTACTACAAAAATCTGATAGTGTTTTTCACGCATTATCTTTTTGTGGCCAACTGTAGGTCTTCTTTAGTGTCAAATAAAATTTCTTTTTGTATTAAACTAGAATTATCTACACATCTACTTATTTCCTCCAATGTCGACCGTTGTTGACAGATTGAATTAGCAATGTCCCAATCTATTTGGGTAAACATCTCTGATGGTACCAACTCATTTTCATGTTTTATACTTTCTTCGTTTCCAAATAATTCATCAAGTTCTACATCAATATCACTGTCCTCAGTATTTGTGGGTTTAAGAATGACTAAATCTTTATGACGCAACAACATATTTAATCAAATGTTTACAACTGTTATAATAGACAAAATATTAGTCTAACATAATAGGTTACAATCCAACATCAGTCCAAACTCAAACAAATAAACTCCAACGAATTGATGAAAGTTTTTCTTCTTAAAAAAAACAATAAACCTACAACCCAAGTCCAAACTCAAATTCAAGATCAGTCCAAATCTTTTCTTTTTAAAAAAACAAACTACAACCCAATCTCAATGCAATATCAGTCCAAATTACAATATTAAACTAAAAAACACAATCCAAAATTTCAAGTCCAAACTCAAACAATCCCAAAACAAAATTTCAAATCCAATCTAACGGTAGAAAAATACTAAATCTTAGACAAAATAAAATTTGCATACTAGATATTCCAAATTTTCAACAAAACTAGTTTAAAACTCTAGATTTTCATCTATACATTTAAACAACATACTAGATCTATGAATATTCAAGGCACAATATCATATACTGAAGAAAAAAATTACCTAGGGTCGACGACGGCGACACAACAGTGGTGGCAGGGGGGAACGGTGGACGACGGAAGAGCACGATGGACGGTGGTGCACGACTGGCGGTGAGTTGAGAAAGAAAGGAAGAAAGAAAGTAGGAGATTGAGGAAGAAAGTAATCGGTAGGTGGTGGGAAAGGGTTTTGGGACCACTAATTTGTGTACTCGGTATACGAGTATGGAAGTCGTGGTCCACGACTTCCTGGTCCACTAACTCGTGGTCCACGACTTCCTGGTCAACGTAACATGTCAGACTTGTAGCAGTCATCTAGTGGTAGGTCAGCGTCAGGTTAGCAATTGGTCACGTGATGTGGAGGGAAATCGTGGACCCTGTCCACAATTTAGCTTTAAATCATGGACCAGGTACACATGTATGTGCTTACTCAGTACTCGTGGACCTGGTCTACAATTTTAATATCCTATTTTGTCAATTCTTTCCATTCAACCTTGTTTTTATCAATAAATTTAAAATAACATTATTTTTTTAAAAATTCTATTGTTGTAATTTAACTTAAATGATTTATCTACAATTAAATTTTTATATCTGAATATTTGAATCTCTAATATTTGAGTTGACAATCACTTGATGAATCATGTCTTGATCGGCACAAATCAATTTATTAATTTATTAGTATCCATATTTACATTCAAGGGCATTTTATGGCAGTAAAAAGAACAAAAATCACGTGCATAACTTTTTATTGTCGCTATTTACACCGGTTAAGATTGAATATATATATATATATTCCAATATGCTTAAAATTAAAAAGAAAAAGAAAACAATTCCTAGGGAAAATCATGCTCCACAACTCATCACCGACAGTTCAAAAACTATTTTTAACTTTTTGTATTTAACAAAATAGTTTTATTAGTTTACTAAAGTGACTAAGCCCAAAATTAAATCTTAATTAAATACATAGTTAAAAATCCAAATTATTTATTCTCTTTAATTTTATTTTTTAAAAAATATAATAATACTACAAACTTTCTTTGCTAAATGGTTAAATATATTCACCCATATTTATAATAAAGTTAAATTGAAAATAAAAAGAAATTGCTTTATTTAATTATGTTAGATGAAAAGAATATTGATTGGCCTACCAAGTTGGACTTGTGTAGGCCTAGCTTGTGAGGATTATTAATCTTCCTATCTACTCTTGTCTTTTAGTACATTCTTTCTTTTTTTATAATACATTTAATCTCTCTCTTTTTGATGTGGTTGGAGTTCTCTCTCTCCAAACAAATTATTGTAATATAATTATCACTTTAATAATTGTTAAATAATGTTAAAAGATAAAATTAATATCCAATTAATCACGGATGAAAGAGGGAAAACTCTCCCTTCATAATATAATTTAGAAGTAAAATACTTTTCGGTCTCGTCATTGTGAATCTTGTTTTTATCTGATTTCTAAATTTTAGAAGGTTCTCATTTTACTCTTTAATTTTGAATTTTGTTTCAATTTCGCTCTTCGAATATTCATTAAAATATTTATTTTTATTAATTGGTTTTAGTGTCTATTAGTTAAAATTAATCAAAATGAAATTACTTTATAATAAGTTTTATCACTATGAAATTTAATTTTTTTTAAAAATTCATGTCATAAGTTTTATTAATTAGTTCATTTGAAGTTAACTTCAAATATCAAAGTGAGCATTAATAAATACTTGAGGATAATAAAATATTCAAACTTTGTGTTTATAGTGAAATAAAGTGAAACAGTTGAATATTGAAACATAAACAAATGAATTTAATTATATAGATTAAATTCATAGTTAAAAAGTTTCAAATTAGATTGAAACTTCAAATTGGATGATGTTTCATGTACAAATTTTGCATATATAAAAGTTAAATTTGTAGTTTCTTCAATTTGGACGTGTTATGTTTGATTTTGATTAAGTAACAACTCAATTGAATTAAATTTGACAAATATTTTAATTTTTGTATTTATTTGATTTTATTTTGTATTTTGGAGAATTGATAAGTTGCTAGCCTATAGGTAGCAACTTGTTTCTCCATTTGTAGCATCTCACTTCAAATTAAAAAAAAAAAAAAAATCTTTCATTTCTTTCTTTATTTTCATCTTGAGTTGAGTTGAGAACAAGTATCCAAGAGTTCTGCTATATCCAAATAGTTCAAGGTTGCAGTTCTACTGGAGTTAGTCATTGTATTCTGTTGTGACAATCGTTTTAGCATGCTTGCAACATGTGTAGAGCAAATAATTGTCTTCAGGACACGCTTATCAAAAGTGTGCCTCAAGTACCTATTGACGTCTCCATAATATTTTGAGGTTTTCAAGGATTATTTAAGAGGCTGGAATATAATCATAATTATTGGGAATCAGAGATATCAAGGGTGAAATAGAAAATGAGATCATGAAGCGTAAAAATGATGGGAAAGAGGGTTGGGTTGAAAACAGGGTGAAATAGAAAATGAGATCATGAAGCGTAAAAATGATGGGAAAGAGGGTTGGGTTGAAAACTGTGTGTTACACCCTCTCCTGAGCTTTCTCTTTTGTCTGCAAGGAGACGTGAGGATGAAAAATATCACCATTTTGTGATATCTACTGCCCATCTTAAACCTGTTTTACTAACAACCCTATAGTCGAGTATAAAATAACATCAACTCTCTGGCTAAAATTATTTTATCACAATCCAAGTAATGTTTATACAACTTAATTCCTAGGTTACAAAACTCATAAAGAGCATACTTAAATCCTGAAACATGGTCGTAGTATGGCAGACAAACCTTGACCTTAGCAGTATCCTAGAACTCCACTCTTGTGCTACTTGGGGGAAAGGGGAACAAAACATTTGGAAAACATGAGCTGGGAAGCCTAGTGAGTGATATGTTTTTATACAAAGATAGGTTTTGCTTTTGAAATTCATTTTGAAAACGTTTTCATAGACAATCAGTCATAAAACAATATCAAAATATAAAAATGTAAATATCACAGTCTATTAACTAAGACAACAATAGCATGATCATAAGTTTTCCAAAGTAAACCATTTCAACCAAATACAAGTTACGAGAAAACAATCCCAGTACCCAATACAACCCGCCGAATGTGCACATGTCGACAAATCCCACTAGACGTATTCGGGTATGCTAACAATCCCAGCCAAATCATACTAATCATCCTAGTCATATGTCCACAAGATATGCTTACATTTCCAGGGTAAAATTCCCATTTCCAATGGTTGAAATCCCATTTTGAAAGAAAAATTCCAACAAAATCAATATAAAACATGATTTCAAGCAAATCAAGGATTAAAACATTGTAAAATAATGAAACCTAGTTCTTAAAATCCAAGAAATCACATTTTTAAGATCATTCCAAATTTTCTAAATCATACATGCATATATATATAATACCATATACGTATATAGATTCAACCAAAACATCTAAAAATAAACAATTCTCAGTTTACTAGTAGAGTTTTCCCCTTCATCCAAGTCTTTCGGTTTACTAGTTCCTCCTCGAATCTCGGGCCTGCACTAGCCCAATATTAGCTTAGAACCTCATTTTTAGGACTAGAGTAACCTTAGGATATCTTATTGGCCCTAAACTTAGCTTACCAACTTCAACAGACATGAAACTAGGCCTTTGGACACCACCAGACAATAGTGGATGCAGGGTTGATCTTCTACAAGTCAGTTGGACGCCTAGCCCTTCTTCCTCAATGCCTGTAGTGCTTCATGTGTTGGGATTGGTGTCCTAAATTTAGTGTATCTTGTGGTTTATAGTTTTGTTAACACAAATTATTTATCTAATAAAATCAGAGGTATTTTATTTGACATTTAGACAATATTAATTCAATCCAATAAACTAAGATCCAAAGTTATATGATCTCACTTGAACAGTATGTGGTTGACATACAAGTGGTTCATGTTCAAGTAATAACCTAAAGGTCTATAGTAAATGGATGAAGGTTGGGTGCCTTATCTTGATAACATTGTAAATACGACCCACTTTGTAACTATTACATGAGATGTAAGTGTTACAAAAAATATGAACCATATTATTCATGTAAAGACATGTGAGTGTGGGTATCCTGTATAAAGGAGTTTATACATAGATCGGACCACAAAATAATTAGTTTCTCTTTATAACACCATTACTTGAAGAAACTAATATTTCACTAGGAAGACCATACGAGACTTGACCTTAATTCCAAGTGAGTTATGAACTCTTATTTTTTATGACAATCCTTTGATCTGTATGGGTGAGAGTAGCCATAATATCCGACTCAATAAGCCTACCATTTTGGATTTTTCTGATTGGGGAGCTGGGAACACAACTACACAAGATAGAATTCACTCCTTTCAATTCCTTAGGAAAGTAGATAAATTACTCCCTTAATAGCCAGTTTCAGATCTTGAACAATGAGGCCTCAACCTCTCACTGGCCTGAGAGATGTTAGTTTATAGTTGGACTATAAACTGTTTGTTCATTAGAGGAATCAGTGGTACTTAAGAAGCTAGATGTAACTGTAGGGGTAAAACGGTATTTTAAATCAGCTGTAGTTATGAGCATTTGTGAAGGGTCATCACTTTATTGATTGGTTATATCCATGGACACAAAAATATATCTATAGTATGAAGAGTGCAGCTAAAGATGTCCACGGGATGGGGTAGGGACGGGGAAGTCCCCGTCCCCACCCCCCTATTCCATTCCCCGTCCCTGCGAAATTTTCCGCGAGGAATGGGGAAGGGATTCCGCGGGATCAAGTTCCCCGCAGGGAAAAATTCCTTGCCTTTATTTTTCTCTAATATTTTTCTTAATTTCAGTTAAATATTTTTTTTTACAATTCTTTAAACATTTTCAATGGAATTTTCATTTAAATGAAATATTATCAATTTTACTAATTAAAACAATAATACACATGCAATTTAAAAAAATATAACTAAAATGCTAAAATCTCATAATTTGTAAAAATTAAAATTCAATATTTAAAGCATACTAACTTAAATATTACAACATCTAAAAAATTAAAGTAATAAAAATCTTGAACTTAAATAATTAAAATATCCATAATTATCTTAATAAAGTCTATAATATATATATATATATATATATATATATATATATATATATATTCCCTGACCCCAACCCCGATCCCGTATTAAAAATTTATAATTTATATACAAAGTCGGGACGGGGCGGGTAAACGGAGTGGGACCAGGGTCGGGGTCGGGGTCAGAGAATATATTTCCCGTCTCCGGCCCGAACTGTAAATGAGGAAAAAAAATTCCCCACTCCCTCCCCCATTCCCCGTGTATTCGGGGATTCCCTGCCCCGTTCGAGGTGGGTCCCCGCAGGACCCCGACCCTACGGATTTTTTGGACATCTTCAAGTGCAGCTATCGGTCTTTAGTAGAGTGATCGGTAGTTAATGAATATTGATTAATTGGATTAAAGGAGTTCAATCAATTAATCGCATATCGTTGGAGCTTCTAATTTGTAGGTCCACAAGGTCTCCTTATTAGTTCACTAAAGGATAGTAATGAGGAATGATTTAAATTGTTCAAATCAAATGAGAAAATTTTATATTAATGAGATTAATATATAATGGTTAATTATAGATATGATCTATAATCCAAATTATATAAGAGAGGTATATTTGAATAAGATTCAAATATTAGATTCATATGAATTGTATTCATAAAGAGATGTACACATATAAATGTGTGATATTTATATGCTAATTAACTCCATAATAAATATGATTTAATATAATAATTTAATTGATTCATTAATGGTTAATCAATTGATTAAGAAATAATGGAGATTGGAGGTTGGTATAAATAATGATATTTATGATAATTAATTAAATGTATATTAAATAGGACTTAATATATGGTTATTTAATTAATATGTCAATTAATTAAATAATGGTTATTTAATTAATTAACACTAAAGGTATAAAGAAAAATTTTTGAAGAAGAGGTTAACCCTTGTCCATATAAATATATCCTTACAGTCCATTTACGGTAAGGGGTTTTATTACATAAAACCTAGCCTCTGAGCCTTTACATTCTCTCTAAAAATTCTCTACCATTTTTCCTCTTCAAAAGTTTTTGGAAACCACTCTTCCAAGTGTATTGTATCTAGTTGAGGCGTAATCAATTTGCTAGTGTGTATTCCATTTATATATATTTTTTCTCTCAACAAATTAAACTCAAAACTACATTTTAAAAATTTAAGAATCAAATAAAAATTAACTCAAAACTCAAGAATAAAGTATAACATTTTGAAACCTAACAATTAAATAGAAACTAGTTAGACTCACCATCGACCAAAAACTATTTGTCCTTATAATTTGTAGTTGGGTACTTAGTTACTAACAAAGTTTAAGTGAGAATATGAGATTCCTACCCATTTCTTTTGAGAAGAGTTATCGTTTGGTGATTTGTTTATATTACTAAATAATGTTTTTTATATAGCAAAGATATGTCATATCTAAAATAATAGTGAGGAAAAGTTTTTATTCATTATTATGTAACAAATTTAATATTAATTTTATTTTAAGTTGTTGAAAAGTATGCATCTTGCACATGGCTACACAAAATTCAAAATCCACTTTTACTCCATATAACATGTTATATAGGTCGAAAATTTGCGTATCTTATGTTATTTGAGTTATCCATTGTCGATGATTAATTTAAAATTTTGAATTCTTATTGTTCTCTTTTTGTTGGATTTTTATTAGGTCAACTTTTCTAAGTAATATATGTTTTTGTTTCCTAAATTTTGGTTTGATTCTAAGTTGCAAAATATTACATATTTAGTTCTTAAGTTTTGAGTTTA
The DNA here is from genome assembly GCF_027475165.1 of Benincasa hispida. Classification (NCBI taxonomy): domain Eukaryota; kingdom Viridiplantae; phylum Streptophyta; class Magnoliopsida; order Cucurbitales; family Cucurbitaceae; genus Benincasa; species Benincasa hispida. The sequence continues at coordinate 44,752,251 of NC_143478.1, read as the reverse complement.
ATTTCAATTTAATTTTACATTTCAAAATTTTACAATTTTATCCATGAAGTTTGAGTTTTGTTTTAATTTGGTCCCTAGGTTACAAGATTTAAACTTCTAATCTTGATTTTTCACTAAATACTCACTTCTGGTCTTTAATGTTAATATCTATTAATTAATTTAAAAAAATTAAAAAAATTATAGTTAATTAAGTTCACTATTTTTTTTTACCAGTATTAAAATTTCATTTCGTTTCATAATTATTTTAAATTAATTAAAGACATTAACGCCAAAGAATGAAAGTGGGTATTTAGTAAAAATCAATGTTAAAAATGTAAATCTTGAAATTTATTGACCAAATTGAAACAAAACTCAAACATTAAGGGTAAAATTGTAACATTTTGAAACATATGAACTAAATTGAAATCAAACTCATAACTTAAGGGTTAAAAGTGTAACATTTTAATAAAACTTACAACGAAATAGTAACTAAACCCAAAACTTAGGATCAAAAAATATTTTTCTCAATTTTTTAATAGTTCTTCAAACAACATCTTAAAACAAGATATCAAAGCAAGTATAGCTCAACTGACATACGAATATATCGACAATCAAGAGGTCGTCTATGATCCGGATTCCCTTTATTCTTATTATAAAACTTCTTAAAACAAGTAAAATCAGAAAAAATCTCTAAGTTGAAAGATCCAAATTAGATGAAACTAAAAGATCAAATCATAAATTATTCAATATCATCAATTTGCCGCACCATTAATCCATATGCAATTACAAGTGTTCGATCTAATATAGACTTTAGAACTATATCTATGAAGAAGTCTCCATCTTTAAAAACTCTCCAACAATAATTCACCACAAACTTCTAACTCAAGTTATATCTCCACACCATTAACTTCATTGAACCCACTCAAAACCACCTATCTCCATCATCCTAAATAATTAAATATATACTAAACTTTAGGATTGTAATAGATTTAAACCCTAAATTAATAATTATATCAATTTAAATTCTGAACTTTCGTAAGTATATAAATTTACACCTTTCTTCACATCTTGTTTTTGATAAATACATCATGTGAGATGTTATAGTTTTATTAATTAAACCTTCAAACTCTTGTAAGTGTTTCATTTTAAGCTTTCGATATATATATATATATTTATATTTTATATTTGAAAGAATATAAATATGTGTAAAAACGATTTTTCAAATGTAATCTTAATGAAAAACCTACATTGATTCACTTAGTTTATAGCAATTTAGAAGTTTTAAATGAAACAATTATATGTTTTGCATGATATCTTCGATCTAAATTTAAAGGAGTGTGCATTGATATACTTATGAAAGTTGAAGGTTTTAATTGATACAACCTCCAAAGTTGTAGGTTTTAATTGATATAACCTCCAAAGTTATAAGGTGTAAATTATTTTTTTCCTAAAATAAATACCCACAAAATCAAACCTAGAATTAGAATTTTTTTATAAAAAAAAAAAAAAATCAAGAATTTTCTCTAGAAAAGTTCTTAAAAAGTCTTTATTTAGAATGTGGCTGAGTGGTGGGATTTGAATCTTGAAACTATATGTTTTAACCAATAGTAGATCTTAAAAATTACACACACTTAAAATAAACTCTAATGGTGAAAAGATCCAAAAAGTTTCGCAAACTTTGACATAAATTTGAACTAAATTCCTAGTTTAACAAAGATTAAATTACAAGTTTACTCCATGAACTTTTAGATTTGTGTTTATTTCGTCCACAAATATTTTTTTATGTCTATTAGGTCCTTGAAATATTCAAAATATCTACTCTATATAAATTTAAATTTAATGTCAAATAGCTAAACTTTCTCTTTTGTGAATATTAGATCCATGAAATTATAAAAAAGAAAAATAAAAAAATAAGAATCTACACAAAGTTGAAAATTTATAAAACTATTGAACACAAAATTAAAAGTTTAAGAACTTATTAAACATTACTTTAAAGTTTTAAAGACCTATTTGAAATTAATGTAAAAATTATATGAACAAAGTTTGCAAATCAAATAGATACATATTTTAAAGTTTAGTGACTAAATTAAAGAAATAGATTTAAGTATTTAACTTTGGTCGTTGTATTTTTTGTTTTCATTTATTTTGGTCTCCATACTTTCAAAAGGTTAATTTTAGCCCTTATACTTTCAACTTTTGTTCATTTTGGTCTCTATACTTTTAAAATGTTCATTTTGGTCCTTATACTTTCAACTTTGATTCTTTTTGGTTCTTGTATTTTTAAAAAGTGATAATTTTGGTTATTTCATTTTCATTTTCATTACATTTTTAAGGGATCAAACTGAATATTTTATTTTAATTCTTAGATAGGTTATCGAGCAAAAGAAGTTGTCAGGACGTTTCGGATGCGATTTGAGCTTAAATGGAGCAATTAGCAAGCAACGGGAGGCAAAACAATGCATTCGAGCAAGGGGAGGAACGACGTTGCTTAAACGTTATGACATTTGTGTCCTGTGCCATTCATAGAGACAGTCTGCTAGGCAAGCATTACAGTGCTATCTTGTAGTGCCACATCGCTCTCCATTTGATACGTGAGCATGAAGAGACACTCCTTCCAATTTACTCTCCAAGGCACTTCATGAGTGGGCCTTCAACATCACAGCGTTTTGGTATGTTTTGGTTGTTGAGAAAATTGGTGTAAGCTAAAGATTGGAAAATTAAGAGAAATATGAGAGTACATATGAAAAAGAATGAGGATATTTATATAATTTATTTAAAAATTCGTTCTTTTCCAACATAAAAAAAACTTCAAATAAATTGATCGGGCCATTTTTTTTTTACCTAAAATGTAAAATTTAGGGACATTTTTTATAATTTAATCAAATAATATATAAATTAAAGAAATATTTAGAATTCGAAGCATTAAGAAAAATGATGTGAAATTTATTAATTAAAATAATATATCATCTAATGACGAATCAAATTACGGTAGATATTAGGGAAGTACCGACCTTCCAGTTGTAAGAACACATTTAATTTGTTTTTCCATGACTCCCATAAATTATGGTAGTACTTCCATTTCACTAATCTAGACTTTAGTCCTTTCTCACTCCCACTTTTTTCTCTCTTTTTTTTTTATTTTAATTTTTTATAAATTTTCTCTCTCATTATATTAATTATCAAATTTCTTTTTTTTTTTTGGTTTTCTCTTCATCTTTCTCTCTCCAATGATGCTCCAAGGCCAAGCAACCACCACCGACCTCCGCCCCTGCAAAAATGGCCAATACAGAACCCTAATGGCCATTCTCGGCGGAGCGTTAGCTCTATTGATCCTCACTACCATCCCTCTCACTTTCCCTCTCCTCAATTACTCCCTTCTCCTCCTCAAAACCTCTCTCGAATCCCCTGCAGCAGCCGCTTCCGCCGCCTTCCGCCCCCAAATCTTCGCCTCCGGTAATCTCTCCATTCTCTCCGCCCTCCCCTGTGATCTCGCCATCGGCGATTGGATCCCTAATTCCAACCCTAACGCCGCTCTCCCCTACACTAATGACACCTGCTGGGCGATCCACGACCATCTGAACTGCTTTAAGTACGGCCGACCCGATGCCGGATTCCTCCGATGGCGGTGGCGGCCGGAGGGGTGCGAGCTGCCGGCGTTTAATCCGGCGCAGTTTCTGGAGCTGATGAGGCATAAGGCGTTCGCGTTTGTGGGGGATAATATTGCCAGGAATCATGTTCAGTCTCTCATCTGCCTCCTCTCTAAGGTAACTTTTTTTTACCCTCTTTTACTTTCCTTAAAAAAATTTTTGTTACGTCAACATCTTTACCTGTTCAAGTGTGAACACAAATACTAAATATTTTTTAACATTAGAAATCGGAAAAACTAGTCATCTTCGGTTACCTTCTAATAAAAATGTATCACGTGCCATTTTTATTTTTTAAATGACTTTTTTTATTAAAAAATTATGACATAAAATTAGTTGCCGCCATTTATCTTAATTTAGAAGTTGAAATTCTCATAAAATTTACAGTTTATATTTTTTTTACTTAAAAGAAAAAGATTAGTGTAAAGATTTAATTTCATAAATCTTGTGTAAGGTTTTGATGGATTGATAATGAGTTTTGATACTTTTTACCTTTTTGAAAATTGTGAATGGTTGGTGGTGGAATTTCTTTATTTTGATTTCACATTTTTTGAAGTGTTGGTAATATAAAAAAATATAAAAAAGAAGGGTTTTTTAATTAAATTTAATTAGAATCTTTTTATTTTAATGCTTAAATTACCTTTTTTTCTTCTTGTATTTGTTTATAAATTTTTTTGTATTGTATTTTAAACCTTAGTTTAATTGGATCCCTTACTCTGGAAATTTTTGTTGGTATTCCTTTTTTAGATTTTTTTTTTTTTTTCAAAAGGTTTCATGGTACTAGGGAGAAGTAATAGGAATTCAATGTAATAATAAATCATTTATGAATATTTAAAAATACCTCTTTATGGCATATTTTGTTTTAGAATCTTGGGAGTGTGGGGTAAGTCACATTGGAGAATCTAAACTTTTTTTCCTTTTTAACTTTTAATTATAGAGAATTTTAAAAAATAGAAAAGTAAGAAAAATTATTTACACAAAATAACAAAATTTTCATCTTCTTTAATTGAGGTTTGATAGATCTATCCGTAATAGAAATTGATAGAAATTTATCATTGATAGACGCAGATAAAAATATAGCAGTGTTTATTAGTGTTTTTTTTTTCTTTTACTCTTTTTGTAATAGTTTGATATTTTTTATCTATAAAAATTTTCCTTTAATTATTTTTAATTTTATATAAAAAGCAAACATCTGTGTTGTTTGATAATAATTTTTATGGATTTTTTATCCGAAATTTTCTATAGATAGCAAATGCAACTTGAAATTCACTTCTTTGTAATAAAGTATTAATAAAAAGCAAATTTATTATTAATTTAGAAAATAAGAAACCATAACAAAATACAAATTCCAAATTTTGTTAATAAATAGGCCCTAGATTGCTATTTTCTTACTAAACCAATAGATCTTGTATAGGTTAGGTTATGAGAGATCAACAACCTTATGTGAAAAATTATGAATCAATGCAATATATTTATCGGTTAAACTATAAGTTTGGTCTCTAACTTTAGTTTTGGTTGATAAAATATATTAAATATTTAAAAGTTCTAGTGGGTGTATTAAACTTTAAAATCTGTCTAATAAATCTATAATTTTTATTTAATTACTTTTAAAATTTTCAATTTTGTATCAAATAAATATGAGATGTTTTTTAAGATTTGAGGATTTGCTAGACGTTAAATTAATAGTTTAAATTTTTTCTTTTTTTTTTTTTTTTTTTTTTTTTTTACATGATAGAAAAATTCAGTTAGTCCCTTGAACACCTCTTCCCTTTTATTATTATTTTCTAAAGAAAACCCCTCAAACACACCATGTGATATTGATCTAGATAAGGCATTTAATATTATGAGAATCTTTACAGAGATCAATGACATAGGGATTCCACTAAATTTCCTAGTTAATCAAATCTTTATTTATAAATAAAAACATGTTTGTTGTTCTTAGTGAGTATTGTTTAGTACTTTTTAGAGAGGTAACAATTTTTAAGGATTAAAGACTATGCAACTATAATTTATGGATTTAAAACACTGTCAATAAAAATAAGGAGAAATTAGTAATTTAGCACCATTGATATTAAATCAAGGATCAAAATGAGCATGATTTAACTAGCATAAATAATGTATTATCAATTTCGATGCCAGAAGTTCAATTTTCTTCTCTACTATATATATAAAAAAAAAAATACTAAATCAACTTCAGTTTATAGTTGTACTTGTTATTGAAATTATATAAAAAAATAAAAAAAAATCGTATAATAGAGGTTGGAAGATTCAAATCACATATGCTATGAGTTATGCTTTCTTTGACACGGAAAAAAAAATTAGTTTGTACTAAGACACCCTTGATCATGTTTGAAGGATGAGGACTTAATGTTTTGAAAATCAACTTTTTACTTTTAGTTTGAATACTATTAAAAATGGGGTTTTTTTAAAATGATTTTAAATCTTAAGTTAAATATAAAATGTCATTGATTTGATAGGATCATCTCTATTTTATCCATAAATTTCAAAAGTTTTAAGTTCGTCAATTCTTATCCTAATTTTTTTTAGGAGATATTCAAACTACAGACCTTTAGATCATATACATTAGTTAAAATTTTGTTAAAATTTTTCTAAAAAAAATTTATTAAAATTATTTAAACTAACGAAATTACATAAATGCTCTTGTTTTCGCGTACATTTTAAAATCTTCAATTAATAAGAAACCTTAGGATATTTCTTTTCTCTTTTCTGATGTGTGTTGAGGTCAAGATTGTTACCTCATTGTTCAAGTTAAACCAACTTAATGGTTTTCAAAAACAAATCATATGAAAGAAATAGGTAAAAGAAAACGAAAGGGGGATAAACTTATCATTCAAACATGTTTCATTAGATTTTGTTCTGAAAAAGCAGAAAACTACTTCAGAACAGCTAGCTTCTAAAGAGTCATAAAGCAATCAAACTTCCCTTTTAGTGAAATTTACTTCATTCTTTACACCTCTTTCTTCGTTGATTTTCAGCTGGAGTATCCAATAGATGTTTCACCCAGCCGAGACGAACACTTCAAGAAATGGAAATACATGTCCTATAACTTCACAATGGCTTTTTTGTGGACAACCCATCTAGTAAAATCAAAAGAATCAACAACAGGAGGCGTCTTCAATCTATATTTGGATGAGTTTGATGAAGCATGGACTTCCCAAATAGCTGGATTCGATTACGTGATGATCTCGTCCGGCCAATGGTTTCTCCACCCTATGTTTTTCTACGAAAATGGCAAAGTCATCGGCTGCCATGACTGCTTCCTCAACAACGTAACCGAGTTGGGAATCTACCATGGCTACAGAAAGGCCTTCAGAACAGCCTTCAAAGCCATTCTCAGCTCAGACAGCTACAAGGGAATCACTTACTTGAGGACTTTTTCACCTGCACACTTTGAAAATGGGCTATGGAATCAAGGTGGGAACTGTTTGAGAACAGAGCCATTTAAGAGCAAAGATTCAGCATTAGAAGGTATGAATTTAGAGCTTTATATGACTCAAATGGAGGAGTTTAGAAGAGCTGAAAGAGAAGGAAGAAAGAATGGGTTTAAGTTGAGGTTGCTAGATACAACACAAGCAATGTGGCTAAGACCTGATGGCCATCCAAGTAAATATGGTCATTGGCCACAAGGGAATGTGAGTTTGTATAATGATTGTGTTCATTGGTGCTTGCCTGGTCCTATTGATATTTGGAGTGATTTCTTGCTTCACATGCTGAAAATGGAAGGCATCAGATCAGCTCAAGAGAGAGTTCAGTTTGCTCATCAAACAGAGTTGAATCAAAGATGAAGTTTCTTACACTATATTTTGTTTTGTCATGTTTGATTTGCTTTTGGTTTTGATTCTTTATTGTTATTATTTCTTTTCTTTTTACATTCACAGATCTTCATCTGTATTACTCCACCTAGTAAATGAAAGAATGAAATGCCAATAAACACAATCAACACAAGTTTGCATCTATTCATCAATTGCTTTGTCTTGGAGAATCCAAAAGGGTGATTTGTTTATATATTTGATTCACTGTATAGTGTTCTATTCGAAAATAGCGTACGTTCGATATCAAGTTTCTATATATCTAAACAATTTTACTACATACAGAAAATACTGATGAATATGGCTGTTCAGAATGAAATTTTGATGAAAACCACGATGTGTAGAGCTAAAATGTAGAGCACGAAAGCAGATCGGAGTAGCATTAGTCTCTGTTGATTCTCACTCCGACCACCGGTGCGACAAGGAAGTCTGTGGTGTGAGTCAGATAAGTGGTCTGAAAAATTCTTGTCAGACATGCTTCTTCCAAACCGATTCCGAGCAATTTTAGCCTCAGAGCTGCTACTTTGAAGCCTCCTTAATGATGCATTTAGTTTTTCCAGCTCCATCTCCTTCAAATGAATGTCACTTGCCAAACCTTCAGCTTGTGCCTAAAAACATAGGAAATACTTGAAAATTGATTTTGTTATCCGAATCGAGGTTTAAGCATCCGACTCCAGAAAAGTAAGATTCACCTGTTTTACAGCTAGCTGCTCGATGAGACTATGGAGTTGCTTGTCCAACATTTTCTCTCTCTGAACTGCAAATGTCTTTGATATCAAGTCTTTGAAAAAGGAATAAAGTGAACAATGTTAACATGATGACGAATTAAAAATACCTGGTGAAGGCTGTTTTAGAGATTTGTCCTGAATTTCTACCCACCTTTTCTCTAACTCTTTAACTGTATCTTCCATTGAACTCTAGAAGAATAACAAAATTTTCTCAGCAATGACTGTTAGGCAATGTGGAGAAGAGGGATGAAAGTAAAAGAAAAAAGACAATATTTAATCAAAATAAGGTAGCAGACCAGCTCTTGTTTCTTGATATCTAATTTTTCTAGCAAGGCAGACTTTGATACTTCCATATCTTGTTCTGCTTCAACTTTAGAAGGTTTGGATGTCAATTCTCCAAAGTTGATGGATTCATCATTTTCCAGAGCAGCTTGTGCTTTTTCTAGCTCGATTTCCAGATTCTTGGTGGTTTCTTCCAACTCCTGTAGTATAAATTAACAAAAAAATAAAAAAAAAAAATGTGCATGGCTTGAAATTATCCAACAATTTGAGGAGTTTTTAATGTCAAGTCAGTAATACCATGGAAATGCAATTAAACCCTTCCATAATGCAGAATTAATATATCCATCTGTAGGAGAACTCAAAGGAAATAAAATGAATATTTATGATCACAGAAAACCGATGTGATGCTTAATTTTGGTTTTTGAAAATTAAGCTCATAAAGACTATTTCATCCTAAGTTTCTATGTTATATACTTCTTTAGAATCTTACTAGGAATTCACGTGTTTCTTTAACAAATATGAACACCATAATTGAAAAATTGGGTGGAAACCCACATAAATTTCAAAAACCAAAAGCTAAAAATGAAATTGTTATCAAACGGAGCCTTAGAAACAGCAATGGAAACAAAATTGGGATCTTTAACCATTACCTCTAACTTGCTCATAAGCAAATCTGCTTCCTGCCTCTTTTCCTGTATTTTGTTTTCACAATTTGATATGGCCTTTCCATATGCAACATTTTCTTCCTGTAGTGATATCACTCTCAATTGGACCTGGCAATCAGAATCATACCAACTATCAGAAGCAATAGCAAGAACATTTCTAGGGTATTACTAACTCATTTCTCCTGCCATCAGTTTAAAGCAAGAATTCTTCCTTATGCATGGTACAGAAAGCTTAATATTTGTTTCCATAAACTGCCAGCATTCTCTAAATACCAGTTTTAACTCATAGAGATGCACAAACTAGTCCAAACCTCATACCTTCGGCAAAAGTTATCATCAAATCTTTTTACATTGTTTGATCTAATCAATTTCACTTTGTGAATTCAGATTCTGCATGAATCCTTTCTCAACCCTCGGAACCTCTCACCAAAAAGTAGAATAGGGGTTAAGCAATAATCAGCATTCATCTCCGCTTGAAGCTGCAGGCCATGCATCGGATCTGAGACTCGCTCATCCAGTTCACAGTCTACCAGATTATTTCTTAACTTGAAAAATAGGAATCCAATACATACTCGAGCTAAGAATAAAACAATTTTGTAATGATCCCGGAACAGAACAATAACAGATATCTAACAATGCAACATCTAACGTGAACAATTGAATTTTCCGGAAAAATAAACTACTTAGACTTGTCGACAACAATCACAAACGTGAGTCAAAGTCCGAGATCGTTAAACCTTTAATTCGATGAGTTCAAAGTAATATTTAGAATCTATAAATAACAAATTTGATAAGATGAGAACTACAAAGGAATCGCAGAAGCCTAACCTGTTCGCGAGTGGAAGAATGGGCGTTCAATTGAAGAGTAAGATCGGCCGTGGACGCAAGGGAGTGGGCATGAAGGTGGGGAAGCCGTTGGGAGATGTCGGGAGGAGGCAATCGAAGGCGCAGATCGCGGACCGAGCGACTGAGAGAAGCTGCTTTCTGATTCAATTCTCGAACGTAATTCTGCTGCTCTGGAGTAAATATTATGGGAATCGAAGTGATCTGTTCGTCGTCGTGGTTCGCACCGCCGCCGCCGCCGCCGCCCACGACGTCCGCTGCCCATGCGAGCAAACCGGCCATTTTTACCTGATCCTATCCGTCGCTCGTTGCTATTATTGCAAGTTTGGAGCCTAATCTAATGGGTTACTTTCCCAAATTAAGGGAGAAAATTGGGGTAGATAGCTAAATTCTAATTATCCTTTTGAAATATGTTTAATGTTATTTTGTTTGGCCCATTTAAGGTGTCTTCAATGTTCAGAAATGGGCAGATATGACAAAATATTTAAATTAGAATTTTCATTTCTTTTCGATCCAATTTGATTAGCGACCACATTACATAATTTTATAAGTATGATATTTCAAGTGTACCAACACTATATTAAATATCAAATATTAGTATATCAAACATCAATTAGTAAATACTTGAAGTATGACATGCGTATATGGATTATATATTTAACATCAATCTACATTACAAGTGTATATCAACACTATATCTGACAACAATCAACATTCAATTAGTAATTTATTTAAAATTAAAGCATGCATGTTCCATTTTATATGCATGATATTCTAAGTGTATCAGTAGTACATCATATATAAGACATGAGTATATTAGACATCAATTAGTAAATACTTAAAATAAGACATAAGTGTATCGGTGTATATATATTTAACATCAATCAATATTGTATGTGTATCAATAGTGTATATCTAACAACAAGCAATATTAAATCAATAACTTATTTTGAATTTAAAGCATGCATGTTTCATTTTATAAGCATGATACTCCAAGTGTATTAGTAGTATATCAAATATAAGATATGAGTGTATCAGACATTAGTTAGTCAACTTTCAAGTCTATCAAAGTATATCAATAGTACATCATATCAAACAACTCTCAAATATAATAGATATCAAACAACTTACAAGTGTTGGGTTTTATGCTCTAAAACTCATGATTTGTAAATAATAAGCTTATTTTGATAAATTAAATAAAGTTGTTATTGAAGTTTGATTCAATAAAGTTGTATTGAATATATAAATTGCTTATTTCGTTTTAGAAATAAATCCAATAAACTAAAAGATCCATGACTATTACATCAGTACTTGAATTTTATGTGGAGACATAAGAATGAATCATGTTCGAGTAAACAATCTAAATGATCTATAGTATATGAATAAGGTTGGGTGTCTTACTTTGGTAACACTATCGGATGCGGCCCACTCTGTAGTTGTTACAAGGAGTTGTAAAGTGCTATAGAAAAAGTGATCTTGATTCATACATATAGTGACATGAGGAGTTGGGGTGTCTTGTGCAATAAGTTTGCACAAGATCGGGCTAAGAAATAAGTCACTCTTACTTTATAACATTGTTTATTATTTAAGATTGACTATTTCAAAATGACGGCCTAGGTAACTTGACCTCCTTAATCCTGAGCTAACTATGAACTCCTGTTTATTTCTGGATTATTCTTAGATTTAAATGGGTGAGAGTTGGCTCAACAACGCCAGCTCAATAAGCTTCCCATTTCAAGGGTAAGACCGAGTAGATAGCTGAGGACATAGGGTGCAAGACAGAATTCACTTCTACTCATTTTTAGAGATAGTAGAGAGGTTGTTCCCTTAAGTGCTAACTCGGGGTCTTGAACAAGAGGCCCCACCCTCTCATTGGCCCGAGAGGGACTCGGTTTGATGATCGGATCACAAACCAATTGTTCATTAGAGGATCAGTGGGATTTAAGGAATAAGAGGTAATCTCGGGGGTAAAACAACCTTTTGATCCAGTCGTTATTATGAACAACCTGTGAAGGGTTAATTTACTAATCATGGTTATATCGAGTAGACACAATATATCTACCGTGAGGGGAGTGCAACTCTAGATTTTAGTGGAGTGACCCAGTAGTTAATGAATGGAGGTTAATTTGGTATAAATAGTTTAACTAATTAATCTCGGATCATTGGAGCCCATGATATGTAGGTCCATTAGGTCCCCCTACTAGCTCATAAACGGATTAGCCTTAGAATAGTGTGATAAGTTGATTTGAAACGTTCGAATTTGAATTAAGGGAATTAGTAATTATATGTGATTTGGATGTAAAAGTCATTGGAGAATCAATTAATATATAAATATGATTTATATATTAATTTCATGAATAGGGATTAATGGTAATGAAATTGGTGACAAATTAACCTAATATTTGATATTAAATTATTTAATTAATTATTAATTATTAATTTTATTAGAAAAATTGATTATTGAATTAATTTTTGTAAAATTAATAAAATTTCAATTTTAATTAAAGAATTAAAATTAGAAAAAGTTTTGATTTTGAAATCAATTTCAATTTTTTTTTTTAAAAAAGGAAATTGAAAATGGGAAAATCCAAATGTGGGATTTTCCCACTTGCACATAATTCCACCACCAAATTCAAGGAGGAGCTGGAATCACTTGTGGTGATCAGTTTTGCATGAGAGTCATGTAATAAAACAACTCTTAATTGAGTGAAAAAACTGATGCAATTGACTGAAATTGTTGAGAAAGATCTTCAACCTTGATAAACCAGTCCTCTCCATTTTTCCATAATTCAAGATTGTTTTTGAGTCCCACAACTCAATCTAAGGCTTCAAGAGAATAGTAGGGAAGACCTTGTGGTGGTTCACAATCAAAGGAAAAAGAGATTGCAGTTGAAGATCAAGATTCAAGAGGTTCTTCAAAGGTATATGTTGAAACCCTCTTAATTCTTTGTGAACATGCTTATTTTGATGTCAAAATTGATGAATGAGAATATTTAATGATCCTTTTTTCTTCAGCTGCATGTTTCTGTATTCCAACAACTAGTACATCAATAGTATATCAATTTATATTATTACATAACAAATAACTTTCAAGAATATCAATAGTATGCCAACAGTATATCACATACCAATCAACTAAGTGTATCAACATTATATTAGTAATATATCAATACATATCAAGGAACTTTAAAAAAAATATCAATAATATATCAACAATATATCACACACCAATCAACTTTCAAAATTATCAATAATATATTGGTAACATAACAAATGTCAAACAAACTTTCAAATTTATCAATAGTATATCAGCAGTATATCTAACATCAATCGACATTCAATCAATAAAGTATTTTGAAGTAAAATATTTGTGTATCATTTTATAAACATGATATTCTAAGTGTATATGATATGAGCCGTCCAAGGCATCAAATTATTATTTCTATTTTATTTAATAACTTTGATGTAATTTTGGTTTTTCCCCCCCAAATTTATCAATTTTATGACATATTAAGTAGGAGTAACTTTGTAATTTTTGTTATGATGGGAGGCTATATTAAGTCTTGCCATTAGGTTATGTAGGTAGATCACGATGAATTAAGTTTTGACCATTGGGCTTCTTTCAAGTTTAGCCAAGAGAACTTCTTGAATTTTGTAATTCATATGTTGAATTGTATACAAAGAACATTCAAGTGGGATTGATCATCTTATCTCGTAGAGTGTTCGAATTTAAGACTCAGAAACTTGTTCTTTGTCTAGAGAGTTTTGATCTTAAGGCAATCCGTATTTAACCCAATCCTTAGGGTTGAAATCCAAATGATTTGAGGGTTTTAGCGATTGAGAATTAAGAATTCTCGTATCAAAAAGATTCTTAATTCCAATTCAATCTCAATTCAATCCCATTCATTTTTTGCCACAAGGAAGAATTGAATGAGTTGGGGCAAGAATGAAGATAAGGAATTTTGCATGACTTTGATTTATTTTTATGGAACAAATGTTAAAACCAAAGCCTTCTATAAGACGTTGAAAATTGCTGTCTTTTAAAGTTTAAAGTGCAATAGGGTGTTGTAAAAAGGAAAAAGAAAATGCAAAAGGGTGAAATTGAAAGTTGTGAACAATAATTGATACATCTAATACAATAAAATTTGATACCTTGCTAAAATTTTAATTTTTAAAAAAGAATACATTCATTTGAACCTTGGAATTTCTTTTATTATATTGTTAACTTTAAACAAATTTTTTACAATATAATAATTTCAACATTTTATCATAAAAATATTATAGTTTTAAATAGAGGAGATTGCAACATAATTATACCTTCAACTTCATAGAGATTACCAATATGTATTAGTTTAAAATTCAATTGATTGAAATATATTTTGGTCTATATATTTTGAGATTTATTTAATATTACCTATATATTTTTCATAAATCTTAAATTTAGATTAATTAAAAATACATGGACTAAAATTGGACAACTAAATATAAGAAGTAAAATTAAGGTTAAACTATATATATAAAAAATATCCTCGAACTTTGCCATTTATTTAAAAATATGCTTATATTTTCAAAAGTTTTAATATTATCCTTGAACTTTTATAAATGTTTCGAAAATATTATTGGAGTAGAAATTCCTTAGAATTAGGACAAAAATTGAGATGTGAAATGATGAAACGAATTGAATCATTACATCGTCATCTTTGTAGAGCTCTAAATTTTTATTTTTGTTTGAAATTTTAAAGAATAGTTTTGAAACATTTATGGAAGTTAAAGGGATAAGATTATAATTTTTAAAAATATAGGAATATTTTGAAGACAAAGTTCGAAGGGTATTTATTTATAATTTAACCTAAAATAAATCCAATATCAAAACAAAAATTTAACCCAACAAAAAAAATGGAATGCGCGTGACGTAACTCGCAAGGAAAAAGTGATTTAACCGTATAAGGAAGAAAACGACGGCGTTTAAAGTGCAGGATTGGATGTTATCATAGAAGGAAGAAACATCGGCGGGGAAGAGAATGAAATGATCGACGTTAAAAGTTGAAGAAACGAGTCATCCTTCGTCTTCTTCTGCTCGCACAGTCACACGCACAGAGAAAGAAAAAGAGGAAAATGGGGGAAACCAGCGAAGAAACTCAGAGGTTTAAGCGAATTGCGGCGGCTGCATACGACTACGACAACGACTCCCGATGGACCGACTACTGGTCCAACAGTCTCATTCCTCCCAGCATGGTTTCTCGCTCCGACGTCATCGATCATTTCAAACGCAAATTCTATCAACGTTACATCGTTTGTTCTCTCTCTCTTTCTCTCAATCTAATTGCAACTGCCCTTTCTTTTCTGTGTAGTTTGATTGTTGATGTCTGTGAAATGATCGAGTTTATTGGTTGTTTTCCCTATTTTTTCCTTCTTTGTTGGACACCCTTTATTGGGGTTTCTTGATTTTCATGATGGATTTTTGTTAATTTTTTGTTTTTGTAATTGGGTTTTTTGTTTTGATTGCCGACTGTGTTGTTTTGCTTGGACTCTGTTGCTTTTCGAGATCGTTCCTTTGTTACTTCTTCTGCATTTTCTTTGTTCCTTTCAATTCTGATTGTTAATTAACTTGCTCTTTTGAATTACTCTAATGGGGATTTCTTTTTTCCTTAATTAGTTGTTGAGCTGTGCATATATGGTGTGATTGTTCTAGGATCTTCTTAATCTGCTGAAATTTATGACACGTGCCTTTTGGTATATACTCTGATATATCTAGGATTCTGGTTGGTTGATTGGATTTGTTTGCTTCATTGAGTGATCGTCTGCTTTCACTGTGATTTCATCAGTGATCGTTCATGTGTACATGTTTTATGTTTTTAGTGGTCTTTTATTAGATTTTTGGATTAATCATGTTTTTATGAGTGCTGTGTTAAATGTGTCATTTATACATCAATTATCATTCCCTTTGTATACATCAGCTGGTGCAAATATCTGAAATTTCTTGTTTTTGTACAAATTCATATGATTACGTCATGAAAATTTGAATGGCTCAACACTAATTAGGTTGATGTCTGTGATGGTTTTACTTTTTATTTATTTATTTATCTTTTTTTTAAAGGACATATAATTGGGTAAAAATGAGTCGTGAAAAGGAAAGAGAGAACGAAATCTATAGAGGAATAAGGAGAGTTTCTTATAGCCTGCTTAGTCTGGTGTAGCCTATATCACAAAGAAAAGAATTCTCCTAAATAACTTTAAAGTTTTTATTATGATTCAAAAGTATGCTAATATTTAAGATTACTCTTTAGGACAGGGTTTAACAAATAACAAGTATTTAGGAAACTAAAAGTTAAAAAATTAAACCAAATTATTAAAACTAACACACTACATCATAGCCATTGTTATTCAATGTTGTCTTTCCCTTGGAGGAGACAGGTTATTTATCCATAGTTTCCTTTTTGAATTTTATTTTACTTAAAGGAAAGCAATTTAACTGCTGCAATTCAATTGATATGCAGGATCCTGATCTTGTAGTCGAGACAATGTCTGTCAGCAGTTCATTTTTTCAGCCAGCTTCGCAATCAGCACCTTCACCTCCTACAAATGATCAGACTCAGAAACAGAGCTCAGGTATGAGATTTATCTTTATTTACGTCTTACGACAGAAATAGTTGCCTTCAAGCACTTGCTTGTAGGTTACCAGGTTTATACATGATTTACTAATTAGGTTATATGTATACTGACTGACAATATATGATCAGCTAAAAGAAATTCAGAAATGTTGGCAACTACAGACTCAATTTCAAATTCTTCACGCTGGAATCGACATATGGTTCTTTTTTCACTCAATGCCTGGGTAAATGAATTTATTTTCCCTTACAGTATAGATGCATGCCTAGGGAAATGCAGTTCTAAATATACGTTTGCACCTGTTCTTACATAATATTAGTTCTTCACGACTTTATATATCTTGGCCTTCATCAAATATTTTTGGTAATTGTATTTTAATTTATGGGGACTTTAGTTTTTTCCTCTCTTAATAAAGACAAATATATAATCCACATTTGATGAAATTTTGGTTGATGTTTGTAGATTTAATTAATGTAAGGAAATGGCATTTACTTAAATTGTATTGATGTTGTAACCCATACTTTGAAAACAAAGGGGAGGCTGAGAGCTAATCTTAACTTCTTTACTCATTCTAAATATATATATTTTTTCAAGTATGCCAAGTAGACCTCTGAAGAATTAGATTTTATTTGCAGAATCAAGTAAGGTTTATCCAACCTTACCTGTTTTCATTCCTTATCCCCTGTAGGTGCTTATTGTGGCATTGTTTGCAATGATACCAATGGTACCCAGAAACCTTTCGCATAGGGCTTATCGGCTTTCTATTATGGGCACTGCATGCTCCTCTCTGTTCTCCTTGTTCATTAAATGTGGGGTGAGTTTTTTGGTCAATTAGTGCATGCTAGGGTTCCTTAAGGTTTGTCTGACCCTGTTTTATCTTGTAGATGCCCAGGGCATTTGATATGCAGGGTTTGGAAGTTTATTTCCAGGCTGTTGTTGCAACAAAAACTTTTGTCTACTTCATTTACTCTGTTACCTTTGTAGCTTCAAATCTCTGCCTTAAATGTATTGCTGCCTTCCCTTTTACCCTTTTCTTGTATCAAAAAGTTAACTTTAAGTATTTTTTTACTTGGTTATGCCTTGTATAATGGTTTCTCCTTCATTACAGTTGCTTTAATTCCGATTATATGTGAAGCCGCTGAGCAGATTGCCAAGTTCCTTAGGCGTACTTTCCCACAATCTTTCTTCTACAGGTAAAGTGGCGAGTTTCTCTCAAGTTAACCTGTTTGCATATATGAAATAAAGAGATTGGGCTATTCGATGACAGCATATCTGCACATGGATGTTTGCATATAATGTTTTTCCTTTTGGAAACATTTTTTCTTATTTCCTTGTTACAGCTAGGAAGGTAGGGAGATTTTGGTGATTGGCTTGGGCCTCTCAGGATGCCAAGTAAATCTTTGTATATTCCTCTTCTAACTATAATCACAAATCATCATACAGCAGTAATTTTCTGTTTCAAATTTAGTAGTTTCTTAGAATGACTCAAGTCAGGTGATGGATATAGCTTGAGGTTTGTTTCAATTGTGAAAAGATGATGAATTGTAGCATTTTAAGTATTTGGTTTTCTTTTTTTTACACATTGAACCATTAAAATTTTATTTTATTTTACAAAATAATTCTCAATTACACTACTTTGAAGTTTAAACCAAGAATTTGGTTGGGCTATTTAGGTTGCTGGATCATATATATATCTTTATTTGTTTAACATCCTTACAATTAAATGATTCCCTTCTGCCCACAACTTTTATACTAGACCAGTTGTATCACCGATTAGAGATGACATGATGTAGAGAAAATTGTTAGATACTGAAGCTGTACGGGTGATTTGGTGAAATTTTGTTGGCAAGTGAATAAGTTAAGAGGATTAGTCTGTTAGTTATGGGTTGGAAGAAAGAGAATAGTAAAGATAGGAAGGTGGAGTTCTGTGTTGAGCTCTGTTTACCAAATTATCTCCGTATTATCGCACTTGCTCTATTTTTTTTTTCTGGGTTTCATCTATTTCATGCAATCTCAGCAGGATGCATCAGCAAAATTCTTTGTGCAATTCCTACTAGGTTTGTTAGCTGTGTTTTTCCCATTTTCAGCTATTTTATATATTTTTTGGTGCATCATCTGAGTTCTCATTAACCATTTTGCCTTGTGTTTGTTTTTTAATAAACCAAAAAGCTCTGAAAAGATGAATGAAGTTATTACAAGGTGAAAGTAGTTTCATCTCTCTCCTCCACAACTACGAAAAATCAATCTGCTCTTCCTATTGAAAATCGACCTTTTGCAGAGAGAGGCAGTAATCTGAGTGTGTGTGTGTGTGTGTGTATATAAAATCTCTTATCTCAGTTTTCTGCATATAGCTGAACTGCGTGTGAACTTCCTTCAGTAGATGCAAACCATGTACTTAGATTTTAATTTCAGACTCTTTTCTCCGTGGGGTTTGAGATTCATTGATCTAATGTTTGGTTGCTTAGGAAATGGTTGGAGCGGCCTTGTGCTTGGGTGGAATCAAATACAACCACTCTTTCTCTTCTGTCTTCACATGTTGAAATTGCACTGGGTTTCCTTCTGATCATCTCCTTATTTACGTAGGTTCCTTCTTGCCTTTCTCCTTTCCATCTCTTAAACATTCATTTTATTCTTTAAATCTATAAACTTGATTTCTCCGTGCAGATGGCAGCGAAACTTTGTGCAAACATTCATGTACTGGCAGGTTGGTTTTCTTCTGTTTCTCTCGTTTCTTGCATGAAATAGCTGTGTAGTGAACTCGAGTAAGCACATTATGGAGAATCAATCGTATTAATGTCCTTGAAACTGTTTGCTTTGCAGCTACTGAAGCTGATGTATCACTTCCCCATGACTGCCGGGTTTCATCAGAGTGCCTGGGCTAAGGTTGGGAGAAAAGTTAATCCATTTGTCAGGAGATTTCTCCCATTTCTTAAACCTTCATTTTCTGCTGCACAAAGTTGGTGGACCAGGTAGAAAGCACTGAGATTAATGAAGTGTTACTATTAGCTCTCTTTTAGTCTAATGAATGAATATTCATTTTCTTACTTTGAAGATAAAAGGCAACCTCCATTCAAAGCACAAATGAACCCTGTTAATTGTGGTTTCTGGATGGAGATTTTGAATGTCCATTTCTTATAAGTTAATTTTTCTCTTTTTTTTAAAAAAAAATTATCTTTTTCCATGCTTTCCGATGACAATGGATTGTATTTCTGTTTAGTGCATGAATTGAACCTATTCTTTTCTCACTTGCAGTCAAGTTAAATCTTTATAATTGAGTAAAAAACAGAGATTATTAATTTTATTTATGTACAATATTTGCAAAAAAGTTAATTTGTAGACGTTAACTTGGAGATTTAATAAAAAAAGAGGGGTATCAAGGTAAAAAGAAGTTTTTCCATAGTCTTTCTTTCATGTTTGGAAAAAAAAAAATTGCTTGCTTACCTTTTAAGCTTAATAATTTGGTGAGTCCATTGTTATATTTGAAGGTGGACTTCAGAAAATTATAAACTAATGACTTCACAAATAGTCGGAATTTAACAATAAATAAATAAAATGCTCCTTAATTTACCCATAAATTTAGTAATTGCAGGATTTTGATTGAATTTTTAGGATATAATATAATATAATATAATATATGAAATTAAAATATTTAAAAATTGATGTCAATTTGGACATGTGAGACTCATATCAATTAAACTCGTAAAGTTTCATAATCAATTAAACTCGTAAAGTTTCATAATTATATGTTTGGACTATTTTTAAATATAGAAAAATGAATCAAAATATTTATAAGATATAATAAAATTTTAGAACTATCAATGATGACGCGGATAGATACTAATAGACGAGTTCTAAAATTTTGCTATATTTTGTAAATATTTTCAACAGTTTTACCATTTGAAATAATTTCTCTAAACATATATTTTTTGAACTCAACCTGAAGGAGAGTATTAATTGATACATTAACAAAAATTTAGAGTTTAAATTAATATAATTATTGATTTAAGTTTTAAATTAATACAACAAAGTTTCGAAAAACTGGGTTGATGACTCAAAATAAAATATCCACGTGAAATTTGACGTCAATTCTAAAACCAAATAAAAAATTGCTTTTTTCCACGTTCTTCTTCCGTTCATCTTCTCATCTTTTGCCTGCATCTTCTTTTCCTTCCTCGGCTCGTTTTTTCTTTTTCTTTTTTCTTCTGCCTTTTTTTTCTTCTTCTTTTCCTGCGCTTTTCTTCTTCGTTTTCCATTTTTTTTCTCTTCCTTCTTCGTTTTTATTGTTCTTTTCTCGAAGAAAAAATTGCAGTTGTGTCTGATGAGGAATAAGAGGAAGGAGTGAGAAGCTAGAGGAAGAATCTGAACAAAGGAAAAATATCAAAGAAAAAATTACAATTGTGCTTAATGGGGAACAAGAAAAAGGAGCAAGAAGAACGAGAAGTGAAAGGAATGAGGGAGAAGTAGGAGAAGCGAAAGGTAATTGCGAGAAGCGAGAGGAAGAATCTGAACAAAGGAAAAAAATCGAAGAAAAAAGTTGCAGTTGTGTCTAATGAAGAACAAAAGGAAGGTGCGAGAAGCAAGAGGAAGGAACGAGAATTCGTTTGAGCGCTAGACCCTCGCGTGCAGTCTAGGGACAAGATGGTCTTTCACACACAACTAACATAAGCAGAATGCCATTTTTTGAGCAAATTTAGATCTTGAGCCAAATTTCATTTGGGCCCCTAACAGGGGCATTCCATACAAAACCCCCCAAGGTTTAGATATGCAATTAGAAATTTTCCTTGGAAAATTTGGTCCCGTAACACTAATTACACTTTTATTTGGAAAAATAATAAAACACAAAATTGTTTTGAATTATAGCAAAGTGTGTGAAACGCGCTCGTCTCTTTTCTATTAATCCTAGAAGGCTTCTATAAGTTTTTTGTAGTTGCATTGTAATTAAATCTAACCGCTAATTGCGCTATAATTAATCTATCAAGCCTATTCAATTATTTAGCGTGGCTTGACAGTTGACATCATTTTTATAAGAGGATATTTTGATATAAATCTCGATCTTTATTTGAAAGTTTTCCAAATTATATCAAGAATTTTCAATCTTCAAATTTTGGTTTGAATTTTCAAATCTTATATTATATTATTTTTCCTAAATTTGACTTTTTATATTTATCTTCTATTTTCTATTAATCTAACCAAATCATATAGTTTTAAAATTATTTTTATTATTATATTTATTATAATTTCATTTTAAACAGAAATATATAGATACATATTGTTTTTGATCCATTCTTATTTTAAAAATTGCGTTTACATCTTTAACATAATTTCGTTTTAAACATGAAACATAAAGTTTGGTTTATAGTTTCTTGTCTTTATCAATAAAATTAGCCTCATATTTCATCAAATTAGACTAGAAACGACCATTATCAAACTCTCAATGTCCATTAGCTCTTAATCTCTTTCCTTGTTATGATTATTCAACAATTAAGAATTTTGTTTAAAGCAAGGTGAGATGAAAAGAACCATTATCATGACGTCTAGTTATTGAAATTTGTATCCATACAAACGCATTTTCGAATCATTTTATTGATTTAACTTAATCTAAGTTTTCTCGAACTTCTAAATATAGTTTTTCTCGTTTAACCATGTATTGCGTTGGCTGCAACAATTCTAACATTATTAAGATTGTGGAGGACAAAGATGTATTTAATTTCACCATAAATGCCCTTAACAACTCCTTTAATTGCATTGTAATTAATCCAACAACTCCATTAATTATACTGTACTTAATTCATCAAATTCACAAGTAGGACTCTATCAATTTCCATTCAGATATTTAACGTGAATTAACTTTATCTTTTAATGTGGATATGTTATGGCATAAATCTTAGTTCTTAATTTGAAAATTCTTTAAATTTGTATTTAAAGAATCTTCAATCTTTTAAATGCTGATTTGAATTTTTAAATCTCATATTATATTATTTTTACTAAACTTTACTTTTTTTTATAGTTATCTTCTCTTTGTATATACACATCCCTGTAACTAACTTTTTGAGTTGGACTCTCTATTTTCATTTGGATGTTCATTGTGGATATACTCTCTTTTCATACTTATATAATGCTCCACATTTTCAAATGTGATTAATTTCCATAAATTCAAGTTCAATTTTTTTGGATTTCATCTTGACAAGTATTTTGAAAGAAGTTGGATTAGATGGTAATTGTTGAGAAGAATTAACTATCTTTAATTGTAGGACTTTATTTTCCATTAATTTTAGAGTTTGGAGTCAAGATTTAATTAAATTGACGAAGATAAATGATTTATTTGATTTAATTTGAAAAATTTATCGAAAGATTTGAATTCAAGAAAGAGAAGAAGAAAACTTTGATTTTGACTAGGTCAAAATCAAACTTAGCTTAAGAGCTAATATGTGTGTTTTTATGTGAGTTAAAAAAAGAAAGAAAGAAAGAAAAATAAAACTTAAGTTATTTTAGTCTAAAAGTGCCCCTACATCTTCTCCTTTGCGCAAGCCACCTAGAATGCAAATTCCTTTTCCTTTTTCTCGTGAGACCCATAAACTCCAACCTACAACTAGCCACCATTAGCAATTATCCGTTGAAGACCACAACTTGTCGTCAACCTCTGCATGTCGGCGATCACTGACCATTGTGGGTAATTCATGCGTCATCTTTCTCACTGTCCCTCTCAGATTTCATTGACTGACACTTCTTGATGCAACTAACCGCCACGACCTGACTGCCTTTTGTCAACATTCACAGATGGTTTCTAAAATGTTGTTGTCGTCGGTCATGATTGCTATCATCGAGCACTACCACTGCTCACACAGTTCAAGGTTAGAAGTAACAGATAAAAAAAAGTTTTTATTTTTGGGGAAGATGAATATGGGGTTTCACATTTCTCACCCATTAAAATAGGTTGGTAATTTTGATTGATTTAGTGTAATTAAGAATCTTTAATAAAGGATGTGTAACATCTCATTTGTAAGTTTGGGGTACTTTGAACTTTGCAATTTCAAATTTATTTTACCATTTATATATATATATATATATATATATATATAAAAAGTTGATTTTCTATTTTTCTTTTTAATGAAAAGTTAAAATATGCTACTTCTATTGTTACTCTTTTTCCTTTTAGTTTAATTTCGTATCCTTTGTCTATATGGCCTAATATTTTAGGTCAATTATATATTTTGTATTTTTATTTTTATTATTATTTTTTTATAACTTTTGGATGGTGTAGGGCTCTCGAACTTAAATATGTCAGAAACATCATATTATCATCTTCAAACAATTCTCTCCCATAAGTTGGTTGTTCTTTTCCCCACCACAATTTCACATGCAATTTTCTTTTATATATAAAAAATAAACTATTTTAGAAAATTTATATAAAGAATCTTCATCGTAAAACGTACTCTGTCCGCCCATAACTCATATAGTTTCTGTTTAAATAATAATTATAATGAACTCAATTATTAATTTTGAGCATCCCTATTTATTTTAGGAAAAATTAGAAAAATATGACCATTTTCAGGGTAGTTATTTTAGACGATAAAAATACAAAATATTTTTAATTATAGTAAAATATTATTTTCTATTGATGATAGGTAGTAATAGACCATGATAGATATATTTTATTGTACTATAAATAAGTTATATTTATTTTTTTATATTTAAAAACAACCAATTCTTAACACTAATTAGAAAAATAAAGTAGTTTCAGAACTATTTATATTAATATTGCTACAATCACATTAAAAATCCCCTAAATTTAACACTTTTCATTTACATTAAGTTTAACCAATTCTAAATTTAATGCAATCTTGTGAACGTTTCTTCGCCCTTTTTCATTCCAACTAAGCATTTCTTTTTCCTTATAAAGATCTTTTATACTTTATTTTTACCACATACAATTTAATAGTTATGTGATTAATTAGCACATTTATCATTTTCATTGTGATGCATTTTTTTTTTTCATTTTATAATAAGTTGCACATTTTTCCTTTCCATTTTTATAAAAAAAAATTTGCACGTATAAAATCAATTCACTTTTGAATTAGAAAAAAATGTCAATTTTATTAAAATGTCAATATTAATACAATACCTTAATGTGTCCCATTTACTAAAAAAAATACAATATATCCCACAAGGCGAAAGTTGTCGATTTTAAACTGGTTGTCGTTGCCGATGTTGAACTCTAGACTCCTTTATAGGAGCTGCATAGTATAAATATTGTTCATGTTGTCTACGACCACACCAATTTCTATGAATGTATGAGATGAGGAACCATTAGATGATGAACTAGCTTGAGAATCATAATATTGTGAACCAAGGGCCGACATCGTCATCATCAAGGTAGCATCACCGATCTAGCTCTACGTCAGTGTCATACGAGGCATGTCTTCAACATTGTGGTCAACTTCATTTATGTTCAGTTTCTTCTTCTCGAGCACATCCTCTAAGCCTAGGACTAGGTAGAGGTGCAACAAGTTATCGATATATGGTGTAGTTGCTCCATGTGTCTGGCATAAGTTAAGAATTTGTAGATTTTCTGAGAGATCGTGAATATGGTTGAAGCATGATCTTTTGCGAATGCTAAAATGAATTGTATAATATTTAAATAACTTTAATTAAATAAAAATTAATTGTAGTGCTTACAGTTTGACCAAAAGATACTCCCTCACGAGTAATGTAGCATCTTGTAATATTTTTATACCAATATATGTAATTTCGAGTAACATCTCCACCATTTGGATCAATTGGATCATTGATTGCAACAAAATTTCTATGTAGATGCAATCGCACTACCAAATGTGCAATCTGAACCAATCTGGAGTTTGTAGATATATGTCATGCAGTCTGGGTTCAATCTTGCATGATGACATTAAAGGGTTTTGAATACCTACAGCGAAAACACGTGAATGCAATTGAGTCTCAATTTACATTTTACAAAACAATATAAAGTAGAGGATGGAAACATGGATTAAACAAATTCAATTAGGCATGCTATTCATTGTGAAAACCAAGAGGAAATGCAGGGAATAAAAGACTTACCCTTGATGAACCAAATCTTCACGATTTCCTCTCCAAATCCATAGTACAGACACGAAATGACTCTTCTTCTCCCAAACTCGAATGGACTGCACAACAATGTAAAATCCGAACAGTACCATGAGGGTTTCCCTGTTATTCTCTAGGAAGAATCGACTGAGAGTTGTGGGCTTTAGTGATTTTTAATTTTGAGAAAGGGGAGAAGGGTTTTTTACGAGAGGAATTTTTTTTTACACAAAGCTTCACCTGGGAGATCCAAACATGAGTGATGAAGATGAAGATCTCAATCTCTCTCAGACGGTAGGATTTGAGAGATTAGAGGGGAATGGGTTGTTATTAGAAAATAACTTCCTCCCTTTAAATTAAAATTTTAAAATAATAACAAACTTTATTATTATAACAATATGTTATATCGTATATAACATGTAATCTATAGTTTATATTATATCACATACAATAGTTTATTAATCTTTCAGTTAACCTATAGTATTAATATGAATCACATTCATACTAATTTTAACCTATAGTTTTTTTATATAAATCATACATATAATATATGGTTATTATTATATCACATACAATATAACCTATAGTTTATTAATCTTTCAGTTAACCTATAGTATTAATTTGAATCACATTCATACTAATTTCAACTTATAGTTTTTATATGAATCATATTCATATAATTAATATTTGAATCATATTCAAGTATTTATTTCTCTCATTAAAAATTTATATTATAATGTATCGTGTAAATTATAAACATTATATCTTATATAATTAATTTGAACAATTCATATTACTCAAAATTAATTCGATTCTCATTAATCCTAATTGAGCTAACGAGTGGACCTTATGGACCTATAGATTGAAGCTTCAATAATACTTGATTAATTAATTGAACTGTTAACTAAATTTATCAACTTTCATTAACTGTCGGTCACTCCACTAAAGATCGACAGCTGCACTATAGATATATTTCTGTGTCCATTGGATATAACCAATCAACAGTGCGTGGACCCTTCACAAATCGCTCGTAAGTACAGCTGGACCAAAATTATTGTTTTGCCCCTATAGTTATATCTAACTCCTTAAGTACCACTCATCCCTCTAATGAACAACTAGTTATAGTTTTGAAGTTCCTTGAGCAGAAACGGGGATCGAACCCAAATCCCAATTTTTATAGAATTCCTAATTTTACAGAATCAACAGAAACAATATATATTTAATCACAAAAAAAAAAGCATGTTGAATAAATTAGAAAAGAGAACTGAAACCCTTACCTTTGAAGAACCTTTCTTCAAAATATCCTTCTAAAAAAACGTCACAAATAGAATGATCTCCAAATGACCACCACCACTCAGAATCTCCTGTATTCTCTGGGATGAGAATCCAAGGAGTTTGTGGATTCTTGGAATTTTGGGAGAAGGAAAAAAAATTAGAGATGGGAGGAGAGGAGATTTGGAAGATTGGAATCTCAGAACAGTTGTGTGATACTCCAAAACGAAGAAGAAAATCTCCCTCATCCAATCACCCACACAATACATGGGTTAAGAGAGAATAGGGGAAGGAAGTTATTTCCCTCATTTAATTTCAAATATTAAATACATTTAAATTAAATAAAATTAAATTAAAAAATAATTTAATTATATATATATATTTATATATATATTAACTATATTATACATGTATACATAACTATATGTTATATCACATATAACATATAACTTATAGTTTCTATATTGTATCAAATACAATATAACCTATAGTTTCGATTCTCTCACCTATGACATTTAATATAAATCTCATTTATTAATTTATTATATGAATCCAATTCATATAAATTAATATTTGAATCATATTTAAATATTTATTTCCTCTCAAATAAACTTTATAATGTATCAAATACATTATAGTAACCATATCATATATAATTAAATTAGATTAATTATATCACATATAATTAATTTGAACAATTCAAATTAATCCAAAATTGATTCATTTAATCCCCATTGAGCTACAGAGGAGACCTTATGGACTTGTAGACTGAAGCTCCAATGGTACTTGAATAATTAATTAAACTTCTTTAATTAAATTACTCAACATCCATTAACTACCTACCGAACACTCTACTAAAGACCGACAGCTGCACTCTTCACACTACAAATATATTTCTATGTCTATTGAATATAATCAATTAACAGTGCGATGACCCTTCACAAGTTACTCGTAAGTACAGTTGGGCCAAAATTACTGCTTGTCCCTGTAATTACATTAACTTCTTAAGTACCACTGATTCCTCTAATAAACAATAAATCATAGTCTAACTATGACTAAACCCCTATCGAGTCAGGAGGTGTGACGCCACATTGTTCAAGCCCCAGAATCAACCCTTAAGAAAGCAATTTATCTACTTACCCCGACCTCAGGGAATGAGTGAATTTTGTCTTGTGTAGTTGTGTTCCCAACTCCCCAATCAAAAGAATCCCCAAAATGGTAGGCTTGTTGAGTCGGCGATCTGGCTACTCTCATCCATACAAATCAAAGAACCGCCTTCATAAGTAGGAGTTCACAACTCACTCAGGATTCAGGTCATGTCATCTATGGTCATCCTGGTGAAATGTAAGTCTCTATTATGAACGGTGTTATATAATAAGACTAGTCATTTTGTGGTCTCGTCTTATACAAAATCCTTTGTATAGAATATCCCCACTCACATGTCTCCACATGAATGATCAAGATCAGATCATTTATAGTACTTTACAATAATTGTAACATCTACAAAGCGGACCATACTCGTAGTGTTACCAGGGTAAGGTATCCAGCCTTATCCATTTACTACAGACCATTTAGTTATCACTTAAACATGATCCACCTGTATGTCTCTACATACATTATTATGCTACAAAAGATAACCTTGGATGTTAGTTTATTAGTTTGTGGGTTTAATGCTACTAAATGTCAAATAAAATATCTCATATTTTATTATATAAATAAAATATTTGTCCCGCTTGTCCTAACGCTAGTGAGGTGTACAATATACAAGTCACACTAATATACAATTACACAAACAATAAACTAGAGCATACAATGCACCCAATATAAAATCTCTCACTTGCCCTAGACTATATATGGTCTGTCCCATAGACCCATACTCTGCAGGTGACCCTAAACACCTTAGCCGTGAGGGCCTTTGTAAATGGATCAGCAACATTTTACTCTGAAGCTATCTACGTGACGACCACGTCCTCTCGATGCACAATCTCTCGGATGGGATGGTACTTCTATTCTATGTGCTTCCCGTATTTGTAACCCCAAGGCTCTCGAGCATTAGCCACAACACCACTATTATCATAGTAAAGGGTGATGGGCTTTGACATGTCTAGAACTACTTCTAGATCAGTCAGGATTTTTCTGAGCCACACAGCTCGTTTAGCAGCTTAACAAGCCGCTACATACTCAACCTCTGGAGTCAGCAATGCACCCCTACTTGGTGCTCCTCTAGACTACTGCTCCTCCATTGAAAGTAAACACTAGTTCTGATATGGATTTTCTAGAATCCTCATCAGTCTGGAAATCAGAGTTCGTGTATCCTATAAGGATCAATTCCTTAGAACCATACACGAGCATATAGTTCCTCGTTCTCCATAGATACTTAAGGATATTCTTAGTAGCGGTCCATTGATCATATCCTGGATTAGACTAATATTTATTGACTATCCCTACCACATAGTAGATGTTAGGTCTAATACATAACATTGTATACATCAGGTTGCCAACAACCAATGCATAGAGGATCCGTCTCTTTTCCTCAACTTCTTGAGGTGTTTTAGGACATTGTTCCTTAGACAATATAACTCCATGCCTGAAAGGGAATAAACCCCTCTTGGAGTTCTATATCGAAAACTTGACAAGCATTTTGTCAATATACGATGCCTGAGACAAGACTAGTATTTTGTTCTTTCAATCTCTAAAGATCTGAATACCCAGAACAAATTGTACATCTCCTAAATCTTTCATTTGGAATTGGGCCACTAACCAATTCTTAATTTTAATCAGTAGACCTACGTCATTCCCAATGAGTAGGATATCATCTACATACAACACTAAAAAACTACTGAACTGTTGATGATCCTCTTGTAAACACAAGGCTCATCAATATTTTGATCAAAACCATAAGATTTAATCATAGTATCTAATCTTATATTCTAAGATCGAGAAGCTTGTTTCAATTCATAGATGGACCGATTAAGCCTGCAAACCTTTTGCTCTTGACCCTGGGTTATGAATCCCTCAGGTTGCTCCATATAAATGGTCTCCTCAAGATTGCCATTCAGAAAGGCAGTCTTCACGTCCATTTTCCAGATCTCATAGTCATTATATCAGGCAATGGACAAGAGGATCTGGATAGACTTTAACATGGCAAAAGATGAGAAAGTCTCCTCATAGTTGACTCCTCCAACTTGTTGCCACAAGTTTAGCCTTGAAGGTTTGCACCTTCCCATTAGCACCCCATTTCCTCTTGTAGATCCATTTGCAACCTATAGGTTTTACCTCATCAGGTTGATCTTCAAGATCCCAAACAGAATTGAAGTACATAGACTCCATTTCGAGATCCATAGCTTTGATCCACTCATCTTTGTCAACATCCTCCATTTCCTTCTTGTAAGACAAGGAATCCTCAACATCTTCGTCAGCTACCATAACTAGGATTTCTATTAAACCCATGTAACGAATAGGCGGATTCACAACCCTCCCATTGCGTCGAGGCTTCCTCAACACTTGAGGTGGATTTGACCTACTAGATGATCCAACTTCAACAACTCTTATTGAGGTGTTGGGTTCTTCAACAACTCTTATTGAAGGTTCAGTAGTTTCTTTGGAAATTTCATTAAACACAATCTTACTGCGAGACTTATACTCCTTAATGTGATCCTCCTCTAGAAATGTAGCATTTCTCGATACAAACACTTTATTTTCTTTAGGATCGTAAAAGTAACCACCTCTTATTCCTTTAGGGTAGCCTACAAATGGGCACAATTTTGAATGAGGTTCCAGTTTCTTAGGATTTGCCTCAAGCACATGTGCTGAGCAACCCACATTCTGAAATGGTGTAAACTATCTTTACGACCATTCTATAATTCTAAAGATGTCCTGATAACACTCTTGGATGGAACACAGTTCAAAATACATGTTGCAGTCTGTACTGTATAACCCCAAACTGAATTCGGTAGGGATGCATAACTCATCACAGACTGAACCATATTTAACAGGGTTCGATTTCTCATTTTCGATACACCATTCTGCTGAGGTGTACTAGGTGCTAAGAGTTGGGATATAATTCCATGTTCTATCAAATAGTTCTGAAATGTAAGATCCAAAAACTCTTCACATCGATCAGATGAAATGTTTTAATCATTTTATTTAATGCATTTTCAACTTCAACCATAAACTCTTTGAACTTTTCAAAGGCTTCAGACTTCTGTTGCATTAAATAAACATACCCATATTTAATCATTAGTAAAAGTGATAAAATATTCAAACCCTCCTCTTGCTTTAACATTTATCGAACCACAGAGGTCTGAATGTACAAGCTCTAAGGGTTCTTTGGCCCTATGACCTTTTCTAGTAAAAGATCTTTTAGTCATTTTTTCTTCAAGGCATGACTCACACATAGGTAAAGAATTTTCTTCTAAATCGCTTAGAAGTCCATTCTTAACCAATCTCTCAATCTTATTGAGATTTATGTGGCCTAACCTTAGGTACCAAAGACATACATTTTCTTTAGGAGAAATTTTAAGTCTTTTATTTTGAGTTACCATAATTTTAAACATTTTAGTGTTAAGAAGGGCTTTAGTTGTTAATGGTATTAGCACATACAAATTATCTTATGGATTAGCACAACAAATTAATACTCTATTCTTGTAAATAAACACTTTATTCACTTGAAAGTTAAAAGAGTACTATTGTTCAAAAAGACATTTTATAGAAATCAGGTTCCTTTTCAAACCTGGAACCACATATACATTTTCTCATAAAATATAAGATTTTTGTAAATGGAGTTTGAGCCCTCCCACTGCCATAACTAAGACGACGTACCCAGTTCCAAAATGCATCATCATCTCCCTAGCTTCCAATTGCTGCCAAGAATTAATTCCCTAAAATGAAGAACAAACATGGTTAGTGGTGCCTGAATCAATTATCTAGGTAGAATCATCATTCTCCACTAAACAGGTCTCCAATACAAGTAAACCATATTTACCTTGCTTTTCCTTCTTCTTTTCAATCAAGTATTTGAGACAGTTTCTCTTCCAATGTCCTTCGTGGTTGCAATGGAAACAGATTCCCTTTGCAGCCTTGACCTTCTTGCCCTTGGGCAGCAATTGGTGGGTTAGTTTTCCCCTTTCTACCTTTCTTCTTCTTCCACTTTTTGGTGTCGGAAGAAGAAGGCACAAACTTAGTTCCAGAGGACGATCTTCTGTAGAACTTCTTTGAGGACAAGGCAAAATTTGCCTCCCTTTTTGTTCCTTGTTTTTCATCAAGGACTGAAAAGTCTGAAGCTCATTGAGCAAAGTGGTCAGGTTGTAGTCAATCTTGTTCATAACAACAT
Organism: Benincasa hispida; assembly: GCF_027475165.1. NCBI lineage: Eukaryota > Viridiplantae > Streptophyta > Magnoliopsida > Cucurbitales > Cucurbitaceae > Benincasa > Benincasa hispida. The sequence continues at coordinate 44,719,992 of NC_143478.1, read as the reverse complement.
TGCTATAGAATTGTAGGAAATTTTCAGGCAAAGATTCCAAAATGAAGCTAACCTGACTGGCTTAATGACAGACTCATTCATCTCCGCCACGTTGAAGTGGACCATCATGTTGAGAACGTGTTCTCTAACAGCTGTCCTTCTTGCATACGGACATTGAAGATATGTTTTAGAGCATTGTGCCTGATTTGTGCTGACAGTTGTCCGAACATCCCCCACATTTTAAAAAAAATTTAAAAATTAAACTTAATTTCTAATATTATTAGAAAAGTGATCTTAGGTCTATATGAATCATATTTTAAACTATTTTAAAACATGATTTTAACTTAAGGTTTACATGCAATTATGAATTATTGATTTTAATTTCTAATTTGATTTAATTATAACTTTTATAAAAAAATATGAAATAAATTAAAATTATACAATTGCATTCATTGACATATTTAGTAAATTATAACAATTATAAATTACCTAATGAAATGTAATTGCTAAGGTAAAGTCATGCTTCATGCAATTCCATTTCATTACTAACTATATATAACATTTATATAATAAGGTAATGAAATAATTAATAACATTCATCCATACATATATAAAAACTATATATTATAACACTTATAATATAAATGATGCATGTTAATGTTATTAATGCATGCAAACATATAGTATAACACTTATATTATATGATGCATGAGCACGCTTTATTAATCAAATCATGCAACTATATATATTATAACATTTATAAAATAAATGATGCATGAAATTAAATGCATAACCTATGGTGGGATTTTATACTATTTGACATACATTATGACATATATATTTAAATTATAATCATACATCAAATACATAATTAATAAAACAATTAATGGATTGGGATTGGTTATCTAAATAATTAATTAAATTAATATATCACTTATATTAATTTAATTAATCAAAGTAACTATCTATTACAAAGTTAATGGTTAATCGATTCAAAATAAGCGAAACGGGCCTTGAATTGCTCAAACCGAACCGCCCAGCCTCTGAACTGGACCCAAATCGCTAGCGAACCAAATGGATCAGGAACTGAATTGGGTGAGAACCGGTTTGTTCTTTCCATCTTAGAGTGTTGTAACGTTATAGAAAGAACAAACCGTTCTTCCTCATCGCAGCGTTACAATGTTACGGTACAGACAACACTATACAACCACAAACATGATCGAAAAACCTTCGATTTTGGCGTCGTCTTCTCCAGATTTCAACCGGAACAGTCACGACTCAAAACATTAAATTACAGACTCGATCACAAAAAAATTATGCCCAAAACAGGTTCCCTTACAAATCAAATTTACAAAATTGAAAGCGATAAAACAAAGTGACCAATCCCGAAACATCTATTAATTATTAACCATTCATAAAAAACATTCATCACATGAAGAATTCGAATAGAATGCAAATCCACCAGATTTCTATAAAATTAACTCAGAAAAGTTGAAAAAATTTGGGGCAAAAAACCTCGCTCTGATAACGATTGAATGAAACGGTGAAGGTCCTTGACCGAAAACGGGGATCAAACCCAAATCTCAATTTTTACAGAATTCCCAATTTTATAGAATCAACAAAAACAATATGCATTTAATCATACACAAAAAAAAAGCATGCTGAATAAATTAGAAAAGAGAAAAATAGGGTTTCAAGAAACCTTTACCTTTGAAAAACCCTCATAGAATAAAAAAAATAGGGTTTCACACACACGCACGCACGCATGCACGTACGCACGCGCGCACATGCACATGCACATGCACACGCACACGCACATGCACACACGCACACGCGTACACACACACACGCATGCACGCGCACGCATAAGCGCACACACACACACATGCACACGTACAAGTACACACACACACCCACCCACGCGCGCACACACACACGCACATGCACCACATGCACACGCGCGTGCACACACGCACGCACGCACGTCTCACACACACACACGCACATGCACACACACACGCATGCACGCGCGCACACACACATGCACACATGCACACACACACACGCACGCGCGCGCACACATACACGCAAACGTACAGGCGCGCACACATAAACAGGTGCACGCACGCGCGTGCACACACACACAAGCACACACACGCACGCACGCACACACGCACACACATGCACGCACACACACACACACACAGACCCACACACATGAACATGCACACATGCACACACACACACGCACGACACGCACGCACGTGCTCATGCCTGCATGCACGCACATATGCACAGACACGCACATGCGCACACACACATACACACGCACGCATGCACACACACACACGTACGCACGCACGCGCACACGTGCATGCACATACACGCACACACACACACACACATACACACACCCATCCATACACATGCACAGTCACACGTACACAAACACGCTCGCACGCACGCACGGACGCGCACACACACGCACACACACGCACACGCGCATAACGATACACCCACACACGCCCATGCATACACACACACACATGTCCACGCATACATAGGCACGCACACGCGCGCGCGCACATACACACACGCACGCACACCCATGCACACACACACACATACATACACGCACACGCACAAACACACACATGCATGCACGCATGCACGCACACACACACGCCCACACATACACACGCACGCGCGCACACATACACACACACACAAGCGCACACATACTCACACATACACAAACACACATGCACACATGAACGCATGCACGCACACACACGCACACAGACATACACACACATACACATGCACGCACACACATACGTGCGCACACACGCACAGACGCATGCACGCACACGCATGTATGCACACGCGCATACACACACGCACGCACGCACACACACACGCACACACACACACATGCACGCACACACACGCACACACACGCACGCACACACGCACGCAAGCACATGCACACACACAGAGACACACACCACATACACACACACACACCATACACACACATGCACACGTGCACACATGCAAACACACACACACGCATACACACATACGTACACACACGTGTGTGTGCCCGCACGCACGCACACCCATGCACACACACATGAGCGTGTGCCCGCACGCACGCACAACCACGCACACATACACACATGCTTACACACATACATACACATACACACACATGCACGCACGCACACGCACACGCACACATGTGCGCACACACACATACACGCACGTACGCACGCACATACACACACACACATATATACGCGCACACACATATACACACAGACACATACGCATACGCACACGCACACACACATGCACACACACACACACGCACGTGCATTCACACACACACACGCACGTGCATGCATGCACGTACATACATACACACATGCACGCACATGCACACACACATGCACGCACACACACACACATACATGCATGCACGCATGCAAGCAACCGTACACACACACACATGCACGCACGCACGCACAGACGCACGCGCACACACACTTAACTATATGTTATATCACATATAACATATAACCTATAGTTTCAATTCTCTCACCTATGGCATTTAATATAAATCCCATTTATAATAAATTTAATTATATGAATCCAATTCATATAATTAATATTAGAATCATATTCAAATATTTATTTCCTCTTAAATAAACTTTATAATGTATCAAATACATCATAATAATTATATCATATAGAATTAAATTAGATTAATTATATCACATATAATTAAATCCCTCAATTAATTTGAACAATTAAAATTAATCCAAAATTGATTCTTATTTAATCCCCATTGAGCTACAGAGGGAACCTTATGAACTTGTAGATTGAAGCTCCAATGGTACTTGAATAATTAATTAAACTCGTTTAATTAAATTACTCAACTTCGATTAACTGCTGGACACACCCTTAAAGACCGACAACTGCACTCTTCGCACTACAGATATATTTATGTATCCATTGGATAATCATCAACAGTGCGATGACTCTTCACAGATTGATCGTAAGTACAGCTGCGCCAAAACTACTGTTTTGCCCATGTAATTACATTTAACTCCTTAAGTACCAATAATCCCTCTAATGAATAATAAATCATAGTTCAACTATGACTAAACCTCTCTCGGACCAGGAGAGGGTGTGGCGCCACGTTGTTCAAGTCGAATCAGCCATTAAGAAAGCAATTTATCTACTTACTTCGACCTTAGGGAAGGAGTGAATTTCGTCTTGTGTAGTTGTGTTCCTAATTCTTCAATCAGACAAATCCCCAAAATGGTAGGCTTGTTGAGTCGGCGATCTAGCCACTCTCACCCATACAAATCAAAGGATCGCCTTCATAGGCAGGAGTTCACAACTCACTCAAGATTCAAGTCATGTCACCTATGGTCATCCTGGTGAAATGTAAGTCTCTATTATGAACGGTGTTATATAATGAGACTAGTCATTTTGTGGTCTAGTCTTATACAAAATTCTTTGTATAGAATATCTCCATTCACATGTCTCCACATGAATGATCTGGATCATATCATTTATAACACTTTACAACAATTGAAGTTTGACCTAGTTGTACTTACGAGCAATATATGAAAGGTCATCGCATTATTGACTGGTTATATCTAATGGACACATAAATATATTTGTAGTGCGAATAGTGCAGCTGTCGGTCTTTCGTGGAGTGCCTGACAGTTAAAAGATGTTGAATAATATAATTAATATAATTAAAGGAGTTTAATTAATTATTCAAGTACCATTGAAGCTTCAAGTTACAGGTCCATGAGGTCCCCTGTAGCTCAACAGGGATTAAATGAGAATCAATTTTGGATTAATTTGAATTGTTCAAATTAATTGAGGGAATTAATTATATGTGATATAATTAATTTAATCTAATTACATATGATATAATTGCTATAATGTATTTTATACATTATAATATAAAGTTTATTTGAGAGGAATTAAATATTTAAATATGATTCAAATATTAATTATATGAATTGTATTCATATAAATAAAGTTAGTATAAATGAGATTTATATTAAATACCGTGCATTAATGAGAGAATGAAAACTATAGGTTATATGTTATATTTGATATAACACACAGTTTAACATATATTATATGATAAAATGGTTATCATATATATATATATATATATATATATTATTAAAATAAAATTTTTAATTAATTTAATTTTTTTAAAAAAATAATTTTGGGAGGGAGTTGTAACTCCCCTCCTTTTTCTTTCTACAACTTACATGAGCAGGAGTGGTGTAAGGGGTTGTTGCCATATTCTTCTTCCCTTGAGTTTGATAGTGCAGAAACACATAACACATACAATTTTTTCTCGGAGAAAAGTTCTCAGGCTTTCACTGACTCCTTCCTCTCAATTTTCCTCTCTTCCAAAGTACCAAGAGCCCACAACTTCTTGGATTCTCATCCTAGAGAATACAGATAAAGCTTTCATGGTGGTGGCCAAATTAGGGTTTCAAGTTCGTTGCAATTTTTGGAAAGAAGATTACGTGAAGAAGATTAGATCATCAAGGGTCAGTAATTCTTTCTATCTATTTTCTCAATTTCATTTTGCATGTTGTAAAAATTTTCTTTTGTTGCATAATCTTCTCTGTATTATCCTGTTAAATTGAACATTTTGTAAAAATTGGGATTTGGGACCGATCCCCGTTTCCGCTCACGAACCTTAACCTGTTCCTTCATATCTGACTTTGACAATTGAGAGCACTCATAATACGTGGGTATTAGATTTAGGTGTGTCATTTCATACTACTGGTCAACGTGACATTTTGGAAAATTATGTTGCAGGAAATCATGGAAATGTGTATCTTGCTGATGGAGAACCTTTGGAAGTTATTGGTATCGGTGACGTGAATATAAAATTAGCAAATGGTTCAATTTGGAAAATTTGCGAGGTACGTCATGTCTAAAATATCATGAGAAACCTAATTTCCATTGGGCAATTAGACAGTGAAGGATGCGACGTGTTCTTTGGAAAAGGAAACTGGAAAGTTACAAAAGGTGCTACAATAATCGCTCGGAAGCAAGTTAGGTACTCTTTATGCCAACAACAGTAACAGGAATATGGTGGCCATTATTGATAGTTTAAGTTAAACTGATTTGTGGCACAACAAACTGGGACATATAAGTGAAAAAGGTATGAAAATTCTTCACCCTGAAGGGAAGTTATAGAGACTGAAAGCAGTTGAATACAAGCTATGTGAAAGCTGTGTATTTGGGAAGCAGAAGCGTGTTAGTTTCTCAAAGACAGGAGTAATGAGAAAACCAACAAAGTTGGAGTTAGTGCACACAGATGTATGAGGGCGTATCTTTTCTTGGTGGTTTTAGATATTATGTGACCTTCATTGATGACTCAAGCAGAAATGTTGGTCTTATTTTCTCAAACATAAATATGACTTTTTTTTTTTTTTTTTTTTTTTTTTTTTTTTTTTTTCTATTTTCAAAACTTGGAAGGCTATGGTTGAGAATGAGATAGGTCTGAAGGTTAAGAACTTGAGGTCAGACAATGACGGTGAATATGTTGATGGAGAATTAAAAAAATATTGTGCAGACAATGGAATTGTGATGGTAAAGACCATTCCAGAAAACACCACAACAGAATGGTGTGGCTGAAAGAATGAACATAAAATTGAATGAACATGCCAGAAGCATGATATTACATGAAGGATTGCCTAAGACATTCTTGGCAGAGGCAATCAGCATGACGACCTATCTGATCAATAGGAGTCCAACCATATCTCTAGAATTGAAGTTGCCTGAAGAAGTCTGAAGCGGTAAACAAGTAAACCTTTCTCATATAAAGGTTTTTAGTTGTGTGTCTTACTTTCACATTGATGCTGTAGACATGAGTAAATTAGATGTCAAATCCAAAAAAATATTATTTTATTGGATATGGTAGTGCTGATATGGGGTATAAGTTTTGGGATGACCAAAACAGAAAAATACTTAGAAGTAGAAATATGATCTTCAATGAGGAAGTTTTGTATTAGCACAAAACAACAATGATTTTGAGACAGATAAAAGTAGAGAAGAAAAGACTCAGTATATAAGTCTTCCTAGATTAAGACCAGATCAACAGAAAGTAAAGATCAGAGTACAGTTACTCCTGAAGAACCAGTACAAGAGTCCAAGGAACCAGTTTTAGAACCTGAGAAACTAGTTGTTGAGCCTGATAAAATTCAAAGAACACCACCTACTACAGTTAGGAGGTCTAGTAGGACAATTAGACCACCATAGAGGTATTCTTCTTCTTTAAATTATATATTATTGACTGACAGAGGTGAACTTGAATGCTATGATGAAGCGGTTCAACTGAAAGATTCTGTCAAGTGGGAGTTGTCCATGAAAGACGAGATAAATTCTCTTATGACGAATCGAACATGGCAACTGACTGGGTTACTAAGAGGTAAGAAAGCTTTTTAGAATAAATGGGTTTACAAAATGAAGCAAGAACCCGATGGCAGCAAAAGATACCAAGTAAGACTTGTAATCAAAGGCTTTCAATAGAAGGAAGGTATTAACTTTAATGAGATATTTTCTTTTGTAGTTAAACTAACTACTATTAGACCTGTATTATCGATAGTGGCAGAAGAGAATCTGTTCCTGGAATAGATGGATGTAAAGACAAAATTTCTTTATGGTGATTTAGAGAAAAAAATTTACGTGGTACAACCATAAGGATCCATAGTACAGGGGCAGGAAAAATGGTTTGCAAACTTTAAGGAGCCTATATGGTCTCAAACAGGCTCCCAGACAGTGGTATAAGAAGTTTGATAGCTTTATAAACAATAATGGATTTCAGAGGTGTCGGGCAAATCATTGTTGCTACATAAGATCTTAGGGTAACTCTTACATAATTTTATTGCTATATATTAATGATATGTTGATAGCAAGTGTAGACAAACAGAAAATTTTAAAGATAAAAACTAGCTTATCTAAAGAATTTGATATGAAAGATTTGGAAGCTGCCAAACAAATCTTGAAAATGAAGATCGAGAGAAAAGATGGTACATTGACACTGTCACAAGAAGAATATGTGAAAAAATTGTTGAATTGATTTCACATGGAAAATGCAAAACATGTGAGTACTTCTTTAGCTTGTCATTTTAATTTATCTAAGGAGCACTCACCCACTATTGAGTAGGAAAAAGACCACATTGCTAGAGTACCATATGCTTCAGCTATAGGTAGCCTGATTTATGCCATGGTTTGCACAAGACCAAACATTGCACATGTAGTGGGAGTTGTTAGCAAATATATGAGTAATTCCAGGAAGCAACACTGAGAGGCTGTAAGGTGGATTTTCATAATTTTTTTAGAGGAATAACTGATTATGCTCTACATTTTAAGAAGTCAGATTTTAAACTAAGGGGCTATGTTGATGAAGATATGGCAAGTGATACAGATGACAGAAAAAGTACTATCGGATATGTTTTTACTTTGGGTAATACTGCTATTAGTTAGATTTCTAGACTGTAGAAGATAGTAGCTTTTTTTTACTACAGAAGCTGAGCATGTTGCTATTACTGAGGTAAGTAAGGAGATGATATGGCTTTAGTCCTTCTTAGAAGAACTTGGCTTGAAATTAAGAAAGGGGACATTGCATTGTGACAGTCAGAGTGCTATTCATTTAGCAAAGAATCCAATGTTTTATTTGAGAACAAAACACATATAGGTGAAGTATCATTTTATTCAATCAATTTTGGAAGACAGAATGCTAGTACTTGAAAAAATATCAAGAAGTCAGAATCTAATAGATATGCTTACCAAATGCGTTCCTGTTGATAAATTGAAGTTGTGCACAACTTCAGTTGGACTTCTCCATTAATAGAGAGAGGAGTTGCTACCACTATAGGGGAGACATGATGCTTGTATGGTCTCCAAGTGGTGGATTGTTAAGAAAATATGGAGCCTAAAATCAAAGTCCATTTGCTTTGTTGCTTAACCCATAAGCAATCATATGATTTGCTATTTCGAAGGTGGGATATCATTATAGAGAAAATTTGGGCAGTTAAGAACTTTATATATAACACAAAAATTTGAAGAAAAATGATAAGTGAGCCGATTTTTTTGGTGTGTAAACTCTTGTACTATTCTCTTTGACTATTTTAGTAGAACTTACATCGATAGTAGAGAACGATGTAGTCCATATTGGGTGACCAATATAAATCGGGTGTCATTTCTCTTCCCTTAAACTTGATTTATTATCGTTCTTATTGCTTGAAAGTTTAGGTTGGTTTATCTATTATTTTAAGTTGTCGGGTTACAAATTGTTTATTCCGCATAATTTGGAATTCGAAATTGATGTGAGATTGTTGGGTAATTTATATTGTCTGAATTTGGTTGATTAATCTAGATTAATATATTATTATCCGCTATCATTTTTTAGGTTAAAAAAACTACACTAAATATCCACAACTCAATACAAATCAATTATGCAGCTCAGACACATACTTCTTAAACTAATTCAACTTAATCTTACACTCAAAACATAGACAATTATATCAATTTAGTTCAACTCTACAATCTAAACACATATAATTATTATCAACATAGATAATTATTACCTACCGATGATTGTTATCGACTTAATTCAATTTAATTCTATATGCTAATACACCTATATGATTTAAAATAGAATAGGAGTAAAAATAGGAGTAAATAAATAGTTAGACATAAGTATTAATGAACAAAAGTGATAATAATCCAATTCATAGCAAATAGTCTAGAAGCAATATGAAAGTGGTAAATTAAAGGGAAAAAAACAAAAAAGAAATAAATGAAGTTTGAAACTTTGAAGGGACTCATCAAATGGGAGTCTTTATCTGACAAAGAGATCGTTATTCGGTATGCCACGTAAGCAACACGTGGCAATGTTTTTGGAATTTTGAAACATTCCAAAATTTCCCATTATTTATTTATTTGTTATACGCCAATCGGACAGCTTTTTCCAATCTGTTCCATTTTTAACCAAAATCAGACACATTGATCTGAAAAGCGCTTTCAAATTTCAAATCTGAATCTCAAATTTTCCGGTACCGGTTTGCCCTGTACATCGCCTTCGATCCCTTCGTTTCTCCTCTTCTCCGGCCGTCGATGGCGGCTCCGGCTGACCGGCTCCGCCCTGTCGTGAAGTTTTCCGGCCAGGGGATTCGTTTTGATGAGGATTCCGCGGAAACTCGGCCTCTGCTTTCGAGGATGTTGACTTATCCGATTGGGATTATTCACCACCAGTTGCGCCGCCGTCTCGGTGCCGGGAAGCCCCAAGTGCCGCGGCGTCAGCAGTCTTTCAGTCGAGATTTTGGCCATGCAGCTGCGGAAACTCTTCTTATTACTCGGTTGAGCTTCACTCTCCTTCGATCTCTTGGGTAATATGAAATGGATTCTCTTTGTCTCTCTTTTGTCGATTATTTGGAAGCCTGAATGTTCTGGTTGAGTGGTGAACGGGAGAGTGAGTTGGATTATCTCCTGAATTTGCGGCGAGTTCTTCGTGTATTTAGAGTTCGCAGCTGGTTTTTTTAATACCTAACACGATGTTCAAAGTTTCTTCCTATAATTGAAAGGATTTGTAGTTCATAGCTTATAGTTTCATGCTTTTCTGCTCCTAGGGATCACTTTAATTTGGAATCTCTTATTTTATTAATTTCGTTTGTTTGAACAGGAGGATCAGTTAAAGTTCTAATTAATCATGGAATCTTTACGTAATGAATATTAGTTTTGCTTGTTCAGTGGACTCTTTCTCTCTTTCTCTGTATCATGATCCCTTCTTTTTGTTCAGGGTAGGGTACCGGTGGGTCGTAAAATTAACTGCACTTGCAGTGTATGCCATTCTTCTCATGCCCGGTTTTCTTCAAGGTATTTGTTCATATAACTTATTGCATAAGTGCCTTTTGCTTTGAACAGTTCTTTTTGTCCTGTAAATTCTTCTTGCAATTTGGTTGCCTTTAATATAAAATCTGGGGTAGAGGTTTTATGGCCCAAATTGAAGCACTAATAGAAACCTCTGCTCAAATTAGTCATATCCTTTCATTCGTAGTCTATAAAATCGGTGAAGGCCATACTGTCTGTCTCACGTGCTTTCCTCACTAACTTCTTAATAGCACTTCCTATTTATCAATCCCGTCCTTATGGGCTATCATTTTTGTACTTTGAGGAATATCACTCGACCAATAGCCAAGTTTTATGATATTTAGCTTAATGAAGCTTGTAGTATGTAAATATTTTTGTAAAGAAAGGGTGTCTAGGTTTACTTCAGAGTCCTTAGCCCTTCCATGACTAGATCAATCTCATGGTGGTTAGGTTCATGACATCCCTTGTTCTTTATTTTTGCTTATCCATGAATTTTCAATGGGAAATGAAAGGTTTGTGTTCTAATGTACGTATCCTTTACATGCCTCAATTGTGTTTAGAAATTAAAAAGAATGATGGAAACGAACACTCAACTGGTAGCTGCACAAGTAGATCATTTAATAATTCTCTGTTCTCTGTTAAGCGAAGGGAGTCCATGCACCAATAGTTTTCTAGGGCCAAGCCATAACAGATGATAGGCTATACAATCATATTTCTAACATCAGTACTTTACTCAAAACAATGTCTCTGCCTCTTAGGTGATTAATGGATGAATACCCTTTGTTTTGAATACACTTTGTTTTGTCCCAAATATTATTGATTCACTCAGTTTTTGGTAAAGATAAATATTTTAACTCGGGTGCAAGGATAGATACGCTTGGTCTTTAATGAGTAAGTTATAGTCCACTATATGGAAATCACTTTAAACTTGGACAGTATTCTGATGATCATCGCAGCTCTCTGGCTGGATATCACGTGTACAACAAATTGGTCAGTGAATTCATCAATCTATATGAAAATACTAACTCTTGAGTTTTCAGAAATATCAATGAAAGTTTTGACTTTTGAGGCAAAAAAATGAAAACCAAAAAGTTAGTAGTTGTTTATATTAGCTGTGAAGTATCCTTTTTTTTTTTTTGTGTTATTGTTATTGTTTATTTTTTGTTTTGTTTTACACTTCTATCTATGGATATTAGGTCATCTTCGTTCCATTATTACATGACAGAATTTAGAAAATGACTAAAAGAATTAGAGAGTAATAAATAAATAATAAAATAAAAGAAAAAAAATGAAGGATGTGGGGGAAGGAAGGGGGATAAAGGGAGATACATGTGTAGCTATCAGCTATTTGAAACTTAAGTATGCATGCATTCCACTTATAATAAATTCATTGATTTGGCATATGCGATGCAATTTTGGCCTTGATTTGAACATTTTAGTTACAGTCTAAAGAAAGAAAATATAATGCCCTCATATTAATGTTGCCATCTTGACTTACAGAAATTTTGCTGAAATATTATTATTGGAAACATTTGATTGTACTGGATAAATTGGCATATCTGATTAGCTTTTGTTTACGACAGTTATGTATGATTATTACTTCTCAAGTCAGGTTCGGAGGGATATTATTTTCGGAAATCAACCAAGAAATAGGTATGTGTTCTAGGACAGGTTATTGTTATATTTGTTTCTTTCTACGTTGACCATTATCTAATTCATGACTTTTTTTTTTTTTTGGTGATGTTTCAGCTTGGATTTGTATCTACCTACAAATACTGATAAAAAAAAAACAGTAGTGATATTTGTTAGCGGTGGAGCTTGGATTATTGGGTAAGTGTAGATGATTTTGCATGTCCATCCTGAAATGAATCTTGGCATTGGTTTCATTTCATTCAGCTCCTAAAAATACTCGTCTTCTAAGCTATAAAATTTTATTACTAAAATACACTCCATGATATTATTCTTTAATCTTTTCTGTACACCGGTGAGTTTGTTTCCCAATCTGGCAATACAATATTAATGTTTGTTAATGATTTAGGAATAAAGCATGGGGAGCACTTTTAGGACTGCAGCTGGCAGAGAGAGACATTATTGTAGCCTCAATTGACTATAGGTAGTGCATCATGTTCAAGCATTACTACAAGGAACTTTATAACTCTTCTCCCTCTTCTTTTCTTCATTATTGTTAATATTATTTTCTTCTGCGGGGGCAGGGAGGAGTCTGCTGGTTTTATGGTTCTCTGTTAGACTTATTTGAATGAAGAATGATGGGTGCAAGAAACATGTCTGAATGGCACGTGTCGATCTAAGAAGCTTAGACCTTTAGTTTGGGTGATGTATCTGTGCCCAACATGTTGGACAATTTCTCTGACACTTGTTGGACATGGGTTCTATTTATTAGTACGATAGACATCTGACAAATCTAGTTGTTCAAAGTTAATATATGTTTGAAACTTCTTAGATATGTGTCAAACAATTGTTAAGCATAATCAGCCGACAATAAATTTTGCGAGTTAAATATAACAAACTCGTTTTTATAAATGCACAAGGAAACTTCAAATTTCTCTCTGGCAGAGAAATATTAGTTTCTTGAAAAATGCATATTTTAATAAACATGTTCTTTTTATATCCGTGTCTTAGTTTTCTATCTTAATCTCATAACTCTCTACTTTGCAGAAACTTCCCTCAGGGTACAATCAGTGACATGGTGAAAGATGTTTCTCAAGGGATTTCATTTGTATGCAAGAATATAGCAGACTACGGAGGAGATCCTGATAGGTGACTGAATAATTTCTTCATTTCTTTCATCCTTCATCATATGCTCACTATCTTATTATTTTATTTTGCCCCATCTGAATAGAATCTTTCTGATGGGACAATCAGCTGGTGCACATATTTCGGTTTGTGCCCTCTTGGAGCAAGCAATCAAAGAAGCCAGAAAAGGAGAGAGTGTAGATTGGAGTGTCTCCCAAATAAAAGCGTATTTTGGTTTATCTGGAGGGTAATTTTCAATAATTGCATCATTCTTATGGCATTTAAGGGATTCCCATGAAATTATACGATTAATAATTCCAAGCCTCTTTGATTTGTTTACAATTGAAAATAGCATGCTTTGCCGCCAATCTTGAATTTTCCCTTCTTTTCAAAAGACCACTGAGATGAAGTACTTTTTTGTTTTATTCTTGTGCTTAAGAGGTGCCAGATAGAATAGAGCAGAATGAGAAGAATTTAAGCCATATACGTCCCTATGTTTTCTGGACTTGCTGGGTAATTTTTTACTTTCCTTTCAGAGTATAGCTTAAGGGACCTTATGGAAAACTGAAAGGTTTCCAGTTGGTTGATCCTTTTTGGTGACAAGGGTTTATCTATCTTGCAACTCCTCTCAAATTCTTTATTATCTATATGAGGGGACAAGGGGAACGCCGTGCATTCTATAGATTTCAAAAGTTGAATCCTGTGTTTTAGGACTTAATTTCACAACAGTTCATTAGTCAAAATGTACACTTGCTGGAAAGTAGTAGAAACATCTTTAATTGGCCATTTTTCTTTCATATTTTATTTCATCACTTTATATAGTCCCAGTAATTGATTACTGTGCAATTTTCCTTCTTGTTTGGTTCATGGATGAGGACCCTGTACTCTGTGAACTCTGAACTCTGTGAACTCTGTGAACAGGTATAACTTGTTGAAACTAGTTGATCACTTCGATAGTCGGGGTCTATATCGTTCCGTCTTTTTGAGGTAGGTTCTAATGGTCTATTTTCTCTTCATTAACTGACTAATTTATGTCAACGTATTCTTTTTCAATTTGAGCTATTTTGTTTCTCTGTAGCATAATGGAAGGTGAAGAATCTTTGTCCAAATTTTCCCCAGAAATAAGAATCCAAGATCCTAGTGTTAGTGATGTTGTATCCAGTTTACCTCCTTTTGTTCTTTTCCATGGCACTGGTGATTATTCCATTCCATCAGATGCCAGGTTAGTGCGTTTCTCTTATTGAATTCCATTTCAACCTTTAATTTTGTATAAATTGGTGAAGATGTGAAAAAAAGTATTTTTAGTGGTGTAAAATATATACTTGGAACGGGAATTGAAAAAAGCATGCTTGGTCTTCTATTTATTAAGATTTCATAGTTTTTCTGAAATCTTATAATGGACGCTTGCTAATCAACTCCTGCTCTCAGACTAGTATATAAATTATGCATATTTATGAAACCAGTAAAAATAAAAGAAATCCAATTATGCCCTACATATGCTGTTCACGACTTCAAGCATCACTTGGCCATCAAAAAACAGAATCATATTCTCATGGTCGGATGAATAAGTTCTATGTCCTCTTTACTTTCAAATGCTAATTTCAAAATTTCAGTGAAACTTTTGGGGAGACACTTCGGAAAGCAGGGGGACAAGCTGACCTATTTCTCTATGAGGGAAAAACTCATACAGATTTGTTCCTTCAAGTAAGCTAACCTCAAGGCTCTATTGTAGCTTCTGATATTGTCATTTTGTTATTCTCATTCTGTACATTATAACCCTCCTACATGAGCGACTCATGTGCACGCACACACAAACTTCTTTGAGGGGAAAAAAAAATAAAAATAATATGTTCTCATATATATATATATATATATATATAAAGGGCTAAATGGGCATTTTCTCTAAAATTTATCTACCATATTTATGCTATGGAGGAAGATCAGCCAGGATTCAATGCATTATTCTATCACAAGATTTAAGAAGAGGTGTACAAAATGTGGTTCATCTTTTTCTGTCTGTTTTTATATTTCACAAGTTTTTTTAACAAACTCGTGACTGACTTGACATATTTAACCAAAAGTATATATACCTTATATAAATACCCTTATAAAAGGAGGGGCAACTTAACCATTATGTTTCAAGCAGACAAAAAAGATAATTGTTACCTTCGTTTCATGTTGTACTTGGGAAGATGAGAGATTCCTGCTTGCATCCTTCTACAAAGTCATTTTGTGAAACTTCTTGATTACCTTTTACAGGATCCTTTTCGGGGAGGCAATTATGAACTTTTTGATCAAATAGTTGCCATATTACATGCTGGTGATGAAGAAGCTCTTGCCAAGGATTCTATGGCACCGCCAAAACCACGCCTTGTTCCAGAGATTCTGATTAGATTGGCACGAATGGTTAGCCCTTTCTGAATCCTTCCTCTGTCTTTCTGCTTTTCACAAACAAATGACCAAGTCTGTGGGTAGTATCAAAATATTACCAGTGTGTTCACTTTGTGTCTTGACTATATGTATCATTGTAAATCGGTTTAGAAGCTCCTGAATCCAGTCTGCAATTGCAGTTGCAGGAGAGTATTCAAAACTTCTATTCGTTGTAGCATCATTGATATTAATAGTGCCTATTTGTTGGTTTAGAAAGCAATCTTAAGATTGCCCATTGATCATGTATTATTGTTTGAATACTTAGCTATATTATTTTTACCGATTCGTTTATTCGATTTCGACTGTGCGTTGTTTTTAATATTATTATTTAGACTGCCAACTGATTGTTAAATTGAAGAGGATCAAGTTACGGTTCACTATATGAACTGCCACTAATACGAAGCAAAAGATTTGATCGAAGTATTTCAATGTGATTAGAATTACTTCCAAGTAAGTGCCTTTGAAGAATTTTTGTGTTTGGTGAAAGTGGTAGTCCATACAATATATTTGTACTCTTTTAAGTACTTGGACTGGCTAAACTGTGACTTATAAATGATAATAATTCCATCAGATGAATGAACCAAGAGGAGGGTATATAATTAAAGAGGAGGGTATATATTTAATTAGTGACATTCATTAGACCATAATTTTACTTATTTAATTTTTTTTCTTACTGGATGGAGGATCAAACTTTAGACCTCGAGACTAATAGTAGTAGTTCATGTCAGTTGAGTTACATTCACCTCATGTTTGGTGAGCAAATACAGTGCTTCTTCTATGAATTAGATTATTTAACCATAGAACATGCATACATTTTTTTTTTTTTTCATATTTTTACTTCTATAAAGTTTCAGCAAAGGATGCAAATCATTAGTTTGGACAATACATATGTAGAAAACCTATTTTTTTTTTAGTATTTATTCACTAAATTGCCCTTTTTCTTTATGTGGTGGAGATAGTCACACGTAATGACAAATGACCTCCATTTCACCATATTATTGATAGTATTACTAATTCATCTTGGGTATAACTAAAATTTGATAAAATTTCTTACACTTTAATGAACATTATCAGGAACAAAATTTGTTGTTGCAAAATAAAAATAAAAATTGATACTTAATTTTGATGAGATTTTAATAAGGGCTAAACTGTTAAGAAACTAAATTATTATAAATTTGAAAATAGATTAATTCATATTAAATTGTTATTCATAAGTGCTTGATAATAGTATTAATTTTTAAATGAATTATTATAAATTTGAAAATAGATTAATTCATATTAAATTGTTATTCATAAGTGCTTGATAATAGTATTAATTTTTAAATGATTTGTGAAATCTAAGGGGCTATGGAACATTGAATAATAGTTTGTGGATTAAAATAATCTGTATTTGGAGTACAACAATTTGTGGGTAGGGGTAGGATGTATATTATTTTAGTATGGATTACAAATTAGAAAAATGATAGTTATAAAAGTAGTAATCACTAAACAATTAAGATTTTCAAATAGTTTAGGTCGTCCATGAAAATAAATAGTTTTAGATCATTACAATTAAAAAGATACATAAAACAAAACTTTGTTGCAAAAAAGCCTAAATCTAAATTTTAATAGGATTTTTATTATTTGCAACCAACTCATATGTTTTTTTCCCCAATTATCTAAATCCTTATAGTTGAGGAGACCTATTAAATAAAATAAATCCTTATTTTAAGGACACCAAATATAAAATAATCTTACTAAAAAGTAAAGAAAAATAGCAATAATAAAAAAAAAAGTTGCTAACTTTTCGATCTATTCATATCGGAGGCATGTTTATATACATATAAACGAGTAGGTTGATACTACAATCAACAAATGTTGGTGTTTCGAAGTATATACAAAACTCTGCCACCTTATATGTGAAAGTGCAGTAAAGTAAAAAATAGAAATCCACGAGATAGATAGAAACACATCAATTAGCATTTTTATCCATATGAATGAATTCCATTGCTTATATACAAATAATTAATGTAAACTATATATATATATATTACAAAAATCGGTGTTTTTAGATATATACAGAAACGCACATAGATGTACGTCATGAAAACATCCAATTTAAATTCTAATGTAGGAGAGTAAAAAAATATAAATTCAAATGTAAGATAAAAAGACAAACAATTACTTATTTCATCCACTTATGCTAAAACTCAAAGACTCGAAATTTATTGTAGGAATGAATTTAAAATTCTGTTTTTACTAAAAAATCTTTCCTGACTATAATACTCGAATTTGGCAGAATTTCATAGGATTTGAAAATATATTACTTAATTAACTTTGCAGATATATACCCACAACTCCTTTCTAGTTACCACCTGCAAATAGAAACGAGAACACCACAAATTTGTTGGAGAAAACACATCTACATACACCATCGAATACTATGGGAATGTATTGAGAATTTAATGCTCAAATTGTCAACCGTAGATGGATGACTGCAAGAGTTAATCAAATGATGCATCACCAAACCTAGGTGATACGTAGCATGAAATGCATTTTTTGGGTGATATTTTGACACTCTTACTTAGTGAAAATAGTCATTTACATGTGTTTTACCCTAATATGTGGTCTTACATAAATAACTTAGTCATGAGAAGATCCTTTTATTAGTTAAAGTTGGTTTTTTTTTTACTGGTTTTAGATGATTTTATGAGCTTTTGTAGAGAATTTTTACTATTTTGTAGAAATTGTGTCGATGCACCCGCATCAAAATCCAAATTCTGGAATTTTGACTATTCGTTCGTATTTGCCATTCTCATGGTTCAGAGCTATTTTTCAACGTAGGAATTGCTTGGTGTACTGATGTGAATATTTTAGTGTTGCACGCAAATGTAGTGGTCAAGTTATAATATTGAAATGACTTGTAAAGCCAAGTATTGTCCTCTAGGATCAAATTAAAAATTATTGTTTAGCTATCTAAAAATTGTGTCAATTTTAACTAAGAGATCGAAATCAAGTTGAGTTTGTAATTTTATAAAGCAATAAAAGAAAGCAATAGAAGTGTATTGAAAATCCAAGATCAAAAGTGTTCTAGGGTATTGAATCCATTATTACTTCATTAGGTATACTCTAGTCAATTCATAGAATCATGTATAAACTTTAAGCCTAAGTCTAGAAACTTAATTCAAGATTACTTCCTCTAAAAACAACCTATTCTCATGCAACTTAATTGTTAACTAATTTCATAAAATCAAGTTAAGAAACAAGGCATTAAGATTTGTCAACAACAACTTTCACTATTAACCTAACTATTTGCATGAAAAATTAATAATAATTTAATGATATCGATTTGATTAAACATTCAATTTCTCAATTAAATATTCAACCTATATATTATCGATGGCCAATCAATAAGAATGAAATACAATATCATTAAAAAGCAATAAGCTCAATAAACTAAGAACCTAAGTTATTTTATGTAATTTAAACACATATGTAGAGACATACAGGTGGATCATGTTTAAATGACAACCTGAACGGTCTGTAGTAGACGAATAAAACTGAGTATTTTATCCTAATGACACTACAGATACGACCCACTTTGTAGTTGTTACAAGTATTGTAAGGTGCTACAAATGATCTGATTCTGATCATTCATGTGGAGACATGTGAGTGAAGGCATCCTATACAAAGAGTTTTTGTAAGACCGGACCACGAAGTGAATAG